>NW_028301539.1:34695000-35895000 GCF_042242905.1 Orbicella faveolata
AAGCAAACAATACAGTGAGACACAAATCAAACTGAATAAACTACCTTGACACAAAGAAGCTGAAGATGCTTTGTTACTAAATATATTTTTCAGTCCACTATGTGAAAATCATAGATTTTGGTCATAAATAGGGTAAGGATTTTGGGAAGTGGGCTGCACACCCCCACCCAATTTTTCTGGGAGTAGCCCCGCTTCCCGGGACAGGAGGCCACAGCAAGGTCCATAGAGAAAAGACTGAGGGCCACCAATATCCTCCTAGTAGGGCTTTGATTTTGTACACAAACACCCTGAATAGTTAATTACCAAACATTTGTAACAGCATTATTCCCTGTTTTTATTGGTGGTAAGACTCAGTTTTATTTTGCACTAGGTAAAGACAGAGTATTCAATACACCTCTCAGTGAACAAGGAATTGTTGGTTTTGGAATTGGAATGGCTGCAGCAGGTGCCACAGCCATTGCAGAAATTCAATTTGCTGATTATATTTTCCCTGCATTTGATCAGGTTAGTTAATTCAGCTAGTAGTACTTTCAAATGCCTATTAGTAAATACCTATATCCAAAGAGTAATCAATGGGCAATCAATGGGTAATCAACTGATTTGTCATTGATTATTGGCGATGATCAATGACTAATCGATGACCAAACATTTTGTGGCCTATCCTATCAAGTACTCATCGAGTCAGGCTAGTGCAGTCCAGTTGGGCTGCAGATTCTGTCCGTCACTTACCCAATGGGTAAAGTTCTTGGGAGATTGTAGTAAGTAGTGAAGTGTTACTGATCAGTCTCCAAGAAATGGTTTTATTTAAAAATAACATTTTCACTACAAGCTTCAGCATAATCAATTCCAGCTAATCTACTTAACTTGCTATTAATAATAAAACTTTTTAGTGATGATGCCTGAAAATGTAGACTAAGTCAGGACCTACTACTGATAAATAGAATTAGCTTTTGGAAGGCTGCCAATTGGATTGTGATTGTCAGCTTCTGGGTTATGGGTATTGAACTGTGTGATTATTCTAAACCCTTACGTTGTTGTCATTTTGATCTAGCTTGTTAATGAAGGTGCCAAATTCCGGTATCGGTCAGGAAATCTTTTCAACTGTGGGAGCCTGACTGTGCGAGCACCATGTGGAGCTGTTGGGCATGGAGCTCATTATCATTCACAATCAGTAGAAAGTTTCTTTGCCCATGTGCCGGGACTGAAGGTAACAACTCACAACAAAATGTGCTAGTGGAATTTATCATTTCAGACAGAGTAGAAATTTGGTTCTGCTTCTTTTGAGTCTCCACCAGGTTTCAACAATTTTCATTATAAAAAACTTTCAGAGCTTTCGGCTGTCAGACTACAGTCTTCGATGGATAAAAAATGGAAAAGATAACAACTACAAATATATGCAAAAATAGGTGGAACTATAAAAAGGATATATTAAAATGGAAAAATATAAGTGTTAATAACCTTGGTTACTTGCAAGGATAATGCTCTTATTATTGATGTATATCGAAAACCAACCCATACCGATAGGTATTTGGATTTCTTCTCCCACCATGACAAACGACACAAGATCAGTACAGCTGACACTTTATTACATCGTGCAACTAAACTGCCGAGCACAAAACAAGGAAAAGAGGCTGAACTTAATCATGTCACCGATGCTCTTCGTTCTAGCAGTTACCCCCAAAATGTCATCTCCAACATTCTAATTAAGAAATCTTCTACTCGGCACACAAACTCCATCCCAGCACCTGAGGAACTTGTTTGTATGTTTTTCAAATGGGCCACACCCTCCGATTCCTCTAGTTATGCAGTCCTCCCCTACATTAATGGAATTTCTCAGCCTCTAAATAGACCTCTTCAAAAACATGATATTCGAGTCGTCAGCAAGCCAGTCAAGACATTACAACAGGAGTTTCACTCTCCTAAATCTCGACCTCCGATTGAACTTCAACCAAATGTGGTTTATAAAATATCTTGTGCCGACTGCCCATGGAGTTATGTAGGCGAGACTGGCAGATGCTTTGAAACGGGGAAAAAAGAACACTTGAGGAATGTGATGTCTTATGCAAGAGGTTCCAACGTCGCTAAGCACGCTTGGTCTTCAAATCACTCTATTGACTTTAAAATTTCCCTAGTGATTGACAAGGGTTCTTCACGTATTCGTAAGAAGCTAGAATCTTGGCACACCGCTTCGATAGATCATGCAGATAACAATTCAAGGCCGCTCCCCAATCAATACTCTATTCTTTTAAAAAAGAACAATTAGTTTATTAACACTTATATTTTTCCATTTTAATATATTCTTTTTATAGTTCCACCTATTTTTGTATATATTTGTAGTTGTTATTTTTTCCATTTTTTATCCATCGAAGGCTGTAGTCTGACAGCCGAAAGCTCTGAAAGTTTTAACTTTATATAGCCAGTGAACGTTTTTTTTTATTTTTTTTATAGATTTTTAATAAACTTTCATTATGGTTTGTCTGCTAAAAATGACAAGAGACCAAAGCATTTATTATAGAATCGTTTCTTATACTAATCAATATCATTACCCAACAGTGATAACTAGTAATTTAAGGTAAAGCCAAATCATTCCAGTTAGGAAACAGACATTACCACTAACACTGAAAAATCATTTCATTTAATAATTCCTCGTAGGTTGTTATACCCAGAGGGCCTATTCAAGCCAAAGGACTTCTTCTTTCTTCTATCAGAGACAAAAACCCAGTCATTTTCCTTGAACCCAAGATCTTGTACAGACAAGCTGTAGAAGAAGTGCCTGTAGGAGATTATGAAATACCACTCTCTGAGGCAGAAATACTAGAAGAAGGTATACTGTATGTTAAGGTATTAACTTGGTTAACTGGCCCTTTTTACTGGCTTGTACCCAGCAAATAACATTTTGCTCTTTTTTTGTTAATTTATTCACAATTGTAGGTTCTGACGTGACTCTGGTTGGGTGGGGTACACAGATCCATGTTTTGCGTGATGTCTGTAAAATGGCCAAAGATCAGCTGGGAGTCAACTGTGAACTAATTGATCTTCGAACAATTCTTCCTTGGGATGAAGAGACTGTAATCAAGGTAGTTGGTTCTTAATATCAGTTTGACAGTAAACAGCCTTTAACAATGTCCAATACACACAACTACATGTATGTATAACTCAGAATTAGGTTGTAACTGAGGATAGTGAAACTGGGTATATCAAGTGATTTTAGCTGTCTGGAATTCACGTTGCGTACATCGAGCAACTAAACTCCATTTTTCCTTTGCTAGTCTGTACTCAAAACAGGGAGGCTATTGATAGCACATGAAGCTCCTTTGACAGGAGGATTTGCAGCAGAGATTAGCAGTACTGTACAGGTAATTTTGATTTACCTTCCACAACTATTGTTGGGAGTCAACATGGTTTTCCTGATGTTGGACAGGTTCAAGCTGGACCTTGACTTTGAACTGGAAAAAAAGTTATTTGACCCACAGATATCAGCTATTCATTAAATTTGTTGATAATATGAACTTCATAAAATTATTCTGAAAGACTCTTTTCATGTCAATGTAATTTTTTAAAGTGGTGTTACTGTGTCTAGTATTATGGTACCACTCAACTGACAGAAAAGATACACTGCAAAACTCTTTTACAAACCCAACTTATTTATTTAATGATACCTAGTGAAGTCCTACAAAGGAGCAACTTCTAAACAATGCAATCTATCATCATTTGAACAAACTTAAGCCTACAACTAAAACTTCAGTCACCACTGACACAAACCCACAGTAAATGTCACTGTCCCTTGACTTTAAATGAGGTTCCTCAATAGCTCTCAATGATTCTCTTGGTAGCTTGATAGCTTCTTTAGTTTTTTTCTGCCGACAACAACAACCAACGCTAGCTTACAGAGTCCTTATATACAATTAGTCAATTTTTGGAACATTCTTGGAGCTTTTAACAAAACTATTTATGTAGCATTACATGGTAATTAATATAATAATTAATTACTTCTACTTCTATTAATTACATCATTTGGTAGAATGTTCTAAACTGTCCTGTGGCGTGAGCATGACAGTAGATGGTTCAGACCCATACAAACATTTGCATGGGTAAACATTCTAGAAATTACCAGAAACTTAGTATTTACAATTGCTCTCCATAACAGTAGTGTGCATTCTAACAGAGTTTTCTCTTTATCACAGGAACACTGTTTCTTGTCTCTTGAAGCTCCTATCCAGCGTGTGTGTGGCTGGGACACACCCTTTCCCCATATCTTTGAGCCATTTTACCTGCCAGACAAGTGGAGATGTTTTGAAGCTCTGAAGAAAATTACCAGCTACTAGCATTTAATAGGAATGATAATGCATCTCTAGCTATGAAAGGACAGAAAAATTCAGTGTTATGTACACACACTTCATTCTTTGTATAAATGTGTATTTACCCACAACATGGAATGTTTTTTACTAGAATGTCAGGTCTCTCTCTGTGAAAGTCAAGAGAATTGCTTGAAGAAAATTGCAGATATCTATGATTTTAAGTGTTGTGAGAAATGAGGAACAACAAGTATGACTTATTTATATAGACAGATGTACACGATAATTTATGGGTGTCAAAAAAGGAAGACTTTACATCTTCTGGATTGGGATAAGTTCTTAAAATGTCATTTTCATGTTGTAGGCAGAAGTATTTATATTTGGATAAAATTGTTAAATCTTAGAAAATGGATGATATTTTCATAAGTAATAACTGACCAGAACTGTTTAATTTGTAGTTGTTTATACAACTATTAAGAATAGTCGTCTTAAATTCCATTCAGCTTTGTAAATGGCTCAACATATCAAACTTACAAAAATTACTGTCTTTGCAGGTCTCAAATATGTAATAAACAGCAATTTGAACACTTAGTATTAAGTTGGTAGTGATCAATGAACATCAGAAATGGTAATAAAATATTGAAAGTGTTTTTAAACAAAAACTAAACAGGGCAGAATCAAGATTTTTCAAGAGGGAGGTGGGGGGGGGGGGGGGGGGAGGGAGTGGCTGGTACCTTGAGGTTGCAGAGTTTTATGAGGAATGTTCCCAAAATGTTGCAGTTTGAGAACAGACCATTTTACAGTTGTCTGCTCAGTGACCTGGCCTTTGGATGGCAGCGAGGCTGGAGTTGACCTTGTTTTGATACAGACCTCACTGCTTTTGTTGTGTAAAACAAGTTGTTCTGATGCTAACTAGGTGCATTTACATGACAAAAGCAGTGAGGTCTGTATCAAAACAAGGTCAACTCCAGCCTCGCTGCCATCCAAAGGCCAGGTCACTGAGCAGACAACTGTAAAATGGTCTATTGGAACCTAATTGGGAATATAAAGGGAGTTGGTATGTTTTGAAATCAGTTTTCCCCGCCATAAAAATAGGACCCTTGATCACAGGAGAATACTTGTGCCCATCAGGTTACAGAGAGCATTCTTACCTCAACGTTTGCATACTGTGATAAACAAAGTGATAAAAGTTTGTTAATCACTCAAAGAGTCAATCTTAAGGGCTGTGTTAGAGAAAAATGACGAGTGTGTGATACTCTATATTGCATTTGCATTGAAGCTGTAAAATTAAACTTTGCCTGTCCTTTTCTTTTATTTATTTAAAATTGCTTACAAAATGCAGCAGATAGGTTAACCCTGTATTGTTAATTTCAGAGCAGCACAGACAGTGTTGTCTCCTTTTAATGTATTCATTCCACTGCGGACAAGACACAACATCCGAATAACATTACACTTTTTAGAGTTAAATGTGTCATTGGAAGTGAAGCAATCCTAGAAATGTAATAAATGCTAAAACACCAGTATAGATTATTTTGGTCAGCATCTCACATCTGTTCCTTGTTGGTAATGTTAAGAGCATCTCAACCTCAAACAGTACATCTTGTCAACCAGGGGCTAAATTTACGAAGCTCTCCTTAGTTAAGATGATTCTTAAACATTCTTTCTTAACAATAGGCGTTTGTATTTGAACAATACTTACGAGTTCACTTATCAGTTATCAATTACCCATAACTTAAAATTGTTACTTTTGCTGCTTAAAACCAAACAGGTAAACTTCTGTCCAATAATTTAAACTATTTAAAAAAACCTAGAATGGTACATTATGTGTTTTTAGTAAGGCTAAGAAAAACACTAATAATTATTATATTCTACAATGCCTTAAAGAGCAAAGTGCATTTTCCTGGGAACAAGTCTGCTAAATTGTAATCAATAGAGGAGTGATTATTGAATGCTTCATGCTGACTTAACCCATTACTTTTAGAAATGTCAAATACTACTCTGTGCCCAACTTTGCAAGTGATATTTTTTAAACAGTATTTTCAACCAAAGTGCTCGGGTTCTGGAGTGTCACACTTACATCTGTCAACCACCTGGGGACTAGCGGTATTGATTGACATTCATGGCATGGATGCTAAGGTTTAAGTGTGACTCCTAACACGTCCTTTCAAATATATTGAGAATTTGTTCTCTTTAAGACAATCTACAAATTCAAACTAGTTTGAATAAGTCAAGGAAAAAAATTTATCTTTAACTAACAAAACAGAATTTAAGTAATATTGCCATAGTATTATTTTAATTTCCCAATCCTCTTTCTATTTCTTGAGCCACGAATCAAATCCTCTTTGGCATCTGGACGATTTTCACTGCAATGTATAGAACCTT
The DNA here is from genome assembly GCF_042242905.1 of Orbicella faveolata. Taxonomy (NCBI): domain Eukaryota; kingdom Metazoa; phylum Cnidaria; class Anthozoa; order Scleractinia; family Merulinidae; genus Orbicella; species Orbicella faveolata. The sequence goes on from NW_028301539.1 coordinate 34,701,678, forward strand.
GCACTCAGTCATGCAGCATAACCCTTGATATTATTTTGATATTACTGCTTATTTTCCCCACAAAAATACTTTCCTTATGCAAGTTAACAGGTACAGCAGCAATGATTTGACATTTCTTGCTGATAAATGTGCATAAAGTAAACATCATTTTACTGCGAACCATCTAACTTCATCTGTAGAATAATCATATGTTTGCTCAATAACCTTTGAATTCTAAGATAATCAGAAGCAAAATTCACCTTTAGTTAGTTATTTTCATTTCATCTTGAATTTTCTCTAAGAGAATCTAGTTGTAAATGAACACCTTCCTCCTTAGCTTATCAGATCCTTCATTCTTAGACAGTATTGTATTAATTTGTTGCAAAAAGAAAAAAGAAGAACTGACATGAATGGTGCATGTTTGAGGGTTAAAGTCCATCAAAGAACACAAATGAACAATTGACCATCTATTGGAAGTTACTTTAAACTCTAAATTATCAATAAACTAGACAGTAAAATTCAGGGCACTCTCATTCATACCAACAATGATTTTACATCTCAAAACTTCACCATAATTTTCATTTAACAAACATTTAGTGCAGCGTACATTAGACATTAATTACCAAAATATTTTGCTCAAGGTAACTAAAACATCATCTGTCACCTGGAAGCGAGTTGTAAGTTACACACCAAAAGTGCATCATAATTTATTGTCTAACTAGTGCGACATTGTATCGGAGTTTCGGTATCATCTTCATCACTGCCTTCTGCCATGGTGAATCTTGATCTGTATCCCATATTCATTAGCATCACCTCTAAAGGGTCAGCATTCATTCTTCGTTGATTTGCCTTGGCTGCAGCTTCCACTTCGTCTATATGCCTGTCCTGTGTTTCCCCTTCCTGTGGACATGGACTCCAAAGCCTGATCACAGGGTCAATTCCACTTGTGGCCAAAAGACAAGTACTTGGATGTGGCTGCAAGCAGTTTACAATAGAATCATCTCCTTTTAATACTCGTACAAGATTTGTTGTTTCCTTGTCCCACATAAAAAATGAACCATCATCACTGCCTGCCACAATATACTGTCCATTGCTACCAAAGAAATTTGCTTCTTTTATGTCAGTAGTAGTGTTACAGTGTCCACAGAACCGCTGCTCATAATCAAGCGCTTCAGCACGGAAGGCTTTCTCTTGATCAGACACAATGCTAAGACGTCTCCTGCGTCGACTAGAAACAGCATCTGTGTGACCACTTGTCTCCTCGTCATCATTGTCTGCAAGTGAAGAGTACATGAAGACAATTGAGGGATTATAATTATGAAATATATGTGAACTTCATAACAGCAATGATCTGCAATGTACAAAATCTTTTCTTCACATTCCAGGTAAATGATGCTACATATTATCTCTTGCTTGTCTTCTATCTTTGGGCATTTTATGAGCTGCTTGGAAATTGAGAAGACCCCACTTAGCTTGATAGCTCAGCTTAAGTTTCAATGACTGTTATCATCTCTGATGTAGTATACTCTTTAGCAAATTATGACTACAAATATCCCCCCCCCCCCCCACTTCTAGGAGGGTGGCACCCTAGACCAAGAGAAAGTTTGGATGTCCACATTTCAAATGCTTGCTTAAACCATGATCAAAGTTGCACAACATCCACCCTCCTTGCCTGAGAGGTTGGAAGCCTAACATAACAAAGGTGCTGGGCACTCTCTTATATGAACTCTAACAGGATAGGTATTTAAACAGGGTCCTAAACAGGGTCAGGGTTTTAAAGGTCAGGGTGACCCTAGGGATACTTCTATACCCAAACATGGGTCAAGTGTCCCCTGCCCACAGGAGGTGCTACCGACCTTCAGTCTCAGCAAATGCAGCTGCTCTGATGTCTCTCTCTAGAGTCTTTGCTGCACTTCCCTCAGCTTGTTCTGGAAATTTTAACTTGAAGTGGTTTAGACAGGAAAGAGCCTCCTGGAACCAGTGCAGTTCATACAAACAGCGAGCCTGCCGAAAATGTGCCTTGGTGTGATTAGGATCCAGATGAAGTGCCCTGTGACAGTCCCGCAGTGCTGCATAGATGTCCCCATCCCTGTCAAGAAATTCACATTTTGAAGTCATCTACAATCAATAAATATTACTGAACAGATGCATTACAACATGAAATTTACTTTTTATATATAATACAGAAACAAAAAAATTGTAATGATGTCATCTAAATATCTGTCCTCCAATTAATCATGAGTATCAACCAATCAAAATGCAAGAATATCCAACATATCCATGTAATCTGCAATTTACACCCCTAAATGAGATGAGCAACCCTTCCCCTATAACATAGATTCCCCACCTCCCCCTCCCAAAAAAACCCTGATCCCAGGATGTGTGTGTCTATATAGGAAATTGGGGTCACACAGTACTCTGTATACTGTGCTAAAATTGTCTACCTGGAGAGACAAAAAGTTTAACACACATTTAAGAAGGAATCCACCAGAAGCTCAAGTAACAAGTGGACAAAAAGATTAGTACTTAAATTGTATTGCAAACTTCAGTAAGACTGTTTTAAATATCATCTCAAAAGAAATCACTTCTAAATGTCAAAACCAATTTTTAAGTTCATATGAAACACTTGAAAGTGCTGGTGGAACTGATCATGAAATTCTACCTGTGTTTTTGCACAATAATATTTCTCTAAACTTTGAAAATTATCTTTTTTTTCTGAAGTTACCATAGGTTGCTGTTTTGGGTGTTATTTAAGGCAGCTATCTTTATAAATTATTCTTGACTGGTAAAAGGTTTTTGTCTGCTAAAAACTGAAATTGCTTGATTTCCTATCTGAGATTTTTGTTTCAATTACTTTTAATTAAAGTATCACTATGCTAGGAGGGAATACATCCACAAGAGACACATCAGCATTGTTACATACCATGCCCTCTTGATAAATGCAGCAGCTCTGTTGGCATACAGGACAGCAGAATCAGAGGCATGAGATATCGCTTCATTATAAAGGTTGACAGCTGTCCAAAACTGTTGTTGGCAAAAGGCATCATTTCCTTTAGCCTTAAGTTCAAGAGCTTTGGGTGGCAACTCCTGAGAGATGTTACTTGAATGATTGCTGCTACAGATGGACTTGGAAGGTGTTTTGTCTGTGACAGTTCTCTTCCCATTTAAATTTGAGATTTTGTAACCATTTGTAGCTCCATTAGCAGATGATGAAAAACCATTTTTACTTGCAGAAAAACCACAATTATCTACAACACTTTTGACCACACCATTTGAAGTAAGTGATGAAGTAAACCCATTTACTCCCTGGTACTTCATTACTTTTCGACGCTGTTTAATATCAAACAGGTATATTTGTTCACCACCTAAATTCGCAATCAGCTCTTGTCCACTAGGGGAGAAGTTTACATAGGTAGCAACATAAGCTCGAAATCGCCTCCGTGAATTTTTGCTTAACTGTGGTGGCAAATGGCCTGGAGCAAAGTACTGAACACATCCAGGAGGTAGTTTTGCATCTTCAGGACTGTTGCTACTGTTGCTAAAAGGCTTCTTCACCTCTGAGAAACTATGTGATGCTAACATTCTGTGATCATACAGTCGTACAAAAGGGTCATTGCACCCAACTGCAAGAAGTTCAGGCTGTAGAGGATTTATTGCAAGACACTTTGCCTCTGCCATGGCACCAACATAAATATTTAGGTTTATAAGAACATTCTTACAGTTTTTACTGCTTGTGTTGCAAGTATGTGGTTGTCGTAGATCAAATTGCCTGTGAGAAATAAGAAATTACACTTTAGTTGAATCAATATAAAATTATTAATAACTATTATTAAAAACAAACTGTTTGCTACAAGAATAAGGCACCAAATATTCCTTAATTTTGTTCGGTAAAGTAGATGCACAAGGAAGGAATAACAGTCATTTGTGCCACATTCACTGGTCCATCACAACAAGCCCCATCACCCAAGCCATACCCAGGATACCAAGGAACATGGATGGTGCACTTGCCTTTCTCCTTACCTTATAGTTCCATCCTCAGACGCACTCCACAGCATGTATGGAGTGTCCGGAGCTGTAGCAAGTCTTTTCACACGCCCAATATGACATTTATATACTTGCGATGTCTCCTGTGTTTCTACTGTATGGATCTGAACTTTAGCATCCGCAGCAGCTGTTGCAATGATTCTGTCTCCAATCTGTGGCAAAAACTATGAAAAATGTGGGTAGGATGGTTAATTTTGAATTCATAACAATAAGTTGGTAAAGTTTATTTTAAATGCTAGAGGCTAATCAAAAAACATTGATTAGTCTTGAACAGGTGGTGGAAGTTGGGAAGTAACCATTATGCTGCCTCCATTTGTTAATCAATAATTTTTCATTTTATTTCGGTTCAAAAGTTTTTCTACTAAGCTTGTCTTAAGGGAAAAAACCCAACCTACATAATTTGTAGAAACTTCACATAAAAATAAAGAAGTTCTTTATACATTACATTGAGTTAACTTAGGTCAAAAATGGCAGAAACATGGTGAAAAGAAAAGCCAAACCAGTGAAATTTCATGTTTTAAATGGTTAATAACTCAGCCAAGAAAAACTATTAGTCATTTTAGTTTTCAGTTTCATCACAATCTCATATAGATTTCTGATTTAGCAAATAATACAAAAACATGTTAATGTACAATTTCAATACAAGTAGTAATCAAAGATTAGAGCAGTGCGTTCACGCATGTACTTCGCATATTAGGTCAACAAACTTTGATCGAATGATAGCTAATTTATTAGGTAATTCTTATTTATGTCATTTTTAGGTGATTTTTATTTAGGAGGGCTCCACTGAAAACCGCCTTTGGCGATTTGGATTCCCTCACTAAAGATTATTATTATTATTATTATTATTATTATTATTATTATTATTATTATTATTATTATTATTATTATTATTATGAAGTTGAACAAGCGATGAATAAATTATAAGTTTGTTTTCTGACAACAAATCATGGTCACTTGCTAAGCTAGTCCGAGCTACAACTGGGAAAATTTCATTTTCTAACCACATATCCTGGCCATTTGCCAAGCTACACAACCCGAAATATTTGTTTTCTGACCACAGTTCTTGGCCATTTGCCTCAAGCTACAAAATGTTCAATCTTGATGACGAGCCCAAGTCAGCAAACAAATCCGTTCCAAAAACTCTCTATACAGACTGGATTAGGATTGTGCTACACTTCATGAACGCAATTAACATTCTCTGTATTTCAAAATATTATCCCCCACAGAGCAATGGCCAATTCTCTCAATGAGATGCACCTTCAGGGAATCATGGTAGTTATATTCATCAAAACAAACATCCAGTCCAAGAATACATGCCAAGATTCCCTGCAGGCACATCTCAGAGGGAAATTGGCCATTCCATTTTATATGTCCTCAATTTATGAGGTCAAATCCTTTGACCTCTCAAGAAGATGTTGAAGGGAAGATCCGACATATAGCAAGTTGATTTGACCTCCTTCAGCTTCAACATGATAATGTGCGTATCAAGGAACACAACTACTGTAGAAGCATTTCAACTTTAACAGCAGAAAACTCTTTATGGTCAGTTCAAAACTTGCATGAATATTGAGACAGTGAGTAAGAGTAAGACCGTTTTCACAAAAGATTTTGATATTGCATGCTATCAATCCTCTAAGTGATCCAAGAATAAGATTTAACATTGCTACAAAATAAAATCACTTCTTGAATAAATAATCATATCTCTTCCACCTTGACAAGGTCAGGGCAAAGTAGTGAGAGAAGAAGTGAATTTAGCCATCATTACTACACTCAGTAAAACTAAAGTTCCTGTCTATCAAGATGAAGTTAACATTGAGAGCTCTATCTCAATAGTGTTTTTGTTCCTGATTTGAGTTTGCTGGTGCTACAAAGAACGTCATGTCTTGAAACACAGCTGCACTGAGTCAATACGAGGAACAATCATGGTTTATCAGTGAACTACCTAAAGTTCACCTTGAATTTGGGAAGAAGAACTTTCACTATCAAGGAGCCAAGATTTGTAATGAACTACCAATTGAATTTAGATCCATAACTTCAAGATTTATATTAAGCAAAAGCTTAAGTGAACATTTTTACTAATTTTGAACGCCTTTTTTCACCCATTTTTACCTTATTTTCACTATAGTTTATTTTACAGAACCCCTCTGATAACAGTGTTTAATGAGTTTTATAAACCTGCGAGCCAAGGGGTGAGCCATGCGAGCCATGCGAGCCATGTGAGTCAGGCGAGTCATGCGAGCCACAGTGCAAATGTTAAGAATTTTTATGTTACATTTATATTCGCATGAGAACAAGAGCAAGAGCAACGGAACAAGATGAATAAGATCACAATATTAAATTCTTGCAGTGACTACACAAACCGTCACTAGGGGCGTTTTTTGAATTAGCCAATCAGAACAAGAACAAGAGCAACGGGACGAGATGAATAAGATAGCAATACATGTATTAAATTCTTGCAGCGACTACACAAACCGTCACCAAGACGTTTTTTGAATCGCCCAATCAGAAGCCAAGCTAAAAAAATCAAATAGCTACAAATGCCTCACAATGCATGGAAAGCCGATAAGGGTACTACAACTGTCATAATGAACAGAACAGATAAATTCAACGAGGGTCAAGTCCAACTTGATGATATACATACCAATCCTTCGACAAACCTATGGTTGACACCACGGGCAAAAAAGTTCATCGATTGATTCGATCACTACTTCAAGAAGGCCACATGGACGAAATGACGGCCAAATGGCTCTCCCTTATGCCCGACCCTCCGCGAATACCAGTGTTTTACACACTTACAAAGATTCACAAACCGACACCTGTTGGTAGACCTTTTATATCAGGGTGTGACGGCCCTACAGAAAGGATCTCATCTTTTGCTGACCACCTTCTTCAGCCGATAGCACAAAGACAAGCCTCGTATCTTAAAGATACAGCAGACTTTCTTAACTTCATCGAGAAGACTAAACTGCCTAAGAACACCATTCTTGTCTCAATGGACGTCACCAGCCTCTACACAAACATACCACAGGAAGAGGGTATTACCACAGTATGCGAAGCATACGAAGAGTTTTATCACGAGAACCCTCCAATTCCTAGGTATTTAAGAGAAATGCTCACTCTGATTTTACAAGAAAACTCGTTCCAATTCAGTGGAAAAGATTACCTCCAAACTCATGGAACAGCCATGGGAACGAAAATGGCCGTAGCTTTTGCTAACATATTTATGGCCAAAATAGAAATGGAAATACTCAGACAAAGCAACATGAAACCCATCTTTTGGAAAAGATTCATTGATGACGTCATATCTATGTGGAACACAAGTAAAGACAAAATAAGAGATTTCCTTCTAACGGCAAACAGTTTTCACCCAACAATCAAATTCACAGCCAAAATCTCAGAAACAGAAACTACGTTCTATGTTCTACACATAACAAAAATATGAAACAAAGAAAAAAATTCGTCCAACTCAGGGCAGCCATTACTATGACGCAAGACTTGGCACGATGTACAGATGTTTAGAGCATTTTTCATATTTGACGCACTAACAATAGTTCTGGCAACCGAAGCGAGATTAGGACTTTTTCTGGGAATATTTCAATTTTAGGCACTTTTGTAGATAAATTTAAAATTAATTTCCCAGGGAAAGAGAGAGTACCCTAGGAGCGAGGTTGTACTGTTTATACTTGTCCCCAGGGTCATCTCTGCTTTCAAGATGGCGAGCGGGCGGTTTATAGCGGTAGTTTAATTTAGTGACAGTCGGGCGCTAGATGTTTCTTGGTGAAATGATCGACGACCTCCCAGACCGATCAAAGAAAAAAAAAGTACTCGCAAAAATGGTTGGCATGGCTTGCATGGCCCGCACCGTGGCTTGCATGGCTCGCTGGCTCACAGATTTAGCAGATCCGTGTTTAATACACTGATTGGCCATCCTGTTAAAATATTTGTGGCTATTGTTATTTTGTTGTTAATATGGAGGATGTGAGTGGAGTGACTTCAGTCCCAAGACTTCCAAAGGTGTCTCATTGTTGATAAAAGGAAGTCAGAATGCTAAAAAGTCTCACCACTTCCTGTTCTAAAACATCTGGACCCTAAACAGGTTTCAAAGGCCATTTTGGCACCCAAGCGAAATTTTCTTGCTGAATTACTCTCTAACTGTCACTCTTATTATTACTCACCTACTAAATACATCATGTAAATGAACTGATTTAGTATGTATGTTGTATCTACATGTATCTTACGTTTGTCTACATTAACTGGGAAGAAGGAATCACACAGTCATAAGCTTTGCAGTTTCTTTCAGCTTCACCACTACCGGTAGTTTCTCACCATGATTTAGTTTAAATCGTAACTAACTAATCTTTTTGGTGTGGCAAACATCAATAAATGAAAAGAAAAATACATATTAATAACCGCTGCCATGTTGGTAACCCTAACCCTAGTACCAGTCCTTAACACAGGCTATGGCATAGCTCTAGCTCCATTACTTGAATTGATATTCACAATGCTAAATGTGATACCTTGACAGAGAAGATGTTTCCAGAGTGTCCTGTTTTGATGCAACACTTTTTCTGACATTGGAGTGGATCCCACAATATTGCATTAAGATCATCTGACCCAGACACAAGGAGGCTATGAAAAAAGAACATGTTGAATCATAAAAAAGGGATTCTCACTATCTCAAACTCTCACAGAAAAAGAAAAATTGTTTCCGATAGTGGGTATAGTGTGACCGTGCAATGATTTTGTTTGGCATAGTAGGTTGTCAAGAAAACCAAGCTTAAGAAAATACAGAAAATAGTTAAAATTCTGTTTTGAACTCTCAGGGGAAAAGAAAAGTGGTTTCAAATAGAGAGGGTTAAAAAATTGGTCAGGATCACCAATAGAAACAACAATGGATAATTAACAATTAGACCCGTGGCCCTTGAGGGCGAAGGGTCTAATTGTTTTAGTATCACCCAACTAGTCGGACAGAAAAGGCAATAATAAAGTTAGCAAATGCAAGTTGAAGAAATATTTATTTGGGAATAAAACGAAAGAAAGCGTCACGCTCGATGGCGCCAATTTCGCTACTCGATGACTATTACTGATAGTCCCCTGGTAGCGTAGCCAATCAAAATGCAGGATTTGTATTAGTCCACTAGTTGGGTGATACTAATAATTAATATCTCACAGTCTTGTTTTTTTAGTGAATATGGGCTTCTTGCAGTGTCTTCTTTTACAAGGCTGTATCTAGGTCTCTATTTTTTGCAAGGATAAAGAAGTCCCTTGATATATTGAATTTTAATAATGAAACTTTAAAATTTCAGAGAAAAGCTTAATCCTAAATTGTCTGAATTCCACAAAACATACCCCCACATCATTTTGGCACTAGGAAAAAAAATAACATGTTCTACGATATCAAAACATCGTGAAATATTGAATTTCCAGTTCCAGATAGCCTCAGTCTTGCAATTTTTTAAAAAAAAATCAAAATACCTTGGCCTCACAAAGAAAAACATGCATTTACCATTTGCCACCCTTAGTATGGATGCAATTTTAAAAGGTTTATCTGAACTTTCAGGCATATCTAGATATAACCAAACACAAAAGCAGTCTGTTTAAAAGCAGGTGAGGATCAATACATTATTTGTCACTTGGTGCATTCCTTGCACAGATTGAAGTATTTTATTTGGTGGCAAAAGGATACCAAAAGATATAAGAATAAGTAGAACCAATTACTTGCTATGTCAAACGATAAAATGAAGTAACACTAACTTTCCATTTTCATTCCATTCTAAACAATTGACACAGCCAGAGTGACCCTGGTGGAAAAAAAATGATTTTACAATTATTAACACAGTCAAGCAAAGTGATTAAATTGCTTATTTTTTCAAACCCATACGAACCCTGATCCAAACCATAGTAACATTATTATCATAATGATTATAATTTGTAAGTAAGTTAAATAATTTAAAAGATGGACGTTGCTGTTAAGCCGTGCATATGCCAAGCTGACAAACTTACTCAAATTGAAATGGAAGAGCTGCAAGTCAACAAAAAGTCATGCAAAAAAGTCGGTAAACAGTGGATGATACCGTATCCATGGAAAAAAAATCTTAACTTTCTTCCTGACAACAACTCACTGGCACTGAAGTGATTAGTATCAACAGAACCTCTGCTTAAATCCAGCCCAGACCATGCAAAGGCCTATGATGCCCAGATGAAAGAGATGCAAGAAATGAAATTTTGCAGAAAGTTGACAAAGCAGGAAGTTGAAGTTATCAAGGCCCAGTTCATTACATACCTCACCATGTGGTCGTCAGGCCTGAGAAGAAACGAACACCTGTCCAGATAGTGTTTAACTCATTGTCTATGTTTCAAAGTCATTGGCTTAATGACTATTGGTTGAAAGGCCCAGACATGCTAAACAGTCTCTTCGGAGTTGTTCTGCATATTAGAGAGAAGAAAGTGGCCTTACTGGGTGATAGTTCCAAGATGTATCACCGCATTTTGATACCCCGCATGATCAACACGTTCACACTTTCCTGTGGAGGAATTTAGGCACCAGCTGAGAACCATACATGTATGTTAAAACAGTTTTAACTTTTGGTGAAAAGCCATCCCCAGCAAAGGCACAAATTGCTCTTCGCAAAACAGTGCGAGAAAGTCAAGCTACAAATCCTGACATGGCAAAGGTCCTCACTAATAACTTCTACATGGATGACATTTGTGACTCTGTGGACACTGTTGAAGAAGCACAAAGGCTCAGTAAAGATATTGATAGTGTGTTGAAGGAAGGTGGATTCAGTTTCAAAGGTTGGATTTCAAACAAGGATCTAATAAACACCGATAGGCAGAAGATTTCAGATGTTACAGAAGTGTTTGAAGGAGAAGACGACGACAAGGTTCTAGGGGTTGTATGGAATCCCAGGACTGATGAACTTCTTTTTAAAGTCAACGCAGACTCATTTTAAACCCTAGAGCTTACAGATCAAGGCCAAGTTATGTTGACCAAGCAGGTGATACATAGAGGATATCACATGTCTACGCGTGGATACGAATGTTATCTTTGAGTGTTAAACTCAATATCTCATGAATGAGCGCAGCGAATGAGTGAGATATTGACTTGAACAAGAGAAGATAAAATTCATATCCACAAGCAGGCATGTAATGTTCTGTTTATTATTTAGCTCTTATTAACCGAGCTGGAGGTCTGTATGGGAGAATCTTGACCAAGGCCGTGAGTACAGACCAAACGCAGTGAGGTCTGTACACAAGACCGAGGTCAAGATTCTCCCATACAGATTGACTTAGCTCGGCTAATAAGATGTTTATTTTATGGCAAAGAAAAAAACTTTAATGTAACTGGTTTGCTGACATTTTGCCTCCAAAGGGCGATGAACTTAACTTAAACCTGCCGAAATTTGCTTGTTATCTTTACTTTTTTTTTTTGTCATCAGGCTTTTTGGCACTTCCATAAATGATTGAAAAGAAAATAAAAGAAAATAGTAAACATTTTTATTTTAGTTTGCTACTTTTTCAATGCAAAATGAAACCGGTCTAGGTGGCGGTCTAGATGGGAAAATCTAGACCGCAGTCAATATCGATTTCAGCCAATCAAATTCGTGAATTCGGTAGTTCCCAGTCCTTGTGAGACACAACGATATAATAAATGAACATACTAATGACAACGTTTTCAATGATTTTCCGAAGCTTTCTGACCACTTTCCGAAGATTTCCGAAGATTTTCCAAAATTGTTCTGAAGGCCAGACAGACGCTTCTGAACATTTTCCAAACATTTCCAAACATTTCCCGAAGATTACTGAAGATTGCCGAAGACGACCGAAAAAGATCCGAAGATGTTTCAATCATACATCAACAAATTTAAGTGTAGTTAAAGGGACAAAAGAAAAATGTTATCAAAAAGGAATGATATCTTCACAGTGTAAAAGATAAACATAGTATCTTCACTGCACACAATGAAGATATGATTTTTTGGTAAAAGGAAAAATCCTGGTATTTCACTGGTGTTTATATAATAATGAGTATTAAGTCACTTGTGTCTACGATCCTATCGGGCTCGCCTCTGCATTCCTGATCAGAGCAAAGATTGGTATTCAACACCTGTGGCAATTAGGAATTGGCTGGGATGAGGAGCTACTGCCCACAATTCGAGATCAGTGGACGAGACTGTTCCAAGAAATATTGGAACTCGATCATGTGTCTTTCCTGAGAGGCCTGTTAACAATTGGCGCCACTGAGCAAGCAACACTGTGCATGTTTTCTGACACTTCACAATAAGCCTTCAGAGCCTGCGCCTAATATCTGACAAAGAGGAAGGTATGACATGTATGAGGTCAAGCTCATAACAGCCAAGTCTAGAGTGTCACCACTGAAACAGTTAACCATCCCATGCCTAGAGCTCCAAGCTGCCGTACTTGCATCTTGCCAAGCAAAGATCATTCAAGAGGAGTCAAGAATTAAATTCAAGAATGTCATGTTCTTTCCAGATTGTGTTAACATGGATTCAAAGTACATCTGGAAGCTTTAAACCATTTGTATACACAAGAGTTGGTGAGATACAGAGTAACTCCAATCCAAGTCAGTGTTCCAGGAGAATTCATTGTAGCAGATGATGTTTCCCATGGGATAGCTGTGCAAGATTTAAGCAAGAGATGGTGTAACGGACCAGAGTTTCTCTAACTACCCGAATCAGAATGGCCTCAAGAAACAGCTCCAGTACCCTCAAAGATGGGTGAGATGGAGTATCGTCAAGAGAAGATTATTGGTGCACTGACCACTTCTAAGACTGACAAAGCAATTAATCCCCAGAGATTTTCCAGCTGAAGAAGACTGATCAGAGTAGCTGCAATATGTGGTGGTTGTTGGTTTGGTCATGATGCAGTGCAATGCATAATGATGTGTAACAGGTACTATTTTGATTCTCAGCTCACTTTGGCTGACAGGCTTATCACCCCCTAAGTTTATGGTCCTGCTATCCCCTGTCTGACTGGGATCTGAGAGACTAGGACTTTCCATGGACTACTTCATTATAGTACACAGAATTTCCAAGTGGTCAAATGCCTTTCAAGCACTCAATGGACATCACATGACAATTGAGAGATAAATTTAATTACATGTATTATTATACATTGGTGTCACTTTCAGTTTGATTGGTTAAAAGCACCTAGCTAATTGATGCTGGTACTGTTTCATAACATCATACCTACAGACAATAGTTTTAAAACAAAAGTGAAGTCATACCTATGGACAATAGTCACATGCAGAAGCGACTTCACCCAACAGGCTTACCAGCACTTTGGGCAATTTTGTAATGGAGGATTTGGCATCAAGTTTTGCTTCGGTTATCAAGGCCTTAGCTTTTGTTATCCAGCCTTCTGCAGCTAACACAAACCTCGGCCTTCAAGGCTATCATGCTCAACCTCATCCAATAATTGTTAATTAAACCATTAAAATCGCCATATAATTTATACTGTATGTAATTATGCACATTTTAAAAGTTTCAATGCACTTTTTCAAAAGAAGGGTTAATTTACTGCAGCTCCAAATAATAACGATAAACAAAAATTCTCGAGTCTTCCTTGCTTCCGCTGTTCTATATGCATGGTCAAGTTAAAATTAAATTTAATAGCCACTTTCTATATCGCATAGCTGAGAACTCGCGAGCAATATCCATAACGCATTTTGGGAGTGTTAAAATATTTTTCCTGAAAAATCTCGGACATACAACTATAGTTTCTGACACGTATGTTTCAAAGAATAATTTTATATCTCCTGATGGATTTTTGGATTATATAAAGGGTTTACAAAATAGTGTTATATAGCTAATTACGTTCTTTAACATTCCTGTTTATCCCAAATAACTATTTTTGCATTGACAAATGGCGAACATTGACGCGGTCTGCATGAAATTAGCTACATGTAAATGCAGACTAAAAGCCTGGATTTAGATTTCCGTGAAATCCCCAGTTGCTTTGCATCTTGTATACGCGTAATGAAAGACGTGACAATCAAACGAAGGACACTTGACAGTTGATTGAATCCCACAACATAACCGATCCACACAGACCAAAAGTAAACACTCAAAGACATGTAAGCTTACAGTTTGGCAAGAAAGAGCCGCATACATAGTCATTAACAACAAGTTAGAACTATACTAAATCGTGCATCTGAGTATCCAAAAGTTTTCATTTTACCTCGAGCTCCCTTTCTAATCCAAGTCTTTCGACAAACGGCGAATGAAGTTGAAATCTTCTCTGAAACGCTCGCGTGATGGACGACTACAAGAAGACAATCCACAAATGAAGAAATGTAAATTGTGGTGCTCCAGCAGAGTGTATGTATTGTTCGCAATTCACAACATAAACTTTAATTTACCTTTACTTCTCGATTCCTGATAAAAGTTGAAATATTATGTCCCTCCATGTCCTGACCACTTGTCCTTCGCTCTGCCGTGTGTTCAAATTATATCGTCTCCAGTTTCGTGTGCGTGCCCCGAAGTACTTGACAAGCTAGCAATTCACATACATACCATACAAACTCGCCATAGGCAAAGAAAGACCACTTTCAATCCTGAATTAAACGTCAGATTTAGATTTTTTAAGGCTGCGATGTTAAAACTGTACAACAGCTAAGAGTTGAGCATTCTTCACCTCCGATAATATGAAATACAGGGAAAAAATATGTCTCGGAACATGTTTTCAGTGGTCATGTTTTAAAGTCAAATCCAAGAGCTGAGTGACCAAGCCTTGATGAAATCAGAGAGAACACCACAGTCAACGATCGAGCTTCCTGTTTCGCGGTATTGTGGTGTTGCGCTTTGCATGCCCCATAGGTCCTGAGGAAGAGAATTCGGGAAAAAAAAACAGAGGAGTGGGGTGGGGGGAGGGAGGGGAAATTCTCTTTCCCGAATTCTCTTCCTCCTCCTCCACTTCCTCCCCTTTATACGCCTGCTACGCAGGCTACATAGATGCTGACCAAATCCATGCCCATTTTGCCGTGCAGATAAAGCTTAGCTTCCTTCGATCATGCGGCATGAAGCTTACTTTGTTAAAACAGCGAAAGTTGGGAGTTGGTGAATTTAGCAGTGCCCGGAATTAAATAAACCGTGTACAATAAACGGCGCGGGATTCCCGAAGATCTCCGCACAAGATCGTCCGAACAGGGCCCGAAAACCATGTGAATATTTCCGAAATATTTCCGAGATCTTCCGACGCTTTACAAAGAAACAATCGGAATAGTGCAAAGGAAGTATGAATTACATGCAACTCGCGCATATCTCTTAGAATTAAAATCTCAAACGTCTACCATTAGAAGTGATCTGGAACTTGTTCTGAAAAGTGACAAGTCACTGGGAAGAGAAAGACTATTCAGAGCCACGCTATTTTTCTACGCACGCGAAAGAAAAAGCCGAGCGAAGTGAGCGCGAAGCACACGCGGGTGCGGATTGGAAGGCGAGCGAAGCGAGCCAAACGAAGAATAGTGTAGCCGTGTTCAACGATCGAATAAAAATACCAGAAAATGGAGGGTTGTGAACAGTCTAGGGAAGAGAATGTGAAGTTTGGTACCTCAAGCGCCAGTCCCACAGAATGAGACTGCATCTAGCTCTTTCGAGATTTCCATCGATCTTTCCCGTCACCTTTATTTGGGAGTTCCCCCTCCCCCCCGGGGACGACACAAACAAACAGAGCGATACATCACGTTGCACTTTAATAAGCTTGGAAACTTGTTTCGAGGATATAAAATAACGGTAATATTTACAATTCACAGAGGAGTCATGTCGGCACTTTGCTTTTCCACACGCACACAAACATTTCCAAACACACGCATTATGAGCGACCTTCCAGTACTCTAAATGAATGACAGTTTGTGTCACGCTCACTGGCTCAGCGTTTCTCTGGCCTAAGAGCGGGTGGTTTGAACGCAGTGCGACCTTTCTTTTCTTTTTTCTTTTTCCCTCCAGCTTGAAACGTTCTCCAGCTATCCACGCGATTTGTTCGACTTTCCTTTTGAAAAGAAAAAAAAACCAAAAAACAGTGAGTTAGAGCCAAACGTCTTGAGGCGAATGTTTTGTCAGTCCAATGAAAGATTACAAAACTGTATTGAGAAAGGTTGTCTGGCAACAAGCATTCCAACAGAAGGTGATGGGGGGAGTGCTTTCGTGGAAACGATTTCTTCCACGGGGGGGGGGGGGGGGAATATGAAAAAGTCGATCATGCTCGTCGGAAAATTTGAATAAAGCCCCTTAAGGAGATCAATCTGGGGCTGGATCAAGCTTCATTTGACCCGCTGTCCAGGAAAGGACCCTGTGCTAGTAAACCGGACTCGAGAGACCGGCGGAAATCGAACCTAAAAACGGAAATAAGAGCGATTTTCATTATTATTTCTTCTAGTGCACATTAAAAGATACTTTGACAGCTAAAGAATGTGGCGTTTCGTCATGAGCACCGTAAGTGAGATCAGAATCCTTGATTTATACTCCGTCGAGCAATCCCCACCTTTTCAAATGGGAGTATCCGCACGGAATTTCTCTAACATTGGATTTTAATACGTCCCGTTCTTTTTATAAAAGATCCTCGGGGTCTTTTGTCCAACTTTGCATTTCCAAGGTACTTGTTGTGTTGCGTTTAATTTCTAGCTGAGTACAAATAAAGTTGTTGTTGTTGTTGTTGTTTCCTAAGCTACTGACCTCCCACTCTTTTTCCCATTCTTTCTTCTTTTTTGCTGCTTCTTCGTCAGCTATCTCTTGCTCACGCATCCGTTTTCTGCAAAAAAGATAAAATGCACACGTGGAAACACCTTGTCTTTTTGAAAGTGTAGTTGCTCTAAGTCAAGTTTGCTTTATTTCGTCAAAACAATGAAAACTGGGAGTGGATTGGCTACATTTGCCGACAGCCAAACCTTGCATGAATAATGTTCATTAATCCTATCACAAAATGTTCTTGCTTTGACAAGCATTCCTATCCTACTCGCTCTCGTTTCTATGGCAACTACACTTACTATTCGCTATAAGTGGAATTCTACAAGTAATATCTAATGCAATTGCTGCAATATGATTAATTAGTGGAACTATCGGACTGGATATTTCAGTTCCTAAGAAGGCTAAAAGAAGAACATTCACCATTACGCAACTCAAAATTATTATTGTTGAGCAAAGTTATGCACACAAGTGGCAGCTATAATATGACAATTCGGTCTGCTCACGATCTCGTTGAGGGGTTAAATTTAATACCACTTGAAATGTAAGAAATTAATTGAAAATAATGATTTGAAAAAAAAATTAGAATTCTGTTAAATCAATTACATTAATGTGAGGTGATAGTTGATCCAGTCTTTGGCCTAATCTCCAGCTCTTTTTTGAATTATTCTATTTATGTACCTTTTTATTTACTGTGTAACTGAGAAAGTCTGTCTGTCTATCTGTTATCTAAATGATTGCAAACCGTTGTTTGAAATTAATTGAGAACTACGCCGAGAAAGAGTTAAAATTGAAGGATTAGTCTGGTCAAACACCATTTCAAATGAGGAACTACTCGCTCAGTGTCATTAAGAAAGCATGGAAAGCACTCTCATGAGAAGGCAATAGAGATGTATCTGTCACGCGCTTAGAAGAGGACCCGACAACATCACGACGGTGACTCTATTGGACACCAGAAATAGAGGAGGACCCCAAAACACCCAGCGAAGAACTGTTGGGGGTGTGGCGGAGGGGGAAGCTGAAGACCCTTAAGCACAACTAGAGAACCATTCAGAAGCTAACCCAGAACAGACATGCAGCATGCCAGCAGGTAAGTGAGATTTCCTTTACCTTGTTTCCGCATCTTTTTCTTCTTGTGCTCTTCTCTTGAGTTCATAATCAGCAAATAGTTTAACAGTCGTGGAATGGACTAATTTTCCTAACTATGGAAACAAACGTGACTGAAAGATGAATTGATCAACATGACACGAGTGTGGGACAAAGACAAAATCTGCGTCCCCGACAGGAATCGAACCCATGACCTCCCAAACACCGGGACGTCAATGGGAACAAAATAACAAGAGATACAATGGCAGCTCAATCAAGAGTGAAAAGGTATATTAAATTATTTCTGAAACCCATTACCTGCTGATAATTTTAAGAAATAGAGAATAAATGTGATACCGAGTAAATGCATTGTGTCTATAATACAGGCAACAAATGCAAGGAATCGTTGAGGTACTTGTAATATTTCGATATAATTCTACATCAGAGAGTGACGATAATTGGAATCTATTCCTATATACAGAAGCTTACCAAGCGTTCAGCGCCATATTTGAACACTGGTTTAACAACCAGTAGGGAATGTATGCCTACTCTCTCGATAGTATGGTGTTTGTTTTGTATTTTCATGTGCTAATGCTAATGTACCATCTTGCGGTA
This sequence comes from Orbicella faveolata, assembly GCF_042242905.1. NCBI lineage: Eukaryota > Metazoa > Cnidaria > Anthozoa > Scleractinia > Merulinidae > Orbicella > Orbicella faveolata. The sequence continues at coordinate 34,720,103 of NW_028301539.1, forward strand.
TTTAAATTTCTGCTACCTATATATCACCTCAGTCTGAAGATGATATAGAATTATATATCGAAATATTACAAGTTACTTTCGCGGGGTTGTTACTTTCAGGGAGCAAAAAACGTTATATAAGTTGATACGAATGAGCTCTTTTACGAAGTAAATACACAGAAATTGGTAAAAAAACAGTTCTTAAAACATGATACAATTCTTCATTCCTGTTTAAATCTTGTTAAATCTATGCTGCTGCCATATGGGTGGGCTCTTCATGTCTAGATCGTGTTGTTAGTGGTCGGCAGGAAAGCTTGTCAGATACCTAAACTGTTTCTACTTCATGACGCACTGCTACATTAGTTACATTAGTCTGCTGTAACAGTATCTTAGTGCGCTGGTCGAGTTTGCAATTTAAATTTGAAGAAACCTTTCTTATAATATGCTTCAGTCGAAAATGATATCAATTTGAATCAAAGTTTCCTATAGTAGATTCCTGTTACTTGAAGAAATAATACGGGTTTTGTTTTAACACTGCAAAACACTAACTGGTAAAGCACGAATTGACATTTCCCAACGCTTCGCGACATAGGCAACACCTTCCCTTGTTGTGGATTGCCTTCAATCAAGTTATCGTACCTAACTTTCACTTGACTTCACTTAATTAAACAGTTGGAAACAAATGAACATGATCCTGGAGGGCGTTATAAATTTGCTTCGAGCTCTACCTTATCTGGGTCTTCTTCTTCTTCAATTTTGTCTTTCCCCTCTTTCTTTGCCTGCTTTTTCTTTTCTTTGAGCTGACATAGGTAATATGAAAGAACCAGACAATTTTTGCACCAACAAAACCACATCATATACTATGTTGTTCAAGAACTGTTCTCCAAGGGTGAGCAAAGGAATTATTCATTTCTTTAAATACAATGGAAAATGAAACAAGATGAAGCTACCTAACGTTTGATCAAGAGTCAATAGGTCACATTTTTACAAGCTTGTTTTCCACATGTATGAAGTTCCAATAATATAATTATCATCTGGTACCTGGTCACTTTTTGGTGTTAGTAATACATCTGCATCTTCTCTTCTTCATTTATTAAAAATGTACAACAAAATTAAATATGCAAAGGAGAGTTTCTATGTTACTCAGTGAAGTGAATCAATGGAAAACTTACATTTGCTTTGACCATTGCTCGTGCTTCTTCTAGAATTTCCTTAACCTTTTTAACTTTGTCCTCATCTAGAAGCAGCTTGTGGGCATTACTGACAGCTGAAATAAAACATCAAATGAATCAAGAAAGACGACACAGATAGAGGCCACTTGGCCAGCATGTCAGCGACTTGTCTCGACGACTTGTCAGGCAATGGAATTGAAACTAGGTTTTATAATCCCATCTGACCACTATCTAGAGCTGCTGTTCAGTAACAGTTGTGAGTTGTTGTGATTAATGTTGACTTGCCTTGTATAGGGTCTAGGACGCAGCCTTCCAATGGTTTCTTTATTAATTCATTACTATCTATCATATATTCCCATCTCTTGATCAAAATGCTCTTTGTATCCAATGTCATGTGTTCTGGTATTGAACTGTAAACAAACAACTCAATTGAAATTTTGCAAACAGTATTCTTCTTTTTTCGAGACTCGGCATCAGGAGTGAAAGTATTTTCCATAACAAAAATGAGGCTAGTTGACCAAAATTTCACAGAACAACTGAGACATGTTAAACAATTAGAAAGAAAGCTTGAGATTTCTAGCTGTCTAATAACTAATAACTATTTCACAAATATCTACCTGGTGTAGCCAATCAGATGACCTGTTTACCTGATGGTTGGTCAGTGGGTTACAATAACACTGCTTTTAATAGATTCTAGTCTTTTGCTGCATGCAAACTTTTGATCTGAAAAAGTCAGTTTTTACATCAAATATCTGAGCTGTTCCACAAAACAGGCTTTGGTCTGACAACAAATACCGGGTTATAATTTGAAAAGGAAACTAAGAAGATTACGATTGCGTAAATACTGTAGCATTTCTTTAAGACATGTTTTTTTTTGCAGCATTCAAATAAAACTATCTCAATTGAAAGCAAAACTTTTAACCTATGTTTAAATCATGATACAACATACTATTGCAGTGCCCCACTGAAAAGCATCTTATAGTGAAGTGAGCACCCTGTTTAAATATTTTAATTATTGTTATTACTGGTCTGTATGCGCACACACTGGTGCATGTGCTAATGATGTAAGGAATTATACACAGCAAGGATGATTGCTCAGAACAGTGACAAAAATTGGCCAGCTAAACCCAACATTGTTGGCTCACCTTCAAATGCTTTTTGAGCTCTTTCAGAATCATCCAGGTTCTTGTCAGGATGGACAAGAAATGAAAGCTGCATAACAAACAAATAGGATTAGAGCACAATTATTATGCGGCATTTCCTATATAACTTGGGTTCATTATTTAACTGTAACCTACATGTGAGAACCTGCTTGATCTTGCTTAGCCAAACAGGTCTTTTTATTTTAGGGTTTTAAAATGTTGACAAATTTCTACCAGCAGGTTCTTAAACCCCTAGCTTCTTACACAAAGGCTTTTACTTTATGGAGGGTTGATATCAATAGCAGTGTCAGCTGTCTTACAAGTATTCAGGGTTGATATCAATAGCAGTGTCAGTTGTCTTACAAGTATTCAGGGTTGATATCAATAGCAGTGTCAGTTGTCTTACAAGTATTCAGGGTTGATACCGTATCAATAGCAGTGTCAGTTGTCTTACAAGTATTCAGGGTTGATATCAATAGCAGTGTCAGTTGTCGTACAAGTATTCAGGGTTGATACAGTATCAATAGCAGTGTCAGTTGTGTTACAAGTATTCAGGGTTGATATCAATAGCAGTGTCAGTTGTCTTGCAAGTATTCAGGGTTGATATCAATAGCAGTCACTCTGAGCAGTGTCAGTTATCTCACAGGTATTCAGGGTTGATATCAATAGCAGTGTCAGTAGTCTTACAAGTATTCAGGGTTGATATCAATAGCAATGTCAGTTGTCTTACAAGTATTCAGGGTTGATATCAATAGCAGTGTCACTGTTGTCTTACAAGTATTCAGGGTTGATATCAATAGCAGTGTCAGTTGTCTTACAAGTATTCAGGGTTGATATCAATAGCAGTGTCAGTTGTCTTACATGTATTCAGGGTTGATATCAGTAGCAGTGTCAGTTGTCTTACAAGTATTCAGGGTTGATATCAATAGCAGTGTCAGTTGTCTTGCATGTATTCAGGGTTGATATCAATAGCAGTGTCAGTTGTCTGACAAGTATTCAGGGTTGATATCAATAGCAGTGTCAGTTGTCTGACAAGTATTCAGGGTTGATATCAATAGCAGTGTCAGTTGTCTTACAAGTATTCAGGGTTGATATCAGTAGCAGTGTCAGTTGTTTTACAAGTATTCAGGGTTGACATAAATCTGGTACTATATGTACAACATTTAATTTTGAAGTGCCTAGGCTTGTAACTACCTTTCGGTATTGCTTTTTTATTTCATCCTCTTTGGCATCAGTAGAAAGTTGAAGAACCTGAAAGACATATAAAAGGTAGCAGGCAGGCTTGAAAATTTTTGAGTTAAGAAGAAATGCTGTGAATGTAGTGTTGTGAGTTAGTACAGTCAATAACTTGATAATTAAAACAAACTAAAACTCAAAGAATAATATTAAGGGTGGTAGTCAGAAGACAATATATTTTTAGATTGAAATTAAATGAATTTGAAGTTGAATAGAAAAAAATATTCTTTCCTCTTTCAAGACTCTATCAAGGAAATGTGTGCATGAACATGCTCTATCAGTAAATAGACAAGGACGAGAGAACTTATTATCAGGCTTGTGGATTTCCAACAGAACAAACTTGGAGCACTTTACATTTGATAAAAATTGTGGTTTGAATTTCTGGAAATATCCAGTGACAGAGGGAAGAGCATTTTCCTGAATTTCTGAAAAAGAGGACAACGTCGTGAGGCATATCCAAATTTTTGTAAATTTTTTACTAGGGATTTCCGTTCCATTTGATTTTCCTCCAGGAATTTCTGTAGTTGTCAGTTGAATGGTTTGCTTTTCAGAAATTCAACAATTTCCAGATTATTCTGAAACTTTCCCTGGCAATTTCCATACCATTTGTCCCCATTTTGAACTTTTCTCTATTTTTTGGATAAATGGAATGTGCCCCAAGGGTCTACACAGATATTAATATTATTAGCTCTTTGATATCAGTGTGTGAGGATATTATTATCCTCACAGGTCTCCATCCTCTGGACCCTAGGAGTAGACCTTAAATGCTATATACATTATTTGCCAGCTTAGGGTCGGTCCATATAGTGAAAAACTGTGGCCTCGGGCAGCATTTTCAAGCCTGAGGTGGGTTTGTTTACGCAACTTTGTTGGTGAACTGGCTTATGTACCGTCTACAAACCATTGTAAAAAAGCTAACGAGCAAACAAACAAATAACTCAGATACTAGATAAGCTGATTAGTGGTTTTCAAATGGCATATTGTACACAGGCAGAGTGTCTTTATTTGCTGATTTGGGAAAAACTGCCGTTCGCCTTAGGGGGTAAAGGGTTAAAGAACAGGTGTATTTCGATGTACTTTATATTAGTTGCATCTAGTTCACCAGTTAAATTCTCCAAAATTGTTTTTCCGGTGTGAAATTTCATGCAAAGTTTGAAGTTGCACGACAAGAACAATTCCTATCACTAATCAGTTGTTGCAACTCACTCGAAATCAGACTTTTCTACCGTAAATTGAATGGCAGAAAGCGAGGAAATCCGTTAAGTGTATTCCACAGAAATTCTCTTAAATACAGCAACGATCGGAGAGGTAAACTGACTTCTGTTTTGCTTAAAATTGTGTGGCAAGAGAAACACAGAAGACACAGGATTACACGCTATTGCAGCGCCAAGCTACAAACAGCCAAACAAACTCTCACAACTTCAAAATACTCAATTGAATTTACTTACAGTGACTTTCCTTGCCATTTAAAAGTGAATAGAGATAAACTTGCGTTGATTAATATTTATTGTCGATGGAAGTGTAAAAATGGCAAAGGTTGACCATTACCACTAGTACACTCACGAAAATTGACCAACAAGACAATTTCACCAACGCTGTTTCCCGCAATTACCGTGACCGTGGTCAGAGATAGGAAAATCCGGACTGCGCTAAGAACCAAGCAGATTGCAGGATTCGTTACCGTGCCCTCTTAGGAAAAAATAAACTAAAATATTAACCTCATAAGGATTTAGATTGAAGTATGTTGATCCAGGCCTTGTTAACCTCTCTATCTGCTGGGGTCCTGTCAGAACAGAATCTCTTTTCTCAATCTCCTTAACCTTAAGGTTAAAAAGAATAATAATATTATTATTATTTGTTACATACAGGCACACTGTCTATTAGCTAGATGAACAGGCCAAAATAAGTATGTTAGGGTGGCTGACAACAGTTTTCCAGGTTTTTATATCACTTATACTTTGGTAGATCAATACTGCTACTCTTTATCAAATAATCCTACAATAATGGTTTCAAACAAACACCCAGTCATTGGTATAGACATCAGGTCATCCTTTTTAACAAGTGATAGTGCAGCTACAATGACTTATAGCAGTTAGTCGGGAAGAAATAATTCACTTGCTCTGTCAGTCAATGCGTCATGCACTATTTTTCAGTGGTAAGTCCATTGACCAGGGTATTTTGTAAGAGAGGGGGCGTTCGCCTGACCCTTGTGAACAAAATGGCTACCAAAGTGATGAACTGCTCTTGCATGTTTGGAATTGAATACACTGTAAGTGCTCCCAAATTAATGACTTTTTGATACACAACAGAGGTGAGTGTATAATTCGATCCATCAACCCCTTTGAGGGCGGCTTTTCACCCCTAAATTTTGAAGGGCAAAATGTCTCATACCAGGATTCAAATTGCTGACCTCAACCTGCCAAGTTCAGCTCACCTGGCTGGAACTGTAACACTTCGCCAAGGTGCCACTTATGACTTAATCATGAAAAAACCATTTATAAATTCATCACAGTTACGTGTAGGTATACAGTGCTTATTGATTGATGACCCACTGCAGAGTAACCAGAGATTGTCTAGTTGCTCCCTGGCGGAATCATTGAAAAGCTTGTTATCTCCATTAGCCCATGTAACAATTGTGTTTGGGGTCTTTTATCGTCAAATTGAGATAAGCATGCTAAGATGTGACTTGCTGCAGAAGTTTGACAAATTCTGTGGAGGGGGTTAAGGGCCACCTTAGTTTTAAAGTGGCTCTGAACCTCCCCCATAACTTGTTTTAAACTCAGTTTTTCAGTTTTTTCAGTTTTTATTATCGTACACTATTTACAGAAAAACAACTTAATGTAAGATGGTTTAAAATGATATAGGAAAAATAAATACAGATATATACAAACTTTGCAACACGCTGCATCTAACAAGGTATGAAATTAACTTTTTTCGGCAGGCGCCAACTGGCAACTGAAATTTTTTTTCAGTCACCATATGGAAAAATGTGGTCGCCAAAAAGTGTCAATAAAATTTTTCCTTCGCAGTGAAACACAAACCAAAATTTTTGGTCGCCGCCAGCTTGCCGGCAAAATATGATTTGCAATCGATGTAATTAGGAATCAAACCAGTGCTGAAATCATCTTTTGACCACTTTGACAGATCTACATTTCCACCTTTTGACGCCCAGAGAATATCTAAATCTTCATCTAATTTCTTCGCGGATGTTCCGTCTCCACTTTGTAATAAATTACGGAAAGATTTCGGAACATCTTTGGACACCACATCGCCTGAATAAAAATATTCATGGCCAAATAATGCATGGGACCTCTTACGCCCACAATATGTACGTTATGGGAAACTGCTGAAAAACATGGCGGCGAAGCTTCGCAATGATCGTAGGTGTAAAACGTTGTGGTAGATTTATAATAACCAGAAAATCGGTTTTATACTTCAAAAGCAGGGAAAAGGTAAAAAGGAAGTGACCAATTAGCGGGCGGCTTTGAATTTTATTTTGATTGATTTGGCTGAAAATCAAAGTTATTGTTTGTGCACTTATCGTGACATGAAATAGTTAATCACCCGCTGGCGACCAGTTGTGAAATTCTGATTGCCAGTGCAAAATTTTTAGTTGCATTGGTGACCAGGAAAGCGCAATTTCGGACCCTGTCTAATCATCACATTGTACTCCAAATGTAGTTACATTTTTTTGCCATCTAATTAAGCAAACGATGGAGACATCAAAATATTATTATGAGATAAATTGCATGTATGAATTAACAAGCTTAATGGACTTAATAGATGTCTGGCCTGACGGTAACCGGCCTGACCAGCGTGTTTAAAATACTCCATGTAGCAGTCAGAAAATTTTCTTCTTAGGACTACGTTGTAAATATTTATAGTGTTATCGATACAATCATTGTGAACTAACCGTAAACAGGCCAACTGATGCCCCATTCTGGCTAACTCCCGTAGCGCTTTCCAGGCTGACTGGAGTGCTATTTAGGCTAACAGGACACGGAGCTCGAGTATTACACTTTATTTAAGCTTATGATATACTCTGTGTCTGGTAAGCATTAATGAAACAGCCTCCGGTTAGCCTGAAAAGCACAGAGATTAGCTTGAATGGCGACACGCTTAGCCTGTTAACGGCTAGTTCTCAAAAACTGTAATGGTACCACGATGCAAAAAAACATTTTCTGACTGCCGGAGCGAAATATTTTAAAAACGCCGCCCGGCTGCTGGACTTCTAGCTGCTTCTAGCCAGCGCTTACATAATTCAACCAGAGTCTATAGCAGTGTGAAAACGATATTTGATCAAATTCCTCACGTTCAACAAAGCTAAAGGGATCATATCATTTATTAGGGGAATAATTTTGTTACCTCGGACATAAATCGTGAAAATAAGTCGTCAACTTCATCGTTTCCGGAGCTTGTCGCTGCAGCCGCCATCTTGAATTAGCAAGAATACCGCATTGGCAAAGATAACAGGCTCATATGCTTTGATCGCTCCAGTTCCCTGACGGAGCCCTCATTGGTTGCACATGTCGAAGTTCACAAGACTTGCTCAGGCGTAGAACAACCGCTTATTGCTTTTTTATGTGTTTTCTTTTTACGTTCTACTAACCCATAACAGCAACAATGTCTTGTTCTGTCGCTTCTTCTGAATACCTTAACGAACTACTGAGCGACAAAACAACAGTATCGAAAATGCCCAAGATATTTCTTCACGCCGAAAGGTTGCTGGATCAAGGTACTGTGTGCGCCGAGTTAACTTCAAATTTAATATAATAATAACTGCAGTTATGATAAATAATCGGTAAATCAGCGTAAATAATTCCCAGCAGAGAGAACATAACTTTGCGAGGTAATATCTAATTATTTTCAGAGGTCGAGTTTGTTCTAACGCGATTTAAGCTTAAGTTGCGTCGACGAAAAATCGTAATCGATCGCGACGGCCAGCGAACATGGACCATGAACAACCTTCTATTTGTTTGCCCTACATCCGGACACCGTGTCCTGTGTTTACCCAACAACGATTGTGTTTTAGTGTAGCATCACTGAAACACCAGGGAGTACAAGAGATCATCTTCAGGTTTGTTGGATAAAATGACATTTTGCTTAGTGTTAGTTTTTAGTTGTATGGGAAAAGAACACTGGGTGTCTTCATCGCACGCTCCATATAGTTCCCTGCAAGACTGTTGTGTGCCTCTTTTGTGGTGCCGATGTTCTACGCTTTCGGATGTTTCAGAAGATTTTTGGGGTAACAATATATCGACAACCCCTTTAAATTTTGCAGATTAGCGTGAAAATGATGTACCCCGAGACTCGGTTGGTTGTATTGTGAACACGGTTGTTGTGATTTTCTGTTTCATTAACCCGTATTCTTATTACATTCAACGGGATTTCTTTCGACCCAGTGGGATACATGAATATTTTATCCACAGTTTCGATCCCAGTTATACAAGGCTGACTTGTTCGATGGTTGCTTTTCTTTCACTATTTGGACTTCAAATAGTAGTGGATAATAATGCATGTACCGAAATAAAACAAGTCTTGTATATAAGCTCACATCGTTTCGAAATTTACCGAACTCGCTGCATCGCGGATGCCTGTTAAGCGATGCTTCTTTTTGCGAGTTTCCTTGTCTCGACGACGTTTTGTTTTTGTTCTTGTATGTAAACAAACTAAAACATTAGCTTTTACTTGGAAAGTCCTTTGTTAAGTATTTTCAGTATTTGAAACGCTTGACGGTCCATGAAATTACATGTTGTCGGTGAAACAGAATCGTCACGCTTGGAATTCAATCTTTTCATTACTTGTCCGGGTCAAATCACTGTGAAAATTTGATGTGTTCTGATTGAGCTCAGATTTATTCATCAGATCAACACGTCCCATCAGATTACTTGTTGAAATGGAATCAAAAAGTCGTGTTGCAGGGGTTCTCTAAAGCTGTTCGTTTTAGGTTGATGGTTAGTGAAAAATTCACTCTTAGGAGGTTTAATTCTTGGAATGTGCATGTAATAATGACCAGAGGCTTGATAAGAGGCAGATGCGCCCTATGACACGTATCTAGCCAAACAGAGAATGTATCACAAATAGAATGCATAAATTGCTAATCAAGCTCGTATAACCACAAATTAAGGAAAGATCTCTAGGTAAAAAATTGTGGTTAAGTCCTTCCTATGTGATGTGGGTTTTTTTTGGCTGGGGGTGTGACTCTGAGACTGAGACATTTATAAGCTTTCAAGCAAAATGTTCAGTGTGTTTTTTTTTTTTTTCTCATTCCTGATAGCTTGTATATGTAGCATTTTTCTTATCATTTCTGTCAAACTATTTTTGTGGAGAAACAAATAAACTGACAATTCATTATTGACTCCTTTCCTGCCCTTTTACTTTCTGTCAACAGATTTGAAATCTCTTTATTTTCCCCTCGCCTATTCGCCTTTGCCCTAAATTAAATTGGTTCATTGTAAATACAGCATTTTTAATTACAAATACTGGATTCTACTTCACGATTTTGACGTGATTTGCAATCTGCAAGCTAAAAATATCCATTTTAAACTCTCTACCATCTTGTCACAGCAGTTATGTTTTTATAATGCTATTTGGAGGAATAGCACACTGCTGTCTTATGCAGTTACCATGAATTACAAATTTGATTTAATTTAAGTTGGCTTTTATTCACCCCAGCAACTTAATTTTATAAATGTATATTTTTTAGGGAGCAAATTGGTTTATCTTATCCACTTGTAATTTTGATCTTGCATCATAATTTTATTTTCATGGAAATCAACTGACATAATTGATGTCCTTTATGTTGCAAAAAGAGATTTTATTCTTGCTTGTAATATTTTTTGTTTGAAATTTCTTCTTTGAATAGATCTTTTTAGCTATTTTAAGTAGACTTATCCTAAGTCCCCTTTTGACACAAATAGGGAAAATTGGAAGTGGCTTTAAGAAAGGCCACTTTTAATGAGCTGTTATTGTACAGACTTTTTCCTTATAACGTAATGTTTCTTGACACCCTTAATAACCATTTTTACCATTGTTTATTTTTTTTCCTCAGGTAAACTATTGTAAGCATGTTGGGATTTTTAAATGTGCCTATAAGAACTCTTTATTATCACTATAAAAAATGATTTTGCCTTCACTACACAACTGAACACACGCAAAGGTTGAGGTATGGGCGCATTGGTCAGCCAGGCCCAAGATATGTTTTAATTGTGACAATAAGCTTACAACAAAGTGGATAAGGGATACATCAAGTAACGTCCTACATACACCAAAGCCGGACACCTTAAACCCAAAAACCTCTTGTTAGGAAAAATAGGGACCGTGTACCCCTGGCCAAATGTAGTGGCACCACCTTTGGGGTTTTCAGGTTGATCTATAAACAACAGAATAAAGAACAAATCAGATAATGCTAATTACGCAATAAAAATAAACCTTATGCGAAAGTACTAGTGGCAAGGCTGACCTTAGAATGTCACAAGTTTTTCAACTGTCTCTTTTTTACAAACGTACTACCCATGAGCCTTTGTGTATTAGGTTTGCACCCAGTTCTCTGTTCTGTCTCGGCAAAATATTACTTGATGTCAATACCGATTATCACAAATTACATTTTATTATGTCACATGTAATATTTGCCTTTCTGAATAGCACCATGCCTTTGGAATTATTCCAGAATCATTCAAATCCCCCTCAGGAATCATTACAACTTATTTGAAAGGTTCTTTCTAACATCCAAACACCTTTATTAAGAAATTCATCCTTTCACCCCCTCTGTAGAAATGTGAATTTGATAACTTTCAGCTCAGTAACTAAGCAGTTGCAAAGAGCCGATTATCAGCCACTAAAAATCACTTGATCAATACCAATTTTTATAGATTGGCTACTCACAATACTTAAAGAACTCCTGAGAAACTGTTTTGTGACTGGAACAATTCAAATGAAAGTGCTTGTATTTATGGTACATGTACACCCACACCACTGATCAAGATGGTGAACAGGCTCATGTAGATTAAAAGAACCCACATTGAAATAGTAGTCACACATTGCAGTTAAAAAACAAAGGAAATTAATGAGTGTTCTCATCTTGCTTTCCTTGCAATGCATCTTTCTAGTATTTTATTCCAAATTTGCTACTAAACTCAAAGAAATTATCTTAGAATACAATTTGTTTACTGGCAGTCTGAAGCAATTTGTCCCTAAATCTACATGAAAGCTCCTTTGATATAGGGGAGAGCTGAGACAAGACGAAGGCGAATGCTGAGCCAAATGGCTGCAAATTTGAAAGTTTTTGTAAAATTGTTTTGTTTAATTCAAGAAGTGTTTTCACACAAGTCTTTTAGAGCGATGTGACTTTTAGATTCACGTTTCCGGCGAACGGCTAACCACTAGGGATCACGTGACTGAAGCCAGACATCACGTTTGAGGTTTTTGACTCGCGTTCAGAACATCAAGAAGTAGGTTTTCACGTAAGTTATTTACCACAAGCTTTATTGCCTTGAATTGTATACTATGCCACGTACACATACTGAAATTGAATAAAATTACCCTTTTTCTACAAAACGGATGAATGTTTCAGGCAAAGAAGCAATTACCTAGCCTTTTGTTGTTATTTGAAGAAAGGCACCTATCCTAAGTGGAAATCCAATATGGCAACGGCTTAAGTCGAATGTGTGTTTTATGATGCTTTAGTTCTTTAGAAAACTGCACATACTAGAAAACTTTTTCAAATTCAGTGTTATTTTGACAATTTCTACTGTATTGACAAGATGATTTCTATTTGCTCCAATTGACTTCAATCTAAATCTGTTTACGTCTGAATGGCGAACGGTAAACGTGGATCTAAAGGTCTCTAATGAAAAAAAAAACTGACTGTGGACACGTTAAGGTCAATTTAGCTATTCTTAACAGTCTGACCTTAATAGATAGGTATTCAAGGATTGTCATCATATTAAGAAGGAAAATTCTCATTTTCATTTACTTTCAACAAACTTTGACATACACAACTACTACATGTATACTAGTTTTGTCCTAGTCAGTTGTAGTTGTTGACTTAAAGGCAAGTCTTGTCACTTGTTGGGATTGAAGCTGGACAATTCTCTTTACCAACCAAATGGCAACCTTCATACTCATTACTGGTATTTTTAAGTTTTGTGAATTTTTGTTCTTTACAACTTGAAACTTGTTGGCCTGTCTAGGAAGTGATGGTGGTGGGGAGATTGTACACTTATGTTACAGTAAATTTTGTTTTTTATACAGAAATCAACCGAGTAAGAAATGAACTTTTCCATGGAGTGGTAAAAAATGCAGAAGTAGATGGAATGTTCGCAGAGCTGCAGTTACCAACACCATCAGGGCCAAGAGTTAAATTGAGTGAAAAGGTTTATGCACCAGTTAAAGAATACCCCAAGGTAAGGCTGCTATCATACATGGATGGAACATGATCACTGGAGTTTAATGCTTAAAAGAAAAATATATTCTGTAGTATGAGTAAGCAACAGGTTTCGTACAGGTCATGGAAAACCTGGAAGGTCATGGAATTTCATAATTTCATTTTTCAGGCCTGGAACATCCTAGAATTGAAGTGTGGGTAATGGAAAGTCATGGAAAAGCAATAAACTTTTGAGAATGAACAGGAAAAAAAAAATAAAAAGTTGAAAAAAACAACAGACAAGTCAGCAAACCAGTTAACTCCAGTATAAAAATAAACACTAGCACGCATTTTGTGTCATAATGTGGGAAAATACCTTAAATAGTATAATGTTTTGACAATACTTTGAGAACAACTGCTTAACTTTGGTCATGGAAAACTCGGAAAGATCATGGAAAAGGTCATGGAAAGTCATGGAATTTCAAAAGCTCAAAAGAGTATAAACCTTGAGCAATGTATTTGTAGGAAACAGAATTGTACCACGTGGAGGTACCATTGTAAAAATAGCTGCAAGATTAATGAGGGGAATCTTGCTGCACTCTTAAGGGGAATCTTGTTGTGCCCCAAAGGGGAATCTTGCTGAGCTCTAGAGGAGAATCTTGTCTGGATCCTGCCAAGATTTTCCTCACCAGGATTTTCGTGCTTGGCAGGATCCTGCTAACATTCTTGTAGAGATTCCTGCTGGGGAGCAAAATTCCACGATGGTGTTATGACCTATCTAAAGATGCAGTCAAATAAATTAAAGATCAACTAGTTGCTAATCGTTTTATCCTATACTTTCTATTTATAGCACAGACTTAGAGGCTCAAACAATAAGGAATTATAATAAATAGATTTAAAAAACTCGTTTGGACCATTTTTGTTTGTGCAGTTACTTCTACATACTGGTAAATATTGAGTTATTAATATACAAACAAACAAACAAACTAACTAACAGAAATACAGTCAACCAGCAATTGATGTACAGTAGCTGCTTTCCCTACAATTATTTGCAGAAGACTGTAAGTTGTTTTTCCAGGCTCATGCCAGCTAGTGATTCTGACAATGAACTCATTGACAGCCAATATGTATCCAGGACACTCCCACTTTGCATACCCTTGGAATAAAAGACTAACTGAAGGTTAATTCAGGTTGTTCTGTGTTTCGCATTTCAGTTCAATTTTGTTGGTAGAGTAATTGGCCCTCGAGGTATGACATTACGAGAAGTAGAGTCTACCACTGGATGCAAACTTTTAGTCAGAGGAAAAGGATCAATGAAAGACAAAAAATTGGTAAGTTTTAATAAATGAAATTTATCATTATTAAACAAATTTGTAATTAGAGTGTGTAAGCCAATGATGGGCAGTTCTATCATTAATGTGTGGATTTTCCAGAGTTATTGCCACATGCTTTTGCCCTGTTCTGTATCGCTAGATCACTTGGCTTGGGATTCATATTCCTGGGTAGGTGTTAATCCCACATGTTGTTTCAGTGCTTTAATACTGACAGATGACTAGAGGTGGCCTTTAGCTGGATTACTATAAATTATGTAAATATATATACAAAGTTTTTCAGAATGACTAACATCTCAAAAAAATAAAATGCCACACACTAACTACATGTAACTCTCTAAATTGGTGCCCTTGTTGCTGCTGAGGAGATTGCTGCCTTCCTTCCAATCATTTGGATAACACAAATATACTTTTTCAGAACGTTTATATATGTTATCCATTTTCACAAATATGATCTTTATGGCATTCTCCTATTTGTAAATAAGTGAAGCTTGCTGACTTTGCATTTTCCGTTCGGAACCGCTCATTTGCTACCTTTACAGCACTTGTCCTTCAAAACTTCAACTAGCTTAAATTTCAGCGAGAGTCTGTTAGCAGCTTTTAGATAAAGCTGTTCTGTACTAGTAGTAATCAGAGATTAAAGGAGTGCAACCACATATTTTTATTTGTAAAATTAAGTTTTAACTTGTACTGGACAAAATATTTTCCAGGAGAGGCATTTAAACTGTTTGCGACACTTAGAATTCAATTTCAGATCGCCAACACTTGTCACAAATATTTCTTGAGACAAGTCAACAAAGTTCTGACCAGTGACCCTGTAAGACAGTGCGTCGCCAAATGTTTTTAAATTTTGTGTTTGTATTGGTTTACATTGCTTGAATTTACATCTTGTTCAGTTCAGTAATGAAAAAGGTGAATTAATCATTCTGATCACAAAACATGGCCTTTTGGCAAGTTACACAACACAGAAAGTTTGTTTTCTGACAGTCAATTATGGCCACATTGAATATGCTGAGCTACAAATTGGAAAATTTATTTTCTGACCACAGATCTGATGGTCATCAGGGCCATTTGCTGAGCTACACGGAAGATTTGTTTTCTCACCACAACTTATGGCCATTTGCTGTTGCCGAGCTACAAAACATTCTTTCCCGATGACACAGGCTTTAGTAACTTGTTGTTGAAGGCTAGCGAGTCAAAATACATGCAGCTTTGTAGAAATCATACACTCTTGGCGAATAGCAGAATACGTGACTGTGTGCATGCGCTCATATAATGTAATTTGCTCTTGCTGTGGGAGACCAAATCGGCGAACAAATCAGTCTGAAAAAATCTTGATACAGACTGAATTAGGATTTCGTTACACTATGTGAATGCAATCAGGATCTATCAGAAAATGTTGACCCTGTGTTGCAGTTACCAAGAGCCAAAAAAGTCAAGTCATTTTCATGCTGTGCATATTTTCAAAGTGCTTTCAGACTTTAAATATTTCATGTTTTTGGAACCCTGGTTTCTCTTCTATATGACACATCTTATTTGCAACACATTACAGGAGGAAGAAAAGCGAGGCCAACAAAACTATGAACATCTAGATGAGGATCTTCATGTGTTAATATCAGTGGAAGACACAGAGGACAGGGCAAAATTAAGACTTGCAAAGGGTGTTGAAAAAGTGAAAGACCTTCTTCAACCTGTGGTAAGTTTATCACATGTCCAAAAAGACAAGATAGAGAAAGAACTGTTTTGTGTCTTTTCTTTCATTCAGCCTGTCTGTGGAAAGCTACAACGTAAGTTGGTAAATATGCATACCCAATGTACTAGTACATGTAGGGTAGTCTAGAAGTAATAATAATAATAATAATAATAATAATAATAATAATTATTATTATTATTATTATTATTATAATATTAAAATTTATAGAGCACCATTTCCCAATGGTTCAATGGCGGCACTCATAGAAATCTAGAGTAATCTATCAGAATTGTTTTAGCATAAATCTACTAGTTATTCAAAACTTTATCTAAACCCTCGTTACATGGTACATCAAGATAATGCAAACAAGAATAGTATCTTCTTTTTTTACTCACAACACATACTTAAATTTAGAATGAGGGAGAAGATGAACTTAAAAAGAAACAGTTAAAAGACCTAGCATTAATGAATGGCACTTTGAGGGAACAAGCAGGTATGTACACATGTCTGGACTGATGAAAATGGTGTTAATGAAAATTTCATCCTGTTCAAACTTTTTTTCTCTCCAAAGTAGACAATATAACAATTCAACAAAATGTCAGTCTGTTTGTTTTCCTCCACTTTATTATCTTCCTTTTTGTACTCTTATTGATTGATCAATCAATTGATTAACTAGACATTTTATCATAAATATTTAGTGGAAATAACTCCTGGGCAGCAACCACTTGTAGTACCAGTAGCTATCTAGACTTCTTGAAAATTCAACAGGAAACAAAACAATATCATAGATCCTCGTAACCTGATCCTTGAATGAAAATTAAAGAGCATGAAAATTGAACAGCAAAATTTGCTATTTGTTCATTTACAGTTTTTTACTGTATTCCCCATTTTGCGAGAGCTGATACACTGTACCTGTCAAAGTAAGAGCTCTTTTTGGCAGGGTTGGTCGTATGTTGTTGCTTATTTTCCACAAGGAAATCACAGCAATCAATACCAGCATTTCAGTTTGTCTTTTTTCCATTGACAATAAAACGAAGGCAAACAAGGTAGCCATATTGAAGAATGCCTGAGAATCACCAGACTTGTAGCTTCACCAGTTTCAACAGCCACCTTCCTGCTGTGCTGATAATAGCTTTGTTAGGAATAATGCTGAAATGGACTTTCTTCTTCCACCTAGGCAATGCCACTCTTCTACACAATGGTCTCCTGGGAATGCCACTTGCACCTGCATTAGCTGGATATCCATTTGCAGCTCGACCTCCAGGTACATCTTCAAAAAAAAGTTGTTGCTAAAAGTTGTGGAGCAAAACCCTGACATGACTTTCACTATATTAGACACCACTTTGGCTGCTGAAAGTTGTTGCGCCAATCTATCTTTTAGACATGCCATTGAAAACAATTTTGTTCGAAAGCATGTACTGTTGATGCATAATTATTTTGTGTCATCTTGAAACTGACTAGCTACATAGCGGTTGTACATCTCATGCATGTTGAATGCAAAAGATTCAAAGGTTCCAGCTAACATAACTGGATAAGAGATTAGAGCTATACTGTGTAGTTAGAACATAACAGAACACCTGAAGGGTAACTACTTTCAAAATGGCAGCTAAACCAATAATATTATTACCTTTTGAACACTTGTAGTTGTAGCCAGCTTCTTGAGCCCAAAGTAATTTATGTTTGGAAGTAATACAACCAGGTTCTTGCAGCTCTGGGCTGCTACCAGTATTATTATTTTTGGCAACCTGTGCCTTAAGTTGTAAATTACAGTTTTTCAACATTATGATTACATTTTTAACCTGGGGATTGCAAAAGCAATCTACGGAGTTTAAGTTATGATGCAGATTATGCTAGTGATATGCAAATGATGTTCATCCGTCATCTGTAAAGTTTTTGAAGTAATTCTGCTGACCAGTAGATAAAGCTCATGAAATCACTGTATAAGTTGACATTGCAGGCACATACATTGTTTTACATTTCTAGGTCAAGGTATTATGTGACTGCGATTGTTGCAATAAAAATGGAAACTTGTTTTGTTTGCTGTCTGGGTATAGTTCATTTGACATTTCTATTACAATTCCAATTTTAAATTAATGGTTAACTGCAAATAAGACCAAATATTGGCTTTTGTAATACGCATTGGGAATGTTTTCAGCCTTACATTAGTGGCAGTGCATTTTGTGATCTGAGGTGCATAAAGCAGACTAGCTTTTCGTATTCAGGCGACAAGAAAAACATGTTCAGCAACCTTTATTGGTTTCCATTAGGCAACGAGAACTTAACAAGGTAGACTGACTCAATCAAAAATGTGTAAATCCATCGGAGCAATGCACTTTCTTTTTCTTGTGCATCTTGTTTTGAGTAAAGAAAGTCATTTGAGATTGAAATGCAAAAAAAGTGAAAATAAGGAATGATTCACTTGGTTTTCCTCTTTTGTTTTTAAGAGAAGACTGCTGTTGCAATGAGTATTACCAGAAGTCAATAAAGTAACTCATTTATAAACTAGAATAATCTGTAAGCCACACATGTCTGCAATGTGGACCTATTTTTTTATGAAAAGAGTACTTCAATATTACGTTGAGGTTAGGTCATATCAGTCATCAGTTACTGGGAAATCCATGGGTTTGCTCATAGAGCACTTTGTTCCTCTTTTTGAGACAAAAATTACTAGAAGCTGTGTTTTGTTGGTGTTGTTACTTTTGTACTTAATCATTTTCAAAACAGGCATGCAGCCTCAATCCCTGTGACTTTTGTGTCTAAACCACATAATATTGGTCTCTCACATGGCTGACAGAACCAGTGGCAGTACCTTGTGTTGTCCATAGTAAGTCTGTGGTAACAGGAACATTTGTTAGGAACCAAAGAATTATCCCTGAAATGTTAAAACTAAAGATGATTTTGTTTTCTTCAGTTCCCAGTGCATACCCAGCTGGACTTGTTGCACCATATGCAACAAGACCAGGATCTATTTTCGACTATGGACTAGAGCCTTCCATCATTGGTAAGTGTGAAAAATAATCATGTTTAGGCATCCAAACCTCTGACACAATTTAGGTGGTAAACGTTCCTTTACTTTCTCTTAAGGTGCAGTCAAACCACGGAGACCTATCAGGGAACACCCATATCAGAGATAAGGTGAGCAACAGGGCAGTAAGCCAGTTTTTTAGTGCACTTGTTTCAAGTGGAACCTTAAGTATAACCTTGTTTGGTGCAGGTAGGTAAGTTGGAAGAACATTATTAAGTATTAATTATCAGACACTGTGGATTAAAGGCTTGTTCAAACCTAGCAAAATAAAAGTAGCAAAGTATATATTTCTAGATTCTACAGGTTATTTGTTTTGCCATGTTAAAAGTTCAACTTGGTTTATTTTTAAAGAAGCTTGTACAGGAAGCTAGATTTTCCCCAACCTCGTTCCCAGGCTCTCTCCTCTGCCTCCCTTGGTCATTGGATGAAAGACTCTGGTTGCGGCTGGTCACCTGACCACTTGTGACACAAACTTTAGCACTGTATAGAGTCAATGAATAATTTTGTCGAACATCGCTGGTCATCATATTAAATCACACACGAGCACAAATTTACCTTTGAAATTCTTCAGTCCTGTTCTGAGCTTCACACAGATGAGGTGAAATATATTATTTTATCTATATCCAGTGTGTTGAAGTAGCACTCTGATTTCAATTCCAGCCAGTCGAATTAATAAGAAGTAAAACTGTTTCACTGTTTCTTGTTGCCTGAATTAACTTCATGGCACATTGTTCGCTATAGATGTTTCATTTACCATTTCACAAACTATAATTCTTGACCCATATTTAAACATCTGTCTAAATATAAACTTGCATAAACCTGATGCAGATGAAATATAAGTGTGGGCTTTTGTCAACAAAACAGTGAGTCAATTTACACTGCACTGCTACATATGAATTCAAATGCAAGTCAGAATACTCGGCTTATCGGCTGTGTCACAGAAGTACTTTTTAACATCCAAATCACCGCACGAAGAAGAAAATAAATTATCTCCGAATTCAGAGATTTAAGAGACTGATCCGCTGGTTTCACTTTGATTCAGTACGTGACGTTCTATGTGTGTTAACCGTCGAAAAGTTTCTGCTCCATTCACCTGCCAAATTTTTGTAACGAAAGTGTTCTCTATTTGGGAGACGGCAGAAATAATGTAGCATTATTCATTGGCAAAAATTTGACTTCAAACCCAGATAAAGCAAGTAGTTTTTAGCGACTGCTCGAGGTTTTGAAACCCACAAAGTTTCTCACAACAACAATCAAAACACTCTGCCACCCCTCCTGCCCGGCATATTTCTTTAACCACCCAGATTCTGGGTGGTCACATGACCAGCCGCAACAAGGGCCTTTCTTCCAATGACCAAGGGAGGCAGAGGAGAGAGCCTGGGAACGAGGTTGGATTTTCCCAGGTGGCACCCTTGAAGGTATCTGAGCTAAAACCATCAGCTAACCCTCACTGTAAAATGGCTTTTTACTTTTCTTGGCAAAAGCTCACAAATTTCATGGTAATAATTTCCTTGCCTTGTTTTTGGAGACATCATTTTCAGCAGTATGCAAGAATGAAACAACAAGTGAAAATCTGTTTGCGTTCACAGCCTTAACGAAAACCAGTCTTGACTTAGCGGGAAGGGAGGAGGGATTGAGCCTGCTTGGTGCAATTGATTGGCATTTTTTCTTAATCATACAGTTAATACAGTTCTAGTTACACGTACATGCACTTTAGCAATGTTATGGTAACTGAAACACTTGCCTGATGAACTTCCATTGAATTCTGCAGTCTGATGTGATGCATACAATGCAACAGTGGTTAACTTTATTGTTTTCACCCAGGGGACTCATGCTTAGAGTTAATGATGATGGGATATGCCAGACAGGTGGCAAAAATTTATTCCTCAATGAAAGCAAATTCTGTTACACGGCTCTTAAGTCACTAATGTCCATAACTGCACTTACAGCTGTAATACACCTTGCTGACTCACTGGTTCATACAAAATATCACGAAGTATATTAATTTATGATTTGCATAAGGGGCAAAGATTGTTATTTCAGTATCAGAAGACAACCCTCATGAAATTAGTCATTTTTTAAAGAACAATGGAGCAAATGTAACCGTGCACAAAGGAATTGCTTGCTGTTAATTAGAAATGCCAAATAAACTGTAAAGGGCTATTAATCAAAACAAATTGTGTTAATAAAAATGCTCAGTTACAGCTATGCAGCTAAGAAGCAAGTAACTTAATGTAATTTATACTAACACATAACTTCTCTTTCTCACTAGACTGACAATGGGTAACACTAACTCTGAAGAAGACTGACTAATTGTCAGGCTAAATACAAAGCCTGAAGAAACTGATTTCTTTTGCATCTTTTACAAGCCCACTCACAACTGTGGACTAAACATTTAGTTCCTGTTACTAAAAAAATATGAGTTTTGTAACAAATGATCTTAATATATTTCTGTACGTTTGAAGACAAATTATCAACAATCAGATTTAATAATACTGTAATATATTTTGAAATCTATTTTAGGTGTTTTTTTGTTGTTGGTGTGCATGTGTGTTCTGTTGAGTGGCCCTTTCAGCAATATGCTAGGAGTCGGATTGATATCTCTGCAAAATAGCAAAGTTCAAGAATAAAAAGCAATGAGGTAAAAGACTTGGATAAAGGAAAACTTTGTCTGAAAAAGAAACCAAATGAAAACCTTAGATACATGCATGAGGAATAATAATCTCCAAAGAAATTACAACCAACACCGAATATAAACATACACCACTCTACCTGTAAATATTGTGTAATGCCAGTGTATGTGGTCACTGGAAACAACAATCTTGGATGGAAAAAAAGAAGAATTCTTCCCCCCGAATCAATGATGAATTCACGTTCAAACAAAAACATACCAATTTTCTTCCTTCATTGAAATGGGGGCAGGGGTGGCCTTAACGTTTCATTTCAATTGTCCAAGATTATTTTGATGAAATAATGCAGTGTGTGGTGAAATCCTGCCTCCAGAAGGCTTGATAAAATGGCCTTTTCATGTGTCCAGAACAACCCTGAAAAACATGCTGCCTCATAAAATGCAGATTTTCAGGTGAAAAGCAATGTATATAATCTGCTGGTCATTTTAGTCATACCTAAGTTTCATATTCTACAAGTTTGTGGTCTCATTTCAAGATCAGTTTGTTAAGAAACTAAGCACTTCTAATAGTAGCACATAGCATTACTAATTAACGTGGAGTTTGGTGTTTTGATAGTTTAAAATATTGGCAGATCACTTAAGAAATTTATATTTTTGTTAATTTAGAAAAGAAAGTGGATCATGGTTTGTACAGGCCTTGAAGTAATCTTTCAAAAATTCTTTGAAAAAGTCTTTTGAAATGATTTCGTTTTTCTCTGAAAACTCCTTGAATTGTTACCGGCATTTCCATGTTGATAAGTCCTTGAATACTCGAGTAGTACTTTACGTCAAGGAAAGCAACAAATTGAAGTTGACGAAACAGGAGTTATGTGATTAGTATGTGAAGCACCCAACAGTGTAAGTGATCTTACGTTCAATGGAGTCTTGAATGTTCGGTATTTAGTGTCCCTGCCCAGGTAAACAAATGTTACTTGCGATGCTGAGGGAAGAGTCCTTGAATATTACTGAATAATCAATGATTCAAAACTACTGATCTTGTTGACATTTTTAATGCAAAGAAAACGAATTTATTATTTTGGTGCAAACGACCGTGCTCTTGCTTAGGTGAATGTTACCCTGAATATGCATTTTTTTTTTTACTGACCTTTCTTTTTAGTTCGATTATCCCAGCAGAAAATATTGAACTACATAACGTTTGTTTTGGTAATCTTTTAGAGAATAAACAGTCGAACCTCTCCACCACGGCCACCTTGGGGACAAGAAAGTGGGCGTTGTAGAGAGGTGGCCATTATGGGGAGGCAGGGGTGTATTATGACACCTGAATGTTTTCGGGGGTGCAACATTTTTATCTTGAAAAATGCTTATTGTAGCATGTAAATACGTAACACAATCAAAATATATGGATAAACAGTCACCAAACAGAAACAGAGACCAACGACACGCGGTATGGATCAATTTTCGTCAACGTTTACAATAAAAATAGGGTTCTGTTTGCACTGTTCGTCAGTCATTGATCAACTGGCCGTTTTATAGAGGTTATTTTGAAGGGAGGTGGCCGTTTGTGGAGGTTCGACTGATCGCCCGTTTTGTTTTTCAAATTTCAAACCCCAATAATTAATAAATTAGAGAGGAAATTTCTTTGGGATATGAAGCCATGAAAGTCTTCCCACCTTGCTTAAAAAGCTACAAATTGAGTTAGAAAGAGTTCGCTGTGCGTAGAAGATCATTGGTGTGTTTTTTTTTTTTAAATGTTGCTGAAAGGGTTACACAGTGTCCTTTAAAAAGTTTAGTGATTTAATTTGTATTCCATGTTGACCACAGCTCATGTCCATTTCCATACATCAAGATAAAATGATATGGTGTTTGGGTGCTGTGCAGTGTGATAATATATGTGGGACATCTTTCTTGGATCAGAGTAACAGATTTAATATAATATTTAGGATAATAACATGGTTCAGTCACACCTAGATCTGTAGGGTTAAAGTAATGTTAACAGACATGTGTCATACTAGGACCCCCTCTAGCAAATCAGTACACGATTTTTTCATTTTTACACAATTAAAACTATTAACATTGAAGGTGTTCATTGGTCATGTGTAGCTTAGTGACTTGTGGTATGTCGTATGTTGATCGTGTATACCTTAATCATAAACTGATAATAATGATTGATGACTGCTGTTGTGACAATAAAGATGTAATTTTTGACATTAAACTTGTTTGCTCGTGGTAACTTTCTTCAAACTATAGTAATGTTGCTAATTTCTAACTCATATTTTACTGACTTGGTCACTATTATTAACGCTATTATCACCTGGTATCATCAGATCTCCAAAAAGAAAAACATGGATCCGACGTTTGTCCAAACCTAACTTAGCTGAGTCCAATAACGTTTTGTTTTCTGTTTGGACTATTTCTCAATGACATTGAAGACTGGTGAAGGCAATTGAAATGGTTTTCATAAGTTTCTAAACATTACTGAAGATTAGCTGTCGGAAGATTTGTCAGCTAGATTCAAAGTAAATTTCAAATTCAGGTAATCTTTTTTTTTTTTTTTTAAATACTGTGACAAAATCAACTTTGGTCAACGCATGGGTTATTTCCAGCCATTTCTAACGGTAAATTAAGCCCAAAGTTGCCTTATCGCCCGTTTTTATAACTGCGTCATTGTCACTGTTCATTATACTTGTAATCAACGCTGTAAATTGTAATGGCTGCGATCAAATTCAGCTATAGTTAGCATTGTTTTGTAATCATGTCATTTCTTCCTGTTTCTCAGGCGCGGAATTCTCTGCGATCATCTTGTGAGGAGAAGAGCAGAAAATGAACACAATTTTAGCATACTATTTTTATTCAGAGATTTTATTTACATAATTTATTGATTTTTGTATTGACGTTTTTGACTCCATGCTGATTTCAATTTCTACATTTGCATCTCCTTTATACACTGCGAAAGGTAAGAAAGGTAATCAATACATAGCAGGATTATTGCACCAGTGAGAATCCTGAACGTGATATCTTGCGTTTATTCATGTTAACTGTGACTTATGCTCACGTCATGTTACAAATAAACATAAGTACTTTTTAAACAACAACTAACATTGGGCGCTAAAAACGCTATACCATAGTTCTCTTGAAATATTGATCGAAAAAGACTTGTTCATAAATCGACTAATTGTTGTTGCTCAGTAACATTTCTCTGGCAAGGTGGTTACCAGGCTTATGTGCTGATTACTTAGCTAAGTCAGTATATCAGGTTATTGAGTTTCTACTGGGTTAAGCAGCTTTCTGAAATTCCCGAAATGAACCTTTTCACTCCAAGAGAGGGCAGATTCATTATTTTAAAAAACAATAAAGAACTTCTTTAGAGAAGTAAGTAATACATAGCACCATGGCAATGGAAACTCTGCGTGAATTTGTCGGCAGAGTTGAAACTTTTGATTGATGCATGCTAGACAGTACTCTTTAAGTGAGGCTCCATTAGAGGGGGGCGGGGGGGCGGGGGGGGGGGGGAGAGGAGGTCTGAGTATCCCATACCCTGTTAATTTTTGACCCAACTTTCTCGTACTCCATTAATTCCAATTTCAAATATTAGCAATTTTCCTTCTTGTTGCCCCCGGGATATCTGTTCTAAATATCCCATTGTTTCCCCTAAATATCCTGTATGCCGTTAATTTTTTTGCCTGATTATCTCGTATCCCGAGAACCCCTAATGAGCCCTCACAAGTGTAAGGGTTGATTATACTCCGAAATTAGTTAGAACAACGTGTGTGTTGCAGATTTGATTTATCAGTTGATTGCGAGCTAGATGACTTCTCGAAACCTTTTAGAAGCATGCTTTTTAAGCATTCAAAATGGAAATTTCATTCCTTTTGACTGAGTCTTAAGAATATGTTACAGCGACAAGGTTCGACTCTAGTTCAGTAAAGTCCAAATAACGTGTGTTAATGTTGCTGTGAGACCAGGGTTTTGGCATTGTTGAATCTCGAAGGCTGGTTTTCACCAGTTACGAGAGCGACACGATCCAGTGGAAATCAAAGCGATGGCCGACGTAGAACACCAATTCCACTTATGACTCCGTCGCTTATAATCTATTGAAAACGGAATCAAATCCACAGCAGAAATTTTTAGCTTTGTAATCGGATGCTTTTTCCGCCTCTTATTTCGACTCCGATAATCCAGTTTTCACTGGATCGTAAAAAGTGACGGAATCGTTAGCGGAATCGGACCAAATGGAAGCGTTCTGATCCTGAAATAAAGTCTTCAATTCATGCATTCATTCATTCATTCATTCATTCATTCATTTTGATTATTCCAACCCCGAATCCGATTTGTGATTTTCACTGGGTTGTATTAAGCACTCTTACGACTTACGACTAAGACTCCGTGGAGAGTGAAAACCAGCTTCGAGGAAATAACCCAAACGACATTTTTAACGAACACTCGTTATGTGCGTTGAGCCTTCTGAACCCTTGATCCTCCGAGTGTTTTGCTGTGGTAAGCGTGGAAGGGGCACCTAACGACGGTTTTCTCTAAAATGCTTGAAAACGCTGATTTAAGCTATATGGAGTGCCTTTGAAGCTCCTTAAGGCAAGCTTAGGCTGCGGTTTAAAGTTTATATCTGGTCTTTCTAAGGGTAACTTTGGTTTTCTCGAATTTGTTACGGTTCTTTGTCCGTTTCCAGAAAACGTTAGGACTAAATCATAGCTGACCTTTTTTAGTGCCCAAAACGACGTTTATATCAATCTGAAAATAAAAAGGCATTAAATTTCTCATATCACGTAAACACTCTGACGAAAGTTCGAGGGGACAATTCTAGGAAAATCGGAGGAGATTATGCGATCCGTTGGGCGCCCCTTGTGGGGTTGCCATAGAAATGACAAATCGTTTAGGGTTGGGGTTTATTGGATATCATAATTGAAGTAAGTTTGTTTGTTGTCTGTGGTGAGTAATGGTAAGAATGGATACAGTGTTTGTTTCACATATATGAATTTGCGTTTGCTGTGATCTATAATCTCTAACTAACCGGTGAAAAAAACCGTGTTGATTTTACCACAAATAGTTTACGATGCAAAACCAAAACCAATCGCCAATTCCTTTAGCATGAGTTTCGATTGGTTCGCTGAGCTTATCATGTGGTTGATCAGACGTGCCTTTTGTTCAGGTTTTAGGGCTGGGCCATTAGCATATGGATTGTGGTGGTTCAATAACCCCCCCCCCTCCCCCCCCCCCCCCGCCAAAATATCATATTATTTCCAGGTTGGGGGAAGAAAAAAATTGAACAGCTAACTCTTCATGCGAGCCCCCAGCCCTCCAGCCAGCGGTAATCTAATGGTCATGGTCCAACCCTACTTGAATCATAAGTTTCCAACCTGTCTGATATTTTACTTTCGGTTAACTAAACCGCGCTATATTATAACATATTCGTCTGTCACAATAATGTACTTAATAATTTAATACGAAGTATCTTACGATGTAACTAACAATAGTTTCCAAATATATTGATTAATGAGAGATATTTTTTCAGAAAAAAATTAATATATACGATATAAGAAAGCCGTAATAAAATACTTGAAAAATGCCTCGGTGTGGATTTGATCCGCTGTTACTCTTCAGCAGTATTTTATTGCTGGTGATCATTCCCGTGCTAGGGAGTGAGGAAAAATATCGACAAATGTAGTCCTATTAATAAATGCGATACTTGCTGTAGGAGTTAGGTTCCCTTGTTCATCGTGTACCTTTCTGCTGTGGGCAACTCTCAATATCACCTTGTTCATTAGCAGTTTGAACGACAAAAAGAAAACACTAGACAACGCTCCGAGGTAATCCCACGAATTGAGAAGCAGTTAACAAACATCTGCTGGTCATTAAGACTGACTACGTCAATGGATTCATATGTTCGCTCGGATATGATGGCTCTGCGTATGCGCTATGTCTGGCAACATGTCGAGGAAGGGTGATGTTTTACTCTTCAAGAAAATCATACAATGATTTGAAGCTTACTCATTCGTTTACATACTGCGGATCACTTGGTCTTGCTTGGTCAGACACCCAAGAGTCTGATAAAGAACATTGATCAACGAAGTTTGAAAATTATTGGTCACAGCAATCTAAAACTACCATCAGGAGAGAATGCAGTCGGTTCGTTTTCGACTGTCTTCAAAATAATGTTTGCACCCCATTTAAGACCTACTTTGAAAGATCACTTTACTCAAAGAACACAAGGAACAAAGGTTTATCAGTGAAACTACCTAAAGTTCGCCTTGAATTTGGGAAGAACTTTAACTATCAAGGCGCCCAGATTGTTAATGGACTGCCAATCGAATTTAGATCCATAACTTCGAGATTTCTGTTAAGCAAAAGCTTAAGTGAACATTTTTACTAATCTTGTACGCCTTTTTTTTACCCATTTTCACCTTCTTTACCTTTTTTTACTTTATTTTCACTATAGTTTCTTTTACAGGACCCCTCTGATAACTGTGTCTAATACACCGATGGTTCATCCTGTTAAAAATATTCGTTATTACCACTAGAAGCTGACCTTCTCTTCTGTAAATCTTTTGATAAATTATCGTTGCGAAAAAAAAAGTCCGTGCTCATTCCAAAGAAGTCAAAGGAGTTCGTCTTTCGCTTGCCACGAATAATCCGGCAACATATATCCGATTGGTGATTCATTTGGTGGCAAATAGTACTCTCCTAAAAGAGAGTGTCGTTCTTTTATTTTTGAGTTATTTTTTTGTAAAAAAAATACCTCTTAGTCGGCGTGTCGGGTATATTATGGACGGGTCAATGGGTGAGTGAGTGAGTGAGTCAGTGAGTGAGTCAGTGAGAGATGTATGTATGTCACACCAATCAGATTGGATCTACTATAAACAGCCAATCAAATTTTTTGTTGTAAAGGTAAATGGTATGTGAGAAGATTTGATCCCGATAGAGTTGAGAACGGCCATATTTATTCTTCTATAAAAGAGGAGGAAGTATTCATATATTGGGTTTACTTCGACATTTTCTGTGGGTTAGGCTGAGGAGTTTAGTTAAATGAACGAGATGCGCCTTGAGGTTTGAAGCAGTTCGTAAGTTAGTAGTATGCAAATGCAACGAGATATTTTTATTTTTAGTTACAAAGGTAACTTGATACTTTTGTTTTTCACAAGGAGTAAATTCAATTAGAGGTCACGAATCGTCGCGTCTAGTTCTCAGGACATGTTTTAGAGGGGACGAGACTTTAGATTTGAAACAGTTCTAACGTTTACAATAGTAAGTGCGGGTAACGATTGTTTTGTTCTTGTTGCATGCAAATATAACGAGATATTTTTGTTTTTTAGTTACAAAGTGTAATTAGACACTCTTGTTTTTCACAAGGGAGTAAGTTCAATTAGAGCGGATGAATCGTCACCACTCTTTCCCACGAGATGTTTGCTATCTTTAGTAACAAATGGCAACTTAACACTTTTGTTTTTTATATGGGAGTAAATTCAATTAGAGCTGACAAGTTATCGGCTATTGTTTCCAGGATATTAAACAAAAAAGGTTTCGTTTCTGGACGGTTTTTACGTCTCTGCAGTAGCAGTTTAATAGTTTTATTTGATGACATTCATTTCAGTCCGATATTTTTAAAGGTAAAAAGTATGAAAACTGTTCAAATGTTCTTTGAAGACTGCGTGGCACCAAGTCAAAGAGCTTTTTAATTAAATCAGACTTTCAACGTGTCAGAGGTTTTTTTTCTCTTTCTTTCTATTTTCGGTGAAATTGTGTTATGTTGTGTAAAAAGGTAAACTTACGACTCGTATAAAATGCGAAAAAGTCTCTAAATTAACTTGAGTATTTTTGAGCAAAAACTCCTCTTGGGGGTTGGAAGGGTTATGATCGGTGAGTGAGGGAGTTATGCATGTGCGCGTGTCACACCAATCACAGTGCGGGTTGTATCAAAGAACGAATCCAATTGCCTGTTAGAAAATAAGATGGTATGTACATTAATCTGGAGACGTGTCAGATTACTGTAGTTTGTTCATTCAAACATTTTATGGCTTACTATTTAGCTATCTTACCATGACCGATGTAACATCGCAACCGAAAAAACTTGTCAAATCAACCAAATCATTACTGTACCATGAATGCTTCTATCTCCAACATTTCACACAAAAAAATAACTCTTGCACGCCTTGCGTGCCTATGTTTTTTATTATATTAAAAGGGGGAGCTAAAGCCCTCTCACCCCTCCCCCATGTGCGGTCCCTGTAGGCGATAAAACTTGCCCCCGATATAGCAAAAACTCCTCGCATTCTGCGAGTGTTAGTTTCGTTGCCCGAGCTTCTGTGGTTTATCAGGTGCGCGTGTGATGGCTGTGTAGTAGGCCACAAGTTGGCTTCCAGTTGGAAGATCCAGGGCTGTGGGGACGCGTGAAACTGAAAGATGGTTAAGACTCGCTGAAGACTTGCCAGTTCGACTTCAATCATTGAAAGGTCGTGTGGCTCGCACCCTCTCACTCACACGTAAGGCCAGGACTCGTGAAATAAACGTGGTACGCACTTCTTGCAATAGAAAGGGATTATAGTAGCATAAAACAATTACAATGTTTTTTTACAGTTAAACATCTGTATTCCTCATACTTCATGGCGGCTTCCCTCTTACCATTCTTCAGAACAAAAAACCTGTCCTTGGCATGAGAAGACGATGTTCTTGGGATAAATGGGTTATTTGTAGAAATGAGTGTAATCGCTTGGCGTGAACAGAGGTATCATTAACAATAATAATCGATAATCTATGTAATAAACCCTTTAGAATCCGTTTTCCCGTAATTTTCCGCTGCAAGAGTTAAAGATTGCCCCAACATCTTGTTCTCAATACACATCTCTTACGGTCACAACAACAGGGAAATAATAAGAAACCACACCCTACATATGAGGCACGTATGTACAATTTAATTACATTTTTACACGCAGCAAACACCCGTTTAACAGTGTACGTAGTTATTTAGTGCTTGTTAAACCCTCGCTAACGAGAAACGAATACCGAAATCACGTGCAGCACACTCGCACAACTGGAATAAATTATACCACGGGCAGAACAGCGCACTACTGAGATGTGTCTAATAGTACGTAGTCCTCTTCTTTACGGGGCCGTGTAGGGTCTCTAGATGGCGGCCTGTTGGGCACCCTCCGTGTTCCTTGTGCGAGCCCCTCCAGGGTATCCCCATAGCGGGCCTCGTACTCATATACCGTCATGATAGGTAGCCTGAGTCAAGGAAAGATCTACAACAGCACCACACCAATCATTTTAAGCGCACAGGCGCAGGAACAGCTACCTAACCAATCAACGTAACCCAGACTATGCTTCTTTTCGTTCACAGACATCAAAAGATTTACAGAACTATCCAAGCGCAAGGAAATCGGAAAAAATGTTTCAAAGTCTACGCGGCAAGAAATTACTTGACTTGGACAAGTATCTGATTGGATATTTGAAGAATCAGGAGTGACGGGCTCCTGGAGGAATTGAATTATGCGAGCAGCCTTTTTTGATCAGAAAAAACTCCCCCCCCCCCCCCCCCGTTGTATGTTCTCCTAACAGTGGTAGGCTAACATTTAGGTATTACAACGTTTAAAGGATATTTGCAGTAACTGGCAGGTAAAGTATGTCAGTCTCAGTAACTATCTCTACATGATGGCCCACGTGACCTAAACCACTCTCGCCGACCACGCCCACTGCAACGGCAAATATTTCCACATCGAGGACAGTGTTCATACCAGCAGCCACCTGGAGGAGAGAGATTTGAGTACATTAACATAAGTGTGATGTACGCCAAGTAATGTTCAATTTGTTCAATGATACGCACTACAGCTGACACCGTGCTGTGCCCTTAACAGCCTGTCTTTATACTTAGCACTATTCATTTACGGCGCCGCCTTTCACGCACCAGGGCAATATAATGTGCAAACTGTAGGAATGTCCCAAATCTCAATTAATAAACGAGCAAACAAAAATAGGCGAACAAAAGAAGAAATAGATAAATAAATAAAAAACAAGGACATAAAAGGCTAAACTTTTTTCCCTTTTGACGTCTTTTCGGTTGGTGTCTGCACGTTCCAACAGCAGCAGCAGCACCACCACCACCACCACCACCACCAACAACAACAACAACATTTAATGATGATGACAAGTAAACTTACAGGACCAGGTTGATAAAGAACACGCAGTCCTGTTGATGGCGGCGGTTGATTGATTTTGTAGCGACAGCTATCAATACCGACATTTTTAAAAAGCACGCTGTGAACATAGGTACAGCCTTCCTTCAGAACTCCAAACGACACCTGCGCGGGGAACAGCTCAAAGCCTCGGAGGCTCTCCACTTGTTGTTGATCGCCTCCCGTCACCGACACTGTATGTACACGCCGCCGTACGGGATCTTCAACTTCAAAGAACTGAAATATATATTACACTTGGAGACTGGACAGAATCAATTGTTCTAATCTCAAGTTGCGACTAAACGAGTACTTAAAGATAATAAACCTGAGAACCTACAACAGGTTAACGTTGAAGACCCCAAAACAATAACATTTAAGATGAGATAACATTCAAACAGAAGCCATACGTTTATACCAAATTCCAACTCACAAGTTCCTTCATTCTGAAGTAAAGCTTGTTTCATAGATTGGAACTTTAGTACGGAATACCTGATGCTAAACTGATCAAAAACAGAATGACAAGTGTGCAGGTGGGGAACGAGGGGTGGTAAAAACCTGGATGTTAGGAAGTGGGGGATGGGGGGACGAGGGAAGGTACACACCTAGGTGTTGGGAAGTGGGGGATGGGGGGACAAAGGAAGGTACACACCTGGGTGTTAGGAAGTGGGAGATGGGGGGACGAGGGAAAGTACACACCTGGCTGTTGGGAAGTGCTCCTGGTTTAGAACTCCTGATGCAACTGGGAAGTTTTACTTTCTCTCCTCTAGCGTCTCCAGTTACATCAAAATATAAACTTCGTGGACCAACTTGCGGCATATCAGCTGTGAGCAGAAAGTAAGAGAATGTAAAGTAAACATAAAAAATATGAAAGAAACTGGAGCATAAATTGTCAAGAGGTTGTCAAGTAGTGACGGTATAACACGCTTGACATTAGCTCTACTACCCGTCCCCTCCTCTGTTTTTACATGTATCTTGTTTTTCTACAAAGCTTTATGCACTGAATTTTAGAGGCGTACAGTTTCTACTCGATAAACTTTTTAAGCAAAACGTTTTGACATCTACAGGAGAAGTAATGAGTTTTTTCCTTTGACCAAACAAAATGTAAAGAAAGTTTGGGTTTGCTGTTGAACGATGCTAAAGTTCGATTACCCGTTGAAGTAAGTTACCTTAGAATGTGATTGATTGGGTTAAACTGAGCTTTAAGAAAATTGTCAAAAAATATATGAACATTTTGTGAGCTGTGGCAAAATTAGAAGTCACTTTCTCACCGGAGAACATTGGGACATTTTCTTCGTCATCCGGGTCTTCTGCCTCAGCTGGCCCCTTCACTTCTTCCTCCACGGAAGAGAGAACGTCTACCTCTTGAACAGACTCCAAGTTGGTTCTCCACTGTGGGGAGTCTCCCTGGAGGGGTGACTCTTGCGAAAGAAGCTCAGAAGCCTGTCTTGGTGTAGGATTACTGGGACGAGGATTGACAGCTGTAGAGGCCTGAGACGGAGTAGGATTAGTTGGACGCACGGGGGTAGGGGTACCATTACCAGTGGCATGCGCCGGGGTGGGGTTAGTAGGCCTCATGCCGTTAGGTGTGGCGCTTGGCTCGCCAGTAGGAAGGGAAGTTGTCTCTCCATTTGTGGTGGAGAGGGCAACATCAGGGCTGGCTGGAACTTTGTCTCCCTCTACGGAAGGAATGAGTAAAACAAACTGGCTCTTAGCTCACTTATGATACAAGCTGAGAAATTTCTGAAAAGCTATTGGTTGAGGACAGAGTTATTTTCTTGCACAGTTGTTTCTGAGCTGTGAGTGTACCATTCACAGAAAACATGGCAGACGTTCCTGTCGTACACAGCGATGGACATAATAATGAATGTCTCTGTCAAAGTTCGCAGAGAGGTGCGAAAATTAAAAGAAATTCGAGTAGTTTTGCAACCCACTCTGCAACAGAATGAATTGAACATGAGATTACTAACGCTATTACGTTCCCAAAAGCAGGCGAGAGAGAGAAAGACAAATCGTTTTTCGTGTGTTTAGTACCACTTCTCGATTCTCCAATAAAAAATATTAATAATTATTATTCTTAAGTGCACCTTTTCCCGATGCAAACGGCAGAGATTTTCTTACTGATCCAGTTGACAAGTATTTCTAAAATTTACAAATAAAGCCTTATTGCTTTGAAATAAAATTATTGAATTCACCCTGAGGTCGTTGCAATCAATTTTACAATAAAATTTAGTTGCGGTTGATTGCTGAAAACCACACAAATGAGAACGGGTGTAACCTTTTATAAATAGAGCTTTTAACTTTTCTAAAAAAAATTGTTATATACATCAGGTTAAGATAGTTAGCCATCATAATTTGTAAAGCTCAGACTAGCTGACAGTTGAAAGTTAAAAGTCAATCGATTGATCACACGGCTCGAACATCGCCTCCACAGCTTACCTGTCCGATTAGATGCAGCGCTTCCCTCATGTACAACAATTTCTGGTGTCTCAGCAGGGCTACTTTCCCCAGGGGATGGATGACGAGTTTGCTGTGCTAATTCAGACGTTAAAGTATCCATGTCTGGGACCTTCTGACTATATATACCTTTAAGAAACTCTTGACCTAACAATGCAATAATACTCTACTTCACATGATTTCATAGCATCACAATTTTACAATTTCATTATTCAATTGAAACTAGATTCCTGGTGGTCTGATATATTTTAACATCAGCTCCTTCTATAGTTTTAAAACCACTTCTTAACATTGTTAAAATGATGCAAACAAGGACACGATAATACTAAACTAGTCACTTTATACCTGGAGTCGTCTCAAAGTAAGGCGGCACTTCTTTGTATCGCAAGGCATGTTTCCCATAATCCAGTTCGGCCAGTTCTATTCGGTCCCGCTCCCACTCTGACACAGATCTTTTCCATTTCGGGGGAGGAGGCGGGGGAACTGGATCGGGCGTTATTTCATCGACGTATTTACAGCTTATGTCTTCATTTTTCGTTTGATCTAGATTAGGAAACAGGGAAACTTCACACCAAAATATTGGAAGATAGCGGAAAAGATAGCAGGGTGTTCTTAAGTGGGAGAAAAAAGACCGAAGAAATAATGTAAGCAGGAAAGGAACGGCATAATAACGGAACGAGAGAGGAGAGCATGGATCCGAGAATCAGCAGCAAACATTAGAGAAAATGTAATGACTTCACGTTATTATTTCATAACCGTTGAAGAATGCAAGACAATTATACTAAATAACTTACCAGAGAACTTGTCTACCGTGTTTCGTATGTCTCTCAACATAGACCCTGTTACATAAAACGAAACAGGCTTGAGTTTAAGTATTGTTACATAAAACGAAATACGCTTGATTTTAAGTAAAACAAAACGCATTCAGCTATAGGTACAAAACAAAACAATGGGAAGAATGAGCCATTGCACCTTGTTCCTCATGTGACGTGACTCCCTTCTCGGTATCTGATCTGACCTGTGATTAAGAAGCAAATTCTTGAGGTTAGTTCAGGTTTAGATTGCCACTGAAAAGGAATGTCTTTCACTTTCAGTTCTGCTGTGATTCCTTAGAAGTTGTGTTATGTGTCGATCAATCAGAGAAAATTCATATACGCGCGCTGGTATTCACTCTGGTTTCCCGTGCTTATTCTACAATCTTCCACTTACAGACCTAATGAATTCAGAGCCAACAGCAACAACCCCAACAACGGAGAAACGAACACTCACTTTAGCGTCCAGTTCCTCGGCCACGATCTTCTCGCTCTCATCTCGAGGATCTCGCGGCAGCAAGTCGTCTAATCCTGTTTTCCTCTTTTCCAGGTATTCCCCATAAGCCTGCATGGCCTTAGAGATCTGTTGTCGTTGTTCCGCGGTCAGCGGCTTGTACTGAATTAGTTGGCGGAACTCTAGAACCCGCGGACATGTGATGTGAGGTGGGGGAATAGGCTTCATCGCAGCGGAACCAATGTTAAGACCGTTACCTTATAAAAAACAAATCAGTAAAAGGAAACGTCTATGGACGACTTGGATGATTTTATGATCAAAGAAGGATGACACAAAACAGGGTTACGGTGATAACGTGAACATTCAAACCTTTACGCATCAAACCAAAAGATCACACAGAGAAGTTCTTTACCAGCATTAGTGCCAAAAACAAGTCCTGGTTTCTTTAGTTCTTTGGAAGGCATCACTTTGAAGTCCCTCTCTCTAAGCCCCTGTGGAATGATGAGCTCCTCGTCCTTCTCTTTGCACCAAATCTTACCTGTCCCACCTGTTGGTAAAGATAAAGACGGTACAATCTGATTGGTTGAACTGTCTGGATTTAGCTTTGATATAAATGGTTAATTACAATTACTATCATTATTAAGGTAAGTACACTTTTTGCACATGACGTGATGCGATATAAATACTCAGGCTTTAAGATTGCGGGAAACAAGAGAAAGAGAGAAGACTGAGGGAAGCTGTGATGCCCTGCGCTTTCTTTCTACACTCCATGATTCACCCCCTTTCAGAGGAATACAGGCAATCAAGAAGCTTCGAAAAATACAACAGGTTCGCCAAATTTAATCAGGGGCTTAGGTTTGAAATAAATGGAATTGGGATCTTGTCCAAGGGTTAGGGTTAGGATATGTTCAGAAATTGATCGGAAATGACTGTCTGGCCTTTGGACTTTTGTTCTAAACTATCTTTACAAATATCATCAACCAAAATAACCATGTTAGTTCTACAATCGCTTCTAATTATCCTTACCAGAGTAAGGCCTCAAGACTGTAAGCCCTGTCACATCGTCTTGTCCTTCCAAGGAGCTCTTTAACACCGCCGTGGCGGGGTCCTCCTCGGCCTGTTGCAGGAAGTCCTTCACGTCCACACTGTGTAAGAGCTCAGAGCCTGTTCCATCAGCACGAATGATGAAGAAGCGAGGCACTATGGGGCTCAGAGATGCTTGCTGTATGGGCCCCGGTTCTGACGGCTCCTCTTTTTCATCAAAAGAACCCTCTGTTTTGCTAATAATCTCCTTATTTATAGATCCACTTTCCCCCTTGTCAACTGTCATGTGACCGTTTGACATCACTGTAAAGTGGGTTCCTCTCTCATCTGTCATTTCACAGCAAAACTGGCTTGCAGTGCGCATGACATAAACACCCTCAGGTGTTTTGGAGCAATGGCTTTCTTTCATGGTTTGAGTGTCACGGCCATAGTATGACACACTACCTGTCAGAGAAAGATAGGAACACAAAGAGTGCGAAGGAAACAAAATTAAGGCTGAAGGAAGAGATGAAATCTCTACTGCACATAACAACAGAATGATTTTTGAGCATGTCCATAGAACCACAACTAAACCTGAATTTATAATGACACTTTTGTTTTCCATCTGTGGACATTTCTGAAGCCTTAAAAGTTCTTTTTCTGTTTGTTTTCCCTTGAGGTTTTTTTTTTAAAATTTCATTGGGATGGTAACAACATACCAAGATACACTAATAAAAAAGAAAAAAAAACTAACACTACTTACAATGATTGAATTACAGTATCCTACACTTACACTAATTACAATACAGTTGCCCTAGTAAACAATACAAATAAACGGTGTTTACACTTATCAAATATGCTACTTATCTAATTTCTTGCCCTTTAGCCGACAACGGTACTTATAATCATCTTAAACCGCATTTTGAAATGTATGATTTCTCTGGCTGTATTGTATTATTTCACTTACTTCTTAATATTGTTAATATGGGCAACACAAAACAGAACAAAGCAACGAAAAAGAAAGAAGGATGCTGTAGTTTGTTTATCGCATATCATAGCACTCCTGTGTTGATTGAAAGAGGGGCAAGGGTGGGAGGAGGCCATAGAGCAGCATTCTTAGAAACTTAAGATAACTTTTCGATTTGAAGTTTAGAAGTGAGCTTTCTAATGAATTCTTTCAAGTTTATTTCCTCCTTAAGTAGTTTTTGTGTATATAAATAATACTTGGCAAATAACAGTGTGAAGTTAATTTTGAAAGTCTGTGAACTAGCTCTTTTTAAGTGATGCAGTGCCTCAGTGTGACTTCTTTGGTTACCTATGGCCATGAGTACTCGCTAATTCATGCTAGTTCATTTGCACTGAAGCGTGCTAAGTCATGAATTCACTTTCTCCTACCTTTCGCTTGTATTTGTAATTGTGTTCCATCTGGCCTGTGTATAACAGACACACCATTAGCCTGTGTGTCGAGTCTCGTGCCATTACCAAACACAGTCTCACACGAACCCAAGTCACTATCGAAAATCACCGTAGCGAACCCAGTACACTCTACTTTGACATAGGTTTTGGTCATCTCAAGGTATTCAGCTTGTTCCCCTGTCTCGTTGTCGGGTGCCTGAAGTTCGCACACAACTTGTTTGTGGAACGTTGTAATGCGTGTTCCGTCCACGTGTTCCACAATTCGTGTTCCGTCGGGGCAATCAACCGTGACAACGTTGTCTTCCCGCGTTTTGAGAACCTAATAAAAGTAGACGTTTTTTTGCATTTGAAGTGATGTCTGTAGCTTAACATAACAGACTTGAATTCATGTACGCCTAAATGCGTCAGAAAGGGCAACAGGCCACTTTCATTTCTGTTATGCCCAGGACGTCACTTTCTCGCAAAATAACTAGAATGATTTCAGAGCCAAGAAGGAATAGATACGTACAACATGTCAAATACTGCCTTTGTTTTATTATTATAAGGATACCTCAGTATCCATATTTCAGAGTTTATTAATAAAAAGTAGTACTGACCTTTCCACTCTGAGGGCAAGTGGCTAAAGAACAGAGTACACTAGCAACAGTCTCGTGACCTCCTTCAGGCAGACTCACAACTCTGTACCCATCGGCACCTGTGCTTGACCATTCAGGGACTTTCTCAGGTAGAGAAATCGCTGGCACCGAAGGCTCCTCTGAGGGCTTTGAATTCATTCCTGGCCCACGAAGGCTCTTTCTAACTGCAGTCATAGATGGGTCTTGCCTGGCTATGGCACTGCCTGGCTTACTTGTGGGAGGGGTGCTTTTCATGGGATAAGATTGACACTTACTTACTGCACCATCGGGAAAAAGGACTTCGACGCTTCCATCAGTGAGTAGCTACAGATGAATAAATAGCTTTAGTTATAATAGGCCCTCTGCAGCTAAGCCATCACATGACCTATTTTTCACAAAATTATGGGCTATAACTTAACGAATGCCAGAAATGGAAAAAGCATGTCGAAAATATCAAAATGGCCAAGTTTGAGGCCCCAATCGTTAAAGAAGGAGATTTTATGACGGTCCGAATTTTTAAAAGAATAAGAAGATTTGTATGAAAAAAGTTGCTGGAGAGCAACACCTTGCTCTCCAGCAACATTTTACATACAAATCCTCTAAATTTTCCGAAAATTCGGACTGTCGTATAAATTTACTCTTTAATTCCAGGGGCCTCAAACTTGGCCATTTTGGTATTTTCGATGCGCTCTTTCCATTTCTGGCATTTTTAAAGTTATAGCCCATAATATAAAAATTTTCAGGGAAAAATTTGGTCACGTGACCCCAGCTGCAAAGGGCCTACTGCCTTAGCCACACAAAATAAGAGGTGAGTACCAAGAACGGAGGTTTAATCCATGTACATACCGAGGGCAGGCCGAACGAGATATTTATTAGGCTTATTTCATGATACTATTCATGAGGGATTATTACAAAACGCCGATTTATCAGAGAAGAAAGCCATCATTTCTTTTTCGGCTCTGACCGTAGACAATGTTGTTTTTGTTTTGTTTCTTTCTTTTGTTTGCTTTCTTCTGATAAAGTTTTCTGAAAATGGCGAGATCACGCGTTTTCCACAGATTTCGCCAATTATTATCCAGATACGTTGGTACGGATTGGTATGGCTGAAACTCAAAGGAAGAGAGATTTTATGTTGATTCTAGTTGATCTTCTTTCTTACACTTTCGAAAAACATTTAGCAGCAGAAGGCTTTGCAATTACAAAAGACTTCAAATTTTAGGAAAAGGAAACGTGGAAAACGTGGAAAGGAGCGCAATCAGAAGCCTGGGTAAGCTTTAACTCACTTTAATCACTGTTCCGTCTGTCATCACAGTACGAGAGGTTTCTTGTGATGCTGGTTTTCCTCTGGCAGGCCCTAGTGGCTTGATGGGATAGCTCTGCCTCACGATCACTCCTCCCTTATTTTCTCTGCTCTGATAACAGTCATCATTTAAGTACTGCACGTGCTGGCCATCAGGGCACGTGATATACACGTGTTGGAACGGTTTCTTTAACATTTCTTCCTCAGCTTTCCGTCGTGCTGCAATAGGAATAATGTATGAATAACGGTATAAATACTCTAAGTGACGATGAAATTGCTCAACACTATTGCCGACATTTCTCTTATTATTGAGAGATTTCTAATTTAGCTCGTCACCAAAATATGGAGCCGGAAAATAGAAAATTAGCATATGTAATAGGACTACCTTATTACATGAAATCTTCGCGACTCGTTAATTTAGCGATTTAAAAAAAAATCGCGAAATTAAAGTGACGCGAACAGTTAAAGATAACGATAACGATAATGATAATGATAGTGATAATAATAAAGTTAATAGCCGACGTTTCGGCGTTATCGTGACATCATTCTCAAGGAAAATTGAATAAATTAATGCGAATATTTGGTTTCTATACTTTACAAATCAAATCTTCGCATTGATTTATTGACTTTGCCTTGAGAATGATGTCACGATGACACCGGAACGTCGGCTATTAACTTTAATATTCGCTTGCTTATGTTTTAAGAAATCATTATTGATCAATAATAATAATAATAATAATAATAATAATAATAATAACAATAATAATGATAATAATAATAATAATGAATAAAGATGGAGAATTTTAAGCTCGGTATTGAAATGTGAAAAGTGAACTGATCGTGGGACAACGGAAAAATCTCAGTCCCCGTCAGGAATCGAACCCATGACCTCCCTTCCTCTACAAGCCTGCTATTACCTTCCTCTTCAAGTCTCAGGCGTTCTTCCTCCTGTTGCTGCTGAATCTCCTCCATTCTCTTGGCCTCTTCCTCTGCTCTCTTACGCGCTTTAGGAGATCCTGCTTTAGGCTGTGGGCTAGGCGTTGGCTGAGGGGGAGGGCCAACATCTGCTGTCAAATACCCTGTAACCGTATCTTCTGATTCCTTTGGTTCTTTCTCTTTAAGGGACCCCGAGGGACCATATCCACTCAGAGCTAACACCATACCATCACTAAGTTCAGCCACAAAAGAGCTGAAATCACAGAACGGTTTTGGATGACGTCTCTGTTCTTTCTCGGATTCCTCAATTACACTTTTATTCCCTTCCTCTTCAACGTTTTCTTCTTGTTTAATCTTGTCTAACAAAGTTTCAACACCAGCCTTCCCGTTCGATTCCTCCAATTCCTCTTTCGACAAAATCTCATCAATAGGTTCCAAGAAATGAAGCACAAACATGTTGCCATCTTTGAGCACAGACGTGGAGATGGTTCTTGCTCCCTGCACATACTGTGACTTGTTAACCTGTATCTGTCCCCCGTCGGCCGGGAACATTGTTGTCAAGGACCCAGAAACGTGAATCAAATTATCACCCATGTCATATCCGATGAAATCGTAAAATTCCTCGACGGGTTCTTCTACAGGGAGTATCTCAGGTTCCTCAAACTGTCCGGAGCGCGACCGGCTGTGAAGTCCTCTTTTGTCAGCCTTGCTTGTGGCACTTTTAATGGAGCGGGAGCCTTTTGCTGAAGGACTCCGACCAGTCGCCGATTTCTGCCGACTGGAGGCTGATCCGTCGCGTTTCTTATCTAAAAATTACGTAGAAATATGAACGAACAGTTTTACAGAGATCATTTGTAACAACGGTCTACGAGCACGCTTCTGAAGAAAATCAATTTTAATTTTTTTCCTTGATAAGATGAGATAAGAGCTGGTAATGTTTTGACATCCATGTGATGAAATTAGAAGCGATTGCTTTTTAAAAAACACCAAGTTGTAAGCGGTTGTACAATTTTAAATCTCTCTTGCTATCAAGATAAAGTACACCACTACTACTACTACTACTACTGGTGACTACACATAAACTGACGATGTTTTTGTTTTCAATGCGTGCACTGGTACAATAAAATGACGCTTGCATTAGACTCTTCAGAGCTTCTCTATTTTCCCTCGTGATCAAATGAATACCTAAATTAAAGTGCTATCTTCTCAAACCGGTGAAACCTGTATTATGTCAGCGTTATTTTATTAGTCTAGAAATATGGACAAGACACATGAAACAGTCAAACCCAACGTACCGATTATAATGAGGTTAGGAGGGTCGATATATCAATAAAACAACACCAATACCTTTGTCTTCTTTTTTATCCGGTGAAGCGCTCTTTTCCCTGGTCTTTGCACTTCTCTTAGGACTCCGGCTACCGCGCGCACTCTTTTTTCCTTTCTTTTTACTCTTTTCTTCTTCTTCCGCCTTAATAAGCGCCACTTCCTGTCTGGTCATTAGACCGTAACGGCTGCCAATCTTGAGTGGAACACTGGGCTGCTCGGGAGCAGGTGGGGGAGGGGTGGGTGTTCTGGCTGCTTGTTCTCGAAGTCTTTCCTGTTGTGTTGATGTTAGAAATG
The DNA here is from genome assembly GCF_042242905.1 of Orbicella faveolata. Taxonomy (NCBI): domain Eukaryota; kingdom Metazoa; phylum Cnidaria; class Anthozoa; order Scleractinia; family Merulinidae; genus Orbicella; species Orbicella faveolata. The sequence goes on from NW_028301539.1 coordinate 34,762,481, forward strand.
AAACAAATTTACTGGGTTCTGCTCTATACTTGCGGCTACTGCAAGCTATTCTTAGCCACAAAAGTAATATTTAACAATTATTCTTTGAAACATGCATTGGATCACGCTTGGATCACGCATTATTCACTCGGTAGGGAGTGAATAATCAAAAATTATTCCACGGGCGCGTTGGATATGAGATGGCTATAATCACCTCATATCCAACAAGTGCAAGTGGAATAATTGTTTTATTAAAAACACCCCCAAAATATAGAAAACTAGACTAAAGTAAAAAATAAAAAAGCCCATAAAAATCACGCGTACACTAACTATATTTGTAGAGAATGGCTCATAACCCATGATGGCTTAGCCAATGAACACTCTGGAATTACGTTATCCAATAATCTATTTTTTAATAATGCTCATTAGCCAGAGACAGCAATCCAATCAGATTGCTTGAAACACCAAGATCACTGGGTGTGTGTATACTAATTGCTCTTATTTAATATTTGCTCTTATGTAACCCGAAACAAGATCAACAACCTCTAGTTGTTGTCAAAGTATGGTCTGAGATTTCAACTGGATGTACATTGTATCTACTGTTACACGTCGTTCCAGCACATTACTACACAGTACTACATAGATATAACACTAATCGAAGCTCCTCGTCGACGATGCAAATACCTGTTCTCGAACCCAGTCTCCAATTGAACTGACCACATGTTCAAGGTAGTTTCTAAAGCCCACATTTGAGTGAAGCTTTGTACTCCAAGATGACTTGCTGACACCATTGGCCCCGACAGGGTTATGTAATGCAAGCAACAGGGAGTGGTCACGCTTGTGGTAGTAAGTGTCCATATACGGATTAGCGAGGCGTGCTGCTTCTAGGACCTGTTTTACAAGAAAACAGTTGAGTAACAAAGTAAGTACTTGGAGATCACGTGTGCAAGCAGCTGCCTTCAGTGTGGGCCAGCAAAGAAGTTTGTTTTCCAAGAACGCTTTCGGATATTTGGACACAAAAGTTCGTTTTATGTCTGCCGGACTAGTAGATGTAGTCATTTCAGTTTTGTTACACGTATTACCTGTTCGTGTGGTCGCACAGTGTATAAGCAGTTCTGCAAGCCTTCGCCTTGTGTGTATTTGTCAACTCTCAAGTCAATAAAATACGTCAAAGTAAAGCCAAACAAAATTTACATCTTAAGAATTTAACATAAACTTTTAACTTTATTTTAATACTTGCCTGAATCGTGGTTTTGCGATCAAAATGTTCTACAAAGCACCACCCATCGAGGTTACGATACGAAGTAAGTGGAGAAGAGTTGATATCACTAGCAAGTTCCAATTTCTCTAAGTTGTCACTAGGGAATCTCGACGCTTGAAACTCGCTCAATTTGCTATATGGATGATCCCATGGATTTGAATAAAACTTAAACGATTCATCCACATCTCTGAGATCCACAATTTCCCCATCTTGGCTTGCAACCTTCAGAGGCATCCCTTCAAAAGCCAACTGCTTAAACGCATGCTCCAGGAGGTCGGAGGAACTCATCAGGGATTTGCAAAAGTGGTGCAGTTCATTTGCACGTGCCTCACGCTCCACCATGTCCCGCTCGTCAAGTTCTGGTAGTTCTTTAAGTCGACTTTGCGGGAATAGATCAAGCATGCGCAGTTCTGCCTGCTCGGGATTAAGGCCATTGGCTGGCTCGAGATGATGCAGGCGTGACGACATCGTGTCATGGTAATGAAGAATCAGTGGTGATCGCTGAGGCTTTGGGCGCTGGTTGATCTTGGTAGGTTCAGTAACAACCTAAAACAATCAAGATGGTAAGCCTTAAAACTAACACGCCCAGTTTGCCACGCATAAATCAAATTGCCATGCCATAATTGAAGTTGACAAATCGGACTTTACAATCGTCAAAACTAATGCCGTTTGTGTTCACAATGGCATAACCCACCTAAAAAAAAAAACAGTTCACAAGGTGCCGGCTAATCTTCAAAAAAAGGGCGAAGGGCTAGGCAAACAAAGTTAATTGTTATGAGCAAAGTAAACGTTTACCTGTTTGCTATTTTGTAGTAAAGTTAATTTGGAGGTTTTGCTGGTAATATATGCGGCCAGATCATGATTTAGACCATCTCCTCTCGGGGGAACTACCTGATCCAGTGGATGTTTGTCATCAGCTGTTGCAACAACCTTAGTAGAGATAAAAATACAATAAGAACATTATCAATACTGTTTGGACGGTCAGTGTTCATGATTAAAACCTTTAAAAATATTGAATCTGACCTTAAAATTATGTAAAAGTATGAAACGTTCTGTTTGCCTTCGTCAGAGTAAAATGACTAGATGAATTATTAAAAAAGAGTCTTAAGACATGTTTTGATCCCTAAGGCGTAAGGCAAATAGGGCTTAGGGAGAGGCTGACGCCCATTTACAACATCGGTATTCAGCGTGGAAAGCCAAGATTCTAAGAATAAGCGTTTTTGTCGATTGCTAACGCCACGCTCAAGTATTTCTACGTAGTTGGGATGAATATCATGTCCAGCCGTTTCCACGTGCTGTTTAATCGCTGATTCATTGTTTCCTCTTGTGCCAGGTTTGTGCTCTGCTCCACGAGAATTCCAAGATCTTTTGCCGTTCGCCAATGTGTACAAACGAACACGATCCACACTCGACTTTGTAAACAATTCCAGTCACTTGGTTCTCGCTTGGGCGCTCTTTAGGTTTCTTGAACACATCACTAAGTGTTTTGATCGGACGAAAAGTGGTCCTAACATTCTCTTGGCCCACGATACGCAGAATTCTTTCTTTAATATACGAGATTGAGGCGAAAGCTTGTTGTGTCACTGGAGACTTCTGATCTTATTGCTCTCTCTTTCTCTTCGCATGCCCTCTCTATGAATTTTTGCTGGATATCCATCGGCTGTCAGATCACTGACAACGCGTTGTTCTTCACCGGTTCGCTCCTTTGCGGTACTCGATGGTAGGCACCTGGCTGGGTCCACGAGAGTTTTCACCACTGCTATCTTGCTCTGTGCTGGGCTATGCGAGTCAAATGACAGGTACTTGTTCGTGTGCGTGGCCTTACGCTTTACACTTCTGCTCAGCCATCGGGGATGACTGTGGTATTAGTGTCCAGAAAAGCAATTGTTGGGTTACCGGTGGACGTTGACGGCATCTCCAAAGTGAATTGAATGTGGTGATTTATAGACTTGAGGTGGTTATGGAAGGGATCGACGTCATCCTTCTTTAGGCAGGCGTTGGAGTCGTCGACGTACCGTCGCCACCATCTCGGCTTCACTGGAGACCAGGCTAAGGCTTCTTGCTCCACTTGCTCTATTGATAGCTCTGCGATGACAGCACTGACGGGTGAGCCCATGGTACAACCGAAAACTTGATGATATTAGGTTCCTTCAAACGTGAAAAGCTGTTTTTAAACACGAAAGAGAGCAAAAGTAGGATCTGGTCCTGTCTCAGGTTTGTATGCGCTTTCCAGAACGTTGCCGAAAATTTAGTTTTTATACTCCTACATAATTTTTAGGTCAGATCCAACATTTTTATAGGTTTTAAGAACATTATCATTTATGTGCATGTATAGAACATCCCAATAAAATGTTCTGTTTCCCAACCAACCGAATTATGCAAATAAGTGATTCTAACGTCTAATTCAGCCTCGTAATAGTCTTCAAACAACTTGGAAAAGATAACTTATTATTGGCTGATTGATATTTGGGAGGAACTCCTTCGAAGGGAGTAACCTCAGCCGTTCCCTTTTTGTGATTATCTCAAACAATAAAATAACGAATTGCCTTGTTTTCTAAGTGAGCTACATAAAAATGACGTTATTTTGCAAAAGCAAGAATGTCTGTCCCTGGTAGGAGAGTTACCCTCTTTCTAGACTTCAAGGTTTTTACCACTTGCAGATTGCAGGCACTAACCTGTTCTAACAAACAGTGCAGGATGAGTGGAACACTATGGCTCTCGGGTGGGACACTACTGATAAGGTGATCATAATAACGTTTGTCAATATCACTTGACACTGGAACACTAGCTTGTGCCACATCTAATACTGAAAAACATCAAATAAGAGAGCAAATTGATACGAATTCCAGTTTGAACTTGAAGAAAAACACAGACTGAGAAATAGAATTATATATAAAAATAGGCTAGAATAGCCTTGTTACTTCTTCTAATATACATGTACATATAATTGTAACTTTTATCAATATTACCTACATTAAAATTCTCACCAATTTTTACTTAACTTTACCATTACCATACCATGTACTGAAAGTTTCTTACTCACCCTGAGTAGCCGTTGCAGATTGTGATCCTGGAAGCTGATCAGCAGTGGTAGTTGGGATATTTGATGAAGTACTAACTGTTGCTCTCACATGCAAAGGAATGTGAATTAACTTCATTGACTCCAGATATTGCTTGTACTGCTCCAGATGATCTAACATATTGTAGCACACATCAGCTACATCTTCAAATATTGCTGTTCCAAACTCTGTCTGATGATACAAAGTGATATCAAACACACGCTGTTATATTACAAAAAATAATAATAAATCAAATGAAATAAAAAGTTAGAAATTCATACCAAAAAATTGAAACAATTAAATAAATAAATAAAACACTTTAATAGCTGACACAATTACTGGTAACCCAGTAGTTTACATTATGGGCTATATATATATAAAAAAAATATTTAGATAAAAAATGTTAAAATATTGACGAAGTTAAAATATAATACAACATGCACATAAAATGTATTCAAATATATTACAAGACATTTTCAAAACGTTCTAGAGACGGTAAGATGTTCACGGTCTGAATTACTTTGTAAAAAGTTGTTCACTAAAAGTTTCTTAAAGTTTCTTTCATGTGTGATAGTTTTAAATTTGTCGTCTAGACAGTTCCACGGGTAAGTGGCACTTGCATGAAATGTTCGTAGGCCTGCGTTGGAGCGACATTTGGGCATCGCCAGATGATCATGAAAAGAAGCTCGGCTATTATAAGAATGGGTGTTTTTAACACAGGTTCTATAACTTGTAAAATAATGCGGACACTCCCCATTCACAATTTTAAACATCATGCACAATTTCTTCATGCGTATTACATCATCAATTGGCATCCACTGTAGTTTCTTGAACAGTTGAACCAAGTTATCGTGGAAATTAGCATCTAATGTTAACCTACTACAGCGTTTCTGCACTCTAAGTATTCTCAGCAGTTGATCGTTAGGGGCGTTACCCCAAAACCGAACAGCAATGTTCAAAGACAGGCTTGATAAGCGCGTTAAATAACAATTTTCCGCAGTGGAGATTAAGGTAGCCTTTCGCTCTTTTAAGTAGATGAATTCTAGAGTTCAGCTTCCCAATTAAATATTCAATGTGTTTGTGCCAGCTAATGTGCTTGTCGATCTTGACGCCTAACAGTTTTTCATCCTTGGCTTCTTCTATGCGGTTGCCATTCAAGTGAAGATCTAAGGTTGGGTTGTTAGCATGTTCCAACTTCCGTTGTGTAGCTATGAGCAGGTGTTTCGTCTTCTTTGTGTTAGGTAGCATTTTGTTTAACTTCAACCAACTGCTAGCGTTGTTTAGGCTGTCTTGCAAATTGTTTTGGATATGATCAATGGAGTGATCGGAAATCCATAACGTTGTATCATCAGCATAGATTTCGACGTCAGAAGTTCGTAGGCAGAGAGGTAGATCGTTAATGTAAAGTGAAAAGAGCACGGGACCCAGGATTGATCCTTGTGGAACGCCTTGTGGCAACGTGAGAGGGTTAACAATTGTTCCCTGTTGTTCAAAAATTGATCTTAAACAGGCATATTTTATAATTTACGTAATGTAATAAACAGCTCCCTTAACAACAAAAAAACTCCTGCATTGTATCGTCACGTTTCTTCTTTTGTAAATAGTGTATGTAAGTAGCTTTTCTCAACTGTTAATATTTTCATGCATATTGTCAGTGAAAATGAACTTTGTATTTTTGGTTCAAATGACCTGTAACTATACTTGTATTTATGAAGTAAGAAAAAAATCACAAAAAATTAAAATATTCAAATAATAAAGATATATTAATTATATCACCATAAATGTGTTAGCAAAAAATATTTTCTTCACAACATTAAAAAATCGCCATGAGTGTCTCAAAGGCAATCAAACCCTGGGGAAACAATGACCCTGAGTAAACTCATTAATGAACCAGTCAAATATCATATTTAGTACTTTTAGGTTATCTGTTTTTTTTGTCAGATTTATATTATTTCAGGGCTCCATTTAAACTACAGTGACTAACAAAAGAAGTAGAGACAACTTTTAGAAAATGACGCTTTTCGATTAACCTCTTATTCTATTTTATTTGCATCTAGTGCTAATTCTCTGATACACTTGGCCCCCCAATTCAATGTTGTGTAGGCACTGTGGTCCATGTAGTGTTGCAGTGCAATGCAGACTGTTTGAACCATTCTGATAACACCAATCTGTTCAACAGACAAAATTACATAAGACCACTTGTTTTATCGTGCTTTTGAACTTCATGTCATGAGTTCTCAATGTTTTACCAATGGTAAACTGTTAAAAATAGAATAAATTGAATTTACCAATGAGAAACTGTTGGAAAGTTGAAAAGCACTTAAACCATCGGTTGATATCAAATTTCATGTGTTCAGTAAAACGCCATTATGAATCAAAATGATATGCACACGTTACTGTGACGTCATTATGAGGTCATCTGTAATGGTAAACCATTGCTCTGAGGTAAGACATAATGAGAATTTTGCAGTAGAATGGAACAAGTTCTGGTTTTTCATCAAAATGTAACAACTGAACAAAGAATTTAAACTTGTAGCCATTGTGTCATGGTGAGAATTGCATTGATTGAAAGAGAGATAGACACTTTTTGAACACTTTAAAAGTGAAAAAGTGGCAATAAACACCACCTTGAGGGCAAAATAGAGTGAATTGATTAATGGGATAGACCAGGTTTCATCTTTGTATTGGAATTTGCTTGAGAAACAAAAACTGGTCACTTGTTTTATAGTCACAAATCACTCTGAACCACACATTTAGTGGATTTTGCAAAAATAAACTTGCTGGAGCTTGGAAATATAATGGAAATCATCACAGTTTACAATGAACGACAAAAGTAGTTGATCAGGAGACACTTTTAGGAAATGACACTTTTCGATATTTAACTTCTGAAATTCTATTATATTGGCATCTAGCATTAACTCTCTGATACCCCGCCCCTCCAATTCAACATTGTGTAGGTGCTGCGGTCTGAGCAGTATTAGAAGTAGAAAACAAACATTGTTTGGGGGGAAGGGGAGAAAATGTTTCCAAGATGCTCGAAAATCAAATTTTACTGCAAAGTGTCTCAACCCTTTTGTCACTCATTGGATCAGCCACAGTGGATGTCTCTGAATAAATATCCATTTAAACAAATAAACAAAATAAAAATAATTATATTATTTTATGTTTAATGTTTGTTCAATGCCTGACAGGAACTTGCCTTTGACCTCCACACAAAGAAGGCAAGGAAATGTGTTGGGATAGGACTGCATGATATTTAAAATGAAAACGTTCTCATACATGCATAATATTAACACATGTGACAAGGGTAACCTAAAATATTTTGTAACTACAACACTGAATTTTACTCCCTTCCACAGTATATCCTTAGTGTCTCTAACACTAAACTTTAGGATGTTCTCATAAAACAATTTTTTTTTGTATAAAAATACAAGCAGAGAGGATCTTAGTTACTTGGTTGGAGTATAATCCCAACGGAGATCATCTATATTTTGTTATTTAATACTTCAACATCAGAAAATTGTACTTAGCTTGAAAGCTACCTTTTTCTCAGCATCTAATTCGTGCAGATCACCCTCTGGAACAATGCTTTCCTTCACTTTCACTTCATATCTTGCTACATCCTTAAGCTTGTGACCAGATGGGGCTTTCATTACAATGTTCTCTGATTCAGACCAAAATGTTTCAAGTAGAGCTTCTGCCTCTAATTTTTGAGCCCTCTCTTCAGACTCTTGTAATTCTCTGTCCATCATCTCTGAATCATCTTCCTAAAATGTTACGGATCAGCTCTCAATTAAGGTAAGGTTTTTAGTTAAGGAGCATGGAGTGTACTGCAGAGACGGACAGTAAACACTATTAACACAAGAATGCTTACATTGAAGTAAAACAGTTATAAATTATCTAATAATATTGAATAAGGCATTCTCTGGTAAAACACAATTAAAAATATGAGCTTTTGACAGCCAGCCTTACAGTCTTTGATGGATAAAAATTTATATTCGAGGAAGACAGTAGACTGGCGGTTGAGAGCTCATATTTCAAATAACTTTTACCAGAGAACACTTTATTCAATTTCATTATGAGCAATCCTGGTGATGGATCCTCAATATTTCTAATTATTATTTAATTCCTCAAAAGGCTACAATATTAGTAGTATAACCGAGGCATCACATTCACTGAAACTTGAATTCAAGCTCACATCTCTTGGATTTGTGCTTGTTTCCACAAATTACTATTAGTAGTATGCAGTAGTAGAGACTTAATTTAATGGGGGTGACACTCAATAGCAAATAAAAGCTAACAACACCTGGCCCTCCAAAATGGCAATAATAAGACCCACTAAATATTTACGATCTACAAATTATTACATGTAAACATTTACCAATAAAAATTAAGAAAAGGCTGTTGAAATAAGAATTGTAAAAACTTATTGTTAAGTCTTAAGTGAAAAAAGCCATTTTAAATTAAGAAAGCAGAGATACACTGTCGTTTGCTAAAAATATATTTCCATAGGCTGGCTGGAAAGCTATTTACAGATGGCTTCTGTCTCAGTGTAAGTGGAAGGGCATTCCATGTCTGACAAGTTTGGACCACAAAAGTTCTTCCTCCCTCAGTTTTTCTTTTAAATACCAGACAAAGTAAATTGTAGTTAGAATACTTTTTTTTCAACCATGTAAACCATGATTTAATCTCAGGAGTTCATTCACATATGAGAGCAAGCTTCTGAAAACCCTCTTATAAGCAACTGTCAATCTGTTTACTCTGGCATCTTCATAAAATGGGAGCCACTTGAGTTGGTTAAACAGTGGAATAGAAGGGGCCCTTGTGTCAGCTTTAAAAATAATATTTGCAGCTCTCTTTTGTTTAAGCACCCTAAAGAGATTATCCTGGACACATGTTGTCCAATGCCATTTGCATAATTAATTTATAAATAGTTATAATTGCTTGCCCCCAGCTACTACTTCCAGAACTAATGGAGGTGGGGGCATTTCAAACTCATCAAGGAGAGATACTGTTGCCCGACTATGTGGCAAATGTGCTACAAAGAATGCACAGAAACAGAGTACATGTTTTTTGAGCTGTCACTTAGCTTTTGACACCATCATGGCACCTTTGTGTCTGGAAAACCCGAATAGCGAATAATGAATAGTCACAAATAGCGAAGAGCGAATGGTCCCAAATAGTGCGAATAGTCTCGAATAGTGCGAATAGTGGTGAACAGTCACAAAAAATGGTGAATAGTGACGAATAGTCGTCAATAGTCAACGCCTTGGATCTTATATCCGGCGTTAATTAATTATCCAAATAAGCAACAGAATTTCAGTGGATTTATTACCATTAATTTTTCTTCTCTGAACTCAGGCTAGTAGGCTGTCCATCACTGACACTAAGAAAACAGAAAACACAAGGATAACCTAATAAAGACTTATTTACGCTTTTGCAGCCGTTAAAACAGAAGAAATTACGTTTAGAAACACCTTTTGTCCTGATAAGCATCTGTGCTTTTTAGCGGAAAAATCCCATCCTAAGTTGCTACGAGGTTAACTGCGAGATACTGGGTACCCTATTCGTTATTATTTGCCACTATTTGCCACTATTCGCCACTATTCGAGACTGTTCGCCACTATTTGCACTATTCGTACTATTTGCTATTCGCTATTCGGGACTATTCGCTGTTCGCTATTCGGAACTATTCACTATTCACTATTCGGGTTTTCCAGACACCCGAAATTTATTTGTCATGTGAGTTTGCATTGCCAAAGTCACAAATTAGAGTGCGCAGACTGTGGAAAATTTTATTTTGGGGAAACAGTCTAACTATTTAATGTTCAGCTAAAGGAACATTGCAACACAACTGGATTGAGCCTTTCCACAGTTGGAGAACATTTAAAGAACACAGGCCACAGGTTGGAAGTGACAAGGCATTTGTCATTGCTGGAGAAGAAAACAACAAAAAAAAGAAGAATTTGCAAGGCCTAGGAAATCAAGTACCAGTCTGACACTCATTCGCAATTAAGGGTTTGAACTTCCAGCCCTGCACAGGGACATTTGAGTTTGGCCACACAAGCTCACTTTATATCTCCTTTAGCACTTTTCCAGTAAGAGGAAACTTACTTTAGCACTTTCACTATCTCCATCTTTGTTTTCATCCTCCTGAACTGGAGTTGGTGTGAAGCTATCATAATTCTGAGCCTTTACGCAGATGATAGAATCCACATTTACACCTATCTCATTTAGGTGGTAGATGACTGGTGCTGTGAGGATGCCATGGATCAGAACATAATGTTGGGGGCTTCCCTCTACATCTGGTTCATCATCTGAGACAAGTATTGTACAGTCTGTAAAATCACTCTGAAGACTTGTGTTTTAAATTAGCACTAGTAACCAAGAATAATATTGCAATGTACATAACTGGAAATTGAATAAATGTCAATTTACCAGGGCTTGTAATATTATGTAATGGTGTGATTTTATATAATCAACCTTAAATTGCATCTGATCAAATAATTCCTGAAATATGGCATACTTTGTACAAAATCACACAATGTGAATTAAGTACACAATGAAACTCATTTTAAGTTCTAGATCTTCCAAAGCAAAACATTATTTAAAGGTCATGTTTTTAATTTTCTGTGAACTTGTACATGGCTTACAAGTTTGCACCACTTTAAAACGCAACTCTATACTTTCTAACACAGCCAAGTCTCTCCAATTTTGGTCAAATTTGATTTTGTCTAGGATCTTAACTTTGCCATTCATAAGTTGTCCAGAATTCAACTTGTAAGAAAATCATCTGCCATCACATTCCTATACAAGCACTGCAATTCAGACATGTGTTGCCTAACCATCATGATAAGGTCTAAGGTCTATGTATATAATGGCTGAGAATAACTAAAATGTAAATACCTAGTCCACGGGAAAAAAAACCCATTCCAAATCTATGATTAGTCTGCTTCAGCTTACCAATAGTCTTAAAGGTATCCTCAACATCTCCTCTTCTCTTCAGTTTGGTGTCCTTCTTTGGAGATGGTGGCAAGTCTGCCTCCTTTTTACCCTTCTTTTTTCCTGGTGACTTTGACCGTTTTCCAGCAGATGGACTTCTTCCTGATTTCTTTCCTTTTTCATCTTTCTTCCCTGCTTCAGCTGCCTTAGCAGCCTAGAGATTCAATTGAAGAATGGCATGTTTTACAATGAAATAATGGAAACTGTTGATCAGATTGAATGTCAATTGACAAACTCATAATTGCTGTCATGTCCCAGAGAATGCCCCATTTAAATGCTATTTTGTTTGGTTTAACTGCATATTAGATGCATTTATTTAAGAAATTAGTGTTTTTCTAAGTACCATCAATGATATGGTGCTAGGTGATGGTTGACATGGCTCTTCTTATGCACATTTTCCCACACTTTGCATCAGCTACATGTATTTACCTGAAGGTTTGATTGGTTCATAGGATTATCTGTGTCCTTTGTGATTAGCTAGAGTGATAACATACTATGGGTTTGGTTTTTAATCATACTCAACTGAAAAATGCTCCTATGTGACAATAACTATTCTAATGGTTTTTTATTGACAGGATAAAATGTGACTATAAAGAAACTGCATCTATGCATATCTATAGATACACAGTCAAGGGAGGGAGAATATATTGATACAAGTATATAAATACAAATATGTCACTGAACTAGCATGAGGTTGAATTGGAGAAATATTGGTTGAGGTTTTTTTTTTTTGCAGGTTTATGGAGATCGATTAACCTGCAAAAAAAGAATGAGACCAATACAGTGAGAGCCCAACAGCTCTTTTTGATCCGCTTATATTACAGAAATTTGACCTTTTCATCACAGAGGAGTTCAGCCATACAATAAGAGTACCATTACTTTACTAAAATATTGTGGTTTTGGTCTTGAATTTGAAGTTTCTGTACACTGCTGCACATTGCACCAGAATTAGAGTCATCTTTAAATGTAATTACAAGTACCTTTCTTTCTTCCTCTCTTCTGTCCAAATCCTTCTGTTTAATATGGAGCAACTTAAACTTGATAAGTTTAGCCATCAGAGAAGGGGGTATTGGTTCAGTCTGGTCCACTAATGGCTTGACTTGCTCACAGACTTCATAGAAGTGGGGAGGCTTAGCTGATGCAGCCCCTTTGCCCTTACCTCCAGGGGCTGGGCCCTTTCCAAATTCTTTGACCTACAGGTAAAACAAAAATGTAACAACTTAAACACCTTTCCCCTATGAATTCCCGTTAGCAATTTCTTGGTCAATTGTTATTTGGCCATTTATTTCACACTGTTGGGACCAGAACTGTCTCGGAAAACATAAATTAAAATAGTTAAGCTGATTTATATTAATATTATTGAAAACATAAAATTGCTGTCCTGCCCCCATTCGCGACTTGATTCAATAGTGGACATGACGTGATTTTCACGTTATCAAGTACGAGAACTCACATCTTTAACAAGGCCTTCGTATGTAATGATGCTGAACAGTTTCCTGAGACCAGTAGCAACCACTTCTGACAATATGTCGATAAAGACATTATCGTCTAGCCTATTAGGCGCAATGAAGTAAACACAGGATCTCCATGTTTCCTGATGATAAAGAAAGTGATACGTGTAAGAACTGTTCTAGATGTTATAAGTCGAGATATTGCAAGGCTACAAAAGTTGCACAGTAAAAAGTGAACAGAAATATTGCCTTACACGTTCAAAAGGTTTCTCAAATTTCAAAGTTAAGCTGGAAGTTTTATTTTTTTTATTTAGTTAGTAGTTATTCCAAGTACGTTTTTACCGCGTTAATACTCGCTGTTAAAATAGCACTAACCTCGTTAAAAGGCGCTTGAATTAGCTCCGTTTCCCATCTGCTTAGTTCATTAGCTGATGCACTTTTCCCTCTTCGAGATTTCGACATATTGACTGCTCCGTAACTTCTAGAAACTGTGTTCACACGTTGGGCTACGGCGCCATTTTGAAGTTTGTTATGGTTGCCAAGCGCGACAGAACATTATTCCTACGGGAGGGGGACACCTGATGCTGAATTATACCACCTAGTCTAGCTAATAGTCCATGGGCCAGGACCCTGGAAAGAGCCATTTGGTACCAAAACGAGGGACTAATTCTAGCACTTATTTTTAACAACATTGATTCCTCTAGGTTATTTTGGTGTATGATAACCATGCCAAATGAGTAGCTTTACTAGGATTATCACGTGATTAAATGACGTCACTCGGTTTGGCTGAATAAGCAGAATTGGTAAAAAGATGACTAATAACAGTTAAATGCAAACCTGAAATGTTACATACATCGATTTTTGGTTATTGCAAACTTCAAACGTAGTTTTTAGACCTAATTCCGATAACTTATATATGACTTATAGGTATTATCCCTGAATTGTTTCCATGGCAACACTTGTAAAATTATAAATATGAACAATAAGACGGAAAATGTGAAAAAAAAAAAGAAAGTGCTCGTGTAAATTGCACTGGTTACTTTCGAACGCTCGTTCTAAACTACATTGACTCCTCTTGCTTAGTTTGGTATATGATAACCATGTCAAATGAGTACCTATACCAGGCTTGTCACGTGATCAATTGCAAACGACTCGGTTGGGCTGAACAGATAGAACTGGTACAAGTGTGATTACTTTGGTCAAATACAAGCAAATGCAAATACAATCATGTTACATACACTGGTGTTTAGTTATTGAAAATCTCAAACGTTTTCAGAGCTTATGTCAACAACGTAGTTTTAACTTAAAGAAATGGTTCCTGGATGGTTTACATGGCTAAACTTGCCAAATGCTAAACATGAATAATTATTCAGGATATAAGAAAATGCTCGTACATGTGTTACATTGATAATTAAAGTTAGATTTCTTCGTCTTCTTCTCTGTCATCTGAGACAAACTCCTCGATAGAATCTTCACACCTGTTGTCGTGGTCTAATAGCTTGCACACAACCGTGAACTTCAAACCATTTGCCAGGCAACTGCAGGTAGGAAGTTGACATGACCTTGTACACGAGCAAGACAGTTGTTCTAGCACGGCTGTAGGGGCTGGATCACCGCTCATCCAGTCAATGGCAAAGTGAACACCGTCTTCGCGCCAGCCAAAACCAATGGGAGTAGTGTCCCTTGGCAGCTTTGCAGACTTCGCTTCCAAATGGCTGCTTGGAAGTTTGCGCGAGCCGCATGCTTGAACAAGCAGTCAACACAAGGTGGTAATTGGGTGGAGTCGATGTTACCCTTCTTGGCGCAGAATAACCTGTACTTCAGCTCATTAATGTTATCAGTTCTTGGTTGAGAGCAGTAGAGCTTACATTTAAACTCTTGAAGGCTCTGAAAAAACATATCTGATAGAACCCATTCCATCCCCAGCTACTTAAAGTGCACCTAACCCCCAAATTTTTTTTTCGCTAAAACAAATCTAGACTTTATTTGAAGCATTTGGGCGAAGAAATTTTTGAATTTGGTTGAATCCTCGATTTTCTATGCCCTTCCCTTTCAAAGTCGCGATTAAGTGTTTCACGACCGCGTTTTAGGGAGTCTGGGGCGGCGGTACCTGATGACGTCTACCCAGGAACCAAACACAATAGCGCCTCAGTCAACTCACTGTATTTGCTCGAGAAAATAGAATGCAAAACTAATCGTTCCGATGTATTTTGGGACTAAAACGTCCAAGTTTTGTCTCAGAATCATTTCTTTTTCGTCACTGGAGTCAGAGTTAAGTTTCGATTCGGAAGGCTCCGAAATAAACTTCGATCGAGCACGTTCGACAACTGTGAACTCACTGCTTAGAGCTTTGAGAGCAATTTACAATATTTCAAGCGACGACGGGGAAGACGTCTTTGCGGACGAGCTGCTTGTATATTAGGAATGGAAAGCTAGATACGAAGTGGAGGGGCAGGCAAACAAACAGCGGGAAAGAAAACTCAAGGACTGCTTTGGATGGTAATTTCGTCAACTAAACATAAGATTCCCACGCGTGTTTATAGCCCGTTTACATTTGTCCTTACCGAGAATGTATTTTGCCAAGGTTCTGTTAAGTCCAGTTTGTGTTTTACTTTCAGTCGAATGCTTCATGTTTATAAGAGCGACGTACGTGTTGCAGTTTTCGAGACTTGATGACCTCCAAAACATTGGCTTCGATCGATTGAAAATCGTATTGTTTGGAGCTGTATTTTTGAAGCTGCGGGAAGCAAGGCGGAAGGAAACATTTCATGCAATTACCGATTTCACATTGTCACACGTTTTAAGTCGTAACTCCAAATAACCAATGTAAATTGTTCTCAAAGTTTGCAGTGAAATTCGTCGGATAAGCGAAAAGGGTGTGTTCCTAAAGCGGTCCGGAGATAATGTTACGCGGTCATATTTTCGACGCTATTGCACAGAATCTTTGTCACACTGCTGATTTTCAAACCTTCGAAAAACTCTGTGAGTCTAACAATTTTGTTATCATGTAATTCTAGAGGATTAATCTTCGACTTTCATCTAAATCGAAAGAGAAATAAGTGTTGGTTAGCGGCGTACAGTTGCGATCTATTTACATATCAGTATAACGCTTCTTGATCATGACCGGATCACACAACGTTGCCGGTTACTCCAAATAACCAATGTAAATTGTTCTCAAAGTTTGCAGTGAAATTCGTCGGATAAGCGAAAAGGGTGTGTTCCTAAAGCGGTCCGGAGATAATGTTACGCGGTCATATTTTCGACGCTATTGCACAGAATCTTTGTCACACTGCTGATTTTCAAACCTTCGAAAAACTCTGTGAGTCTAACAATTTTGTTATCATGTAATTCTAGAGGATTAATCTTCGACTTTCATCTAAATCGAAAGAGAAATAAGTGTTGGTTAGCGGCGTACAGTTGCGATCTATTTACATATCAGTATAACGCTTCTTGATCATGACCGGATCACACAACGTTGCCGGTTATGTTATAAATACTGCGGGATTGGAAGATATAGGTTGTCGGTGGTATTTCTACAAATTGCTGGTTAGCTTTAAGCAGAAAATTTATGAAAATAGCGTTCGAAAGTCTGCGGAACAAATTCCAGTGAGAGTTCTTCAATGGTTCTCACAGATTCAGTTCGCTTGTTTCGGTTCGACAAAATCAACCATCGTTTACGTCTTTATTGCACCATTAGCCGATCATCGTCAGTAAATTGTACAGTATATCTTTCTTTAAATCTGGAATATTGCTGCAACAGCCGATAGCGCCTCTGGAAGGCGTTTCTGCGCACTTTTCGAATGTGTATTGCACCATCCTGAAGGAAATGAGAGGAAATGAGATATCCACCCTTCCTGGGTAGACGTCACAAGAGCCGCTGGACCCATTCTCCTCAAACTCGGTCGTGAAACAAAATGGCGGTGTTTTGGAGCTATTTTCGAGATTTCGTCGTGGCACAGAAAATCGAGGATTTAACGGAATCCAAAAATTTTTTCGCAGAACTATTTCAAATAATAAGTAGATTCGTTCTAGCGAAAAAAAATTTTTGGGGTTAGGTGCACTTTAAACAATTCTTGGTAAGATGTCTGTTGCTTAACAAGCCGTAGGGCTGTTATCTTTTTCCTTCCATCGAAGGCACTCACTGTGTCACAACCAGTGAAAGCATGCATACCAATTAGGTATTTGCAAAGTTCTTCTCCTACGGCTGCCACCACACTGCAGATACTGACATATCTAGTTCTTGTCTGTGCTCCACACTTTACATACACGGATGCTGAATGAGGCAATTAAATGCCAGGCAAAGCAAGAATACGTCTGTATCTTCTGATGCCACAGCCACCGCCTTGTAGCCGATTTAGCTGCATGAGCTGCATGTAGAATAAGCCTGGTATCAGCCTCTTCCTGTGTGGAGTTGAGCTCTTCAACTATATTGGCAGCTTGTGAGGTAACCTCGCAACAGTCACTTTCGCACGAAAAGTGACTTTGCCTGTCAACTTTGTTCTGTATTAATCCCATCTCCACCCCTTTACCACAAACTCTGTGAAGGCCTTTCTATTCTTTGGATTCAAAAGGAGTTTTCTCCACTGCTGCACCTTGTGTTCGGATGCGTCCCCATGTAGTCGCACTAAGACCCATTTAAAAAGGGTTTTCTCTTCGTGCATTTTCAAGAGCTTTTTGGCGGGTAACTTCTACAAATCTTCTAGAACGAGGACCGCAACCATCTTCTGCATTGTAAATGGGAAGATTTTCTGCATCCAGTGCCTCGACACTCCTCTTTTTGGTCTGAATTATCTGCGTTGATGGTTCCGGGGGAAGTTGTGGTCTGAAATGCCTCGCCTGCACCGCTATTCCATTTACTCTATGCGATGTTCCTTCACCCGATAACGTTTCATCTAGGCGGTCAATGTTTTCCCATGCCAAAGTAGTGACAACATGAGGCTGGATGTTATCTGGCAATGGGATTTCACTTGTTGATGTCAATTTCTTAAGGCAGTACAGTACAGTGTTGATTTCTTCAAGCTGGGAATAGGCGATTCCGTGGCCGCAACGATTAAGCATTTGGATGAGTTCAACGTTATCTGTCAGGGAGTTCACATCATAGGGAAGAGGGATCTGTTTGGATGGCTTAATCTTTCCTCTGCTCACTCCAAACATCAGATCTTGGGCGAAGGATTTCATCAACCTCTGCACTCTTGGATGACAGTTTTTATCTGACCCGGCACTCTTTTTATTCAGTCAGATATGTTTGCAAGAACGAACCCTGCTCTTTGGGAACATTCATTGCGATCTTAGCGAGATCTGAAGGGCGTGGAGACTATGACATCTTGTTTCCTGTTCTTTGAATAGCTTCGCGAATGTCAATAGCAGCCCGGTGTATATTTGAGCTCCGAGAAGACTAGCTTGCGTTGTCCTGTTTTTCCAGAAGAAGGGTTGTTATGTATTTGACTACATGAAGTGAGTCAAATTGGCGAGAACTACGAAGACACTGGTGGTTTCTAACAAATCTTCAAAGAAGAGGACATTGCCAAATTCTGCCTGGAGATTCTGTCTGGTGTGCTTCTTTGTGGATAACTTGATTTCTTCAACAACCAAAGACGTGAGATACGCACAATATAAGTAGTTCTGTCATTTCAGTCAATCTGACTATTTTCTCGTTTGCAAGAACATTTGGTCTGATGTAATCATCTGATGTAAGCATCTGATGTAAGCATCTGGTAAGCTTCTGACTTGAGATTAGCATACTCATCTTCTCAGCGATTCACCAGAGCCATCGGAAGCCCCAGTGGGACTTGCCTCAGTCTTAGTATAGCCCTTGTAGCATATCCTGTGGTAACAAGCTTCAGCTGTTACGATTTCACGCGACACAATTGCGAGAATCTTGCGGTCCTTCTTTTCCATGGCTGATTTTCTAATTGAGTGATCTGCACGCAAATCTCTGCCTTGTTCTAAGGGTTCCCGATTTCTTGTTCCTTAAGATACCTCTTTTCACAGAATACGCAGACATGCTCATAAGTTGTGCTGGTGGTAGGGGACTGTTGGATCGAGGTCCTCTTAGCTGCCGTTGGTTGTTGGTCGTCAGTTCAGCTTGCTGCTTTGAAATTGTTTCCAAGAGCTTTTTCATGGTAAACACGCTACGGCATTTTCTTTGATAGTAAATGTTGGGATTTCTCCTTCATTTAATGTCTCAGCAATATCAAGGTGTTTGTGTTTACGAACAGCAGCTCAGCTCACCTCTTACAAGTGTAGTTCAGGACTCCTCATCCTTTGGTCTAACTAGTTCCGTATCATCGTCAGTACAGTGAATAATTCATGCACAACTACTCTGTTCTGACCGTGATCACTTTTGATCGATGTTTTGTTCTTCAGGCGTCACATTTCCTCCTTTTGTGCCAACTGTTCAGTCATGCAAGGTTCTACGTCAATAAAAAGACTTAAAGGTTTCAAAAAGCCATTTTTAAACCGGTTTAATTTAAGCGCTGTTGTTTGTATTTAATTATTCAGGTGTTCGTTCTTCACCAAAAATGATTTTATATAAACAACAAAAGCAGCACAAAAGACCATCCGCACTGGTCATTGTAAATTAGCTTAGTCACTATATATGAATGAAATCATCTTTAGCAATGTGTGAACTGACCCTCATATCAAAGAAAAACTATTATTTAATATCATTTTCCTTTTGATGCATTTCAAACTCCATATTTTTCAAAATCTCTCATTATGTCAGCTACTGCTACACCTTTCGTATATTTCGAGGGTCTGTAAGTTTCTTGTCAAAAATCGACACTATCAGCTTAATATTTAGTTAACTGATTTCTCTAAATGTTTACCTAAATGCTCACTGTTTATTTATCCCCTGAGAACATTTCTTGTTTCTATAAGGAACCAAAATTTTAGTACAAATTAGCCCTACACACCTGTCAAGAATGCCGCCATCTTGGATTTACCCATGATGCAATGTGAATGACACCGTTGGTTGTTTTTTAGTTTTTCGTGTAATCCTGACACAAATTTCTACTTCTAACAACTTCGAGTAGAAATACAAATGTTTTCCTTTTTTTCAAATATCTAAAGTACTGTAAAACGATTGTGACCATATATTTAGAGGATCTTCTTCTGAGCCTCGTTTCCATGCTGAAGCCATTTTTTTGCGAAATTTTAAATTAAAAAATCTAACGCAAAACTACTCATTCAGAAACGTTATCATACAAATTTGAAAACAGCTCTTGCAGTAGTATCAGCTGAAAACACTTAGGTTTTGTCCTTAGGTTTGGTACCGAAAAGTGGTCTGGCCCATGGACTAATAGCCCCACTTAACTTTAAGACTGAAAGATTAGCCGAGACCGCCTTGCGCGCATCGTGATTTTGACCAACTTCGGCTCGATTTCCCGGAACTTGGGGGATACTTTCCAGTCCCTGCGACTGTAAACTAACTCCTGATGGCCTTACTTTGCAGTGAAAGGGACACAGCAAAACTTTTTGAACGCTCACTTTCGAGCTTCTGGGCCGAAATATAGCCCCAATTCACTTTAAGACTCATAAAGTAGCCGAGACCGCCTTACGCGCATCGTGATTTTGACCAAACTCGGCTCGATTTGCCGGAACTTGGGGGAATATTTTCCAGTCCCAGGGAGTCTAAACTAACTCCTGATGGTCTTGGTTTCCAGTAAAATGGACAAAGCGAAACTTTTTGAACGCTCACTTTCGAGCTTCTCGGTCGAAATATAGCTCCACTTCACTTTAAGACTGATAGAGTAGCCGAGACCGCCTTACGCGCATCGTGATTTCGACCAACTTTGGCTCAATTTCCCGTAACTTGGGGGATACTTTCCAGTCCCTGCGACTGTAAACTAACTCCTGATGGCCTTACTTTGCAGTGAAAGGGACACAGCAAAACTTTTTGAACGCTCACTTTCGAGCTTCTGGGCCGAAATATAGCCCCAATTCACTTTAAGACTGATAGAGTAGCCGAGACCGCCTTACGCGCATCGTGATTTTGACCAACTTTGGCTCAATTTCCCGTAACTTGGGGGATATTTTCCAGTCCCAGAGACTCTAAACTAACTCCTGGTGGCTTTGGTTTCCAGTGAAATGGACACTGGTAAAACGATCGCACGCTCGGTTTTGAGCTTCTAGGCCAAAATATAGCCCCGCCTTACTTTGAGACTGAAAGAGTAGCCCAGACCGCCTTACGCGCATTGTGATTTTGACGAACTTCGGCTCGATTTCCCGGAGATTGGGGGATATTTTCCAGTCCCGGGGACTCTAAACTTACTTTTGATTGCCTTGGTTTGCAATGAAGTTGACGCAGCAAAACTTTTTGAACGCTCACTTTCAAGCTTCTGGGCCGAAATATAGCTCGACTTCACTCTAAGACTGATAGAGTAGCCGACACCGCCTTACGCACATCGTGATTTTGACCAACTTTGGCTCGATTTGCCGAAACTTGGGGGATATTTTTTCAGTCCCAGGGACTCTAAAGTAACTCATGATCGCCTTGGTTTGCAGTGACATGGACACAGGTAAAACGATCGCACGCTCCGTTTCGAGCTTCTAGGCCGAAATATAGCCTTACTTAACATTAAGACTAAAGGAGTATCCAAAACCGCCTTGCACGTATTGTGATTTTCACCATCTTCGGCTCGATTTCCCGGAGCTTGGGGGATATTTTCCAGTCCCGGGGACTCTAAGCTAACTCCTGATGGCCTTGGTTTGCAGTGACATGGACACAGGTAAAACGATCGCACGCTCCGTTTCGAGCTTCTACGCCGAAATATAGCCTTACTTAACATTAAGACTAAAGGAGTATCCGAGACCGCCTTGCGTGCATCGTAATTTTCACCAACTTCGGCTCGATTTCCTGAAACTTGGGGGATATTTTCCAGTCTCGTGGACTCTAAACTAACTCCTGATGAACTTGGTTTGCAGTGAAATGGACACAGCAAAACTTTTTGAACGCTCACTTTCGAGCTTCTGGGCCGAAATATACCCCCACTTCACTTTAAGAATCAGAGAGTAGCCGAGACCGCCTTGCGCGCATCATGATTTTCACCAACTTCGGCTCGATTTCCCGGAACTTGGGGGATATTTTCCAGTCCCAGGGACTCTAAACTAACTCCTGATGGCCTTGGTTTGCAGTGAAATGGACACAGGAAAACTTTTTAAACGCTCGGTTTCGAGCTTCTGGGCTGAAATATAGTCTTACTTTACTTTAAGACTTATAGAATAGCTGAAACGGCCTGGCGCGGATCGTGATTTCGACCAACTTTGGCTTGATTTCCCGGAATTTGGGGGATATTTTCTAGTCCCGAAGTCTCTACAGTAACTCCTGATGACCTTAGTCTGCATGCGAGCCAAGTGGCCCATCAGGCCGGAGCTTATCCCGGTTTCTGTAGCATGAAGCGACTAAGAGTATTTCCACTCCCCCCTGGATGGGATGCTAGTTCATCGCAGGGTTACCCCCAGCATTAAGTTCGCCGGTACCCATTTATACACCTGGGTGGAGAGAGGCATTGTGAGAGTAAAGTGTCTTGCCCAAGAACACAACACAATGTCCCCGGCCAGGGCTCAAACCCGGACCGCTCGAACCGGAGACGAGCGCACTAACCATGAGGCCACTGCGCCTCCCCTCCTTCCTTCGAAAGGGACACAGCAAAACTTTTTGAACGCTCACTTTCGAGCTTCTGGGCCGAAATATAGCCCCACGTCACTTTAAAACTCATAGAGTAGCCGAGACCGCCCTGCGCGAATCTTGATTTTCACCAACTTCGGCTCGATTTCCCGGAACTTGGGAGATATTTTTCAGTCACAGGGTCTCTGAGCTAACTCCTGATGGCCTTGGTTTGCAGTGAAATGGACACAGCGCAACTTTTTGAACGCTCGGTTTCGAGCTTCTGGGCTGAAATATAGCCTTACTTTTCTTTAAGACTGATAGAGTAGCCGAAACGGCCTTTCGCGTATCGTGATTTCCACAAACTTCGGCTTGATTTCCCGGAATTTGGGGGATAATTTCTAGTCCCAAAGTCTCTAAAGTAACTCCTGATGGCCTTGGTTTGCAGTAAAATGGACACAGCAAAACTCTTTTACCGCTCACTTTCGAGCTTCTGGGCCGAGATATACCCCAACTTCACTTTAGAACTTATAGAGTAGCCGAGACCGCCTTTCGCGCATCCTGATTTTGACCAACTTTGGCTCTATTTCCCGAAACTTGGGGGATATTTTCCAGTCCCGGGGACTCTAAACTAACTCCTGATGGCCTTGGTTTGCAGTGAATGGGACACAGCTAAACTTTTTGGACCCTTGGTTTTGAGCTTCTGGTCCGAAATATAGCCTCAATGCACTTTAAGACTCATAGAGTAGCCGAGACCGCCTTGCGCGCATCGTGATTTTGACCAACTTCGGCTCGATTTGCTGGAACTTAGGGGATATTTTTCAGTCCCGGGGACTCTAAACTAACTCCTGATGGCCTTGGTTTGCAGTGAATGGGACAGCAAAACTTTTTAGACCCTTGGTTTTGAGCTTCTGGTCCGAAATATAGCGCCACTTCACTTTAAGACTCGTAAAGTAGCCGAGACCGCCTTGCACGCATCGTGATTTTGACCAACTTCGGCTCGATTTCCCGCAACTTGGGGGATATTTGCCAGTCCCGGGCACTCTAAACTAACTCTTGATGGCCTTGGTTTGCAGTGAATTGGAAACAGGAAAACTTTTTGGACGGTCGGTTTCGAGCTTCTGGGCGAAATATAGCCCCACTTCACTTTAACACTCATAGAGTAGCCGAGACCGCCTTGCGCTCGTCGTGATTTTGACCAAGTTGGGCTTAATTTCCCGGAACTTCGGGGATATTTTCCAATCCCAGGGACTCTTAACTTTGTCCTAATGGCCTTGGTTTGCAGTGAAATGGACACAGCAAAACTTTTTGAACGCTCACTGTGAGCTTCTGGGGCGAAATACAGCCCCACTTCACTTTAAGACTCATAAAGTAGCCGAGACCGCCTTACGCGCATCGTGATTTTGACCAAACTCGGCTCGATTTGCCGGAACTTGGGGGAATATTTTCCAGTCCCAGGGAGTCTAAACTAACTCCTGATGGTCTTGGTTTCCAGTAAAATGGACAAAGCAAAACTTTTTGAACGCTCACTTTCGAGCTTCTCGGTCGAAATATAGCTCCACTTCACTTTAAGACTGCTAGAGTTGCGGAGACCGCCTTGCATGCATCGTGATTTTGACCAACTTTAGGTCGCTTTGTCGGAACTTGGGGGATATTTTCCAGTCCCGGAGACTCTAAACTAACTCCTGATAGGCTTAGTTTTTAGCGAAATGGACACAGGCAAAAGGAGCGCACGCTTGGTGTCGAGCTTCTAGGCCGAAATATAGCCCCACTTCATTTTAAGACTGAAAGAGTAGCCGAGACCGCCTTACGCGCACCGTAATTTTGAGCAACTTTTTCTCGATTTGCCGGAACTTGGGAGATATTTTCCAGTCCCGGGCACTCTCAACTAACTCTTGATGGACTTAGTTTTCAGTGAAATGGACACAGACAAAGAGAGCGCACGCTCGGTTTCGAGCTTGTAGGCCGAAATATAGCCCCACTTCATTTTAAGACTGAGAGAGTGGCCCGCACCTCCTTACGCGCATCGAGAGTTTGAGCAACTTTGGCTCGATTTGTCGCAATTTGGGGGATATTTTCCAGTCCCAGGGACTAAAATAACTCCTGATGGCCTTACTTTTTAGTGAAATGGGCACAGGCAAAAGTAACGCGCGCTCGGTGTCGAGCTTCAAGGCGGAAATATAGGCCCAATTCATTTTAAGACTGAAAGAGTAGCCGAGACCGCCTTACGCGCATCGTGATTTTGAGCAACTTTGGCTGGATTTGCGGAAACCTGGGGGATATTTTAAAGTCCCAGAGACTCTAAACTAACTCCTGATCGCCTTAGTTTTCAGTGAAATTGACACAAGTAAAAGGAGCGCACGCTCGGTGTCGAGCTTGTAGGCAGAAATATAGCCTCACTTAATTTTAAGACTGAATGAGTAGCCGAGACCGCCCTAGGTGCATCGTAATTTTGAGTAACTTTGGCTCGATTTGCCTGAACTTGGGGGATATTTTCCAGTCCCGAAGACACTCAAATAATTCCTGATGGCCTTTGTTTTAAGTGAAATAAGCACAGGTAAAAGGAGCGCACGCTCGGTGTCAAGGTTCTAGGCCGAAATATTGCCCCACTTTATTTTAAGACTGAAAGAGTAGCCGAGACCGCCTTACGCGCATCGTGATTTTGAGCAGGTTTGGCTCGATTTGCCGGAACTTGGGGGATATTTTCCAGTCCCGGGGACTCTAAACTAACTCGTGCTGGTCTTAGCTTTCAGTAAAATGGACACAGGCAAAAGCAGCGCGCATTTGGTGTCCAGCTTCTCGGCAGAAATATAGCCTCACTTTATTTTCGGACTGAAACAGTGGTCGAGATCGCGTTACGCGCATCGTGATTTTGAGCAACTTTGACTCGATTTGCCGGATCTTAGGGGATATTTTCCAGTCCTACAGACTCTAAGCTAACTTCTGATGGCCTTAGTGTTTAGTGAAATGGACACAGGCAAAAGAAGCGCACGCTCGGTGTTGAGCTTCTAGGCCGAAATATAGCCCTACTTCATTTTAAGAATGAAAGAGTAGCCGATATCGCCTTACGCGGAACTTGGGAGATATTTTCCAGTCTCGAGCACTCCAAAGTAACTCCTATTGGCCTTAGCTTTCAGTAATATGGACAGAAGCAAAGGGAGCGCACGCTCGGTGTCGAGGTTCTAGGCCCAGATGTAGCCCCACTTCATTTTAAGACTGAAAGAGTAGCCGAGACCCCCTTACGCGGATGGTAATTTTGAGCAACTTTGACTTGATTTGCCGGAGCTTAGTGGATATTTTTCAGTCCAGGGGACTCTAAAGTAAATCCTAATGGCCTTAGTTTTTAGTGAAACGGACACAGGCAAAAGAAGCGCACGCTCGGTTTCGAGCTTCTAGGAAGAAATATAGACCCACTTCATTTTAAGACTGAAAGAGTAGCCGAGAGCGCCTTATGCGCATCGTGATTTTGAGCAGCTTTGGCTCGATTTGCCGGAACTTAGGGGATATTTTCCAGTTCTACGGACTCTAAACTAACTCCTGATGGCCTTAGTTTTAAGTGAAATTGACAGAGGCAAAAGAAGAGCACGCTCGGTGTCGAGCTTCTAGGCCGAAATATAGCCCCACTTTATTTTAAGAATGAAAGAGTAGCCGAGATCGCCTTAGGCGGAACTTGGGGGATATTTTCCAGTCCCGGGGGCTCTAAACTAACTCCTAATGGCCTTATTTTTAAGTAATATGGACAGAGGCAAAAGGAGCGCTCGCTCGGTGTCGAGCTTTCAGGCCGAGATGTAGCGCCACTTCATTTTAAGACTGAAAGAGTAGCCGAGACCGACTTACGCGCATCATGATTTTGGGGAACTTTGGCTTGACTTGCCGGAACTTGAATAATAATTCTCAGTCCTGGGGACTCTAAATTAACTCCTGATGGCCTTAATTTTAAGTGAAATAAGCACAGGTAAAAGGAGCGCCCACTCGGTGTCGAGCTTCTGGGCCGAAATATAGCCCCACTTTAGTTTAAGACTGAAAGAGTAGCCGAGACCGCCTTACGTGCATCGTGATTTTGAGAAACTTTGGCTCGATTTGCAGGAACTTCGGGGTATTTTCCTGTCCCGGGGACAGCAAACTAACTCCTGATGGCCTTAGTTTTCAGTGAAATGGACACAGGTAAAAGGAGTGAACGTCGGTGTCGAGCTTTTAGGCCGAAATAAAGCCCCACTTCATTTTAAGACTGAAGGAGTAGCCGAGACTGCCTTACGCCCATCGTGATTTTGAACAACTTGGGCTCGATTTGGCGGAACTTGGGGGATATTTTCAAGTCACGGGCACTCTAAACTAACTCCTGATGGCCTTCGTTTTCAGTGAAATGGACAGAGGTAGAAGGAACGTACGCTCGGTCTCGAGCCTCTAGGCCGAAATATAGCCCCACTTCATTTTAAGACTTAAAGAGTAGCCGAGACCGCCTTACGCGCATCGTGATTTTGAGCAACTTTGGGTCGATTTGCCGGAACTTGGGGGATATTGTCCAGTCCTGGGGACTCTGAATTAACTCCTGATAGGCTTGGTTTGCAGTGAAATGGTTACAGGAAAAATGATCGCACGCTGGGTTTGGAGCTTCTAGGACGAAATATAGCCCTACTTTACTTTAAGACTGAAAGAGTAGCCTAGACCGCCTTGCGCGCATCGTGATTCTGAGGAAGTTTGGCTCGATTGCCTGAAACTTGGGGGGATATTTTCCAGTCCCGAAAACTGTAAACTAACTCCTGATTGCCCCGGTTTGCAGTGAAATGCACACAGGTAAAACGATCGCACGCTCGCTTTGTAGTTTCCAGACTGAAATATAGCCCGACTTCACTTTAAGACTCGTAGAGTAGCCGAGATCGCCTTGCGCGCATCGTGTTTTTGAGCAACTTCGGCTCGATTTCCCGGAACTTGGGGGATATTTTCCAGTCCGGGGGACTCTTAACTAAGTCCTGATGGGATTGGTTTGCAGTGAAATGGACACAGCAAAACTCTTTGAACGCTCACTTTCGAGCTTCTAGGCTGAAATATAGCGCCACTTTACTTTAAGACTGATAGAGTAGTCGAGAGCGCCTTGTGCGCACAGTGATTTTGACCAACTTTGGCTCGATTTTTCGGGACTTGGGGTATATTTTGTAGTCCCGGGGACTCTAAACTAACTCCTGATGGCCTTGATTTGCAATACAATGGACAGAGGGAAAACGATCGCAATCTCGGTTTCGAGCTTCTGGGCCGAAATATAGCCCCACTTCACTTTAAGACTGAAAGAGTAGCGGAGACCGCCTAGCGCGCATCTTTATTTTTATCACTTTGGCTCGATTTCCCGGAACTTGGGGGATATTTTCCAGTCCCGCGGACTCTAAACCAACTCCTCATGGGCTGGGTTTGCAGTTAAATGGACACAGCAAAACTTTTTGAACGCTCACTTTGAAGCTTCTGGGCCGAAATATATCCCAACTTTACTTTTAAACTGATAGAGTTGCCGGGACCGCCTTACCCGCAACGTGATTTTGGCCAACTTTGGCTTGATTTCCCGAAACTTGGGGGATATTTTCCAGTCCCGGGGACTCTAAACTAACTCTTGATGGCCTTGGTTTGCAATGAAATGGACACAGGTAAAACGATCGCACGCTCGGTTCCGAGCTTCTAGGCCGAAATATAGCCCAACTTCACTTAAAGACTGAAAGAGTAGCCGAGACCGCCTTGCGCGCATCGTGATTTTGACCAACTTCGGCTCCATTTCTCGGAAGTTGGGGGATATTTTCCAGGGTCGGGGACTCTAAACTAACTGCCTGATGCCTTTGGCTTGCAGTGAAATGGAGAAAGCAAAACTTTTTGAGCGCTCACTTTCGAGCTCTTGGGCCGAAATATAGCCCTACTTCAATTTGAGACTGATAGAGTAGTCGAGAGCGCCTCACGCGGATCGTGATTTTGAACAACTTTGGGTCGATTTCCCGGAGCTTGGGGGATAATTTCCAGCCTCGGGAACTCTAAACTAGCTCCTGATGGCCTTGGTTTGCAGTGAAATGGACACAGCAAAAGTTTTTAAACGTTCTTTTTCGAGCTTCTGGACCGAGATATGGCCCAACTTAACTTTAAGACTCATAGAGTAGCCGAGACCGCCTTGCGCGGATCGTGATTTTAACCAACGTTGTTCGATTTCCCGGAACTTGAGGGATATTTTGCAGTCCCGGGGACTCTAAACTAACTCCTGATGGCCTAGATTTGCTGTGAAATAGACACAGCAAAACTTTTTGAACGCTCACTTTCGAGCTTCTGGGCCGAAATATACCTTCTTTTTACTTTAACACTGAAAGACTAGCCGAGACTGCCTTGCGCCCATCGTGATTTTGAAAACCTTCGGCTCGAATACCCGGAACTTCGGGGATATTTTCCAGTCCCGCGGACTCCAAACTGACTGCTGATAGCCTTAGTTTGCAGTGAAATGGACACAGCACTACTTTTTGAACGCTCACTTTTGAGCTTCTGGGCCGAAATCTAGTGCCACTTAACTTTAAGACTCAAAGAGTAGCCGAGACCGTCTTGCCCGCATCGTGATTTTGACTAACTTCGGCATGATTTCCCGGAACTTCGAGGATATTTTCCAGTGGCCGGGATACTAAACTAACTCCCGATGGCCTTAGTTTCCAGTAAAATGGACACAGAAAAATTGTTTAAACGTTAGGTTTCGAGCTTCTGGGCCGAAATATAGCCCCACTTCACTTTAAAACTCATAGAGTAGCCGAGACCGCCTTTCGCGCATCGTGATTTTGACGAACTTGGGCTCGATTTCCCGGAACTTGGGGGATATTTTCCAGTCCCGGAGACTCTAAACTAACTCCTGATGGCCTTGATTTGCGGTGAAATGGACGAAGCAAAACTTTTTGAACGCTCACTTTGAAGCTTCTGGGCCTAAATATAGCCCAACTTCACTTTAAGACTCATAGAATAGCCGAGACCGCCTTGCGCGCATGGTGATTTTGACTCACTTTGGCTCGGTTTTACGGAATGTGGGGGATGTTTTCCAGTCCCGGGACTCTAAATTAACTCCTGATGGCCTTGGTTTGCAGTAAAATGGACACAGCAAAACTTTTTTAACGCTCACTTTCCAGCTTCTAAGCCGAAATATATCCCCAGTTGATTTTAAGACTCAAAGTAGCCGAGACCGCCTTTCGTGCATCGTGATTTTGACCAAGTTCGGTTTGATTTCCCGGAACTTGGGGAATATTTTCCAATCCTGGGAACTCTAAACTAAGTATTGATGGCCTTCGTTTCTAGTCAAATGGACACAGGAAAACTTTTTGAACGCTCACTTTGGAGCTTCTGGGCCGA
Source organism: Orbicella faveolata (assembly GCF_042242905.1). NCBI lineage: Eukaryota > Metazoa > Cnidaria > Anthozoa > Scleractinia > Merulinidae > Orbicella > Orbicella faveolata. The sequence continues at coordinate 34,792,190 of NW_028301539.1, forward strand.
AATGTAACCCCACTTCACTTTAAGACTCATAGAGTAGCCGAGATGGCTTTGCGCGCATCGTGATTTTGACCAACCTTGGCTCGATTTAAAGGAACTTGAGGGATATTTTCCAGTCCCGTGGACTCTAAGCTAACTCCTGATGGCCCTTGTTTGCAGTGATATGGACACACCAAAACTTTTTGAACCCTCACTTTGCAGCTTCTGGGCCGAAATACAGCCCCACTTCACTTTAAGACGCATAAAGTAGCCAAAACCGTTTTGCGCGCATGGTGCACCGGGCTCGGTGACTCTAAACTAACTCCTGATGGCCTTAGTTTTCAATGAAACGGGAACAGGCAAAAGGAGCGCACGCTGGGTGTCGAGCGTCTAGGCCGAAATATAGCCCCACTTCATTTTAAGACTGAGAGAGTGGCCTAGACCGCCATACGCGCATCGTGATTTTGAGAAACTTCGGCTCGATTTCCCGAAACTTGGGAGATGTTTTCCAGATTCGGGGACTCTAAACTAACTCCTGATGGCGTTAGTTTTCAGTGGAATGGACAGAGGTAAACGGAGCGCACGCTCTTTTCGCGCTTGTAGGCCGAAATATAGCCTTACTTCATTTTAACACTTAAAGAGTAGCCGAGACCGCCTTACGCGAATGGTGATTTTGAGGAACCTTGGCTCAATTTACCGGAACGTGGGGGATATTTTCCAGTCCCGGGGACTGTAAACTAACTCCTGATGGCCTTAGTTTTTAGTGAAGTAGACACAGGCAAAACGAGTGCACGCTTGGTGTCGAGCTTCTAGGCCGAAATATAGGTCCACTTTATTTTAAGGCTGAAAGAGTAGCCGAGACCGCCTTACGCGCATCGTGATTTTGAGAAACTTTTGCTCAATTTGCCGGAACTTGGGGAAAATTTTGTAGTCTTGGGAACTCTATACTAACTACTGATGGCCTTATTTTTCAGTAAAATGGACACAGGCAATAGGAGCGCACCCTTGGACTCGAGGTTCTAGGCCGAAATAAACCCCACTTCATTTGAAGACTGAAAGATTGGCCGCGACCGCCTTTCGCGTATGGTGATTTTAAGCAACTTTGGCTCCATTTGTTGGAGCTTGGGGGAAATTTTCCAGTCCCGGGGACTCTAAACTAACTCCTGATGGCCTTAGTTTTCAGTGAAATGGAGACAGGCAAAAGGAGTGCACGCTCGATTTCGAGCTTCTAGGCCGAAATATAGCCCCACTTCATTTTAAGACTGAGAGAGTAGCCGAGACCGTTTTACGCGCATCGTGATTTTGAGCAACTTTGGCTCGATTTGTCGGAGCCTTGGGGATAGTTTCCAGTCCCGGGGACTCTAAACTCATTCCTGATGGACTTAGTTTTCAGTGAAATGGACACAGGTAAAAGAAGCGCACGCTCGGTGTCGTGCTTCTAGGCCGAAACACAGCCCCACTTCATTTTAAGTCGGAAGGAGTAGTGGAGACCGCCTTACGCCTATCGTTATATTGAGCAACTTTGGCTCCATTTTGCCGGAACTTCTGAGATATTTTCCAGTCCCGGAGACTCCAAACTGACACCTGATGGCCTTAGTTTTCAGTGAAACAGACACAAGAAAAAGGAGCGCACGCTCGGTGTCGAGCTTCTTGGCCGAAATATAGCCCCACTTCATTTTAAGACTGAAAGAGTAGCGGAGACCGCCTTACGCGGATCGTGATTTTGAGCAACTTTGGCTCGATTTGCGGAGCTTGGGAGAGATTTTCCAGACCCAGGGACCCTAAACTAACTCCTGATGGCCTTAGTTTTCAGTGAAATGGACACAGCAAAACTTTTTGAACGTTTACTTGAGAGCTTCTGGGCCGAAATATAGCCCCACTTCACTTTAAGACTGAAAAAGTAGCCGAGAGGGCCCTGCGCGCTTCGTCATTTTGACCAACTTCGGCTGTATTTCCCGGAACTTTTAGGATATTTTCCAGTCCGGGTGACTCTTAACTAAGTGCTGGTGGCCTTGGTTTGCAGTGAAATGGAAACAGCAAAACTTTTTAAACGCTCACTTTCGAGCTTCTGGGCCGAAATATAGTCCCACTTCATTTCAAGACTGATAGAGTAGTCGAGACTTCCTTCCCTGCATCGTGATTTTAAACAACTTTGGCTCCATATCCCGGAATTTCGGGAATATTTTCTAGTGCCAGGGAAATTAAACTAACTTTTGATGGCCTTGGTTTCGAGTAAAATGGACATAGGTAAAACGATCGCAGGCTGGGTTTCAAGCTTCTGGCACAAAATATAGCACCTCACTTAACGACTAAAAGAGTAGCCGAGACCGCCTTGCGTGCATCGTGATTTGGACCAACTTCGGCTCGATTTCCCGGAACTTGGGGGATATGTTCCAGTCCCATGGACTCTAAACTAACTCCTGATGGCCTTGGTTTGCAGTTAAATGGACACAGATAAAACGATGGCGCGCTCGGTTTCGAGCTTCTAGACCGAAATATAGCCCCACTTCACTTTAAGACTGAAATAGTAGCCGAGACCGCCTTGCGCGCATTGTGATTTTCACCAACTTCGGCTTGATTTCCGGAACTTAAGGTATATTCTCCAGTCCCGGGGACTCTAAACTAAGTCCTGGTGGCCTTGGTTTGCAGCGAAATGGACTGAGCAAAACTTTTTGAACGCTCACCTTCGAGCTCCCGGGCCAAGATATAGCCCCAGTTTACTTTAAGACTGATAGAGTAGCCGAGACCGCCTTGCGCACATCGTGACTTTCACCAACTTCGGCTCGATTTCCTGGAAGTTAGGGGATATTTTCCAGTTGCAGGGACTCTAAACTAACTCCTGATGGCCTTGGTTTACAGTGAAATGGACACAGCAAGACTTTTTGAACGTTCACTTTTAAGCTTCTGGTCTAAAATATAGCCCCACTTCACTTTAAGACTGATAGAGTAGCCGAGACCGCCATACATGCATCGGAATTTCGACCAACTTTGGCTCAATTTCCCGCAGCTTGGAGGATATTTTTCAGTCCCAAGGTCTCTAAACTATCTCCTGATGGCCTTGGTTTGCAGTGAAATGGACAGAGGTAAGAAAATCGCACGCTCGGTTTTGAGCTTCAAGGCCGAAGTATAGCCCAACTTCATTTTAAGACTGAAAGAGTGGCGAAGACCGCCTTACGGAAACCGTAATTTTGAGCAGCTTTGGCGGGATTTGCAGGAACTTGGGGGATATTTTCCAGTTCCTTGGACTCTAAACTAACTCCTGATGGCCTTAGTTTTCAGTTAAAAGGAGATAAACCAAAAGGAGGGAGCGCTCGGTGTCGAGCTTTTATGGCGAAATATAGCCCCAGTTCATTTTAAGACTGAACGAATAGCCGAGACCGCCTGACGCGCATTGTGATTTTTCGCAACTTTGCCTTGATTTGCCGGAACTTGGAGGACACTTTCCAGTCCCGAAGACTCTAAAGTAACTCCTGATGGCCTTAATTTTCAGTGAAATGGACAAAGGGAAAAGGAGCGCACGCTCGGTTTCGAGCTTCTAGGCCGAAATAGGGCCCTCCTTCATTTTAAGACCGAAATAGTAGCCGAGACCGCCTTACGCAAATCATGATTTTGGGTAATTTTGGCTCAATTTGCCGGAACTTGGAAGATATTTTCCAGTCCCGGGGATTCGAAACTAACTCCTGATGGCCTTAGTTTTCAGTGAGGACACAGGTAAAAGGAGCGCACGCTTGATGTCAAGCTTCTAGGCCGAAATATAACCCCACTTCATTTTAAGACTGAAAGAATAGCCGAGACCGCCTTACCCTTATCGTGATTTTCAGCAACTTTGGCTCGACTTGCCGGAGCTTCGAGGATATTTTCCAGTCCCGGGGATTCGAAACTAACTCCTGATGGCCTTAGTTTTAAATGAACACAGGTAAAAGGAGCACACGCTCGGTGTCGAGCTTCCGGGCCAAAATATAGCCCCACTTCATTTTAAGACTAAAAGATTAGCCGAGACCGCCTTACGCGCGTCGTGATTTTGAGCAACGTTGGCTCTATTTGCCGGAGGTTGCGGGATATTTTCCAGTCCCGGGGACTCTAAAATACGTCCCGATGGCCTTAGTTTTCAGTGAAATGGACACAGGCAAAAGGAGCGCACGCTCGGTGTCTAACTTCTAGGCTGAAATATAGCCCCACTTCATTTTAAAACTGAAAGAGTAGCCGAGACCGCCTTACCCGCATAGTGATTTTGAGCAACTTTGGCTGGATTTGCCGAAACTTGGTGGATATTTTCCAGTTCAGGGGACTCTAAGCTAACACTTGATTGCCTTAGTTTTCAGTGAAATGGACACAGGCAAGAGGAGCGCGAGCTCGGTTTCGAGCTTCTAGGCCGAAAAATAGGCCCACTTCATTTTGAGACTGAAAGAATGGCTGAGACCGCCGTACGCGCACCGTGATTTTGAGCAACTTTGGCTGGATTTGCGGGAAATTGGGGGATATTTTCGAGTCATAAGGATTGTAAACTATCTCTTGATGGCCTTAGTTTGCAGTGAAATGGCACAGGTAAAACGATCGCACGCTCGGTTTCGAGCTTCTAGGCCGAAATATAGCCACACTTTACTTTAAGACTAAAAGAGTAGCCGAGATCGCTTTGCGGGCATCGTGATTTTGACCAACTTCGGTTTCATTTCCCGGAACTTGTGGGATATTTTCCAGTCCTGGGGACTCTAAATTAACTTCTCATTGCCTTGGTTTGCAGTGAAATGGACACAGATAACACGATCGCACGTTCGGTATCGAGCTTCTAGGCCGAAATATAGCCCCATTTCACTTTAAGACTGAAAAAGTAGCCGAGACCGCCTTGCGCGCAACGTGATTTTGACGAACTTTTGCCCGATTTTCCGGAACTTGGGGGACATTTTCCAGTCACGGGTACTCTAAACTGACTCCTGATGGCCTTGGTTTGCGGTGAAATGGACACAGGTAAAACGATCGCACGTTCGGTTTCGAGCTTCATGGTCGAAACATAGCCCCATTTGACTTTAAGACTGAAAAAGTAGCCGACACCGCCTTGCGCGCATCGTGATTTTGAGAAACTTTGGCTCGATTTTCCGGAACTTGGGGGATATTTTCCAGTCCCAGGGACGCTAAACTAAGTCCTGATGGCCTTGGTTTGCAGTGAAATGGACACAGCAAATCTTTTTGAACGCTCACTTTCCAGCTTGTGGGCCGAAAGATGCCCCCACTTCATTTTGAGACTGATAGAGTAGACCAGACCGCCTTGCGCGCATCGTGATTTTGAGCAACTTTAGTTCGATTTCCCAAAACTTGGAAGATATTTTCCAGTGCCTGGGATTCTAAAGTAGCTCCTGATGGCCTTAGTTTTCAGTGAAATGAACACGGGCAAAAGGAGCGCACGCTCGGTGTCGAACATCTAGGCCGAAATATAGCCCCACTTCATTTTAAGACTGAATGAGTAGTTGAGAACGCCTTACGCGTATGGTGATTTTTAGCACATTTGGCTGGATTTGCCGAAACTTGGGGGATATTTTCCAGTGACGGGGACTCTAAACTAACTCCTGATGGCCTTAGTTTTCAGTGAAATGGACGCAGGGTAAAGGAGCGCACGCTCGGTTTGGAGCTTCTAGGCCGAAGTATAGCCGAGCTTCATTATAAGACTGAAAGAGTGGCGGAGACCGCCCTACGGGCATCGTGATTTTGAGGAGCTTTGGCTCGATTTGCGGGAACTTGGGGGATATTCTCCAGTTCCTTGGACTCTAAACTAACTCCTGATGGCCTTAGTTTTCAGTTAAAAGGAGACAACCAAAAGGAGCGAGCGCTTGGTGTCGAGCTTTTAGGGCGAAATATAGCCCCAGTTTATTTCGACTGAAAGAAAAGCCGAGACCGCCTGACGCGCATTGTGATTTTTGAGCAACTTTGCCTCGATTTGCCGGAACTTGGAGGATATTTTCCAGTTTTGAGAACTCTAAAGTAAATCCTGATTGCCTTAGTTTTCAGTGAAATGGACACAGGCAAAAGGAGCGCACGCTCGGTGTCGAGCTTCTACGTCGAAATATAGCCCCAGTTTATTTTAAGACTGAAAGAGTAACCGAGACCGCCTTACGTGCATTGTGATTTTGAGGAACTTTGGCTCGTTTATCCGCAACTTGGGGGATATTTTACTGCCCCGCGGACTCTAAACTAAGTCCTGATGGCCTTAGTTTTCAGTGAAATGGACACAAGCAAAAGGAGCGCACTTTCGGTGTCGACGTTCTATGCCGAAATATAGCCCTATTTCATTTTAAGACTGAAAGAGTGGCCGAGACTGCCTTACGCGAATGGTCGTTTTGCCGGAACTTGGGGGATATTTTCCAGTCCCAGGGACTCTAAACTAACTCCATACGGCCTTAGTTTTTAGTGAAATGGACACAGGCAAAAGAAGCGCACGCTCAGTGTCGAACTTCTAGGCCATAATATAGCCCTACTATATTTTAAGACTGAAAGAGTAGCCGAGACCTCCTTACGCACATCTTGATTTTGAGCAACTTCTGGTCGATTGGCCGGAACTTGGCGGATATTTTTGTCCCGCAGGCTCTAAACTAACTCCTGATGGCCTTAGTTTTCAGTGAAATGGACACAGGGAGAAGGAGCGCACACTCGGTGTTGAGGTTCTAGGGCGAAATATAGCCCCACTTCATTTTAAGACTGAACGGGTAGGCGAGACCGCGATACGCGCATCGTGATTTTGGGCAACTTTGGCTCCATTTCCCGGAACTTGGGGCATATTTTCTAGAGTCGGGGACTCTAAACTAACTCGCGATAAGATTAGTTTTCAGTAAAATGGACACAGGGAAAAGGAGCGGGCGCTCGGTTTCGAGCTTCTAGGCCGAAATATTGCAACACTTCATTAGAAAAAGACTGAAAGACTGGCCGAGACCGAAAGACTGGCCGAGACCGAAAGACTGGCCGAGACCGAAAGACTGGCCGAGACCGAAAGACTGGCCGAGACCGTTTTACGCGTATCGCGATTTTGAGCAACTTTGACTCAATTTTTTTAAACTTGGGGGATATTTTCCAGTCCCGAAGACTCTAAATTATCTTTTGATGGCATTAGTTTTCAATGAAATGGAAACAGGCAAAAGAAGCGCACGCTCGGTGTCGAGCTTCTATGCCGAAATATAGCAGCAGATCATTTTAAGGCTGAAAAAATTCCCGAGACTGCGTTACGCGCATCGTGATTTTGAGTAACTTTAGGTCGATTTGCCGGAGCTTGGGGTTATTTTCCAGTCCCGGGAACTCTAAAGTAACTCCGGACGGCCGTAGTTTTTAATGAAATTGGCACAGGGAAAAGAAGCGCACATTCGATGTCGGGCTTCTAGGCCAAAATAAAGCCCCACTTCATTTTAAGACTGAAAGAGTACCGGAGACCTCCTTACGCGCATTGTGAACTTGAGCAACTTTGGCTCGCTTTGGCGGAGCTTGAGGGATATTTTGCAGTTTTGGGGACTGTAAACTAACTCCTGATGGCCTTAGTTTTTTCTGAAATGGACACAATCAAAAAGAGCGCACGCTCGGTGTCGAGCTTCTAGGCCGAAACATAGCCCCACCTCATTTTAAGACTAAAAGAGTGGCCGGGAGTGCCTTACGCGCATCGTTATATTGAGCAACTTTGGCTCCATTTTGTCGGAACTGTGGGGATATTTTCCAGTCCCGAAAAGTCTAAACTGACTCCCCATGGCCCTAGTTTTCAGTGAATAGGACACAGGCAAAAGGAGCAATCGCTCGGTGTCCAGCTTCAAGGCCGAAATATATCCCCACTTTATTTTAGGACGGAAAGAGTGGCCGAGACCGCTTTACCCGCAATGTGATTTTCAAAAACTTTGGCTGGATTCTCCGGAACTTCGGGCATATTTTCCAGTTTCGGAGACTTTAAACTAATTCCTGATGGCCTTAGTTTTCAGTTAAAAGGAGACAGGCAAAAGGAGCGCACGCTCGGTGTCGGCCTTCTAGGCCGAAATATAGCCCCACTTCGTTTGAAGACTGAAAGAATGGCCGAGACCACGTTACGCGCATCGTCATTTTGAGCAACTTAGGCTCGATTTGCAGGAACTTGGGGGATATTTTCCAGTCCCGAGGACTCTAAACTAACTCCTGATGGCCTTAGTTTTCAGTGAGATGGACACACGCAAAAGGAGCGCACGCTCGGTGTCTAAATTCTAGGCCGAAATATATCCTCACTTTATTTTAAGACTGAAAGAGTAGCCAAGACCGCCTTACGCGCATCGTGATTTTAACCAATTTCGGCTCGATTTCCCGGAACTTGGGGAATACTTTCCAGTCGCGGGGACTCTAAACTACTTCCTGATGACCTTAGTTTTTAGTGAAATGCACACTGGTAAAAGGAGCGCACGCTCCGTTACGAGCTTAGAGACCGAAATATAGCCCCACTTCATTTTAAGACTTTAAAAGTAATCTAGACCGCCTTCTTCGCATCGTGACTTTGAGCAACTTTGGCTCGGTTTGAGGGAACTTGGGGGACATTGTCCAGTCCCGGGGACTCTAAACTAATTCCTAATGGCCTTAGTTTTCAGTGAAATGGACACAGGTAAAAGAGCGCATGCTCGGTGTCGGGCTTCTTGGCCGAAATATAGCGCGACTTCATTTTAAAAATGTAAGAGGAGCCGAGACCGCTTTACGCGCATCGTGATTTTAAGTAGCTTTGGCTAGATTTTTCGGAACTTAGGAGATATTTTCCAGTCCCGGGGACTCGAAGCTAACTTCTGATTGCCATAGTTTTCAGTGAAATGGGCAAAGGTAAAATTAGTGCGTGCTCGGTGTCGAGCTTCTAGGCCGAAATATAGCCCCACTTTATTTTAAGACTAAAGGAGTAGCCGAGACCGCCTTACGCGCATTGTGATTTTGAGCAACTTTGGCTGGATTTGCCGGAAATTGGGGGAAATTTTGAAGTCCCAAGGACTTTAAACTAACTCCTTATGGCCATAGTTTTCAGTGACATGGACACAGGTAAAATTACAGCTAGCTCGGTGTCGAGCTTCTAGGCCGAAATATAGCCCCACTTCATTTCAAAGCTAAAAAAGTAGCCGAGACCGCCTTACCCGCATTTTGATTTTGAGTAACTTTGGCTCGATTTGCCGGAACTGGGGGGATATTTTCCAGTCCCGGTGACTCTGAACTAACTCCTGATGGCCTTAGTTTTCAGTGAATTAGACACAGGTAAAAGGAGCGCACGCTCAGTTTCGAGGTTCTAGGCCGAAATATAGCTTCACTTCATTTCAAGACTGAAAGAGTAGCCAAGACCACCTTAAACGCATGGTGATTTTGAGCAACTTTGGCTTCATTTAACGGAACTTGGGGGATATTTTCAAGTCCCTAGGACTCTAAACTAACTCCTGATGGCGTTAGTTTTCAGTGAAATGGACACAGGTAAAAGGAGCGCAAACTCGGTGTCAAGCTTCTAGGCCGAAATATAGCTGCACTTTATTTTAAGAATGAAAGAGTAGCTAAAACCGTCTTACGCGCATCGTGATTTTTAGGAACTTTGGCTCGATTTACCGGAACTTGGGGGATAATTTCAAGTCCCGGGGACTTTAAACTAACTCCTGATGGTCTTAGTTTTCAGTGAAATGGACACAGGTAAAAGGAGCCGACGCTCGGTGTCGAGCTATTAGGCCGAAATGTAGCCCAACTTCATTTTAAGACTGCAAGAGTAGCCGAGACCGCCTTACGCGCATCGTAATTTTAAGCAAGTTTGGCTCAAACTGCCGGACCTTAGGGTATATTTTCCAGTCCCAGGGACCCTAAACTAACTCTTGATGACCTTAGTTTTCAGTGAAATGGACACAGGCAAGAGGAGCGCACGCTCGGTGTGGAACTTCTAGGCCGAAATATAGCCCCACTTGATTTTAAGACTGAAAGAGTAGCCAAGACCGCCTTACGCGCATCGTGCTTTTGGGCAAACTTCGGTCGATTTGAGGCAAATTGGGAGATATTTTCCAGTCTCGGAGACTCTAAACTAACTCCTGATGGCTTTACTTTTTAGTGAAATCGACACAGGTAAAAGGAGCGCACGCTCTGTTTCGAGTTTCTAAGCCGAAATCTAGCCCCACTTTATTTTAAGACTAAAAGAGCAGGCGAGACCGCTTTACGCGCATCGTGATTTTAAGAAAATTTAGCTCGATTTGCCGGAAATTGGGGGATATTTCCCACTCCCGGGGACTCTAGGGAAGCTCTTGATGGCCTTAGTTTTAAGTGAAATGGACACAGGTAAAAGGAGCGAACAGTCGGTGTCGAGCTTCTAGGCGAAATATAGCTCTACTTCATTTTAAGACTGAAAGAGTACACGAGACCGCCTTACACGCATCGTGATTTTGAGCCACTATGGCTCGATTTGCTGAAGCTTGGGGGATATTGTCCAGTGCCGGGGACTCTAAACTAACTCCTGATCGGCTTAGTTTTCAGTGAAATGGACCCAGGTAAAAGGAGCGCACGCTCGGTGTGCGAGCTTCTGGGCCGAAATATAGCCCCACTTCATTTTAAGACAGAAAGATTAGCCGAGACCGCTTCCGCGCATCGTGATTTTTGCGCAACTTTAACTCGATATGGCGGAACTTGGGGGATATTTTCCAGTCCCGAAGACTCCAAAGTAACTCCTGATGGTTTTAGTTTTCAGTGAAATGGACACAGGTAAAAGGAGCGCACGCTCGGTGTCGAGCTTCTAGGCCGAAATAGAGCTTTACTTCATTTTAAGACAGAAAGAGTAGACAAGACCGCTTTTCGCTAATCGTGATTTTGAGCCACTATGCCTCGATTTGCCGAAGCTTGGGGGATATTTTTTAGTCCCGCGGATTCTAAGCTAAGTCCTGATTGCCCTAGGTTTCAGTGAGATGGACACAGGTAAAAGGAGCGCACGCTCGGTGTGGAGCTTCTAGGCTGAATTATAGCACCACTTTATTTAAGGACTGAAAGAGTAGACGAGACCGCCTTACGCGCATCGTGGTTTTGAGCAACTATGGCTTGATTTGCGAAAACTTGGGGGATATTTTCCAGTTCCGGGGACTCTAAACTCACTCCTGAATGCCTTAGTTTTCAGTGAAGTTAACACAGGCAAAAGGAGCGCACGCTCGGTGTCGAGGTCTTAGGCCGAAATATACCACCACTTCATTTTAAGATTGAAAGAGTAGCCGAGACCGCCTTTCGCGCATCGTGATTTTGATCCACTTTGGCTCGATTTCCCGGAATTTGAAGGATATTTTCCAGTCCCGGGGACTCTAAAGTAACTTCTGATGGCCTTGGTTTTATGTGAAATGGACACAGCAAAACTTTTTGAACGCTCACTTTCGAGCTTCTAGGCCGAAATATCGCCCCACTTCACTTTAAGACTAAAAGAGTAGGGAAGACCGCCTGACACGCATCGTGATTTTGAACAACTTCGGCTCAATTTACCGGAACTTGGGAGATATTTTCTTGTGCCGGGGACTCTAAACTAACTGCTGAGGGCCTTGGTTTGGACTGAAATGGACAGAGCGAAACCGATCGCACGCTCGATTTCCAGTTTCTAGGCCGAAATATAGCCCAACTTCATTTTAAGACTGAAAAAGAAGCCGAGACCTGCTTGCGCGCATCGTGATTTTGAGCAAGTTTGGCTGGATTTCCGGGAACCTGGGGGATAGTTTCCAGGCGCGGGGACTCTAAACTAACTCCTTATGGGCTAGGTTTGCAGTGAAATGGACACAGCAAAGCTTTGTGAACGCTGACTTTCGAGGTTCTGGGCCGAAATATAGCCCCACTTAACTTTAAGCCTGAAAGATTAGCCGAGACCGCGTTTACGCGCATCGTGATTTTGACAAACTTCGATTTCTAAAAACTTTGGGATACTTTCCTGGCCCCGGGACTCTAAACCAACTCCTGATGGCCTTAGTTTGCAGAAAAATGGAATGAGATAAACCAATCGCACGCTCGGTTTCCAGGTTCTAGGCCGAAATATAGCCCCACTTCATTTTAAGACTAAAAGAGTAGCCGAGACCGCATCAACCGCATCATGATTTTGACCAACTGTGGCTCGATTTCCCGGAACTTGGGGTATATTTTCCAGGCCCGGGGACTCTAAACCTAACTCCTGATGGCCTTGGTTTGCAGTGAAATGGACACAGCAAAACTTTTTGAACGCTCACTTTCGAGCTTCTCGGACTAAATATAGACCCACTTCTCTTTAAGACTGAAAGAGTAGCCGAGACCGCCTTACGCGCATCGTGATTGTGACCTACTTCTACTGGATTGGCCGGAACCTGGGAGATATTTTCCAGTCCCAGGGACTCTAAACTAATTCCTGATGGCCTTGGTCTGCAGTGAAATGGACAGAGCAGAACTTTTTGAACGCTCACTTTCGAGCTTCTGGGGCGAAATATAGCCCCGCTTTACTTGAAGACTGAAAGAGTAGCCAAGACCGCCTTACGCGCATCGTGATTTTGACGTTCTTCGGCTCGATAATCTGGACGTTGTGGAGATTTTTCAGTCCTGGGGACTCTAAACTAACTTGTGATGGCCTTGGTTTGCGGTGAAATGGTCACAGGAAAACCTTTTGAACACTCACTTTCGAGCTTCTGGGCCAAAATATAGCCCCACTTCACTTTAAGACTGAAAGAATAGTTTAGACCGCTTTGCGCGCATGGTGATTTTGACGAACTTCGGCTCGATTTCCCGAATCTTGGGGGATATTTTCCAGTCCTGGGGACTCTAAACTAGCTCCTAATGGCCTTGGTTTGCAGTGAAATTGACACAGCAAAACTTTTTCAACGTTCACTTTCGAGCTTCTGGGACGAAATATATTCCCACTTCACTTTAAGACTGAAAGAGTAGCCGAGACCACCCTAGACGCATCGTGATTTTGAACAACTTCGGCTCTATTTCTCGGAATTCTGGGGATATTTTCCAGTCCCGGGTACTCTAAACTAACTCCTGATGGACTTGGTTTGCAGTGAAATGGACACAGCAAAAGTTTTTGAACGCTCACTTTCGAGCTTCTAGGTCGAAATATAGCCCCACTTCACTTTAAGACGGAAAGAGTAGCCGAGACTTTCTCACGATACGATTTGCCGAAACTTGGGGGATATTTTCCAGTGAAGGGGACTCTAAATTAACTCCTCATGGCCTTAATTTTCAGTGAAGCGGACACAGGTAAATGGAGCGCACGCTCGGTGTCGAACTTCTAGGCCGAAATATCGCCCCACTTCATTTTAGGACTAAAAGAGTAGCCGAGACCGCGTTACCCGCATCGTGATTTTTAGCAACCTTCGCTCAATTTGCCGGAGTTTGGGGGATATTTTTCAGTCCCGGGAGCTCTAAAGTAACTCCTGATGGCCTTAGTTTTTAGTGAAATGGAGACAGCTAAAAGGAGCGCACGCTCGGCGTCGACCTTCTAGGCCGAAATATAGGCCCACTACATTTTAGGACTGAAACAGGAGACGAAACCGCCTGACGCGCATGGTTATTTTCACGAACTTTTGCTCGATTTTGCGAAATTTGGGGGATATTTTCCAGTACCGGGGACTCTAAACTAACTCCTGACGGCCTTGTTTTTCGGTAAAATGGACACAGGTATAAGGAGCGCACGCTCGGTATCGAATTTCTAGGTCGAAATATAGCCCCACTTCATTTTAAGACTGAACGGGTAGACGAGAGCGCCTTTCGCGCATCGTAACTTTGAGAAACTTTGGCTCGATTTGCCGGAACTTCTAGGATAGTTTTCAGTCCCGGAGACTCGAAACTAACTCCTGATTGCCTTAGTTTTCAGTGAACTTGGCACAGCTGAAAGGATCGCACGCTCGCTGTCGAGCTTCTAGGCCGAAATATAGCCCGACTTTCTTTTAAGACTGAAAGAGCAGCCGAGAACGCCTTACGCGCATTGTGATTTTGAGCAACTTTGGCTCGATTTGCCGGAAGTTGGGGGATATTTTCCAGTCCCCGGGACTCTAAACTAACTCCCGATGGCCTTAATTTTAGGTGAAATTGAGAGACGTAAAAGGAGCGCACGCTCGGTGTCGAGCTTTTAGGCCGAAATATAGTTCATTTCATTTTAAGAATGAAAGAGTAGGCGAGACCGCCTTACGCGCATCCTGATTTTGAGCAACTTTGGCTGGATTTGCCAAAACTTGGGAATATTTTCCAGTCCTCTGGACTGTATACTAACTCCTGATGGCCTTAGTTTTCAGTAAAATGGACACAGGTACAAGGAGGGCACGCTTGGTTTCGAGATTCTAGGCCGAAATATAGCCCAAATTCATTTTAAGACTGAAAGAGTAGACTAGACCACCTTACGGGTTTCGTGATTTTGAGCAGTTTTGGCTTGATTTGCCGGAACTTAGGGGATACTTTCCACTCCCGGGGACTTTAAACTAACTCCTGATGGCCTCAGCTTTGAGTAAAATGGACAGAGGTAAAAGGAGCGCACGCTCAGTGTCGAGCTTCTTGGGCGAAATATAGACTCACTGAATTTTAAGACTGAAAGAGTAGCTGAGATGGCCTTACGTGCATCGTGATTTTGAGCAACTTTGGCTCGATTAACCGGAACTTAGGGGATATTTTACAGTTCCGGTGACTCTAAGCTAACTCCTGATGACCTTTGTTTTCAGTGAAATATACACAGATAAAAGGAGCGCACGCTCGGTGTCGACCTTCTAGGCCGAAATATAGCCCTACTTCATTTTAAGACTGAAAGAGTAGCCGAGACTGCGTTACGCTTATCGTGATTTTTAGCCACTTTAGCTCGATTAGCCGGAACTTTTCCAGTCCCACGGACTCTATACTAACTCATGATCGCCTTAGCTTTCAGTGAAATGGATACAGGTAAAAGGAGCGCACGCTCGGTGTCGAGCTTCTAGGCCTAAATATAGCCCTACTTTATTTTAACACTGAAAGAGTAGCGAAGACCGCCTTACGCGCATCGTGATTTTAAGCAACTTTGGCTTGACTCGCCGGATCTTGGGGGATATTTTCCAGTCCTGGGGACTCTAAACTAACTCTTGATGGTCTTAGTTTTCAGTAAAATGGACAGGGTAAAAGGAGCGCACGCTCGGTGTCGAACTTCTAGGCGGAGACATAGCCCCACTTAATTTTAAGTAAAAGAGTAGCCGACACCGCCTTACGCGCATACTGATTTTAAGCGACTTTGGCTCGATTTGCTGGAACTTTGGGGATATTTTCCAGTCCCGTGGACGCTAAACTAACTCCCGATGGCTTTAGTTTTCAGTGAAATGGACACAGGTAAAAAGAGCGCAAGCTCGTTGTCGAGCTTCTAGGTCGAAATATAGCCCCACTTCATTTCAAGAGTGAAAGAGTAGACAAAACCACCTTACGCCTATCGTGATTTTAAGCAAATATGGCTCGATTTGCCAAAACTTGGGGGATATTTTCCAGTGTCGGGGACTCTAAAATAACTCCTCATCGCCTTAATTTTCAGTGAATTGGATACAGGTAAAAGGAGCGCATGCTCGGTGTCGAGCTTCTAGGCCGAAATATAGGCCCTCATCATTTTAAGACTGAAAAAATAGCCGAGACCGCTTTGCGCGCATTGTGATTTTGACCAACTTTGGCTCGATTTGCCGGAACTTGGGGAATACTTTCCGCTCCCAGGAACTCTAAACTAACTATTGATGGCCTTAGTTTTCAGTGAAATGGACACAGGTAGAAGGATTGCACGCATGGTGTCGACCTTCTAGGCCGAAAGATAGCCCCACTGCATTTAGAGACTGAAGGAGTAGCCGAGGCCGCCTTAAGCGCTTGGTGATTTTGATCAAGTTTGGCTTGATTTGCCCGAACTTCGGGGATATTTTTTAGTCGCGGGGACTCTAAACTAACCCCTGATGGCCTTAGTTTTGGGCGAAATGGACACAGGTATAAGGAGCGCACGCTCGGTGTCGACGTTCTAGGCCGAAGTATAGACCCACTTCATTTTAAGACTGAAAGAGTAGCCAAGACCACCTTACGCGCATCGTGATCTAAAGCAACTTTCGCTCGATTTGCCGAAACTTGGGGGACATTTTCCAGACCTGGAGACTCCAAAATAACTCCTGAGGGCCTTAGTTTTCAGTGACATGGACACAGGTAAATGGGGCGCAAGTTCAATGTTAGGTTTCTAAGCCGAAATATAGCTCCACTTCATTTTAAGACTGAAAAAGTAGTCGAGACCGCCTTACGCGCATTCTTATTTGGAACAACTTTGGCTCAATTTGCCGGACCTTGGGGGATATTTTCCAGTTCCGGGGACTTTACACTACTTCCTGATGGCCTTAGTTTTCAGTAAAATAGACACAGGTGAAAGAAACACGCGCTCGGTGTCGAGCCTCTAGGCCGAAATGTAGCTCCACTTCATTTTAAGACTGAAAGCGTAGCTGAGACCGCCTTACGCGCATCGTGATTTTGAGACACTTTGGCTTGATTTGCCGGAAGTTTGGGTATATTTTTTAGTCGAGGGGACTCTAAACTAACTCCTGATGGCCTTAGTTTTCAGTGAAATGGACACAGGTAAAAGGAGCGCACGCTCAGTGTCCGAGCTTCTAGGCCGAAAAATAGCCCCACTTAATTTTAAGACTGAAAGAGTAACCGAGAACCCCTTACGCGCATCGTGATTTTGAGCCACTTTGGCTCCATTTACTGGAACTTGGGGTATATTTTCCGGTCCCAGGGACTCTAAACTAACTATTCATGGCCTTAGTTTTCAGTGAAATGGACACAGGTAAAAGGAGGGGACGCTTGGTGTCGACTTTCTTTCCCGAAATATAGCCCCACTTTATTTAGAGTCTGAAGGAGTAGTCGAGACCGCCTTAAGCGGATGGTGATTTTGATCAAGTTTGGCTTGATTTGCCGGAACTTCGATGATATTTTCCAGTCCCGGGGACTCTAAACTAACTGCTGATGGCCTTAGTTTTCAGTGAAATGGACACAGGTAAAAGAAGCGCACGCTCGGTGTCGAGCTTCTAGACCGAAAGATATCCCCACTTCATTTTAAGGCTGCAAGAGTAGCAGAGATCGCCTTACGCGCACCGTGATTTTGAGCAACTGTGGCTCGATTTGCCAAAACTTGAGAAAAATTTTACAGTCTCGGGGACTCTAAACTATCTCCTGATGGCCTTAGGTTTAAGTGGAATGGACTCAGGTAAACGGAGCGCACCCGCGGTGTCGACCTTCTAGGTCGAAATATAGCCCCAGTTCATTTTAACACTAAAAGAGTAGCTGAGACCGCCTCACGCGCATCGTGATTTTGAGCAACTTTGGCTCGATTTGGCGAAACTTGGGGGATATTTTCCAGTCCCAGAGACTCTAAACTACTCCTGATGGCCTTAGTTTTCAGTGAAATGAAAACAGGTAAGAGGAGTGCACGCTCGGTGCGGAGCTTGTAGGCCGTAATATAGCCCCACTTCACTTTAAGACTGAAGGAGTAGCGGAGACCGCCTTACGCGTATGGTTATTTTGAGCAACTTTGTCTTCATTTTCCCGAACTTGGGGGATATTTTCTAGTCCCGGGGACTCTAAACTAGCCACTGATGGCCTTAATTGTCGATGAAATGGACACAGGTAAAAGGAGCGCACGATTGGTGTCGAACTTGTAGACCGAAATATAGCCCCACTTCATTTTAAGACTGGGAGATTAAACGAAACCCCCTTACGCGCATGGTGATTGTGGGTGTCTTCGGCTAGACCTGTCGGAACTAGGGGGACATTTTCCAGTCCCGGGAATGTTAACTAACTGCTGATGGCCTTAATTTTCAGTGAAATTGACACAGGTAAAAGGAGCGCACGCTCGGTGTCGAGCTGCTATTCCCAAATATAGGCCCACTTTATTTTAGGAATGAAAGAGTAGCCGAGACCGCCTTACGCGCATCGTGATTTTAAGCAACTGTGGCTCGATTTGCCAAAAAACTTGGGAGTATTTTCCAGTCCCGGGGACTGTAAACTAACTCGTGATGGCCTTAGTTTTAAGTGAGATGGACAAAGGTCAAACGAACGCACGCTAGCTGTCGAGCTTCTAGGCCGAAATATAGCGCCACTTCATTTTAAGACTGAAAGAGTAGCCGAGACCGCCTTACGCGCATCTTGATTTTAAGCAACTTTGGCTAGATTTTCCGGAGAATAGGGGATTTTTTCCAGTCTCAGGGACTCTAAACTAACTCCTGATGGCCCTAGTTTTCAGTGAAAAGGACACAAGCAAAAGGAGCGCACGCTCGGTGTCGAGCTTTTGGGCCGAAATATAGGCCCATTTCATTTTAAGACTAAAAGATTAGCCGAGATTGCCTTACGCGCATTGTGATTTTAACAAACTTTGGCTCGATTTGCGAGAACTTGGGGGATATTTTCCAGTCCAGTTGACTCTAAACTAACTCCTGATGGACTTGTTTTACAGTGAAATGGGAAAAGAAAACTTTTTGAACGCTCGTTTGCTAGCTTCTTGGCCGAAATATAGCCCCACTTCACTTAAAGACTAAAAGAGTAGCCGAGACGGCCTTACGCGAATCGTGATTTTGACCAACTTCGGTTCGATTTCCAAAACTTGGGGATATTTTCCAGTCCTGGGGACTCAAAACTAACTCCTGTTGGCCGTAATTTGCAGTGAAATGGACACAGCAAAACTTTTTGAACGCTCATTGTCGAGCTTGTGGTCCTAAATAAAGCCCCACTTCACTTTAAGACTGAAAGAGTAGCCGAGACCGCCTTACGCGCATCGGGGACTCTAAACTAACTCTTGATTGCCTTGGTTTGCAGTGAAATGGACACAGCAACAAATTTTGCACGCTCACTTTCTAGATTCTGGGTCGAAATATAGCCGTACCTCACTTTAAGACTGAAAGAGTAGCCAAGAGCGGCCTGCGCGCATCGTGATTTTTACCAACTTGGGCTTGATTTCCCGGAATTTTGGGGTATATTTTCCAGTCCCGGGGACTCTCTACTAACTCCCGATGGCCTTGGTTTGCAGTGAAATGGACAAAGCAAAACTTTTTGAACCCTCACTTTCGATCTTCCGGGCCAAAATAAAGCCCAACTTAACTTTAAGACTGAAAGACTAGCGGAGACCGGCTTGCGCGCATCTGGATATGGACCAAGTTCGGCTCGATTTTCCGGAAGTTGGGGGATATTTTCCAGTCCCGGGGACTCTAAACTAGTGACTTATTATCTTGGATTGAAGTGAAATGGACACAGGAAAACTTTTTGAACGCTTACTTTTGAGCTTCTGGGCCGAAATATAGCCCCACTTCACTTTACGACTAAAAGAGTAGCCGAGACCGCCTTGCGCGAATTGTGATTTTGACCCCCTTCGGCTCGATTTCCCACAAATTGAGAAATATTTTCCAGTCTCACGGACGTAAACTAACTCCTGATGCCCTTGGTTTGCAGTGAAATGGACACAGCAAAACTGTTTGAACGCTGATTTTCGAGCTTCTGGGAAGAAATATAGCCCCCTTTTTAAGACTAAAAGGGTAGCGGAAACCGTATTTCGCGCATCCTGATTTTGACAAACTTCAGCTCGATTTCCCGGAACTTGGGTGATATTATCCAGTGTCGGGGAATCTAATCTAACTCTTAGTGGCCTTGGTTTGCAGTGAAATGGACACAGCAAAACTTTTTGAACGCTCACTTTAGACATTCTGAGCCAAAATAAAGGCCCACGTTACTTAGAGACTGAAAGAGTAGCCGAGACCGGCTTGCGCGCATCGGCATTTTGACCAAGTTCGGCTCGATTTCCCGGAACTTGGGGATATTTTCCAGTCCCGGCAACTCTAAACTAATGCCTGATGATCTTGGATTGCAGTGAAATGGACACGGCAAAACTTTTTAAATGCTCACTTTCGAGCTTCTGGGCCGAAATATAGCCCCACTTCACTTTAAGACTGAAGGGGTAGCCTAGACCGGCTTGCGTGCATTGAGATTTTGACCCTCTTCGTCTCGATTTCCGGGAACTTGGGGGATATTTTCAACTTTTTGGGACTCTATACTAACTCTTGATGGCCCTGGTTTAAAGTGAAATGGACACAGCAAAACTTTTGGAACGGTCACCTTTCTGCTTGTGGGCCGAAATATAGCCCCACCTCACTTTAAGAATGAAAGACTAGCCGAGACCTCCTTGCGCGCATCGTGATTTTGGCCAACTTCGGCTCCATTTCCTGGAACTTGGGAGATATTTTCCACTCCCGGACTCTCCAAACTAACTCCTGATGGCCTTGGTTTGAAGCGAAATGGACACAGCAGAACTTTTTCAACGCTCACTTTCGAGCTTCTGGGCCGAAATATATCCCTATTTCACTTTAAGACTGAAAGAGTGACCGAGACCGCCTTGCGCGCATCGTGATTTTGACCAACTTCGGCTCGATTTCTCGGAATTTGGGGTATATTTTCGAGGCCCCGGAACCCTAAACTAACTCCTGATGGCCTTGGTTTGCAGTGAAAGGGACACAGCAAAACTTTTTGAACGCTCACTCTCAAGCTTGTAATCCGAAATATACGCCCACTTCATTTTATTACTGAAAGAGTACCGAGACCGCCTTGCGCACGTCACGATTTTTAACATTTTTGGCTGGATATCCCGAAACTTGAGGAATATTTTCCAAACGCGGGGACTCTAAACTTATTCCTGATGGCCTTGGTGTGCAGAGAAATGGCCATAGGTAAAACGATCGCACGCTCGGTTTCCAGGTTCTACACCGAGATAGAGCCCCACTTCATTTTAAGACTGAAAGAGTAGCCGAGTGCGCCTTGCGCGCATGGTGATTTTCGGCAACCTAAGCTGGATTTTTAGGAACTTGGGGGACATTTTCCAGTCTCAGAGACTTTAAACTAACTCCTAATGGCCTTAGTTTTCAATGAAATGGAGACAGGTAGAGGGAGCGCACGCTCGGGGTCGATCTTCTAGAGCGAGATGTGGCTCTGCGTTATTTTAACTTGAAAGAGTAGCCAGAACCGCCTTACGCGCATTGTGATTTATAGCAGCTTTGGCTTGATTTGCCAAAACTTGGGGGATACTTTCCAGTCCGAAGGACTCTAATCTAACTCCTGATGGGCTTAGTTTTCAGTGAAATGGACACAGGTAAAAGGAGCGCACGCTCGGTTTCGAGCTTCTAGGCCAAAATATAGCCTTGCTTTATGTTAAGTTGAAAGAGTAACCGAGAAGGCCTTACGCGCATCGTGATTTTCAAAAACGTTGGCTTGATTTGCCGGAACTTGGGTGATATTTTCCAGTCCTGGGGACCCTAAACTAACTCTTGATGGCCTTAGTTTTCAGTGAAATGGACAGCGCTAAAAGGAGCGCACGCTCGGTGTCGAAGTTCTAGACCGAACTTTATGCTAATTTATTTTAAAACTGAAAGAGTAGCCGAGACCGCATTACGCGCATCGTGATTTTAAGTAACTATGGGTCGATTTTGCCGAAACTTGGGGGATATTTTCCAGTCCCGGGGACTCTAAACTAACTTTTGATCGATTTAGTTTTTAGTGAAATAGACACAGGTAAAAGGAGCGCACGCTCGGTGTCGAGCTTCTAGGCCTAAACATAGCCCCACTTCATTTTAAGACTGAAAGAGTAGCCGAGACCGGCTCACGCGCATCGTGATTTTGAGCAACTTTGGCTCGATTTGCCGGAACTTGGGGGATATTTTCCACTCCTGAGGACTCTATACTAACTCCTAATGGCCTTCGTTGTCAGTAAAATGGACACAGGTAAAAAAGCGCACAATCGGTGTCGACCTTCTAGGCCGAAATATAGGCCCACTTCATTTTAAGACTGAAAGAGTAGCCGAGACTGCCTTACGCGTATGGTAATTTTGGGCCACTTTGGCTCGAGTGACCGGAACTTGGGAGATATTTCCAATCCCGGGGATCCTAAACTAACTCCTGATGGCCTTTTTTTGAGTGAAATGGACACAGGTAAAAAAAGCGCGCGCTAGGTGTCGAGCTTCTAGGCCGAAATATACCTTTACTTCATTTTAAGACTGAAAGAGTAGCCGAGACCGCTTTACGCGCATCGTGATTTTGAGGAACTTTGGCTTGATTTGCCGGAATTTGGAGGGTATTTTCCAGTCTCAGGGACTCTAAACTATCTCCTAATGGGCTTAGTTTTCAGTTAAATGGACACAGGTAAGAGGAACGCACGCGCGGTGTCGAGGTTCTAGGCCAAAATATAGCCACGCTTCAGTTTGAGATTGAAGGAGTAGCCGAGACCGCCCTACGCGCATCGCGGGTTCAAGCAACTTTGGCTCGATTTCCCGAAACTTGGGAGATGTTTTCCAGTCCCAGGGACTCTAAACTAACTTCTAATAACCTTAGTTGTTAGTGAAATGGACACAGGCAAAAGAAGCGCACGTTCGGTGTCGAGGTTCTAGGCCGAAATATAGCCCCACTTCATTTTAAGACTAAAAGAGTAGCCGAGACCGCCTTACGCCCATCGTGATTTTGTGTAACTTCAGCTGGATTTGCTGGAATTTGGGGGATATTTTCCAGGCCCGCGGACTTTAAATTAACTCGTGATGGCCTTAGTTTTAAGTGAAATGGACATAGGTAAAAGGAGCGCACGCTCCGGGTGGAGCTTCTAGGCCGAAATGTAGTCCCACTTCATTTTATGAGTAAAAGAGTGGACGAGACCACTTTACGCCCCCCGTAATTTTGAGCAACCTTTGCCCGATTTGTCGGAACTTGGGCGATAGTTTTCAGTACCGGGAGCTGTAAACTAACTCCTGATGGCCTTAGTTCTCAATGAAATGCACGCAGGTAAAAGGAGCGCACGCGCGGTGTCGAGCTTCTAGGCCGAAATATAGCCCCACTTCATTTCAAGACTGAAAGAGTAGCCGATACCGCCTTACCGGCATCGTAATTTTGAGAAACTTTGGCTCGATTTTCCGGAACTTGGGGGATATTTTCCGGTGCCGGGGACCTTAAACTAACTCCGGATGGCCCTAGTTTACAGTGAAATTGACAGCAGTAAAAGGAGCGCACGCTCGGTGTCGAGCTTCTAGGCCGAAATGTAGCTTTGCCTCATTTTAAAACTGAAGGAGTAGCCGAGACCCCCTTACGCACATCGTGATTTTGAGCAACTTTGGCTCGATTTGCCGGAATTTAGGGGATATTTTCCAGTCTCGGAGACTCTAAACTAACTCCTGATCGCCTTAGTTTCCAGTGAAATGAACACAGGTAAAAGTAGCGCACGCTCGGTGTCTACCTTCTAGGCCGAAATATGGCTGAACATTATTTTAAGGCTGAAAGAGTAGCCGAGAACATCTTACGCGCAGCGTGATTTTGAGCCACCTTGGCTCCATATGCCGGAACTTAGCAGATTCTTTCCGGTCCCAGGGACTCTCTACTAACTCCTGATGGCCTTAGTTTTCAGTGAAATGGACACAGGTAAAAAGTGCGCACGCTTGGTGTCGAGCTTCTAGCCCGAAATATAGCCCCACTTCATTTAGAGACTGAAAGAGTACCCGAGGCCGCCTTAAGCCCATGGTGATTTTGAACAAATTTGACCCGATTTAACGGAGCTTGCGAGATGTTTTCCACTCCCGGGGATTCTAAATTATCTCCAGGTGGCTTTAGTTTTCAGAGAAATGGAGGCAGGTAAAACGAGCGCACGCTCAGTGTAGGGCTTCTAGGCCAAAATATAGCTTCACTTCATTTTAAGATTGAAAGAGTAGCCGAGACCGCCTTACGGGCATGGTGGTCTTGGGCCACTTTTGCTCGATTTGCCGGAAGTTGGGCGATACTTTTTAATCCCACGGACTCTAAACTAACTCATGATGGCCTTAGCTTTCAGTGAAATGGCACAGGTAAAAGGAGCGCACGCTAGGTGTCGAGCCCCTAGGCCTTAATATAGCCCCACTTTATTTTAAGACTTAAAGAGTAGCCGGGGCCGCGCAACTTTGAGCAACTTTGCCTCGACTTGCCAGAACTTGGGGGATATTTTTCTGTCCCTGGGACACTAAACTAACCTTTGATTGCCTTACTTTTCAGTGAAATTGACACAGGTAAAAGAAGCGCACGCTCGATGTCGAGCTTCTAGGCCGAAATAAAGCCCCACTTCATTTAAAAACTAAACGAGTACACAGGACCGCCTTTCGCGCATCGTGATTTTGAGCCACTATGGCTCGATTTGCCGAAACTTGGGGGATGTTTTCCACTTCCGGGGACCCGAAACTAACTCCTGATGGCCCTAGTTTTCAGTGAAATGGACACAGGTAAAAGGAGCGCACGCTCTTAGTCGAGCTTCTAGGTCGAAATATATCCCTAATTCATTTTAAGACTGAAAGAGTAGAAAAGAACTCGTTACGGGCATCGTGATTTTGAGCCACTTTGGCTCCATTTGCTTGAACTTAAGGGGCACTTTCCGGTTCCAGGGACTCTAAACTAACTCCTGATTGTCTTAGTTTTCTGTGAAATGGACACTGGTGGAAGGAGCGCACGCTTGGTGTCGAGCTTCTAGCAAGAAATATAGCCCCACTTCATTTAGAGACTGAAAGAGTACCCGAGGCCACCTTAACTCCATGGAGATTTTGATCAAATTTGGCTCGATTTGCGGGAACTTGGGGGATGTTTTCCGCTCCCGGGGATTCTAAATTATCTTCATATGGCCTTAGTTTTCAGTGAAATGGACACAGGTAAAAGGAGCGCACGCTCGGTGTCGGGCTTCTAGGCCAAGATATAGCTTCACTTTATTTTAAGACTGAAAGAGAAACCGAGAACGCCTCTACGAGCATGGTGATTTTGAGCAACTTTGCCTCGACTTGTCAGAACTTGGGGGATATTTCTCTGTCCCTGGGACACTAAACTAACTTTTGGTCGCCTTAATTTTCAGTGAAATTGACACAGGTAAAAGGAGCGCACGATTGGTGTCGAGCTTCTAGGCCGAAATAAAGCCCCACTTCATTTAAGGACTAAAAGAGTAGACGGGACCGCCTTACGCGCATCGTGATTTTGAGCCACTATGGCTCGATTTTCTGGAACTTGGGGAATGTTTTCCACTCCCGGGGGCTCGAAACAAACTCCTGATGGCCTTAGTTTTCAGGGAAATGGACAGAGGTAAAAGGAGCGCACCTTCGGATTCGAGCTTCTAGCCCAAAATATATCCCCACTTCATTTAGAGACTAAAAGAGTACCCTAGGCCTCCTTAAGCTCATGGTGATTTTGAGCAAATTTGGCTCGATTTGACGGAACTTGGGGGATGTTTCCCACTCCCGGGGATTCTAAATTATCTCCATATGGCCTTAGTTTTCAGTGGAATGGACACAGGTAAAATGAGCGCACGCTCGGTGTCGGGCTTCTAGGCCAAGATATAGCTTCACTTCATTTTAAGACTGAAAGAGTAGCCGAGACCGCCTTACGGGCATGGTGATTTTGAGCCACTTTGTCTCGATTTGCCGGAACTCGGGCGATACTTTTTAGTCCCACGGACTCTAAACTAACTCATGATGGACTTCGCTTTCAGTGAAATGGCACAGGTAAAAGGAGCGCACGCTCGGTATCGAGCTTCTAGGCCTAAATATAGCCCCACTTTATTTTAAGACTGAAGTAGCCGAGACCGCCCTACGCGCATCGTGATTTTGAGCAACTTTGCCTGGACTTGCCAGAACTTGGGGGATATTTTTCTGTCCCTGGGACACTAAACTAACTCCTGATCGCCTTAGTTTTCAGTGAAAGTGACACAGGTAAAAGGATTGCACGCTCGGTGTCGAGCTTCTAGGCCGAAATAAAGCCCCACTTCATTTAAGGACTGAAAAAGGAGACGGGACCGCTCCGCGCATGGTGATTTTGAGCCAGTATGGCTCAATTTGCCGGAACTTGGGGAATGTTTTCCACTCCCAGGGACTCGAAACAAACTCCTGATGGCCTTAGTTTTCAGTGAAATGGACACAGGTAAAAGGAGCGCACGCTCGGTGTCGAGCTTCTAGGCCGAAATATAGCCCCACTTAATTTTAAGACTGAAAGAGTAGCCGAGAGCGCCTTACGCGCACCGTGATTTTGAGCAACTTTGGTTCCATTTGCCGGATCTTGGGGGATATTTCCCACTCTCAGGGACTCTAAACTAACTCCTGAGGGCCTTAGTTTTCAATGAACTAGACACAGGTAAAAGGAGCACGCGCTCGGTGTCGAGCTTCCAGGCCGAAATATAGCCCCACTTCACTTTAAGACTGAGAGAGTAGGCGAAACCGCCTTGCGCGCATCGTGATTTTGATCCACTTTGGCTCGATATCCTGGAACTTGGGGTATTATTTCCAGTCCCGGAGACTCTAAACTAACTCCTGAAGGCCTTGGTTTGCAGTGAAATAGACACAGCAAAAGTTTTTGAACGTTCACTTTCGAGTTTCTTGGCCGAAACATGGCCCCACTTCACGTTAAGACTGAAAAAGTAAGCGAGACGGTCTTGCGCGCATAGTGATTTTGAGCAACTTTGGCTGGATTTCCCGGAACTTGGGGGATATTTTCCAGGGCCGGGTATTCTAAGCTAACTCGTGATGGCCGTGGTTTCCAGGTCAAACGATCGCACGTTCGGTTTCCAGCTTGTAGGCCGAAATATAGCCCGACTTAATTTTAAGACTGAAAGAGTAGCCGAGACCACCTTGCGCGCATCTTGATTTTCAGCAACTTTGGTTGGATTTCTTGGAACTTGGGGGATATTTTTCAGGTCCGGGGACTCTAAAATAACTCCTGATGCCCTTGGTTTGCAGAGAAATGGACACACGTAAAGCGATCGCACACTCGATTTCCAGCTTCTTGGCCAAAATATAGCCCCACTTCATTTTAAGACTTAAAGAGTAGCCGAGACCGCCTTGCGCCCATCGTGATTTTCACCAACTTCGGCTCGATTTCACGGAACTGGAGGATTTTTAGCAATCCCGGGGATTTTATGCTAACTCCTGATGGCCTTTATTTGCAGTAAAATGCACAAAGCAAAACTTTTTGAACGCTTACTTTGGAGCTTCTGGGTCGAAATATAACCCCACCTTACCTTAAAACTGATAGCGTAGCCGAGACCGCCTTACGCGCATCGTGCTTTTGACCAACTTTTGCTTGATTCCCCAGAACTTGGGGCATATTTTCCATTCCCGGGGACTCTAAACTAATTCCTGATGGCCTTGGCTTCCAGTGAAATGGAGACAGCAAAACTTCTTGAACATTCACTTTCGAGCCTCTGGGCCGTAATATAGCTCTACTTCATTTTAAGACCGAAAGAGTAGCCGAGACCGTTTTACGCGCATCGTGATTTTGACCAACTTCGGCTTGATTTCCAAGAACTTGGGGATATTTTCCAGTCCCGGGGACTCTAAACTAACTCCTGATGGCCTTGGTTTTCAGTGAAATGGGCACAGCAAAAGTTTTTGAACGCTCACTTTCGAGCTTCTGGGCCGAAATAGAGCCCCACTTCACATTAAGACCAAAAGAGTAGCCGAGACCGCCTTACGCGCATCGTGATTTTGACCAAGTTGGGCTCGATTTCCCTGAACTTGGGGAAATTTTCAAATCCCGGGGACTCTAAACTATCTCCTGATAGCCTTGTCTTGCAGTGAAATGTACACAGCAAAACATTTTGAACACTCACTTTCGAGCCTGTGGGCCGAAATATAGATTCACTTCACTTTAAGACTGAATGAGTAGGCGAAACCGTCTCGAATGCATCGTGATTTTGACCAGCTTTGGCTTGATTTCCCGGAACTTGGGGAATATTTTCAAATGCGGGGGACTTTAAACTAACTCCTAATGGCATTGGTTTGCAGTAAAATGGACACAGCAAAACTTTTTGAACGCTCCCTTTTGAGCTTCTGGGCCGAAATAGAACCCCACTTCACTTTACACTAAAAGAGTAGGCGAGACGGCCTTACGCGCATCGTGATTTTGAGACACTTCGCATCGATTTCCCGCAACTTGGGGGATATTTTCCAGTCCCGGGGACTCTACACTAATTCCTAATGGCCTTGGTTTGCAGTGAAATGGACAGAGCAAAGCTTTTTGAACACTTACTTTCGAGCTTCTGGGCCGAAATATTGCCCCACTTCACTTTAAGACTGAAAGAGTAGCCGAGACCGCCTTACGCGCATCGTGATTTTGACCAAGTTCAGCTCGATTTCCCGCAACTGGGGGGATATTTTACAGTCCCGGGGACTGTAAACTAACTCCTGACGGCCTTAGTTTGCAGAGAAATGGAGACAATAAAACTTTTCGAACGTTTACTTTCGAGCTTCTGGGACGAAATATAGCCCCACTTCACTTTAAGACTGAAAGAGTAGCCAAAACCTCCTTGGCCGCATCGTGATTTTGACCTTCTTCGGCTCGATTTCCTGGAACTTGGGGGATAATTTTCAGTTCTTGGGACCCTAAACTAAGTCCTGACGGCCTTGGTTTGCAGTGAAATGGACAATGCAAAACTGTTTAAACACTCACTTTCGAGCTTTTAAGCCGAAATATAGCCCACCTGCATTTGAAGACTGAAAGAGTAGCCGAGACCGCCTTACGCACATCGTGATTTTGATTAACTTCGGCTTGATTTGTGGGAACTTGGGGGATATTTTCCAGTCCCGGGGACTCTAAACTAACTCCTGATGGTCTTGGTTTGCAGTGAAAGGGACATAGCAAAACTGTTTGAACGCTCACTTTCGAGGTTCCGGGCCGAAATATAGCCCAACTTCACTTGAAGACTGAGAGAGTAGCCGAGTACGCGTTAGTCGCAACATGATTTTTACCAACTTGGGCTCCATTTCGCGCAACTTGGGAGATATTTTCCAGTCCCAGGCATTCTAAACTAACTCCTGATGGCCTTGGTTTGCAGTGAAATGGAGACAGCAATATGTTTCGTACGCTCACTTTCCAGCTTCTGGGCCAAAATATAGCTCCACTTCACTTTAAGACTGAAAGAGTAGCCGAGACCGCTTAAGCGCATCGAGATTTTCACCAACTTGGGCTCCATTTCGCGGAACTTGGGGGATATTTTCCAGTTCCGGGCACTCTAAAGGAACTCCTAAT
Organism: Orbicella faveolata; assembly: GCF_042242905.1. NCBI lineage: Eukaryota > Metazoa > Cnidaria > Anthozoa > Scleractinia > Merulinidae > Orbicella > Orbicella faveolata. The sequence continues at coordinate 34,821,149 of NW_028301539.1, forward strand.
CGCCTTGGTATGCAGTGAAATGGACACAGCAAATCTTATTTAACGCTCACTTTCCAGCTTCTCGGTCGAAATACAGCCCCACTTAACTTTAAGACTCATAGAGTGGCCGAAACCGCCTTGCGCAAATCGTGATTTTGACCAACTCCGGCGCGATTTACTGGAACTTGGCGAATATTTTGCAGTCCTGGGGACTCTAAACTAAATCCTGATAGTCTTGGTTTGCAGTAAAATGAACACAGAAAACTTTTTGAACGCTCACTTTAGAGCTTCTGGGCCGAAATATAGCCCCACTTCACCTTAAGACTTATAGAGTAGCTGAGACATCCTTGGGCGCATCGTGATTTTGACCAGCTTCGGCTCGATTTCCCGGAAATTGGAGGATATTTTCCAGTATCGGGAACTCTAAAATAACTCCTGGTGGTCTTGGTTTGCAGTGAAATGGACACAGCAAAACTTTTTGAACCCTCACTTTGGAACTTCTGGGTCGAATTATACCCCCACTTCACTTTAAGACTGAAAGAGTAGCCGAGACCGCCTTGCGCGCATCGTGATTTTGACCAAATTCAACTTTATTTCCCGGAACTTGGCGGATATTTTCCAGTGCCGGGGACTCTAAACTAACGCCTGGTGGCCTTGGTTTGCAGTATAATACACACAGGAAAACTTTTTGAACCCCGACTTTCGAGCTTCTGGCCCGAAGTAGAGCCCCACTTCACTTTAAAACTAAAAGAGTAGCCGACACCGCCTTACGCGCATCGTGATTTTGACCAACTTCGGCTCGATTTCCCGGAACGTGGGGGATATTTTGGAGTCCCGGGGACCCTAAACTAACTGCAGATGGCCTTGATTTGCAGTGAAATGGACACAGGAAAAGTTTTTGAACGCTCACTTTAAAGGTTCCGGGCCGAAAAGTAGCCCCACTTTACTTTAAGACTGAAGGAGTACCCGACACCGCCTTACGCATATGGTGATTTTGACCAACTTCATCTCGATTTTCCGGAACTTGGGGGATGTTTTCCATTCCCTGGGACTCTAAACTAACTCCTGATGGCCTGGCTTTGCAGTGAAATGGACACAGCAAAACTCTTTGAACGCTCGCTTCCGAGCTTCTGGGCCGAAATATAGCCCCACTTTACTTTAAGACTGAAAGAGTAGCCGAGACCGCCTTACGCGGATGGTGATTTTGACCAACTTCGGCTCGATTTCCTGGAACTTGGAGGATATTTTCCAGTCCCGAAGACTCTAAAGTAACTCCTGATGGCCTTGGTTTGCAGTGAAATGGATACAGCAAAACTTTTTGAAGGCTCAGTTTTGAGCTGCTGGGCCGAAATATAACCCCACTTTACTTTAAGATTGAAAGAGTAGCCGAGACCACCTTACGCGCATCGTCATTTTGACCAACTTGGGCTCGATTTCCCGGACTTAAAGGGATATTTTCCAGTCCCGGGGACTCTAAACTAACTCCTGACGGCCTTGGTTTGCAGTTGAATTGCCACAGCAAAAGATTTTGAACGCTCACTTTCGAGCTTCTGGGCCGAAATATAGCCCTACTTATTTTTAAGACTGAAAGAGTAGCCGAGAGTGCATTACGCGCATCGTGATTTTGATCGACTTTGGCTCGATTTCCTGGAACTTGGAGAATATTTTCCAGTGCTGAGGACTCTAAACTAACTCCTGATGGCCTTGGTTTGAGGGGAAATGGGCACAGCAAAACTTTTTGACCGTTCACGTTCGCGCTTCTGGCCCGAAATATAGCCCTACTTCACTTTAAGGTTGAAAGAGTAGCCGAGACCGCCTTACGCGCATCGTGAGTTTGAGCAACTTCGGCTTGATCTGGCGGAACTTGGGAAATATGTTACAGTCCCGGGGACTCTAAACTAACTCCTGATGGTCTAAGATGTAAGTGAAATAGACACACAAAGCTTTTTGAACGCTTAGTTTCGAGCTTCTGGGGCGAAATATAAGTCCACTTCACCTCAAGATTAAAGGAGTAGCCGAGACGGCTTTACGCGGATCGTGATTTTGACCAACTTCGGCTCGATTTCCCGGCACTTGGGGGATATTTTCCGGTCCAGTGGACTCTAAACTAACTCCTGATGAATTTGGTTTGAAGTGAAATTGAGAGAGGAAAACTTTTTGAACGCTCAGTTTCGAGCTTCTGGGCTGAAATATAGCCCCACTTTACTTAAGACTGAAAGACTAGCCGAGACCGCCTTACGCGGATCGTGATTTTGATCAACTTCGGCTCGATTTCCCGGGACTTTGAGGATATTTTCCAGTCCAAGGGACTGTAAACTAAGTCCTGATGGCCTTGTTTTGCAGTGAAATGGACAGAGCAAAACTTTTTGAACGGTCACTTTCGAGCTTCTGGGCCGAAATATAGCCCCACTTCACTTTAAGACTGAAAGAGTAGCCGAGACCGCCTTACGCGCATCGTGATTTTGACCACCTTCGGCTCGATTTGCCGGAACTTGGGGAATATTTTCCAGTCCCAGGAACTCTAAACTAAATCTTGGTGGCCTTGGTTTGCAGTGAAATGGACACAGCAAAACTTTTTGAACGCTCACGCTCGAGCTTCTGGGCCGAAATATAGCTCCAATTTACTTTAAGACTGAAAGAGTAGCCGAGACCGCCTTACGCGGATCGTGATTTTGAGAAACGTCGTGTGAATTTCCCGGAACTTGGGGGATATTTTCCAGTCCCTTGGACGCTAAATGAAGTCCTGATGGCCTTGGTTTGCAGTAAAATGAACACAGCAAAACTGGTTGAACGGTGACTTTCGAGCTTCTGGGCCGAAATATAGCCCTACTTTACTTTAAGACTGAAAGAGTAGTCGAGTCCGCCTTACGCGATCGTGATTTTGACCAACTTCGGCTCGATTTGCCGGAAATTAGGGAATATTTTCCAGTTCTGTGGACTCTAAACTTATTCCTGATGGCCTTGGTTTGCAGTGAAATGGACACAGCAAAACTTTTTGAACGCTTATCTTCGAGCTTCTGGCCTAAAATATAGTCCAACTTCACTTTAAGACTGAAAGAATAGCTGAGATCGCCTTGCGCGAATCGTGATTTTGACCAACTTCGGCTCGATTTCCCGGAACTTGGGGGATATTTTCCAGTCCCGGAGACTCTAAACTAACTCCTGATCGTCTTGGTTTGCATTGAAATGGACACAGGGAAAATTTTTGAACCCTCACTTTCGAGCTTGTGGCCCGAAATATAGCCCACTTTACTTTAAGACTGAAAGAGTAGCCGAAACCGTCTTGCGCGAATCGTGATTTTGACCAACTTCGGGTCGATTTCCCGGAATTGGCGGATATATTCGAGTCCCGCGAGCTCTAAATTAACTCCTTATGGCCTGGGTTTTCGGAGAAATGGACATAGCAGAACTTTTTTAACACTCACCTTCTAGCTTGTGGGCTTAAATAGAAGCCCACTTTACTTTAACCCTGAAATAGTAGCCGAGACCGCCTTACGCGCATCGTGATTTTGACCAAGTTCAGCTCGATTTTCCGGAACTTGGGGGATATTTTCCAGTCCGGGGGACTCTAAACTAACACCTGATGGCCTTGCTTTGCAGTGAAATGCACAGAGCATAACTTTTTTAACGACCACTTTGCAGCTTCTGGGCCGAAATATAGCCCCACTTCACTTTAAGACTGAAAGAGTAGCGGAGACCGCCTTACAGGCATCGTGATTTTGACCACCTTCAGCTCAATTTCCCGGAACTTGGGGGATATTTTCCAGTCCGGGGGACTTTAAACTAACTCCTGATGGCCTTGGTTTGCAGTGAAATGCACAGAGCATAACTTTTTTAACGATCACTTTGCAGCTTCTGGGCCGAAATATAGCCCCACTTCACTTTAAGACTGAAAGAGTAGCGGAGACCGCCTTACAGGCATTGTGATTTTGACCAACTTCAGCTCGATTTCCCGGAGCTTGGCGGATATTTTCCAGTCCGGGGGACTTTAAACTAACTCCTGATGGCCTTTGTTTGCAGTTAAATGCACAAAGCGTAACTTTTTAAACGGTCACTTTCGAGCTTCTGGGCCGAAATATAGCCCCACTTCACTTTAAGACTGAAACAATAGCCGAGATCGCGTTTCGCGCATCGTGATTTTGACCAACTTCGGATCGATATCCCGGAACTTGGGGGATATTTTCCAGTCCCGGGAACTCTAAACTAACTCCTGATCGCCTTGCTTTGCATTGAAACTGACAGAGCAAAACGTTGTGAAGACTCACCTTCGAGCTTCTGGGCCGAAATATAGCCCCACTTCTTTTTAAGAGTAAGAGTAGCCGAGTCTGTCTTACGCAAATCGTGATTTTGACTAACTTCGGCTCGATTTCCCGGAACCTGGGGGATATATTCCAGTCCCGGGAACACTAAACTAACTCCTGATGGCCTTGGTTTCCAGTGAAATTGACACAGCAAAATTTTTTGAACCCTTACTTTGGAGCTTCTGGGCCGAAATAGAGCCGCACTTTATTTTAACACTGAAAGAGTGTTTACGCGCTTATTTATTTTGCCAAACTTTGTTTCGATTTTTCGGTACTTACGGGATATTTTCCAGTCCCTGGTACTCTAAACTAACTCTTGATGGCTTTGGTTGGAAGTGAAATTGACACAGGAAAACTTTTTGAACGCTCACTTTCGAGCTTCTGGGGCGAATTATAGCCCCACTTCACTTTAAGACTGAAAGATTAGCCAAGACCGCCTTACGACCTGGTGATTTTGACAAAACTTCTGCTAAATTTCCCGAAATTTGGGGGATATTTTCCACTCCCTGGGTCTCTAAACTAACTCCTGATGGCCTTGGTTTGCAGTGAAATTGACACAGCAAAACTTTTTAAACACTCAGTTTCGAGCTTCTGGGCCGAAATATTGCCCCACTTCACTTAAGACTGAAAGAGTAGCCGAGACCGCCGTACACGCGTCGTGATTTTGACCAACTTTGGCTAAATTTCCCGGAACTTGGGGGATATTTTCCATACCCGGGGACTCTAAACTGGCCTCGACGTCCTTGGTCTGCAGTAAAATGGACACAGCAAAACTTTTTGAACGCTCACTTTCGAGCTTCTGGGCCGAAATATAGCTCCACTTTACTTTAAGATTGAAAGAGTAGCCGAGACCGGCTTATGCGCATCGTAATTTTGACCAACTTCGGCTCGATTTCCCGGAACTTGGGGGATATTTTACAGTCCCGCGGACTCTAAAGTAACTCCTGATGGCCTTGCTCTGGAGTGAAATGAACACAGCAAAACTTTCTGAACGTTCACTTTCAAGCTTCTGGGCGGAAATATTGCCCCAGTTCACTTTAATGAATGAAAGAGTAGCCGAGACCGCCTTACGCTTATCGTGATTGTGACCAACTTTGGCTCGATTTCCCGGGAAATGGGGGATATTTTCCGGTACCCGGGACTCTAAAGTAACTCCTGATTGCCTTGGTTTGCATTGAAATGGAGAGAGCAAAACTTTTTGAACACTCCCCTTCGAGCTTCTGAGCCGAAATATAGCCCCACTTCACTTTAAGACTGAAAGAGTAGCCGAGACCGTCTTACGCGCATCGTGGTTTTGACCAACTTCGGCTAGATTTCCCGGAACTTCGGGGATATATTCCAGTCCCAAGGACTCTAAAGTAACTCCTGATGGCCTTGGTTTGCAGTGAAATGGACACAGCCAATTTTTTTGAACGTATACTTTCGAAATTCTGGGGAGAAATATAGCCCCACTTCACTTTAAGACTGAAAGAGTAGCCGAGACCGCCTTAGGCGCATCGTGATTTTGACCAACTTCGGCTCGAGTTTCCGGAACTTAAGGGATATTTTTCAGTCCCGTGGACTCTAAACTAATTCACGATGGCCTTGGTTTTCAGTTAAATTGAGAGAGCAAAACTTTTTGAACGCTCACTTTCGAGCTTCTGGACCGAAATATAGCCCTACTTCACTTTAAGACTGAAAGAGTAGCCGAGACCGCCTTACGCGCATCGTGATTTTGACCAACTTCGTCTCGATTTCGCGGAAGTTGGGGGATATTTTCCAGTTCCGGGGACTCTAAACTACCTCCTGATGGCTTTGGTTTGCAGTGAAATGGACACAGGATAACTTTTTGAACGCTCACTTTCGAGCTTCTGGGCCGAAGGATAGCCCTACTTCACTTTAAGACTGAAAGAGTATCTGAGATTGCCTTACGCGCATCGTGATTTTGGGTTACTTGGGCTCGATTTCCCGGAACTTGGGAAATAATTCCCAGTGCCGGGCACTCTAAACTAATTCCTGATGGCCTTGGTTTTCAGTAAAATGGACACAGCCAGACTTTTTGAAGGTTCACTTTCGAGCTTCTGGGCCGAAATATAGCCCCACTTCACTTTAAGACTGAAAGAGTAGCCGAGACCGCCTTACGCGCATGGTAAATTTGTCCAACTTCGGCTTGATTTCTCGGGGTTTGGGGGATATTTTCCAGTCCCGGAAGCTCTAAACTAACTCCTGATTGCCTTGGTTTTCAGTGAAATGGACACAGGTAAAGGGAGCGCTCGCTAGGTTTCCAGGTTGTAGGCCGAAATATAGCCCCACTTTATTTTAAGACTGAAAGGGTAGACGAAACCGCCTTAAGCGCATCGAAATTTTTAGCCACTATGGCTCGATCTGCCAAAACCTGGGGGATATTTTCCAGTCCCGGGGACTCTAAGCTAACTCCTGATAACCTTAGTTTTCAGTAAAATGGTCACAGGTAACAGGAGCGCACGCTCCCTGTCGAGCCTCTAGGTCGAAATAAAGCCCCACTTCATTTTAAGACTGAAAGAGTAAACGAAACTGCCGTACGCTTATCGTAATTTTAAGAAAGTATGGCTCAATTTGCCGAAACTTCGGGGATAGTTTCCAGTCTCGAGGACTCTAAACTATCTCCTGATGGACTTAGTTCTTAGTGAAAGGGACACATGCAAAAGGAGCGCACGCTCGGTGTCAAGCTTGTAGAACCGAAATATGGCCCCACTTCATTTTCAGAGTGAAAGAGTAGCCGAGACCGCCTTACGCGGATCGTGATTTTGAGGATCTTTGGCTCGATTTGCCGGAATTCGGGGAATATTTTCCAGTCCCGAGGAGTCTATGCTAACTCATGATGAACTTAGTTTTCAGTGATATGTACAGAGGCAAAAGGAGCGCACGGTCGGTGTCGAGCTTCTCGGCCGAAATATAGCCCCACTTCATTTTAAGACTGAAAGAGTAGCCGAGACCGCCTTACGCGCATCGTGATTTTGAGCAACTTTGGCTCGATCTGCCAGAATTTGGGAAATATTTTCCAGTCCCAAGGACTCTAAACTAACACCTGATCGCCTAAGATGTCAGTGAAATGGACACAGGTAAAATTAGCGCACGCCCGGTCTCGAGCTTCTAGGTCGAAATATAGCCCCACTTCATTTTAAGACTGAAAGAGTAGCCGAGACCGCCTTACGCGCATCGAGATTTTGGGCCACTTTTGCTCGATTTCCCGGAAGTTGGCGAATAATTTAAGGTCCCGGGGACGCTAAACTAACTCCGGATGACCTTGGTTTCCAATTTAATGAACACAGCAAAACATTCTGAACGCTCACCTTCGAGCTTCAGGGCCGAAATATAGCCCTACTTAAATTTAAGACTGAAAGAATCGCCGAGAGCCCGTTACGCGCATCGTGATTTTGATCAACTTCGGCGCGATTTCCTGGAACTTGGAGAATATTTTCCACTCCCGGGGACTCTAAACTAACTCCTGACGGCCTTGGTTTCCAGTGAAAGGGACAGAGCAAAACTTTTTGAACGCGCGCTTTCGAGCTTCTTGGCCGAACTATAGCCCAACTTCACTTTAAGACTGAAAGACTAACCGAGAGCGCCTTACGCGCATCGTGACTTTGACCAACTTCGGCTCGATCTGGCGGAACTTGGGAAATATTTTCTAGTCCCAAGGGCTCTAAACTAACTCCTGATGGCCTTGCTTTGCAGTGAAATGGACACAGCAAAACTTTTCGAATGCGCACTTTCGAGCCTCTGGGCCGAAATATAGCGCAACTTCACTTTAGGACTGAAAGAGTAGCCGGGACCGCCTTGCGCGCATCGTGATTTTGACCAACTTGGGCTCGATTTCCCGGAACTGGGGGGATATTTTCTACTTCCGCGTACTCTAAACTAACGCCTGATGGCCTTGGTTTGCAGTGAAATGGACACAGGAAAACTTTTTGAACGCTCACTTTCGAGCTTGTGGGCCGAAATACAGCCACACTTGACTTTAAGACTGAAACAGTAGCCGAGACCGCTTTACGCGGATCGTGATTTTGATCAACTTCTGCTCGATTTCCCGGAACTTGGGGAATATTGTCCAGTCCCGGGGACTCTAAACTAACTCCTGATGGCCATGGTTTGCAGTGAAATTTACACAGAACAAGTTTTTGAACGCACACTTTCGAGGTTCTGGACCGAAATAGAGCCCCAGTTCACTTGAAGACTGAAAGAGTAGCCGAGACCGACTTACGCGGATCCTGATATTGAGCAACTTCGGCTCGATTTGCCGGAACTTAGGGGATATATTCCAGTTCTGAGGACTCTAAACTAACTCCTGATGGCCTTGGTTTGCAGTAAAATGGACACAGCAAAACTTTTTGAACGCTATATTTCGAGCTTCTAGGCCAAAATATAGCCCCACTTTACTTTAACACTAAAAGGGTAGCCGAGACCGCCTTACGCGAATCGTGATTTTGACAAACTTCGGGTTGATTTCCCGGAACTTGGGGGATATTTTTCAGTCCCGGGGACTCTAAACTAACTCGTGCTTGTCTTGGTTTGGAGTGAAATGGAAACAGTAAAACTTTTTGAACGCTGACTTTCCAGCTTCTGGGCCCAAAAGTTTAGCCCCACTTCATTTTAAGATTGAAAGAGTAGCCGAGGCCGCCTTACGCGCATCGTAATTTTGACTAACTTAAGCTCGATTTTCGGAAACTTGGGGGATATTTTCCAGTCCCGGGGCCTCTAAACTAACTCCTGATGGCCTTGCTTTGCAGTGAAATGGACACAGGAAAACTTTTTTAACGCTCTTGTGCGAGCTTCTGGGCCAAAATATGGCCACACTTGACTTTAAGACTGAAAGAGTAGCCGAGATCGCCTTATGCAAATCATGATTTGGACAAACTACGCCTCGATTTTCCGGAACTTGATGGATATTTTCCAGACCCGGGAACTTTAAACTAGCTCCTGATTGCCTTGGTTTGCAGTAAAATGGAAACTGCAAAACTTTTTCCACGCTGACTTTAAAGCTTTTGGGCCAACACATAGCCCCACTTCACTTTAAGATTTAAAGAGTAGCCGAGACCGTCTTAAGCGCGTCGTGATTTTGACCAAGTTCGGCTCCATTTCCCGGAACTGGGGGGATATTTTCCAGTCCCGGGGACTCTAAAGTAACTCTTGATTGCCTTGGTTGGCCGAGCAATGGACACAGCAAAACTGTTTAAACGCTCACTTTCGAGCTGCTGGGTCGAAATATAGCCCCACTTCACTTTAAAACTGAAAGAGTAGCCGAGACCGCCTTGCGCGGAACGTGATTTTGACCAACTTCCGCTTGATTTCCCGGAACTTGGGGGATATTTTACAGTCCCGTGAACTCTAACGTATTTCCTCTTGGCCTTGGTTTGCAGTGAAATGGACACAGGAAAACTTTTTGAACGCTCACTTTCGAGCCTTTGGGCTGAAATATAGCCAATTTCATTTTAAGGCTGAAAGAGTAGACGAGACCGCCTTACGCGCATCGTGATTTTGAGCCTCTATGGCTCGATTTCCCGGAACTTGGGGGATAGTTTCCAGCTTTGGGAGCTCTAAACTAACTCCTGATTGCCTTAGTTTTCAGTGAAATCGACACAGATTAAATTAGCGCACGCTCGGTGCCGAGCTTCTAGGTCGAAATATAGCCCCACTTCATTTTAAGACTGAAAAAATAGACGAAACGGCCTTACGCGCATCGTGATTTTGAGCAACTTTGGCTCAATTTGCCGGAACTTGTGGGATATTTTTCAGTCCCAGGGACTGTAAACTAACTCCCGATCGCCTTGGTTTGCATTGAAATGGACAGAGCAAAACATTTTAAACGCGCATCTTAGAGCTTCTGAGCCGAATATAGCCCCACTTCACTTTAAGCCTGAAAGAGTAGCCGAGACCGTCTTACGCGCATCGTGACTTTGACCAACTTTGGCTTAATTTTCCGGAACTTGGGGGATATATTCCAGTCCCGGGGACTCTAAACTAACTCCTGATGGCCTTGCTTTGCAGTGAAATGGACACAGCAAAACTTTTTGAACGCTCACTTTGGACCTTCTGGGCCGAAATATAACCCCACTTCACTTTAAGACTTAAAGAGTTGCCGAGACCGCTTTACGCGCATCGTGATTTTGACCATCTTCGGCTTGATTTCCCGGGACTTGGGGGATATTTTCTAGTCCCGGGGACTATAAACTAAGTCCTGATGACCTTGTTTTGCAGTGAAATTGAAACAGCAAAAGTTTTTGAAAGCAGAGTTTCGAGCTTCTGGGCCGAAATATAGCCCCACTTCACTTGAGGAGTGAAAGATGAGCCGAGTCCGCCTTACGCGCATCGTGATTTTGACCAACTTCGGCTCGATTGGCCGGAACTTAGGGAATATTTTCCAGTTCTGTGGACTCTAAACTAATTCCTGATGGCCTTGGTTTGCAATGAAATGGACACAGCAAAACTTTTTGAACGCTCATCTTCGAGCTTCTGCGCCAAAATATAGCCCCACTTCACTTGAAGACTGAAAGAATAGCCGAGACCGCCTTACAGACATCGTGATTTTGACCAAGTTCAGCTCGATTTCCCGGAACTTGGGGGATATTTTCCAGTCCGGGGGACTTTAAAATAACTCCTGATGGCCTTTTTTGCGGCTAAATGCACGAAGAGTAACTTTTTAAACGGTCACTTTCGAGCTTCTGGGCTGAAATATAGCCCCACTTCACTTTAAGACTGCAACAATAGCCGACCCGCGTTTCGCGAATCGTGATTTTGACCAACCTCGGATCGATATCCCGGAACTTGGGGGATATTTTCCAGTCCTGGGGACCCTAAACTAACTCCTGATCACCTTGGTTTGAAGTGAACTTACGCTCATGGTGATTTTGACAAACTTAGGCTAAATTTCTCGGAATTTGGGGGATATTTTCCACTCCCTGGGTCTCTATACTAACTCCTGATGGCCTTGGTTTGCAGTGAAATTGACACAGCAAAACTTTTTAAACACTCAGTTTCGAGCTTCTGGGGCGAAATATTACCCCACTTCACTTTAAGACTGAAAGAGTAGCCGAGACCGCGTACGCGCGTCGTGATTTTGACAACCTTCAGCTAAATTTCCCGGAACTTGGGGGATATTTTCCATTCCCGGGGACTCTAAACTGACCCGCGACGTCCTTGGTCTGCAGTAAAATGGACACAGCAAAACTTTTTGAACGCTCACTTTTGAGCTTCTGGGCCGAAATATAGCTCCACTTTACTTTAAGATTGAAAGAGTAGCCGAGACCGGCTTACGCGCATCGTAAGTTTGACCAACTTCGGCTCGATTTCCCGGATTTTGGGGGATATTTTACAGTCCCGCGGACTCCTAAAGTAACTCCTGATGGCCTTGCTTTGGAGTGATATGGACACAGCAAAACTTTCTGAACGCTCACTTTCAAGCTTCTGGGCGGAAATATTGCCCCAGTTCACTTGAAGACTGAAAGAGTAGCCGAGACCGCCTTAGCTAGTTAGTTAGTCAGTCACTTAGTTAAGTTAGTCAGTTTTTATTTAAAGGTTTTAATGATTCCTAGTTTTACTTTCATTTTTACAGCTTAGCTATTTTATTTGTTAGTAATTTTTTATCACTGATGTAAATTTTTAATGTAAATTTTATTTTTAATAACATTTTTTTACTGTAAAGCGCCATGAGCCCTGGATATGGCGCTATACAAATCTATTATTATTATTATTATTACGCTTATCGTGATTGTGACCAACTTCGGCTCGATTTGCCGGAACATTTAGGGATATATTCCAGTTCTGAGGACTCTAAACTAATTCCTGATGGCCTTGGTTTGCAGTAAAATGGACACAGCAAAACTTTTTGAACGCTATATTTCGAGCTTCTAGGCCAAAATATAGCCCCACTTTACTTTAACACTAAAAGGGTAGCCGAGACCGCCTTACGCGCATCGTGATTTTGACAAACTTCGGGTTGATTTCCCGGAACTTGGGGGATATTTTCCAGTCCCGGGGACTCTAAACTAACTCCTGCTTGTCTTGGTTTGGAGTGAAATGGAAACAGTAAAACTTTTTGAACGCTGACTTTCCAGCTTCTGGGCCCAAAAGTTTAGCCCCACTTCATTTTAAGATTGAAAGAGTAGCCGAGGCCGCCTTACGCGCATCGTAGTTTTGACTAACTTAAGCTCGATTTTCGGGGACTCTAAACTAACTCCTGATGGCCTTGCTTTGCAGTGAAATGGAGACAGGAAAACTTTTTTAACGCTCTTGTTCGAGCTTCTGGGCCAAAATATAGCCACACTTCACTTTAAGACTGAAAGAGTAGCCGAGACCGTCTTACGCGCATCGTGGTTTTGACAACCTTCGGCTAGATTTCCCGGAACTTCGGGGATATATTCCAGTCCCAAGGACTCTAAAGTAATTCCTGATGGCCTTGGTTTGCAGTGAAATGGACACAGCCAATTTTCTTGAACGTATACTTTCGAAATTCTGGAGAGAAATATAACCCCACTTCACTTTAAAACTGAAAGAGTAGCCGAGACCAGATTAGAGTAGATTTTGACCAACTTCGGCTCGAGTTTCCGGAACTTAAGGGATATTTTTCAGTCCCGTGGACTCTAAACTAACTCCTGATTGCCTTGGATGGCCGAGCAATGGACACAGCAAAACTTTTTGAACGCTCACTTTCGAGCTGCTGGGTCGAAATATAGCCCCACTTCACTTTAAAACTGAAAGAGTAGCCGAGACCGCCTTGCGCGGAACGTGATTTTGACCAACTTCCGCTTGATTTCCCGCAACTTGAGGGATATTTTACAGTCCCGGGGACTCTAACGTATTTCCTCTTGGCCTTGGTTTGCAGTGAAATGGACACAGGAAAACTTTTTGAACGCTCACTTTCGAGCCTTTGGGCCGAAATATAGCCCATTTCATTTTAAGGCTGAAAGAGTAGACGAGACCGCCTTACGCGCATCGTGATTTTGAGCCTCTATGGACTCGATTTCCCGGAACTTGGGGGGTATTTTCCAGCTTTGAGAGCTCTAAACTAACTCCTGATTGCCTTAGTTTTCAGTGAAATGGACACAGGTAAAAGGAGCGCACGCTCGGTGTCAAGTTTCTAGCCCGAAATGTAGCCTTGCCTCATTTTAAGACTGAAAGAGTAGCCTAGACCACCTTACACGCATCGTGATTTTGAGAAACTTTGGCTCGATTTGCCGGAAGTTGGGGGATATTTTCCACTTCAAGGAACTCTAAAGTAACTCCTGATGGCCTTAGTTTCCATTGAAACGGACAGAGGTAAAAGGAGCGCACGCTCGGTGTTGAGCTTATAGGCCGAAATATTGGCCAGCCTTATTTTAAGACTGAAAGAGTAGCCGAGACATTCTCACGCGCATCGTGATTTTGAGCATCCCTGATACGATTTGCCGAAACTTGGGGGATATTTTCCAGTCCTGGGGACTCCAAACTAACTCCTGATGGCCTTAGTTTTCCGTGAAATGGACACAGGTAAATAGAGCGCACGCTCGGTGTCGAGCTTCTAGGTCGAAATATAGCCCCACTACATTTTAAGCCTGAAAGAGTAGACGAAACCGCCTCACGCGCATAATTATTTTCACCAACTTTGGCTCTAGTTGCCCAAATTTGGGGGATATTTTCCAGTACCGGGGACTCTAAACTGACTCCTGATGGCCTTGGTTTTCAGTAAAATGGACACAGGTAAAAGGAGCACACGCTCGGTGTCGAGCTTCTAGGTCGAAATATAGCCCCACTTCATTTTAAGACTGAAGGAGTAGCCGGGAGCGCCTTACGCACATCGTGATTTTATGGAACTTTGGCTCGATTTGCCTTAATTTAGGGAATATTTTTCAGTCCCGGGGACTCTAAACTAACTCCTGATTGCCTTAGTTTTCAGTGAAATCGACACAGATTAAATTAGCGCACGCTCGGTGCCGAGCTTCTACGTCGAAATATAGCCCCACTTCATTTTAAGACTGAAAAAATAGACGAAACGGCCTCACGCGCATCGTGATTTTGAGCAACTTTGGCTCAATTTGTCGGAACTTGTGGGATATTTTTCAGTCCCAGGGACTGTAAACTAACTCCCGATCACCTTGGTTTGCATTGAAATGGACAGAGCAAAACATTTTAAACGCTCACCTTCAAGCTTCTGAGCCGAATATAGCCCCACTTCACTTTAAGCCTGAAAGAGTAGCCGAGACCGTCTTAAGCGCATCGTGATTTTGACCAAGTTCGGCTCCATTTCCCGGAACTGGGGGGATATTTTCCAGTCCCGGGGACTCTAAACTAACTCCTGATGGCCTTGCTTTGCAGTGAAATGGACACAGCAAAACTTTTTGAACGCTCACTTTGGACCTTCTTGGCCGAAATATAACCCCACTTCACTTTAAGACTTAAAGAGTTGCCGAGACCGCTTTACGCGCATCGTGATTTTGACCATCTTCGGCTTGATTTCCCGGGACTTGGGGGATATTTTCTAGTCCCGGGGACTATAAACTAAGTCCTGATGACCTTGTTTTGCAGTGAAATTTGAACAGCAAAAGTTTTTGAAAGCAGAGTTTCGAGCTTCTGGGCCGAAATATAGCCCCACTTCACTTGAGGAGTGAAAGATGAGCCGAGTCCGCCTTACGCGCATCGTGATTTTGACCAACTTCGGCTCGATTGGCCGGAACTTAGGGAATATTTTCCAGTTCTGTGGACTCTAAACTAATTCCTGATGGCCTTGGTTTGCAATGAAATGGACACAGCTAAACTTTTTGAACGCTCATCTTCGAGCTTCTGCGCCAAAATATAGCCCCACCTCACTTGAAGACTGAAAGAATAGCCGAGACCGCCTTACAGACATCGTGATTTTGACCAAGTTCAGCTCGATTTCCCGGAACTTGGGGGATATTTTCCAGTCCGGGGGACTTTAAAATAACTCCTGATGGCCTTTTTTTGCAGTTAAAGGCACGAAGCGTAACTTTTTAAACGGTCACTTTCGAGCTTCTGGGCTGAAATATAGCCCCACTTCACTTTAAGACTGCAACAATAGCCGACCCGCGTTTCGCGAATCGTGATTTTGACCAACTTCGGATCGATATCCCGGAACTTGGGGTATATTTTCCAGTCCTGGGGACCCTAAACTAACTCCTGATCACCTTGGTTTGAAGTGAACTTGACAAGGGAAAACTTTTTGAACGCTCACTTTCGAGCTTCTGGGGCGAAATATAGCCCCACTTCACTTTAAGACTGAAAGATTAGCCAAGACCGTCTTACGCCCATGGTGATTTTGACAAACTTAGGCTAAATTTCCCGGAATTTGGGGGATATTTTCCACTCCCTGGGTCTCTATACTAACTCCTGATGGCCTTGGTTTGCAGTGAAATTGACACAGCAAAACTTTTTAAACACTCAGTTTCGAGCTTCTGGGGCGAAATATTGCCCCACTTCACTTTAAGACTGAAAGAGTAGCCGAGACCGCGTACGCGCGTCGTGATTTTGACCAACTTCGGCTAAGTTTCCCGGAACTTGGGGGATATTTTCCATTCCCGGGGACTCTAAACTGACCCGCGACGTCCTTGGTCTGCAGTAAACTGGACACAGCAAGGCTTTTTGAACGCTCATTTTTGAGCTTCTGGGACGAGATATAGCCCCACTTTACTTTAAGACTAAAAGAGTAGGCGAGCCCGCCTTACGCGCATCGTGATTTTGACCAACTTCGGCTCGGTTTCCCGGAACTTGGGGAATATTTTTTAGTCCCGCGGACTCTAAAGTAACTCCTGATGGCCTTGGTTCGCATTGAAATGGACACAGCAAAACTTTTTGAACGTTCACTTTCGAGCTTCTTGGCCCAAATATAGCCCCACTTCACTTAAAGACTGAAAGAGTAAGCGAGAGCGCCTTACGCGCATCCTGATTTTGACCAACTTCGGCTCGATTTCCCGCAACTTGGGGGATATTTTTTTAATCCCGGGAACTCTAAAATAACTCCTGATGGCCTTGATTTGCATTGAAATGGACAGAGGAAAACATTTTGAACGCTCACCTTCGAGCTTCTGGGCCCAAATATAGCCCCACTCTACTTTAAGATTGAAAGAGTAGCCGAGTCCGTCTTACGCGCATCGTGAGTTTGACAAACTTGGGCTCGATTTCCCGGAACTTAGGGGATATATTCAAGTCTCGGGGACTCTAAACTATCTCCTGATTGCCTTGGTGTGCAGTGAAATGGACACAGCAATTTTTTTTGAACGCTCACTTTAGACCTTCTGAGCCGAAGTAGAGCCTCACTTCACTTTAAGACTGAACGAATAGCCGAGACGGCCTTACGCGTATCTTCATTTTGACAACCTTTGTCCCCCTTTTCCCGCACTTACAGGATACTTTCCAGTCCCTGGGACTCTAACCTAACTTCTGCTCGCCTTTGGTTGCAGTGAAATTGACACAGGAAGACCTTTTGAACGGTCACTTTCGAGCTTCTGGGCAGAAATATAGCCCCACTTCACTTTAAGACTGAAAGATTAGCCGAGACCGCCTTACGCACATGGTGATTTTGACCAACTTCGGCTAAATTTCCCGGAATTTGGGAGATATTTTCCACTCCCTGGGTCTCTAAACCAATTCCTGATGGCTTTGGTTTGCAGTGAAATTGACACAGCAAAACCTTTTTAAACACTCACTTTAGAGCTTCTGGGCCGAAATATTGCCCCACTTCACTTTAAGACTGAAAGAGTAGCCGAGACCGCCTTACGGGCATGGTGATTTTAACCAACCTCGGCTCGATTGCCAGGAAGTTGGGGGATATTTTCTACTCCCGGAAACTGTAAATTAACTCCTGATGGCCTTCGTTTGCAGTGAAATAGACAGAGCAAAACTTTTTAAACGCTCACTTTCAAGCTCTTGGGCAGCAATGTAGCCCCACTTCACTTCAAGACTGAAAGAGTAGCCGAGACCGCCTTACGCGCATCGTGATTTTGATCAACTTCGGCTCGATTTTCCGGAAATTGGGGGATATTTTCCAGTGCCGGAAACTCTAAACCCGGATGTCTTTATTTTTTGCTGAAATGGACACAGGTTAAAGAATCGGAAGCTAGGTGTCGAGCTTCTAGGCCGAAATATAGCCCCACTTCACTTGAAGAGTGAAAGATGAGCCGAGTCCGCCTTACGCGCATCGTGATTTTGACCAACTTCGGCTCGATTTGCCGGAAATTAGGGAATATTTTCCAGTTCTGTGGACTCTAAACTTATTCCAGATGGCCTTGGTTTGCAGTGAAATGGACACAGCAAAACCTTTTTGAACGCTTATCTTCGAGCTTCTGGCCTAAAATATAGCCCAACTTCACTTTAAGACTGAAAGAATAGCTGAGACCGCCTTGCGCGAATCGTGATTTTGACCAACTTCGGCTCGATTTCCCGGAATTTGGGGGATAGTTTCCAGTCCCGGAGACTCTAAACTAACTCCTGATCGTCTCGGTTTGCATTGAAATGGACACAGCGAAACGTTTTGAACGCTCAGTTTCGAGCTTCTCGCCCGAAATATAGCCCACTTTACTTTAAGACTGAAAAAGTAGCCGAAACCGTCTTGCGCGAATCGTGATTTTGACCAACTTCGGGTCGATTTCCCGGAATTGGCGGATATATTCGAGTCCCGCGAGCTCTAAATTAACTCCTTATGGCCTGGGTTTTCGGAGAAATGGACAGAGCAGAACTTTTTTAACACTCACCTTCTAGCTTGTGGGCTTAAATAGAAGCCCACTTCACTTTAACCCTGAAATAGTAGCCGAGACCGCCTTACGCGCATCGTGATTTTGACCAAGTTCAGCTCGATTTCCCGTAACTTGGGGGAGATTTTCCAGTCCGGGGGACTCTAAACTAACTCCTGATGGCCTTGGTTTACCGTGAAATGCACAGAGCATAACTTTTTTAACGATCACTTTGCAGCTTCTGGGCCGAAATATAGCCCCACTTCACTTTAAGACTGAAAGAGTAGCGGAGACCGCCTTACAGGCATTGTGATTTTGACCAACTTCAGCTCGATTTCCCGGAACTTGGTGGATATTTTCCAGTCCGGGGGACTTTAAACTAACTCCTGATGGCCTTTTTTTGCAGTTAAATGCACAAAGCGTAACTTTTTAAACGGTCACTTTCGAGCTTCTGGGCCGAAATATAGCCCCACTTCACTTTAAGACTGAAACAATAGCCGAGATCGCGTTTCGCGCATCGTGATTTTGACCAACTTCGGATCGATATCCCGGAACTTGGGGGATATTTTCCAGTCCCGGGGAGTCTAAACTAACTCCTGATCGCCTTGTTTTGCATTGAAACTGACAGAGCAAAACGTTGTGAAGACTTACCTTCGAGCTTCTGGGCCGAAATATAGCCCCACATCTTTTTAAGAGTAAGAGTAGCCGAGTCTGTCTTACGCAAATCGTGATTTTGACTAACTTCGGCTCGATTTCCCGGAACCTAGGGGATATATTCCAGTCCCGGGAACACTAAACTAACTCCTGATGGCCTTGGTTTCCAGTGAAATTGACACAGCAAATTTTTTTGAACCCTTACTTTGGAGCTTCTGGGCCGAAATAGAGCCCCACTTTATTTTAACACTGAAAGAGTAGCCGAGACCGCCTTACGCGCTTATTTATTTTGCGAAACTTTGTCTCGATTTTTCGGCACTTACGGGATATTTTCCAGTCCCTGGGACTCTAAACTAACTCTTGATGGCTTTGGTTGGAAGTGAAATTGACACAGGAAAACTTTTTGAACGCTCACTTTCGAACTTCTGGGGCGAAATGTAGCCCCACTTCACTTTAAGACTGAAAGATTAGCCAAGACCGCCTTACGACCTGGTGATTTTGACAAAACTTCGCCTAAATTTCCCGGAATTTGGGGGATATTTTCCACTCCCTGGGTCTCTATACTAACTCCTGATGGCCTTGGTTTAAAGTGAAATTGACACAGCAAAACTTTTTAAACACTCAGTTTCGAGCTTCTGGACCGAAATATTGCCCCACTTCACTTTAAGACAGAAAGAGTAGCCGAGACCGCCGTACGCGTGTCGTGATTTTGACCAACTTTGGCTAAATTTCCCAGAACTTGGGGGATATTTTCCATACCCGAGGACTCTAAACTGGCCCCCGACGTCCTTGGTCTGCAGTAAAATGGACACAGCAAAACTTTTTGAACGCTCACTTTCGAGCTTCTGGGCCGAAATATAGCTCCACTTTACTTTAAGATTGAAAGAGTAGCCGAGACCGGCTTACGCGCATCGTAAGTTTGACCAACTTCGGCTCGATTTCCCGGAACTTGGGGGATATTTTACAGTCCCGCGGACTCTAAAGTAACTCCTGATGGCCTTGCTCTGGAGTGAAATGGACACAGCAAAACTTTCTGAACGCTCACTTTCAAGCTTCTGGGCGGAAATATTGCCCCAGTTCACTTTAAGAATGAAAGAGTAGCCGAGACCGCCTTACGCTTATCGTGATTGTGACCAACTTTGGCTCGATTTCCCGGGAAATGGGGGATATTTTCCGGTACCGGGGACTCTAAAGTAACTCCTGATTGCCTTGGTTTGCATTGAAATGGAGAGAGCAAAACTTTTTGAACGCTCCCCTTCGAGCTTCTGAGCCGAAATATAGCTACACTTCACTTTAAGACTGAAAGAGTAGCCGAGACCGTCTTACGCGCATCGTGATTTTGACCAACTTCGTCTCGATTTCGCGGAAGTTGGGGGATATTTTCCAGTTCCGGAGACTCTAAGCTAACTCCTGATGGCTTTGGTTTGCAGTGAAATGGACACAGGATAACTTTTTGAACGCTCACTTTCGAGCTTCTGGGCCGAAGCATAGCCCTACTTCACTTCAAGACTGAAAGAGTATCTGAGATTGCCTTACGCGCATCGTGATTTTGGGTTACTTCGGCTCGATTTCCCGGAACTTGGGAAATAATTCCCAGTGCCGGGCACTCTAAACTAATTCCTGATGGCCTTGGTTTTCAGTGAAATGGACACAGCCAAACTTTTTGAACGTTCACTTTCGAACTTCTGGGCCGAAATATAGCCCCACTTCACTTAAAGACTGAAAGAGTAGCCGAGACCGCCTTACGCGCATAGTAAATTTGTCCAACTTCGGCTTGATTTCTCGGGGTTTGGGGGATATTTTTCAGTCCCGGAAGCTCTGAACTAACTCCTGATTGCCTTGGTTTTCAGTGAAATGGACACAGCTGAAAGGAGCGCTCGCTAGGTTTACAGGTTGTAGGCCGAAATATAGCCCCACTTTATTTTAAGACTGAAAGGGTAGACGAAACCGCCTTAAGCGCATCGAAATTTTTAGCCACGATGGCTCGATCTGCCAAAACCTGGGGGATATTTTCCAGTCCCGGGGACTCTAAGCTAACTCCTGATAACCTTAGTTTTCAGTAAAATGGTCACAGGTAACAGGAGCGCACGCTCCCTGTCGAGCTTCTAGGTCGAAATAAAGCCCCACTTCATTTTATGACTGAAAGAGTAAACGAAACTGCCGTAGGCTTATCGTAATTTTAAGAAAGTATGGCTCAATTTGCCGAAACTTCGGGGATAGTTTCCAGTCTCGAGGACTCTAAACTATCTCCTGATGGACTTAGTTCTTAGTGAAAAGGAAACAGGCAAAAGGAGCGCACGCTCGGTGTCAAGCTTGTAGAACCGAAATATAGCCCCACTTCATTTTCAGAGTGAAAGAGTAGCCGAGACCGCCTTACTCGCATCGTGATTTTGAACATCTTTGGCTCGATTTGCCGGAATTCGGGGAATATTTTCCAGTCCCGAGGAGTCTATGCTAACTCATGATGAGCTTAGTTTTCAGTGATATGTACACAGGCAAAAGGAGCGCACGCTCGCTGTCGAGCTTCTCGGCCGAAATATAGCCCCACTTCATTTTAAGACTAAAAGAGTAGCCGAGACCGCCTTACGCGCATCGTGATTTTGAGCAACTTTGGCTCGATCTGCCAGAATTTGGGAAATATTTTCCAGTCCCAAGGACTCTAAACTAACACCTGATCGCCTAAGATGTCAGTGAAATGGACACAGGTAAAATTAGCGCACGCCCGGTCTCGAGCTTCTAGGTCGAAATATAGCCCCCCTTAATTTTAAGACTGAAAGAGTAGCCGGGACCGCCTTACGCGCATCGTGATTTTGGGCCGCTTTTGCTCGATTTCCCGGAAGTTGGCGAATAATTTAAAGTCCCGGGGATACTAAACTAACTCCCGATGACCTTGGTTTCCAATTTAATGAACACAGCAAAACATTCTGAACGCTCACCTTCGAGCTTCATGGCCGAAATATAGCCCTACTTAAATTTAAGACTGAAAGAATCGCCGAGAGCCCGTTACGCGCATCATGATTTTGATCAACTTCGGCGCGATTTCCTGGAACTTGGAGAATATTTTCCACTCCCGGGGACTGTAAACTAACTCCTGACGGCCTTGGTTTCAAGTGAAAGGAACAGAGCAAAACTTTTTGAACGCGCACTTTCGAGCTTCTTGGCCGAACTATAGCCCAACTTCACTTTAAGACTGAAAGACTAACCGAGAGCGCCTTACGCGCATCGTGACTTTGACCAACTTCGGCTCGATCTGGCGGAACTTGGGAAATATTTTCTAGTCCCAAGGGCTCTAAACTAACTCCTGATGGCCTTGCTTTGCAGTGAAATGGACACAGCAAAACTTTTCGAATGCGCACTTTCGAGCCTCTGGGCCGAAATATAGCGCAACTTCACTTTAAGACTGA
Source organism: Orbicella faveolata (assembly GCF_042242905.1). Taxonomy (NCBI): domain Eukaryota; kingdom Metazoa; phylum Cnidaria; class Anthozoa; order Scleractinia; family Merulinidae; genus Orbicella; species Orbicella faveolata. Next base: position 34,843,163 of record NW_028301539.1, read on the forward strand.
AAGAGTAGCCGGAACCGCCTTGCGCGCATCGTGATTTTGACCAACTTGGGCTCGATTTCCCGGAACTGGAGGGATATTTTCTACTTCCGCGTACTCTAAACTAACTCCTGATGGCCATGATTTGCAGTGAAATTTACACAGCACAAGTTTTTGAACGCACACTTTCGAGGTTCTGGACCGAAATAGAGCCCCACTTCACTTGAAGACTGAAAGAGTAGCCGAGACCGACTTACGCGCATCCTGATTTTGAGCAACTTCGGCTCGATTTGCCGGAACTTAGGGGATATATTCCAGTTCTGAGGACTCTAAACTAACTCCTGATTGCCTTGGTTTGCAGTAAAATGGACACAGCAAAACTTTTTGAACGCTCAATTTCGAGCTTCTGGGCCAAAATATAGCCCCACCTTACTTTAACACTAAAAGGGTAGCCGAGACCGCCTTACGCGAATCGTGATTTTGACAAACTTCGGGTTGATTTCCCGGAACTTGGGGGATATTTTCCAGCCCCGGGGACTCTAAACTAACTCCTGCTTGTCTTGGTTTGCAGTGAAATGGACACAGTGAAAGTTTTTGAACTCTCACTTTTAAGCGTGTGGGCCGAAAAAGAGCCCCATTTTACTTTAAGACTGAAAGAGTAGCGAGACCGTCTTGAGCGAATCGTGATTTTGACCAATTTCGCGTGCAATTCCCGAAACTTGGCGGATATATTCCAGTCAATGGGACTCTAAAGTAACTCCTGATGGCCTTGGTCTTCAGTGAAATGGACAGAGCACAACTTTGGAGCTTCTGGGCAGAAATATAGCCCGACTTTACTTTAAGACTGAAAGAATAGCCGAAACCGCTTTACGTATATCGTAATTTTGACGAACTTCGAATGGATTTCCCGGAACTTGGGGGATATTTTCCAGTCCCTTGGACGCTAAACTAAGTCCTGATGGCCTTGTTTTGAAGTGAAATGGACACAGCAAAACTTTTTGAAGGCTCACTTTCTAGCTTGTGGGCCGAAATATAGGCACACTTGACTTTAAGACTGAAACAGTAGCCGAGACCACGTTACGCGCATCATGAATTTGATCAACGTCGGCTCCAATTCCCGGGACTTGGGGGATATTTTCCAGTCCCGGGGACTCTAAACTAACTCCTGATGGCCTTGGTTTGCATTGAAATGGACAGAGCACAATTTTTTGAACGCACACTTTCGAGATTCTGGGCCGAAATATAGCCCCACTTCACTTAAGACTGAAAGAGTACCCGAGACAACCTTGCTCGCATCGTGAGTTTGACAAAGTTCGGGTCGATATTCCGGAACTTGGGGGATATTTTCCAGTCCCAGGAACTCTAAACTAACTCCTGATGGCCTTGGTTTGCAGTGAAATGGACAGAGCAAAACTTTTTGAACGCTCACCTTCGAGCTTCCTGGCCGAAATAAAGCCCCACTTTACTTTAAGACTTAAAGAGTAACCGAGACCACCTTACGCGCATTGTGATTTTGACAAACTTCGGGTGGATTTCACGGAACTTGGGGAACATTTTCCAGTCCCTTGGACGCTAAAATAAGTCCTGATGGCCTTGTTTTGCAGTGAAATGGACACAGCAAAACTTTTTGAACGCTCACTTTCGAGCTTGTGGGCCGAAATATAGCCACACTTTACTTTAAGACTGAAACAGTAGCCGAGACCGCATTTCGCGCATCGTGATTTTGATCAACTTCGGCCCGCTTTCCCGGAACTTGGGGAATATTTTCCAGTCCCGGGGACTCTAAACTAACTTTTGATCGCTTTGGTTTGCAGTGAAATGTACACAGCAAAACTTTTTGAACGCTCACTTTCGAGCTTCTGGACAGAAATATAGCCCCACTTCACTTTAAGACTGAAAGGGTGGCCGCGACCGCTTTGGGAGCATCGCGATTTTGACCAACTTCAGCTCGATTTACCGGAACTTGGGGAATATTTTCCAGTCCCAGGGACGCTAAACTAACTCGTGATGGCCTCGTTTTTCAGACCAAGAACACAGCAAAACTTTTTGAACGCTCAATTTCGGGCTTCTGGGCCGAAATATAGCCCCACTTCACTTTAAGACTGAAACAGTAGCCGATACCGCATTTTGCGCATCGTGATGTTGATCAACTTCGCTTCGATTCCCCGGAACTTCGGCAATATTTTTCAGTCCCGGGGACTCTAAACTAACCCCCGATGGCCTTGCTTTGCAGTGAAATAGACACAGCAAAACTTTTTGAACGCTCACTTTCGGGTTTCTGGCCCGAAATATAGCCCCACTTCACTTTAAGACAGAAAGAGTAGCCGAGACTACCTTACGCAAATCGTGATTTTGACCAACTTCGGCTCGATTTCCGGAACTTGGGGGATATTTTGATGTCCCGGAGACTGTAAACTATCTCCTGATGTGGCTTGGTTCGCAGTGAAATGGACACAGCAAAACTTTTTGAACTTTCACTTTCGAGCTTCTGGGCCGAAATATAGCCCGAGTTCACTTTAAGAATGAAAGAATAGCCGACACCGCCTTACGCGCATCGTGATTTTGACCAACTTTGGCTCGATTTCCCGGGAAATGGGGGATATTTTCCGGTACCGGGGACTCTAAAGTAACTCCTGATTGCCTTGGTTTGCATTGAAATGGAGAGAGCAAAACTTTTTGAACGCTCCCCTTCGAGCTTCTGAGCCGAAATATAGCTACACTTCACTTTAAGACTGAAAGAGTAGCCGAGACCGTCTTACGCGCATCGTGGTTTTGACCAACTTTGGCTAGATTTCCCGAAACTTCGGGGATATATTTCAGTCCCAAGGACTCTGAAGTAATTCCTGATGGCCTTGGTTTGCAGGGGAATTTACACAGCCAATTTTTTTGAACGCATACTTTCGAAATTCTGGGGAGAAATATAGCCCCACTTCACTTTAAAACTGAAAGAGTAGCCGAGACCGCCTTAGGCGCATCGTGATTTTGACCAACTTCGGCTCGAGTTTCCGGAACTTAAGGGATATTTTTCAGTCCCGTGGACTCTAAACTAACTCATGATGGCCTTGGTTTTCAGTTAAATTGAGAGAGCAAAACTTTTTGAACGCTCACTTTCGAGCTTCTGGACCGAAATATAGCCCTACTTCACTTTAAGACTGAAAGAGTAGCCGACACCGTCTTACGCGCATCGTGATTTTGACCAACTTCGGATGGATTTGCCGAAACTTCGGGGATATATTCAAGTCCCAAGGAGTCTAAACTAACCCCTGATGGCCTTGGTCTGCAGTGAAATGGACACAGCAAATTTTTTTGAACGCTTACTTTCGAAATTCTGGGTCGAAATATAGCCCCACTTCACTTTAAGACTGAAATAGTAGCCGAGACCGCCTTAGACGCATCGTGATTTTGACCAACTTCGGCTTGAGTTGCCAGAACTTAAGGGATATTTTCCAGTCCCGTGGACTCTAAACTAACTCATGATGGCCTTGGTTTTCAGTTAAATTGAGAGAGCACAACTGTTTGAACGCTCACTTTCGAGCTTCTGGGCCGAAATATACAGCCACGTCACTTTAAGACTAAAAGAGTAGCCGAGACTGCTTTACGCGCATCGTGATTTTAATAAAATTTCGGCTCGATTTCCCGGGACTTGGGGGATATTTTGATGTCCCGGACACTGTAAACAATCTGCTGATGTGGCTTGGTTGTCGGTGAAATGGACACAGCAAAACTTTTTGAACTTTCACTTTCTAGCTTCTGGGCCGAAATATAGCCCCAGTTCACTTTAAGAATGAAAGAGTAGCCGAGACCGCCTTACGCGCATCGTGATTTTGACAAAATTCGGCTCGATTTGCCCGAACTTGGGCGATATTTTCCAGTCCCGAGGAGTCTAAACTAACTCCTGATTGCCTTGGTTTGCAGTGAAATGAACACAGCAAAACTTTTTGAACTTTCACTTTCTAGCTTCTCGGCCGAAATATAACCCTAGTTCACTTTAAGAATGAAAGAGTAGCCGAGACCGCCTTACGCGCATCGTGATTTTGACAAAATTCGGCTCGATTTGCCCGAACTTGGGCGATATTTTCCATTCCCGAGGAGTCTAAACTAACTCCTGATTGCCTTGGTTTGCAGTGAAATGAACACAGCAAAACCTTTTGAACTTTCACTTTCTAGCTTCTTGGCCGAAATATAGCCCGAGTTCACTTTAAGAATGAAAGAGTAGCTGAGACCGCCTTACGCCCATCGTGATTTTGACAAAATTCGGCTCGATTTGCCCGAACTTGGGCGATATTTTCTAGTCCCGAGGAGTCTAAACTAACTCCTGATTGCCTTGGTTTGCAGTGAAATGGACACAATAACACTTTTTGAAGGCTTATTTTCGAGCTTCTGGGATGAAATATAGCCCCACTTCACTTTAAGACGGAAACAGTAGGCGAGACCGCCTTACGCGCATCGTGATTTTGAGCAACTTCCGCTCGATTTTCTAGAATTTTGGCGATATTTTTAAGTCCCGAGGACTCTAAACTAACTCCTGATTGCCTTGGTTTGCAGTGAAATGGACGCAGGAAAACTTTTTGAACGCTCAGTTTCGAGCTTCTGGGCCGAAATACAACCGTACTTCACTTTAAGACTGAAATAGTAGCCGAGACCGCCTTACGAGCATCGTGATTTTGACCAAGTTCAGCTCGATTTCCCGGAACATGGGGGATATTTTCCAGTCCGGGGGACTTTAAACTAACTCCTGATTGCCTTGGTTTGCAGTTAAATGCACAAAGCGTAATTTTTTAAAGGGTCACTTTCGAGCTTCTGGGCCGAAATATAGCCCCACTTTACTTTAAGACTGAAAGAGTAGCCGAGACCATGTTACGCGCATCGTGATTTTGACCAACTTCCGTTCGATTTCCCGGAACTTCGGGGATATATTCCAGTCCCGGGGACTCTAAACGAACTGCTGATGGCCTTGGTTTGCAGTGAAATGGACACAGCACAATTTTTTGAACGCTCACTTTCGAGCTTCTCGGCCGAAATATGGCCCTACTTCACTTTAAGACTGAAAGAGTAGCTGAGACCGCCTTACGCGCATCGTGATTTTGGGATACTTCGGCTCGATTTCCCGGAACTTGGGGGATATTTTCCAGTCCCGCGGATTCTAAAGTAACTCCTGATGGCCTTGCTATGGAGTGAAATGGACACAGGAACAATTTTTGAACGCGCACTTTCGAGCTCCTGGGCGGAAATATTGCCCCAGTTCACTTTAAGAATGAAAGAGTAACCGGGAGCGCCTTACGCGCATCGTGATTTTGACCAACTTTGGCTCGATTTCCCGGGAAATGGGAGATATTTTCCGGTACCGGGGACTCTAAAGTAACTCCTGATTGCCTTGGTTTGCAGTGAAATAGACACAGCACAACTTTTTGAACGCTCACGTTTGAGCTTCTAGGCCGAAGCATAGCCCTACTTCACTTTAAGACTGAAAGACTAGCCGAGACCGCCTTACGCGCATCGTGATTTTGGGCTACTTCGGCTCGATTTCCCGGAACTTGGGAAATAATTCCCAGTCCGGGGACTCTAAACTAATTCCTGATTGCCTTGGTTTCCAGTGAAATGGACACAGCCAAACTTTTTGAAGGTTCACTTTCGAGCTTCTGGGCCGAAATATAGCCCCACTTCACTTTAAGACTGAAAGAGTAGCCGGGACCGCCTTACGCGCATGGTAATTTTGTGGAACTTCGGCTTGATTTCCTGGGACTTGGGGGATATTTTCCAGTCCCGGAAGCTCTAAACTAACTCCTGAATGCCTTGGTTTTTAGTGAAATGGGCACAGGTAAAAGGGGCGCACGCTAGGTTTCCAGGTTGTAGGCCGAAATATAGCCCCACTTTATTTTAAGACTGAAAGTGTACACGAAACCGCCTTAAGCGCATCGAAATTTTTAGCCACTATGGCTCGATCTGCCAAAACGTGGGGGATATTTTCCAGTCCCGGGGACTCTACCCTAACTCTTGATGGCCTTAGTTTTCAGTAAAATGGTCACAGGTAACAGGAGCGCACGCTCGGTGTCGAGCTTCTAGGCCGAAATGTAGCCCCAGCTCATTTTAAGACTGAAAGAGTAAACGAAACTGCCGTAGGCTTATCGTAATTTTAAGAAAGTATGGCTCAATTTGCCGAATCTTGGAGGATAGCTTCCAGTCTCGAGGACTCTAAACTATCTCCTGATGGACTTAGTTCTTAGTGAAATGGACACAGGTAAAAGGAGAGCACGCTCGGTGTCGAGCTTGTAGAACCGAAATATAGCCCCACTTCATTTTCGGAGTAAACGAGTAGCCGAGACCGTCTTACGCGCATCGTGATTTTGAGTATCTTTGGCTCGATTTACCGGAATTCGGGGAATATTTTCCAGTCCCGAGGACTCTATGCTAACTCCTGATGAGCTTAGTTTTCAGTGATATGTACACAGGCAAAAGGAGCGCACGCTCGGTGTTGAGCTTGTCGGCCGAAATATAGCCCCACTTCATTTTAAGACTGAAAGAGTAGCCGAGACCGCCTTACGCGCATCGTGATTTTGAGCAACTTTGGCTCGACTGCCAGAATTTGGGAAATATTTTCCAGTCCCAAGGACTCTAAACTAACTCCTGATGGCCTAAGATGTCAGTGAAATGGACACAGGTAAAATTAGCGCACGCCCGGTCTCGAGCTTCTAGGTCGAAATATAGCCCCCCTTAATTTTAAGACTGAAAGAGTAGGCGAGACCGCCTTACGCGCATCGTGATTTTGGGCCGCTTTTGCTCGATTTCCCGGAAGTTGGCGAATAATTTAAGGTCCCGGGGACGCTAAACTAACTCCCGATGACCTTGGTTTGCAGTTTAATGAACACAGAAAAACATTCTGAACGCTCACCTTCGAGCTTCAGGGCCGAAATATAGCCCTACTTAAATTTAAGACTGAAAGAATCGCCGAGAGCCCGTTACGCGCATCGTAATTTTCATCAACTTCGGCGCGATTTCCTGGAACTTGGAGAACATTTTCCAGTCCCGGGGACTCTAAACTAACTCCCGATGACCTTGGTTTGCAGTTTAATGAACACAGCAAAACATTCTGAACGCTCACCTTCGAGCTTCAGGGCCGAAATATAGCCCTACTTAAATTGAAGACTGAAAGAATCGCCGAGAGCCCGTTACGCGCATCGTAATTTTCATCAACTTCGGCGCCATTTCCTGGAACTTGGAGAATATTTTCCAGTCCCGGGGACTCTAAACTAAGTCCTGATCGCCTTGGTTTACAGGGAAATGGACACAGCAAAACTTTTTGAACGCTCACTTTCGAGCTTGTGGGCCTTAATATAGCCACACTTCACTTTAAGACTGAAACTGTAGTCGAGACCGCGTTACGCGCATCGTGATTTTGATCAACTTCTGCTCGCTTTCCTGGAACTTGGGGAATATTTTCCAGTCCCGGGGACTCTAAACTAACTCCTGATGGCCATGGTTTGCAGTGAAGTTCACACAGCACAAGTTTTTGAACGGACACTTTCGAGCTTCTAGGCCGAAATATAGTCCCACATCACTTACGACTTAAAGAGTAGCCGAGACCGGCGTGGGCGCATCGTGATTTTGACCAACGTCGGGTCGATATTCCGGAACTTGGGGGATACTTTCCAGTCCCAGGGACTCTAAACTAACTCTTGATGGCCTTGGTTTGCAGTGAAATGGAGACAGCAAAACTTTTTGAACGCTCACCTTCAAGCTTGTGGACCGAAATATAGCCCACTTTACTTTAATACTGAAAGAGTAGCCGAGACCACCTTACGCGCATCGTGATTTTGACAAACTTCGGGTGGATTTCCCGGAACTTGGGGGATATTTTCCAGTCCCTTGGACGCTAAACTAGGTGCCGATGGCCTTGTTTTGCAGTGAAATGGACACAGCAAAGCTTTTTGAACGCTCACTTTCGAGGTTGTTGGCCGAAATATAGGCATACTTCACTTTAAGACTGAAACAGTAGCCGAGACCACGTTTCGCGCATCGTGATTTTGATCAACTTCGGCTCGATTTCCCGGAACTTGCGAAATATTTTCCAGTCCCGGGGACTCTAAACTAACTCGTGCTGGTCTTGGTTTGCAGTGAAACGGAAAGAGAAAAAGTTTTTGAACGCATACTTTCGAGCTTCTGGACCGAAATAGAACCCCACTTCACTTGAAGACTGAAAGAGTAGCCGAGACCGCCTTACGTGCATCGTGATTTTGAGCAACTTCGGCTCGATTTGCCGGAACTTAGGGGATATATTCCAGTTCTGAGGACTCTAAACTAATTCCTGATGGCCTTGGTTTGCAGTAAAATGGACCCAGGAAAACGTTTTGAACGCTCAATTTCGAGCTTCTGGGCCAAAATATAGCCCCCCATTACTTTAACACTGAAAGAGTAGCCGAGACCGCCTTACGCGCATCGTGATTTTGACAAACTTCGGGTTGATTTCCCGGAAATTGGGGGATATTTTTCAGTCCCGGGGACTCTCAACTAACTCCTGCTTGTCTTGGTTTGCAGTGAAATGGACACAGCGAAAGTTTTTGAACGCTCACTCTCGAGCTTCTGGGCGGAAATAGAGCCCCATTTTACTTCAAGAGTGAAAGAGTAGGCGAGACCGCCTTACGCGAATGGTGATTTTTGAGCATCTTTGGCTGGATTTGCGGGGACTAGGGGGATATTTTTCAGTCCCGGGGACTCTAAACTAACTCCTGATTGCCGTATTATTAAGTGAAAAGGACAGAGGTAAACGAAGCGGACGCTAGGTGTGGAGCTTCTAGGCCGAAATATAGGCCCACTTTAATTTAAAACGGTAAGAGTACCATAAACTCTTACCCACATCGTGATTTTCAGCAACTTTGGTTGATTTGCCGGATTTTGGTTGATATTTTACAGTCCCGGGGACTCTAAACTAAGTTCTGATGGCGTTAATTTTTACTAAAATGGACACAGATAAAAGGAGCGCTCGCTCGGTGTCGAGCTTCTAGGCCGAAATATAGCCCCACTTCACTTTAAGACGGAAAGAGTAGCAAAGAACGCCTTCCGCGCATCGTGATTTTCACCAACTTCGGCTCGATTTCCCGCAACTTCGAGGATATTTTCCAGTCCCGGGATTTCTAAACTAACTCCTCATTGTCGTGGTTTGCAGTGAAGTGGACTTAGAAGAACTTTTTAAACGCTCACTTGTGAGTTTCTGGAACAAAATATAGCCCAACTTTACTTTAAGACTGATAGAGTAGCCGAGAGCGGCTTACGCGCATGGTGATTTTGACCAAATTTGGCTCGATTTCCCGGAACTTGGGGGATATATTCCAGTCCCGGGGACTCTAAACTAACTCCTGATGGCCTGGGTTTGCAGTGAAATGGACACAGCAAAACTTTTTGAACGCTTCCTTTCGAGCTTCTGGGCCGAAACATAGCCCCACTTCACTTTAAGACTTAAAGAGTAGCCGAGACCGCCTTACGCGCATCGTGATTTTGACCATCTTCGGCTTGATTTCGCGGGACTTGGGGCATATTTTCTAGTCCCGGGGACTCTAAACTAAGTCCGGATGGCCTTGTTTTGCAGTGAAATTGAAACAGCCAAACTTTTTGAAGCAAAGTTTCGAGCTTCTAGGCCGAAATATAGCCCCACTTCACTTGAAGAGTGAAAGATGAGTCGAGTCCGCCTTACGCGCATCGTGATTTTGACCAACTTCGGCTCGATTTGCCGGAAATTAGGGAATATTTTCCAGTTCTGTGGACTCTAAACTTATTCCTGATGGCCTTGGTTTGCAGTGAAATGGACACAGCAAAACTTTTTGAACGCTTATCTTCGAGCTTCTGGCCTAAAATATAGCCCAACTTCACTTTAAGACTGAAAGAATAGCTGAGACCGCCTTGCGCGCATCGTGATTTTGACCAACTTCGGCTCGATTTCCCGGAATTTGGGGGATAGTTTCCAGTTCCGAAGTCTCTGAACTAACTCCTGATCGTCTTGGTTTGCATTGAAATGGACACAGCGAAAATTTTTGAACGCTCACTTTCGAGCTTCTCGCCCGAAATATAGCCCACTTTACTTTAAGACTGAAAGAGTAGCCGAAACCGTCTTGCGCGAATCGTGATTTTGACCAACTTCGGGTCGATTTCCCGGAGCTTGGCGGATATATTCGAGTCCCGCGAGCTCTAAATTAACTCCTTATGGCCTGGGTTTTCGGAGAAATGGACAGAGCAGAACTTTTTTAACACTCACCTTCTAGCTTGTGGGCTTAAATAGAAGCCCACTTCACTTTAACCCTGAAATAGTAGCCGAGACCGCCTTACGCGCATCGTGATTTTGACCAAGTTCAGCTCGATTTCCCGTAACTTGGGGGAGATTTTCCAGTCCGGGGGACTCTAAACTAACTCCTGATGGCCTTGGTTTACAGTGAAATGCACAGAGCATATTTTTTTTAACGATCCCTTTGCAGTTTCTGGGCCGAAATATAGCTCCACTTCACTTTAAGACTGAAAGAGTAGCGGAGACCGCCTTAGCAGCATCGTGATTTTGACCAACATCAGCTCGATTTCCCGGAACTTGGCGGATATTTTCCAGTCTGGGGGACTTTAAACTAACTCCTGATGGCCTTTTTTTGCAGTTAAATGCACAAAGCGTAACTTTTTAAACGGTCACTTTCGAGCTTCTGGGCCGAAATATAGCCCCACTTCGCTTTAAGACTGACGCAATAGCCGAGATCGCGTTTCGCGCATCGTGATTTTGACCAACTTCGGATCGATATCCCGGAACTTAGGGGATATTTTCCAGACCAGGGGACTCTAAACTAACTCGTGATCGCCTTGCTTTGCATTGAAACTGACAGAGCAAAACGTTGTGAAGAAATATAGCCCCACTTCTTTTTAAGAGTAAGAGTAGCCGAGTCTGTCTTACGCAAATCGTGATTTTGACTAACTTCGGCTCGATTTCCCGGAACCTGGGGGATATATTCCAGTCCCGGGAACACTAAACTAACTCCTGATGGCCTTGGTTTCCAGTGAAATTGACACAGCAAATTTTTTTGAACCCTTACTTTGGAGCTTCTGGGCCGAAATAGAGCCCCACTTTATTTTAACACTAAAAGAGTAGCCGAGACGGCCTTACGCGCTTATTTATTTTGCCAAACTTTGTTTCGATTTTTCGGCACTTACGGGATATTTTCCAGTCCCTGGGACTCTAAACTAACTCTTGATGGCTTTGGTTCGAAGTGAAATTGACACAGGAAAACTTTTTGAACGCTCACTTTCGAGCTTCTGGGCCGAAATATTGCCCCACTTCACTTTAAGACTGAAAGAGTAGCCGAGACCGCCGTACGCGCGTCGTGATTTTGACCAACTTTGTCTAAATTTCCCGGAACTTGGGGGATATTTTCCATACCCGGGGACTCTAAACTGGCCCCCGACGTCCTTGGTCTGCAGCAAAATGGACACAGCAAAACTTTTTGAACGCTCACTTTCGAGCTTCTGGGCCGAAATATAGCTCCACTTTACTTTAAGATTGAAAGAGTAGCCGAGACCGGCTTACGCGCATCGCAATTTTGACCAACTTCGGCTCGATTTCCCGGAACTTGGGGGATATTTTCCAGTCCCGCGGACTCTAAAGTAACTCTCGATGACCTTGCTTTGGAGTGAAATGGACACAGCAAAACTTTCTGAACGCTCACTTGCAAGCTTCTGGGCGGAAATATTGCCCCAGTTCACTTTAAGAATGAAAGAGTAGCCGAGACCGCCTTACGCTTATCGTGATTGTGACCAACTTTGGCTCGATTTCCCGGGAAATGGGGGATATTTTCCGGTACCGGGGACTCTAAAGTAACTCCTGATTGCCTTGGTTTGCATTGAAATGGAGAGAGCAAAACTTTTTGAACGCTCCCCTTCGAGGTTTTGAGCCGAAATATAGCCCCACTTCAGTTTAAGACTGAAAGAGTAGCCGAGACCGTCTTACGCGCATCGTGGTTTTGACGAACTTCGGATGGATTTCCCGAAACTTCGGGGATATATTCCAGTCCCAAGGACTCTAAAGTATTTCCTGATGGCCTTGGTTTTGAGTGAAATGGACACAGGAAACTTTTTTGAACGCTTACTTTCGAAATTCTGGGCCGAAATATAGCCCCACTTCACTTTAAGACTGAAATAGTAGCCGAGACCGCCTTAGACGCATCGTGATTTTGACCAACTTCGGCTTGAGTTGCCAGACTTTAAGGGATATTTTCCAGTCCCGTGGACTCTAAACTAACTCATGATGGCCTTGGTTTTCAGTTAAATTGAGAGAGCAAAACTTTTTGAACGCTCACTTTCGAGCTTCTGGGCCGACATATACAGCCACGTCACTTTAAGACTAAAAGAGTAGCCGAGACTGCTTTACGCGTATCGTGATTTTGACAAACTTCGGCTCGATTTCCCGGGACTTGGGGGATATTTTGATGTCCCGGACACTGTAAACAATCTGCTGATGTGGCTTGCTTTGCGGTGAAATGGACACAGCAAATTTTTTTGAACGCTTACTTTCGAAATTCTGGGCCGAAATATAGCCCCACTTCACTTTAAGACTGAAATAGTAGCCGAGACCGCCTTAGACGCATCGTGATTTTGACCAACTTCGGCTTGAGTTGCCAGAACTTAAGGGATATTTTCCAGTCCCGTGGACTCTAAACTAACTCATGATGGCCTTGGTTTTCAGTTAAATTGAGAGAGCAAAACTTTTTGAACGCTCACTTTCGAGCTTCTGGGCCGAAATATACAGCCACGCCACTTTAAGACTAAAAGAGTAGCCGAGACTGCTTTACGCGTATCGTGATTTTGACAAACTTCGGCTCGATTTCCCGGGACTTGGGGGATATTTTGATGTCCCGGACACTGTAAACAATCTGCTGATGTGGCTTGGTTTGCGGTGAAATGGACACAGCAAATTTTTTTGAACGCTTACTTTCGAAATTCTGGGCCGAAATATAGCCCCACTTCACTTTAAGACTGAAATAGTAGCCGAGACCGCGTTAGACGCATCGTGATTTTGACCAACTTCGGCTTGAGTTGCCAGAACTTAAGGGGTATTTTCCAGTCCCGTGGACTCTAAACTAACTCATGATGGCCTTGGTTTTCAGTTAAATTGAGACAGCAAAACTTTTTGAACGCTCACTTTCGAGCTTCTGGGCCGAAATATACAGCCACGTCACCTTAAGACTACAAGAGTAGCCGAGACTGCTTTACGCGTATCGTGATTTTGACAAACTTCGGCTCGATTTCCCGGGACTTGGGGGATATTTTGATGTCCCGGACACTGTAAACAATCTGCTGATGTGGCTTGCTTTGCGGTGAAATGGACACAGCAAATTTTTTTGAACGCTTACTTTCGAAATTCTGGGCCGAAATATAGCCCCACTTCACTTTAAGACTGAAATAGTAGCCGAGACCGCCTTAGACGCATCGTGATTTTGACCAACTTCGGCTTGAGTTGCCAGAACTTAAGGGGTATTTTCCAGTCCCGTGGACTCTAAACTAACTCATGATGGCCTTGGTTTTCAGTTAAATTGAGAGAGCAAAACTTTTTGAACGCTCACTTTCGAGCTTCTGGGCCGAAATATACAGCCACGTCACCTTAAGACTAAAAGAGTAGCCGAGACTGCTTTACGCGTATCGTGATTTTGACAAACTTCGGCTCGATTTCCCGGGACTTGGGGGATATTTTGATGTCCCGGACACTGTAAACAATCTGCTGATGTGGCTTGCTTTGCGGTGAAATGGACACAGCAAATTTTTTTGAACGCTTACTTTCGAAATTCTGGGCCGAAATATAGCCCCACTTCACTTTAAGACTGAAATAGTAGCCGAGACCGCCTTAGACGCATCGTGATTTTGACCAACTTCGGCTTGAGTTGCCAGAACTTAAGGGATATTTTCCAGTCCCGTGGACTCTAAACTAACTCATGATGGCCTTGGTTTTCAGTTAAATTGAGACAGCAAAACTTTTTGAACGCTCACTTTCGAGCTTCTGGGCCGAAATATACAGCCACGTCACTTTAAGACTAAAAGAGTAGCCGAGACTGCTTTACGCGCATCGTGATTTTGACAAACTTCGGCTCGATTTCCCCGGACTTGGGGGATATTTTGATGTCCCGGACACTGTAAACAATCTGCTGATGTGGCTTGGTTTGCGGTGAAATGGACACAGCAAAACTTTTTGAACTTTCACTTTCTAGCTTCTGGGCCGAAATATAGCCCCAGTTCACTTTAAGAATGAAAGAATAGCCGAGACCGCCTTACGCGCATCGTGATTTTGACAAAATTCGGCTCGATTTGCCCGAACTTGGGCGATATTTTCCAGTCCCGAGGAGTCTAAACTAACTCCTGATTGCCTTGGTTTGCAGTGAAATGAACACAGCAAAACTTTTTGAACTTTCACTTTCTAGCTTCTCGGCCGAAATATAGCCCCAGTTGACTTTAAGAATGAAAGAGTAGTCGAGACCGCCTAACGCGCATCGTGATTTTGACAAAATTCGGCTCGATTTCGCGGAACTTGGGGGATATTTTCTAGTCCCGCGAACTCTACAGTAACTCCTGATGGCCTTGCTCTGGAGTGAAATGGACACAGCACAACTTTTTGAACGCTCACTTTCTAGCTTCTGGGCCGAAATATAGCCCCAGTTCACTTTAAGAATGAAAGAGTAGCCGAGACCGCCTTACGCGCATCGTGATTTTGACAAAATTCGGCTCGATTTGCCCGAACTTGGGCGATATTTTCCAGTCCCGAGGAGTCTAAACTAACTCCTGATTGCCTTGGTTTGCAGTGAAATGAACACAGCAAAACTTTTTGAACTTTCACTTTCTAGCTTCTCGGCCGAAATATAGCCCCAGTTCACTTTAAGAATGAAAGAGGAGCCGAGACCGCCTAACGCGCATCGTGATTTTGACAAAATTCGGCTCGATTTCCCCGAACTTGGGCGATATTTTCCAGTCCCGGGGACTCTAAACTAACTCCTGATTGCCTTGGTTTCCAGTGAAATGGACACAGGAACACTTTTTGAACGCGCACTTTCGAGCTTGCTGGCCGAAATATAGCCCTACTTCTTTTTAAGACTGAAAGAGTAGACGGGAGCGTTTTACGCGCATTGTGATTTTGAGGATCTTCGGCTCGATCTGGCGAAACGTGGGAGATATTTTCCAGTCCCAAAGTCTCTAAACTCACTCCTGATTGTCTAAGATGTGAGCGAAATAGAGACAAAAATGTTTGAACCCTTACTTTCGAGCTTCTGGAGTTAAATCTAAGCCCACTTTACCGTAAGACTGAAAGAGTAGCCGAGACATCATTAAGCCCATCGTGATTTTGACTAACTTCGGGTGGATTTCCCGTAACTTGGGGGATATTTCCAGTCCCTTGGACGCTAAACTAAGTCGTGATGGCCTTGTTTTGCAGTGAAATGGACACAGCAGAACTTTTTAAAAACTCAGTTTCGAGCTTCTGGGCCGAAATATTGCCCCACTTCACTTTAAGACTGAAAGAGTAGCCGAGACCGCCGTACGCGCGTCGTGATTTTGACCAACTTCGGTTAAATTTCCCGGAACTTGGGGGATATTTTCCAGTCCCGGGGACTCTAAACTGACCCCCGACGTCCTTGATCTGCAGTAAAATGGACACAGCAAAACTTTTTGAACGCTACTTTTGAGCTTCTGGGCCGAAATATAGCTCCACTTCACTTTAAGAGTGAAAGAGTAGCCGAGACCGCCTTACGCCCATCGTAATTTTGACCAACTTCGGCTCGATTTCCCGGAACTTGGGGGATATTTTCTAGTCCCGCGGACTCTAAAGTAACTCCTGATGGCCTTGCTCTGGAGTGAAATGGACACAGCACAACTTTTTGAACGCTCACTTTCGAGGTTCTGGGCGGAAATATTGCCCCAGTTTACTTTAAGAATGAAAGAGTAACCGGGAGCGCCTTACGCGCATCGTGATTTTGACCAACTTTGGCTCGATTTCCCGGGAAATGGGAGATATTTTCCGGTACCGGGGACTCTAAAGTAACTCCTGATTGCCTTGGTTTGCAGTGAAATAGACACAGCACAACTTTTTGAACGCTCACGTTTGAGCTTCTGGGCCGAAGCATAGCCCTACTTCACTTTAAGACTGAAAGACTAGCCGAGACCGCCTTACGCGCATCGTGATTTTGGGCTACTTCGGCTCGATTTCCCGGAACTTGGGAGATAATTCCCAGTCCGGGGACTCTAAACTAATTCCTGATTGCCTTGGTTTCCAGTGAAATGGACACAGCCAAACTTTTTGAAGGTTCACTTTCGAGCTTCTGGGCCGAAATATAGCCCCACTTCACTTTAAGACTGAAAGAGTAGCCGGGACCGCCTTACGCGCATGGTAATTTTGTGGAACTTCGGCTTGATTTCCTGGGACTTGGGGGATATTTTCCAGTCCCGGAAGCTCTAAACTAACTCCTGAATGCCTTGGTTTTTAGTGAAATGGGCACAGGTAAAAGGGGCGCACGCTAGGTTTCCAGGTTGTAGGCCGAAATATAGCCCCACTTTATTTTAAGACTGAAAGTGTACACGAAACCGCCTTAAGCGCATCGAAATTGTTAGCCACTATGGCTCGATCTGCCAAAACGTGGGGGATATTTTCCAGTCCCGGGGACTCTACCCTAACTCTTGATGGCCTTAGTTTTCAGTAAAATGGTCACAGGTAACAGGAGCGCACGCTCGGTGTCGAGCTTCTAGGCCGAAATGTAGCCCCAGCTCATTTTAAGACTGAAAGAGTAAACGAAACTGCCGTAGGCTTATCGTAATTTTAAGAAAGTATGGCTCAATTTGCCGAATCTTGGAGGATAGCTTCCAGTCTCGAGGATTCTAAACTATCTCCTGATGGACTTAGTTCTTAGTGAAATGGACACAGGTAAAAGGAGAGCACGCTCGGTGTCGAGCTTGTAGAACCGAAATATAGCCCCACTTCATTTTCGGAGTAAACGAGTAGCCGAGACCGCCTTACGCGCATCGTGATTTTGAGCAACTTTGGCTCGATTTGCCGGAACTAAGGGGATATATTCCAGTTCTGAGTACTCTAAACTAATTCCTGATGGCCTTGGTTTGCAGTAAAATGGACCCAGCAAAACTTTTTGAACGCTCAATTTCGAGCTTCTGGGCCAAAATATAGCCCCCCATTACTTTAACACTGAAAGAGTAGCCGAGACCGCCTTACGCGCATCGTGATTTTGACAAACTTCGGGTTGATTTCCCGGAACTTGGAGGATATTTTCCAGTCCCGGGGACTCTCAACTAACTCCTGCTTGTCTTGGTTTGCAGTGAAATGGACACAGCGAAAGTTTTTGAACGCTCACTCTCGAGCTTCTGGGCCGAAATAGAGCCCCATTTTACTTTAAGACTGAAAGAGTAGGCGAGACCGTCTTGAGCGAATCGTGATTTTGACCAATTTCGCGTTTATTTCCCGAAACTTGGGGGATATATTCCAGTCAATGGGACTCTAAAGTAACTCCTGATGGCCTTGGTTTTCAGTGAAATGGACAGAGCAAAACTTTGGAGCTTCTGGGCGGAAATATAGCCCCACTTTACTTTAAGACTGAAAGAGTAGATGAGACCGCCTTACGCGCATCGTAATTTTGACGAACTTCGAATGGATTTCCCGGAACTTGGGGGATATTTTGCAGTCCCTTGGACGCTAAACTAAGTCGTGATGGCCTTGTTTTGAAGTAAAATGGACACAACAAAACTTTTTGAACGCTCACTTTCTAGCTTGTGGGCCGAAATATAACCACACTTCACTTTAAGACTTAAATAATAGCCGAGACCACGTTACGCGCATCATGAATTTGATCAACTTCGGCTCCAATTCCCGGGACTTGGGGGCTATTTTCCAGTCCCGGGGACTCTAAACTAACTCCTGATGGCCTTGGTTTGCATTGAAATGGACACAGCACAATTTTTTGAACGCACACTTTCGAGATTCTGGGCCGAAATATTGCCCTACCTAACTTTAAGACTGAAAGAGTAGCCGAGACCACCTTACGCACATCGTGATTTTGACCAACTTCGGCTCGATTTACCGGAACTTAAGGGATATTTTCCAGTCCCGAGGACTCTTAAGTAACCCCTGATGGCCTCGGTTTGCATTGAAATGGATACAGCAAAACTTTTTGAACGCTCACTTTTGAGCTTCTGGGCCGAAATATAGCCCCACTTCACTTTAAGACTGAAAGAGTAGCCGAGAAGGTCTTACGCGCATCGTGATTTTGACCAACGTCTTCTCGATTTTCCGGAACTTGGGAAATACATTCCAGTCCCGGGGACTCTAAACTAACTCCTGATAGCCTTGGTTTGCAGTGAAGTCGACACAGTAATTTTTTTTTGAGCTTTGAGCTTGTGGGCCGAAATAGAGCCCCACTTCACTTTAAGACTGAAGGAGTAGCCGACACCGCCTTAAGCTCACCGTGATTTTGACCAACTTCGGCTCGATTTGCCGGAACTTGGGGGATATTTTCCAGTCCCGGGGACTCTAAACTAACTCCTGATTGTCTTGGTTTTCAGTGAAATGGACACAGCGAAACTTGTTGAACGCTCACTCTCGAGCCTCTGGACCGAAATATAGCCCCACTTTACTTTAAGACTGAAAGAGTAGCCGAGACCGTCTTGCGCAAATCGTGATTTTCACCAACTTCGGGTGGGTTTCCCGGAACTTGGGGGATATATTCCATTTCCGCGGGCTCTAAACTAACTCCTGATGGCCTTGGTTTTCAGTGAAATGGACAAAGGAAAGCTTTTTGAACACTCTCTCTGTAGCTTCTGGGCCGAAATAGAATCCCACTTCACTTTGAGACTGAAATAGTAGCCGAGACCGCCTCACGCGCATCGTGAGTTAGACCAAGTTCAGCTCGATTTCACGCAACTTTTGGCATACTTTCCAGTCCGGAGGACTCTAAACTAACTCCGGGATGCCTTGGTTTGCACTGAAATGCGCAGAGCATAACATTTTGAACGCCCACATTGGAGCTTGTGGGCCGAAATATAGCCCCACTTCACTTTAAGACTGAAAGAGTAGCCGAGATCGCCTTACGCGCATCGTGATTTTGACCATTTTCGGATCGATTTCTCGGAACTTGGGGGATATTTTCCAGTCCCGGGGACTCTAAACTAACTCCTGATCGCCTTGCTTTCCATTGAAATGGACAGAGCAAAAGTTTTTGAACGCTCACTTTCGAGCTTGTGGGCCGAAATATAGCCACACTTTACTTTAAGACTGAAACAGTAGCCGAGACCGCATTTCGCGCATCGTGATTTTGATCAACTTCGGCTCGCTTTCCCGGGACTTGGGGAATATTTTCCAGTCCCGGGCACCCGAAACTAACTTTTTGATAGCTTTGGTTTGCAGTGAAATGCACACAGCAAACTTTTTTGAACGCTCACTTTCGGGCTTCTGGACAGAAATATAGCCCGACTTTACTTTGAGTGAAAGAATAGCCGAAAACGCCTTACGTATATCGTAATTTTGACGAACTTCGAATAGATTTCCCGGAACTGGGGGGATATTTTCCAGTCCCTTGGACGCTAAACTAAGTCCTGATGGCCTTGTTTTGAAGTGAAATGGACACAGCAAAACTTTTTGAACGCTCACTTTCTAGCTTGTGGACAGAAATATAGCCCCACTTCACTTTAAGACTGAAAGGGTAGCTGAGACCGCTTTGGGAGCATCGTGATTTTGGCCAACTTCAAGTCGATTTACTGGAACTTGGGGAATATTTTCCAGTCCCAGGGACGCTAAACTAACTCGTGATGGCCTTGTTTTTCAGTCAAAGAACACAGCAAAACTTTTTGAACGCTCGCTTTCGGGCTTCTGGGCCGAAATATAGCCCCACTTCACTTTAAGACTGAAACAGTAGCCGATACCGCATTTCGCGCTTCGTGATTTTGATCAACTTCGGCTCGATTCCCCGGAACTTGGGCAATATTTTTCAGTCCCGGGGACTCTAAACTAACCCCTGATGGCCTTGGTTTGCAGTGAAATGGACAGAGCAAAACTTTTTGAACGCTCACTTTCGGGCTTCTGGCCCGAAATATAGCCCCATTTCACTTTAAGACAGAAAGAGTAGCCGAGAGCACTTTAGGGGCATCGCGATTTTGACCAACCTCGGCTCAATTTGCCGGACCTTGGGGCATATCTTCTTGTCCCGGGGACGCTAAACTAACTCCTGATGGCCTTGGTTTGCAGTGAAATGAATTTTCCCTGAACTTGGGGGATATTTTCCAGTCCCGAAGACTCTTAAGTAAGCCCTGATGGCCTTCGTTTGCATTGAAATGGATACAGCAAAACTTTTTGAACGCTCACTTTTGAGCTTCTGGGACGAAATATAGCCCCACTTCACTTTAAGACTGAGAGACTAGCCAAGGCCGTCTTGCGCGCATCGTGATTTTGACCAACGTCTTCTCGATTTTCCGGATCCTGGGAAATATATTGGAGTCCCGGGGACTCTAAACTAACTCCTGATGGCCTTGGTTTGCAGTGAAATGGACACAGCAAATTTTTTGCAGCGCTCACTTTGGAGTTTCTGGGCCGAAATAGAGCCCCACTTCACTTTAAGACTGAAAGAGTAGCCGACGCCGCCTTAGGCGCATCGTGATTTTGACCAACTTCGGCTTGAGTTGCCAGAACTTAAATGATATTTTCCAGTCCCGGGGACTCTAAACTAACTCATGATGACCTTGGTGTTCAGTGAAATTCAGAGAGGAAAACTTTTTGAACGCTCACTTTCGAGCTTTTGGACCGAAATATAGCCTTACTTCACTTTAAGACTGAAAGAGTAGCCGAGACCGCCTTACGCGATTCGTTATTTTGACCAACTTCGTCTCGATTTCGCGGAACTTGGGGGATATTTTCCAGTTCCGGGCACTGTAAACTACTTCCTGACGGCCTTGCTTTGCAGTGAAATGGGCACAGCATAACTTTTTGAACGCTCACTTTCGAGCTTCTGGGCCGAAATATACAGCCACGTCACTTTAAGACTAAAAGAGTAGCCGAGACTTCTTTACGCGCATCGTGATTTTGACAAACTTCGGCTCGATTTCTCGGAACTTGGGGGATATTTTGATGTCCCGGACACTGTAAACTTTCTCCTGATGTGGCTTGGTTCGCGGTGAAATGGACACAGCAAAACTTTTTGAACTTTCACTTTCGAGCTTCTGGGCCGAAATATAGCCCGAGTTCACTTTAAGAATGAAAGAATAGCCGAGACCGCCTTACGCGCATCGTGATTTTGACCAACTTTGGCTCGATTTCCCGGGAAATGGGGAATATTTTCCGGTACCGGGGACTCTAAGGTAACTCCTGATTGCCTTGGTTTGCATTGAAATGGAGAGAACAAAAGTTTTTCAACGCTCCCCTTCGGGCTTCTGAGCCGAAATATAGCCCCACTTCAGTTTAAGACTGAAAGAGTAGCCGACACCGTCTTACGCGCATCGTGATTTTGACCAACTTTGGCTCGATTTCCCGGGAAATGGGCAATATTTTCCGGTAGCGGGGACTCTAAAGTAACTCCTGATTGCCTTGGTTTGCATTGAAATGGAGAGAGGAAAACCTTTTCAACGCTCCCCTTCGGGCTTCTGAGCCGAAATATAGCCCCACTTCAGTTTAAGACTGAAAGAGCAGCCGACACCGTCTTACGCGCATCGTGATTTTGACAAAATTCGGCTCGATTTCCCGAAACTTCGGGGATATATTCAAGTCGCAAGGAGTCTAAACTAACCCCTGAAGGTCTTGGTCTGCAGTGAAATGGACACAGCAAGTTTTTTTGAACGATTAGTTTCGAAATTCTGGGCCGAAATATAGCCCCACTTCACTTTAAGACTGAAAGAGTAGCCGAGACCGCCTTAGACGCATCGTGAATTTGACCAACTTCGGCTTGAGTTGCCAGAACTTAAGGGATATTTTCCAGTCCCGTGGACTCTAAACTAACTCATGATGGCCTTGGTTTTCAGTTAAAATGAGACAGCAAAACTTTTTGAACGCTCACTTTCGAGCTTCTGGGCCGAAATATACAGCCACGTCACTTTAAGACAAAAAGAGTAGCCGAGACTGCTTTACGCGCATCTTGATTTTGACAAACTTCAGCTCGATTTCCCGGGACTTGGGGGATATTTTGATATCCCGGACACTGTAAACAATCTGCTGATATGGCTTGGTTTGCGGTGAAATGGACACAGCAAAACTTTTTGAACTTTCACTTTCTAGCTTCTGGGCCGAAATATAGCCCCAGTTCACTTTAAGAATGAAAGAGTAGCCGAGACCGCCTTACGCGCATCGTGATTTTGACAAAATTCGGCTCGATTTGCCCGAACTTGGGCGATATTTTCCAGTCCCGAGGAGTCTAAACTAACTCCTGATTGCCTTAGTTTGCAGTGAAATGAACACAGCAAAACTTTTTGAACTTTCACTTTCTAGCTTCTCGGCCGAAATATAGCCCCAGTTGACTTTAAGAATGAAAGAGTAGTCGAGACCGCCTAACGCGCATCGTGATTTTGACAAAATTCGGCTCGATTTCCCCGATCTTGGGCGATATTTTCCAGTCCCGAGGAGTCTAAACTAAGTCCTGATATCCTTGGATTGCAGTGAAATGAACACAGTAAGACTTTTTGAACGCTTATTTTCGAGCTTCTGGGATGAAATATAGCCCCAGTTCACTTTAAGAATGAAAGAGTAGGCGAGACCGCCTTACGCGTATCGTGATTTTGAGCAACTTCCGCTCGATTTTCTAGAATTTTGGCGATATTTTCAAGTCCCGGGGACTCTAAACTAACTCCTGATTGCCTTGGTATGCAGTGAAATGGACGCAGGAAAACTTTTTGAACGCTCAGTTTTGAGCTTCTGGGCCGAAATACAACCCTACTTCACTCTAAGACTGAAATAGTAGCCGAGACCGCCTTACGAGCATCGTGATTTTGACCAAGTTCAGCTCGATTTCCCGGAACATGGGGGATATTTTCCAGTCCGGGGGACTTTAAACTAACTCCTGATTGCCTTGGTTTGCAGTTAAATGCACAAAGCGTAACTTGTTAAAGGGTCACTTTCGAGCTTCTGGGCCGAAATATAGCCCAACTTTACTTTAAGACTGAAAGAGTAGCCGAGACCGTCTTAGGCGCATCGTGATTTAGACCAACTTCCGTTCGATTTCCCGGAACTTCGGGGATATATTGCAGTCCCGGGGACTCTAAACTAACTGCTGATGGCCTTGGTTTGCAGTGAAATGGACACAGCACATTTTTTTGAACGCTCACTTTCGAGCTTCTCGGCCGAAATATAGCCCTACTTCACTTTAAGACTGAAAGAGTAGCCGAGACCGCCTTACGCGCATCGTAATTTTGACCAACTTCGGCTCGATTTCCCGGAAGTTGGCGAATATTTTCAATTCCCGGGGAAGCTAAACTAACTTCCGATGGCCTTAGTTTGCAGTTAAATGGACACAGCAAAACTTTTTGAACGCTCACTTTCGAGCTTATGGGTCGAAATATAGCCCCACTTAACTTAAAGACTGAAAGAGTAGCCGAGACCGCCTTACGCGCATCGTGATTTTGGGATACTTCGGCTCGATTTCCCGCAAATAGGGGGATATTTTCCAGTCCCGGGGACTCTAAACTAACTCCTGATGGCCTTGGTTTCCAGTGAAATGGATACAGGAACACTTTTTGAACGCGCACTTTCGAGCTTGCTGGCCGAAATATAGCCCTACTTCTTTTTAAGACTGAAAGAGTAGGCGGGAGCGCCTTACGCGCATTGTGATTTTGAGGATCTTCGGCTCGATCTGGCGAAACTGAAATGCGCAGAGGGTAACTTGTTGAACGCCCAGTTTGGAGCTTCTGGGCCGAAATTTAGCCCCACTTCACTTTAAGACTGAAAGAGTAGGGGAGATGGCCTTACGCGCATCGTGATTTTGACCATTTTCGAATCGATTTCTTTGAATTTGGGGGATATTTTCCGGTCCCGGGGACTCTAAACTAACTTTTGATAGCTTTGGTTTCCAGTGAAATGGACACAGCAAAACTTTTTGAACGCTCATTTTCGAGCTTATGGGTCGAAATATAGCCCCACTTAACTCAAAGACTGAAAGAGTAGCAGAGACCGCCTTACGCGCATCGTGATTTTGGGATACTTCGGCTCGATTTCCTGCAAATAGGGGGATATTTTCCAGTCCCGGGGACTCTAAACTAACTCCTGATGGCCTTGGTTTCCAGTGAAATGGACACAGGAACACTTTTTGAACGCGCACTTTCAAGCTTCCTGGCCGAAATATAGCCCTACTTCTTTTTAAGACTGAAAGAGTAGGCGGGAGCGTATTACGCGCATTGTGACTTTGAGGATCTTCGGCTCGATCTGGCGAAACGTGGGAGATATTTTCCAGTCCCAAAGTCTCTAAACTCACTCCTGATTGTCTAAGATGTGAGTGAAATAGAGACAAAAATGTTTGAACCCTTACTTTCGAGCTTCTGGAGTTAAATCTAAGCCCACTTTACCGTAAGACTGAAAGAGTAGCCGAGACACCCTTAAGCGCATCGTGATTTTGACTAACTTCGGTTAAATTTCCCGGAACTTGGGGGATATTTTCCAGTCCCGGGGACTCTGAACTGACCCCCGACGTCCTTGGTCTGCAGTAAAATGGACACAGCAAAACTTTTTGAACGCTCACTTTTGAGCTTCTGGGCCGTAACTTGGGGGATATTTCCAGTCGCTTGGACGCTAAACTAAGTCGTGATGGCCTTGTTTTGCAGTAAAATGGACACAGCAGAACTTTTTAAACACTCAGTTTCGAGCTTTTGGGCCGAAATATTGCCCCACCACTTTAAGACTGAAAGAGTAGCCGAGACCGCCGTACGCGCGTCGTGATTTTGACCAACTTCGGTTAAATTTCCCGGAACTTGGGGGATATTTTCCAGTCCCGGGGACTCTAAACTGACACCCGACGTCCTTGGTCTGCAGTAAAATGGACACAGCAAAACTTTTTGAACGCTCACTTTTGAGCTTCTGGGCCGAAATATAGCTCCACTTCACTTTAAGAGTGAAAGAGTAGCCGAGACCGCCTTACGCCCATCGTAATTTTGACCAACTTCGGCTCGATTTCCCGGAACTAGGGGGATATTTTCCAGTCCCGCGGACTCTAAAGTAACTCCTCATGGCCTTGCTCTGGAGTGAAATGGACACAGCACAACTTTTTGAACGCTCACTTTCGAGGTTCTGGGCGGAAATATTGCCCCAGTTCACTTTAAGAATGAAAGGGTAACCGGGAGCGCCTTACGCGCATCGTGATTTTGACCAACTTTGGCTCGATTTCCCGGGAAATGGGGGATATTTTCCGGTACTGGGGACTCTAAAGTAACTCCTGATTGCCTTGGTTTGCAGTGAAATGGACACAGGACAACTTTCTGAACGCTCACTTTTGAGCTTCTGGGCGAAGCATAGCCCTACTTCACTTTAAGACTGAAAGACTAGCCGAGACCGCCCTACGCGCATCGTGATTTTGGGCTACTTCGGCTCGATTTCCCGGAACTTGGGAGATAATTCCCAGTCCCGGGCACTCTAAACTAATTCCTGATGGCCTTGGTTTTCAGTGAAATGGACACAGCCAAACTCTTTGAACGTTCACCTTCGAGCTTGTGGGCCGAAATATAGCCCCATTTCACTTTAAGACTGAAAGAGTAGCCGGGACCGCCTTACGCGCATGGTAATTTTGTGGAACTTCGGCTTGATTTCCTGGGACTTGGGGGATATTTTCCAGTCCCGGAAGCTCTAAACTAACTCCTGAATGCCTTGGTTTTTAGTGAAATAGACACAAGTAAAAGGGGCGCACGCTAGGTTTCCAGGTTGTAGGCCGAAATATAGCCCCACTTTATTTTAAGACTGAAAGTGTACACGAAACCGCCTTAAGCGCATCGAAATTGTTAGCCACTATGGCTCGATCTGCCAAAAGTTGGGGGATATTTTCCAGTCCCGGGGACTCTACCCTAACTCTTGATGGCCTTAGTTTTCAGTAAAATGGTCACAGGTAACAGGAGCGCACGCTCGGTGTCGAGCTTCTAGGCCGAAATGTAGCCCCAGTTCATTTTAAGACTGAAAGAGTAAACGAAACTGCCGTACGCTTATCGTAATTTTAAGAAAGTATGGCTCAATTTGCCGAAACTTGGAGGATAGCTTCCAGTCTCGAGGATTCTAAACTATCTCCTGATGGACTTAGTTCTTAGTGAAATGGACACAGGTAAAAGGAGAGCACGCTCGGTGTCGAGCTTGTAGAACCGAAATATAGCCCCACTTCATTTTCGGAGTAAACGAGTAGCCGAGACCGCCTTACGCGCATCGTGATTTTGAGCATCTTTGGCTCGATTTGCCGGAATTCGGGGAATATTTTCCATTCCCGAGGACTCTATGCTAACTCCTGATGAACTTAGTTTTGAGTGATATGTACACAGGCAAAAGGAGCGCACGCTCGGTGTTGAGCTTGTCGGCCGAAATATAGCCCCACTTCATTTTAAGACTGAAAGAGTAGCCGAGACCGCCTTACGCGCATCGTGATTTTGAGCAACTTTGGCTCGACTGCCAGAATTTGGGAAATATTTTCCAGTCCCAAGGACTCTAAACTAACTCCTGATGGCCTAAGATGTCAGTGAAATGGGCACAGGTAAAATTAGCGCACGCCCGGTCTCGAGCTTCTAGGTCGAAATATAGCCCCCCTTAATTTTAAGACTGAAAGAGTAGCCGAGACCGCCTTACGCGCATCGTGATTTTGGGCCAGTTTTGCTGGATTTCCCGGAAGTTGGCGAATAATTTAAAGTCCCGGGGACGCTAAACTAACTCCCGATGACCTTGGTTTGCAGTTTAATGAACACAGCAAAACATTCCGAACGCTCACCTTCGAGCTTCAGGGCCGAAATATAGCCCTACTTAAATTTAAGACTGAAAGAATAGCCGAGAGCCCGTTACGCGCATCGTAACTTTCAAACTTCGGCGCCATTTCCTGGAACTTGGAGAATATTTTCCAGTTCCGGGGACTCTATACTAACTCCTGATGGCCTTGGTTTGCAGTGAAATGGACACAGCAAAACTGTTTGAACGCTCACTTTCGAGCTTGTGGGCCTAAATATAGCCACACTTCACTTTAAGACTGAAACAGTAGCCGAGACCGCGTTACGCGTATCGTGATTTTGATCAACTTCTGCTCGCTTTCCTGGAACTTGGGGAATATTTTCCAGTCCCGCGGACTCTATACTAACTCCTGAAGTTCTAGGTTTGCAGTGAAATGGACACAGCAAAACTGTTTGAACGCTCACTTTCGAGCTTGTGGGCCTAAATATAGCCACACTTCACTTTAAGACTGAAACAGTAGCCGAGACCGCGTTACGCGCATCGTGATTTTGATCAACTTCTGCTCGCTTTCCTGGAACTTGGGGAATATTTTCCAGTCCCGGGGACTCTAAACTCACTCGTGCTGGTCTTGGTTTGCAGTGAAACGGAAACAGAAAAAGTTTTTGAACGCATACTTTCGAGCTTCGGGACCGAAATAGAACCCCACTTCACTTGAAGACTGAAAGAGTAGCCGAGACCGCCTTACGTGCATCGTGATTTTGAGCAACTTCGGCTCGATTTGCCGGAACTAAGGGGATATATTCCAGTTCTGAGGACTCTAAACTAATTCCTGATGGCCTTGGTTTGCAGTAAAATGGACCCAGCAAAACTTTTTGAACGCTCAATTTCGAGCTTCTGGGCCAAAATATAGCCCCCCAACACTTTAACACTGAAAGAGTGCCGAGACCGCCTTACGCGCATCGTGATTTTGAAAAACTTCGGGTTGATTTCCCGGAACTTGGGGGATATTTTCCAGTCCCGGGGACTCTCAACTAACTCCTGCTTGTCTTGGTTTGCAGTGAAATGGACACAGCGAAAGTTTTTGAACGCTCACTCTCGAGCTTCTGGGCCGAAATAGAGCCCCATTTTACTTTAAGACTGAAAGAGTAGGCGAGACCGTCTTGAGCGAATCGTGATTTTGACCAATTTCGCGTTTATTTCCCGAAACTTGGGGGATATATTCCAGTCAAAGGGACTCTAAAGTAACTCCTGATGGCCTTGGTTTTCAGTGAAATGGACAGAGCACAACTTTGGAGCTTCTGGGCAGAAATATAGCCCCACTTTACTTTAAGACTGAAAGAGTAGATGAGACCGCCTTACGCGCATCGTAATTTTGACGAACTTGGAATGGACTTCCCGGAACTTGGGGGATATTTTGCAGTCCCTTGGACGCTAAACTAAGTCCTGATGGCCTTGTTTTGAAGTAAAATGGACACAACAAAACTTTTTGAACGCTCACTTTCTAGCTTGTGGGCCGAAATATAGCCACACTTCACTTTAGGACTGACACCGTAGCCGAGACCACGTTACGCGCATCATGAATTTGATCAACTTCGGCTCGATTTCCCGGGACTTGGGGGCTATTTTCCAGTCCCGGGGACTCTAAACGAACTTCTGGTGGCCTTGGTTTGCACTGAAAGTGACAGAGCAAAACTTTTTAAACACTCACTATCGAGCTTCTGGGCCGAAATATTGCCCCACTTCACTTTAAGACTGAAAGAGTAGCCGAGACCACCTTACGCACATCGTGATTTTGACCAACTTCGGCTCGATTTACCGGAAGTTGGGGGATATTTTCCAGTCCCGATGACTCTTAAGTAACCCCTGATGGCCTTGGTTTGCATTGAAATGGATCCAGCAAAACTTTTTGAACGCTCAGTTTTGAGCCGAGACCGTCTTACGCGCATCGTGATTTTGACCAACGTCTTCTCGATTTTCCGGAACTTGGGAAATACATTCCACTCCCGGGGACTCTAAACTAACTCCTGATAGCCTTGGTTTGCAATGAAATAGACACTAATTTTTTTTGAGCTTTGAGCTTGTGGGCCGAAATAGAGCCCCACTTCACTTTAAGACTGAAGGAGTAGCCGACACCGCCTTAAGCGCACCGTGATTTTGACCAACTTCGGCTCGATTTGCCGGAACTTGGGGGATATTTTCCAGTCCCGGGGACTCTAAACTAACTCCTGATTGTCTTGGTTTTCAGTGAAATGGACACAGCGAAACTTTTTCACTCTCGAGCTTCTGGACCGAAATATAGCCCCACTTTACTTTAAGACTGAAAGAGTAGCCGAGACCGTCTTGCGCAAATCGTGATTTTCACCAACTTCGGGTTGGTTCCCCGGAACCTGGGGGATATATTCCATTTCCGCGGGCTCTAAACTAACTCTTGATGGCCTTGGTTTTCAGTGAAATGGACAAAGGAAAGCTTTTTGAACACTCTCTTTGTAGCTTCTGGGCCGAAATAGAATCCCACTTCACTTTGAGACTGAAATAGTAGCCGAGACCGCCTCACGCGCATCGTGAGTTAGACCAAGTTCAGCTCGATTTCACGCAACTTTTGGCATACTTTCCAGTCCGGAGGACTCTAAACTAACTCCGGGATGCCTTGGTTTGCACTGAAATGCGCAGAGCATAACTTTTTGAACGCCCACTTTGGAGCTTCTGGGCCGAAATATAGCCCCACTTCACTTTAAGACTGAAAGGGTAGCCGAGATCGCATTTCGCGCATCGTGATTTTTATGAACTTCGGCTCGCTTTCCAGGAACTTGGGGAATATTTTCCAGTCCCGGGGACCCTAAACTAACTTTTGATAGCTTTGGTTTGCAGTGAAATGCACACAGCAAAAAGTTTTTGAACGCTCACTTTCGAGCTTCTGGACAGAAATATAGTCCCACTTCACTTTAAGACTGAAAGGGTAGCCGAGACCGCTTTGGGAGCATCGTGATTTTGACCAACTTCAGCTCGCTTTGCCGGAACTTGGGGAATATTTTCCAGTCCCAGGGACGCTAAACTAACTCGTGAATGCCTTGTTTTTCAGTCAAAGAACACAGCAAAACTTTTTGAACGCTCACTTTCGGGCTTCTGGGCCGAAATATATTCCCACTTCAGTTTAAGACTGAAACAGTAGCCGATACCGCATTTGGCGCATCGTGATTTTGATCAACTTCGGCTCGATTTCCCGAAACTTCGGGGATATATTCAAGTCCGAAGGAGTCTAAACTAACCCCTGATGGCCTTGGTCTGCAGTGAAATGGAGACAGCAAATTTTTTTGAACGCTTACTTTCGAAATTGTGGGCCGAAATATAGCCCCACTTCACTTTAAGACTGAAACAGTAGCTGATACCGCATTTCGCGCTTCGTGATTTTGATCAACTTCGGCTCGATTCCCCGGAACTTGGGCAATATTTTTCAGTCCCGGGGACTCTAAACTAACCCCTGATGGCCTTGGTTTGCAGTGAAATGGACAGAGCAAAACTTTTTGAACGCTCACTTTCGGGGTTCTGGCCCGAAATATAGCCCCACTTCACTTTAAGACAGAAAGAGTAGCCGAGAGCACTTTAGGGGCATCGTGATTTTGACCAACCTCGGCTAAATTTCCCGGACCTTGGGGCATATTTTCTTGCGCCCGGGACCCTAAACTAACTCCTGATGGCCTTGGTTTGCAGTGAAATGAACACAGCAAAACTTTTCGAACGCTCACTTTTGGGCTTCTGGCCCGAAATATAGCCCCACTTCACTTTAAGACTGTAAGAGTAGCCGAGACTACGTTACGCAAATCGTGATTTTGACCAACTTGGGCTCGATTTCCCGGAAGTTGGGGGATATTTTCCAGTCCCGGGGACTCTAAACTAGCTCCCGATGGCTTTGGTTTGCAGTGAAATAAACACAGGGAAACTTTTTGAACGCTCACTTTCAAGCTCCTGGGCAGGAATAAAGCGTCACTTCACTTTAAGACTGAAACAGTAAGCGAGACCGCCTAACGCGCACCGTGATTTTGACCAACTTCGGCTAAATTTCCCTGAACTTGGGGGATATTTTCCAGTCCCGAAGACTCTTAAGTAAGCCCTGATGGCCTTCGTTTGCATTGAAATGGATACAGCAAAACTTTTTGAAGCTCACTTTTGAGCTTCTGGGCCGAAATATAGCCCCACTTCACTTTAAGACTGAAAGACTAGCCAAGACCGTCCTGCGCGCATCGTAATTTTGACCAACGTCTTCTCGATTTTCCGGAACTTGGGAAATATATTGGAGTCCCGGGGACTCTAAACTAACTCCTGATGGCCTTGGTTTGCAGTGAAATGGACAGCAAATTTTTTGCAGCGCTCACTTTGGAGCTTCTGGGCCGAAATAGAGCCCCACTTCACTTTAAGACTGAAAGAGTAGCCGAGACCGCCTTAGGCGCATCGTGATTTTGACCAACTTCGGCTTGAGTTGCCAGAACTTAAAAGATATTTTCCAGTCCCGGAGACTCTAAACTAACTCATGATGGCCTTGGTTTTCAGTGAAATTGAGAGAGAAAAACTTTTTGAACGCTAACTTTCGAGCTTCTGGGCCGAAATATACAGTCACGTCACTTTAAGACTAAAAGAGTAGCTGAGACTGCTTTACGCGCATCGTGATTTTGACAAACTTCGGCTCGATTTCCCGGGACTTGGGGGATATTTTGATATCCCGGACACTGTAAACAATCTGCTGATGTGGCTTGGTTTGCGGTGAAATGGACACAGCAAAACTTTTTGAACTTTCACTTTCTAGCTTCTGGGCCGAAATGTAGCTCCAGTTCACTTTAAGAATGAAAGAGTAGCCGAGACCGCCTTACGCGCATCGTGATTTTGACAAAATTCGGCTCGATTTGCCCGAACTTGGGCGATATTTTCCAGTCCCGAGGAGTCTAAACTAACTCCTGATGGCCTTGGTTTGCAGTGAAATGAACACAGCAAAACTTTTTGAACTTTCACTTTCTAGCTTCTCGGCCGAAATATAGTCCCAGTTCACTTTAAGAATGAACGAGTAGCTGAGACCGCCTTACGCGCATCGTGATTTTGACAAAATTCGGCTCGATTTCCCCGATCTTGGGCGATATTTTCCAGTCCCGAGGAGCCTAAACTAACTCCTGATGGCCTTGGTTTGCAGTGAAATGAACACAGCAAAACTTTTTGAAGGCTTATTTTCGAGCTTCTGGGATGAAATATAGCCCCACTTCATTTTAAGACTGAAAGAGTAGGCGAGACTGCCTTACGCGCATCGTGATTTTGAGCAACTTCCGCTCGATTTTCTAGAATTTTGGCGATATTTTAAAGTTCCGGGGACTCTAAACTAACTCCTGATTGCCTTGGTATGCAGTGAAATGGACGCAGGAAAACTTTTTGAACGCTCAGTTTTGAGCTTCTGGGCCGAAATACAACCGTATTTCACTTTAAGAGTGAAATAGTAGCCGAGACCGCGTTACGAGCATCGTGATTTTGACCAAGTTCAGCTCGATTTCCCCGAACTTGGGGGATATTTTCCAGTCCGGGGGACTTTAAACTAACTCCTGATTGCCCTGGTTTGCAGTTAAATGCAGAAAGCGTAACTTTTTAAAGGGTCACTTTCGAGCTTCTGGGCCGAAATATAGCCCCACTTTACTTTAAGACTGAAATAGTAGCCGAGACCGTCTTACGCGCATCGTGATTTTGACCAACTTCCGTTCGATTTCCTGGAACTTCGGGGATATATTCCAGTCCCGGGGACTCTAAACTAACTGCTGATGGCCTTGGTTTGCAGTGAAATGGAGACAGCAAATTTTTTTGAACGCTCACTTTCGAGCTTCTTGGCCGAAATATAGCCCTACTTCACTTTAAGAGTGAAAGAGTAGCCGAGACCGCCTTACGCGCATCGTAATTTTGACCAACTTTGGCTCGATTTCCCGAAAGTTGGCGAATATTTTCAATTCCCGGGGAAGGTAAACTAACTTCCGATTGCCTTAGTTCGCAGTTAAATGGACACAGCAAAACTTTTTTAACGCTCACTTTCGAGCTTATGGGTCGAAATATAGCCCCACTTAACTTTAAGACTGAAAGAGTAGCCGAGACCGCCTTACGCGCATCGTGATTTTGGGATACTTCGGCTCGATTTCCCGGAAATAGGGGGATATTTTCCAGTCCCGGGGACTCTAAACTAACTCCTGATGGCCTTGGTTTCCAGTGAAAGGGACACAGGAACACTTTTTGAACGCGCACTTTCGAGCTTGCTGGCCGAAATATAGCCCTACTTCTTTTTAAGACTGAAAGAGTACGCGGGAGCGCCTTACGCGCATTGTGATTTTGAGGATCTTCGGCTCGATCTGACGAAACTTGGGAGATATTTTCCAGTCCCAAAGTCTCTAAACTCACTCCTGATTGTCTAAGATGTGAGTGAAATAGAGACAAAAATTTTTGAACCCTTACTTTCGAGCTTCTGGAGTTAAATCTAAGCCCACTTTTCCTTAAGACTGAAAGAGTAGCCGAGACCCCCTTAAGCGCATCGTGATTTTGACTAACTTCGGGTGGATTTCCCGTAACTTGGGGGATATTTCCAGTCCCTTGGACGCTAAACTAAGTCGTGATGGCCTTGTTTTGCAGTGAAATGGACACAGCAAAACTTTCTAAACATTCAGTTTGGAGGTTCTGGGCCGAAATATTGCCCCACTTCACTTTAAGACTGAAAGAGTAGCCGAGACCGCCGTACGCGCGTCGTGATTTTGACCAACTTCGGTTAAATTTCCCGGAACTTGGGGGATATTTTCCAGTCGCGGGGACTCTAAACTGACCCTCGACGTCCTTGGTCTGCAGTGAAATGGACAGAGCAAAACTGTTTGAACGCTCACTTTTGAGCTTCTGGGCCGAAATATAGCTCCACTTCACTTTAAGAGTGAAAGAGTAGCCGAGACCACCTTACGCCCATCGTAATTTTGACCAACTTCGGCTCGATTTCCCGGAACTTGGGGGATATTTTCCAGTCCCGCGGACTCTAAAGTAACTCCTCATGGCCTTGCTCTGGAGTGAAATGGACACAGCACAACTTTTTGAACGCTCACTTCCAGCTTCTGGGCGGAAATATTGCCCCAGTTCACTTTAAGAATGAAAGAGTAACCGGGAGCGGCTTTCGCGCATCGTGAGTTTGACCAACTTTGGCTCGATTTCCCGGGAAATGGGGGATATTTTCCGGTACCGGGGACTCTAAACTAACTCCTGATTGCCTTGGTTTGCAGTGAAATGGACACAGCACAACTTTTTGAACGCTCACGTTCGAGCTTCTAGGCCGAAGCATAGCCCTACTTCACTTTAAGACTGAAAGACTAGCCGAGACCGCCTTACGCGCATCGTGATTTTGGGCTACTTCGGCTCGATTTCCCGAAACTTGGGAGATAATTCCCAGTCCCGGGCACTCTAAACTAATTCCTGATGGCCTTGGTTTTCAGTGAAATGGAGACAGCCAAACTCTTTGAACGTTCACCTTCGAGCTTCTGGGCCGAAATATAGCCCCACTTCACTTTAAGACTGAAAGAGTAGCCGGGACCGCCTTACGCGCATGGTAATTTTGTGGAACTTCGGCTTGATTTCCTGGGACTTGGGGGATATTTTCCAGTCCCGGAAGCTCTAAACTAACTCCTGAATGCCTTGGTTTTTAGTGAAATGGACACAGGTGAAAGGGGCGCACGCTAGGTTTCCAGGTTGTAGGCCGAAATATAGGCCCACTTTATTTTAAGACTGAAAGTGTACACGAAACCGCCTTAAGAGCAATCGTCCCAAAATTTCGCCTAGAGGTGTGCAAAATGAAAAAATCGAAAATCCCCAAACTTTGCCAGGATATAGGTCTGGATGAACTATTTCTAGAAAAAATACTGTAAGTTCGATTAGATTTTTATTTTACGCGAACGGCGACAAAATCGGCTTGGCGGCTCTCACATCAGTTTCACGAGCTCCAAACAACGCATTATTTGAGCTTCGCTTAAAAATAAACAAAACGGTAAATCTGGCCATTGAATATCTTAATGAAAAGAACACATGTTTACGAACAGTCTGAAATATTATTTTTCCGATTCCATCGCAAACTGAATTTTTGGGCGATTTTTGCTTTTCTTCAATATTTCACTCATTTTGGCGAACAAAAAAAAGGCGAAATTGACAGGGTAAAATAGCACCTTGGTACATGGCATGGAGTTACATCAAGTTAATCCAGCGAAAGAACAGGGTTTCTTCTTCAAATAACCGCAATAAAATTTTTGGGCTACTAGCAATGCGAGATTTTAGGGCGCCAGACAAAAGTGGCACAAAGGACAAAACACGCCATTCCTTGTCACGCAATTAGGGGTGAAAAATCAACAATGCACTCGTGGAAAAGACAATAGGCCAGTTTTTTGGCGTAAAAACGTTACTATTCCGAATAAAAAGCTACTTTCTATCAATATTTGTCCTGTCTACTGCTCAGGTTGCCTGAAATTTAAACTTTTAGCGATTATTTTTCGAATCAAAATACAAAATCCTTATGTTTTGAATGGCCGAGGATGGATACAATTTATAAATTGTAACAAACCGTAAAATTAATATGTTTGCGTGTTTATACTTACACTATTGTAGTTAATCTGTACATACCATCTATCAGCGTCAAGCACGGACTGCATGTGTATTGGCTTCACAAGTTGTTGCCGTTAACTGCCCCCCGCTGCTCGCAAAATGTTGAAACACTAAAGTTTGCGTGACAGGCGGCCAGGCCACAATTGCAGGGGCAGGTAACACATATACTCGTCCTTTAAATTCATGGCACACGGCAATTTTGTTCGGGGACCTCAAATTATCCTTGAATTCTCTTTTAAGAGGTTTTTTTTCCTTTATTCTCTTCCTCCTCTATTTCATTTACTAATCATGACTAATCTGTTGAGACATGTTTTGACGCTTCATCAGATAAGCTGTCAACGCTTATCTGATCAGTTGTCTGCAACTTCTTGACATCTTGATTAGTGCAGAACATTTAATGTCTTTTTTTGTTGTTGTTGTAAATTTTGTGCTTTTACTCGTACATGTAAAGTTATCCTGCTTTTAAAGCTGTAAGCTGCCCACATTTTAATAGATAGGAAGAAAATTTACACGTTGGTATAATCGTGTGCGTCTGGGAATCATCAAGTACTTAGCACGCAATGACTGATACGAACACTTTAATTTCGTTTTCGATATCCACGAAAAAACCTCGAAACCGCCCACCAACACATAATCAGATTACTTCAGAGTCGATAATCTGTGCCGCGTTTGTACAGTTGCATGATACACGTTAAGAAATGGCAACCTGTGGCTACTCTGAACTTGTTGGAGGGCCGTGTGGATGCAGTAGTTCCAACCCGGCAAATGCTGTGTGTGAAACGATAGAAAGATGCGGAAGAAACATCAAGAGTCATTTGAAGTTTTTCGACTGCTTTGATTCAACTTTACAAACGGAGGCAGATCTTCTTCTGGCAAGAGCAGGTAACATGTCAATATTTCTCATAAATTGTGTAGAAGTTATGCAAGGTATAAACAATGAAATAAGTCGAGATGGTTGTTGAAGTAAGGCAATGCCTTGTAGTTTTGCTTCGGCTTTTCCCCGAGTTATGCACGCACCTGTCACTGGACACTACTAATACTAGCTAGCAAAATAAGAGG
This sequence comes from Orbicella faveolata, assembly GCF_042242905.1. Taxonomy (NCBI): domain Eukaryota; kingdom Metazoa; phylum Cnidaria; class Anthozoa; order Scleractinia; family Merulinidae; genus Orbicella; species Orbicella faveolata. The sequence continues at coordinate 34,879,707 of NW_028301539.1, forward strand.
TCGCAACATGAGGATCATTGTTTAATTGCATGCAAATAAACTCACCATCACAAGGTGAAGATGACTGAACCACGTTACTAGGCCGTCGTCTCAGACCTCTTTCGTACCGGGTTGTTAAGTGACCTTTCTGTTACTCCTCCCAGCTTGGACACGGCAAGAGACTAAAATACTCTAATCCCCAACCCCATCAGGCAAAACAAAGGCCAAAATGTATTAATTCCCCGCCTCCCTGGGAATGCAAAGGGAAAAAAATGCATTATCCCCCACTCCCTTGAGAGGGGCAGAGAGTCAAAGCCCCCACAGAGCCCCACCCATGCCCCATGTTTTCCCGGGTTGGGGGTTGGGGGTTTCCAGTGACAAGTGCATTATATTTACCTCGTTAGTAAAAGCGAAAAGGAACTGTTTTTTCGTGAAAGTATTACGAGTCAGATGTACAGATTTTCGCGTATCAGTTATGAAACCCTCAGCGCAGATATAAGGTATACAGGTGGGTGAAACTTTAAAACGAAATGACTTCCAGACATTTGGGTAAACATCACTGATGATGAATTGAGTCGCGAATGACATCTTGTTGAATGATAAACGCATGTAAATTATCTATAAATTTTCAGGGATTTTCGAGATAAAAGAGCATCATTTGAAAATGTCGATTTGTCCACGGCACCGAGATGCATATGGAATTAGATGGCGTTGTCAAAAAAAGTTATGTTCAGTCCCGCCAGACTGGAGTGTCCATAAGAAGAAAGAATTAAAAGGAGACCGAGGAGTCACAATCCAACAATCTCAGCTACTTTATAGACTCACTTCTGTGCTTGTTCCAGTTGCTTCGCGTAAGTCAATTTTTTTTCAGTGCATTGACCTGAATTTTTGTTTTATACCTAGCATGTTTTTGTCTATTTATTGCCCTAATTTTGTTGTTTCCAGCAATTTGTAAGCGCTGTCGGCTGTTTCTAACTAAAGAGTCAAAATCCACTCAGTTTGAAGCGCCATCCATGTCAACTGTCTCAACTAAGGAGATCGCCGCGATCCCACAAGCGGGTGAGCAAGAAACAGAGGGTATTTCATCGCCCTTGGAGTCAGCAGAAAGTGACCCAGTAAGTGTAATGGCCGAGCCTACAAGCAGATCATTTATGTTACTACCTGCACCTGGTCTGCGTAAGTGGCTTTATTGCTCGCGGGAAGGAAATGTTTTTCGCGCGGGAAGGCGGATCTCGTTCCCATTCTCCTCGCGACTGCGCCTTGTGCTGACAAGGCCACACTTCTAACACTCTGCCCGGCAAGCTGCCGAGAGACCTTGCTCGCATGCGCAGGCCACAAGTTTGGTTTGGGATATTGCGTTTTCTTGTGTGTGTGTTTTTTATCCTAGGTATACATTTTCAACTTCAAATTCATTTTGTTTTAGGAAAACGAAAGCGCCACTGGACTGTCTCAGGCTATGAAAAACCTATCAATTGTGACATCAGATGACAGCCCATACACAACAGAAAGTACTGATACTAGCAGCGCCAGTGATTCCTCCAGCAACTATGAAAACCAGACCCTTTGTCGCTTGAAGTTAAACGAGTTCCTTAGGGTCAGCGGTAAAGGAACTATAAATCAACCCAAAAAGAGCTGGGATCAGTTAAGCCTACGCACCAAGAATGCTCGCATCTCGAAAGCAAAAGATGCTGTCGTGGCGTCATTGGAGGTCATCTCTCCTGGAAACCCTGCGTCGTTGTGGCAAGCACTGAAGAGTTCACAGTCAGTGGAAGCATCCCTGTGCATAACACCCCAAACTTCAGCCGATCAGAAGTATCTGGAAGCCTTAGAAGAGACATATCAGAACGCCAATAGTTGGGACACACGCCGACAGATATTGTCAGTAATAGCTGATCTGATTCCATATTCAGTAATCCAGCAGTTCATACCAGGCATCACTGAGTATCGAATCAAAACTGCACGACAGCACACAATCCACCACGGGCGCGGTGTTCCTTTACCTGCCTCTAAAAGCCCAAGGATGCGTGTGGACGAATCACAATTAGATCACTTCCTGTGTTTCATAACTAGTGCACACGTTGTACAAGATTTACCATTTGGCCAACGCTACTTGTACCTAACAAACGGCAAGATCCTCGAAACACCGAATACCATTAGATCTATGATTCCTCAGCGAATAACTGACCAGTATCGTCAGTTTTGCTTGGAGACCAACTTCACACCTTTCAGCACCTCGACAATGTTGCGTATATTGTCATCATGTGCCGCCACAGTGAGAAAGTCACTTCATGGACTGGACTACTTTGCGGCTGAGGGAGCGAAAGCTTTCGACGACCTGGTGGCAATTGTTGAAAAACTGGGTGAGAGACAGTGGGTCCTTAGATGCCAGCAGGCACTGAAGGAGGGAAAACAGTACTTCAAAACAGACTACAAAGTAAGTATTGCCATGCATGCTTCATTTTTCTTTGTAAGTCATTCCAGTAGGGAAATGAGTTTACTTATTTATTGGAGACAGGGTACTCGCTCGGAACGAGATACTTCTTATAAGGTGTTACCTTGCCTCCGAAACGCGCGAACTATACATCCGTGAACGTATGGAATCAGCTCTAAATAGATTTAGATTTACTCCAAGCGACCAAAACAAATCAGTTACAACCCTAAACTGAAGTCGGGACAGCGGCAGCACTGGAAGATGGGTCTATTATTATAAAGTAAATCAATCATAATACCGGACATTGTTATTTTTTAAATAAGTCAAAACGAGATCAATACAGACGTTCTCGTGGCTCTTTTAGAAGCTTTTACCCCTTCAAGACATTTCAAACAAAATGGCTAATATTTTGACTCTAGTACATAGTAAAGCAGCTAAAAATCCTCAATCTTTGGATGGCAAATTCTAATATAGCTCATAGCTTATGGCGGAGCACTCCTTCGCTCTTCATGAAGGGGAACTCAAAAAAGGGGAAACGCGTGTAAAGTATTCTGTTGTTCCGTTTTCATGGTTTGTATATACACTGTACAACATATCATTTTTTATACTGATCTTCTGTCACATTTTTCTTAAATGGTTAAGGTCCATATTACAGCAGCCTCACACGTTCCAGATCATTGCAGCACGTACGCTCTAAGTGACCCTAAAGAGGACTGTCTCCATGTGGCGTGTGACCATTCCCATGACAAGTGCTGTCCTTCTTGTGACCAGCTGAAATCCATTATGATGGAAATTGAGTCTTCATTAAGATCCTCCGAGTTGAGAGACGAAGACCGGGATGACTTGATGTACACACTTCAACAAGCCTATGAGGCAATTGAATCATGGAAAGCTCATCAGTTGAGATCAATTCAGCAGGACAAGGCAAGAACGAATCTTCTAGAAAACCTGGAAACGTCTTCAGTTCTCATCACACAGGACTTGGCCATGAAGTTCCTGCCACAAAAGTACAGGGAAACGCAAGCTGATTGGTTTGGCAAAAGAGGGATTTCTTGGCACATTAGTGTTGTTGTCCGTAAGATTGCCGACAAGCTGCAGCACCAAGCGTTTGTTCACATAGTCGAGAATTGCAGTCAAGACAGCAACGTGGTGGTCAGCATCATACGACACACACTCCAACAACTCAAGAAAGAACATCCGGAGATTAAGACTGCCTTTCTCCGACAAGACAACGCCGGATGCTACCACAGCTTCACCATGATAGCTGCTTGCCGACTTATGAAAGAAGCAACTGATATCAAAGTTGAGAGAGTGGACTTCAGCGACCCACAAGGCGGTAAGGGTCCATGCGACAGAAGAGCAGCAACGATCAAAGCACATGTTCTTCGCTACATCAATGAAGGCCATGATGTAATCTCTGCGGATGATCTGAAACGAGCTATTCTATCTCATGGTGGTGTCAGAGGCGTCCGAGTTACCTTGATTGATTCCACAAAGCAGCATCCAATCTCGTTGCAGGGGAAACTGGAAGGAGTGAGCAACTTAAATAATTTCCATTATGGAGAGGAATGTCTGACTGTGTGGAAGGCATTTGATGTGGCAGAAGGAAAGACCATACCATGGTCTCAGTTGCAAGGTAAAAATATATATATATTTCTTGCTCACTTTTACCAAATTTTTATTTTCTCGCGCGCTTTTTTTTCGCGTCACGCTCGAAGGACTAAGTAAGGGCTGCTCGTAATATATCAGGGTTACCGCTAATGTAATTACTTGAAGAATCTTAGGTTCGGTTTATACCCTTATTACTGAAGGCGCTTTTGTTTCAAATGCCATTGCCACAAAATGCAACAAAATCTCGTGTCTTGTCTTGTTTAGGTATTTTTTATGTTCTCTTTTCGTTAGTCCAAATGGGTTCAGTGAAGGATCCAGTATTCCCCGAGAGTTCCTTTTCTCCTGGAGACTTCCAAAACGTCTCTTTGTCTGACAACACGCGGTCTCCTGTTGAAGACAATCCAGAAAACACCGTTCAAGGAGAGCAAAACACTGCACCCGCTGACAACGAGCACGCTGGTCTTTTTTCCTGTCCAGTTGAAGGATGCGTGAGTACTTTTCAGCGCCATTGTAACCTGGAGCGGCATATGCATTATGGCAAGTGCAAATTTGTAGAGGAAAGACACTCCCTTCTCGACAAAGCAAAGATTCTTTACGCTGAAAAACAACAGGAAGGATCAAGCGCACAGCCATTTATTGCCGGTTCTGAGCTTTCGGAGCAAAGTGTCAAAGCGTTACCGCGGGGCTGGGCATTGCGATCTACGAAGAAGGCTGCCCGTTTCAATGCTAAGCAGAAGGCCTACCTAGACGAGAAATTTAAAATAGGAGAACAGACAGGATTCAAAGCAGACCCCGCACAGGTGGCTCAAGATATGAGACATGCAAAACATGAAGACGGGAGCCGCAGATTCACTGTAGATGAATTCCTAGCGCCACAGCAAATAAAATCTTATTTTTCAAGAATGGCGGCAAAATTCAGGCAAGGAAGTCACGATGTTGCAGACGAGTGGGACGGTCAAGCTGTTGCAGAGCAAGACGCGTATTCCTCCGCCCGTGCGCACATTCTTGAAGAGTGTCGGCTGACCCACCCGATCACTTACGATACATACAATCTCTGTGAACTGTATGCAAGAAATAAGCTAACCAAGCTCAGCGTCCCTATTTTGCGCATAATATGCAGCCACTTTGAAATGGAAATTGACAATCTTCCACTACGGCTAAAAAAGCCGTATGTTCAATTAATTGAAGAGCTCGTGAGATCGTGCTCGTGTGCATAACTGTCTTAAATTTTTGTGTACATTCAGATGTTACATACATCAATTAGGGTCGACAGACCCATTACCCATGCCTCCGTCGTTTAGTTTTAGTTTTTCACACTAGTTTGGCCACAAAATAACTTCGAGTTTCATGCTAATAGCCTATAGCCACCAAATCTGTCAGGATGTTCATGATTAACAGGCCCAGCACGGTGGAGTAGGTGTAGACGTATCTTGTGAAATAATTATTAAACAAAAATAGGAAAAAACTATTCCAATATTGAGGTTCGCAACAAAATTGTACTAAAAATAAAGGAAGTGTGACGACTACTTTTTTAAATTACAGTCGAACCCCTATTAAGCGGCCACGTATTAAACGGCCACCCCTTTTAGGCGGCCGGTAATCGAAGTCCCAAAATCCATTTCCCCAAGGGTGGCCGTTTAATAGGGACAATAGGGTTTGAACTGTAGAACACGTACAAGGTGCGTGGGCGTTCAGTAGTCTGTCACGCAATTCTCATCGTTTGCAGCGGTTGGCAGTTAACGGCAACAACTTGTGAAGCCAATACACATGCAGTCCATGCTTGGCGCGGATACATGGTATGTACAGATTAACTACAATACTCAAATTGAAGTATAAATACGGCAAAGTATCGATTTTACGGTTTATTACAATTTACAAATTGTATCCGTCCTCGGCCGTTCGAAACATGAGGATTTTGTATTTTGATTCGAAAAATAATCGCTAAAAGTTTAAATTTCAGGCAACCTGAGAAGTAGACAGGACAAATATTGATAGAAAGTAGCTTTTTATTCGGAATAGTAACGATTTTACGCCAAAAAACTGGCCTATTGTCTTTTCCACGAGTGCATTGTTGATTTTTCACCCCTAATTGCGTGACAAGGAATGGCGTGTTTTGTCCTTTGTGCCACTTTTGTCTGGCGCCCTAAAATCTCGCATTTCTAGTAGCCCAAAAATTTTATTGCGGTTATTTGAAGAAGAAACCCTGTTCTTTCGCTGGATTAACTTGATGTAACTCCATGCCATGTACCAAGGAGCTATTTTACCCTGTCAATTTTGCCTTTTTTTTGTCCGCCAAAATGAGTGAAATATTGAAGAAAAGCAAAAATCGCCCAAAAATTCAGTTTGCGATGGAATCGGAAAAATAATATTTCAGACTGTTCGTAAACATGTGTTCTTTCCATTAAGATATTCAATGGCCAGATTTACCGTTTTGTTCATTTTTAAGCGAAGCTCAAATAATGCGTTGTTTGGAGCTCGTGAAACTGATGTGAGAGCCGCCAAGCCGATTTTGTCGCCGTTCGCGTAAAATAAAAATCTAATCGAACTTACAGTATTTTTTCTAGAAATAGTTCATCCAGATCTATATCCTGGCAAAGTTTGGGGATTTTCGATTTTTTCATTTTGCACACCTCTAGGCGAAATTTTGGGACGATTGCTCTTAAGCAGATCGAAATTTTTAGCCACTATGGCTCGATCTGCTAAAACTTGGGGGGATATTTTCCAGTCCCAGGGACTCTACCCTAACTCTTGATGGCCTTAGTTTTCAGTAAAATGGTCACAGGTAACAGGAGCGCACGCTCGGTGTCGAGCTTCTAGGCCGAAATGTAGCCCCAGTCCATTTTAAGACTGAAAGAGTAAACGAAACTGCCGTAGGCTTATCGTAATTTAAAGAAAGTATGGCTCAATTTGCCGAAACTTGAAGGATAGCTTCCAGTCTCATGGATTCTAAACTATCTCCTGATGGACTTAGTTCTTAGTGAAATGGACACAGGTAAAAGGAGAGCACGCTCGGTGTCGAGCTTGTAGAACCGAAATATAGCCCCACTTCATTTTCGGAGTAAACGAGTAGCCGAGACCGCCTTACGCGCATCGTGATTTTGAGCATCTTTGGCTCGATTTGCCGGAATTCGGGGAATATTTTCCATTCCCGAGGACTCTATGCTAACTCCTGATGAACTTAGTTTTCAGTGATATGTACACAGGCAAAAGGAGCGCACGCTCGGTGTTGAGCTTGTCGGCCGAAATATAGCCCCACTTCATTTTAAGACTGAAAGAGTAGCCGAGACCGACTTACGCGCATCGTGATTTTGAGCAACTTTGGCTCGATCTGCCAGAATTTGGGAAATATTTTCCAGTCCCAAGGACTCTAAACTAACTCCTGATGGCCTAAGATGTCAGTGAAATGGACACAGGTAAAATTAGCGCACGCCCGGTCTCGAGCTTCTAGGTCGAAATATAGCCCCCCTTAATTTTAAGACTGAAAGAGTAGCCGAGACCGCCTTACGCGCATCGTGATTTTGGGCCGCTTTTGCTCGATTTTCCGGAAGTTGGCGAATAATTTAAAGTCCCGGGGACGCTAAAATAACTCCCGATGACCTTGGTTTGCAGTTTAACGAACACAGCAAAACATTCCGAACGCTCACCTTCGAGCTTCAGGGCCGAAATATAGCCCTACTTAAATTTAAGACTGAAAGAATAGCCGAGAGCCCGTTACGTGCATCGTAATTTTCATCAACTTCGGCACCATTTCCTGAAACTTGGAGAATATTTTCCAGTCCCGCGGACTCTATACTAACTCCTGATGGCCTTGGTTTGCAGTGAAATGGACACAGCAAAACTTTTTGAACGCTCACTTTCGAGCTTGTGGGCCTAAATATAGCCACACTTCACTTTAAGACTGAAACAGTAGCCGAGACCGCGTTACGCGCATCGTGATTTTGATCAACTTCTGCTCGCTTTCCTGGAACTTGGGGAATATTTTCCAGTCCTGGGGACCCTAAACTAACTCCTGATGGCCATGGTTTGCAGTGAAATTCACACAGCACAAGTTTTTGAACGCACACTTTCGAGCTTCTAGGCCGAAATATAGTCCCACATCACTTACGACTTAAAGAGTAGCCGAGACCGGCGTGCGCGCATCGTGATTTTGACCAACTTCGGGTCGATATTCCGGAACTTGGGGGATATTTTCCAGTCCCAGAGACTCTAAACTAACTCTTGATGGCCTTGGTTTGCAGTGAAATGGAGACAGCAAAACTCTTTGAACGCTGACCTTCAAGCTTCTGGGCCGAAATATAGCCCACTTTACTTTAATACTGAAAAAGTAGCCGAGACCGCCTTACGCGCATCGTGATTTTGACAAACTTCGGGTGGATTTCCCGGAACTTGGGGGATATTTTCCAGTCCCTTGGACGCTGAACTAGGTGCCGATGGCCTTGTTTTGCAGTGAAATGGACACAGCAAAGCTTTTTGAACGCTCACTTTCGAGCTTGTGGGCCGAAATATAGCCATACTGCACTTTAAGACTGAAACAGTAGCCGACACCACGTTTCGCGCATCGTGATTTTGATCAACTTCGGCTCGATTTCCCGGAACTTGCGAAATATTTTCCAGTCCCGGGGACTCTAAACTCACTCGTGGTGGTCTTGGTTTGCAGTGAAACGGAAACAGAAAAAGTTTTTGATCGCATACTTTCGAGCTTCTGGACCGAAATAGAACCCCACTTCACTTGAAGACTGAAAGAGTAGCCGAGACCGCCTTACGTGCATCGTGATTTTGAGCAACTTCGGCTCGATTTGCCGGAACTAAGGGGATATATTCCAGTTCTGAGGACTCTAAACTAATTCCTGATGGCCTTGGTTTGCAGTAAAATGGACCCAGCAAAACTTTTTGAACGCTGAATTTCGAGCTTCTGGGCCAAAATATAGCCCCCCATTACTTTAACACTGAAAGAGTAGCCGAGACCGCCTTACGCGCATCGTGATTTTGAAAAACTTCGGCTCGATTTCTCGAAACTTGGGGGATATTTTCCAGTCCCGGGGACTCTCAACTAACTCCTGCTTGTCTTGGTTTGCAGTGAAATGGACACAGCGAAAGTTTTTGAACGCTCACTCTCGAGCTTCTGGGCCGAAATAGAGCCCCATGTTACTTTAAGACTGAAAGAGTAGGCGAGACCGTCTTGAGCGAATCGTGATTTTGACCAATTTCGCGTTTATTTCCCGAAACTTGGGGGATATATTCCAGTCAAAGGGACTCTAAAGTAACTCCTGATGGCCTTGGTTTTCAGTGAAATGGACAGAGCACAACTTTGGAGCTTCTGGGCAGAAATATAGCCCCACTTTACTTTAAGACTGAAAGAGTAGATGAGACCGCCTTACGCGCATCGTAATTTTGACGAACTTGGAATGGACTTCCCGGAACTTGGGGGATATTTTGCAGTCCCTTGGACGCTAAACTAAGTCCTGATGGCCTTGTTTTGAAGTAAAATGGACACAACAAAACTTTTTGAACGCTCACTGTCTAGCTTGTGGGCCGAAATATAGCCACACTTCACTTTAGGACTGACACAGTAGCCGAGACCACGTTACGCGCATCATGAATTTGATCAACTTCGGCTCGATTTCCCGGGACTTGGGGGATATTCTCCAGTCCCGGGGACTCTAAAGTAACTTTTGGTGGCCTTGGTTTGCACTGAAAGTGACAGAGCAAAACTTTTTAAACACTCACTATCGAGCTTCTGGGCCGAAATATTGCCCCACTTCACTTTAAGACTGAAAGAGTAGCCGAGACCACCTTACGCACATCGTGATTTTGACCAACTTCGGCTCGATTTACCGGAAGTTGGGGGATATTTTCCAGTCCCGAGGACTGTTAAGTAACCCCTGATGGCCTTGGTTTGAATTGAAATGGATACAGGAAAACGTTTTGAACGCTCACTTTTGAGCTTCTGGGCCGAAATATGGCCCCACTTCACTTTAAGACTGAAAGAGTAGCGGAGAAGGTCTTACGCGCATCGTGATTTTGACCAACGTCTTCTCGATTTTCCGGAACTTGGGAAATACATTCCACTCCCGGGGACTCTAAACTAACTCCTGATAGCCTTGGTTTGCAATGAAATAGACACTAATTTTTTTTGAGCTTTGAGCTTGTGGGCCGAAATAGAGCCCCACTTCACTTTAAGACTGAAGGAGTAGCCGACACCGCCTTAAGCGCACCGTGATTTTGACCAACTTCGGCTCGATTTGCCGGAACTTGGGGGATATTTTCCAGTCCCGGGGACTCTAAACTAACTCCTGATTGTCTTGGTTTTCAGTGAAATGGACACAGCGAAACTTGTTGAACGCTCACTCTCGAGCCTCTGGACCGAAATATAGCCCCACTTTACTTTAAGACTGAAAGAGTAGCCGAGACCGTCTTGCGCAAATCGTGATTTTGACCAACTTCGGGTGGGTTTCCCGGAACTTGGGGGATATATTCCATTTCCGCGGGCTCTAAACTAACTCCTGATGGCCTTGGTTTTCAGTGAAATGGACAAAGGAAAGCTTTTTGAACACTCTCTTTGTAGCTTCTGGGCCGAAATAGAATCCCACTTCACTTTGAGACTGAAATAGTAGCCGAGACCGCCTCACGCGCATCGTGAGTTAGACCAAGTTCAGCTCGATTTCACGCAACTTTTGGGATATTTTCCAGTCCGGGGAACTCTAAACTAACTCCGGGTTGCCTTGGTTTGCACTGAAATGCGCAGAGCATAACTTTTTGAACGCCCACTTTGGAGCTTCTGGGCCGAAATATCGCCCCACTTCACTTTAAGACTGAAAGAGTAGCCGAGATCGCCCTACGCGCATCGTGATTTTGACCATTTTCGGATCGATTTCTCGGAACTTGGGGAATATTTTCCGCTCCCGGGGACTCTAAACTAACTCCTGATCGCCTTGCTTTGCATTGAAATGGACAGAGCAAGACTTTTTGAACGCTCACCTTCGAGCTTCCTGGCCGAAATAAAGCCCGACTTTACTTTAAGACTTAACGAGTAACCGAGACCACCTTACGCGCATTATGATTTTGACAAACTTCGGGTGGATCTTCCGGAACTTGGGGAACATTTTCCAGTGCCTTGGACGCTAAACTAAGTCCTGATGGCCTTGTTTTGGAGTGAAATGGGGACGGGAAAAGTTTTTGAACGCTCACTTTCGAGCTTGTGGGCCTAAATATAGCCACACTTCACTTTAAGACTGAAACAGTAGCCGAGACCGCGTTACGCGCATCGTGATTTTGATCAACTTCTGCTCGCTTTCCTGGAACTTGGGGAATATTTTCCAGTCCCGGGGACTCTAAACTAACTCCTGATGGCCATGGTTTGCAGTGAAATTCACACAGCACAAGTTTTTGAACGCACACTTTCGAGCTTCTAGGCCGAAATATAGTCCCACATCACTTACGACTTAAAGAGTAGCCGAGACCGGCGTGCGCGCATCGTGATTTTGACCAACTTGAGCTCGCTTTCCCGGAACTTGGGGAATATTTTCCAGTCCCAGGGACGCTAAACTAACTCTTGATGGCCTTGTTTTTCAGTCAAAGAACACAGGAAAACTTTTTGAACGCTCTCTTTTGGGCTTCTGAGCCGAAATATAGCCCCACTTCACTTTAAGACTGAAACAGTAGCCGATACCGCATTTCGCGCATCGTGATTTTGATCAACTTCGGTTCGATTCCCCGGAACTTGGGCAATATTTTTCAGTCCCGGGGACTCTAAACTAACCCCTGATGGGCTTGGTTTGCAGTGAAATGGACACAGCAAAACTTTTTGAACGCTCACTTTCGGGCTTCTGGCCCGAAATATAGTCCCACTTCACTTTAAGACAGAAAGAGTAGCCGACACCACTTTAGGGGCATCGTGATTTTGACCAACCTCAGCTCAATTTCCCGGACCTTGGGGCATATTTTCTTGTCCCGGGGACTGCTGTGTCCATTTCACTGCAGACCAAGGCCTTCAGGGGTTAGTTTAGACTCCTTGGGACTTGAATATATCCCCGAAGTTTCGGGAAATCGAGCCGAAGTTGGTCAAAATCACGATGCGCGTAAGACGGTGTCGGCTACTCTTTCAGTCTTAAACTGAAGTGGGGCTATATTTCGGCTCAGAAGCCCGAAGGGGAGCGTTGAAAAAAGTTTTGCTCTCTCCATTTCAATGCAAACCAAGGCAATCAGGAGTTACTTTAGAGTCCCCGGTACCGGAAAATATTGCCCATTTCCCGGGAAATCGAGCCAACGTTGGTCAAAATCACGATGCGCGTAAGGCGGTGTCGGCTATTCTTTCATTCTTAAAGTGAACTCGGGCTATATTTCGGCCCAGAAGCTCGAAAGTGAAAGTTCAAAAAGTTTTGCTGTGTCCATTTCGCCGCGAACCAAGCCACATCAGGAGATAGTTTACAGTCTCCGGGACATCAAAATATCCCCCAAGTTGCGGCAAATCGAGCCGAAGTTTGTCAAAATCACGATGCGCGTAAAGCAGTCTCGGCTACTCTTTGAGTCTTAAAGTGACGTGGCTGTATATTTCGGCCCACAAGCTCGAAAGTGAGCGTTCAAAAAGTTATGCTGTGCCCATTTCACTGCAAAGCAAGGCCCTCAGGAAGTAGTTTACAGTGCCCGGAACTGGAAAATATCCCCCATGTTCCGCGAAGTCGAGACGACGTTGGTCAAAATTACGATTCGCGTAAGGCGCTCTCGGCTACTCCTTCAGTCTTAAAGTGAAGTAGGGCAAGTTTTCCTGCGTCCATTTCACTGCAAACCAAGGCCATCAGGAGTTAGTTTAGAGTCCCCGGGACTTGAAAATATGGCCAAAATTCTAGAAAATCGAGCGGAAGTTGCTCAAAATGACGATGCGCGTCCCGGGGACGCTAAACTAACTCGTGATGGCCTTGGTTTGCAGTGAAATGAACACAGCAAAACTTTTTGAACGCTTACTTTCGGGCTTCTAGCCCGAAATATAGCCCCACTTCACTTTAAGACTGAAAGAGTAGCCGAGACTACCTTACGCAAATCGTGATTTTGACCAACTTGGGCTCGATTTCCCGGAGGTTGGGGGATATTTTCCAGTCCCGGGGACTCTAAACTAGCTCCTGATGGCTTTGGTTTGCAGTGAAATAAACACAGGGAAACTTTTTGAACGCTCACTTTCAAGTTCCTGGGCAGGAATAAAGCCTCACTTCACTTTAAGACTGAAACAGTAAGCGAGACCGCCTAACGCGCACCGTGATTTTGACCAACTTCGGCTAAATTTACCTGAACTTGGGGGATATTTTCCAGTCCCGAAGACTCTTAAGTAACCCCTGATGGCCTTCGTTTGCATTGAAATGGATACAGGAAAACTTTTTGAAGCTCACTTTTGAGCTTCTGGGCCGAAATATAGTCCCACTTCACTTTAAGACTGAAAGACTAGCCAAGACCGTCTTGCGCGCATCGTGATTTTGACCAACGTCTTCTCGATTTTCCGGAACTTGGGAAATATATTGGAGTCCCGGGGACTCTAAAGTAACTCCTGATGGCCTTGGTTTGCAGTGAAATGGACACAGCAAATTTTTTGCAGCGCTCACTTTGGAGCTTCTGGGCCGAAATATAGCCCCACTTCACTTTAAGACTGAAATAGTAGCCGAGACCGCCTTGGACGCATCGTGAATTTGACCAACTTCGGCTTGAGTTGCCAGAACTTAAGGGATATTTTCCAGTCCCGTGGACTCTAAACTAACTCATGATGGCCTTGGTGTTCAGTTAAATTGAGAGAGCAAAACTTTTTGAACGCTCACTTTCGAGCTTCTGGGCCGAAATATACAGCCATGTCACTTTAAGACTAAAAGAGTAGCCGAGACTGCTTTACGCGCTTCGTGATTTTGACAAACTTCGGCTCGATTTCCCGGGACTTGGGGGATATTTTGATGTCCCGGACACTGTAAACAATCTGCTGATGTGGCTTGGTTTGCGGTCAAATAGACACAGCAAAACTTTTTGAACTTTCACTTTCTAGCTTCTGGGCCAAAATGTAGCCCCAGTTCACTTTAAGAATGAAAGAGTAGCCGAGACGGCCTTACGCGCATCGTGATTTTGACAAAATTCGGCTCGATTTGCCCGAACTTGGGCGATATTTTCCAGTCCCGAGGAGTCTAAACTAACACCTGATGGCCTTGGTTTGCAGTGAAATGAGCACAGCAAAACTTTTTGAACTTTCACTTTCTAGCTTCTCGGCCGAAATATAGCCCCAGTTCACTTTAAGAATGAAAGAGTAGCCGAGACCGCCTTACGCGCATCGTGATTTTGACAAAATTCGGCTCGATTTGCCCGAACTTGGGCGATATTTTCCAGTCCCGAGGAGTCTAAACTAACTCCTGATTGCCTTGGTTTTTAGTGAAATGAACACAGTAACACTTTTTGAAGGCTTATTTTCGAGCTTCTGGGATGAAATATAGCCCCACTTCACTTTGAGACTGAAAGAGTAGGCGAGACCGCCTTACGCGCATCGTGATTTTGAGCAACTTCCGCTCGATTTTCTAGAATTTTGGCGATATTTTCAAGTCCCGGGGACTCTAAACTAACTCCTGATTGCCTTGGTTTGCAGTGAAATGGACGCAGGAAAAGTTTTTGAACGCTCAGTTTCGAGCTTCTGGGCCGAAATACAACCGTACTTCACTTGAAGACTGAAATAGTAGCCGAGACCGCGTTACGAGCATCGTGATTTTGACCAAGTTCAGCTCGATTTCCCCGAACTTGGGGGATATTTTCCAGTCCGGGGGACTTTAAACTAACTCCTGATTGCCCTGGTTTGCAGGTAAATGCAGAAAGCGTAACTTTTTAAAGGGTCACTTTCGAGCTTCTGGGCCGAAATATAGCCCAACTTTACTTTAAGACTGAAATAGTAGCCGAGACCACCTTACGCGCATCGTGATTTTGACCAACTTCCGTTCGATTTCCCGGAGCTTCGGGGATATATTCCAGTCCCGGGGACTCTAAACTAACTGCTGATGGCCTTGGTTTGCAGTGAAATGGACACAGCCAAACTTTTTGAACGTTTACTTTCGAGCTTCTGGGCCGAAATATAGCCCCACTTCACTTTAAGACTGAAAGAGTAGGCGAGAGCCCGTTACGCGCATCGTAATTTTCATCAACTTCGGCACCATTTCCTGAAACTTGGAGAATATTTTCCAGTCCCGCGGACTCTATACTAACTGCTGATGGCCTTGGTTTGCAGTGAAATGGACACAGCAAAACGTTTTGAACGCTCACTTTCGAGCTTGTGGGCCTAAATATAGCCACACTTCACTTTAAGACTGAAACAGTAGCCGAGACCGCGTTACGCGCATCGTGATTTTGATCAACTTCTGCTCGCTTTCCTGGAACTTGGGGAATATTTTCCAGTCCCGGGGACCCTAAACTAACTCCGGATGGCCATGGTTTGCAGTGAAATTCACACAGCACAAGTTTTTGAACGCACACTTTCGAGCTTCTAGGCCGAAATATAGTCCCACATCACTTACGACTTAAAGAGTAGCCGAGACCGGCGCGCGCGCATCGTGATTTTGACCAACTTCGGGTCGATATTCCGGAACTTGGGGGATATTTTCCATTCCCAAGGACTCTAAACTAACTCTTGATTACCTTGGTTTGCAATGAAATGGAGACAGCAAAACTTTTTGAACGCTCACCTTCAAGCTTCTGGGCCGAAATATAGCGCACTTTACTTTAATACTGAAAAAGTAGCCGAGACCGCCTTACGCGCATCGTGATTTTGACAAACTTCGGGTGGATTTCCCGGAACTTGGGGGATATTTTCCAGTCCCTTGGACGCTGAACTAGGTGCCGATGGCCTTGTTTTGCTGTGAAATGGACACAGCAAAGCTTTTTGAACGCTCACTTTCGAGCTTGTGGGCCGAAATATACAGCCACGTCACTTTAAGACTCAAAGAGTAGCCGAGACTGCTTTACGCGCATCGTGATTTTGACAAACTTCGGCTCGATTTGCCGCAACTTGGGGGATATTTTGATGTCCCGGAGACTGTAAACTATCTCCTGATGTGGCTTGGTTCGCGGTGAAATGGACACAGCAAAACTTTTTGAACTTTCACTTTCGAGCTTCTGGGCCGAAATATAGCCCGAGTTCACTTTAAGAATGAAAGAATAGCCGAGACCGCCTTACGCGCATCGTGATTTTGACCAACGTTGGCTCGATTTCGCGGGAAATGGGGAATATTTTCCGGTACCGGGGACTCTAAAGTAACCCCTGATTGCCTTGGTTTGCATTGAAATGGAGAGAGCAAAACTTTTTCAACGCTCCCCTTCGGGCTTCTGAGCCGAAATATAGCCTCACTTCAGTTTAAGACTGAAAGAGTAGCCGACACCGTCTTACGCGCATCGTGATTTTGACCAACTTCGGCTCGATTTCCCGAAACTTCGGGGATATATTCAAGTCCCAAGGAGGCTAAGCTAACCCCTGATGGCCTTGGTCTGCAGTGAAATTGACGCAGCAAGTTTTTGTGAACGCTTACTTTCGAAATTCTGGTCCGAAATATAGCCCAACTTCACTTTAAGACTGAAATAGTAGCCGAGACCGCCTTAGATGCATCGTGATTTTTACCAACTTCGGCTTGAGTTGCCAGAACTTAAGGGATATTTTCCAGTCCCGTGGACTCTAAACTAACTCATGATGGCCTTGGTTTTCAGTTAAATTGAGAGAGCAAAACTTTTTGAACGCTCACTTTGGAGCTTCTGGGCCGAAATATACAGCCACGTCACTTTAAGACTCAAAGAGTAGCCGAGACTGCTTTACGCGCATCGTGATTTTGACAAACTTCGGCTCGATTTCCCGGGACTTGGGGGATATTTTGATGTCCCGGACACTGTAAACGATCCGCTGATGTGGCTTGGTTTGCGGTGAAATGGACAAAGCAAAACTTTTTGAACTTTCACTTTCTAGCTTCTGGGCCGAAATATAGCCCGAGTTCACATTAAGAATGAAAGAGTAGCCGAGACGGCCTTACGCGCATCGTGATTTTGACAAAATTCGGCTCGATTTGCCCGAACTTGGGCGATATTTTCCAGTCCCGAGGAGTCTAAACTAACTCCTGATGGCCTTGGTTTACAGGGAAATGAACACAGCAAAACTTTTTGAACTTTCGCTTTCTAGCTTCTCGGCCGAAACATAGCCCCAGTTGACTTTAAGAATGAAAGAGTAGCCAAGACCGCTTTACGCGCATCGTGATTTTGAGGAACTTGCGCTCGATTTTCTAGAATTTTGGCGATATTTTCAAGTCCCGGGGACTCTAAACTAACTCCTGATTGCCTTGGTTTGCAGTGAAATGAGCACAGCAAAACTTTTTGAACTTTCACTTTCTAGCTTCTCGGCCGAAATATAGCCCCAGTTCACTTTAAGAATGAAAGAGTAGCCGAGACCGCCTTACGCGCATCGTGATTTTGACAAAATTCGGCTCGAGTTCCCCGAACTTGGGCGATATTTTCCAGTCCCGAGGAGTCTAAACTAACTCCTCATGGCCTTAGTTTGAAGTGAAATGAACACAGTAACACTTTTTGAAGGTTTATTTTCGAGCTTCTGGGATGTAATATAGCCCCACTTCACTTTCAGACTGAAAGAGTAGCCGAGACCGCCTTACGCGCATCGTGATTTTGAGCAACTTCCGCTCGATTTTCTAGAATTTTGGAGATATTTTCAAGTCCCGGGGACTCTAAACTAACTCCTGATTGCCTTGGTTTGCAGTGAAATGGACGCAGGAAAAGTTTTTGAACGCTCAGTTTCGAGCTTCTGGGCCGAAATACAACTGTATTTCACTTTAAGAGTGAAATAGTAGCCGAGACCGCGTTACGAGCATCGTGATTTTGACCAAGTTCAGCTCGATTTCCCCGAACTTGGGGGATATTTTCCAGTCCGGGGGACTTTAAGCTAACTCCTGATTTCCCTGGTTTGCAGGTAAATGCAGAAAGCGTAACTTTTTAAAGGGTCACTTTCGAGCTTCTGGGCCGAAATATAGTCCCACTTTACTTTAAGACTGAAAGAGTAGCCGAGACCGTCTTACGCGCATCGTGATTTTGACCAACTTCCGTTCGATTTCCCGGAGCTTCGGGGATACATTCCAGTCCCGGGGACACTAAACTAACTGCTGATGGCCTTGGTTCGCAGTGAAATGGACACAGCACATTTTTTTGAACGCTCAGTTTCGAGCTTCTCAGCCGAAATATAGCCCTACTTCACTTTGACCAACTTCGGCTGGATTTCCCGGAAGTTGGCGAATATTTTCAATTCCCGGGGAAGCTAAACTAACTTCCGATGGCCTTAGTTTGCAGTTAAATGGACACAGCAAAACTTTTTGAACGCTCACTTTCGAGCTTATCGGTCGAAATATAGCCCCACTGAACTTTAAGACTGAAAGAGTAGCCGAGACCGCCTTACGCGCATCGTGATTTTGGGTTACTTCGGCTCGATTTCCCGGAAATAGGGGGATATTTTCCAGTGCGGGGGACTCTAAACTAACTCCTGATGGCCTTGGTTTCCAGTGAAATGGACACAGCAAAACTTTTTGAACGCTCACTTTTGGGCTTCTGGCCCGAAATATAGCCCTACTTCTTTTTAAGACTGAAAGAGTAGGCGGGAGCGCCTTACGGGCATGGTGATTTTGAGGATCTTCGACTCGATCTGGCGAAACTTGGGAGATATTTTCCAGTCCCAAAGTCTCTAAACTCACTCCTGATTGTCTAAGATGTGAGTGAAATAGAGACAAAAATTTTTGAACCCTTACTTTCGAGCTTCTGGAGTTAAATCTAAGCCCACTTTTCCTTAAGACTGAAAGAGTAGCCGAGACCCCCTTAAGCGCATCGTGATTTTGACTAACTTGGGGTGGATTTCCCGTAACTTGGGGGATATTTCCAGTCCCTTGGACGCTAAACTAAGTCGTGATGGCCTTGTTTTGCAGTGAAATGGACACAGCAAAACTCTTGAAACACTCAGTTTCGAGCTTCTGGGCCGAAATATTGCCCCACTTCACTTTAAGACTGAAAGAGTAGCCGAGATCGCCGTACGCGCGTCGTGATTTTGACCAACTTCGGTTAAATTTCCCGGAACTTGGGGGATATTTTCCAGTTTCGGGGACTCTAAACTGACCCCCGACGTCTTTGGTCTGCAGTAAAATGGACACAGCAAAACTTTTTGAACGCTCACTTTTGAGCTTTTGGGCCGAAATATAGCTCCACTTCACTTTAAGAGTGAAAGAGTAGCCGAGACCGCCTTACGCCCATCGTAATTTTGACCAACTTCGGCTCGATTTCCCGGAACTTGGGGGATATTTTCCAGTCCCGCGGACTCTAAAGTAACTCCTGATGGCCTTGCTCTGGAGTGAAATGGACACAGCACAACTTTTTGAACGCTCACTTTCCAGCTTCTGGGCGGAAATATTGCCCCAGTTCAGTTTAAGAATGAAAGAGTAACCGGGAGCGCCTTACGCGCATCGTGATTTTGACCAACTTTGGCTCGATTTCCCGGGAAATGGGGGATATTTTCCGGTACCGGGGACTCTAAACTAACTCCTGATTGCCTTGGTTTGCAGTGAAATGGACACAGCACAACTTTTTGAACGCTGACGTTTGAGCTTCTGGGCCGAAGCATAGCCCTACTTCACTTTAAGACTGAAAGAGTAGCCGAGACCGCCTTACGCGCATCGTGATTTTGGGCTACTTCGGCTCGATTTCCCGGAACTTGGGAGATAATTCCCAGTCCCGGGCACTCTAAACTAATTCCTGATGGCCTTGGTTTTCAGTGAAATGGACACAGCCAAACTCTTTGAACGTTCACTTTCGAGCTTCTGGGCCGAAATATAGCCCCACTTCACTTTAAGACTGAAAGAGTAGCCGGGACAGCCTTACGCGCATGGTAATTTTGTCCAACTTCGGCTTGATTTCCTGGAATTTGGGGGATATTTTCCAGTCCCGGAAGCTCTAAACTAACTCCTGAATGCCTTGGTTTTTAGCGAAATGGACACAGGTAAAAGGGGCGCACGCTAGGTTTCCAGGTTGTAGGCCGAAATATAGCCCCACTTTATTTTAAGACTGAAAGTGTACAGGAAACCGTCTTAAGCGCACTATGGCTCGATCTGCCAAAACTTGGGGGATATTTTCCAGTCCCGGGGACTCTACCCTAACTCTTGATGGCCTTAGTTTTCAGTCAAATGGTCATAGGTAACAGGAGCGCACGCTCGGTGTCGAGCTTCTAGGCCGAAATGTAGCCCCAGTTCATTTTAACACTGAAAGAGTAAACGAAACTGCCGTACGCTTATCGTAATTTTAAGAAAGTATGGCTCAATTTGCCGAATCTTGGAGGATAGCTTCCACTCTCGAGGATTCTAAACTATCTCCTGATGGACTTAGTTCTTAGTGAAATGGACACAGGTAAAAGGAGAGCACGCTCGGTGTCGAGCTTGTAGAACCGAAATATAGCCCCACTTCATTTTCGGAGTAAACGAGTAGCCGAGACCGCCTTACGCGCATCGTGATTTGGAGTATCTTTGGCTCGGTTTCCCGGAATTCGGGGAATATTTTCCAGTCCCGAGGACTCTATGCTAACTCCTGATGAACTTAGTTTTCAGTGATATGTACACAGGCAAAAGGAGCGCACGCTCGGTGTTGAGCTTGTCGGCCGAAATATAGCCCCACTTCATTTTAAGACTGAAAGAGTAGCCGAGACCGACTTACGCGCATCGTGATTTTGAGCAACTTTGGCTCGATCTGCCAGAATTTGGGAAATATTTTCCAGTCCCAAGGACTCTAAACTAACTCCTGATGGCCTAAGATGTCAGTGAAATGGACACAGGTAAAATTAGCGCACGCCCGGTCTCGAGCTTCTAGGTCGAAATATAGCCCCCCTTAATTTTAAGACTGAAAGAGTAGCCGAGACCGCCTTACGCGCATCGTGATTTTGGGCCAGTTTTGCTCGATTTTCCGGAAGTTGGCGAATAATTTAAAGTCCCGGGGACGCTAAACTAACTCCCGATGACCTTGGTTTGCAGTTTAATGAACACAGCAAAACATTGTGAACGCTCACCTTCGAGCTTCAGGGCCGAAATATAGCCCTACTTAAATTTAAGACTGAAAGAATAGCCGAGAGCCCGTTACGCGCATCGTAATTTTCATCAACTTCGGCACCATTTCCTGAAACTTGGAGAATATTTCCAGTCCCGCGGACTCTATACTAACTCCTGATGGCCTTGGCTTGCAGTGAAATGGACACAGCAAAACTTTTTGAACGCTCACTTTCGAGCTTGTGGGCCTAAATATAGCCACACTTCACTTTAAGACTGAAACAGTAGCCTAGACCGCG
The DNA here is from genome assembly GCF_042242905.1 of Orbicella faveolata. Classification (NCBI taxonomy): domain Eukaryota; kingdom Metazoa; phylum Cnidaria; class Anthozoa; order Scleractinia; family Merulinidae; genus Orbicella; species Orbicella faveolata. The sequence goes on from NW_028301539.1 coordinate 34,901,090, forward strand.
TTACGCGCATCGTGATTTTGATCAACTTCTGCTCGCTTTCCTGGAACTTGGGGAATATTTTCAAGTCCTGGGGACTCTAAACTAACTCCTGATGGCCATGGTTTGCAGTGAAATTCACACAGCACAAGCTTTTGAACGCACACTTTCGAGCTTCTAGGCCGAAATATAGTCCCACATCACTTACGACTTAAAGAGTAGCCGAGACCAGCGTGCGCGCATCGTGATTTTGACCAACTTCTGGTCGATATTCCGGAACTTGGGGGATATTTTCCAGTCCCAGGAACTCTAAACTAACTCTTGATTACCTTGGTTTGCAGTGAAATGGAGACAGCAAAACTTTTTGAACGCTGACCTTCAAGCTTCTGGGCCTAAATATAGCGCACTTTACTTTAATACTGAAAAAGTAGCCGAGACCGCCTTACGCGCATCGTGATTTTGACAAACTTCGGGTGGATTTCCCGGAACTTGGGGGATATTTTCCAGTCCCTTGGACGCTAAACTAGGTGCCGATGACATTGTTTTGCAGTGAAATGGACACAGCAAAGCTTTTTGAACGCTCACTTTCGAGCTTGTGGGCCGAAATATAGCCATACTTCACTTTAAGACTGAAACAGTAGCCGACACCACGTTTCGCGCATCGTGATTTTGATCAACTTCGGCTCGATTTTCCGGAACTTGCGAAATATTTTCCAGTCCCGGGGACTCTAAACTAACTCGTGCTGGTCTTGGTTTGCAGTGAAAAGGAAACAGAAAAAGTTTTTGAACGCATACTTTCGAGCTTCTGGACCGAAATAGAACCCCACTTCACTTGAAGACTGAAAGAGTAGCCGAGACCCCCTTACGTGCATCGTGATTTTGAGCAACTTCGGCTGGATTTGCCGGAACTAAGGGGATATATTCCAGTTCTGAGGACTCTAAACTAATTCCTGATGGCCTTGGTTTGCCGTAAAATGGACCCAGCAAAACTTTTTGAACGCTCAATTTCGAGCTTCTGGGCCAAAATATAGCCCCCCATTACTTTAACACTGAAAGAGTAGCCGAGACCGCCTTACGCGCATCGTGATTTTGAAAAACTTCGAGTTGATTTCCCGGAACTTGGGGGATATTTTCCAGTCCCGGGGACTCTCAACTAACTCCTGCTTGTCTTGGTTTGCAGTGAAATGGACACAGCGAAAGTGTTTGAACGCTCACTCTCGAGCTTCTGGGCCGAAATAGAGCCCCATTTTACTTTAAGACTGAAAGAGTAGGCGAGACCGTCTTGAGCGAATCGTGATTTTGACCAATTTCGCGTTTATTTCCCGAAACTTGGGGGATATATTCCAGTCAAAGGGACTCTAAAGTAACTCCTGATGGCCTTGGTTTTCAGTGAAATGGACAGAGCACAACTTTGGAGCTTCTGGGCAGAAATATAGCCCCACTTTACTTTAAGACTGAAAGAGTAGATGAGACCGCCTTACGCGCATCGTAATTTTGACGAACTTGGAATGGACTTCCCGGAACTTGGGGGATATTTTGCAGTCCCTTGGACGCTAAACTAAGTCCTGATGGCCTTGTTTTGAAGTGAAATGGACACAGCAAAACTTTTTGAACCCTCACTTTCTAGCTTGTGGGCCGAAATATAGCCACACTTCACTTTAGGACTGACACAGTAGCCGAGACCACGTTACGCGCATCATGATTTTGATCAACTTCGGCTCGAATTCCCGGGACGGGGGATATTCTCCAGTCCCGGGGACTCTAAAGTAACTTCTGATAGCCTTGGTTTGCACTGAAAGTGACAGAGCAAAACTTTTTAAACACTCACTTTCGAGCTTCTGGGCCGAAATATTGCCCCACTTCACTTTAAGACTGAAAGAGTAGCTGAGACCACCTTACGCACATCGTGATTTTGACCAACTTCGGCTCGATTTACCGGAAGTTGGGGGATATTTTGCAGTCCCGAGGACTCTTAAGTAACCCCTGATGGCCTTGGTTTGCATTGAAATGGATACAGCAAAACCTTTTGAACGCTCAGTTTTGAGCTTCTGGGCCGAAATATAGCCCCACTTCACTTTAAGACTGTAAGAGTAGCCGAGACCGTCTTACGCGCATCGTGATTTTGACCAACGTCTCCTCGATTTTGCGGAACTTGGGAAATACATTCCACTCCCGGGGACTCTAAACTAACTCCTGATAGCCTTGGTTTGCAGTGAAATAGACACAGTAATTTTTTTTTGAGCTTTGAGCTTGTGGGCCGAAATAGAGCCCCACTTTTACTTTAAGACTGAAGGAGTAGCCGACACCGCCTTAAGCGCACCGTGATTTTGACCAACTTCGGCTCGATTTGCAGGAACTTGGGGGATATATTCCATTTCCGCGGGCTCTAAACTAACTCCTGATAGCCTTGGTTTTCAGTGAAATGGACAAAGGAAAGCTTTTTGAACACTCTCTTTGTAGCTTCTGGGCTGAAATAGAATCCCACTTCACTTTCAGACTGAAATAGTAGCCGACACCGCCTCACGCGCATCGTGAGTTAGACCAAGTTCAGCTCGATTTCACGCAAGTTTTCGGATATTTTCCAGTCCGGGGGACTCTAAAGTAACTCCGGATGGCTTTGGTTTGCACTGAAATGCGCACAGCATAACTTTTTGAACGCCCACTTTGGAGCTTCTGGGCCGAAATATACCCCACTTCACTTAAGACTGAAAGAGTAGCCGAGATCGCCTTACGCGCATCGTGATTTTGACCATTTTCGGATCGATTTCTCGGAACTTGGGGGATATTTTCCAGTCTCGGGGACTCTAAACTAACTCCTTATCGCCTTGCTTTGCATTGAAATGGACAGAGGAAAACTTTTTGAACGCTAACTTTCGAGCTTGTGGGCCGAAATATAGCCACACTTTACTTTAAGACTGAAACAGTAGCCGAGACCGCATTTCGCGCATCGTGAGTTTAATCAACTTCGGCTCGCTTTCCCGGAACTTGGGGAATATTTTCCAGTCCCGGGGACCCTAAACTAACTTTTGATAGCTTTGATTTGCAGTGAAATGCACAGAGCAAAACTTTTTGAACGCTCACTTTCGAGCTTCTGGACAGAAATATAGCCCCACTTCACTTTAAGACTGAAAAGGTAGCTGAGACCGCTTTGGGAGCATCGTGATTTTGATCAACTTCAGCTCGAATTACCGGAAGGTCGGGAAGATTTTCCAGTCCCAGGGACGCTAAACTAACTCGTGATGGCCTTGGTTTTCAGTGAAATTCAGAGAGGAAAACTTTTTGAACGCTCACTTTCGAGCTTCTGGACCGAAGTATAGCCCTACTTCACTTTAAGACTGAAAGAGTAGCCGAGACCGCCTTACGCGAATCGTTATTTTCACCAACTTCGTCTCGATTTCGTGGAACTTGGGGGATATTTTTCAGTTCCGGGCACTGTAAACTACTTCCTGAGGGCCTTGCTTTGCAGTGAAATGGGCACAGCATAACTTTTTGAACGCTCACTTTCGAGCTTCTGGGCCGAAATATACAGCCTCGTCACTTTAAGACTCAAAGAGTAGCCGAGAATGCTTTACGCGCATCGTGATTTTGAGAAACTTCGGCTCGATCTCCCGGAACTTGGGGGATACTTTGATGTCCCGGAGACTGTAAAATATCTCCTGATGTGGCCTGGTTTGCGGTGAAATGGACACAGCAAAACTTTTCGAACTTTCACTTTCGAGCTTCTGGGCCAAAATATAGCCCGAGTTCACTTTAAGAATGAAAGAATAGCCGAGACCACCTTACGCGCATCGTGATTTTGACCAACTTCGGCTCGATTTCCCGAAACTTCGGGTATATATTCAACTCCCCAGGACTCTAAACTAACCCCTGATGGCCTTGGTCTGCAGTGAAGTGGACACAGCAAATTTTTTTGAACGCTTACTTTCGAAATTCTGGTCCGAAATATAGCCCCACTTCACTTTAAGACTGATATAGTAGCCGAGACCGCCTTAGACGCATCGTGATTTTGACCAACTTCGGCTTGAGTTGCCAGAACTTAAGGGATATTTTCCAGTCCCGTGGACTCTAAGCTAACTCATGATGGCCTTAGTTTTCAGTTAAATTGAGAGAGAAAAACTTTTTGAACGCTCACTTTGGAGCTTCTGGACCGAAATATACAGCCACGTCACTTTAAGACTAAAAGAGTAGCCGAGAATGCTTTACGCGCATCGTGATTTTGACAAACTTCGGCTCGATTTCCCGGGACTTGGGGGATATTTTGATGTCCCGGACACTGTAAACAATCTGCTGATGTGGCTTGGTTTGCGGTGAAATGGACACAGCAAAACTTTTTGAACTTTCACTTTCTAGCTTCTGGGCCTAAATATAGCCCCAGTTCACTTTAAGAATGAAAGAGTAGCCGAGACGGCCTTACGCGCATCGTGATTTTGACAAAATTCGGCTCGATTTGCCCGAACTTGGGCGATATTTTCCAGTCCCGAGGAGTCTAAACTAACTTCTGATGGCCTTCTTTTGCAGTGAAATGAACACAGCAAAACTTTTTGAACTTTCACTTTCTAGCTTCTCGGCGGAAATATAGCCCCAGTTCACTTTAAGAATGAAAGAGTAGCCGAGAGCGCCTTACGCGCATCGTGATTTTGACAAAATTCGGCTCGATTTCCCCGAACTTGGGCGATATTTTCAAGTCCCGGGGACTCTAAACCAACTCTTGACTGCCTTGGTTTGCAGTGAAATGGACGCAGGAAACCTTTTTGAACGCTCAGTTTCGAGTTTCTGGGCCGAAATACAACCGTATTTCACTTTAAGACTGAAATAGTAGCCGAGACCGCATTACGAGCATCGTGATTTTGACCAAGTTCAGCTCGATTTCCCGGAACTTGGGGGATATTTTCCAGTCCGGGGTACTTTAAACTAACTCCTGACGGCCTTGGTTTGCAGTTAAATGCAGAAAGCGTAACTTTTTAAAGGGTCACTTTTTAGCTTCTGGGCCGAAATATAGCCCCACTTTACTTGAAGACTGAAAGAGTAGCCGAGACCGTCTTAGGCGCATCGTGATTTTGACCAACTTCCGTTCGATTTTCCGGAACTTCGGGGATATATTCCAGTCCCGGGGACTCTAAACTAACTTCTGATGGCCTTGGTTTGCAGTGAAGTGGACACACCACATTTTTTTAAACGCTCACTTTCGAGCTTCTCGGCCGAAATATAGCCCTACTTCACTTTAAGACTGAAAGAGTAGCCGAGACCGCCTTAGGCGCATCGCAATTTTGACCAACTTCGGCTCGATTTCCCGGAAGTTGGCGAATATTTTCAATTCCCGGGGAAGCTAAACTAACTTCCGATGGCCTTAGTTTGCAGTTAAATGGACACAGCAAAACTTTTTGAACGCTCACTTTCGAGCTTATGGGTCGAAATATAGCCCCACTTAACTTTAAGACTGAAAGAGTAGCCGAGACCGCCTTACGCGCATGGTGATTTTGGGATACTTCGGCTGGATTTCCCGCAAATAGGGGGATATTTTCCAGTCCCGGGGACTCTAAAGTAACTCCTGATGGCCTTGGTTTCCAGTGAAATGGAGAGAGGAACACTTTTTCAACGCGCACTTTCGAGCTTGCTGGCCGAAATATAGCCCTACTTCTTTTTAAGACTGAAAGAGTAGGCGGGAACGCCTTACGCGCATTGTGATTTTGAGGATCTTCGGCTCGATCTGGCGAAACTTGGGAGATATGTTCCATTCCCAAAGTCTCTAAACTCACTCCTGATTGTCTAAGACGTGAGTGAAATAGAGACAAAAATTTTTGAACCCTTACTTTCGAGCTTCTGGAGTTCAACCTAAGCCCACTTTACCTTAAGACTGAAAGAGTAGCCGAGACCCCCTTAAGCGCATCGTGATTTTGACTAACTTGGGGTGGATTTCCCGTAACTTGGGGCATATTTCCAGTCCCTTGGACGCTAAACTAAGTCGTGATGGCCTTGTTTTGCAGTCAAATGGACACAGCAAAACTTTCGTGATTTTGACCAACTTTGGCTCGATTTCCCGGCAAATTGCAGATATTTTCCGGTACCGGGGACTCCAAACTAACTCCTGGTTGCCTTGGTTTGCGGTAAAATGGACACAGCGTAACTTTTTGAACGCTCACCTTTGAGCTTCTGGGCCGAAGCATAGCCCTACTTCACTTTAAGACTGAAAGACTAGCCGAGATTGCCTTACGCGCATCGTGATTTTGGGCTACTTCGGCTCGATTTCCCGGAACTTGGGAGATAATTCCCAGTCCCGGGCACTCTAAACTAATTCCTGATGGCCTCGGTTTTCAGTGAAATGGACACAGCCAAACTCTTTGAACGTTCACTTTCGAGCTTCTGGGCCGAAATATAGCCCCACTGCACTTTAAGACTGAAAGAGTAGCCGGGACCGCCTTACACGCATGGTAATTTTGTCGAACTTCGGCTTGATTTCCTGGGACTTGGGGGATATTGTCCAGTCCCGGAAGCTCTAAACTAACTGCTGAATGCCTTGGTTTTTAGTGAAATGGACACGGGTAAAAGGGGCGCACGCTAGGTTTCCAGGTTGTAGGCCGAAATATAGCCCCACTTTATTTTAAGACTGAAAGTGTACACGAAACCGCCTTAAGCGCATCGAAATTTTTAGCCACTATGGCTCGATCTGCCAAAACTTGGGGGATATTTTCCAGTCCCGGGGACTCTACCCTAACTCTTGATGGCCTTAGTTTTCAGTAAAATGGTCACAGGTAACAGGAGCGCACGCTCGGTGTCGAGCTTCTAGGCCGAAATGTAGCCCCAGTTCATTTTAAGACTGAAAGAGTAAACGAAACTGCCGTAGGCTTATCGTAATTTTAAGAAAGTATGGCTCAATTTGCCGAAACTTGGAGGATAGCTTCCACTCTCGAGGATTCTAAACTATCTCCTGATGGACTTAGTTCTTAGGGAAATGGACACAGGTAAAAGGGGAGCACGCTCGGTGTCGAGCTTGTAGAACCGAAATATAGCCCCACTTCATTTTCGGAGTAAACGAGTAGCCGAGACCGCCTTACGCGCATCGTGATTTTGAGCATCTTTGGCTCGATTTGCCGGAATTCGGGGAATATTTTCCAGTCCCGAGGACTCTATGCTAACTCCTGATAAACTTAGTTTTCAGTGATATGTACACAGGCAAAAGGAGCCCACGCTCGGTGTTGAGCTTGTCGGCCGAAATATAGCCCCACTTCATTTTAAGACTGAAAGAGTAGCCGAGACCGACTTACGCGCATCGTGATTTTGAGCAACATTGGCTCGATCTGCCAGAATTTGGGAAATATTTTCCAGTCCCAAGGACTCTAAACTAACTCCTGATGGCCTAAGATGTCAGTGAAATGGACACAGGTAAAATTAGTGCACGCCCGGTCTCGAGCTTCTAGGTCGAAATATAGCCCCCCTTAATTTTAAGACTGAAAGAGTAGCCGAGACCGCCTTACGCGCATCGTGATTTTGGGCCAGTTTTGCTGGATTTCCCGGAAGTTGGCGAATAATTTAAAGACCCGGGGACGCTAAACTAACTCCCGATGACCTTGGTTTGCAGTTTAATGAACACAGCAAAACATTGTGAACGCTCACCTTCGAGCTTCAGGGCCGAAATATAGCCCTACTTAAATTTAAGACTGAAAGAACCGCCGAGAGCCCGTTACGCGCAGCGTAATTTTCATCAACTTCGGCGCAATTTCCTGGAACTTGGAGAATATTTTCCAGTCCCGGGGACTCTAAACTAAGTCCTGATGGCCTTGGTTTGCAGTGAAATGGACACAGCAAAACTTTTTGAACGCTCACTTTCGAGCTTGTGGGCCTAAATATAGCCACACTTCACTTTAAGACTGAAACAGTAGCCGAGACCGCGTTACGCGCATCGTGATTTTGATCAACTTCTGCTCGCTTTCCTGGAACTTGGGGAATATTTTCCAGTCCCGGGGACTCTAAACTAACTCCTGATGGCCATGGTTTGGAGTGAAATTCACACAGCACAAGTTTTTGAACGCACACTTTCGAGCTTCTAGGTCGAAATATAGTCCCACATCACTTACGACTTAAAGAGTAGCCGAGACCGGCGTGCGCGCATCGTGATTTTGACCAACTTCGGGTCGATGTTCCGGAACTTGGGGGCTATTTTCCAAATCCAGGAACTCTAAACTAACTCTTGATGGCCTTGGTTTGCAGTGAAATGGAGACAGCAAAACTTTTTGAACGCTCACCTTCAAGCTTCTGGGCCGAAATATAGCCCACTTTACTTTAACACTGAAAAAGTAGCCGAGACCGCCTTACGCGCATCGTGATTTTGACAAACTTCGGTTGGATTTCCCTAAACTTGGGGGATATTTTCCAGTCTTTCTGACGCTAAACAAGGTGCCGATGGCCTTGTTTTGCAGTGAAATGAACACAGCAAAGCTTTTTGAACGCTCACTTTCGAGCTTGTGGGCCGAAATATAGCCATACTTCACTTTAAGACTGAAACGGTAGCCGACACCACGTTTCGCGCATCGTGATTTTGATCAACTTCGGCTCGATTTCCCGGAACTTGCGAAATATTTTCCAGTCCCGGGAACTCTAAACTAACTCGTGCTGGTCTTGGTTTGCAGTGAAACGGAAACAGAAAAAGTTTTTGAACGCATACTTTCGAGCTTCTGGACCGAAATAGAACCCCACTTCACTTGAAGACTAAAAGAGTAGCCGAGACCCCCTTACGTGCATCGTGAGTTTGAGCAACTTCGGCTCGATTTGCCGGAACTTAGGGGATATATTCCAGTTCTGAGGACTCTAAACTAATTCCTGATGGCCTTGGTTTGCAGTAAAATGGACCCAGGAAAACGTTTTGAACGCTGAATTTCGAGCTTCTGGGCCAAAATATAGCCCCCCATTACTTTAACACTGAAAGAGTAGCCGAGACCGCCTTACGCGCATCGTGATTTTGACAAACTTCGGGTTGATTTCCCGGAACTTGGGGAATATTTTCCAGTGCCGGGGACTCTCAACTAACTCCTGCTTGTCTTGGTTTGCAGTGAAATGGCCACAGCGAAAGTTTTTGAACGCTCACTCTCGAGCTTCTGGGCCGAAATAGAGCCCCATTTTACTTTAAGACTGAAAGAGTAGGCGAGACCGTCTTGAGCGAATCGTGATTTTGACCAATTTCGCGTTTATTTCCCGAAACTTGGGGGATATATTCCAGTCAAAGGGACTCTAAAGTAACTCCTGATGGCCTTGGTTTTCAGTGAAATGGACAGAGCACAACTTTGGAGCTTCTGGGCAGAAATATAGCCCCACTTTACTTTAAGACTGAAAGAGTAGATGAGACCGCCTTACGCGCATCGTAATTTTGACGAACTTGGAATGGACTTCCCGGAACTTGGGGGATATTTTGCAGTCCCTTGGACGCTAAACTAAGTCCTGATGGCCTTGTTTTGAAGTGAAATGGACACAGCAAAACTTTTTGAACCCTCACTTTCTAGCTTGTGGGCCGAAATATAGGCACACTTGACTTTAAGACTGAAACAGTAGCCGAGACCACGTTACGCGCATCATGAATTTGATCAACTTCGGCTCCAATTGCCGGGACTTGGGGGATATTTTCCAGTCCCGGGGACTCTAAACTAACTCCTGATAGCCTTGGTTTGCATTGAAATGGACACAGCACAATTTTTTGAAAGCACACTTTGGAGCTTCTGGGCCGAAATATAGCCCCACTTCACTTAAGACTGAAAGAGTAGCCGAGACCGTCTTGCTCGCATCGTGAGTTTGACAAACTTCGAGTCGATATTCCGGAACTTAGGGGATATTTTCCAGTCCCAGGAGCTCTAAACTAACTCCTGATGGCCTTGTTTTGCAGTGAAATGGACAGAGGAAAACTTTTTGAACGCTCACCTTCGAGCTTCCTGGTCGAAATAAAGCCCCACTTTACTTTAAGACTTAAAGAGTAACCGAGACCACCTTACGCGCATTGTGATTTTGACAAACTTCGGTTGGATCTCCCGGAACTTGGGGAACATTTTCCAGTCCGTTGGACGCTAACCTAAGTCCTGACGGCCTTGTTTTGCAGTGAAATGGACAGAGCAAAACTTTGTGAACGCTCACTTTCGAGCTTGTGGGCCGAAATATAGCCACACTTTACTTTAAGACTGAAGCATTAGCCGAGACCGCATTTCGCGCATCGTGATTTTGATCAACTTCGGCTCGCTTTCCCGGAACTTGGGGAATATTTTCCAGTCCCGGGGACCCTAAAGTAACCTTTGCTAGCTTTGGTTTGCAGTGAAATGCACACAGCAAAACTTTTTGAACGCTCACTTTCGAGCTTCTGGACAGAAATATAGCCCCACTTCACTTTAAGACTGAAAGGGTAGCCGAGACCACTTTGGGAGCATCGTGATTTTGACCAACTTCAGCTCGATTTACCGGAACTTGGGGAAGGTTTTCCAGTCCCAGGGACGCTAAACTAACTCGTGATGGCCTTGTTTTTAAGGCAAAGAACACAGCAAAACTTTTTGAATGCTCACTTTCGGGCTTCTGGGCCGAAATATAGCCCCACTTCACTTTAAGACTGAAACAGTAGCCGATACCGCATTTCGCGCATCGTGATTTTGATCAACTTCGGTTCGATTCCCCGGAACTTGGGCAGTATTTTTCAGTCCCGGGGACTCTAAACTAACCCTTGATGGCCTTGGTTTGCAGTGAAATGGACAGAGCAAAAATTTTGAACCCACACTTTCGGGCTTCTGGCCCGAAATATAGCCCCACTTCACTTTAAGACAGAAAGAGTAGCCGAGACCACTTTAGGGGCATCGTGATTTTGACCAACCTCGGCTCAATTTCCCGGACCTTGGGGGATATTTTCTTGTCCCGGGGACGCTAAACTAACTCCTGATGGTCTTGGTTTGCAGTGATATTAGCACAGCAAAACTTTTTGAACGCTTACTTTCGGGCTTCTGGCCCGAAATATAGCCCCACTTCACTTTAAGACTGAAAGAGTAGCCGAGACCGCCTTACGCGAATCGTTATTTTGACAAACTTCGGCTCGATATCCCGGAAGTTGGGGGATATTTTCCAGTGCCGGGGACTCTAAACTAGCTCCTGATGGCTTTGGTTTGCAGTGAAATAAACACAGGGAAACTTTTTGAACGCTCACTTTCAAGCTCCTGGGCAGGAATAAAGCCTCACTTCACTTTAAGACTGAAACAGTAAGCGAGACCGCGTAACGCGCACTGTGATTTTGACCAACTTCGGCTAAATTTCCCTGAACTTGAGGGATATTTTCCAGTCCCGAAGACTCTTAAGTAACCCCTGTTGGCCTTCGTTTGCATTGAAATGGATACAGCAAAACTTTTTGAAGCTCACTTTTGAGCTTCTGGGCCGAAATATAGCCCCACTTCACTTTAAGACTGAAAGAGTAGCCAAGACCGTCTTGCGCGCATCGTGATTTTGACCAACGTCTTCTCCATTTTCCGGAACTTGGGAAATATATTGCAGTCCCGGGGACTCTAAACTATCTCCTGATGGCCTTGGTTTGCAGTGAAATGGACACAGCAAATTTTTTGCAGCGTTCACTTTGGAGCTTCTGGGCCGAAATAGAGCCCCACTTCACTTTAAGACTGAAAGAGTAGCCGAGGCCGCCTTAGGCGCATCGTGATTTTGACCAACTTCGGCTTGATCTGCCAGAACTTAAAAGATATTTTCCAGTCCCGGGGACTCTAAACTAACTCATGATGGCCTTGGTGTTCAGTGAAATTGAGAGAGTTAAACTTTTTGAACGCTCACTTTCGAGCTTGTGGACCGAAATATAGCCCTACTTCACTTTAAGACTGAAAGAGTAGCCGAGACCGCCTTACGCGAATCGTTATTTTCACCAACTTCGTCTCGATTTCGCGGAACATGGGGGATATTTTCCAGTTCCGGGCACTGTAAACTACTTCCTGAGGGCCTTGCTTTGCAGTGAAATGGGCACAGCATAACTTTTTGAACGCTCACTTTCGAGCTTCTGGGCCGAAATATATAGCCACGTCACTTTAAGACTCAAAGAGTAGCCGAGACTGCTTTACGCGCATCGTGATTTTGTCAAACTTCGGCTCGATTTCCCGCAACTTGGGGGATATTTTGATGTCCCGGGGACTGTAAAATATATCCTGATGTGGCTTGGTTCGCGGTGAAATGGACACAGCAAAACTTTTTGAACTTTCACTTTCGAGCTTCTGGGCCGAAATATAGCCCGAGTTCACTTTAAGAATGAAAGAATAGCCGAGACCGCCTTACGCGCATCGTGATTTTGACCAACTTTGGCTCGATTTCCCGGGAAATGCGGAATATTTTCCGGTACCGGGGACTCTAAAGTAACTCCTGATTGCCTTGGTTTGCATTGAAATGGAGAGAGCAAAACTTTTTCAAGGCTCCCCTTCGGGCTTCTGAGCCGAAATATAGCCCTACTTCAGTTTAAGACTGAAAGAGTAGGCGACACCGTCTTACGCGCATCGTGATTTTGACCAACTTCGGCTCGATTTCCCGAAACTTCGGGGATATATTCAAGTCCCAAGGACTCTAAACTAACCCCTGATGGCCTTGGTCTGCAGTTAAATGGACACAGCAATTTTTTTTTGAACGCTTACTTTCGAAATTCTGGGCCGAAATATAGCCCCACTTCACTTTAACACTGAAATAGTAGCCGAGACCGCCCTAGACGCATCGTGAATTTGACCAACTTCGGCTTGAGTTGCCAGAACTTAAGGGATATTTTCCAGTCCCGTGGACTCTAAACTAACTCATGATGGCCTTGGTTTTCAGTTAAATTGAGAGAGCAAAACTTTTTGAACGCTCACTTTCGAGCTTCAGGGCCGAAATATACAGCCACGTCACTTTAAGACTAAAAGAGTAGCCGAGAATGCTTTACGCGCATCGTGATTTTGACAAACTTCGGCTCGATTTCCCGGGACTTGGGGGATATTTTGATGTCCCGGACACTGTAAACAATCTGCTGATGTGGCTTGGTTTGCGGTGAAATGGACACAGCAAAACTTTTTGAGCTTTCACTTTCTAGCTTCTCGGCCGAAATATAGCCCCAGTTCACTTTAAGAATGAAAGAGTAGCCGAGACCGCCTTACGCGCATCGTGATTTTGACAAAATTCGGCTCGATTTGCCCGAACTTGGGCGATATTTTCCAGTCCCGAGGAGTCTAAACTAACACCTGATGGCCTTGGTTTGCAGTGGAATGAACACAGCAAAACTTTTTGAACTTTCACTTTCTAGCTTCTCGGCCGAAATATAGCCCCAGTTGACTTTAAGAATGAAAGAGTAGCCGAGACCGCCTTATGCGCATCGTAATTTTGACAAAATTCGGCTCGATTTCCCGGAACTTGGGCGATATTTTCCAGTCCCGGGGAGTCTAAACTAACTTTTGATGGCCTTGGTTTGCAGTGAAATGAACACAGTAACACGTTTTGAACGCTTATTTTCGAACTTCTGGGATGAAATATAGCCCCAGTTAAGTTTAATACTGAAAGAGTAGGGGAGACCGCCTTACGCGCATCGTGATTTTGAGCAACTTCCGCTCGATTTTCTAGAATTTTGGCGATATTTTCAAGTCCCGGGGACTCTAAACTAACTTCTGATGGCCTTGGTTTGCAGTGAAATGGACGCAGGAAAACTTTTTGAACGCTCAGTTTCGACCTTCTGGGCCGAAATACAGCCGTATTTCACTTTAAGACTGAAATAGTAGCCGAGACCGCCTTACGAGCATCGTGATTTTGACCAAGTTCAGCTCGATTTCCCGGAACTTGGGGGATATTTTCCAGTCCGGGGGACTTTAAACTAACTCCTGTTGGCCTTGGTTTGCAGTTAAATGCAGAAAGCGTAACTTTTTAAAGGGTCACTTTCGAGCTTCTGGGCCGAAATATAGCCCCACTTTACTTTAAGACTGAAAGAGTAGCCGAGACTGTCTTACGCGCATCGTGATTTTGACCAAGTTTCGTTCGATTTCCCGGAACTTCGGAGATATATTGCAGTCCCGGGGACTCTAAAGTAACTGCTGATGGCCTTGGTTTGCAGTGAAGTGGACACACCACATGTTTTTGAACGCTCACTTTCGAGCTTCTCGGTCGAAATATAGCCCTACTTCACTTTAAGACTGAAAGAGTAGCCGAGACCGCCTTACGCGCATCGTAATTTTGACCAACTTCGGCTCGATTTCCCGGAAGTTGGCGAATATTTTCAATTCCCGGGGAAGCTAAACTAACTTCCGATGGCCTTAGTTTGCAGTTAAATGGACACAGCAAAACTTTTTGAACGCTGACTTTCGAGCTTATGGGTCGAAATATAGCCCCACTTAACTTTAAGACTGAAAGAGTAGCCGAGACCGCCTTACGCGCATGGTGATTTTGGGATACTTCGGCTGGATTTCCCGCAAATAGGGGGATATTTTCCAGTCCCGGGGACTCTAAACTAACTCCTGATGGCCTTGGTTTCCAGTGAAATGGAGATAGGAACACTTTTTCAACGCGCACTTTCGAGCTTGCTGGCCGAAATATAGCCCTACTTCTTTTTAAGACTGAAAGAGTAGGCGGGAGCGCCTTACGCGCATTGTGATTTTGAGGATCTTCGGCTCGATCTGGCGAAACTTGGGAGATATGTTCCATTCCCAAAGTCTCTAAACTCACTCCTGATTGTCTAAGATGTGAGTGAAATAGAGACAAAAATTTTTGAACCCTTACTTTCGAGCTTCTGGAGTTAAATCTAAGCCCACTTTACCTTAAGACTGAAAGAGTAGCCGAGACCCCCTTAAGCGCATCGTGATTTTGACTAACTTCGGGTGGATTTCCCGTAACTTGGGGGATATTTCCAGTCCCTTGGACGCTAAACTAAGTCGTGATGGCCTTGTTTTGCAGTGAAATGGACACAGCAAAACTTTTTAAAGACTCAGTTTCGAGCTTCTGGGCCGAAATATTGCCCCACTTCCCTTTAAGAGTGAAAGAGTAGCCGAGACCGCCGTAGGCGCGTCGTGATTTTGACCAACTTCGGTTAAATTTTCCGGAACTTTGGGGATATTTTCCAGTCCCGGGGACTCTAAACTGACCCCCGACGTCCTTGGTCTGCAGTAAAATGGACACAGCAAAACTTTTTGAACGCTCACTTTCGAGCTTGTGGGCCTAAATATAGCTCCACTTCACTTTAAGACTGAAACAGTAGCCGAGACCGCGTTACGCGCATCGTGATTTTGATCAACTTCTGCTCGCTTTCCCGGAACTTGGGGAATATTTTCTAGTCCCGGGGACTCTAAACTAACTCCTGATGGCCATGGTTTGCAGTGAAATTCACACAGCACAAGTTTTTGAACGAACACTTTCCAGCTTCTAGGTCGAAATATAGTCCAACATCACTTACGACTTAAAGAGTAGCCGAGACTGGCGTGCGCGCATCGTGATTTTGACCAACTTTGGGTCGATATTCCCGACATTGGGGGATACTTTCCAGTCCCAGGGACTCTAAACTAACTCTTGATGGCCTTGGTTTGCAGTGAAATGCAGACAGCAAAACTTTTTGAACGCTCACCTTCAAGCTTCTGGGCCGAAATATAGCCCACTTTACTTTAAGACTGAAATAGTAGCCGAGACCACGTTTCACGCATCGTGATTTTGATCAACTTCGGCTCGATTTCCCGGAACTTGCGAAATATTTTCCAGTCCCGGGGACTCTAAACTAACTCGTGCTGGTCTTGGTTTGCAGGGAAACGAAAACAGAAAAAGTTTTTGAACGCATACTTTCGAGCTTCTAGACTGAAATAGAACCCCACTTCACTTGAAGACTGAAAGAGTAGCCGAGACCCCCTTACGGGCATCGTGATTTTCAGCAACTTCGGCTCGATTTGCCGGAACTTAGGGGATATATTCCAGTTCTGAGGACTCTAAACTAATTCCTGATGGCCTTGGTTTGCAGTAAAATGGACCCAGGAAAACGTTTTGAACGCTGAATTTCGAGCTTCTGGGCCAAAATATAGCCCCCCATTACTTTAACACTGAAAGAGTAGCCGAGACCGCCTTACGCGCATCGTGATTTTGACAAACTTCGGGTTGATTTCCCGGAACTTGGGGGATATTTTCCAGTCCCGGGGACTCTCAACTAACTCCTGCTTGTCTTGGTTTGCAGTGAAATGGCCACAGCGAAAGTTTTTGAACGCTCACTCTCGAGCTTCTGGGCCGAAATAGAGCCCCCCATTACTTTAACACTGAAAGAGTAGCCGAGACCGCCTTACGCGGATCGTAATTTTGACAAACTTCGGGTTGATTTCCCGGAACTTGGGGGATATTTTCCAGTCCCGGGGACTCTCAACTATCTCCTGCTTGTCTTGGTTTGCACTGAAATGGACACAGCAAAACTTTTTGAACGCTCACTCTCGAGCTTGTGGGCCGAAATATAGCCACACTATACTTTAAGACTGAAACAGCAGCCGAGACTGCATTTCGCGCATCGTGATTTTGATCAACTTCGGCTCGCTTTCCCGGAACTTGGGGAATATTTTCCAGTCCCGGGGATCCTAAACTAACTTTGATAGCTTTGGTTTGCAGTGAAATGCACACAGCAAAACTTTTTGAACGCTCACTTTCGAGCTTCTGGACAGAAATATAGCCCGACTTTACTTTAAGACTGAAAGAGTAACCGAAACCGCCTTACGTATATCGTAATTTTGACGAACTTCGAATGGATTTCCCGGAACTTGGGGGATATTTTCCAGTCCATTGGACGCTAAACTAAGTCCTGATGGCCTTGTTTTGAAGTGAAATGGGCACAGCAAAACTTTTTGAACGCTCACTTTGTAGGTTTTGGGCCGAAATATAGGCACACTTGACTTTAAGATTGAAAAAGTAGCCGAGACCGCGTTACGCGCATCATGAATTTGATCAACTTCGGCTCCAATTCCCGGGCCAAACTAAGGCCATTAGCAAAACTTTTTGAACGCTTACTTTCGGGCTTCTGGGCCGAAATATAGCCCCACTTCACTTTAAGACTGAAACAGTAGCCGATACCGCATTTCGCGCATCGTGATTTTGATCAACTTCGGTTCGATTCCCCGGAACTTGGGCAATATTTTTCAGTCCCGGGGACTCTAAACTAACCCCTGATGGCCTTGGTTTGCAGTGAAATGGACACAGGAAAACTTTTTGAACGCTCACTTTCGGGCTTCTGGCCCGAAATATAGCCCCACTTCACTTTAAGACAGAAAGAGTAGCCGAGACCACTTTAGGGGCATCGTGATTTTGACCAACCTCGACTCAATTTCCCGGACATTGGGACATATTTTCTTGTCCCGGGGACGCTAAACTAACTCCTGATGGCCTTGGTTTGCAGTGAAATGAACACAGCAAAACTTTTTGAACGCTCACTTTCGGGCTTCTGGCCGAAATATAGCCCCACTTCACTTTAAGACTGAAACAGTAGCCGATACCGCATTTCGCGCATCGTGATTTTGATCAACTTCGGCTCGATTCCCCGGAACTTGGGGAATATTTTTCAGTCCCGGGGACTCTAAACTAACCCCTGATGGCCTTGGTTTGCAGTGAAATGGACACAGGAAAACTTTTTGAACGCTCACTTTCGGGCTTCTGGCCCGAAATATAGCCCCACTTCACTTTAAGACAGAAAGAGTAGCCGAGACCACTTTAGGGGCATCGTGATTTTGACCAACCTCGACTCAATTTCCCGGACATTGGGGCATATTTTCTCTTCCCGGGGACGCTAAACTAACTTCTGATGGCCTTGGTTTGCAGTGAAATGAACACAGCAAAACTTTTTGAACGCTCACTTTCGGGCTTCTGGCCCGAAATATAGCCCCACTTCACTTTAAGACTGAAAGGGTAGCCGAGACTACCTTACGCAAATCGTGATTTTGACCAACTTCGGCTCGATTTCCCGCAAGTTGGGGGATATTTTCCAGTGCCGGGGACTCTAAACTAGCTCCTGATGGCTTTGGTTTGCAGTGAAATAAACACAGGGAAACTTTTTGAACGCTCACTTTCAAGCTCCTGGGCAGGAATAAAGCCTCACTTCACTTTAAGACTGAAACAGTAAGCGAGACCGCCTAACAAGCACCGTGATTTTGACCAACTTCGGCTAAATTTCCGTGAACTTGGGGAATATTTTCCAGTCCCGGCAGTCCCAGACTCTTAAGTAACCCCTGATGGCCTTCGTTTGCATTGAAATGGATACAGCAAAACTTTGTGAACGCTCACTTTTGAGCTTCTGGGCCGAAATATAGCCCCACTTCACTTTAAGACTGAAAGACTAGCCAAGACCGTCTTGCGCGCATCGTGATTTTGACCAAAGTCTTCTCCATTTTCCGGAACTTGGGAAATATATTGCAGTCCCGGGGACTCTAAAGTAACTCCTGATGGGCTTGGTTTGCAGTGAAATGGACACAGCAAATTTTTTGCAGCGCTCACTTTGGAGCTTCTGGGCCGAAATAGAGCCCCACTTCACTTTACGACTTAAAGAGTAGCCGGGGCCGCCTTACGCGCATCGTGATTTTGACCAACTTCGGCTTGAGTTGCCAGAACTTAAAAGATATTTTCCAGTCCCGGGGACTCTAAACTAACTCATGATGGCCTTGGTTTCCAGTGAAATGGACACAGGAACACTTTTTGAACGCGCACTTTCGAGCTTGCTGGCCGAAATATAGCCCTACTTCTTTTTAAGACTGAAAGAGTAGGCGGGAGCGCCTTACGCGCATTGTGATTTTGAGGATCTTCGGCTTGATCTGGCGAAACTTGGGAGATATTTTCCATTCCCAAAGTCTCTAAACTCACTCCTGATTGTCTAAGATGTGAGTGAAATAGAGACAAAAATTTTTGAACCCTTACTTTCGAGCTTCTGGAGTTAAATCTAAGCCCACTTTACCTTAAGACTGAAAGAGTAGCCGAGACCCCCTTAAGCGCATGGTGATTTTGACTAACTTCGGGTGGATTTCCCGTAACTTGGGGGATATTTCCAGTCCCTTGGACGCTAAACTAAGTCGTGATGGCCTTGTTTTGCAGTGAAATGGACACAGCAAAACTTTTTAAAGACTCAGTTTCGAGCTTCTGGGCCGAAATATTGCCCCACTTCACTTTAAGAGTGAAAGAGTAGGCGAGACCGCCCTACGCGCATGGTGATTTTGACCAACTTCGGTTAAATTTCCCGGAACTTGGGGGATATTTTCCAGTCCTGGGGACTCTAAACTGACCCCCGACGTCCTTGGTCTGCAGTAAAATGGACACAGCAAAACTTTTTGAACGCTCACTTTTTAGCCTCTGGGCCGAAATATAGCTCCACTTCACTTTAAGAGTGAAAGAGTAGCCGAGACCGCCTTACGCCCATCGTAATTTTGACCAACTTCGGCTCGATTTCCCGGAATTTGGGGGATATTTTCCAGTCCCGCGGACTCTAAAGTAACTCCTGATGGCGGTTCTCTGGAGTGAAATGGACACAGGACAACTTTTTGAACGCTCACTTTCCAGCTTGTGGGCGGAAATATTGCCCCAGTTCAGTTTAAGAATGAAAGAGTAACCGGGAGCGCCTTACGCGCATCGTGATTTTGACCAACTTTGGCTCGATTTCCCGGGAAATGGGGGATATTTTCCGGTACCGGGGACTCTAAAGTAACTCCTGATTGCCTTGGTTTGCAGTGAAATGGACACAGCACAACTTTTGGAACGCTCACCTTTGAGCTTCTGGGCCGAAGCATAGCCCTAGTTCACTTTAAGACTGAAAGATTAGCCGAGACCGCCTTACGCGCATCGTGATTTTGGGCTACTTCGGCTCGATTTCCCGGAACTTGGGAGATAATTCCCAGTCCCGGGCACTCTAAACTAATTCCTGATGGCATTGGTTTTCAGTGAAATGGACACATCCAAACTCTTTGAACGTTCACTTTCGAGCTTGTGGGCCGAAATATAGCCCCACTGCACTTTAAGACTGAAAGAGTAGCCGGGACCGCCTTACGCGCATGGTAATTTTGTCCAACTTCGGCTTGATTTCCTGGGACTTGGGGGATATTGTCCAGTCCCGGAAGCTCTAAACTAACTCCTGAATGCCTTGGTTTTTAGTCAAATGGACACAGGTAAAAGGGGCGCACGCTAGGTTTCCAGGTTGTAGGCCGAAATATAGCGCCACTTTATTTTAAGACTGAAAGTGTACACGAAACCGCGTTAAGCGCATCGAAATTTTTAGCCACTATGGCTCGATCTGCCAAAAGTTGGGGGATATTTTCCAGTCCCGGGGACTCTACCCTAACTCTTGATGGCCTTAGTTTTCAGTAAAATGGTCACAGGTAACAGGAGCGCACGCTCGGTGTCGAGCTTCTAGGCCGAAATGTAGCCCCAGTTCATTTTAAGACTGAAAGAGTAAACGAAACTGCCGTAGGCTTATCGTAATTTTAAGAAAGTATGGCTCAATTTGCCGAAACTTGGAGGATAGCTTCCAGTCTCGAGGATTCTAAACTATCTCCCGATGGACTTAGTTCTTAGGGAAATGGACACAGGTAAAAGGAGAGCACGCTCGGTGTCGAGCTTGTAGAACCGAAATATAGCCCCACTTCATTTTCGGAGTAAACGAGTAGCCGAGACCGCCTTACGCGCATCGTGATTTTGAGCATCTTTGGCTCGATTTGCCGGAATTCGGGGAATATTTTCCAGTCCCGAGGACTCTATGCTAACTCCTGATGAGCTTAGTTTTCAGTGATATGTACACAGGCAAAAGGAGCGCACGCTCGGTGTTGAGCTTGTCGGCCGAAATATAGCCCACTTCATTTTAAGACTGAAAGAGTAGCCGAGACCGCCTTACGCGCATCGTGATTTTGAGCAACTTTGGCTCGATCTGCCAGAATTTGGGAAATATTTTCCAGTCCCAAGGACTCTAAACTAACTCCTGATGGCCTAAGATGTCAGTGAAATTGACACAGGTAAAATTAGCGCACGCCCGGTCTCGAGCTTCTAGGTCGCAATATAGCCCCCCTTAATTTTAAGACTGAAAGAGTAGCCGAGACCGCCTTACGCGCATCGTGATTTTGGGCCGCTTTTGCTCGATTTTCCGGAAGTTGGCGAATAATTTAAAGTCCCGGGGACGCTAAACTAACTCCCGATGACCTTGGTTTGCAGTTTAATGAACACAGCAAAACATTGTGAACGCTCACCTTCGAGCTTCAGGGCCGAAATATAGCCCTACTTAAATTTAAGACTGACAGAATAGCCGAGAGCCCGTTACGCGCATCGTGATTTTCATCAACGTCGACGCAATTTCCTGGAACTTGGAGAATATTTTCCAGTCCCGGGGACTCTAAACTAAGTCCTGATGGCCTTGGTTTGCAGTGAAATGGACACAGCAAAACTTTTTGAACGCTCACTTTCGAGCTTGTGGGCCGAAATATAGCCACAAATTTACTTTAAGACTGAAACAGTAGCCGAGACCGTCTTACGCGCATCGTGATTTTGATCAACTTCGGCTCGCTTTCTCGGAACTTGGGGAATATTTTCCAGTCCCGGGGACCCTAAGCTAACTTTTGATAGCCTTGGTTTGCAGTGAAATGGACACAGCAAAACTTTTTGAACGCTCACTTTCGAGCTGCTGGACAGAAATATTGCCCCACTTCACTTTAAGACTGAAAGGGTAGCCGAGACCGCTTTGGGAGCATTGTGATTTTGACCAACTTTAGCTCGATTTACGGGAACTTGGGGAATATTTTCCATTCCCAGGGACGCTAAACTAACTCGTGATGGCCTTGATTTTCAGTGAAATTCAGAGAGGAAACTTTTTGAACGCTCACTTTCGGGCTTCTGGGCCGAAATATAGCCCCACTTCACTTTAAGACTAAAACAGTAGCCGATACCGCATTTCGCGCATCGTGATTTTGATCAAGTTCGGTTCGATTCCCCGGAACTTGGGCAATATTTTTCAGTCCCGGGGACTCTAAACTAACCCCTGATGGCCTTGGTTTGCAGTGAAATGGACACAGCAAAAATTTTTGAACGCACACTTTCGGGTTCTGGCCCGAAATATAGCCCCACTTCACTTTAAGACAGAAAGAGTAGCCGAGACCACTTTAGGGGCATCGTGATTTTGACCAACCTCGGCTCAATTTCCGGGACATTGGTGCATATTTTCTTGTCCCTGGGACGCTAAACTAACTCCTGATGGCCTTGGTTTGCAGTGAAATGAACACAGCAAAACTTTTTGAACGCTCACTTTCGGGCTTCTGGCCCAGAATATAGCCCCACTTCACTTTAAGACTGAAAGAGTAGCCGAGACTACCTTACGCAAATCGTGATTTTGACCAACTTCGGCTCGATTTCCCGCAAGTTGGGGGATATTTTCCAGTCCCGGGGACTCTAAACTAGCTCCTGATGGCTTTGGTTTGCAGTGAAATATACACAGGGAAACTTTTTGAACGCTCACTTTCAAGCTCCTGGGCAGGAATAAAGCCTCACTTCACTTTAAGACTGAAACAGTAAGCGAGACCGCCTAACGCGCACCGTGATTTTGACCAACTTCGGCTAAATTTCCCTGAACTTGGGGAATATTTTCCAGTCCCGAAGACTCTTAAGTAACCCCTGATGGCCTTCGTTTGCATTGAAATGGATAGCGCAAATTTTTTTGAAGCTCACTTTTGAGCTTCTGGGCCGAAATATAGTCCCACTTCACTTTAAGACTGAAAGACTAGCCAAGACCGTCTTGCGCGCATCGTGATTTTGACGAACGTCTTCTCCATTTTCCGGAACTTGGGAATTATATTGCAGTCCCGGGGACTCTAAACTAACTCCTGATGGGCTTGGTTTGCAGTGAAATGGACACAGCAAATTTTTTGCAGCGCTCACTTTGGAACGTCTGGGCCGAAATAGAGCCCCACTTCACTTTAAGACTGAAAGAGTAGCCGAGGCCGCCTTAGGCGGATCGTGATTTTGACGAACTTCGGCTTGAGTTGCCAGAACTTAAAAAGTAATTTTCCAGTCCGGGGGAATCTAAACTAACTCATGATGGCCTTGGTTTTCAGTGAAATTCAGAGAGGAAAACTTTTTGAACGCTCACTTTCGAGCTTCTGGACCGAAATATAGCCCTACTTCACTTTAAGACTGAAAGAGTAGCCGAGACCGCCTTACGCGAATCGTTATTTTGACCAACTTCGTCTCGATTTCGCGGAACTTGGGGGATATTTTCCAGTTCCGGGCACTGTAAACTACTTCCTGAGGGCCTTGCTTTGCAGTGAAATGGGCACAGCATAACTTTTTGAACGCTCACTTTCGAGCTTCTGGGCGGAAATATACAGCCACGTCACTTTAAGACTAAAAGAGTAGCGGAGACTGCTTTACACGCATCGTGATTTTGACAAACTTAGGCTCGATTTCCGGGAACTTGGCGGATATTTTGATGTCCCGGACACTGTAAACAATCTGCTGATGTGGCTAGGTTTGCGATGAAATGGACACAGCAAAACTTTTTGAACTTTCGCTTTCTAGCTTCTGGGCCGAAATATAGCCCGAGTTCACTTTAAGAATGAAAGAGTAGCCGAGACCGCCTTACGCGCATGGTGATTTTGACAAAATTCGGCTCGATTTGCCCGAACTTGGGCGATATTTTCCAGTCCCGAGGAGTCTAAACTAACACCTGATGGCCTTGGTTTGCAGTGAAATCAACACAGCAAAACTTTTTGAACTGTCACTTTCTAGCTTCTCGGCCGAAATATAGCCCCAGTTCACTTTAAGAATGAAGAGTAGCTGAGACCGCCTTACGCGCATCGTGATTTTGGCAAAATTCGGCTCGATTTGCCCGAACTTGGGCGATATTTTCCAGTCCCGAGGAGTCTAAAGTAACTCCTGATGGCCTTGGTTTGCAGTGAAATGAACACAGGAAAACTTTTTGGACTTTCACTTTCTAGCTTCTCGGCCGAAAGATAGCCCCAGTTCACTTTAAGAATGAAAGAGTAGCCGAGACCGCCTTACGCGCGTCGTGATTTTGACCAAGTTCAGCTCGATTTCCCGGAACTTGGGGGATATTTTCCAGTCCGGGGGACTTTAAACTAACTCCTGATGGCCTTGGTTTACAGTTAAATGCAGAAAGCGTAATTTTTTAAATGGCCACTTTCGAGCTTCTGGGTCGAAATATAGCCCCACTTTACTTTAAGACTGAAAGAGTAGCCGAGACTGTCTTACGCGCATCGTGATTTTGACCAACTTCCGTTCGATTTCCCGGAACTTCGGGGATATATTCCATTCCCGGGGACTCTAAAGTAACTGCTGATGGCCTTGGTTTGCAGTGAAGTGGACACACCACATGTTTTTGAACGCTCACTTTCGAGCTTCTCGGTCGAAATATAGCCCTACTTCACTTTAAGACTGAAAGAGTAGCCGAGACCGCCTTACGCGCATCGCAATTTTGACCAACTTCGGCTCGATTTCCCGGAAGTTGGCGAATATTTTCAATTCCCGAGGAAGCTAAACTAACTTCCGATGGCCTTAGTTTGCAGTTAAATGGACACAGCAAAACTTTTTGAACGCTGACTTTCGAGCTTATGGGTCGAAGTATAGCCCCACTTAACTTTAAGACTGAAAGAGTAGCCGAGACCGCCTTACGCGCATGGTGATTTTTGGGATACTTCGGCTGGATTTCCCGCAAATAGGGGGATATTTTCCAGTCCCGGGGACTCTAAACTAACTCCTGATGGCCTTGGTTTCCAGTGAAATGGAGAGAGGAACACTTTTTCAACGCGCACTTTCGAGCTTGCTGGCCGAAATATAGCCCTACTTCTTTTTAAGACTGAAAGAGTAGGCGGGAGCGCCTTACGCGCATTGTGATTTTGAGGATCTTCGGCTCGATCTGGCGAAACTTGGGAGATATTTTCCAGTCCCAAAGTCTCTAAACTCACTCCTGATTGTCTAAGATGTGAGTGAAATAGAGACAAAAAATTTTGAACCCTTACTTTCGAGCTTCTGGAGTTAAATCTAAGCCCACTTTACCTTAAGACTGAAAGAGTAGCCGAGACCCCCTTAAGCGCATGGTGATTTTGACTAACTTGGGGTGGATTTCCCGTAACTTGGGGGATATTTCCAGTCCCTTGGACGCTAAACTACGTCGTGATGGCCTTGTTTTGCAGTGAAATGGACACAGCAAACCTTTTGAAACACTCAGTTTCGAGCTTCTGGGCCGAAATATTGCCCCACTTCCCTTTAAGAGTGAAAGAGTAGCCGAGACCGCCGTAGGCGCGTCGTGATTTTGACCAACTTCGGTTAAATTTCCCGGAACTTGGGGGATATTTTCCAGTCCCGGGGACTCCAAACTAACTCCTGATTGTCTTGGTTTTCAGTGAAATGGACACAGCGAAAGTTTTTGAACGGTCACTCTCGAGCTTCTGGGCCGAAATAGAGCCCCATCTTACTTTAAGACTGAAAGAGTAGGCGAGACCGTCTTGAGCGAATCGTGATTTTGACCAATTTCGCGTTTATTTCCCGAAACTTGGGGGATATATTCCAGTCAAAGGGACTCTAAAGTCACTCCTGATGGCCTTGGTTTCCAGTGAAAGGGACAGAGCACAACTTTTGAGCTTCTGGGCAGAAATATAGCCCCACTTTACTTTAAGACTGAAAGAGTAGATGAGACCGCCTTACGCGCATCGTAATTTTGACGAACTTGGAATGGCTTTCCCGGAACTTGGGGGATATTTTGCAGTCCCTTGGACGCTAAACTAAGTCCTGATGGCCTTGTTTTGAAGTAAAATGGACACAAAACTTTTTGAACGGTCACTTTCTAGCTTGTGGGCCGAAATATAGCCACACTTCACCTTAGGACTGACACAGTAGCCGAGACCACGTTACGCGCATCATGAATTTGATCAACTTCGGCTCGATTTCCCGGGACTTGGGGGATATTCTCCAGTCCCGGGGACTCTAAACTAACTTCTGATGGCCTTGGTTTGCAGTGAAATGGACACAAGAAAACTTTTTGAACGCTCACTTTCGGGCTTCTGGCCCGAAATATAGCCCCACTTCACTTTAAGACAGAAAGAGTAGCCGAGACCACTTTAGGGGCATCGTGATTTTGACCAACCTCGGCTCAATTTCCCGGACATTGGGGCATATTTTCTCTTCCCGGGGACGCTAAACTAACTCCTGATGGCCTTGGGTTGCAGTGAAATGAACACAGCAAAACTTTTTGAACGCTCACTTTCGGGCTTCTGGCCGGAAATATAGCCCCACTTCACTTTAAAACTGAAGGAGTAGCTGAGACTACCTTACGCAAATCGTGATTTTGACCATCTTCGAATTGATTTCCCGGAAGTTGGCGGATATTTTCCAGTGCCGGCGACTCTAAGCTAGCTCCTGATGGCTTTGGTTTGCAGTGAAATAAACACAGGGAAACTTTTTGAACGCTCACTTTCAAGCTCCTGGGCAGGAATAAAGCCTCACTTCACTTTAAGACTGAAACAGTAAGCGAGACCGCCTAACGCGCACCGTGATTTTGACCAACTTCGGCTAAATTTCCCTGAACTTGGGGGATATTTTCCAGTCCCGAAGACTCTTAAGTAAACCCTGTTGGCCTTCGTTTGCATTGAAATGGATACAGCAAAACTTTTTGAAGCCCACTTTTGAGCTTCTGGGCCGAAATATAGTCCCACTTCACTTTAAGACTGAAAGACTAGCCAAGACCGTCTTGCGCGCATCGTGATTTTGACGAACGTCTTCTCCATTTTCCGGAACTTGGGAATTATATTGCAGTCCCGGGGACTCTAAACTATCTCCTGATGGCCTTGGTTTTCAGTGAAATGGACACAGCAAATTTTTTGCAGCGCTCACTTTGGAGCCTCTTGGCCGAAATAGAGCCCCACTTCAATTTACGACTGAAAGAGTAGCACAGGCCGCCTTAGGCGCATCGTGATTTTGACCAACTTCGGCTTGAGTTGCCAGAACTTAAAAGATATTTTCCAGTCCCGGGGACTCTAAACTAACTCATGATGGCCTTGGTTTTCAGTGAAATTGAGAGACGAAAACTTTTTGAACGTTCACTTTCGAGCTTCCGGAGCGAAATATAGCCCTACTTCACTTTAAGACTGAAAGAGTAGCCGAGACCGCCTTACGCGAATCGTTATTTTCACCAACTTCGTATCGATTTCGCGGAACTTGGGGGATATTTTCCAGTTCCGGGCACTGTAAACTACTTCCTGAGGGCCTTGCTTTGCAGTGAAATGGGCACAGCATAACTTTTTGAACGCTCACTTTCGAGCTTGTGGGCCGAAATATATAGCCACGTCACTTTAAGACTCAAAGAGTAGCCGAGACTGCTTTACGCGCATCGTGATTTTGACAAACTTCGGATTGATCTCCCGGAACTGGGGGGATATTTTGATGTCCCGGAGACTGTAAACTATCTCCGGATGTGGCTTGGTTCGCGGTGAAATGGACACAGCAAAACTTTTTGAACTTTCACTTTCGAGCTTCTGGGCCGAAATATAGCCCGAGCTCACTTTAAGAATGAAAGAATAGCCGAGACCGCCTTACGCGCATCGTGATTTTGACCAACTTTGGCTCGATTTCCCGGCAAATGGGGAATATTTTCCGGTACCGGGGACTCTAAAGTAACTCCTGATTGCCTTGGTTTGCATTGAAATGGAGAGAGCAAAACTTTTTCAAGGCTCCCCTTCGGGCTTCTGAGCCGAAGTATAGCCCCACTTCAGTTTAAGACTGAAAGAGTAGCCGAGACTGTCTTACGCGCATCGTGATTTTGACCAACTTCGGCTCGATTTCCCGAAACTTCGGGTATATATTCAAGTCCCAAGGACTCTAAACTAACCCCTGATGGCCTTGGTCTACAGTGAAATGGACACAGCAAATTTTCTTGAACGCTTACTTTCGAAATTCTAGGCCGAAATATAGCCCCACTTCACTTTAACACTGAAAAAGTAGCCGAGACCGCCTTAGACGCATCGTGATTTTGACCCTTTTGGGCTTGAGTTGCCAGAACTTAAGGGATATTTTCCAGTCCCGTGGACTCTAAACTAACTCATGATGGCCTTGGTTTTCAGTTAAATTGAGAGAGAAAGACTTTTTGAACTTTCACTTTCGAGCTTCTGGGCCGAAATATACAGCCACGTCACTTTAAGACTAAAAGAGTAGCCGAGACTGCTTTACGCGCATCGTGATTTTGACAAACTTCGGCTCGATTTCCCGGGACTTGGGGGATGTTTTGATGTCCTGGACACTGTAAACAATCTAATGATGTGGCTTGGTTTGCGGTGAAATGGACACAGCAAAACTTTTTGAACTTTCAGTTTCTAGCTTCTGGGCCGAAATATAGCCCCAGTTCACTTTAAGAATGAAAGAGTAGCCGAGACCGCCTTACGCGCATCGTGATTTTGACAAAATTCGGCTCGATTTGCCCGAACTTGGGCGATATTTTCCAGTCCCGAGGAGTCTAAACTAACTCCTGATGGCCTTGGTTTGCAGTGAAATGAACACAGTAACACTTTTTGAACGCTTATTTTCGAGCTTCGGGGATGAAATATAGCCCAAGTTCACTTTAAGACTGAAAGAGCAGGGGAGACCGCCTTACGCGCTTCGTGATTTTCTAGAATTTTGGCGATATTTTTTTAAGTCCCGGGGACTCTAAACTAACTCCTGATGGCCTTGGTTTGCAGTGAAATGGACGCAGGAAAACTTTTTGAACGCTCAGTTTCGAGCTTCTGGGCCGAAATACAACCGTATTTCACGTTAAGACTGAAATAGTAGCCGAGACCGCCTTACGAGCATCGTGATTTTGACCAAGTTCAGCTCGATTTCCCGGAATTTGGGGGATATTTTCCAGTCCGGGGGACTTTAAACTAACTCCTGATGGCCATGGTTTGCAGTGAAATTCACACAGCACAAGTTTTTGAACGCACACTTTTGAGCTTCTGGTTTGAAATATAGCTCCACTTCACTTTAAGAGTGAAAGAGTAGCCGACACCGCCTTACGCCCATCGTAATTTTGACCAAGTTCGGCTCGATTTCCCGGAACTGGGGGGATATTTTCCAGTCCCGCGGACTCTAAAGTAACTCCTGATGGCCTTGCTCTGGAGTGAAATGGACACAGCACAACTTTTTGAACGCTCACTTTCCAGCTTCTAGGCGGAAATATTGCCCCAGTTCACTTTAAGAATGAAAGAGTAACCGGGACCGCCTTACGCGCATCGTGATTTTGACCAACTTTGGCTCGATTTCCCGGGAAATGGGGGATATTTTCCGGTACCGGGGACTCTAAACTAACTCCTGATTGCCTTGGTTTGCAGTGAAATGGACACAGCACAACTTTTTGAACGCTCACGTTTGAGCTACTGGGCCGAAGCATAGCCCTACTTCACTTTAAGACTGAATGACTAATCGACACCGCCTTACGCGCATCGTGATTTTGGGCTACTTCGGCTCGATTTCCCGGAACTTGGGAGATAATTCCCAGTCCCGGGCACTCTAAACTAATTCCTAATGGCCTTGGATTTTCAGTGAAATGGACACAGCCAAACTCTTTGAACGTTCACTTTCGAGCTTCTGGGCCGAAATATAGCCCCACTTCACTTTAAGACTGAAAGAGTAGCCGGGACCGCCTTACGCGCATGGTAATTTTGTCCAACTTCGGCTTGATTTCCTGGGACTTGGGGGATATTTTCCAGTCCCGGAAGCTCTAAACTAACTCCTGAATGCCTTGGTTTTTAGTCAAATGGACACAGGTAAAAGGGGCGCACGCTGGGTTTCCAGGTTGTAGGCCGAAATATAGCCCCACTTTATTTTAAGACTGAAAGTGTACACGAAACCGCCTTAAGCGCATCGAAATTTTTAGCCACTATGGCTCGATCTGCCCAAAATTGGGGGATATTTTCCAGTCCCGGGGACTCTACCCTAACTCTTGATGGCCTTAGTTTTCAGTCAAATGGTCACAGGTAACAGGAGCGCACGCTCGGTGTCGAGCTTCTAGCTCGAAATGTAGCCCGAGTTCATTTTAAGACTGAAAGAGTAAACGAAACTGCCGTAGGCTTATCGTAATTTTAAGAAAGTATGACTCAATTTGCCGAAACTTGGAGGATAGCTTCCAGTCTCGAGGATTCTAAACTATCTCCTGATGGACTTAGTTCTTAGTGAAATGGACACAGGTAAAAGGAGAGCACGCTCGGTGTCGAGCTTGTAGAACCGAAATATAGCCCCACTTCATTTTCGGAGTAAACGAGTAGCCGAGACCGCCTTACGCGCATCGTGATTTTGGGCCACTTTTGCTCGATTTTCCGGAAGTTGGCGAATAATTTAAAGTCCCGGGGACGCTAAACTAACTCCCGATGACCTTGGTTTGCAGTTTAATGAACACAGCAAAACATTCTGAACGCTCACCTTCGAGCTTCAGGGCCGAAATATAGCCCTACTTAAATTTAAGACTGAAAGAATAGCCGAGAGCCCGTTACGCGCATCGTAATATTCATCAACTTCGGCACCATTGCCGGAAACTTGGAGAACATTTTCCAGTCCCGCGGACTCTATACTAACTCCTGATGGCCTTGGTTTGCAGTGAAATGGACAGAGCAAAACCTTTTGAACGCTCACTTTCGAGCTTGTGGGCCTAAATATAGCCACACTTCACTTTAAGACTGAAACAGTAGCCATGACCGCGTTACGCGCATCGTGATTTTGATCAACTTCTGCTCGCTTTCCTGGAACTTGGGGAATATTTTCCAGTCCCGGGGACTCTAAACTAACTCTTCATGGCCTTGGTTTGCAGTGAAATGGAGACAGCAAAACTTTTTGAACGCTCACCTTCAAGCTTCTGGGCCCAAATATAGCCCACTTTACTTTAATACTTAAATAGTAGCCGAGACCGGCTTACGGGAAACGTGATTTTGACAAACTTCGGGTGGATTTCCCGGAACTTGGGGAATATTTTCCAGTCCCTTGGACGCTAAACTAGGTGCCGATGGCCTTGTTTTGCAGTGAAATGGACACAGCAAAGCTTTTTGAACGCTCACTTTCGAGCTTGTGGGACGAAATATAGCCATACTTTACTTTAAGACTGAAACAGTAGCCGAGACCACGTTTCGCGCATCGTGATTTTGATCAACTTCGGCTCGATTTCCCGGAACTTGCGAAATATTTTCCAGTCCCGGGGACTCTAAACTAACCCGTGGTGGTCTTGGTTTGCAGTGAAACGGAAACAGAAAAAAGTTTTTGAACGCATACTTTCCAGCTTCTGGACCGAAATAGAACCCCACTTCACTTGAAGACTGAAAGAGTAGCCGAGACCGCCTTACGTGCATCGTGATTTTGAGCAACTTCGGCTGGATTTGCCGGAACTAAGGGGATATATTCCAGTTCTGAGGACTCTAAACTAATTCCTGATGGCCTTGGTTTGCAGTAAAATGGACCCAGCAAAACTTTTTGAACGCTGAATTTCGAGCTTCTGGGCCAAAATATAGCCCCCCATTACTTTAACACTGAAAGAGTAGCCGAGACCGCCTTACGCGCATCGTGATTTTGACAAACTTCGGATCGATTTCCCGGAACCTGGGGGATATTTTCCAGTCTCGGGGACTCTCAACTAACTCCTGCTTGTCTCGGTTTGCAGTGAAATGGACACAGCGAAAGTTTTTGAACGCTCACTCTCGAGCTTCTGGGCCGAAATAGAGCCCCATTTTACTTTAAGACTGAAAGAGTAGGCGAGACCGTCTTGAGCGAATCGTGATTTTGATCAATTTCGCCTTTATTTCCCGAAACTTGGGGGATATATTCCAGTCAAAGGGACTCTAAAGTAACTCCTGATGGCCTTGGTTTTCAGTGAAATGGACAGAGCACAACTTTGGAGCTTCTGGGCAGAAATATAACCCCACTTTACTTTAAGACTGAAAGAATAGATGAGACCGCCTTTCGCGCATCGTAATTTTGACGAACTTCGAATGGATTTCCCGGAACTTGGGGGATACTTTGCAGTCCCTTGGACGTTAAACTAAGTCCTGATGGCCTTGTTTTGAAGTAAAATGGACACAACAAAACTTTTTGAACGTTCACTTTCTAGCTTGGGGGCCGAAATATAGCCACACTTCACTTTAGGACTGACACCGTAGCCGAGACCACGTTACGCGTATCATGAATTTGATCAACTTCGGCTCGATTTCCCGGGACATGGGGGATATTCTCCAGTCCCGGGGACTCTAAAGTAACTTCTGATAGCCTTGGTTTGCACTGAAAGTGACAGAGCAAAACTTTTTAAACACTCACTTTCGAGCTTCTGGGCCGAAATATTGCCCCAGTTCACTTTAAGACTGAAAGAGTAGCCGAGACCACCTTACGAACATCGTGATTTTGACCAACTTCGGCTCGATTTACCGGAACTTGGGGGATATTTTGCAGTCCCGAGGACTCTTAAGTAACCCCTGATGGCCTTGGTTTGGATTGAAATGGATACAGCAAAACTTTTTGAACGCTCACTTTTGAGCTTCTGGGCCGAAATATAGCCCCACTTCACTTTAAGACTGAAAGAGTAGCCGAGAAGGTCTTACGCGCATCTTGATTTTGACCAACGTCTTCTCGATTTTCCGGAACTTGGGAAATACATTCCTCTCCCGGGGACTCTAAACTAACTCCGGATAGCCTTGGTTTGCAGTGAAAGAGACAGTAATTTTTTTGAGCTTTGAGCTTGTGGGCCGAAATAGAGCCCCACTTCACTTTAAGACTGAAGGAGTAGCCGACACCGCCTTAAGCGCACCGTGATTTTGACCAACTTCGGCTCGATTTGCCGGAACTTGGGGGATATTTTCCAGTCCCGGGGACTCTAAACTAACTCCTGATTGTCTTGGTTTTCAGTGAAATGGACACAGCGAAACTTTTTGAACGCTCACTCTCGAGCTTCTGGTCCGAAATATAGCCCCACTTTACTTTAAGACTGAAAGAGTAGCCGAGACCGTCTTGCGCAAATCGTGATTTTGACCAACTTCGGGTCGGTTTCCCGGAACTTGGGGGATATATTCCATTGCCGCGGGCTCTAAACTAACTCCTGATGGCCTTGGTTTTCAGTGAAATGGACAAAGGAAAGCTTTTTCAACACTCTCTTTGTAGCTTCTGGGCCGAAATAGAATCCCATTTCACTTTCAGACTGAAATAGTAGCCGAGACCGCCTCACGCGCATCGTGAGTTAGACCGAGTGAAGCTCGATTTCACGCAACTTTTGGGATATTTTCCAGTCCGGGGGACTTTACACTAACTCCGGATGGCCTTGGTTTGCACTGAAATGGGCACAGCATAACTTTTTGAACGCCCACTTTGGAGTTTTTGGGCCGAAATATAGCTCTACTTCACTTTAAGACTGAAAGAGTAGCCGAGATCGCGTTACGCGCATCGTGATTTTGACCAACTTCGGCTCGATTTCGCGGAAGTTGGCGAATATTTTCAATTCCCGGGGAAGCTAAACTAACTTGCGAGGGCCTTAGTTTGCAGTTAAATGGACACAGCAAAACTTCTTGAACGCTCACTTTCGAGCTTCTGGGTCGAAATATAGCCCCAGTTCACTTTAAGACTGAAAGAGTAGCCGAGACCGCCTTACGCGCATCGTGATTTTGGGATACTTCGGCTCGATTTCCCGCAAATGGGGGGATATTTTCCAGTCCCGGGGACTCTAAACTAACTCCTGGTGGCCTTGGTTTCCAGCGAAATGGACACAGGAACACTTTTTGAACGCGCACTTTCGAGCTTGCTGGCCGAAATATAGCCCTACTTCTTTTTTAGACTGAAAGAGTAGGCGGGAGCGCCTTACGCGCATTGTGTTTTTGAGGAACTTCGGCTCGATCTGGCGAAACTTGGGAGATATTTTCCAGTCCCAAAGTCTCTAAACTCACTGCTGATTGTCTAAGATGTGAGTGAATTAGAGACAAAAAATGTTGAACTTTTACTTTCGAGCTTCTGGAGTTAAATCTAAGCCCACTTTACCTTAAGACTGAAAGAGTAGCCGAGACCCCCTTAAGCGCATCGTGATTTTGACTAACTTGGGGTGGATTTCCCGTAACTTGGGGGATATTTCTAGTCCCTTGGACGCTAAACTAAGTCGTGATGGCCTTGTTTTGCTGTAAAATGGACACAGCAAAACTTTTTAAAGACTCAGTTTCGAGCTTCTGGGCCTAAATATTGCCCCACTTCACTTTAAGGCTGAAAGAGTAGCTGGGACCGCCTTACGCGCATGGTAATTTTGTCCAACTTCGGCTTGATTTCCTGGGACTTGGGGGATATTTTCCAGTCCCGGAAGCTCTAAACTAACTCCTGAATGCCTTGGTTTTTAGTCAAATGGACACAGGTAAAAGGGACGCACGCTAGGTTTCCAGGTTGTAGGCCGAAATATAGCCCCACTTTATTTTAAGACTGAAAGTGTACACGAAACCGCCTTAAGCGCATCGCAATTTTTAGCCACTATGGCTCGATCTGCCAAAAGTTGGGGGATATTTTCCAGTCCCGGGGACTCTACCCTAACTCTTGATGGCCTTAGTTTTCAGTCAAATGGTGACAGGTAACAGGAGCGCACGCTCGGTGTCGAGCTTCTAGGCCGAAATGTAGCCCCAGTTCATTTTAAGACTGAAAGAGTAAACGAAACTGCCGTAGGCTTATCGTAATTTTAAGAAAGTATGGCTCAATTTGCCGAAACTTGGAGGATAGCTTCCAGTCTCGAGGATTCTAAACTATCTCCTGATGGACTTAGTTCTTAGTGAAATGGACACAGGTAAAAGGAGAGCACGCTCGGTGTCGAGCTTGTAGAACCGAAATATAGCCCCACTTCATTTTCGGAGTAAACGAGTAGCCGAGACCGCCTTACGCGCATCGTGATTTTGAGCATCTTTGGCTCGATTTGCCGGAATTCGGGGAATATTTTCCAGTCCCGAGGACTCTATGCTAACTCCTGATGAGCTTAGTTTTCAGTGATATGTACACAGGCAAAAGGAGCCCACGCTCGGTGTTGAGCTTGTCGGCCGAAATATAGCCCCACTTCATTTTAAGACTGAAAGAGTAACCGAGACCGCCTTACACGCATCGTGATTTTGAGCAACTTTGGCTCGATCTGCCAGAATTTGGGAAATATTTTCCAGTCCCAAGGACTCTAAACTAACTCCTGATGGCCTAAGATGTCAGTGAAATTGACACAGGTAAAATTAGCGCACGCCCGGTCTCGAGCTTCTAGGTCGAAATATAGCCCCCCTTAATTTTAAGACTGAAAGAGTAGCCGAGACCGCCTTACGCGCATCGTGATTTTGACAAAATTCGGCTCGATTTGCCCGAACTTGGGCGATATTTTCCAGTCCCGAGGAGTCTAAACTAACTCCTGATGGCCTTGGTTTGCACTGAAATGAACACAGTAACACTTTTTGAAGGCTTATTTTCGAGCTTCTGGGATGAAATATAGCCCCACTTCACTTTAAGACTGAAAGAGTAGGCGAGACCGCCTTAGGCGCATCGTGATTTTGGGCAACTTCCGCTCGATTTTCTAGAATTTTGGCGATATTTTCAAGTCCCGGGGACTCGAAACTAACTCCTGATGGCCTTGGTTTGCGGTGAAATGGACGCAGGAAAACTTTTTGAACAATCAGTTTCGAGCTTCTGCGGCGAAATACAGCCGCATTTCACTTTAAGACTGAAATAGTAGCCGAGACCGCCTTACGAGCATCGTGATTTTGACCAAGTTCAGCTCGATTTCCCGGAACTTGGGGGATATTTTCCAGTCAGCGGGACTTTAAACTAACTCCTGTTGGCCTTGGTTTCCAGTTAAATGCAGAAGGCGGAACTTTTTAAAGGGTCACTTTCGAGCTTCTGGGCCGAAATATAGCGCCACTCTACTTTAAGACTGAAAGAGTAGCCGAGACCGTCTTACGCGCATCGTGATTTTGACCAACTTCCGTTCCATTTCCCGGAACTTCGGGGATATATTCCAGTCCCGGGGACTCTAAACTAACTGCTGATGGCCTTGGTTTGCAGTGAAATGGACACAGCACATTGTTTTGAACGCTCACTTTCGAGCTTCTCGGCCGAAATATAACCCTACTTCACTTTAAGACTGAAAGAGTAGCCGAGACCGCCTTACGCGCATCGTTATGTTGGGATACTTCGGCTCGATTCCCGCAAATAGGGGGATATTTTCCGGTGCCGGGGACTCTAAACTAACTCCTGATGGCCTTGGTTTCCAGTGAAATGGACACAGGCACACTTTTTGAACGCACACTTTCGAGCTTGCTGGCCGAAATATAGCCCTACTTCTTTTTAAGACTGAAAGAGTAGGCGGGAGCGCCTTACGCGCATTGTGATTTTGAGGATTTTCGGCGCGATCTGGCGAAACTTGGGAGATATTTTCCAGTCCCAAAGTCTCTAAACTCACTCCTGATTGTCTAAGATGTGAGTGAAATAGAGACAAAAATTTTTGAACCCTTACTTTCGAGCTTCTGGAGTTCAATCTAAGCCCACTTTACCTTAAGTCTGAAAGAGTAGCCGAGACCCCCTTAAGCGCATCGTGATTTTGACTAACTTCAGGTGCATTTCCCGTAACTTGCGGGATATTTCCAGTCCCTTGGACGCTAAACTAAGTCGTGATGGCCTTGTTGGGAAGTGAAATGGACACAGCGAAACTTTTAAAACACTCAGTTTCGAGCTTCTGGGCCGAAATATTGCCCCACTTCACTTTAAGACTGAAAGAGTAGCCGAGGCCGCCGTACGCGCGTCGTGATTTTGACCAACTTCGGTTAAATTTCCCGGAACTTGGGGGATATTTTCCAGTCCTGGGGACTCTAAACTGACCCCCGACGTTCGTGGTCTGCAGTAAAATGGACACAGCAAAACTTTTTGAACGCTCACTTTTGAGCTTCTGGGCCGAAATATAGCTCCACTTCACTTTAAGAGTGAAAGAGTAGGCGAGACCGCCTTACGTGCATCGTAATTTTGACCAACTTCGGCTCGATTTCCCGGAACTTGGAGGATATTTTCCAGTCCCGCGGACTCTAAAGTAACTCCTGATGGCCTTGCTCTTGAGTGAAATGGACACAGCACAACTTTTTGAACGCTCACTTTCGAGCCTCTGGGCGGAAATATTGCCCCAGTTCACTTTAACAATGAAAAAGTAACCGGGAACGCCTTACGCGCATCGTGATTTTGACCAACTTTGGCTCGATATCCCGGGAAATGGGGGATATTTTCCGGTACCAGGGACTCTAAACTAACTCCTGATTGCCTTGGTTTGCAGAGAAATGGACACAGCACAACTTTTTGAACGCTCACGTTTGAGCTTCTGGGCCGAAGCATAGCCCTACTTCACTTTAAGACTGAAAGACTAGCCGAGACCGCCTTACGCGGATCGTGATTTTGGGCTACTTCGGCTCGATTTCCCGGAACTTGGGAGATAATTCCCAGTCCCGGGCACTCTAAACTAATTCCTGATGGCCTTGGTTTTCAGTGAAATGGAGACAGTCAAACTCTTTGAACGTTCACTTTGGAGCTTCTGGGCCAAAATATAGCCCCACTTCACTTTAAGACTGAAAGAGTAGCCGGGACCGCCTTACGCGCATGGTAATTTTGTCGAACTTCGGCTTGATTTCCTGGGACTTGGGGGATATTTTCCACTTTCGGAAGCTCTAAACTAACTCCTGAATGCCTTGGTTTTTTGTGAAATGTACACAGGTAAAACGGGCGCACGCTAGGTTTCCAGGTTGTAGGCCGAAATATAGCCCCACTTTATTTTAAGACTGAAAGTGTACACGAAACCGCCTTAAGCGCATCGCAATTTTTAGCCACTATGGCTCGATCTGCCAAAAATTGGGGGATATTTTCCAGTCCCGGGGACTCTACCCTAACTCTTGATGGCCTTAGTTTTCAGTCAAATGGTGACAGGTAACAGGAGCGCACGCTCGGTGTCGAGCTTCTAGGTCGAAATGTAGCTCCAGTTCATTTTAAGACTGAAAGAGTAAACGAAACTGCCGTAGGCTTATCGTAATTTTAAGAAAGTATGGCTCAATTTGCCGAAACTTGGAGGATAGCTTCCAGTCTCGAGGATTCTAAACTATCTCCTGATGGACTTAGTTCTTAGTGAAATGGACACAGGTAAAAGGAGAGCACGCTCGGTGTCGAGCTTGTAGAACCGAAATATAGCCCCACTTCATTTTCGGAGTAAACGAGTAGCCGAGACCGCCTTACGCGCATCGTGATTTTGAGCATCTTTGGCTCGATTTGCCGGAATTCGGGGAATATTTTCCAGTCCCGAGGACTCTATGCTAACTCCTGATGAACTTAGTTTTCAGTGATATGTACACAGGCAAAAGGACCGCACGCTCGGTGTTGAGCTTGTCGGCCGAAATATAGCCCCACTTCATTTTAAGACTGAAAGAGTAGCCGAGACCGCCTTACGCGCATCGTGATTTTGAGCAACTTTGGCTCGATCTGCCAGAATTTGGGAAATATTTTCCAGTCCCAAGGACTCTAAACTAACTCCTGATGGCCTAAGATGTCAGTGAAATTGACACAGGTAAAATTAGCGCACGCCCGGTCTCGAGCTTCTAGGTCGCAATATAGCCCCCCTTAATTTTAAGACTGAAAGAGTAGCCGAAACCGCTTTACGCGCATCGTGATTTTGGGCCACTTTTGCTCGATTTCCCGGAAGTTGGCGAATAATTTAAAGACCCGGGGACGCTAAAATAACTCCCGATGACCTTGGTTTGCAGTTTAATGAACACAGCAAAACATTCTGAACGCTCACCTTCGAGCTTCAGGGCCGAAGTATAGCCCTACTTAAATTTAAGACTGAAAGAACCGCCGAGAGCTCGTTACGCGCATCGTAATTTTCATCAACTTCGGCGCCATTTCCTGGAACTTGGAGAATATTTTCCAGTCCCGGGGACTCTAAACTAACTCCTGATCGCCTTCATTTGCATTGAAATGGACAGAGCAAAACTTTTTGAACGCTCACTTTCGAGCTTGTTGGCCGAGATATAGCCACACTTTACTTTAAGACTGAAACAGTAGCCGAGACCGCATTTCGCGCATCGTGATTTTGATCAACTTCGGCTCGCTTTCCTGGAACTCGGGGAATATTTTCCAGTCCCGGGGACCCTAAACTAACTTTTGATAGCTTTGGTTTGCAGTGAAATGCACACAACAAAACTTTTTGAACACTCACTTTCGAGCTTCTGGACAGAAATATAGCCCGACGTTACTCTAAGACTGAAAGAGTAGCCGAAACCGCCTTACGTATTTCGTAATTTTGACGAACTGCGAATGGATTTCCCGGAACTTGGGGTATATTTTCCAGTCCCTTCGACGCTAAACTAAGTCCTGATGGCCTTGTTTTGAAGTGAAATGGACACAGCAAAACTTTTTGAACACTCACTTTCTAACTTTTGGGCCGAAATATAGGTACACTTGACTTTAAGACTGAAACAGTAGCCGAGACCACGTTACGCGGATCATGAATTTGATCAACATCAGCCCCAATTACCGGGACTTGGGGGATCTTTTCCAGTCCCGGGGACTCTAAACTAACTCCTGATGGCCTTGGTTTGCATTGAAATGGACACAGCACAATTTTTTGAAAGCACACTTTGGAGATTCTGGGCCAAAATATAGCCCCGCTTCACTTAAGACTGAAAGAGTAGCCGAGACCGCCTTGCTCGCATCGTGAGTTTGACAAAGTTCGGGTCGATATTCCGGAACTTGGGGGATATTTTCCAGTCCCAGGAACTCTAAACTAACTCCTGATGGCCTTGGTTTGCAGTGAAATTGAGAGAGGAAAACTTTTTGAACGCTCACTTTCGAGCTTCTGGACCGAATTATAGCCCTACTTCACTTTAAGACTGAAAGAGTAGCCGAGACCGCCTTACGCGAATCGTTATTTTGAGCAACTTCGTCTCGATTTCGCGGAAATTGGCGGATACTTTCCAGGTCCGGGCACTCTAAACTACTTCCTGAGGGCCTTGCTTTGCAGTGAAATGGGCTCATCATAACTTTTTGAACGCTCACTTTCGAGCTTCTGGGCCGAAATATACAGCCACGTCACTTTAAGACTCAAAGAGTAGCCGAGACTGCGTTACGCGCATCGTGATTTTGACAAACTTCGGCTCGATTTGCCGCAACTTGGGGGATATTTTGATGTCCCGGAGACTGTAAACTATCTCCTGATGTGGCTTGGTTCGCGGTGAAATGGACACAGCAAAACTTTTTGAACTTTCACTTTTGAGCTTCTGGGCCGACATATAGCCCGAGTTCACTTTAAGAATGAAAGAATAGCCGACACCGCCTTACGCGCATCGTGATTTTGACCAACTTTGGCTCGATTTCCCGGCAAATGGGGAATATTTTCCGGTATCGGGGACTCTAAAGTAACTCCTGATTGCCTTGGTTTGCATTGAAATGGAGAGAGCAAAACTTTTTCAACGCTCCCCTTCGGGCCTCTGAGCCGAAATACAGCCCCACTTCAGTTTAAGACTGAAAGAGTAGCCGACACCGTCTTACGCGCATCGTGATTTTGACCAACTTCGGCTCGATTTCCCGAAACTTCGGGGATATATTCAAGTCCCAAGGAGTCTAAACTAACCCCTGATGGCCTTGGTCTGCAGTGCAATGGACACAGCAATTTTTTTTTGAACGCTTTCTTTCGAAATTCTGGGCCGAAATATAGCCCCACTTCACTTTAAGACTGAAATAGTAGCCGAGACCACCTTAGACGCATCGTGAATTTGACCAACTTCGGCTTGAGTTGCCAGAACTTAAGGGATATTTTCCAGTCCCGTGGACTCTAAACTAACTCATGATGGCCTTGGTTTTCAGTTAAATTGAGAGAGCAAAACTTTTTGAACGCTCACTTTCGAGGTTCTGCGCCGAAATATACAGCCACGTCACTTTAAGACTCAAAGAGTAGCCGAGACTGCTTTACGCGCATCGTGATTTTGACAAACTTCGGCTCGATTTCCCGGGACTTGGGGGATATTTTGATGTCCCGGACACTGTAAACAATCTGCTGATGTGGCTTGGTTTGCGGTGAAATGGACACAACAAAACTTTTTGAACTTTCAGTTTCTAGCTTCTGGGCCGAAATATAGCCTAGTTTACTTTAAGAATGATAGAGTAGCCGAGACCGCCTTACCCGCATCGTGATTTTGACAAAATTCGGCTCGATTTACCCGAACTTGGGCCATATTTTCCAGTCCCGAGGAGTCTAAACTAACTCCTGATTGCCTTGGTTTGCAGTGAAATGAACACAGCAAAACTTTTTGAACTTTCACTTTCTAGCTTCTCGGCCGAAATATAGCCCCAGTTCACTTTAAGAATGAAAGAGTAGCCGAGACCGCCTTACGCGCATCGTGATTTTGACAAAATTCGGCTCGATTTGCCCGAACTTGGGCGATATTTTCTAGTCCCGAGGAGTCTAAACTAAGTCCTGATGGCCTTGGTTTGCACTGAAATGAACACAGTAACACTTTTAGAACGCTTATTATTGCGCTTCTGGGATGAAATATAGCCCCACTTCACTTTAAGACTGAAAGAGTAGGCGAGACCGCTTTACGCGCATCGTGATTTTGAGCAACTTCCGCTAGATTTTCTAGAATTTTGGCGATATTTTCAAGTCCCGGGGACTCTAAGCTAACTCCTGATGGCCTTGGTTTGCAGTGAAATGGACGCAGGAAAACTTTTTGAACGCTCAGTTTCGAGCTCCTGGGCCGAAATACAGCCGTATTCCACTGTAAGACTGAAATAGTAGCCGAGACCGCCTTACGAGCATCGTGATTTTGACCAAGTTCAGCTCGATTTCCCGAAACTTGGGGGATATATCCAGTCCGGGGGACTTTACACTAACTCCTGATGGCCTTGGTTTGCAGTTAAAGGCAGAAAGCGTAACTTTTTAAAGGGTCAGTTTCGAGCTTCTGGGCCGAAATATAGCCCCACTTTACTATAAGACTGAAAGAGTAGCCGAGACCGTCTTACGCGCATCGTGATTTTGACCAACTTCCGTTCGATTTCCCGGAACTTCGGGGATATATTCCAGTCCCGGGGACTCTAAACTAACTGCTGATGGCCTTGGTTTGCAGTGAAATGGACACAGCACATTTTTTGAACGCTCACTTTCGAGCTTCTCGGCCGAAATATAGCCCTACTTCACTTTAAGACTGAAAGAGTAGCCGAGACCCCCTTAAGCGCATCGTG
Organism: Orbicella faveolata; assembly: GCF_042242905.1. Classification (NCBI taxonomy): domain Eukaryota; kingdom Metazoa; phylum Cnidaria; class Anthozoa; order Scleractinia; family Merulinidae; genus Orbicella; species Orbicella faveolata. Next base: position 34,943,255 of record NW_028301539.1, read on the forward strand.
ATTTTGACTAACTTCGGGTGGATTTCCCGTAACTTGGGGGATATTTCCAGGCGCTTGGACGCTAAACTAAGTCGTGATGGCCTTGTTTTGCAGTTAAATGGACACAGCAAAACTTTTTAAAGACTCAGTTTCGAGCTTCTGGGCCGAAATATTGGCCCACTTCACTTTATGACTGAAAGAGTAGCCGAGACGCCGTACGCGCGTCGTGATTTTGAGCAACTTCGGTTAAATTTCCCGGAACTTGGGGGATATTTTCCAGTCCCGGCGACTCTAAACTGACCCCCGACGTCCTTGGTCTGCAGTAAAATGGACACAGCAAAACTTTTTGAACGCTCACTTTCGAGCTTGTGGGCCTAAATATAGCCACACTTTACTTTAAGAGTGAAACAGTAGCCGAGAGCGCATTTCGCGCATCGTGATTTTGATCAACTTCGGCTCGCTTTCCTGGAACTTGGGAATATTTTCCAGTCCCGGGGACCCTAAACTAACTTTTGATAGCTTTGGTTTGCAGTGAAATGCACACAACAAAACTTTTTGAACGCTCACTTTCGAGCATCTGGACAGAAATATAGCCCGACTTTACTTTAAGACTGAAAGAGTAGCCGAAACCGCCTTACGTATATCGTAATTTTGACGAACTTCGAATGGATTTCCCGGAACTTGGGGTATATTTTCCAGTCCCTTGGACGCTAAGCTAAGTCCTGATGGCCTTGTTTTGAAGTGAAATGGACACAGCAAAAGTTTTTGAACGCTCACTTTCGAGCTTTTGGGCCCAAATATAGGCACACTTGACTTTAAGACTGAAACTGTAGCCGAGACCACGTTACGGGCATCATGAATTTGATCAACTTCGGCTCCAATTCCCGGGACTTGGGGGATATTTTCCAGTCCCGGGGATTCTAAACTAAGTCCTGATGGCCTTGGTTTGCATTGAAATGGACACAGCACAATTTTTTGAAAGCACACTTTGGAGATTCTGGGCCAAAATATAGCCCCACTTCACTTAAGACTGAAAGAGTACCCGAGACCACCTTGCTCGCATCGTGAGTTTGACAAAGTTCGGGTCGATATTCTGGAACTTGGGGGATATTTTCCAGTCCCAGGAGCTCTAAACTAACTCCTGATGGCCTTGGTTTGCAGTGAAATGGACAGAGCAAAACTTTTTGAACGCTCACCTTCGAGCTTCCTGGCCGAAATAAAGCCCCACTTTACTTTAAGACTTAAAGAGTAACCGAGACCACCTTACGCGCATTGTGATTTTGACAAACTTCGGGTGGATATCCCGCAACTTGGGGAACATTTTCCAGACCCTTGGACGCTAACCTAAGTACTGATGGGCTTGTTTTGCAGTGAAATGGATACAGCAAAACTTTTTGAACGCTCACTTTCGAGCTTGTGGGCCGAAATATAGCCACACTTTACTTTAAGACTGAAACAGTACCCGAGACCACATTTCTCGCATCGTGATTTTGATCAACTTCGGCTCGCTTTCCCGGAACTTGGGGAATATTTTCCAGTCCCGCGGACTCTAAACTAACTTTTTATAGCTTTGGTTTGCAGTGAAATGCACACAGCAAAACTTTTTGAACGCTCACTTTCGAGCTTCTGGGCCGAAATATAGCCCCACTTCACTTAAGACTGAAAGAGTACCCGAGACCACCTTGCTCGCATCGTGAGTTTGACAAAGTTCGGGTCGATATTCTGGAACTTGGGGGATATTTTCCAGTCCCAGGAGCTCTAAACTAACTCCTGATGGCCTTGGTTTGCAGTGAAATGGACAGAGCAAAACTTTTTGAACGCTCACCTTCGAGCTTCCTGGCCGAAATAAAGCCCCACTTTACTTTAAGACTTAAAGAGTAACCGAGACCACCTTACGCGCATTGTGATTTTGACAAACTTCGGGTGGATATCCCGCAACTTGGGGAACATTTTCCAGACCCTTGGACGCTAACCTAAGTACTGATGGGCTTGTTTTGCAGTGAAATGGATACAGCAAAACTTTTTGAACGCTCACTTTCGAGCTTGTGGGCCGAAATATAGCCACACTTTACTTTAAGACTGAAACAGTACCCGAGACCACATTTCTCGCATCGTGATTTTGATCAACTTCGGCTCGCTTTCCCGGAACTTGGGGAATATTTTCCAGTCCCGCGGACTCTAAACTAACTTTTTATAGCTTTGGTTTGCAGTGAAATGCACACAGCAAAACTTTTTGAACGCTCACTTTCGAGCTTCTGGGCCGAAATATAGCCCCACTTCACTTTAAAACTGAAACAGTAGCCGATACCGCATTTCGCGCATCGTGATTTTGATCAACTTCGGTTCGATTCCCCGGAACTTGGGCAATATTTTTCAGTCCCGGGGACTCAAAACTAACTCCTGATAGCCTTGGTTTGCAGTGAAATGAACACAGGAAAACTTTTTGAACGCTCACTTTCGGGTTTCTGGCCCGAAATATAGCCCCACTTCACTTTAAGACTGAAAGACTAGCCGAGACCGCCTTACGCGAATCGTTATTTTGACAAACTTCGGCTCGATTTCCCGGAAGTTGGGGGATATTTTCCAGTCCCGGGGACTCTAAACTAGCTCCCGATGGCTTTGGTTGGCAGTGAAATAAACACAGGGAAACTTTTTGAACGCTCACTTTCAAGCTCCTGGGCAGGAATAAAGCCTCACTTCACTTTAAGACTGAAACAGTAAGCGAGACCGGCTAACGCGCACCGTGATTTTGACCAACTTCGGCTAAATTTCCCTGAACTTGGGGGATATTTTCCAGTCCCGAGGACTCTTAAGTAACCCCTGATGGCCTTCGTTTGCATTGAAATGGATACAGCAAAACTTTCTGAAGCTCACTTTTGAGCTTCTGGGCCGAAATATAGCCCCACTTCACTTTAAGACTGAAAGAGTAGCCAAGACCGTCTTGCGCGCATCGTGATTTTGACCAACGTCTTCTCCATTTTCTGAAACTTGGGAAATATATTGCAGTCCCGGGGACTCTAAACTAACTCCTAATGCCCTTGGTTTGCAGTGAAATGGACACAGCAAATTTTTTGCAGCGCTCACTTTGGAGCTTCTGGGCCGAAATAGAGCCCCACTTCACTTTAAGACTGAAAGAGTAGCCAAGGCCGCCTTAGGCGCATCGTGATTTTGACCAACTTCGGCTTGAGTTGCCAGAACTTAAAAGATATTTTCCAGTCCCGGGGACTCTAAACTAACTCATGATGGCCTTGATTTTCAGTGAAATTGAGAGAGGAAAACTTTTTGAACGCTCACTTTCGAGCTTCTGGACCGAAATATAGCCCTCCTTCACTTTAAGACTGAAAGAGTAGCCGAGACCGCCTTACGCGAATCGTTATTTGGCCAACTTCGTCTCGATTTCGCGGAACTTGGGGGATATTTTCCAGTTCCGGGCACTGTAAACTACTTCCTGAGGGCCTTGGTTTGCAGTGAAATGGGCACAGCATAACTTTTTGAACGCTCACTTTCGAGCTTGTGGGCCGAAATATACAGCCACGTCACTTTAAGACTCAAAGAGTAGCCGAGACTGCGTTACGCGCATCGTGATTTTGACAAACTTCGGCTCGATTTGCCGCAACTTGGGGGATATTTTGATGTCCCGGAGACTGTAAACTATCTCCTGATGTGGCTTGGTTCGCGGTGAAATGGACACAGCAAAACTTTTTGAACTTTCACTTTCGAGCTTCTGGGCCGAAATATAGCCCGAGTTCACTTTAAGAATGAAAGAATAGCCCACACCGCCTTACGCACATCGTGATTTTGACCAACTTTGGCTCGATTTCCCGGCAAATGGGGAATATTTTCCGGTATCGGGGACTCTAAAGTAACTCCTGATTGCCTTGGTTTGCATTGAAATGGAAAGAGCAAAACGTTTTCAACGCTCCCCTTCGGGCTTCTGAGCCGAAATATAGCCCCACTTCAGTTTAAGACTGAAAGAGTAGCCGACACCGTCTTACGCGCATCGTGATTTTGACCAACTTCGGCTCGATTTCCCGAAACTTCGGGGATATATTCAAGTCCCAAGGAGTCTAAACTAACCCCTGATGGCCTTGGTCTGCAGTGAAATGGACAGAGCAATTTTTTTTTTGAACGCTTACTTTCGAAATTCTGGGCCGAAATATAGCCCCACTTCACTTTAAGACTGAAATAGTAGCCGAGACCGCCTTAGACGCATCGTGACTTTGACCAACTTCGGCTTGAGTTGCCAGAACTTAAGGGATATTTTCCACTCCCGTGGACTCTAAACTAACTCACGATGGCCTTTGTTTTCAGTTAAATTGAGAGAGCAAAACTTTTTGAACGCTCACTTTCGAGGTTCTGCGCCGAAATATACAGCCACGTCACTTTAAGACTCAAAGAGTAGCCGAGACTGCTTTACGCGCATCGTGATTTTGACAAACTTCGGCTCGATTTCCCGGGACTTGGGGGATATTTTGATGTCCCGGACACTGTAAACAATCTGCTGATGTGGCTTGGTTTGCGGTGAAATGGACACAGCAAAACTTTTTGAACTTTCACTTTCGAGCTTCTGGGTCGAAATATAGCCCCAGTTCACTTTAAGAATGAAAGAGTAGCCGAGACCGCCTTACGCGCATCGTGATTTTAACAAAATTCGGCTCGATTTACCCGAACTTGGGCCATATTTTCCAGTCCCGAGGAGTCTAAACTAACTCCCGATGGCCTTGGTTTGCAGTGACATGAACACAGCAAAACTCTTTGAACTTTCACTTTCTAGCTTCTCGGCCGAAATATAGCCCCAGTTCACTTTAAGAATGAAAGAGTAGCCGAGACCGCCTTACGCGCATCGTGATTTTGACAAAATTCGGCTCGATTTGCCCGAACTTGGGCGATATTTTCCAGTCTCGAGGAGTGTAAACTAACTCCTGATGGCCTTGGTTTGCAGTGAAATGAACACAGTAACACTTTTAGAAGGCTTATTTTCGAGCTTCTGGGATAAAATATAGCCCCACTTCACTTTAAGACTGGAAGAGTAGGCGAGACCGCTTTACGCGCATCGTGATTTTGAGCAACTTCCGCTCAATTTTCTAAAATTTTGGCGATATTTTCAAGTCCCGGGGACTCTAAACTAACTCCTGAGGGCCTTGGTATGCAGTGAAATGGACGCAGGAAAACTTTTTGAACGCTCAGTTTCGAGCTTCTGGGCCGAAATACAGCCGTATTTCACTTTAAGACTGAAATAGTAGCCGAGACCGCCTTACGAGCATCGTGATTTTGACCAAGTTCAGCTCGATTTCCCGGAACTTGGGGAATATTTTCCAGTCCGGGGGACTTTAAAGTAACTCCTGTTGGCCTTGGTTTGCAGTTAAACGCAGAAAGCGTAACTTTTTAAAGGGTCACTTTCGAGCCTCTGGGCCGAAATATAGCCCGACTTTACTTTAAGACTGAAAGAGTAGCCGAGACCGTCTTACGCGCATCGTGATTTTGACCACCTTCCGTTCGATTTCCCGGAACTTCGAGGATATATTCCAGTCCCGGGGACTCTAAACTAACTGCTGATGGCCTTGGTTTGTAGTGAAATGGACACAGCACATTTTTTTGAACGCTCACTTTCGAACTTCTCGGCCGAAATATAGCCCTACTTCACTTTAAGACTGAAAGAGTAGCCGAGACCGCCTTACGCGCATCGTAATTTTGACCAACTTCGGCTCGATTTCCCGGAAGTTGGCGAATATTTTCAATTCCCGGGGAAGCTAAACTAACTTCCGATGGCCTTAGTTTGCAGTTAAATGGACACAGCAAAACTTTTTGAACGCTCACTTTCGAGCTTATGGGTCGAAATATAGCCCCACTTAACTTTAAGACTGAAAGAGTAGCCGAGACCGCCTTACGCGCATCGTGATTTTGACAAACTTCGGGTGGATATCCCGGATCTTGGGGGATATTTTCCAGTCCCTTGGACGCTAAACTAGGTGCCGATGGCTTTGTTTTGTAGTGAAATGGACACAGCAAAGCTTTTTGAACGCTCACTTTCGAGCTTGCTGGCCGAAATATAGCCATACTTCACTTTAAGACTGAAACAGTAGCCGAGACCGCCTTACGTGCATCGTGATTTTGAGGAACCTCGGCTCGATTTGCTGGAACTAATTGGATATATTCCAGTTCTGAGGACTCTAAACTAATTCCCGATGGCCTTGGTTTGCAGTAATATGGACCCAGCAAAACTTTTTGAACACTCAATTTCGAGCTTCTGGGCCAAAATATAGCCCCCCATTACTTTAACACTGAAAGAGTAGCCGAGACCGCCTTACGCGCATCGTGATTTTGACAAACTTCGGGTTGATTTCCCGGAACTTGGGGGATGTTTTCCAGTCCCAGGGACTCTCAACTAACTCCTGCTTGTCTTGGTTTGGAGTGAAATGGACACAACGCTCACTCTCGTGCTTCTGGGCCGAAATAGAGCCCCATTTTACTTTAAGACTGAAAGAGTAGGCGAGACCGTCTTGAGCGAATCGTGATTTTGACCAATTTCGCGTTTATTTCAAGAAACTTGGGGGATATATTCCAGTTAAAGGGACTCTAAAGCAACTGCTGATGGCCTTGGTTTTCAGTGAAATGGACAGAGCACAACTTTGGAGCTTCTGGGCAGAAATATAGCCCCACGTTACTTTAAGACTGAAAGAGTAGATGAGACCGCCTTACGTTCATCGTAATTTTGACGAAGTTCGAATGGATTTCCCGGAACTTGGGGGATATTTTGCAGTCCCTTGGACGCTAAACTAAGTCCTGATGGCCTTGTTTTGAAGTAAAAAGGAGACAACAAAACTTTTTGAACGCTCACTTTCTAGCTTGTGGGACGAAATATAGTTACACTTCACCTTAGGACTGACACAGTAGCCGAGACCACGTTACGCGCATCATGAATTTGATCAACTTCGGCTCGTTTTCCCGGGAGTTGGGGGATATTCTGCAGTCCCGGGGATTCTAAACTAACTTCTGATGGCCTTGGTTTGCACTGAAAGTGACAGAGCAAAACTTTTTAAACACTCACTTTCGAGCTTCTGGGCCGAAATATTGCCCCACTTCACTTTAAGACTGAAAGAGTAGCCGAGACCACCTTACGCACATCGTGATTTTGACCAACTTCGACTCGATTTACCGGAACTTGGGGGATATTTTCCAGTCCCGAGGACTCTTAAGTAACCCCTGATGGCCTTGGTTTGCATTGAAATGGATACAGCAAAACTTTTTGAACGCTCAGTTTTGAGCTTCTGGGTCGAAATATAGCCCCATTTCACTTTAAGACTGAAAGAGTAGCCGAGACCGTCTTACGCGCATCGTGATTTTGACCAACTTCGGCTCGCTTTCTTGGAACTTGGGGAATATTTTCCAGTCCCGGGGACCCTAAACTAACTTTTGATAGCTTTGGTTTTGCAGTGAAATGGAGACAGCAAAACTTTTTGAACGCTCACTTTCGAGCTTCTGGACAGAAATATAGCCCCACTTCACTTTAAGACTGAAAGGGTAGCCGAGACCGTTTTGGCAGCATCGTGATTTTGACGAACTTCAGCTCGATTTACCGGAACTTGGGCAATATTTTTCAGTCCCGGGGACTCTAAACTAACCCCTGATGGTCTTGGTTTGCAGTGAGATGGACAGAGCAAAACTTTTTGAACGCTCAGTTTCGGGCTTGTGGCCCGAAATATAGCCCCACTTCACTTTAACACAGAAAGAGTAGCCGAGATCACTTTAGGGGCATCGTGATTTTGACCAACTTCGGCTCAACTTCCCGAACCTTGGGGCATATTTTCTTGACCCGGGGATGCTAAACTAACTCCTGATGGCCTTGGTTTGCAGTGAAATGAACACAGCGAAACGTTTTGAACGCTCACTTTCGGGCTTCTGGCTCGAAATATAGCCCCACTTCACTTTAAGACTAAAACAGTAGCCGATACCGCAATTCGGGCATCGTGATTTTGATCAACTTCGGCTCGATTCCCCGGAACTTGAGCAATATTTTTCAGTCCCGGGGACTCTAAACTAACCCCTGATGGCCTTGGTTTGCAGTGAAATGGACACAGCAAAACTTTTTGAACGCTCACTTTCGGGCTTCTGGCCCGAAATATAGCCCCACTTCACTTTAAGACAGAAAGAGTAGCCGAGACCACTTTAGCGGCATCGTGATTTTGACCAACCTCGGCTCAATTTGCCGGACCTTGGGGCATATTTTCTTGTCCCGGGGACGCTAAACTAACTGCTGATAGCCTTGGTTTACAGTGAAATGAACACAGCAAAACTTTTTGAACGCTCACTTTCGGGCTTCTGGGCCGAAATAGAGCCCCACTTCAATTTAAGACTGAAAGAGTAGCCGAGGCCGCCTTAGGCGCATCGTGATTTTGACCAACTTCGGCTTGAGTTGCCAGAACTTAAAAGATATTTTCCAGTCCCGGGGACTCTAAACTAACTTATGATGGCCTTGGTTTTCAGTGAAATTCCGAAAGGAAAACTTTTTGAACACTCACTTTCGAGCTTCTGGACCGAAATATAGCCCTCCTTCACTTTAAGACTGAAACAGTAGCCGAGACCGGCTTACGCGAATCGTTATTTTGACCAACTTTGTCTGGATTTCGCGGAACTTGCGAGATATTTTCCAGTTCCGGGCACTGTAAACTACTTCCTGAGGGCCTTGCTTTCCAGTGAAATGGGCACAGCATAACTTTGTGAACGCTCACTTTCGAGCTTGTTGGTCGAAATATACAGCCACGTCACTTTAAGACTCAAAGAGTAGCCGAGACTGCTTGACGCGCATTGTGATTTTGACAAACTTCGGCTCGATTTCCCGGAACTTGGGGGATATTTTGATGTCCCGGAGACTGTAAACTATCTCCTGACGTGGCTTGGCTCGCAGTGAAATGGACACAGCAAAACTTTTTGAACTTTCGCTTTCGAGCTTCTGGGCCGAAATATAGCCCGAGTTCACTTTAAGAATGAAAGAATAGCCGAGACCGCCTTACGCGCATCGTGATTTTGAGAAAATTCGGCTCGATTTGCCCGAACTTGGGCGATATTTTCCAGTCCCGAGGAGTCTAAACTAACTCCTGATTGCCTTGGTTTGCAGTGAAATGAACACAGTAACACTTTTTGAAGGCTTATTTTCGAGTTTTTGGGATGAAATATAGCCCCACTTCACTTTAATACTAAAAGAGTAGCCGAGACCGCCTTACGAGCATCGCGATTTTGACCAAGTTCAGCTCGATTTCCCGGAACTTGGGGGATATTTTCCGGTCCGGGGGACTTTAAACTAACTTTTGATGGCCTTGGTTTGCAGTGAAATAGACACATCAAAACTTTTCGAACTTTCACTCTCGAGCTTGTGGGCCGAAATATAGCCACACTTTACTTTAAGACTAAAACAGTAGCCGAGAGCGCATTTCGCGCATCGTGATTTTGATCAACTTCGGCTCGCTTTCCCGGAACTTGGGGAATATTTTCCAGTCCCGGGGACCCTAAGCTACCTTTGATAGGTTTGGTTTGCAGTGAAATGCACACAGCAAAACTTTTTGAACGCTCACTTTCGAGCTTCTGGACAGAAATATAGCCCGACTTTACTTTAAGACTGAAAGAGTAGCCGAAACCGCCTTACGTATATCGTAATTTTGACGAACTTCGAATGGATTTCCCGGAACTTGGGGTATATTTTCCAGTCCCTTGGAGCTAAACTAACTCCTGATGGCCTTGGTTTGAAGTGAAATGGACCAGGAAAACTTTTTGAACGCTCAGTTTCGAGCTTCTGGGCCGAAATACAACCGTACTTCACTTTAAGACTGAAATAGTAGCCGAGACCACCTTACGAGCATCGTGATTTTGACCAAGTTCAGCTCGATTTCCCGGAACTTGGGGGATATTTTCCAGTCCGGGGGACTTTAAACTAACTCCTGATTGCCTTGGTTTGCAGTTAAATGCAGATAGCGTAACTTTTTAAAGGGTCACTTTCGAGCTTCTGGGCCGAAATATAGCCCCACTTTACTTGAAGACTGAAAGAGTAGCCGAGACCGTCTTACGCGCATCGTGATTTTGACCACCTTCCGTTCGAATTCCTGGAACTTCGGGGATATATTCCAGTCCCGGGGACTCTAAACTAACTGCTGATGGCCTTGGTTTGCAGTGAAATGGACACAGCACATTTTTTTGAACGCTCACTTTCGAGCTTCTCGGCCGAAATATAGCCCTACTTCACTTCAAGACTGAAAGAGTAGGAGAGACCGCCTTACGCGCATCGTAATTTTGACCAACTTCGGCTCGATTTCCCGGAAGTTGGCGAATATTTTCAATTCCCGGGAAAGCTAAACTAACTTCCGATGGCCTTAGTTTGCAGTTAAATGGACACAGCAAAACTTTTTGAACGCTCACTTTCGAGCTTATGGGTCGAAATATAGCCCCACTTAACTTTAAGACTGAAAGAGTAGCCGAGACCGCCTTACGCGCATCGTGATTTCGGGATACTTCGGCTCGATTTCCCGCAAATAGGGGGATATTTTCCAGTCCCGGGGATTCTAAACTAACTCCTGGTGGCCTTGGTTTCCAGTGAAATGGACACAGGAACACTTTTTGAACGCGCACTTTCGAGCTTGCTGGCCGAAATATAGCCCTACTTCTTTTTAAGACTGAAAGAGTAGGCGGGAGCGCCTTACGCGCATTGTGATTTTGAGGATCTTCGGCTCGATCTGGCGAAACTTGGGAGATATTTTCCAGTCCCAAAGTCTCTAAACTCACTCCTGATTGTCTAAGATGTGAGTGAAATAGAGACAAAAATTTTTGAACCCTTACTTTCGAGCTTCTGGAGTTCAATCTAAGCCCACTTTACCTTAAGACTGAAAGAGTAGCCGAGACCCCCTTAAGCGCATCGTGATTTTGAGTAACTTCGGGTGGATTTCCCGTAACTTGGGGGATATTTCCAGTCCCTTGGACGCTAAACTAAGTCGTGATGGCCTTGTTTTGCAGTAAAATGGACACAGCAAAACCTTTTAAACACTCAGTTTCGAGCTTCTGGGCCGAAATATTGCCCCACTTCACTTTAAGACTGAAAGAGTAGCCGAGACCGCCGTACGCGCGTCGTAATTTTGACCAACTTCGGCTCGATTTCCCGGAACTTGGGGGATATTTTCCAGTCCCGCGGACTCTAAAGTAACTCCTGATGGCCTTGCTCTGGAGTGAAATGGACACAGCACAACTTTTTGAACGCTCACTTTCCAGCTTGTGGGCGGAAATATTGCCCCAGTTCACTTTAAGAATGAGAGAGTAACCGTGACCGCCTTACGCGCATCGTGATTTTGACCAACTTTGGCTCGTTTTCCTGGAAAATGGGGGATATTTTCCGGTACCGGGGACTCTAAACTAACTGCTGATTGCCTTGGTTTGCAGTGAAATGGACACAGGACAACGTTTTGAACGCTCACGTTTGTGCTTCTGGCTCGAAGCATAGCCCTACTTCACTTTAAGACTGAAAGACTAGCCGAGACCGCCTTACGCGCATCGTGATTTTGGGCTACTTCGGCTCGAATTCCCGGAACTTGGGAGATAATTCCCAGTCCCGGGCACTCTAAACTAATTCCTGATGGCCTTGGTTTTAAGTGAAATGGACACTGCCAAACTTTTTGAACGTTCACTTTCGAGCATCTGGGCCGAAATATAGCCCCACTTCACTTTAAGACTGAAAGAGTAGCCGGGACCGCCTTACGCACATGGTAATTTTGTCGAACTTCGGCTTGATTTCCTGGGACTTGGGGGATATTTTCCAGTCCCGGAAGCTCTAAACTAACTCCTGAATGCCTTGGTTTTTAGTGAAATGGACACAGCTAAAAGGGGCGCACGCTGGGTTTCCAGGTTGTAGGCCGAAATATAGCCCCACTTTATTTTAAGACTGAAAGTGTACACGAAACGGCCTTAAGCGCATCGAAATTTTTAGCCACTATGGCTCGATCTTCAAAAACTTGGGGGATATTTTCCAGTCCCGGGGACTCTACCCTAACTCTTGATGGCCTTAGTTTTCAGTCAAATGGTGACAGGTAACAGGAGCGCACGCTCGGTGTCGAGCTTCTAGGCCGAAATGTAGCCCCAGTTCATTTTAAGACTGAAAGAGTAAACGAAACTGCCGTAGGCTTATCGTAATTTTAAGAAAGTATGGCTCAATTTGCCGAAACTTGGAGGATAGCTTCCAGTCTCGAGGATTCTAAACTATCTCCTGATGGACTTAGTTCTTAGTGAAATGGACACAGGTAAAAGGAGAGCACGCTCGGTGTCGAGCTTGTAGAACCGAAATATAGCCCCACTTCATTTTCGGAGTAAACGAGTAGCCGAGACCGCCTTACGCGCATCGTGATTTTGAGCATCTTTGGCTCGATTTCCCGGAAGTTGGCGAATAATTTAAAGTCCCGGGAACGCTAAACTAACTCCCGATGACCTTGGTGTGCAGTTTAATGAACACAGCAAAACATTCTGAACGCTCACCTTCGAGCTTCAGGGCCGAAATATAGCCCTACGTAAATTTAAGACTGAAAGAATAGCCGAGAGCCCGTTACGCGCATCGTAATTTTCATCAACTTCGGCGCCATTTCCTGGAACTTGGAGAATATTTCCCAGTCCCGGGGACTCTAAACTAACTCCTGATGGCCTTGGTTTGCAGTGAAAATGACACAGCAAAACTTTTTGAACGCTCACTTTCGAGCTTGTGGGCCTAAATATAGCCACACTTCACTTTAAGACTGAAACAGTAGCCGAGACCGCGTTACGCGCATCGTGATTTTGATCAACTTCTGCTCGCTTTCCTGGAACTTGGGGAATATTTTCCAGTCCCGGGGACTCTAAACTAACACCCGATGGCCATGGTTTGCAGTAAATTTCACACAGCACAAGTTTTTGAACGGATACTTTCGATCTTCTAGGCCAAAATATAGTCCCACATCACTTACGACTTAAAGAGTAGCCGAGACCGGCGTGCGCGCATCGTGATTTTGACCAACTTCGGGTCGATATTCCGGAACTTGGGGGATAATTTCCAGTCCCAGGGACTCTAAACTAACTCTTGATGGCCTTGGTTTGCAGTGAAATGCAGACAGCAAAACTTTTTGAACGCTCACCTTCAAGCTTCTGGGCCGAAATATAGCCCACTTTACTTTAATACTGAAAAAGTAGCCGAGACCACTTTACGCGCATCGTGATTTTGACAAACTTCGGGTGGATTTCCCGGAACTTGGGGGATATTTTGCAGTCCCTTGGACGCTAAACTAGGTGCCGATGGCCTTGTTTTGCAGTGAAATGGACACAGCAAAGCTTTTTGAACGCTCACTTTCGAGCTTGTGGGCCGAAATATAGCCATACTTCACTTTAAGACTGAAACAGTAGCCGAGACCACGTATCGCGCATCGTGATTTTGATCAACTTCGGCTCGATTTGCCGGAACTTGCGAAATATTTTCCAGTCCCGGGGACGCTAAACTAACTCGTGCTGGTCTGGGTTTGCAGTGAAACGGAAACAGAAAAAGTTTTTGAACGCATACTTTCGAGCTTCTGGACCGAAATAGAACCCCACTTCACTTGAAGACTGAAAGAGTAGCCGAGACCGCCTTACGTGTATCGTGATTTTGAGCAACTTCGGCTCGATTTGCCGGAACTAAGGGGATATATTCCAGTTCTGAGGACTCTAAACTAATTCCTGATGGCCTTGGTTTGCAGTAAAATGGACCCAGCAAAACTTTTTGAACGCTGAATTTCGAGCTTCTGGGCAAAACTATAGCCCCCCATTACTTCAACACTGAAAGAGTAGCCGAGACCGCCTTACGCGCATCGTGATTTTGACAAACTTCGGGTTGATTTCCCGGAACTTGGGGGATATTTTCCAGTCCCGGGGACTCTCAACTAACTCCTGCTTGTCTTGGTTTGCAGTGAAATGGACACAGCGAAAGTTTTTGAACGCTCACTCTCGAGCTTCTGGGCCGAAATAGAGCCCCATTTTACTTTAAGACTGAAAGAGTAGGCGAGACCGTCTTGAGCGAATCGTGATTTTGACCAATTTCGCCTTTATTTCCCGAAACTTGGGGGATATATTCCAGTCAAAGGGACTCTAAAGTAACTCCTGATGGCCTTGGTTTTCAGTGAAATGGACAGAGAACAAATTTGGAGCTTCTGGGCAGAAATATAGCCCCACTTTAATTTAAGACTGAAAGAGTAGATGAGACCGCCTTACGCGCATCGTAATTTTGACGAACTTCGAATGGATTTCCCGGAACTTGGGGGATATTTTGCAGTCCCTTGGACGCTAAACTAAGTCCGGATGGCCTTGTTTTGAGGTAAAACGGACACAACAAAACTTTTTGAACGCTCACTTTCTAGCTTGTGAGCCGAAATATAGCCACAGTTCACTTTAGGTCTGACACAGTAGCCGAGACCACGTTACGCGTATCATGAATTTGATCAACTTCGGCTCGATTTCCCGGGACTTGGGGGATATTCTCAAGTCCCGGGGACTCTAAACTAACTTCTGATGGCCTTGGTTTCCACTGAAAGTGACAGAGCAAAACTTTTTAAACACTCACTTTCGAGCTTCTGGACCGAAATATTGTCCCACTTCACTTTAAGACTGAAAGAGCAGCCGAGACCACCTTACACACATCGTGATTTTGACCAACTTCGACTCGATTTACCGGAACTTGGGGGATATTTTGCAGTCCCGAGGACTCTTAAGTAACCCCTGATGGCCTTGGTTTGCATTGAAATGGATACAGCAAAACTTTTTGAACGCTCACTTTCGAGCTTGTGGGCCGAAATATAGCTACACTTCACTTTAAGCCTGAAAGAGTAGCTGAGAAGGTCTTACGCGCATCGTGATTTTGACCAACGTCTTCTCGTTTTTCCGGAACTTGGAAAATACATTCCACTCCCGGGGACTCTAAACTAACTCCTGATAGCCTTGGTTTGCAGTGAAATAGACACACTAATTTTTTTTGAGCTTTGAGCTTGTGGGCCGAAATAGAGCCCCACTTCCCTTTAAGACTGAAGGAGTAGCCGACACCGCCTTAAGCGCACCGTGATTTTGACCAACTTCGGCTCGATTTGCCGGAACTTGGGGGATATTTTCCAGTCCCGGGGACTCTAAACTAACTCCTGATTGTCTTGGTTTTCAGTGAAATGGACACAGCGAAACTTTTTTGAACGCTCACTTTCAAGGTCCTGGGCAGGAATAAAGCCTCACTTCACTTTAAGACTGAAACAGTAAGCGAGACCGCCTAACGCGCACCGTGATTTTGACCAACTTCGGCTAAATTTCCCTGAACTTGGGGGATATTTTCGAGTCCCGAAGACTCTTAAGTAACCCCTGATGGCCTTCGTTTGCATTGAAATAGATACAGCAAAACTTTTTGAAGCTCACTTTTGAGCTTCTGGACCGAAATATAAACCCACTTCGCTTTAAGACTGAAAGACTAGCCAAGACCGACTTGCGCGCATCGTGATTTTGACCAACGTCTTCTCCATTTTCTGAAACTTGGGAAATATATTGCAGTTCCGGGAACTCTAAACTAACTCCTGATGGCCTTGGTTTGTAGTGAAATGGACACAGCAAATTTTTTGCAGCGCTTACTTTGGAGCTTCTGGGCCGAAATAGAGCCCCACTTCACTTTAATATTGAAAGAGTAGCCGAGGGCGCCTTACGCGCATCGTGATTTTGACCAACTTCGGCTTGAGTTGCCAGAACTTAAAAGATATTTTCCAGTCCCGGGGACTCTAAACTAACTCATGATGGCCTTGGTTTTCAGTGAAATTCCGAAAGGAAAACTTTTTGAACGCTCACTTTCGAGCTTCTGGACCGAAATATAGCCCTACTTCACTTTAAGACTGAAAGAGTAGCCGAGATCGCCTTAAGCGAATCGTTATTTTGACCAACTTTGTCTCGATTTCGCGGAAATTGGGGGATATTTTCCAGTTCTGGGCACTGTAAACTACTTCCTGAGGGCCTTGCTTTGCAGTGAAATGGGCACAGCATAACTTTTTGAACGCTCACTTTGGAGCTTGTGGGCCGAAATATACAGCCACGTCACTTTAAGACTCAAAGAGTAGCCGAGACTGCTTTATGCGGATCGTGATTTTGACAAACCTCGGCTCGATTTCCCGCAACTTGGGGGATATTTTGATGTCCCGGAGACTGTAAACTATCTCCTGATGTGGCGTGGTTCGCGGTGAAATGGACACAGCAAAAGTTTTTGAACTTTCACTTTCGAGCTTCTGGGCCGAAATATAGCCCGAGTTCACTTTAAGAATGAAAGAATAGCCGACACCGCCTTACGCGCATCGTGATTTTGACCAACTTCGGCTTGAGTTGCCAGAACTTAAGGGATATTTTCCACTCCCGTGGAGTCTAAACTAACTCACAATGGCCTTGGTTTTCAGTTAAATTGAGAGAGCAAAACTTTTTGAACGCTCACTTTCGAGCTTCTGGGCCGAAATATACAGCCACGTCACTTTAAGACTAAAAGAGTAGCCGAGACTGCTTTACGCGCAACGTGATTTTGACAAACTTCGGCTCGATTTCTCGGGACTTGGGGGATATTTTGATGTCTCGGACACTGTAAACAATCTGCTGATGTGGCTTGGTTTGCGGTGAAATGGACACAGCAAAACTTTTTGAACTTTCACTTTCGAGCTTCTGGGCGGAAATATAGCCCCAGTTCACTTTAAGAATGAAAGAGTAGCCGAGACCGCCTTACGCGCATCGTGATTTTGACAAAATTCGGCTCGATTTGCCCGAACTTGGGCGATATTTTCCAGTCCCGATGGGTCTAAACTAACTCCTGATGGCCTTGGTTTGTAGTGAAATGAACCCAGGAAAACTTTTTGAATTCTCACTTTCTAGCTTCTGGGGCGAAATATAGCCCCAGTTCACTTTAAGAATGAAAGAGTAGCCGAGACGGCCTTACGCGCATCGTGATTTTGACAAAATTCGGCTGGATTTCCCCGAACTTGGGCGATATTTTCCAGTCCCGACGAGCCTAAACTAACACCTGATGGCCTTGGTTTGTAGTGAAATGAACCCAGGAAAACTTTTTGAATTCTCACTTTCTAGCTTCTCGGCCCAAATATAGCCCCAGTTCACTTTAAGAATGAAAGAGTAGCCGAGACCGCCTTACGCGCATCGTGATTTTGACAAAATTCGGCTCGATTTGCCCGAACTTGGGCGATATTTTCCAGTCCCGAGGAGTCTAAACTAACTCCTGATGGCCTTGATTTGCAGTGAAATGAACACACGCTTATTTTCGAGCTTCTGGGATGAAATATAGCCCCACTTCACTTTATGAATGAAAGAGTAGGCGAGACCGCCTTACGCGCATCGTAATTTTGACCAACTTCGGCTCGATTTCCCGAAAGTTGGCAAATATTTTCAATTTCCGGGGAAGCTAAACTACCTTCCGATGGCCTTAGTTTGCAGTTAAATGGACACAGCAAAACTTTTTAAACACTCAGTTTCGAGCTTCTGGGCCGAAATATTGCCCCACTTGACTTTAAGACTGAAAGAGTAGCCGAGACCGCCGTACGCGCGTCGTGATTTTGACCAACTTCGGTTAAATTTCCCGGAACTTGGGGGATATTTTCCAGTCCCGGGGACCCTAAACTGATCCCCGACGTCCTTGGTCTGCAGTAAAATGGACACAGCAAAACTTTTTGAACGCTCACTTTTGAGCTTCTGGGCCGAAATATAGCTCCACTTCACTTTAAAAGTGAAAGAGTAGTCGAGACCGCCTTACGCCCATCGTAATTTTGACCAACTTCGGCTGGATTTCCCGGAACTTGGGGAATATTTTCCAGTCCCGCGGACTCTAAAGTAACTCCTGATGGCCTTGCTCTGGAGTGAAATGGACACAGCACAACTCTTTGAACGCTCACTTTCCAGCTTGTGGGGGGAAATATTGCCCCAGTTCACTTTAAGAATGAAAAAGTAAGAGGGACCGCCTTACGCACATCCTGATTTTGACAAACTTTGGCTCGATTTCCCGGGAAATGGGGGATATTTTCCGGTACCGGGGACTCTCAACTAACTCCTGATTGCCTTGGTTTGCAGTGAAATGGACACAGGACAACTTTTTGAACGCTCACTTTTGAGCTTCTGGGCCGAAGCATAGCCCTACTTCACTTTAAGACTGAAAGACTAGCCGAGACCGCCTTACGCGCATCGTGATTTTGGGCTACTTCGGCTCGAATTCCCGGAACTTGGGAGATAATTCCCAGTCCCTGGCACTCTAAACTAATTCCTGAAGGCCTTGGTTTTCAGTGAAACGGACACAGTCAAACTCTTTGAACGTTCACTTTCCAGCTTCTGGGCCGAAATATAGCCCCACTGCACTTTAAGACTGAAAGAGTAGCCGGGACCGCCTTACGCGCATGGTAATTTTGTCCAACTTCGGCTTGATTTCCTGGGACTTGGGGGACATTTTCCAGTCCCGGAAGCTCTAAACTAACTCCTGAATGCCTTGGTTTTTAGTGAAATGGACACAGGTAAAAGGGGCGCACGCTAGGTTTCCAGGTTGTAGGCCGAAATATAGCCCCACTTTATTTTAAGACTGAAAGTGTACACGAAACCGCCTTAAGCGCATCGAAATTTTTAGCCACTATGGCTCGATCTGCCAAAACTTGGGGGGTATTTTCCAGTCCCGGGGACTCTACCCTAACTCTTGATGGCCTTAGTTTTCAGTCAAATGGTGACAGGTAACAGGAGCGCACGCTCGGTGTCGAGCTTCTAGGCCGAAATGTAGCCCCAGTTCATTTTAAGACTGAAAGAGTAAACGAAACTGCCGTAGGCTTATCGTAATTTTAAGAAAGTATGGCTCAATTTGCCGAAACTTGGAGGATAGCTTCCAGTCTCGAGGATTCTAAACTGTCTCCTGATGGACTTAGTTCTTAGTGAAATGGACAAAGGTAAAAGGAGAGCACGCTCGGTGTCGAGCTTGTAGAACCGAAATATAGCCCCACTTCATTTTCGGAGTAAACGAGTAGCCGAGACCGCCTTACGCGCATCGTGATTTTGAGCATCTTTGGCTCGATTTGCCGGAATTCGGGGAATATTCTCCAGTCCCGACGACTCTATGCTAACTCCTGATGAACTTAGTTTTCAGTGATATGCACACAGGCAAAAGGAGCGCACGCTCGGTGTTGAGCTTGTCGGCCGAAATATAGCCCCACTTCATTTTAAGACTGAAAGAGTAGCCGAGACCGCCTTACGCAAATCGTGATTTTGAACAACTTTGGCTCGATCTGCCAGAATTTGGGAAATATTTTCCAGTCCCAAGGACTCTAAACTAACTCCTGATGGCCTAAGATGTCAGTGAAATGGACACAGGTAAAATTAGCGCACGCCCGGTCTCGAGCTTCTAGGTCGAAATATAGCGCCCCTTAACTTTAAGACTGAAAGAGTAGCAGGGACCGCCTTACGCGCATCGTGATTTTGGGCCACTTTTGATCGATTTCCCGGAAGTTGGCCAATAATTTAAAGTCCAGGGGACGCTAAACTAACTCCCAATGACCTTGGTTTGCAGTTTAATAAACACAGCAAAACATTCTGAACGCTCACCTTCGAGCTTCAGGGCCGAAATATAGCCCTACTTAAATTTAAGACTGAAAGAATAGCCGAGAGCCCGTTACGCGCATCGTAATTTTCATCAACTTCGGCGCCATTTCCTGGAACTTGGAGAATATTTCCCAGTCCCGGGGACTCTAAACTAACTCCTGATGGCCATGGTTTGCAGTGAAATTCACACAGCACAAGTTTTTGAACGCACACTTTCGAGCTTCTAGGCCGAAATATAGTCCCACATCACTTACGACTTAAAGAGTAGCCGATACCGGCGTGCGCGCATCGTTATTTTAACCAACTTCGCGTCGATATTCCGGAACTTGAGGGATACTTTCCAGTCCCAGGGACTCTAAACTAACTCTTGATGGCCTTGGTTTGCAGTGAAATGGAGACAGCAAAACTTTTTGAACGCTCACCTTCAAGCTTCTGGGCCGAAATATAGCCCACGTTACTTTAACACTGAAAAAGTAGCCGAGACCGCCTTACGCATCGTGATTTTGACAAACTTCGGGTTGAGTTCCCGGAACTTGGGGGATATTTTCCAGTCCCGGAGACTCTCAGCTAACTGCTGCTTGTCTTGGTTTGCAGTGAAATGGACACAGCGAAAGTTTTTGAATCCTCACTTTCGAGCTTCTGGGCCGAAATAGAGCCCCATTTTACTTTAAGACTGAAAGAGTAGGCGAGACCGTCTTGAGCGAATCGTGATTTTGACCAATTTCGCCTTTATTTCCCGAAACTTGGGGGATATATTCCAGTCAAAGGGACTCTAAAGTAACTGCTGATGGCCTTGGTTTTCAGTGAAATGGACAGAGCACAACTTTGGAGCTTCTGGGCAGAAATATAGCCCCACTTTACTTTAAGACTGAAAGAGTAGATGAGACCGCCTTACGCGCATCGTAATTTTGACGAACTTCGAATGGATTTCCCGGAACTTGGGGGATATTTTGCAGTCCCTTGGACGCTAAACTACATACATACATACATACATACATACTTTATTGACTTTCCCTTTAGAGGCTTTTCAAAGACAATACAATAATAATTTAAAACTACTTAAAAACTCTAAGATTTATTAAGATTAATGATGGCCTTGTTTTGAAGTAAAATGGACACAACAAAACTTTTTGAACGCTCACTTTCTAGCTTGCAGGCCGAAATATAGCCCCACTTCACTTTACGACTGACACAGTAGCCGAGACTACGTTACGCGTATCATGATTTTGATCAACTTCGGCTCGATTTCCCGGGACTTGGGGGATATTCTTCAGTCCCGGGGACTCTAAACTAACTTCTGATGGCCTTGGTTTCCACTGAAAGTGACAGAGCAAAACTTTTTAAACACTCACTTTCGAGCTTCTGGGCCGAAATATTGCCCCACTTCACTTTAAGACTGAAAGAGTAGCCGAGACCACCTTACGCACATCGTGATTTTGACCAACTTCGGCTCGATTTGCCGGAACTTGGGGGATATTTTGCAGTCCCGAGGACTCTTAAGTAACCCCTGATGGCCTTGGTTTGCATTGAAATGGATACAGCAAAAGATTTGAACGCTCACTTTTGAGCTTCTGACCGAAATATAGCCCACTTTACTTTAAGACTGAAAGAGTAGGTGAGACCGTCTTGCGCAAATCGTGATTTTGACCAACTTCGGGTCGGTTTCCCGGAACTTGGGGGATATATTCCATTTCCGCGGGCTCTAAACTAACTCCTGATGGCCTTGGTTTTCAGTGAAATGGACAAAGGAAAGCTTTTTGAACACTCTCTTTGTAGCTTCTGGGCGGAAATAGAATCCCACTTCACTTTCAGACTGAAATAGTAGCCCAGACCGCCTCACGCGCATCGTGAGTTAGACCAAGTTTAGCTCGATTTCACGCAACTTTTGGGATATTTTCCAGTCCGGGGAACTCTAAACTAACTCCGGATGGCCTTGGCTTGCAGTGAAATGCGCAGAGGATATTTTTTTGAACGCCCACTTTGGAGCTTCTGGGCCAAAATATAGCCCCACTTCACTTTAAGACTGAAAGAGTAGCCGAGATCGCCTTACGCGCATCGTGATTTTGACCATTTTCGGATCGATTTCTCGGAACTTGGGGGATATTTTCCAGTCTCTTGGACGCTAAACTAAGTCCTGATGGCCTTGTTTTGAAGTGAAATGGACACAAGAAACATTTTTGAACGCTCACTTTCTAGCTTCTGGGCCGAAATATAGGCACACTTGACTTTAAGAATGAAACAGTATCCGAGACCACGTTACGCGCAACATGAATTTGATCAACGACGGCTCCAATTCCCGGGATTTGGGGGATATATTCCAGTCCCGGGGTTTCTAAACTACCTCCTGATGGCCTTGGTTTGCATTGAAACGGACACAGCACAATTTTTTAAACGCACACTTTCGAGATTCTGGGCCGAAATATAGCCCCACTTCACTTAAGACTGAAAGAGTAGCCGAGACCGCCTTGCTCGCATCGTGAGTTTGACAAACTTCGGGTCGATATTCCGGAACTTGGGGGATATTTTTCAGTCCCAGGAGCTCTAAACTAACTCCTGATGGCCTTGGTTTGCAGTGAAATGGACAGAGCAAAACTTTTTGAACGCTCACCTTCGAGCTTCCTGGCCAAAATAAAACCCCACTTTACTTTAAGACTTAAAGAGTAACCGAGACCTCCTTACGCGCATTGTGATTTTGACAAACTTCGGGTGGATCTCCCGGAACTTGGCGAACATTTTCCAGCCCCTTGGACGCTAACCTAAGTCCTGATGGCCTTGTTTTGCAGTGAAATGGACACAGCAAAACTTTTTGAACGCTCACTTTCGAGCTTGTGGGCCGAAATATAGCGACACTTTACTCTAAGACTGAAACAGTAGTCGAAACCGCATTTCGCGCATCGTGATTTTGATCAACTTCGGCTCGCTTTCCCGGAACTTGGGGAATATTTTCCAGTCCCGGGGACCCTAACTTAACTTTTGATAGGTTTGGTTTGCAGTGAAATGCACACAGCAAAACTTTTTGAACGCTCACTTTCGAGCTTCTGGACAGAAATATAGCCCCACTTCACTTTAAGACTAAAAGCGTAGCCGAGACCGCTTTGGGAGCATCGTGATTTTGACCAACTTCAGCTCGAGTTACCGGAACTTGGGGAATATTTTCCAGTCCCAGGGACGCTAAAATAACTCGTGATCGCCTTGTTTTTCAGTCAAAGAATACAGCAAAACTTTTTGAACGCTCACTTTCGGGCTTCTGGCCCGAAATATAGCCCTACTTCACTTTAAGACTGAAACAGTAGCCGATACCGGATTTCGCGCATCGTGATTTTGATCAACTTTGGTTCGATTCCCCGAAACTTGGGCAATATTTTTCAGACCCGGGGACTCTAAACTAACCCCTGATGGCCTTGGTTTGCAGTGAAATGGACACAGCAAAACTTTTTGAACGCTCACTTTCGGGCTTTGTGGCCCGAAATATAGCCCCACTTCACTTTAAGACAGAAAGAGTAGTTGAGACCACTTTAGGGGCATCGTGATTTTGACCAACCTCGGCTCAATTTGCCGGACCTTGGGGCATATTTTCTTGTCCCGGGGACGCTAAACTAACTCCTGATGGCCTTGGTTTGCAGTGAAATGAACACAGCAAAACTTTTTGAACGCTCACTTTCGTGCTTCTGGCGCGAAATATAGCCCCACTTCACTTTAAGACTGAAAGAGTAGCCGAGACTACCTTACGCAAATCGTGATTTTGACCAACTTCGGCTCGACTTCCCGGAAGTTGGGGGATATTTTCCAGTCCTGGGGACTCTAAACGAGCTCCTGATGGCTTTGGTTTGCAGTGAAATGAACACAGGGAAACTTTTTGAACGCTCACTTTCAAGCTCCTGGGCAGGAATAAAGCCTCACTTCACTTTAAGACTGAAACAGTAAGCGAGACCGCCTAACGCGCACCGTGATTTTGACCAACTTCGGCTAAATTTCCCTGAACTTGGGGGATATTTTCCAGTCCCGAAGACTCCTAAGTAACCCCTGATGGCCTTCGTTTGCATTGAAATGGATACAGCAAAACTTTTTGAAGCTCACTTTTGAGCTTCTGGGCCGAAATATAGCCCCACTTCACTTTAAGACTGAAAGACTAGCCAAGACCGTGTTGCGCGTATCGTGATTTTGACCAACGTCTTCTCGATTTTCCGGAACTTGGGAAATATATTGCAGTCCCAGGGACTCTAAACTAACTCCTGATGGCCTTGGTTTGCAGTGAAATGGACACAGCAAATTTTTTGCACCGCTCACTTTGGAGCTTCTGGGCCAAAATAGAGCCCCACTTCACTTTAAGACTGAAAGAGTAGCCGAGGCCGCCTTAGGCGTATCGTGATTTTGACCAACTTCGGCTTGAGTTGCCAGAACTTAAAAGATATTTTCCAGTCCCGTGGACTTTAAACTAACTCATGATGGCCTTGGTTTTCAGTGAAATTCCGAGAGGAAAACTTTTTGAACGCTCACTTTGGAGCTTCTGTACCGAAATATAGCCCTACTTCACTTTAAGACTGAAAGAGTAACCGAGACCGCCTTACGCGAACGTTATTTTGACCAACTTCGTCTCGATTTCGCGGAACTTGGGGGATATTTTCCAGTTGCGGGCACTGTAAACTATTTCCTGAGGGCCTTGCTTTGGAGTGAAATGGGCACAGCATAACTTTGTGAACGTTCACTTTCGAGCTTCTGGGCCGAAATATACAGCCACGTCACTTTAAGACTCAAAGAGTAGCCGAGACTGCTTTCCGCGCATCGTGATTTTAAAAAAACTTCGGCTCGATTTCCGGAACTTGTGGGATATTTTGATGTCCCGGAGACTGTAAACTATCTCCTGATGTGGCGTGGTTCGCGGTGAAATGGACACAGCAAAAGTTTTTGAACTTTCACTTTCGAGCTTCTGGGCCGAAATATAGCCCGAGTTCACTTTAAAGAATAAAAGAATAGCCGAGTCCGCCTTACGCGCATCGTGATTTTGACCAACTTTGACTCGATTTCCCGTAATTTTCATCAACTTCGGCGCCATTTCCTGGAACTTGGAGAATATTTTCCAGTCGCGGGGACTCTAAACTAACTCCTGATGGCCTTGGTTTGCAGTGAAAATGACACAGCAAAACTTTTTGAACGCTCGCTTTCGAGCTTGTGGGCCTTAATTTAGCCACACTTCACTTTAAGACTGAAACAGTAGCCGAGACCGCGTTACGCGCATCGTGATTTTGATCAACTTCTGCTCGCTTTCCTGGAACTTGGGAAATATTTTCCAGTCCCGGGGACACTAAACTAACTCCTGATGGCCATGGTTTGCAGTGAAATTCACACAGCACAAGCTTTTGAACGCACACTTTCGAGGTTCTAGGCCGAAATATAGTCCCACATCACTTACGACTTAAAGAGTAGCCGAGACCGGCGTGCGCGCATCGTGATTTTGACCAACTTCGGGTCGATATTCCGGAACTTGGGGGATATTTTCCAGTCCCGGGGACTCTAAACTAACTCTTGATGGCCTTGGTTTGCAGTGAAATGGAGACAGCAAAACTTTTTGAACGCTCACCTTCAAGCTTCTGGGCCGAAATATAGCCCACTATACTTTAATACTGAAAAAGTAGCCGAGACCGCCTTACGCGCATCGTGACTTTGACAAACTTCGGGTGGATTTCCCTAAACTTGGGGGATATTTTCCAGTCCCTTGGACGCTAAACTCGGTGCTGATGGCCTTGTTTTGCAGTGAAATGGACACAGCAAAGCTTTTTGAACCCTCACTTTCGAGGTTGTGGGCCGAAATATAGCCATACTTCACTTTAAGACTGACACAGTAGCCGAGACTACGTTACGCGCATCATGAATTTGATCAACTTCGGCTCGATTTCCCGGGACTTGAGGGATATTCTCCAGTCCCGGGGACTCTAAACTAACTTCTGATGGCCTTGGTTTCCACTGAAAGTGACAGAGCAAAACTTTTTTAACACTCACTTTCGAGCTTCTGGGCCGAAATATTGCCCCACTTCACTTTAAGACTGAAAGAGTAGCCGAGACCGTCTTACGCGCATCGTGATTTTGACCAACTTCCGTTCGATTTCCCGGAACTTCGGGGATATATTCCAGTCCCGGGGACTCTAAACTAACTGCTGATGGCCTTGGTTTGCAGTGGAATGGACACAGCACATTTTTTTGAACGCTCAGTTTCGAGCTTCTCGGCCGAAATATAGCCCTATTTCACTTTAAGACTGAAAGAGTAGCCGAGACCGCCTTACGCGCATAGTGATTTTGACAAAATTCGGCTCGATTTGCCCGAACTTGGGCGATATTTTCCAGTCCCGAGGAGTCTAAACTAACTCCTGATGGCCTTGGTTTGCAGTGAAATGAACAGAGCAAAACTTTTTGAACTTTCACTTTCTAGCTTCTCGGCCGAAATATAGCCCCAGTTCACTTTAAGAATGAAAGAGTAGCCGAGACCGCCTTACGCGCATCGTGATTTTGACAAAATTCGGCTCGATTTGCCCGAACTTGGGCGATATTTTCCAGTCCCGAGGAGTCTAAACTAACTCCTGATGGCCTTGGTTTGCAGTGAAATGAACAGAGCAAAACTTTTTGAACTTTCACTTTCTAGCTTCTCGGCCGAAATATAGCCCCAGTTCACTTTAAGAATGAAAGAGTAGCCGAGACCGCCTTACGCGCATCGTGATTTTGACAAAATTCGGCTCGATTTGGGCGAACTTGGGCGATATTTTCCAGTCCCGAGGAGTCTAAACTAACTCCTGATGGCCTTGGTTTGCAGTGAAATGAACACAGCAAAACTTTTTGAACTTTCACTTTCTAGCTTCTCGGCCGAAATATAGCCCCAGTTCACTTTAAGAATCAAAGAGTAGCCGAGACCGCCTTACGCGCATCGTGATTTTGACAAAATTCGGCTCGATTTGCCCGAACTTGGGCGATATTTTCCAGTCCCGAGGAGTCTAAACTACCTCCTGATGGCCTTGGTTTGCCGTGAAATGAACACAGTAACACTTTTTCAAGGCTTATTTTCGAGCTTTTGGGATGAAATATAGCCCAACTTCACTTTAAGACTGAATGAATAGCCGAGACCGCCTTACGCGCATCGTGATTTTGAGCAACTTCCGCTCCATTTTCTAGAATTTTGGCGATATTTTCAAGTCCCGGGGTTTCTAAACTAACTCCTGATGGCCTTGGTTCGCAGTGAAATGGACGCAGGAAAACTTTTTGAACGCTCAGTTTGGAGCTTCTGGGCCGAAATACAACCGTACTTCACTTTAAGACTGAAATAGTAGCCGACACCGCCTTAGGAGCATCGTGATTTTGACCAAGTTCAGCTCGATTTCCCGGAACTTGGGGGATAGTTTCCAGTCCGGGGGACTTTAAACTAACTCCTGATGGCCTTGGTTTGCAGTTAAATGCAGAAAGCGTAACTTTTTAAAAAGTCACTTTCGAGCTTCTGGGCCGAAATATAGCCCTACTTTACTTTAAGACTGAAAGAGTAGCCGAGACCGTCTTACGCGCATCGTGATTTTGACCAACTTCCGTTCGATTTCCCGGAACGTCGGGGATATAATCCAGTCCCGGGCACTCTAAACTAACTGCTGATGGCCTTGGTGTGCAGTGAAATGGACACAGCACATTTTTTTGAACGCTCACTTTCGAGCTTCTCGGCCGAAATATAGCCCTACTTCACTTTAAGACTGAAAGAGTAGCCGAGACCGCCTTACGCGCATCGTGATTTTGACAAAATTCGGCTCGATTTCCCCGAACTTGGGCGATATTTTCGAGTCCCGAGGTGTCTAAACTAACTCCTGATGGCCTTGGTTTGCAGTTAAATGCAGAAAGCGTAACTTTTTAAAAAGTCACTTTCGAGCTTCTGGGCCGAAATATAGCCCTACTTTACTTTAAGACTGAAAGAGTAGCCGAGACCGTCTTACGCGCATCGTGATTTTGACCAACTTCCGTTCGATTTCCCGGAACGTCGGGGATATAATCCAGTCCCGGGCACTCTAAACTAACTGCTGATGGCCTTGGTGTGCAGTGAAATGGACACAGCACATTTTTTTGAACGCTCACTTTCGAGCTTCTCGGCCGAAATATAGCCCTACTTCACTTTAAGACTGAAAGAGTAGCCGAGACCGCCTTACGCGCATCGTGATTTTGACAAAATTCGGCTCGATTTCCCCGAACTTGGGCGATATTTTCGAGTCCCGAGGAGTCTAAACTAACTCCTGATGGCCTTGGTTTGCAGTGAAATGAACAGAGCAAAACTTTTTGAACTTTCACTTTCTAGCTTCTCGACCGAAATATAGCCCCAGCTCACTTTAAGAATGAAAGAGTAGCGGAGAACGCCTTACGCGCATCGTGATTTTGAGAAAATTCGGCTCGATTTTCCCGAACTTGGGCGATATTTTCCAGTCCCGAGGAGTCTAAACTAACTCCTGATGGCCTTGGTTTGCAGTGAAATGAACACAGTAACACTTTTTGAAGGCTTATTTTCGAGCTTCTGGGATGAAATATAGCCGAACTTCACTTTAAGACTGAAAGAGAAGCCGAGACCGCCTTACGCGCATCGTGATTTTGAGCAACTTCCGCTCCATTTTCTAGAATTTTGGCGATATTTCCAAGTCCCGGGGACTCTAAACTAACTCCTGATGGCCTTGGTTTGCAGTTAAATGCAGAAAGCGTAACTTTTTAAAGGGTCACTTTCGAGCTTCTGGGCCGAAATATAGCCCCACTTTACTTTAAGACTCAAAGAGTAGCCGAGACCGCCTTACGCCCATCGTAATTTTGACCAACTTCGGCTCGATTTCCCGGAACTTGGGGGATATTTTCCAGTCCCGCGGACTCTAAAGTAACTCCTGATGGCCTTGCTCTGGAGTGAAATGGACACAGCACAACTTTTTGAACGCTCACTTTCCAGCTTGTGGGCGGAAATATTGCCCCAGTTCACTTTAAGAATGAAAGAGTAACCGGGACCGCCTTACGCGCATCGTGATTTTGACCAACTTTGGCTCGATTTCCCGGGAAATGGGATATATTTTCCGGTACCAGGGACTCTAAACTAACTCCTGGTTGGTTTGCAGTGAAATGGACACAGCACAACTTTTTGAACGCTCACTTTTGAGCTTCTCGGCCGAAGCATAGCCCTACTTCACTTTAAGACTGAAAGACTAGCCGAGACCGCCTTACGCGCATCGTGATTTTGGGCTACTTCGGCTCGATTTCCCGGAACTTGGGTTAGACCAAGTTCAGCTCGATTTCACGCAACTTTTGGGATATTTTCCAGTCCCGGGCACTCTAAACTAATTCCTGATGGCCTTGGTTTTCAGTGAAATGGACACAGCCAAACTCTTTGAACGTTCACTTTCGAATTTCTGGGCCGGAATATAGCCCCACTTCACTTTAAGACTGAAAGAGTAGCCGGGACCGCCTTACGCGCATGGTAATTTTGTCGAACTTCGGCTTGATTTCCTGGGACTTTGGGGATATTTTCCAGTCCCGGAAGCTCTAAACTAACTCCTGACTGCCTTGGTTTTTAGTCAAATGGACACAGGTAAAAGGGGCGGACGCTAGGTTTCCAGGTTGTAGGCCGAAATATAGCGCCACTTTATTTTAAGACTGAAAGTGTACACGAAACCGCCTTAAGCGCATCGCAATTTTTAGCCACTATGGCTCGATCTGCCAAAACTTGGGGGATATTTTCCAGTCCCGGGGACTCTACCCTAACTCTTGATGGCCTTAGTTTTCAGTCAAATGGTCACAGGTAACAGGAGCGCACGCTCGGTGTCGAGCTTCTAGGCCGAAATGTAGCTCCAGTTCATTTTAAGACTGAAAGAGTAAACGAAACTGCCGTACGCTTATCGTAATTTTAAGAAAGTATGGCTCAATTTGCCGAAACTTGGAGGATAGCTTCCAGTCTCGAGGATTCTAAACTATATCCTGATGGACTTAGTTCTTAGGGAAATAGACACAGGTAAAAGGAGAGCACGCTCGGTGTCAAGCTTGTAGAACCGAAATATAGCCCCACTTCATTTTCGGAGTAAACGAGTAGCCGAGACCGCCTTACGCGCATCGTGATTTTGAGCATCTTTGGCTCAATTTGCCGGAATTCGGGGAATATTCTCCAGTCCCGAGGACTCTATGCTAACTGCTGATGAGCTTAGTTTTCAGTGATATGTACACAGGCAAAAGGACCGCACGCTCGGTGTTGAGCTTGTCGGCCGAAATATAGCCCCACTTCATTTTAAGACTGAAAGAGTAGCCGAGACCGCCTTACGCGCATCGTGATTTTGAGCAACTTTGGCTCGATCTGCCAGAATTTGGGAAATATTTTCCAGTCCCAAGGACTCTAAACTAACTCCTGATGGCCTAAGATGTCAGTGAAATGGACACAGGTAAAATTAGCGCACGCCCGGTCTCGAGCTTCTAGGTCGAAATATAGCCCCCCTTAATTTTAAGACTGAAAGAGTAGCCGAGACCGCCTTACGCGCATCGTGATTTTGGGCCACTTTTGCTTGATTTCCCGGAAGTTGGCGAATAATTTAAAGTCCCGGGGACGCTAAACTAACTCCCGATGACCTTGGTTTGCAGTTTAATAAACACAGCAAAACATTCCGAACGCTCACCTTCGAGCTTCAGGGCCGAAATATAGCCCTACTTAAATTTAAGACTGAAAGAATAGCCGAGAGCCCGTTACGCGCATCGTAATTTTCATCAACTTCGGCGCCATTTCCTGGAACTTGGAGAATATTTTCCAGTCCCGGGGACTCTATAATAACTCCTGATGGCCTTGGTTTGCAGTGAAATGGACACAGCAAAACTTTTTGAACGCTCACTTTCGAGCTTGTGGGCCTAAATATAGCCACACTTCACTTTAAGACTGAAACAGTAGCCGAGACCGCGTTACGCGCATCGTGATTTTGATCAACTTCTGCTCGCTTTCCTGGAACTTGGGGAATATTTTCCAGTCCCGGGGACTCTAAACTAACTCCTGATGGCCATGGTTTGCAGTGAAATTCACACAGCACAAGTTTTTGAACGCACACTTTCGAGGTTCTAGGCCGAAATATAGTCCCACATCACTTACGACTTAAAGAGTAGCCGAGACCGGCGTGCGCGCATCGTGATTTTGACCAACTTCGGGTCGATATTCCGGAACTTGGGGGATAATTTCCAGTCCCAGGGACTCTAAACTAACTCTTGATGGCCTTGGTTTGCAGTGAAATGGAGACAGCAAAGCTTTTTGAACGCTCACCTTCAAGCTTCTGGGCCGAAATATAGCCCACTTTACTTTAATACTGAAAAAGTAGCCGAGACCGCCTTACGCGCATCGTGATTTTGGGAAACTTCGGGTGGATTTCCCGGAACTTGAGGGATATTTTCCAGTCCCTGGGACACTAAACTAGGTGCCGATGGCCTTGTTTTGCAGTGAAATGGACACAGCAAAGCTTTTTGAACGCTCACTTTCGAGCTTGTGGGCCGAAATTTAGCCATACTTCACTTTAAGACTGAAACAGTAGCCGAGACCACGTTTCGCGCATCGTGATTTTGATCAACTTCGGCTCGATTTGCCGGAACTTGCGAAATATTTTCGAGTCCCGGGGACTCTAAACTAACTTGTGCTGGTCTTGGTTTGCAGTGAAACGGAAACAGAAAAAGTTTTTGAACGCATACTTTCGAGCTTCTGGACCGAAATAGAATCCCACTTCACTTGAAGACTGAAAGAGTAGCCGAGACTGCCTTACGTGCATCGTGATTTTGAGCAACTTCGGCTTGATTTGCCGGAACTAAGGGGATATATTCCAGTTCTGAGGACTCTAAACTAATTCCTGATGGCCTTGGTTTGCAGTAAAATGGACCCAGCAAACCTTTTTGAACGCTCAATTTCCAGCTTCTGGGCCGAAATATAGCCCCACTTCACTTTAAGACTGAAAGAGTAGCCGAGACCGTCTTACGCGCATCGTGATTTTGACCAACGTCTTCTCGATTTTCCGGAACTTGGGAAATACATTCCACTCCCGGGCACTCTAAACTAACTCCTGATAGCCTTGGTTTGCAGTGAAATAGACACAGTAATTATTTTTGAGCTTTGAGCTTGTGCGCCGAAATAGAGCTCCACTTTTACTTTAAGACTGAAGGAGTAGCCGACACCGCCCTAAGCGCACCGTGTTTTTGACCAACTTCGGCTCGATTTGCCGGAACTTGGGGATATTTTCCAGTCCCGGGGACTCTAAACTAACTCCTGATTGTCTTGGTTTTCAGTGAAATGGACACAGCGAAACTTTTTGAACGCTCACTCTCGAGCTTCTGGACCGAAATATAGCCCCACTTTACTTTAAGACTGAAAGAGTAGCCGAGACCGTCTTGCGCAAATCGTGATTTTGACCAACGTCGGGTCGGTTTCCTGGAACTTGGGGGATATATTCCATTTCCGCGGGCTCTAAACTAACTCCTGATGGCCTTGGTTTTCAGTGAAATGGACAAAGGAAAGCTTTTTGAACACTCTCTTTGTAGCTTCTGGGCCGAGATAGAATCCCACTTCACTTTCAGACTGAAATAGTAGCCCAGACCGCCTCACGCGCATCGTGAGTTAGACCAAGTTCAGCTCGATTTCACGCAACTTTTGGGATATTTTCCAGTCCGGGGGACTCTAAACTAACTCCGGATGGCCTTGGTTTGGGCTGACATGCGCAGAGCATAACTTTTTGGACGCCCACTTTGGAGCTTCTTGGCCGAAATATAGCCCCACTTCACTTTAAGACTGAAAGAGTAGCGGAGATCGCTTTACGCGCATCGTGATTTTGACCATTTTCGGATCGATTTCTCGGAACTTGGGGGATATTTTCCGGTCCCGGGGACTCTAAACTAACTCCTGATGGCCTTGGTTTGCATTGAAATGGACAGAGAAAAACTTTTTGAACGCTCACCTTCGAGCTTCCTGGCCGAAATAAAGCCCCACTTTACTTTAAGACTTAAAGAGTAACCGAGGCCACCTTACGCGCATTGTGATTTTGACAAACTTCGGGTGGATCTCCCGGAACTTGGGGAACATTTTCCAGTCCCTTGGACGCTAAACTAAGTCCTGATGGCCTTGTTTTGCAGTGAAATGGACACAGCAAAACTTTTTCAACGCTCACTTTCGAGTTTGTGGGCCGAAATATAGCCACACTTTACTTTAAGACTGAAACAGTAGCCGAGACCGCATTTCGCGCATCGTGATTTTGATCAACTTCGGCTCGCTTTCGCGAAACTTGGGGAATATTTTCCATTCCCGGGAACCCTAAACTAACTTTTGCTAGCTTTTGTTTGCAGTGAAATGCACACAGCAAAACTTTTGGAACGCTCACTTTCGAGCTTCTGGACAGAAATATAGCCCCACTTCTTTTTAAGACTGAAAGGGTAGCCGAGACCGTTTTGGGAGCATCGTGATTTTGACCAACTTCAGCTCGAGTTACCGGAACTTGGGAAATATTTTCCAGTCCCAGGGACGCTAAACTAACTCGTGATGGCCTTGTTTCTCAGTCAAAGAACAAAGCTAAATTTTTTGAATGCTCACTTTCGGTCTTCTGGGCCGAAATATAGCCCCACTTCACTTTAAGACTGAAACAGTAGCCGATACCGCATGTCGCGCATCGTGATTTTTATCAACTTCGGTTCGATTCCCCGGAAATTGGGCAATATTTTTGAGACCCGGGGACTCTAAACTAACCCCTGATGGCCTTGGTTTTCAGTGAAATGGACACAGCAAAACTTTTTGAACGCTCACTTTCGGGCTTCTGGCCCGAAATATAGCCCCACTTCACTTTAAGACAGAAAGAGTAGCCGAGACCACTTTAGGAGCATCGTGATTTTGAGCAACCTCGGCTCAATTTCCCGGACCTTAGGGAATATTTTCTTGTCCCGGGGACGCTAAACTAAGTCCTGATGGCCTTGGTTTGAAGTGAAATGAACACAGCAAAACTTTTCGAACGCTCACTTTCGGGCTTTTGGCCCGAAATATAGCCCCACTTCACTTTAAGACTGAAAGAGTAGGCGAGACTACCTTACGCAAATCGTGATTTTGACCAACTTCGGCTCGATTTCCCGGAAGTTGGGGGATATTTTCCAGTCCCGGGGACTCTAAACTAGCTCCTGATGGCTTTGGTTTGCAGTTAAATAAACACAGGGAAACTTTTTGAACGCTCACTTTCAAGCTCCTGGGCAGGAATAAAGCCTCACTTCACTTTAAGACTGAAACAGTAAGCGAGACCGCTTAACGCGCACCGTAATTTTGACCAACTTCGGCTAAATTTCCCTGAATTTGGGGGATATTTTACAGTCCCGAAGACTCTTAAGTAACCTCTGATGGTCTTCGTTTGCATTGAAATGGATACAGCAAAACTTTTTGAACGCTCACTTTTGAGCTTCTGGGCCGAAATATAGCCCCACTTCACTTTAAGACTGAAAGACTAGCCAAGACCGTGTTGCGCGCATCGTGATTTTGAACAACGTCTTCTCGATTTTCCGGAACTTGGGAAATATATTGCAGTCCCGGGGACTCTAAACTTACTCCTGATGGCCTTGGTTTGCAGTGAAATGGACACAGCAAATTTTTGCAGCGCTCACTTTGGAGCTTCTGGGCCGAAATAGAGCCCCACTTCACTTTAAGACTGAAAGAATAGCCGAGGCCGCCTTAGGCGCATCGTGATTTTGACCAACTTCGGCTTGAGTTGCCAGAACTTAAAAGATATTTTCCAGTCCCTGGGACTCTAAACTAACTCATGATGGCCTTGGTTTTCAGTGAAATTCCGAGAGGAAAACTTTTTGAACGCTCACTTTGGAGCTTCTGTACCGAAATATAGCCCTACTTCACTTTAAGACTGAAAGAGTAGCCCAGACCGGCTTACGCGAATCGTTATTTTGACCAACCTCGTCTCGATTTCGCGGAACTTGGGGGATATTTTCCAGTTCCGGGCACTGTAAACTACTTCCTGAGGGCCTTGCTTTGCAGTGAAATGGGCACAGGATAACTTTTTGAACGCTCACTTTCGAGCTTCTAGGCCGAAATATACAGCCACGTCACTTTAAGACTCAAAGAGTAGCCGAGACTGCTTTACGGGCATGGTGATTTTCACAAACCTCGGCTCGATTTCCCACAACTTGGGGGATATTTTGATGTCCCGGAGACTGTAAACGATCTCCTGATGTGGCTTGGTTCGCGGTGAAATGGACACAGCAAAACTTTTTGAACTTTCACCTTCGAGCTTCTGGGCCGAAATATAGCCCGAGTTCACTTTAAGAATGAAAGAATAGCCGACACCTCCTTACGCGCATCGTGATTTTGACCAACTTTGGCTCGATTTCCCGGGAAATGGGGAATATTTTCCGGTACCGGGGACTCGAAAATAACTCCTGATTGCCTTGGTTTGCATTGAAATGGAGAGAGCAAAACTTTTTCAACGCTCCCCTTCGGGCTTCTGAGCCGAAATATAGCCTTAATTCAGTTTAAGACTGAAAGAGTAGCCGACACCGTCTTACGCGCATCGTGATTTTTACCAACTTCGGCTCGATTTCCCGAAACTTCGGGGATATATTCAAGTCCCAAGGAGTCTAAACTAAACCCTGATGGCCTTGGTCTGCAGTGAAATGGACACAGCAAATTTTTTTGAACGCTTACTTTCAAAATTCTGGGCCGAAAGTTAGCCCCACTTCACTTTAAGACTGAAATAGTAGCCGAGACCGCCTTAGACGCATCGTGATTTTGACCAACTTCGGCTCGATTTCCCGGAACTTCGGGGATATATTCCAGTCGCGGGGACTATAAACTAACTGCTGATGGCCTTGGTTTGCAGAGAAATGGACACAAAACATTTTTTTTGAACGCTCACTTTCGAGCTTCTCGGCCGAAATATAGCCCTACTTCACTTCAAGACTGAAAGAGTAGCCGAGACCGCCTTACGCGCATCGTGATTTTGACCAACTTCGGCTCGATTTCGCGGAACTTCGGGGATATATTCCAGTCCCGAGGACTATAAACTAACTGCTGGATGCCTTGGTTTGCAGAGAAATGGACACAAAACATTTTTTTTGAACGCTCACTTTCGAGCTTCTCGGCCGAAATATAGCCCTACTTCACTTTAAGACTGAAAGAGTAGCCGAGACCGCCTTACGCGCATCGTAATTTTGACCAACTTCGGCTCGATTTCCCGGAAGTTGGCGAATATTTTCAATTCTCGGGGAAGCTAAACTAACTTCCGATGGCCTTAGTTTGCAGTTAAATGGACACAGCAAAACTTTTTGAACGCTCACTTTCGAGCTTGTGGGTCGAAATATAGCCCCACTTAACTTTAAGACTGAAAGAGTAGCGGAGACCGCCTTACGCGCATCGTGATTTTGGGATACTTCGGCTCGATTTCCCGCAAATAGGGGGATATTTTCCAGTCCCGGGGACTCTAAACTAACTCCTGATGGCCTTGGTTTCCAGTGAAATGGACACAGGAACACTTTTTGAACGCGCACTTTCGAGCTTGCTGGCCGAAATATAGCCCTACTTCTCTTTAAGACTGAAAGAGTAGGCGGGAGCACCTTACGCGCATTGTGTTTTTGAGGATCTTCGGCTCGATCTCGCGAAACTTGGGAGATATTTTCCAGTCCCAAAGTCTCTAAACTCACTCCTGATTGTCTAAGATGTGAGTGAAATAGAGACAAAAATTTTTGAACCCTTACTTTCGAGCTTCTGGAGTTAAATCTAAGCCCACTTTACCTTAAGACTGAAAGAGTAGCCGAGACCCCCTTAAGCGCATCGTGATTTTGAGTAACTTCGGGTGGATTTCCCGTAACTTGGGGGATATTTCCAGTCCCTTGGACGCTAAACTAAGTCGTGATGGCCTTGTTTTGCAGTGAACTGGACACAGCAAAACTTTTTAAACACTCAGTTTCGAGCTTCTGGGCCGAAATATTGCCCCACTTGACTTTAAGACTGAAAGAGTAGCCGAGACCGCCGTACGCGCGTCGTGATTTTGACCAACTTCGGTTAAATTTCCCGGAAATTGGGGGATATTTTCCAGTCCTGGGGACTCTAAACTGACACCCGACGTCCTTGGTCTGCAGTAAAATGGACACAGCAAAACTTTTTGAACGCTCACTTTTGAGCTTCTGGGCCGAAATATAGCTCCACTTCACTTTAAAAGTGAAAGAGTAGCCGAGACCGCCTTACGCCCATCGTAATTTTGACCAACTTCGGCTCGATTTCCCGGAACTTGGGGGATATTTTCCAGTCCCGCGGACTCTAAAGTAACTCCTGATGGCCTTGCTCTGGAGTGAAATGGACACAGCACAACGTTTTGTAGGCTCACTTTCCAGCTTGTGGGCGGAAATATTGCCCCAGTTCACTTTAAGAATGAATGAGTAACCGGGACCGCCTTACGCGCATTGTGATTTTGACCAACTTTGGCTCGATTTCCCGGGAAATGGGAGATATTTTCCGGTACCGGGGACTCTAAACTAACTCCTGATTGCCTTGGTTTGCAGTGAAATGGACACAGCACAACTTTTTGAACGCTCACGTTTGAGCTTCTGGGCAGAAGCATAGCCCTACTTCACTTTAAGACTGAAAGACTAGCCGAGACCGCCTTACGCGCAGCGTGATTTTGCGCTACTTCGGCTCGATTTCCCGGAACTTGGGAGATAATCCCCAGTCCCGGGCACTCTCAACTAATTCCTGATGGCCTTGGTTTTCAGTGAAATGGGCACAGCCAATGTGTTTGAATGTTCACTTTCGAGCTTCTGGGCCGAAATATAGCCCCACTTCATTTTAAGACTGAAAGAGTAGCCGAGACCGCCTTACGCGCATCGTGATTTTGAGCAACTTTGGCTCGATCTGCCAGAATTTGGGAAATATTTTCCAGTCCCAAGGACTCTAAACTAACTCCTGAAGGCCTAAGATGTCAGTGAAATGGACACAGGTAAAATTAGCGCACGCTCGGTCTCGAGCTTCTAGGTCAAAATATAGCCCCCCTTAATTTTAAGACTGAAAGAGTAGCCGAGACCGCCTTACGCGCATCGTGATTTTGGGCCACTTTTGCTCGATTTTCCGGAAGTTGGCGAATAATTTAAAGTCCCGGGGACGCTAAACTAACTCCCGATGACCTTGGTTTGCAGTTTAATGAACACAGCAAAACATTCTGAACGCTCACCTTCGAGCTTCAGGGCCGAAATATAGCCCTACTTAAATTTAAGACTGAAAGAATAGCCGAGAGCCCGTTACGCGCATCGTAATTTTCATCAACTTCGGCGCCATTTCCTGGAATTTGGAGAATATTTTCCAGTCCCGGGGACTCTGAACTAACTCCTGATGGCCTTGGTTTGCAGTGAAATGGACACAGCAAAACTTTTTGAACGCTCACTTTCGAGCTTGTGGGCCTAAATATAGCCACACTTCACTTTAAGACTGAAACAGTAGCCGAGACCGCGTTACGCGCATCGTGATTTTGATCAACTTCTGCTCGCTTTCCTGGAACTTGGGGAATATTTTCCAGTCCCGGGGACTCTAAACTAACTCCTGATGGCCATGGTTTGCAGTGAAATTCACACAGCACAAGCTTTTGAACGCACACTTTCGAGCTTCTAGGCCGAAATATAGTCCCACATCACTTACGACTTAAAGAGTAGCCGAGACCGGCGTGCGCGCATCGTGATTTTGACCAACTTCGGGTCGATATTCCGGAACTTGGGGGATATTTTCCAGTCCCGGGGACTCTAAACTAACTCCTGATTGTCTTGGTTTTCAGTGAAATGGACAAAGCGAAACTTTTTGAACGCTCACTCTCGAGCTTCTGGACCGAAATATAGCCCCACTTTACTTTAAGACTGAAAGAGTAGCCGAGACCGTCTTGCGCAAATCGTGATTTTGACCAACTTCGGGTCGGTTTCCCGGAACTTGGGGGATATAATCCATTTCCGCGGGCTCTAAACTAACTCCTGATGGCATTGGTTTTCAGTGAAATGGACAAAGGAAAGCTTTTTGAACACTCTCTTTGTAGCTTCTGGGCCGAAATAGAATCCCACTTCACTTTCAGACTGAAATAGTAGCCGAGACCGCCTCACGCGCATCGTGAGTTAGACCAAGTTCAGCTCGATTTCACGCAACGTTTGGGATATTTTCCAGTCCCGGGGACTCTAAACTAACTCCTGATGGCCTTGGTTTCCAGTGAAATGGACACAGGAACACTTTTTGAACGCGCACTTTCGAGCTTGCTGGCCGAAATATAGCCCTACTTCTTTTTAAGACTGAAAGAGTAGGCGGGAGCGCCTTACGCGCATTCTGATTTTGAGGATCTTCGGCTCGATCTGCCGAAACTTGGGAGATATTTTCCAGTCCCAAAGTCTCTAAACTCACTCCTGATTGTCTAAGATGTGAGTGAAATAGAGACAAAATTTCTTGACCCTTACTTTCGAGCTTCTGGAGTTAAATCTAAGCCCACTTTACCTTAAGACTGAAAGAGTAGCCGAGACCCCCTTAAGCGCATCGTGATTTTGACTAACTTCGGGTGGATTTCCCGTAACTTGGGGGATATTTCCAGTCCCTTGGACGCTAAACTAAGTCGTGATGGCCTTGTTTTGCAGTGAACTGGACACAGCAAAACTTTTTAAACACTCAGTTTCGAGCTTCTGGGCCGAAATATTGCCCCACTTCACTTTAAGACTGAAAGAGTAGCCGAGATCGCCGTACGCGCGTCGTGATTTTGACCAACTTCGGTTAAATTTCCCGGAACTTGGGGGATATTTTCCAGTCCCGGGGACTCTAAACTGACACCCGACGTCCTTGGTCTGCAGTAAAATGGACACAGCAAAACTTTTTGAACGCTCACTTTCGAGCGTCTGGGCCGAAATATAGCTCCACTTCACTTTAAGAGTGAAAGAGTAGCCGAGACCGCCTTACGCCCATCGTAATTTTGACCAACTTCGGCTCGATTTCCCGGAACTTGGGGGATATTTTCCAGTCCCGCGGACTCTAAAGTAACTCCTGATGGCCTTGCTCTGGAGTGAAATGGACACAGCACAACTTTTTGAACGCTCACTTTCCAGCTTGTGGGCGGAAATATTGCCCCAGTTCACTTTAAGAATGAAAGAGTAACCGGGACCGCCTTACGCGCATCGTGATTTTGACCAACTTTGGCTCGATTTCCCGGGAAATGGGGGATATTTTCCGGTACCGGGGACTCTAAACTAACTCTTGATTGCCTTCGTTTGAAGAGAAATGGACACAGCACAACTTTTTGAACGCTCACGTTTGAGCTTCTGGGCAGAAGCATTGCCCTACTTCACTTTAAGACTGAAAGACTAGGCGAGACCGCCTTACGCGCATCGTGATTTTGGGCTACTTCCGCTCGATTTCCCGGAACTTGGGAGATAATTCCCAGTCCCGGGTACTCTAAACTAATTCCTGATGGCCTTGGTTTTCAGTGAAATGGACACAGCAAACTCTTTGAACGTTCACTTTCGAGCTTCTGGGCCGAAATATGAAAGAGTAGCCGGGACCGCCTTACGCGCATGGTAATTTTGTCCAACTTCGGCTTCATTTCCTGAGACTTGGAGGATACTTTCCAGTCCCGGAATCTCTAAACTAACTCGTGAATGCGTTGGTTTTTAGTGAAATGGACACAGGTAAAAGAGGCGCACGCTAGGTTTCCAGGTTGTAGGCCGAAATGTAGCACCACTTTATTTTAAGACTGAAAGTGTACACGAAACCGCCTTAAGCGCATCGAAATTTCTAGCCACTATGGCTCGATCTGCCAAAACTTGGGGGATATTTTCCAGTCCTGGGGACTCTACCCTAACTCTTGATGGCCTTAGTTTTCAGTCAAATGGTCACAGGTAACAGGAGCGCACGCTCGGTGTCGAGCTTCTAGGCCGAAATGTAGCCCCAGTTCATTTTAAGACTGAAAGAGTAAACGAAACTGCCGTAGGTTTATCGTAATTTTAAGAAAGTATGGCTCAATTTGCCGAAACTTGGAGGATAGCTTCCAGTCTCGAAGACTCTAAACTAACTCCTGATGGCCTAAGATGTCAGTGAAATGGACACAGGTAAAATTAGCGCACGCCCGGTCTCGAGCTTCTAGGTCGAAATATAGCCCCCCTTAATTTTAAGACTGAAAGAGTAGCCGAGAGCGCCTTACGCGCATCGTGATTTTGGGCCACTTTTGCTTGATTTCCCGGAAGTTGGCGAATAATTTAAAGTCCCGGGGACGCTAAACTAACTCCCGATGACCTTGGTTTGCAGTTTAATAAACACAGCAAAACATTCCGAACGCTCACCTTCGAGCTTCAGGGCCGAAATATAGCCCTACTTAAATTTAAGACTGAAAGAATAGCCGAGAGCCGGTTACGCGCATCGTAATTTTCATCAACTTCGGCGCCATTTCCTGGAACTTGGAGAATATTTTCCAGTCCCGGGGACTCTATAATAACTCCTGATGGCCTTGGTTTGCAGTGAAATGGACACAGGTAAAAGGGGCGCACGCTAGGTTTCCAGGTTGTAGGCCGAAATATAGCGCCACTTTATTTTAAGACTGAAAGTGTACACGAAACCGCCTTAAGCGCATCGAAATTTTTAGCCACTATGGCTCGATCTGCCAAAACTTGGGGGATATTTTCCAGTCCCGGGGACTCTACCCTAACTCTTGATGGCCTTAGTTTTCAGTCAAATGGTCACAGGTAACAGGAGCGCACGCTCGGTGTCGAGCTTCTAGGCCGAAATGTAGCCCCAGTTCATTTTAAGACTGAAAGAGTAAACGAAACTGCCGTAGGCTTATCGTAATTTTAAGAAAGTATGGCTCAATTTGCCGAAACTTGGAGGATAGCTTCCAGTCTCGAGGACTCTAAACTAACTCCTGATGGCCTAAGATGTCAGTGAAATGGACACAGGTAAAATTAGCGCACGCCCGGTCTCGAGCTTCTAGGTCGAAATATAGCCCCCCTTAATTTTAAGACTGAAAGAGTAGCCGAGACCGCCTTACGCGCATCGTGATTTTGGGCCACTTTTGCTTGATTTCCCGGAAGTTGGCGAATAATTTAAAGTCCCGGGGACGCTAAACTAACTCCCGATGACCTTGGTTTGCAGTTTAATAAACACAGCAAAACATTCCGAACGCTCACCTTCGAGCTTCAGGGCCGAAATATAGCCCTACTTAAATTTAAGACTGAAAGAATAGCCGAGAGCCCGTTACGCGCATCGTAATTTTCATCAACTTCGGCGCCATTTCCTGGAACTTGGAGAATATTTTCCAGTCCCGGGGACTCTATAATAACTCCTGATGGCCTTGGTTTGCAGTGAAATGGACACAGGTAAAAGGGGCGCACGCTAGGTTTCCAGGTTGTAGGCCGAAATATAACGCCACTTTATTTTAAGACTGAAAGTGTACACGAAACCGCCTTAAGCGCATCGAAATTTTTAGCCACTATGGCTCGATCTGCCAAAACTTGGGGGATATTTTCCAGTCCCGGGGACTCTACCCTAACTCTTGATGGCCTTAGTTTTCAGTCAAATGGTCACAGGTAACAGGAGCGCACGCTCGGTGTCGAGCTTCTAAGCCGAAATGTAGCTCCAGTTCATTTTAAGACTGAAAGAGTAAACGAAACTGCCGTAGGTTTATCGTAATTTTAAGAAAGTATGGCTCAATTTGCCCAAACTTGGAGGATAGCTTCCAGTCTCGAGGATTCTAAACTATATCCTGATGGACTTAGTTCTTAGGGAAATAGACACAGGTAAAAGGAGAGCACGCTCGGTGTCAAGCTTGTAGAACCGAAATATAGCCCCACTTCATTTTCGGAGTAAACGAGTAGCCGAGACCGCCTTACGCGCATCGTGATTTTGAGCATCTTTGGCTCAATTTGCCGGAATTCGGGGAATATTCTCCAGTCCCGAGGACTCTATGCTAACTGCTGATGAGCTTAGTTTTCAGTGATATGTACACAGGCAAAAGGACCGCACGCTCGGTGTTGAGCTTGTCGGCCGAAATATAGCCCCACTTCATTTTAAGACTGAAAGAGTAGCCGAGACCGCCTTACGCGCATCGTGATTTTGAGCAACTTTGGCTCGATCTGCCAGAATTTGGGAAATATTTTCCAGTCCCAAGGACTCTAAACTAACTCCTGATGGCCTAAGATGTCAGTGAAATGGACACAGGTAAAATTAGCGCACGCCCGGTCTCGAGCTTCTAGGTCGAAATATAGCCCCCCTTAATTTTAAGACTGAAAGAGTAGCCGAGAGCGCCTTACGCGCATCGTGATTTTGGGCCACTTTTGCTTGATTTCCCGGAAGTTGGCGAATAATTTAAAGTCCCGGGGACGCTAAACTAACTCCCGATGACCTTGGTTTGCAGTTTAATAAACACAGCAAAACATTCCGAACGCTCACCTTCGAGCTTCAGGGCCGAAATATAGCCCTACTTAAATTTAAGACTGAAAGAATAGCCGAGAGCCCGTTACGCGCATCGTAATTTTCATCAACTTCGGCGCCATTTCCTGGAACTTGGAGAATATTTTCCAGTCCCGGGGACTCTATAATAACTCCTGATGGCCTTGGTTTGCAGTGAAATGGACACAGCAAAACTTTTTGAACGCTCACTTTCGAGCTTGTGGGCCTAAATATAGCCACACTTCACTTTAAGACTGAAACAGTAGCCGAGACCGCGTTACGCGCATCGTGATTTTGGGAAACTTCGGGTGGATTTCCCTAAACTTGAGGGATATTTTCCAGTCCCTGGGACACTAAACTAGGTGCCGATGGCCTTGTTTTGCAGTGAAATGGACACAGCAAAGCTTTTTGAACGCTCACTTTCGAGCTTGTGGGCCGAAATTTAGCCATACTTCACTTTAAGACTGAAACAGTAGCCGAGACCACGTTTCGCGCATCGTGATTTTGATCAACTTCGGCTCGATTTGCCGGAACTTGCGAAATATTTTCGAGTCCCGGGGACTCTAAACTAACTCGTGCTGGTC
Source organism: Orbicella faveolata (assembly GCF_042242905.1). Lineage (NCBI taxonomy): Eukaryota > Metazoa > Cnidaria > Anthozoa > Scleractinia > Merulinidae > Orbicella > Orbicella faveolata. The sequence goes on from NW_028301539.1 coordinate 34,986,842, forward strand.
TTGGTTTGCAGTGAAACGGAAACAGAAAAAGTTTTTGAACGCATACTTTCGAGCTTCTGGACCGAAATAGAACCCCACTTCACTTGAAGACTGAAAGAGTAGCCGAGACTGCCTAACGCGCACCGTGATTTTGACCAACTTCGGCTAAATTTCCCTGAACTTGGGGGATATTTTCCAGTCCCGAAGACTCCTAAGTAACCCCTGATGGCCTTCGTTTGCATTGAAATGGATAGAGCAAAACTTTTTGAAGCTCACTTTTGAGCTTCTGGGCCGAAATATAGCCCCACTTCACTTTAAGACTGAAAGACTAGCCAAGACCGTCTTGCGCGTATCGTGATTTTGACCAACGTCTTCTCGATTTTCCGGAACTTGGGAAATATATTGCAGTCCCAGGGACTCTAAACTAACTCCTGATGGCCTTGGTTTGCAGTGAAATGGACACAGCAAATTTTTTGCACCGCTCACTTTGGAGCTTCTGGGCCAAAATAGAGCCCCACTTCACTTTAAGACTGAAAGAGTAGCCGAGGCCGCCTTAGGCGTATCGTGATTTTGACCAACTTCGGCTTGAGTTGCCAGAACTTAAAAGATATTTTCCAGTCCCGTGGACTTTAAACTAACTCATGATGGCCTTGGTTTTCAGTGAAATTCCGAGAGGAAAACTTTTTGAACGCTCACTTTGGAGCTTCTGGACCGAAATATAGCCCTACTTCACTTTAAGACTGAAAGAGTAACCGAGACCGCCTTACGCGAACGTTATTTTGACCAACTTCGTCTCGATTTCGCGGAACTTGGGGGATATTTTCCAGTTGCGGGCACTGTAAACTATTTCCTGAGGGCCTTGCTTTGGAGTGAAATGGGCACAGCATAACTTTGTGAACGTTCACTTTCGAGCTTCTGGGCCGAAATATACAGCCACGTCACTTTAAGACTCAAAGAGTAGCCGAGACTGCTTTCCGCGCATCGTGATTTTAAAAAAACTTCGGCTCGATTTCCGGAACTTGTGGGATATTTTGATGTCCCGGAGACTGTAAACTATCTCCTGATGTGGCGTGGTTCGCGGTGAAATGGACACAGCAAAAGTTTTTGAACTTTCACTTTCGAGCTTCTGGGCCGAAATATAGCCCGAGTTCACTTTAAAGAATGAAAGAATAGCCGAGTCCGCCTTACGCGCATCGTGATTTTGACCAACTTTGACTCGATTTCCCGTAATTTTCATCAACTTCGGCGCCATTTCCTGGAACTTGGAGAATATTTTCCAGTCGCGGGGACTCTAAACTAACTCCTGATGGCCTTGGTTTGCAGTGAAAATGACACAGCAAAACTTTTTGAACGCTCACCTTCAAGCTTCTGGGCCGAAATATAGCCCGAGTTCACTTTAAAGAATGAAAGAATAGCCGAGTCCGCCTTACGCGCATCGTGATTTTGACCAACTTTGACTCGATTTCCCGTAATTTTCATCAACTTCGGCGCCATTTCCTGGAACTTGGAGAATATTTTCCAGTCGCGGGGACTCTAAACTAACTCCTGATGGCCTTGGTTTGGAGTGAAAATGACACAGCAAAACTTTTTGAACGCTCGCTTTCGAGCTTGTGGGCCTTAATTTAGCCACACTTCACTTTAAGACTGAAACAGTAGCCGAGACCGCGTTACGCGCATCGTGATTTTGATCAACTTCTGCTCGCTTTCCTGGAACTTGGGGAATATTTTCCAGTCCCGGGGACACTAAACTAACTCCTGATGGCCATGGTTTGCAGTGAAATTCACACAGCACAAGCTTTTGAACGCACACTTTCGAGGTTCTAGGCCGAAATATAGTCCCACATCACTTACGACTTAAAGAGTAGCCGAGACCGGCGTGCGCGCATCGTGATTTTGACCAACTTCGGGTCGATATTCCGGAACTTGGGGGATATTTTCCAGTCCCGGGGACTCTAAACTAACTCTTGATGGCCTTGGTTTGCAGTGAAATGGAGACAGCAAAACTTTTTGAACGCTCACCTTCAAGCTTCTGGGCCGAAATATAGCCCACTATACTTTAATACTGAAAAAGTAGCCGAGACCGCCTTACGCGCATCGTGACTTTGACAAACTTCGGGTGGATTTCCCTAAACTTGGGGGATATTTTCCAGTCCCTTGGACGCTAAACTCGGTGCTGATGGCCTTGTTTTGCAGTGAAATGGACACAGCAAAGCTTTTTGAACCCTCACTTTCGAGGTTGTGGGCCGAAATATAGCCATACTTCACTTTAAGACTGACGCAGTAGCCGAGACTACGTTACGCGCATCATGAATTTGATCAACTTCGGCTCGATTTCCCGGGACTTGAGGGATATTCTCCAGTCCCGGGGACTCTAAACTAACTTCTGATGGCCTTGGTTTCCACTGAAAGTGACAGAGCAAAACTTTTTTAACACTCACTTTCGAGCTTCTGGGCCGAAATATTGCCCCACTTCACTTTAAGACTGAAAGAGTAGCCGAGACCACCTTACGGACATCGTGATTTTGACCAACTTCGACTCGATTTACCGGAACTTGGGGGATATTTTCCAGTCCCGAGGACTCTTAAGTAACCCCTGATTGCCTTGGTTTGCATTGAAATGGATACAGCAAAACTTTTTGAACGCTCACTTTTGAGCTTCTGGGCCGAAATATAGCCCCACTTCACTTTAAGACTGAAAGAGTAGCCGAGACCACCTTACGGACATCGTGATTTTGACCAACTTCGACTCGATTTACCGGAACTTGGGGGATATTTTCCAGTCCCGAGGACTCTTAAGTAACCCCTGATTGCCTTGGTTTGCATTGAAATGGATACAGCAAAACTTTTTGAACGCTCACTTTTGAGCTTCTGGGCCGAAATATAGCCCCACTTCACTTTAAGACTGAAAGAGTAGCCGAGAAGGTCTTACGCGCATCGTAATTTTGACCAACGTCTTCTCGATTTTCCGGAACTTGGGAAATACATTCCACTCCCGGGGACTCTAAACTAACTCCTGATAGCCTTGGTTTGCAGTGAAATAGACACAGTAAGTGTTTTTTGAGGTTTGAGCTTGTGGACCGAAATAGAGCCCTACTTCACTTTAAGACTGAAGGAGTAGCCGACACTGCCTTAAGCGCACCGTGATTTTGACCAACTTCGGCTCGATTTGCCGGAACTTGGGGGATATTTTTCCAGTTCCGGGGACTCTAAACTAACTCCTGATTGTCTTGGTTTTCTGTGAAATGGACACAGCGAAACTTTTTGAACGCTCACTCTCGAGCTTCTGGACCGAAATATAGCCCCACTTTACTTTAAGACTGAAAGAGTAGCCGAGAGCGTGTTGCGCAAATCGTGATTTTGACCAACTTCGGGTCGGTTTCCTGGAACTTGGGGGATATATTCCATTTCCGCGGGCTCTAAACTAACTCCTGATGGCCTTGGTTTTCAGTGAAATGGACAAAGGAAAGCTTTTTGAACACTCTCTTTGTAGCTTCTGGGCTGAAATAGAATCCCACTTCACTTTCAGACTGAAATAGTAGCCGAGACCGCCTCACGCGCATCGTGAGTTAGACCAAGTTCAGCTCGATTTCACGCAACTTTTGGGATATTTTCCAGTCCGGGGGACTCTAATCTAACTCCGGATGGCCTTGGTTTGCACTGAAATGCGCAGAGTATAATTTTTGGAACGTCCACTTTGGAGCTTCTGGGCGAAAATATAGCCCCACTTCACTTTAAGACTGAAAGAGTAGCCGAGATCGCCTTACGCGCATCGTGATTTTGACAATTTTCGGATCGATTTCTCGGAACTTGGGGGATATTTTCCAGTCCCGGGGACTCTAAAATAACTCATGATCGCCTTGGCTTGCATTGAAATGGACAGAGCAAAACTTTTTGAACGCTCACCTTCGAGCTTCCTGGCCGAAATAAAGCCCCACTTTACTTTAAGGCTTAAAGAGTAACCGAGACCACCTTACGCGCATTGTGATTTTGACAAACTTCGGGTGGATCTCCCGGAACTTGGGGAACATTTTCCAGTACCTTGGACGCTAAACTAACTACTGATGGCCTTTTTTTGCTGTGAAATGGACACAGCAAAACTTTTTCAACGCTCACTTTCGAGTTTGTGGGCCGAAATATAGCCACACTTTACTTTAAGACTGAAACAGTAGCCGAGACCGCATTTCGCGCATCGTGATTTTGATCAACTTCGGCTCGCTTTCCCGGAACTTGGGGAATATTTTCCAGTCCCGGGAACCCTAAACTAACTTTTGAGAGCTTTGGTTTGCAGTGAAATGCACACAGCAAATCTTTTTGAACGCTCACTTTCGAGCTTCTGGACAGAAATATAGCCCCACTTCACTTTAAGACTGAAAGGGTAGCCTAGACCGTTTTGGGAGCATCGTGATTTTGACCAACTTCAGCTCGAGTTACCGGAACTTGGGGAATATTTTCCAGTCCCAGGGACGCTAAACTAACTCGTGATGGCCTTGTTTTTCAGTCAAAGAACACAGCAAAACTTTTTGAACGCTCACTTTCGAGCTTCTAGGCCGAAATATAGCCCCACTTCACTTTAAGACTGAAACAGTAGCCGATACCGCATTTCGCGCATCGTGATTTTGATCAACTTCGGTTCGATTCCCCGAAACTTGGGCAATATTTTTCAGACCCGGGGACTCTAAACTAACCCCTGATGGCCTTGGTTTGCAGTGAAATGGACACAGCAAAACTTTTTGAACGCTCACTTTCGGGCTTTGTGGCCCGAAATATAGCCCCACTTCACTTGAAGACAAAAAGAGTAGCCGAGACCACTTTAGGGGCATCGTGATTTTGACCAACCTCGGCTCAATTTGCCGGACCTTGGGGCATATTTTCTTGTCCCGGGGACGCTAAACTAACTCCTGATGGCCTTGGTTTGCAGTGAAATGAACACAGCAAAACTTTTTGAACGCTCACTTTCGGGCTTCTGGCCCGAAATATAGCCCCACTTCACTTTAAGACTGAAAGAGTAGCCGAGACTACCTTCCCCAAATCGTGATTTTGACCAACTTCGGCTCGACTTCCCGGAAGTTGGGGGATATTTTCCAGTCCCGGGCACTCTAAACTAGCTCCTGATGGCTTTGGTTTGCAGTTAAATAAACACAGGGAAACTTTTTGAACGCTCACTTTCAAGCTCCTGGGAGGAAATAAAGCCTCACTTCACTTTAAGACTGAAACAGTAAGCGAGACCGCCTAACGCGCACCGTGAATTTTGACCAACTTCGGCTAAATTTCCCTGAACTTGGGGGATATTTTCCAGTTCCGGGCACTGTAAACTACTTCCTGAGGGCCTTGCTTTGCAGTGAAATACAGCAAAACTGGATACAGCAAAACTTTTTGAACGCTCACTTTTGAGCTTCTGGGCCGAAATATAGCCCCACTTCACTTTAAGACTGAAAGAGTAGCCGAGAAGGTCTTACGCGCATCGTGATTTTGACCAACGTCTTCTCGATTTTCCGGAACTTGGGAAATATATTGCAGTCCCGGGAACTCTAAACTAACTCCTGATGGCCTTGGTTTGCAGTGAAATGGACACAGCAAATTTTTTGCAGCGCTCACTTTGGAGCTTCTGGGCCGAAATAGAGCCCCACTTCACTTTAAGACTGAAGGAGTAGCCGAGGCCGCCTTAGGCGCATCGTGATTTTGAGCAACTTCGGCTTGAGTTGAAAGAACTTAAAAGATATTTTCCAGTCCCGGGGACTCTAAACTAACTCATGATGGCCTTGGTTTTCAGTGAAATTCTGAGAGGAAAACTTTTTGAACGCTCACTTTCGAGCTTCTGGACCGAAATATAGCCCTACTTCACTTTAAGACTGAAAGAGTAGCCGAAACCGCCTTACGCGAGTCGTTATTTTGACCAACTTCGTCTCGATTTCGCGGAACTTGGGGGATATTTTCCAGTTCCGGGCACTGTAAACTACTTCCTGAGGGCCTTGCTTTGCAGTGAAATGGGCACAGCATAACTTTTTGAACGCTCACTTTCGAGCTTCTAGGCCAAAATATACAGCCACGTCACTTTAAGACTCAAAGAGTAGCCGAGACTGCTTTCCGCGCATCGTGATTTTGACAAACTTCGGCTCGATTTCCCGCAACTTGGGGGATATTTTGATGTCCCGGAGACTGTAAACTATCTCCTGATGTGGCGTGGTTCGCGGTGAAATGGACACAGCAAAACTTTTTGAACTTTCACTTTCGAGCTTCTGGGCCGAAATATAGCCCGAGTTCACTTTAAGAATGAAAGAATAGCCGAGACGGCCTTACGCGCATCGTGATTTTGACCAACTTTGGCTCGATTTCCCGGGAAATGGGGAATATTTTCCGGTACCGGGGACTCTAAAGTAACTCCTGATTGCCTTGGTTTGCATTGAAATGGAGAGAGCAAAACGTTTTCAACGCTCCCCTTCGGGCTTCTGAGCCGAAATATAGCCCCGCTTCACTTTAAGAATGAAAGAGTAGCCGAGACGGCCTTACGCGCATCGTGATTTTGACAAAATTCGGCTCGATTTGCCCGAACTTGGGCGATATTTTCCAGTCCCGAGGTGTCTAAACTAACTCCTGATGGCCTTGGTTTGCAGTTAAATGCAGAAAGCGTAACTTTTTAAAGAGTCACTTTCGAGCTTCTGGGCCGAAATATAGCCCTACTTTACTTTAAGACTGAAAGAGTAGCCGAGACCGTCTTACGCGCATCGTGATTTTGACCAACTTCCGTTCGATTTCCCGGAACTTGGGGGATATATTCCAGTCTCGAGGACTCTAAACTATCTCCTGATGGACTTAGTTCTTAGGGAAATGGACACAGGTAAAAGGAGAGCACGCTCGGTGTCGAGCTTGTAGAACCGAAATATAGCCCCACTTCATTTTCGGAGTAAACGAGTAGCCGAGACCGCCTTACGCGCATCGTGATTTTGAGCATCTTTGGCTCGATTTGCCGGAATTTGGGGAATATTTTCCAGTCCCGGACTCTATGCTAACTCCTGATAAACTTAGTTTTCAGTGATCTGTACACAGGCAAAAGGAGCGCACGCTCGGTGTTGAGCTTATCGGCCGAAATATAGCCCCACTTCATTTTAAGACTGAAAGAGTAGCCGAGACCGCCTTACGCGCATAGTGATTTTGACAAAATTCGGCTCGATTTGCCCGAACTTGGGCGATATTTTCGAGTCCCGAGGAGTCTAAAGTAACTCCTGATGGCCTTGGTTTGCAGTGAAATGAACAGAGCAAAACTTTTTGAACTTTCACTTTCTAGCTTCTCGGCCGAAATATAGCCCCAGTTCACTTTAAGAATGAAAGAGTAGCCGAGACCGCCTTACGCGCATAGTGATTTTGACAAAATTCGGCTCGATTTGCCCGAACTTGGGCGATATTTTCCAGTCCCGAGGAGTCTAAACTAACTGCTGATGGCCCTGGTTTGCAGTGAAATGAACACAGCAAAACTTTTTGAACTTTCACTCTCTAGCTTCTCGGCCGAAATATAGCCCCAGTTCACTTTAAGAATGAAAGAGTAGCCGAGACCGCCTTACGCGCATCGTGATTTTGACAAAATTCGGCTCGATTTGCGCGAACTTGGGCGATATTTTCCAGTCCCGAGGAGTCTAAACTAACTCCTGATGGCCTTGGTTTGCAGTGAAATGAACACAGCAAAACTTTTTGAACTTTCACTTTCTAGCTTCTCGGCCGAAATATAGCCCCAGTTCACTTTAAGAATCAAAGAGTAGCCGAGACCGCCTTACGCGCATCGTGATTTTGACAAAATTCGGCTCGATTTGCCCGAACTTGGGCGATATTTTCCAGTCCCGAGGAGTCTAAACTACCTCCTGATGGCCTTGGTTTGCCGTGAAATGAACACAGTAACACTTTTTCAAGGCTTATTTTCGAGCTTTTGGGATGAAATATAGCCCAACTTCACTTTAAGACTGAATGAATAGCCGAGACCGCCTTACGCGCATCGTGATTTTGAGCAACTTCCGCTCCATTTTCTAGAATTTTGGCGATATTTTCAAGTCCCGGGGTTTCTAAACTAACTCCTGATGGCCTTGGTTCGCAGTGAAATGGACGCAGGAAAACTTTTTGAACGCTCAGTTTGGAGCTTCTGGGCCGAAATACAACCGTACTTCACTTTAAGACTGAAATAGTAGCCGACACCGCCTTAGGAGCATCGTGATTTTGACCAAGTTCAGCTCGATTTCCCGGAACTTGGGGGATAGTTTCCAGTCCGGGGGACTTTAAACTAACTCCTGATGGCCTTGGTTTGCAGTTAAATGCAGAAAGCGTAACTTTTTAAAAAGTCACTTTCGAGCTTCTGGGCCGAAATATAGCCCTACTTTACTTTAAGACTGAAAGAGTAGCCGAGACCGTCTTACGCGCATCGTGATTTTGACCAACTTCCGTTCGATTTCCCGGAACGTCGGGGATATAATCCAGTCCCGGGCACTCTAAACTAACTGCTGATGGCCTTGGTGTGCAGTGAAATGGACACAGCACATTTTTTTGAACGCTCACTTTCGAGCTTCTCGGCCGAAATATAGCCCTACTTCACTTTAAGACTGAAAGAGTAGCCGAGACCGCCTTACGCGCATCGTGATTTTGACAAAATTCGGCTCGATTTCCCCGAACTTGGGCGATATTTTCGAGTCCCGAGGTGTCTAAACTAACTCCTGATGGCCTTGGTTTGCAGTGAAATGAACAGAGCAAAACTTTTTGAACTTTCACTTTCTAGCTTCTCGACCGAAATATAGCCCCAGCTCACTTTAAGAATGAAAGAGTAGCGGAGAGCGCCTTACGCGCATCGTGATTTTGAGAAAATTCGGCTCGATTTTCCCGAACTTGGGCGATATTTTCCAGTCCCGAGGAGTCTAAACTACCTCCTGATGGCCTTGGTTTGCAGTGAAATGAACACAGTAACACTTTTTGAAGGCTTATTTTCGAGCTTCTGGGATGAAATATAGCCGAACTTCACTTTAAGACTGAAAGAGAAGCCGAGACCGCCTTACGCGCATCGTGATTTTGAGCAACTTCCGCTCCATTTTCTAGAATTTTGGCGATATTTCCAAGTCCCGGGGACTCTAAACTAACTCCTGATGGCCTTGGTTTGCAGTTAAATGCAGAAAGCGTAACTTTTTAAAGGGTCACTTTCGAGCTTCTGGGCCGAAATATAGCCCCACTTTACTTTAAGACTCAAAGAGTAGCCGAGACCGCCTTACGCCCATCGTAATTTTGACCAACTTCGGCTCGATTTCCCGGAACTTAGGGGATATTTTCCAGTCCCGCGGACTCTAAAGTAACTCCTGATGGCCTTGCTCTGGAGTGAAATGGACACAGCACAACTTTTTGAACGCTCACTTTCCAGCTTGTGGGCGGAAATATTGCCCCAGTTCACTTTAAGAATGAAAGAGTAACCGGGACCGCCTTACGCGCATCGTGATTTTGACCAACTTTGGCTCGATTTCCCGGGAAATGGGATATATTTTCCGGTACCAGGGACTCTAAACTAACTCCTGGTTGGTTTGCAGAGAAATGGACACAGCACAACTTTTTGAACGCTCACTTTTGAGCTTCTGGGCAGAAGCATAGCCCTACTTCACTTTAAGACTGAAAGACTAGGCGAGACCGCCTTACGCGCATCGTGATTTTGGGCTACTTCGGCTCGATTTCCCGGAACTTGGGTTAGACCAAGTTCAGCTCGATTTCACGCAACTTTTGGGATATTTTCCAGTCCCGGGCACTCTAAACTAATTCCTGATGGCCTTGGTTTTCAGTGAAATGGACACAGCCAAACTCTTTGAACGTTCACTTTCGAATTTCTGGGCCGGAATATAGCCCCACTTCACTTTAAGACTGAAAGAGTAGCCGGGACCGCCTTACGCGCATGGTAATTTTGTCGAACCTCGGCTTGATTTCCTGGGACTTTGGGGATATTTTCCAGTCCCGGAAGCTCTAAACTAACTCCTGACTGCCTTGGTTTTTAGTCAAATGGACACAGGTAAAAGGGGCGGACGCTAGGTTTCCAGGTTGTAGGCCGAAATATAGCGCCACTTTATTTTAAGACTGAAAGTGTACACGAAACCGCCTTAAGCGCATCGAAATTTTTAGCCACTATGGCTCGATCTGCCAAAACTTGGGGGATATTTTCCAGTCCCGGGGACTCTACCCTAACTCTTGATGGCCTTAGTTTTCAGTCAAATGGTCACAGGTAACAGGAGCGCACGCTCGGTGTCGAGCTTCTAGGCCGAAATGTAGCTCCAGTTCATTTTAAGACTGAAAGAGTAAACGAAACTGCCGTAGGCTTATCGTAATTTTAAGAAAGTATGGCTCAATTTGCCCAAACTTGGAGGATAGCTTCCAGTCTCGAGGATTCTAAACTATATCCTGATGGACTTAGTTCTTAGGGAAATAGACACAGGTAAAAGGAGAGCACGCTCGGTGTCAAGCTTGTAGAACCGAAATATAGCCCCACTTCATTTTCGGAGTAAACGAGTAGCCGAGACCGCCTTACGCGCATCGTGATTTTGAGCATCTTTGGCTCAATTTGCCGGAATTCGGGGAATATTCTCCAGTCCCGAGGACTCTATGCTAACTGCTGATGAGCTTAGTTTTCAGTGATATGTACACAGGCAAAAGGACCGCACGCTCGGTGTTGAGCTTGTCGGCCGAAATATAGCCCCACTTCATTTTAAGACTGAAAGAGTAGCCGAGACCGCCTTACGCGCATCGTGATTTTGAGCAACTTTGGCTCGATCTGCCAGAATTTGGGAAATATTTTCCAGTCCCAAGGACTCTAAACTAACTCCTGATGGCCTAAGATGTCAGTGAAATGGACACAGGTAAAATTAGCGCACGCCCGGTCTCGAGCCTCTAGGTCGAAATATAGCCCCCCTTAATTTTAAGACTGAAAGAGTAGGCGAGACCGCCTTACGCGCATCGTGATTTTGGGCCACTTTTGCTTGATTTCCCGGAAGTTGGCGAATAATTTAAAGTCCCGGGGACGCTAAACTAACTCCCGATGACCTTGGTTTGCAGTTTAATAAACACAGCAAAACATTCCGAACGCTCACCTTCGAGCTTCAGGGCCGAAATATAGCCCTACTTAAATTTAAGACTGAAAGAATAGCCGAGAGCCCGTTACGCGCATCGTAATTTTCATCAACTTCGGCGCCATTTCCTGGAACTTGGAGAATATTTTCCAGTCCCGGGGACTCTATAATAACTCCTGATGGCCTTGGTTTGCAGTGAAATGGACACAGCAAAACTTTTTGAACGCTCACTTTCGAGCTTGTGGGCCTAAATATAGCCACACTTCACTATAAGACTGAAACAGTAGCCGAGACCGCGTTACGCGCATCGTGATTTTGATCAACTTCTGCTCGCTTTCCTGGAACTTGGGGAATATTTTCCAGTCCCGGGGACTCTAAACTAACTCCTGATGGCCATGGTTTGCAGTGAAATTCACACAGCACAAGTTTTTGAACGCACACTTTCGAGGTTCTAGGCCGAAATATAGTCCCACATCACTTACGACTTAAAGAGTAGCCGATACCGGCGTGCGCGCATCGTGATTTTGACCAACTTCGGGTCGATATTCCGGAACTTGGGGGATAATTTCCAGTCCCAGGGACTCTAAACTAACTCTTGATGGCCTTGGTTTGCAGTGAAATGGAGACAGCAAAGCTTTTTGAACGCTCACCTTCAAGCTTCTGGGCCGAAATATAGCCCACTTTACTTTAATACTGAAAAAGTAGCCGAGACCGCCTTACGCGCATCGTGATTTTGGGAAACTTCGGGTGGATTTCCCGGAACTTGAGGGATATTTTCCAGTCCCTGGGACACTAAACTAGGTGCCGATGGCCTTGTTTTGCAGTGAAATGGACACAGCAAAGCTTTTTGAACGCTCACTTTCGAGCTTGTGGGCCGAAATTTAGCCATACTTCACTTTAAGACTGAAACAGTAGCCGAGACCACGTTTCGCGCATCGTGATTTTGATCAACTTCGGCTCGATTTCCCGGAACTTGCGAAATATTTTCGAGTCCCGGGGACTCTAAACTAACTCGTGCTGGTCTTGGTTTGCAGTGAAACGGAAACAGAAAAAGTTTCTGAACGCATACTTTCGAGCTTCTGGACCGAAATAGAATCCCACTTCACTTGAAGACTGAAAGAGTAGCCGAGACTGCCTTACGTGCATCGTGATTTTGAGCAACTTCGGCTTGATTTGCCGGAACTAAGGGGATATATTCCAGTTCTGAGGACTCTAAACTAATTCCTGATGGCCTTGGTTGGCAGTAAAATGGACCCAGCAAACCTTTTTGAACGCTCAATTTCCAGCTTCTGGGCCGAAATATAGCCCCACTTCACTTTAAGACTGAAAGAGTAGCCGAGACCGTCTTACGCGCATCGTGATTTTGACCAACGTCTTCTCGATTTTCCGGAACTTGGGAAATACATTCCACTCCCGGGCACTCTAAACTAACTCCTGATAGCCTTGGTTTGCAGTGAAATAGACACAGTAATTATTTTTGAGCTTTGAGCTTGTGCACCGAAATAGAGCTCCACTTTTACTTTAAGACTGAAGGAGTAGCCGACACCGCCCTAAGCGCACCGTGTTTTTGACCAACTTCGGCTCGATTTGCCGGAACTTGGGGGATATTTTCCAGTCCCGGGGACTCGAAACTAACTCCTGATTGTCTTGGTTTTCAGTGAAATGGACACAGCGAAACTTTTTGAACGCTCACTCTCGAGCTTCTGGACCGAAATATAGCCCCACTTTTACTTTAAGACTGAAAGAGTAGCCGAGACCGTCTTGCGCAAATCGTGATTTTGACCAACGTCGGGTCGGTTTCCTGGAACTTGGGGGATATATTCCATTTCCGCGGGCTCTAAACTAACTCCTGATGGCCTTGGTTTTCAGTGAAATGGACAAAGGAAAGCTTTTTGAACACTCTCTTTGTAGCTTCTGGGCCGAGATAGAATCCCACCTCACTTTCAGACTGAAATAGTAGCCCAGACCGCCTCACGCGCATCGTGAGTTAGACCAAGTTCAGCTCGATTTCACGCAACTTTTGGGATATTTTCCAGTCCGGGGGACTCTAAACTAACTCCGGATGGCCTTGGTTTGGGCTGACATGCGCAGAGCATAACTTTTTGGACGCCCACTTTGGAGCTTCTTGGCCGAAATATAGCCCCACTTCACTTTAAGACTGAAAGAGTAGCGGAGATCGCTTTACGCGCATCGTGATTTTGACCATTTTCGGATCGATTTCTCGGAACTTGGGGGATATTTTCCAGTCCCGGGGACTCTAAACTAACTCCTGATGGCCTTGGTTTGCATTGAAATGGACAGAGAAAAACTTTTTGAACGCTCACCTTCGAGCTTCCTGGCCGAAATAAAGCCCCACTTTACTTTAAGGCTTAAAGAGTAACCGAGACCACCTTACGCGCATTGTGATTTTGACAAACTTCGGGTGGATCTCCCGGAACTTGGGGAACATTTTCCAGTCCCTTGGACGCTAAACTAAGTCCTGATGGCCTTGTTTTGCAGTGAAATGGACACAGCAAAACTTTTTCAACGCTCACTTTCGAGTTTGTGGGCCGAAATATAGCCACACTTTACTTTAATACTGAAACAGTAGCCGAGACCGCATTTCGCGCATCGTGATTTTGATCAACTTCGGCTCGCTTTCGCGAAACTTGGGGAATATTTTCCATTCCCGGGAACCCTAAACTAACTTTTGCTAGCTTTTGTTTGCAGTGAAATGCACACAGCAAAACTTTTGGAACGCTCACTTTCGAGCTTCTGGACAGAAATATAGCCTCACTTCTTTTTAAGACTGAAAGGGTAGCCGAGACCGTTTTGGGAGCATCGTGATTTTGACCAACTTCAGCTCGAGTTACCGGAACTTGGGAAATATTTTCCAGTCCGAGGGACGCTAAACTAACTCGTGATGGCCTTGTTTCTCAGTCAAAGAACAAAGCTAAATTTTTTGAATGCTCACTTTCGGTCTTCTGGACCGAAATATAGCCCCACTTCACTTTAAGACTGAAACAGTAGCCGATATCGCATGTCGCGCATCGTGATTTTTATCAACTTCGGTTCGATTCCCCGGAAATTGGGCAAAATTTTTGAGACCCGGGGACTCTAAACTAACCCCTGATGGTCTTGGTTTTCAGTGAAATGGACACAGCAAAACTTTTTGAACGCTCACTTTCGGGCTTCTGGCCCGAAATATAGCCCCACTTCACTTTAAGACAGAAAGAGTAGCCGAGACCACTTTAGGAGCATCGTGATTTTGAGCAACCTCGGCTCAATTTCCCGGACCTTAGGGAATATTTTCTTGTCCCGGGGACGCTAAACTAACTCCTGATGGCCTTGGTTTGAAGTGAAATGAACACAGCAAAACTTTTCGAACGCTCACTTTCGGGCTTCTGGCCCGAAATATAGCCCCACTTCACTTTAAGACTGAAAGAGTAGGCGAGACTACCTTACGCAAATCGTGATTTTGACCAAATTCGGCTCGATTTCCCGGAAGTTGGGGGATATTTTCCAGTCCCGGGGACTCTAAACTAGCTCCTGATGGCTTTGGTTTGCAGTGAAATAAACACAGGGAAACTTTTTGAACGCTCACTTTCAAGCTCCTGGGCAGGAATAAAGCCTCACTTCACTTTAAGACTGAAACAGTAAGCGAGACCGCCTAACGCGCACCGTAATTTTGACCAACTTCGGCTAAATTTCCCTGAATTTGGGGGATATTTTACAGTCCCGAAGACTCTTAAGTAACCTCTGATGGTCTTCGTTTGCATTGAAATGGATACAGCAAAACTTTTTGAACGCTCACTTTTGAGCTTCTGGGCCGAAATATAGCCCCACTTCACTTTAAGACTGAAAGACTAGCCAAGACCGTGTTGCGCGCATCGTGATTTTGAACAACGTCTTCTCGATTTTCCGGAACTTGGGAAATATATTGCAGTCCCGGGGACTCTAAACTTACTCCTGATAGCCTTGGTTTGCAGTGAAATGGACACAGCAAATTTTTGCAGCGCTCACTTTGGAGCTTCTGGGCCGAAATAGAGCCCCACTTCACTTTAAGACTGAAAGAATAGCCGAGGCCGCCTTAGGCGCATCGTGATTTTGACCAACTTCGGCTTGAGTTGCCAGAACTTAAAAGATATTTTCCAGTCCCTGGGACTCTAAACTAACTCATGATGGCCTTGGTTTTCAGTGAAATTCCGAGAGGAAAACTTTTTGAACGCTCACTTTGGAGCTTCTGTACCGAAATATAGCCCTACTTCACTTTAAGACTGAAAGAGTAGCCCAGACCGGCTTACGCGAATCGTTATTTTGACCAACCTCGTCTCGATTTCGCGGAACTTGGGGGATATTTTCCAGTTCCGGGCACTGTAAACTACTTCCTGAGGGCCTTGCTTTCCAGTGAAATGGGCACAGGATAACTTTTTGAACGCTCACTTTCGAGCTTCTGGGCCGAAATATACAGCCACGTCACTTTAAGACTCAAAGAGTAGCCGAGACTGCTTTACGGGCATGGTGATTTTCACAAACCTCGGCTCGATTTCCCGCAACTTGGGGGATATTTTGATGTCCCGGAGACTGTAAACGATCTCCTGATGTGGCTTGGTTCGCGGTGAAATGGACACAGCAAAACTTTTTGAACTTTCACCTTCGAGCTTCTGGGCCGAAATATAGCCCGAGTTCACTTTAAGAATGAAAGAATAGCCGACACCTCCTTACGCGCATCGTGATTTTGACCAACTTTGGCTCGATTTCCCGGGAAATGGGGAATATTTTCCGGTACCGGGGACTCGAAAATAACTCCTGATTGCCTTGGTTTGCATTGAAATGGAGAGAGCAAAACTTTTTCAACGCTCCCCTTCGGGCTTCTGAGCCGAAATATAGCCCCAATTCAGTTTAAGACTGAAAGAGTAGCCGACACCGTCTTACGCGCATCGTGATTTTTACCAACTTCGGCTCGATTTCCCGAAACTTCGGGGATATATTCAAGTCCCAAGGAGTCTAAACTAAACCCTGATGGCCTTGGTCTGCAGTGAAATGGACACAGCAAATTTTTTTGAACGCTTACTTTCAAAATTCTGGGCCGAAAGTTAGCCCCACTTCACTTTAAGACTGAAATAGTAGCCGAGACCGCCTTAGACGCATCGTGATTTTGACCAACTTCGGCTCGATTTCCCGGAACTTCGGGGAGATATTCCAGTCGCGGGGACTATAAACTAACTGCTGATGGCCTTGGTTTGCAGAGAAATGGACACAAAACATTTTTTTTGAACGCTCACTTTCGAGCTTCTCGGCCGAAATATAGCCCTACTTCACTTCAAGACTGAAAGAGTAGCCGAGACCGCCTTACGCGCATCGTGATTTTGACCAACTTCGGCTCGATTTCGCGGAACTTCGGGGATATATTCCAGTCCCGAGGACTATAAACTAACTGCTGGATGCCTTGGTTTGCAGAGAAATGGACACAAAACATTTTTTTTGAACGCTCACTTTCGAGCTTCTCGGCCGAAATATAGCCCTACTTCACTTTAAGACTGAAAGAGTAGCCGAGACCGCCTTACGCGCATCGTAATTTTGACCAACTTCGGCTCGATTTCCCGGAAGTTGGCGAATATTTTCAATTCTCGGGGAAGCTAAACTAACTTCCGATGGCCTTAGTTTGCAGTTAAATGGACACAGCAAAACTTTTTGAACGCTCACTTTCGAGCTTCTGGGTCGAAATATAGCCCCACTTAACTTTAAGACTGAAAGAGTAGCGGAGACCGCCTTACGCGCATCGTGATTTTGGGATACTTCGGCTCGATTTCCCGCAAATAGGGGGATATTTTCCAGTCCCGGGGACTCTAAACTAACTCCTGATGGCCTTGGTTTCCAGTGAAATGGACACAGGAACACTTTTTGAACGCGCACTTTCGAGCTTGCTGGCCGAAATATAGCCCTACTTCTCTTCAAGACTGAAAGAGTAGGCGGGAGCACCTTACGCGCATTGTGTTTTTGAGGATCTTCGGCTCGATCTCGCGAAACTTGGGAGATATTTTCCAGTCCCAAAGTCTCTAAACTCACTCCTGATTGTCTAAGATGTGAGTGAAATAGAGACAAAAATTTTTGAACCCTTACTTTCGAGCTTCTGGAGTTAAATCTAAGCCCACTTTACCTTAAGACTGAAAGAGTAGCCGAGACCCCCTTAAGCGCATCGTGATTTTGACTAACTTGGGGTGGATTTCCCGTAACTTGGGGGATATTTCCAGTCCCTTGGACGCTAAACTAAGTCGTGATGGCCTTGTTTTGCAGTGAACTGGACACAGCAAAACTTTTTAAACACTCAGTTTCGAGCTTCTGGGCCGAAATATTGCCCCACTTCACTTTAAGACTGAAAGAGTAGCCGAGACCGCCGTACGCGCGTCGTGATTTTGACCAACTTCGGTTAAATTTCCCGGAAATTGGGGGATATTTTCCAGTCCTGGGGACTCTAAACTGACCCCCGACGTCCTTGGTCTGCAGTGAAATGGACACAGCAAAACTTTTTGAACGCTCACTTTCGAGCTTGTGGGCCTAAATATAGCCACACTTCACTTTAAGACTGAAACAGTAGCCGAGACCGCGTTACGCGCATCGTGATTTTGATCAACTTCTGCTCGCTTTCCTGGAACTTGGGGAATATTTTCCAGTCCCGGGGACTCTAAACTAACTCCTGATGGCCATGGTTTGCAGTGAAATTCACACAGCACAAGCTTTTGAACGCACACTTTCGAGCTTCTAGGCCGAAATATAGTCCCACATCACTTACGACTTAAAGAGTAGCCGAGACCGGCGTGCGCGCATCGTGATTTTGACCAACTTCGGGTCGATATTCCGGAACTTGGGGGATAATTTCCAGTCCCAGGGACTCTAAACTAACTCTTGATGGCCTTGGTTTGCAGTGAAATGGAGACAGCAAAACTTTTTGGACGCTCACCTTCAAGCTTCTGGGCCGAAATATAGCCCACTTTACTTTAATACTGAAAAAGTAGCCGAGACCGCCTTACGCGCATCGTGATTTTGAGAAACTTCGGGTGGATTTCCCGGAACTTGGGGGATATTTCCAGTCCCTTGGACGCTAAACTAGGTGCCGATGGTCTTGGTTTGTAGTGAAATGGACACAGCAAAACTTTTTGAACGCTCACTTTCGAGCTTGCGGGCCGAAATATAGCCATACTTCACTTTAAGACTGAAACAGTAGCCTAGACCACGTTTCGCGCATCGTGATTTTGATCAACTTCGGCTCGATTTGCCGGAACTTGCGAAATATTTTCGAGTCCCGGGGACTCTAAACTAACTCGTGCTGGTCTTGGTTTGCAGTGAAACGGAAACAGAAAAAGTTTTTGAACGCATACTTTCGAGCTTCTGGACCGAAAGAGAACCCCACTTCACTTGAAGACTGAAAGAGTAGCCGAGACCGCCTTACGCGCATCGTGATTTTGACAAACTTCGGGTTGATTTCCCGGAACATGGGGGATATTTTCCAGTCCCGGGGACTCGAAACTAACTCCTGATTGTCTTGGTTTTCAGTGAAATGGACAAAGCGAAACTTTTTGAACGCTCACTCTCGAGCTTCTGGACCGAAATATAGCCCCACTTTACTTTAAGACTGAAAGAGTAGCCGAGACCGTCTTGCGCAAATCGTGATTTTGACCAACTTCGGGTCGGTTTCCCGGAACTTGGGGGATATAATCCATTTCCGCGGGCTCTAAACTAACTCCTGATGGCCTTGGTTTTCAGTGAAATGGACAAAGGAAAGCTTTTTGAACACTCTCTTTGTAGCTTCTGGGCCGAAATAGAATCCCACTTCACTTTCAGACTGAAATAGTAGCCGAGACCGCCTCACGCGCATCGTGAGTTAGACCAAGTTCAGCTCGATTTCACGCAACTTTTGGGATATTTTCCAGTCCCGGGGACTCTAAACTAACTCCTGATGGCCTTGGTTTCCAGTGAAATGGACACAGGAACACTTTTTGAACGCGCACTTTCGAGCTTGCTGGCCGAAATATAGCCCTACTTCTTTTTAAGACTGAAAGAGTAGGCGGGAGCGCCTTACGCGCATTCTGATTTTGAGGATCTTCGGCTCGATCTGCCGAAACTTGGGAGATATTTTCCAGTCCCAAAGTCTCTAAACTCACTCCTGATTGTCTAAGATGTGAGTGAAATAGAGACAAAATTTCTTGACCCTTACTTTCGAGCTTCTGGAGTTAAATCTAAGCCCACTTTACCTTAAGACTGAAAGAGTAGCCGAGACCCCCTTAAGCGCATCGTGATTTTGACTAACTTGGGGTGGATTTCCCGTAACTTGGGGGATATTTCCAGTCCCTTGGACGCTAAACTAAGTCGTGATGGCCTTGTTTTGCAGTGAAATGGACACAGCAAAACTTTTTAAACACTCAGTTTCGAGCTTCTGGGCCGAAATATTGCCCCACTTCACTTTAAGACTGAAAGAGTAGCCGAGATCGCCGTACGCGCGTCGTGATTTTGACCAACTTCGGTTAAATTTCCCGGAACTTGGGGGATATTTTCCAGTCCCGGGGACTCTAAACTGACACCCGACGTCCTTGGTCTGCAGTAAAATGGACACAGCAAAACTTTTTGAACGCTCACTTTCGAGCGTCTGGGCCGAAATATAGCTCCACTTCACTTTAAGAGTGAAAGAGTAGCCGAGACCGCCTTACGCCCATCGTAATTTTGACCAACTTCGGCTCGATTTCCCGGAACCTGGGGGATATTTTCCAGTCCCGCGGACTCTAAAGTAACTCCTGATGGCCTTGCTCTGGAGTGAAATGGACACAGCACAACTTTTTGAACGCTCACTTTCCAGCTTGTGGGCGGAAATATTGCCCCAGTTCACTTTAAGAATGAAAGAGTAACCGGGACCGCCTTACGCGCATCGTGATTTTGACCAACTTTGGCTCGATTTCCCGGGAAATGGGGGATATTTTCCGGTACCGGGGACTCTAAACTAACTCTTGATTGCCTTCGTTTGAAGAGAAATGGACACAGCACAACTTTTTGAACGCTCACGTTTGAGCTTCTGGGCAGAAGCATAGCCCTACTTCACTTTAAGACTGAAAGACTAGGCGAGACCGCCTTACGCGCATCGTGATTTTGGGCTACTTCGGCTCGATTTCCCGGAACTTGGGAGATAATTCCCAGTCCCGGGTACTCTAAACTAATTCCTGATGGCCTTGGTTTTCAGTGAAATGGACACAGCAAACTCTTTGAACGTTCACTTTCGAGCTTCTGGGCCGAAATATGAAAGAGTAGCCGGGACCGGCTTACGCGCATGGTAATTTTGTCCAACTTCGGCTTCATTTCCTGAGACTTGGAGGATATTTTCCAGTCCCGGAAGCTCTAAACTAACTCGTGAATGCGTTGGTTTTTAGTGAAATGGACACAGGTAAAAGAGGCGCACGCTAGGTTTCCAGGTTGTAGGCCGAAATGTAGCACCACTTTATTTTAAGACTGAAAGTGTACACGAAACCGCCTTAAGCGCATCGAAATTTCTAGCCACTATGGCTCGATCTGCCAAAACTTGGGGGATATTTTCCAGTCCCGGGGACTCTACCCTAACTCTTGATGGCCTTAGTTTTCAGTCAAATGGTCACAGGTAACAGGAGCGCACGCTCGGTGTCGAGCTTCTAGGCCGAAATGTAGCTCCAGTTCATTTTAAGACTGAAAGAGTAAACGAAACTGCCGTAGGTTTATCGTAATTTTAAGAAAGTATGGCTCAATTTGCCGAAACTTGGAGGATAGCTTCCAGTCTCGAGGACTCTAAACTATCTCCTGATGGACTTAGTTCTTAGTGAAATGGACACAGGTAAAAGGAGAGCACGCTCGGTGTCGAGCTTGTAGAACCGAAATATAGCCCCACTTCATTTTCGGAGTAAACGAGTAGCCGAGACCGCCTTACGCGCATCGTGATTTTGAGCATCTTTGGCTCGATTTGCCGGAATTCGGGGAATATTTCCCAGTCCCGAGGACTCTATGCTAACTCCTTATGAGGTTAATTTTTTAGTGATATGTACACAGGCAAAAGGAGCGCACGCTCGGTGTTGAGCTTGTCGGCCGAAATATAGCCCCACTTCATTTTAAGACTGAGAGAGTAGCCGAGACCGCCTTACGCGCATCGTGATTTTGAGCAACTTTGGCTCGATCTGCCAGAATTTGGGAAATATTTTCCAGTCCCAAGGACTCTAAACTAACTCCTGATGGCCTAAGATGGCAGTGAAATGGACCCAGGTAAAATTAGCGCACGTCCGGTCTCGAGCTTCTAGGTCGAAATATAGCGCCCCTTAATTTTAAGACTGAAAGAGTAGCCGAGACCGCCTTACGCGCATCGTGATTTTGGGCCACTTTTGCTCGATTTCCCGGAAGTTGGCGAATAATTTAAAGTCCCGGGGACGCTAAACTAACTCCCGATGACCTTGGTTTGCAGTTTAATAAACACAGCAAAACATTCTGAACGCTCACCTTCGAGCTTCAGGGTCGAAATATAGCCCTACTTAAATTTAAGACTGAAAGAATAGCCGAGAGCCCGTTATGCGCATCGTAATTTTCATCAACTTCGGCGCCATTTCCTGGAATTTGGAGAATATTTTCCAGTCCCGGGGACTCTAAACTAACTCCTGCTTGTCTTGGTTTGCAGTGAAATGGACACAACGCTCGCTCTCGAGCTTCTGGACCGAAAAAGAGCCCCATTTTACTTTAAGACTGAAAGAGTAGGCGAGACCGTCTTGAGCGAATCGTGATTTTGACCAATTTCGCGTTTATTTCCCGAAACTTGGGGGATATATTCCAGTCAAAGGGACTCTAAAGTAACTCCTGATGGCTTTGGTTTTCAGTGAAATGGACAGAGCACAACTTTAGAGCTTCTGGGCAGAAATATAGCCCCACTTTACTTTAAGACTGAAAGAGTAGATGAGACCGCCTTACGCGCATCGTAATTTTGACGAACTTCGAATGGATTTCCCGGAACTCGGGGGATATCTTGCAGCCCCTTGGACGCTAAACTAAGTCCTGATGGCCTTGTTTTGAAGTAAAATGGAGACAACAAAACTTTTTGAACGCTCACTTTCTAGCTCGTGGGCCGAAATATAGCCCCACTTCACTTTAAGACTGAAAGAGTAGCCGAGAAGGTCTTACGCGCATCATGAATTTGATCAACTTCGGCTCGATTTTCCGAAACTTGGTAAATACATTCCAGTCCCGGGGACTCTAAACTAACTCCTGATAGCCTTGGTTTGCAGTGAAATAGACACAGTAATTTTTTTTGAGCTTTGAGCTTGTGGGCCGAAATAGAGCCCCACTTCACTTTAAGACTGAAGGAGTAGCCGACACCGCCTTAAGCGCACCGTGATTTTGACCAACTTCGGCTCGATTTGCCGGAACTTGGGGGATATTTTCCACTGCCGGGGACTCTAAAACAACTCCTGATTGTCTTGGTTTTCAGTGAAATGGACACAGCGAAACTTTTTGAACGCTCACTCTCGAGCTTCTGCACCGAAATATAGCCCCACTTTACTTTAAGACTGAAAGAGTAGCCGAGACCGTCTTGCGCAAATCGTGATTTTGACCAGCTTCGGGTCGGTTTCCCGGAACTTGGGGGATATATTCCATTTCCGCGGGCTCTAAACTAACTCCTGATGGCCTTGGTTTTCAGTGAAATGGACAAAGGAAAGCTTTTTGAACACTCTCTTTGTAGCTTCTGGGCCGAAATAGAATCCCACTTCACTTTCAGACTGAAATAGTAGACGGGACGGCCTCACGCGCAACGCGAGTTAGACCAAGTTCAGCTCAATTTCACGCAACTTTTGGGATATATTCCAGTTTGCGGGACTCTAAACTAACTCCGCATGCCCTTGGTTTGCACTGAAATGCGCACAGCATAACCTTTTGAACGCCCACTTTGGAGCTTGTGGGCCGAAATATAGCCCTACTTCACTTTAAGACTAAAACAGTAGCCGAGATCGCGTTACGCGCATCGTGATTTTGACCATTTTCGGATCGATTTCTCGGAACTTCGGGGATATTTTCCAGTCCCGGGAAATCTAAACTAACTCCTGATCGCCTTGCTTTGCATTGAAATGGACAGAGCAAAACTTTTTGAACGCTCACTTTCGAGCTTCTGGGCCGAAATATAGCCACACTTTACTTTAAGACTGAAACAGTAGCCGAGACCGCATTTCGCACATCGTGATTTTGATCAACTTCGGCTCGCTTTCCCGGAACTTGGGGAATATTTTCCAGTCCCGGGGACGCTAAACTAACTTTTGATAGCTTTGGTTTGCAGTGAAATGCACACAGGAAAACTTTTTGAACCCTCAGTTTCGAGCTTCTGGGCCGAAATATAGCCCGACATCACTTGAAGACTGAAACAGTAGCCGATACGGCATTTCGCGCATCGTGATTTTGATCAACTTCTTAAGCGCATCGTGATTTTGAGTAACTTCGGGTGGATTTCCCGGAACTCGGGGGATATCTTGCAGTCCCTTGGACGCTAAACTAAGTCCTGATGGCCTTGTTTTGCAGTGAAATGGAAACAGGAAAACTTTTTGAACGCTCACTTTCGAGCTTGTGGGCCGAAATATAGCCACACTTTGCTTTAAGACTGAAACAGTAGCGGAGACCGCATTTCGCGCATCGTGATTTTGATCAACTTCGGCGCGCTTTCCCGGAACTTCGTGAATATTTTCCAGTCCCGGGTACCCTAAACTAACTTTTGATAGCTTTGGTTTGCAGTGAAATGCACACAGCAAAACTTTTTGAACCCTCAGTTTCGAGCTTCTGGGCCGAAATATAGCCCGACATCACTTGAAGACTGAAACAGTAGCCGATACGGCATTTCGCGCATCGTGATTTTGATCAACTTCGGTTCGATTCCCCGGAACTTGGGCAATATTTTTCAGACCCGGGGACTCTAAACTAACCCCTGATGGCCTTGGTTTGCACTGAAATGGACACAGCAAAACTTTTTGAACGGTCACTTTCGGGCTTCTGGCCCGAAATATAGCCCCACTTTACTTTAAGACAGTAAGAGTAGCAGAGACCACTTTAGGGGCATCGTGATTTTGACCAACCTCGGCTCAATTTGCCGGACCTTGGGGCATATTTTCTTGTCCCGGGGACGCTAAACTAACTCCTGATGGCCTTGGTTTGCAGTGAAATGAACACAGCAAAACTTTTTGAACGCTCACTTTCGGGCTTCTGGCCCGAAATATAGCCCCACTTCACTTTAAGACTGAAAGAGTAGCCGAGACCGCCTTACGCGAATCGTTATTTTGACCAACTTCGACTCGATTTCCCAGAGGTTGGGGGATATTTTCCAGTCCCGAAGCCTCTAATCTAGCTCCTGATGGCTTTGGTTTGCAGTGAAATAAACACAGGGAAACTTTTTGAACGCTCACTTTCAAGCTCCTGGGCAGGAATAAAGCCTCACTTCACTTTAAGACTGAAACAGTAAGCGAGACCACCTAACGCGCACCGTGATTTTGACCAATTTCGGCTAAATTTCCCTAAACTTGGGGGATATTTTCCAGTCCCGAAGACTCTTAAGTAATCCTTGATGGCCTTCGTTTGCATTGAAATGGATACAGCAAAACTTTTTGAACGCTCAATTTTGAGCTTCCCGGCCGAAATATAGCCCCACTTCACTTTAAGACTGAAAGACTAGCCAAGACCGTGTTGCGCGCATCGTGATTTTGACCAACGTCTTCTTCATTTTCCGGAACTTGGGAAATATATTGCAGTCCCGGGGACTCTAAACTAACTCCTGATGGCCTTGGTTTTCAGTGAAATGGACAAAGGAAAGCTTTTTGAACACTCTCTTTGTAGCTTCTAGGCCGAAATAGAATCCTACTTCACTTTCAGACTGAAATAGTAGCCGAGACCGCCTCACGCGCATCGTGAGTTACCCAAGTTCAGCTCGATTCCACGCGACTTTTGGGATATTTTCCAGTCCGGGGGACGCTAAACTAACTCCGGATGGCCTTGGTTTTCACTGAAATGCGCACAGCATAACTTTTTAAAGCTCACTTTTGAGCTTCGGGGCCGAAATATAGCCCCACTTCACTTTAAGACTGAAAGACTAGCCAAGACCGTCTTGCGCGCATCGTGATTTTGAGCAACGTCTTCTCGATTTTCCGGAACTTGGGAAATATATTGCAGTCCCGGGGACTCTAAACTAACTCCTGATGGCCTTGGTTTGCAGTGAAATGGACGCAGGAAAACTTTTTGAACGCTCAGTTTCGAGCTTCTGGGCCGAGATACAACCGTATTTCACTTTAAGACTGAAATAGTAGCCGAGACCGCCTTACGAGCATCGTGATTTTGACCAAGTCCAGCTCGATTTCCCGGAACTTGGGGGATATTTTCCAGTCCGGGGGACTTTAAACTAACTCCTGATGGCCTTGGTTTGCAGTTAAATGCAGAAAGCGTAACTTTGTAAAGGGTCACTTTCGAGCTTCTGGGCCGAAATATAGCCCAACTTCACTTTAAGACTGAAAGAGTAGCCGAGACCGTCTTACGCGCATCGTGATTTTGACCAACTTCCGTTCGATTTCCCGGAACTTCGGGGATATATTCCAGTCCAGGGGACTCTAAACTAACTGCTGATGGCCTTGGTTTGCAGTGAAATGGACACAGCACATTTTGTTGAACGCTCAGTTTCGAGCTTCTCGGCCGAAATATAGCCCTACTTCACTTTAAGACTGAAAGAGTAGCCGAGAGCACCTTCCGCGCATCGTAATTTTGACCAACCTCGGCTCGATTTCCCGGAAGTTGGCGAATATTTTCAATTCCCGGGGACCCTAAACGAACTTTTGATACCTTTAGTTTGCAGTGAAATGCACACAGCAAAACTTTTTGAACGCTCACTTTCGAGCTTCTGGACAGAAATATAGCCCCACTTCACTTTAAGACTGAAAGGGTAGCGGAGACCGTTTTGGCAGCATCGTGATTTTGACCAACTTCAGCTCGATTTCCCGGAACTTGGGGAATATTTTCCAGTCCCAGGGACGCTGAACTAACTCGTGATGTCCTTGTTTTTCAGTCAAATAACACAGCAAAACTTTTTGAACGCTCACTTTCGGGCTTCTCGGCCGAAATATAGCCCCACTTCACTTTAAGACTGAAACAGTAGCCGATACCGCATTTCGCGCATCGTGATTTTGATCAACTTCGGTTCGATTCCCCGGAACTTGGGCAATATTTTTCAGACCCGGGGACTCTAAACTAACCCCTGATGGCCTTGCTTTGCACTGAAATGGACACAGCAAAACTTTTTGAACGCTTACTTTCGGGCTTCTGGCCCGAAATATAGCCCCACTTCACTTTAAGACAGAAAGAGTAGCCGAGACCACTTTAGGGGCATCGTGATTTTGACCAACCTCGGCTCAATTTGCCGGACCTTGGGGCATATTTTCTTGTCCCGGGGACGCTAAACTAACTCCTGATGGCCTTGGTTTGCAGTGAAATGAACACAGCAAAACTTTTTGAACGCTCACTTTCGGGCTTCTGGCCCGAAATATAGCCCCACTTCACTTTAAGACTGAAAGAGTAGCCGAGACTACCTTACGCAAATCGTTATTTTGACCAACTTCGTCTCGATTTCCCGGAAGTTGGGGGATATTTTCCAGTCCCGGGGACTCTAAACTAGCTCCTGATGGCTTTGGTTTGCAGTGAAATAAACACAGGGAAACTTTTTGAACGCTCACTTTCAAGCTCCTGGGCAGGAATAAAGCCTCACTTCACTTTAAGACTGAAACAGTAAGCGAGACCGCCTAACGCGCACCCTGATTTTGACCAACTTCGGCTAAAATTCCCTGAACTTGGGGGATATTTTCCAGTCCCGAAGACTCTTAAGTAACCCCTGATGGTCTTCGTTTGCATTGAAATGGATACAGCAAAACTTTTTGAAGCTCACTTTTGAGCTTCTGGGCCGAAATATAGCCCCACTTCACTTTAAGACTGAAAGACTAGCCAAGACCGTCTTGCGCGCATCGTGATTTTGACCAACGTCTTCTCGATTTTCCGGAACTTGGGAAATATATTGCAGTCCCGGGGACTCTAAACTAACTCCTGATGGCCTTGGTTTGCAGTGAAATGGACACAGCAAATTTTTTGCAGCGCTCACTTTGGAGCTTCTGGGCCGAAATAGAGCCCCACTTCAATTTAATACTGAAAGAGTAGCCGAGGCCACCTTAGGCGCATCGTGAATTTGACCAACTTCGGCTTGAGTTGCCAGAATTTAAAAGATATTTTCCAGTCCCGGGGACTCTAAACTAAGTCATGATGGCCTTGGTTTTGAGTGAAATTGAGAGAGGAAAACTTTTTAAACGCTCACTCTAGACCGAAATATAGCCCTACTTCACTTTAAGACTGAAAGAGTAGCCGAGAGCGCCTTACTCGAATCGTTATTTTGACCAACTTCGTCTCGATTTCGCGGAACTTGGGGGATATTTTCCAGTTCCGGGCACTGTAAACTACTTGCTGAGGGCCTTGCTTTGCAGTGAAATGGGCACAGCATAACTTTTTGAACGCTCACTTTGGAGCTTGTGGGCCGAAATATAGCCCTACTTCACTTTAAGACTAAAAGAGTAGCCGAGATCGCCTTACGAGCATCGTGATTTTGACCATTTTCGGATCGATTTCTCGGAACTTGGGGGATATTTTCCAGTACCGGGAAATCTAAACTAACTCCTGATTTCCTTGCTTTGCATTGAAATGGACAGAGCAAAAGTTTTTGAACGCTCACTTTCGAGCTTGTGGGGCGAAATATAGCCACATTTTACTTTAAGACTGAAACAGTAGCCGAGACCGCATTTCGCGCATCGTGATTTTGATCAACTTCGGCTCGCTTTCCCGGAACTTGGGGAATATTTTCCAGTCCCGGGGACCCTAAACTAACTTTTGATAGCTTTGGTTTGCAGTGAAATGCACGCAGCAAAACTTTTTGAACGCTCACTTTCGAACTTCTGGACAGAAATATAGCCCGACGTTACTTTAAGACTGAAAGAGTAGCCGAAACCGCCTTACGTATATCGTAATTTTGACGAACTTCGAATGGATTTCCCGGAACTTGGGGAATATTTTCCAGTGCCTTGGCCGCTAAACTAAGTCCTGATGGCCTTGTTTTGAAGTGAAATGGACACAGCAAAACTTTTTGAACGCTCACTTTCTAGCTTGTGGGCCGAAATATAGGCACACTTGACTTTAAGACTGAAACAGTAGCCGAGACCACGTTACGTGCATCATGAATTTGATCAACTTCGGCTCCAATTCTCGGGACTTGGGGGATATTTTCCAGTCCCGGGGACTCTAAACTAACTCCTGATGGCCTTAGTTTGCATTGAAATGGACACAGCACAATTTTTTTAACGCACACTTTCGAGAGTCTGGGCCAAAATATAGCCCTACTTCACTTTAAGACTGAAAGAGTAGCCGAGACCGCCTTACGCGCATCGTAATTTTGACCAACTTCGGCTCGATTTCCCGGAAGTTGGCGAATATTTTCAATTCCCGGGAAAGCTAAACTAACTTCCGATGGCCTCAGTTTGCAGTTAAATGGACACAGCAAAACTTTTTGAACGCTCACTTTCGAGCTTGTGGGCCGAAATATAGCCACACTTTAATTTAAGACTGAAACAGTAGCCGAGACCGCATTTCGCGCATCGTGATTTTGATCAACTTCGGCTCACTTTCCCGGAACTTGGGGAATATTTTCCAGTCCCGGGGACCCTAAAAGAACTTTTGATAGCTTTGGTTTGCAGTGAAATGCACACAGGAAAACTTTTTGAATGCTCACTTTCGAGCTTCTGGACAGAAATATAGCCCCACTTCACTTTAAGACTGAAAGGGTAGCGGAGACCGTTTTGGCAGCATCGTGATTTTGACCAACTTCAGCTCGATTTACCGGAACTTCGGGAATATATTCCAGTCCCGGGAACTCTAAACTAACTGCTGATGGCTTTGGTTTGCAGTGAAATGGACACAGCACATTCTTTTGAACGTTCACTTTCGAGCTTCTCGGCCGAAATATAGCCCTACTTCACTTTAAGACTGAAAGAGTAGCCGAGAACGCCTTACGCGCAGCGTAATTTTGACCAACTTCGGCTCGATTTCCCGGAAGTTGGCGAATATTTTCAATTCCCGGGGAAGCTAAACTAACTTCCGATGGCCTTAGTTTGCAGTTAAATGGACACAGCAAAACTTTTTGAACGCTCACTTTCGAGCTTATGGGTCGAAATATAGCCCCACGTAACTTTAATACTGAAAGAGTAGCCGAGATCGCCTTACGCGCATCGCGATTTTGGGATAGTTCGGCTGGATTTCCCGCAAATAGGGGGATATTTTCCAGTCCCGGGGACTCTAAACTAACTCCTGATGGCCTTGGTTTCCAGTGAAATGGACGCAGGAACACTCTTTGAACGCGCAGTTTAGAGCTTGCTGGCCGAAATATAGCCCTACTTCTTTTTAAGACTGAAAGAGTAGGCGGGAGCGCCTTACGCCCATTGTGTTTTTGAGGATCTTCGGCTCGATCTGGCGAAACTTGGGAGATATTTTCCAGTCCCAAAGTCTCTAAACTCACTCCTGATTGTCTAAGATGTGAGTGAAATAGAGACAAAAATTTTTGAACCCTTACTTTCGAGCTTCTGGAGTTAAATCTAAGCCCACTTTACCTTAAGACTGAAAGAGTAGCCGAGACCCCCTTAAGCGCATCGTGATTTTGACTAACTTCGGGTGGATTTCTCGTAACTTGGGGGATATTTCCAGTCCCTTGGACGCTAAACTAAGTCGTGATGGCCTTGTTTTGCAGTGAAATGGAAACAGCAAAACTTTTGAAACACTCAGTTTCGAGCTTCTGGGCCGAAATATTGCCCTAGTTCACTTTAAGACTGAAAGAGTAGCCGAGACCGCCGTAAGCGCGTCGTGATTTTGACCAACTTCGGTTAAATTTCCCGGAACTTGGGGGATATTTTCCAGTCCTGGGGACTCTAAACTGACCCCCGACGTCCTTGGTCTGCAGTAAAATGGACACAGCAAAACTTTTTGAACGCTCACTTTTGAGCTTGTGGGCCGAAATATAGCTCCACTTTACTTTAAAAGTGAAAGAGTAGCCGAGACCGCCTTACGCCCATCGCAATTTTGACCAACTTCGGCTCGATTTCCCGGAACTTGGGGGATATTTTCCAGTCCCGCGGACTCTAAAGTAACTCCTGATGGCCTTGCTCTGGAGTGAAATGGACACAGCACAACGTTTTGTAGGCTCACTTTCCAGCTTGTGGGCGGAAATATTGCCCCAGTTCACCTTAAGAATGAAAGAGTAACCGGGACCGCCTTACGCGCATCGTGATTTTGACCAACTTTGGCTCGATTTCCCGGGAAATGGGGGATACTTTCCGGTACCGGGGACTCTAAACTAACTCCTGATTGCCTTGGTTTGCAGAGAAATGGACACAGCACAACTTTTTGAACGCTCACGTTTGAGCTTCTGGGCCGAAGCATAGCCCTACTTCACTTTAAGACTGAAAGACTAGCCGAGACCGCCTTACGCGCATCGTGATTTTGGGCTACTTCGGCTCGATTTCCCGGAACTTGGGAGATAATTCCCAGTCCCTGGCAGTCTTAACTAATTCCTGATGTCCTTGGTTTTCAGTGAAATGGACACAGCCAAACTTTTTGAAGGTTCACTTTCGAGCTTCTGGGCCGAAATATAGCCCCACTTCACTTTAAGACTGAAAGAGTAGCCGGGACCGCCTTACGCGCATGGTAATTTTGTCCAACTTCGGCTTGATTTGGGGGATATTTTCCAGTCCCGGAAGCTCTAAACTAAGTCCTTAATGCCTTGGTTTTTAGTGAAATGAACACAGGTAAAAGGGGCGCACGCTAGGTTTCCAGGTTGTAGACCGATATATAGCCCCACTTTATTTTAAGACTGAAAGTGTACACGAAACCGCCTTAAGCGCATCGAAATTTCTAGCCACTATGGCTCGATCTGCCAAAACTTGGGTGATATTTTCCAGTCCCGGGGACTCTACCCTAACTCTTGATGGCCTTAGTTTTCAGTCAAATGGTCACAGGTAACAGGAGCACACGCTCGGTGTCGAGCTTCTAGGCCGAAATGTAGCCCCAGTTCATTTTAAGACTGAAAGAGTAAACGAAACTGCCGTAGGCTTATCGTAATTTTAAGAGGTATGGCTCAATTTGCCGAAACTTGGAGGATAGCTTCCAGTCTCGAGGACTCTAAACTATCTCGTGATAGACTTAGTTCTTAGGGAAATGGACACAGGTAAAAGGAGAGCACGCTCGGTGTCGAGCTTGTAGAACCGAAATATAGCCCCACTTCATTTTCGGAGTAAACGAGTAGCCGAGACCGCCTTACGCGCATCGTGATTTTGAGCATCTTTGGCTCGATTTACCGGAATTCGAGGAATATTTTCCAGTCCCGAGGACTCTATGCTAACTCCTGATGAACTTAGTTTTCAGTGATATATACACAGGCAAAAGGAGCGCACGCTCGGTGTTGAGCTTTTCGGCCGAAATATAGCCTCCCTTAATTTTAAGACTGAAAGAGTAGCCGACACCGCCTTACGCGCATCGTGATTTTGGGCCACTTTTGCTCGATTTCCCGGAAGTTGGCGAATAATTTAAAGTCCGGGGGACGCTAAACTAACTCCCCATGACCTTGGTTTGCAGTTTAATGAACACAGCAAAACATTCTGAACGCTCACCTTCGAACTTCAGGGCCGAAATATAGCCCTACTTAAATTTAAGACTGAAAGAATAGCCGAGAGCCCGTTACGCGCATCGTGATTTTGAGCAACTTTGCCTCGATCTCCCAGAATTTGGGAAGTACTTTCTA
This sequence comes from Orbicella faveolata, assembly GCF_042242905.1. NCBI lineage: Eukaryota > Metazoa > Cnidaria > Anthozoa > Scleractinia > Merulinidae > Orbicella > Orbicella faveolata. The sequence goes on from NW_028301539.1 coordinate 35,018,756, forward strand.
GTCCCAAGGACTCTAAACTAACTCCTGATGGACTAAGATGTCAGTGAAATGGACACAGGTAAAATTAGCGCACGCCCGGTCTCGAGCTTCTAGGTCGAAATATAGCCCCCCTTAATTTTAAGACTGAAAGAGTAGCCAAGACCATCTTACACGCATCGTGATTTTGGGCCACTTTTCCTCGATTTCCCGGAAGTTGGCGAATAATTTAAAGTCCCAGGGACGCTAAACTAACTCCCGATGACCTTGGTTTGCAGTTTAATGAACACAGCAAAACATTCTGAACGCTCACCTTCGAGGTTCAGGGCTGAAATATAGCCCTACTTAAATTTAAGACTGAAAGAATAGCCGAGAGCCCGTTACGCGCATCGTAATTTTCATCAACTTAGGCGCCATTTCCGGGAACTTGGAGAATATTTTCCAGTCTCAGGGACTCTAAACTAACTCTTGATGGCCTTGGTTTGCAGTGAAATGGAGACAGCAAAACTTTTTGAACGCTCACCTTCAAGCTTCTGGGCCGAAATATAGCCCACTTTACTTTAATACTGAAAAAGTAGCCGAGACCGCCTTACGCGCATCGTGATTTTGAGAAACTTCGGGTGGATTTCCCGGAACTTGGGGGATATTTTCCAGTCCCTTGGACGCTAAACTAGGTGCCGATGGCCTTGTTTTGCAGTGAAATGGACACAGCAAAGCTTTTTGAACGCTCACTTTCGAGCTTGTGGGCCGAAATATAGCCATACTTCACTTTAAGACTGAAACAGTAGCCGAGACCACGTTTCGCGCATCGTGATTTTGATCAATTTCGGCTCGATTTCCCGGAACTTGCGAAATAGTTTCCAGTCCCGGGGACTCTAAACTAACTCGTGCTGGTCTTGGTTTACACTGAAACGGAACCAGAAAAAGTTTTTTAACGGATACTATCGAGCTTCTGGACCGAAATAGAACCCCTCTTCACTTGAAGACTGAAAGAGTAGCCGAGACCGCCTTACGTGCATCGTGATTTTGAGCAACTTCGGCTCGATTTCCCGGAACTTGGGGGATATATTCCATTTTCGCGGGCTCTAAACTAACTAATGATGGCCTTGGTTTTCAGTGAAATGGACAAAGGAAAGCTTTTTGAACACTCTCTTTGTAGCTTCTGGGCCGAAATAGAATCCCACTTCACGTTCAGACTGAAATACTAGCAGAGACCGCCTCACGCGCATCGTAAGTTAGACCAAGTTCAGCTCGATTTCACGCAACTTTTGGGATATTTTCCAGTCCGGGGGACTCTAAACTAACTCCGGATGGCCTTGGTTTGCACTCAAATGCGCACAGCATATTTTTTTGAAAGCCCACTTGGGAGCTTCTGGGCCGAAATATAGCCCCGCTTCACTTTAAGACTGAAAGAGTAGCCGAGATCGCGTTACGCGCATCGTGATTTTGACCATTTTCGGATCGATTTCTCGGAACTTGGGGCATATTTTCCAGTCCCGGGGACTCTAAACTAACTTTTGATAGCTTTAGTTTGCAGTGAAATGCAAACAGCAAAACTTTTTGAACGCTCACTTTCGAGCTTGTGGGCCGAAATATAGCCACACTTTACTTTAAGACTGAAATAGTAGCCGAGGCCGCATTTCGCGCATCGTGATTTTGATCAACTTCGGCTCGCTTTCCCGGAACTTGGGGAATATTTTCCAGTCCCGGGGACCCTAAACTAACTTTTGATAGCTTTGGTTTGCAGTGAAATGGACACAGCAAAACTTTTTAAACGCTCACTTTCGAGCTTGTGGATAGAAATATAGCCCGACTTTACTTTAAGACTGAAAGAGTAGCCGAGAGCGCCTTACGGATATCGTAATTTTGACGAACTTCGAATGGATTTCCCGGAACTTGGGGGATATTTTCCAGTGCCTTGGACGCTAAACTAAGTCCTGATGGCCTTGTTTTGAAGTGAAATGGACACAGCAAAACTTTTTGAACGCTCTCGTTCGAGCTTCTGGGCGCAAATATTGCCCCAGTTTACTTTAAGAATGAAAGAATAACCGGGACCGCCTTACGCGCATCGTGATTTTGACCAACTTTGGCTCGATTTCCCGGGAAATGGGGTATATTTTCCGGTACCAGGGACTCTAAACTAACTCCTGATTGCCTTGGTTTGCAGTGAAATGGACGCAGCACAACTTTTTGAACGCTCACGTTCCAGCTTCTGGGCCGAAGCATAGCCCTACTTCACTTTAAGACTGAAAGACTAGCGGAGACCGCCTTACGCGCATCGTGATTTTGGGCTACTTCGGCTCGATTTCCCGGAACTTGGGAGATAATTCCCAGTCCCTGGCACTCTAAACTAATTCCTGATGTCCTTGGTTTTATGTGAAATGGACACAGCCAAACTCTTTGAACGTTCACTTTCGAGCTTCTGGGCGGAAATATAGCCCCACTTCACTTTAAGACTGAAAGAGTAGCCGGGACCGCCTTACGCGCATGGTAATTTTGTCCAACTTCGGCTTGATTTCCTGGGACTTGGGGGACATTTTCCAGTCCCGGAAGCTCTAAACTAACTCCTGAATGCCTTGGTTTTTAGTCAAATGGACACAGGTAAAAGGGGCGCACGCTAGGTTTCCAGGTTGTAGGCCGAAATATAGCCTCACTTTATTTTAAAACTGAAAGTGTACACGAAACAGCCTTAAGCGCATCGAAATTTTTAGCCACTATGGCTCGATCTGCCAAAACTTGGGGGATATTTTCCGGTCCCGGGGACTCCACCCTAACTCTTGATGGCCTTAGTTTTCAGTCAAATGGTCACAGGTAACAGGAGCGCACGCTCGGTGTCGAGCTTCTAGGCCGAAATGTAGCCCCAGTTCATTTTAAGACTGAAAGAGTAAACGAAACTGCCGTAGGCTTATCGTAATTTTAAGACAGTATGGCTCAATTTGCCGAAACTTGGAGGATAGCTTCCAGTCTCGAGGACTCTAAACTATCTCCTGATGGACTTAGTTCTTAGTGAAATGGACACAGGTAAAAGGAGAGCACGCTCGGTGTCGAGCTTGTAGAACCGAAATATAGCCCCACTTCATTTTCGGAGTAAACGAGTAGCCGAGACCGCCTTACGCGCATCGTGATTTTGAGCATCTTTGGCTCGATTTGCCGGAATTCGGGGAATGTTTTCCAGTCCCGAGGACTCTATGCTAACTCCTGATGAGCTTAGTTTTCAGTAATATGTACACAGGCAAAAGGAGCGCACGCTCGGTGTTGAGCTTATCGGCCGAAATATAGCCCCACTTCAGTTTAAGACTGAAAGAGTAGCCGAGACCGCCTTACGCGCATCGTGATTTTGAGCAACTTTGGCTCGATCTGCCAGAATTTGGGAAATATTTTCCAGTCCCAAGGACTCTAAACTAACTCCTGATGGCCTAAGATGTCAGTGAAATGGACACAGGTAAAATTAGCGCACGCCCGGTCTCGAGCTTGTAGGTCGAAATATAGCCCCCCTTAATTTTAAGACTGAAAGAGTAGCCGAGACCGCCCTACGCGCATCGTGATTTTGGGCCACTTTTTGCTCGATTTCCCGGAAGTTGGCGAATAATTTAAAGTCCCAGGGACGCTAAACTAACTCCCCATGACCTTGGTTTGCAGTTTAATAAACACAGCAAAACATTCCGAACGCTCACCTTCGAGGTTCAGGGCCGAAATATAGCCCTACTTAAATTTAAGACTGAAAGAATAGCCGAGAGCCCGTTACGCGCATCGTAATTTTCATCAACTTCGGCGCCATTTCCTGGAACTTGGAGAATATTTTCCAGTCCCGGGGACTCTATACTAACTCCTGATGGCCTTGGTTTGCAGTGAAATGGACACAGCAAAACTTTTTGAACGCTCACTTTCGAGCTTGTGGGCCTAAATATAGCCACACTTCACTTTAAGACTGAAACAGTAGCCGAGACCGCGTTACGCGCATCGTGATTTTGATCAACTTCTTCTCGCTTTCCTGGAACTTGGGGAATATTTTCCAGTCCCGGGGACTCTAAACTAACTCCTGATGGCCATGGTTTGCAGTGAAATTCACACAGCACAAGTTTTTGAACGCACACTTTCGAGCTTCTAGGCCGAAAAATAGTCCCACATCACTTACGACTTAAAGAGTAGCTGAGACCGGCGTGCGCGCATCATGATTTTGACCAACTTCGGGTCGATATTCCGTAACTTGGGGGATATTTTCCGGTCCCAGGGACTCTAAACTAACTCTTGATGGCCTTGGTTTGCAGTGAAATGGAGACAGCAAAACTCTTTGAACGCCCACCTTCAAGCTTCTGGGCCGAAATATAGCCCACTTTACTTTAATACTGAAAAAGTAGCCGAGACCGCCTTACGCGCATCGTGATTTTGAGAAACTTCGGGTGGATTTCCCGGAACTTGGGGGATATTTTCCAGTCCCTTGGACGCTAAACTAGGTGCCGATGGCCTTGTTTTGCAGTGAAATGGACACAGCAAAGCTTTTTGAACGCTCACTTTCGAGCTTGTGGGCCGAAATTTAGCCATACTTCACTTTAAGACTGACAAAGTAGCCGACACCACGTTTCGCGCATCGTGATTTTGATCAACTTCGGCTCGCTTTCCCGGAAATTGCGAAATATTTTTCAGTCCCGGGGACTCTAAACTAACTCGTGCTGGTCTTGGTTTGCAGTGAAACGGAAACAGAAAAGTTTTTGAACGCATACTTTCGAGCTTCTGGACCGAAATAGAACCCCACTTCACTTGAAGACTGAAAGAGTAGCCGAGACCGCCTTACGTGCATCGTGATTTTGAGCAACTTCGGCTCGATTTGCCGGAACTAAGGGGATATATTCCAGTTCTGAGGACTCTAAACTAATTCCTGATGGCCTTGGTTTGCAGTAAAATGGACCCAGCAAAACTTTTTGAACGCTCAATTTCGAGCTTCTGGGCCAAAATATCGCCCCCCATTACTTTAACACTGAAAGAGTAGCCGAGACCGCCTTACGTGCATCGTGATTTTGACAAACTTCGGGTTGATTTCCCGGAGCTTGGGGGATATTTTCCAGTCTCGGGGACTCTCAACTAACTCCTGCTTGTCTTGGTTTGCAGTGAAATGGACACAGCGAAAGTTTTTGAACGCTCACTCTCGAGCTTCTGGGCTGAAATAGAGCCCCATTTTACTTTAAGACTGAAAGAGTAGGCGAGACCGTCTTGAGCGAATCGTGATTTTGACCAATTTCGCCTTTATTTCCCGAAACTTGGGGGATATATTCCAGTCAAAGGGACTCTAAAGTAACTCCTGATGGCCTTGGTTTTCAGTGAAATGGACAGAGCACAACTTTGGAGCTTCTGGGCAGAAATATAGCCCCACTTTACTTTAAGACTGAAAGAGTAGATGAGACCGCCTTACGCGCATCGTAATTTTGACGAACTTCGAATGGATTTCCCGGAACTTGGGGGATATTTTGCAGTCCCTTGGACGCTAAACTAAGTCCTGATGGCCTTGTTTTGAAGTAAAATGGACACAACAAAACTTTTTGAACGCTCACTTTCTAGCTTGTGGGCCGAAATATAGCCACACTTTACTTTAGGACTGACACAGTAGCCGAGACCACGTTACGCGCATCATAAATTTGATCAACTTCGGCTCGATTTCCCGGGACTTGGGGGATATTCTCCAGTCCCGGGGACTCTAAAGTAACTTCTGATTACCTTGGTTTGTACTGAAAGTGACAGAGGAAAACTTTTTAAACACTCACTTCCGAGCTTCGGGGCCGAAATATTGCCCCACTTCCCTTTAAGACTTAAAGTGTAGCCGAGATCACCTTACGCACATCGTGATTTTGACCAACTTCGGCTCGATTTACCGGGACTTGGGGGATATTTTCCAGTCCCGAGGACTCTTAAGTAACCCCTGATGGGCTAGGTTTGCATTGAAATGGATACAGCAAAACGTTTTGAACGCTCACTTTTGAGCTTCTGGGCCGAAATATAGCCCCACTTCACTTTAAGACTGAAAGAGTAGCCGAGAAGGTCTTACGCGCATCGCGATTTTGACCAACGTCTTCTCGATTTTCCGGAACTTGGGAAATACATTCCGCTCCCGGGGACTCTAAACTAACTCCTGATGGCCTTGGTTTGCAGTGAAATAGACACAGTAATTTTTTTTGAGCTTTGAGCTTGTGGGCCGAAATAGAGCCCCACTTCACTTTAAGACTGAAGGAGTAGCCGACACCGCCTTAAGCGCACCGTGATTTTGACCAACTTCGGCTCGATTTGCCGGAACTTGGGGGATATTTTCCAGTCCCAGGGAATGTAAACTAACTCCTGATTGTCTTGGTTTTCAGTGAAATGGACACAGCGAAACTTTTTGAACGCTCACTCTCGAGCTTCTGGACCGAAATATAGCCCCACTTTACTTTAAGACTAAAAGAGTAGCCGAGAGCGTTTTGCGCAAATTGTGATTTTGACCAAATTCGGGTCGGTTTCCCGGAACTTGGGGGATATATTCCATTTCCGCGGGCTCTAAACTAACTCCTGATGGCCTTGGTTTTCAGTGAAATGGACAAAGGAAAGCTTTTTGAACACTCTCTTTGTAGCTTCTGGGCCGAAATAGAATCCCACTTCACTTTCAGACTGAAATAGTAGCCGAGACCGCCTCACGCGCATCGTGAGTTAGACCAAGTTCAGCTCGATTTCACGCAACTTTTGGGATATTTTCCAGTCCGGGGGACTCTAAACTAACTCCGGATGGCCTTGGTTTTCACTGAAATACGCACAGCATAACCTTTTGAACGCCCACGTTGGAGCTTGTGGGCCGAAATATAGCCACTCTTCACTTTAAGACTGAAAGAGTAGCCGAGATCGCGTTACGCGCATCGTGATTTTGATCAACTTCGGCTCGCTTTCCCGGAACTTGGGGAATATTTTCCAGTCCCGCAGAGCCTAAACTAACTTTTGATAGCTTTGGTTTGCAGTGAAATGCACACAACAAAGCTTTTTGAACGCTCACTTTCGAGCTTCTGGACAGAAATATAGCCCGACTTTACTTTAAGACTGAAAGAGTAGCCGCAACCGCCTTACGTATATCGTAAGTTTGACGAACTTAATGGATTTCCCGGAACTTGGGGGATATTTTCCAGTCCCTTGGACGCTAAACTAAGTCCTGATGGCCTTGTTTTGAAGTGAAATGGACACAGCAAAACTTTTTGAACGCTCACTTTCTAGGTTTTGGGCCGAAATATAGGCACACTTGACTTTAAGACTAAAACAGTAGCCGAGACGACGTTACGCGCATCATGAATATTATCAACTTCGGCTCCAATTCCCGAGACTTGGGGGATATTTTCCACTCACGGGGACTCTAAACTAACTCCTGATTGCCATGGTTTGCAGTGAAATTCACACAGCACAAGTTTTTGAACGCACACTTTCGAACTTCTAGGCCGAAATATAGTCCCACTTCACTTAAGACTGAAAGAGTAGCCGAGACCGCCTTGCTCGCATCGTGAGTTTGACAAACTTCGGGTCGATATTCGGGAACTTGGGGGATATTTTCCAGTCCCAGGAACTCTAAACTAACTCCTGATGGCCTTGGTTTGCAGTGAAATGGACAGAGCAAAACTTTTTGAACGCTCACCTTCGAACTTCCAGGCCGAAATAAAGCCCCACTTTACTTTAAGACTTAAAGAGTAACCGAGACCACCTTACGCACATTGTGATTTTGACAAACTTCGGGTGGATCTCCCGGAACTTGGGGAACATTTTCCAGTCCCTTGGACGCTAAACTAAGTCCTGATGGCCTTGTTTTGCAGTGAAATGGACACAGCAAAACTTTTTGAACGCTCACTTTCGAGCTTGTGGGCCGAAATATAGCCACACTTTACTTTAAGACGGAAACAGTAGCCGAGACCGCATTTCGCCCATCGTGCTTTTGATCAACTTCGGCTCGCTTTCCCGGAACTTGGGGAATATTTTCCATTCCCGGGAACCCTAAACTAACTTTTGATAGCTTTGGTTTGCAGTGAGATGCACACAGCAAAACTCTTTGAACGCTCACTTTCGAGCTTCTGGACAGAAATATAGCCCCACTTCACTTTAAGACTGAAAGGGTAGCCAGACCGCTTTGGGAGCATCGTGATTTTGACCAACTTCAGCTCGATTAACCGGAACATGGGGAATATTTTCCAGTCCCAGGGATACTAAACTAACTCGTGATGCCCTTGTTTTTCAGTCAAAGAACACAGCAAAACTTTTTGAACGCTCACTTTCGGGCTTCTGGCCCGAAATATAGCCCCACTTCACTTTAAGGCTGAAACAGTAGCCGATACCGCATTTCGCGCATCGTGATTTTGATCAACTTCGGTTCGATTTCCCGGAACTTGGGCAATATTTTTCAGTCTCGGGGACTCTAAACTAACCCCCGATGGCCTTGGTTTGCAGTGAAATGGACACAGTAAAACATTTTGAACGCTCACTTCTGGACTTCTGGCCCGAAATATAGCCCCACTTCACTTTAAGAAAGAAAGAGTATTCGAGACCACTTTAGGAGCATCGTGATTTTGGCCAACCTCGGCTAAATTTCCCGGACCTTGGGGCATATTTTCTTCTCCAAGGGACCCTAAACTAACTCCTGATGGCCTTGGATTGCAGTGAAATGAACACAGCAAAACTTTTTGAACGCTCACTTTCGGGCTTCTGGCCCGAAATATAGCCCCACTTCACTTTAAGACTGAAGGAGTAGCCGAGACTACCTTACGCAAATCCTGATTTTGACCAACTTCGGCTCGATTTCCCGGAAGTTGGGGGATATTTTCCAGTCCCGGGGACTCTAAACTAGCTCATGATGCCTTTGGTTTGCAGTGAAATAAACACAGGGAAACTTTTTGAACGCTCACTTTCAAGCTCCTGGCCAGGAATAAAGCCTCACTTCACTTTAAGACTAAAACAGTAAGCGAGACCGCCTAACGCGCACCCTGATTTTGACCAACTTCGCCTGAATTTCCCTGAATTTGGGGGATATTTTCCAGTCCCGAAGACTCTTAAGTAACCCCTGATGGCCTTCGTTTGCATTGAAATGGATACAGCAAAACTTTTTGAACGCTCACTTTTGAGCTTCTGGGCCGAAATATAGCCCCACTTCACTTTAAGACTGAAAGACTAGCCAAGACCGTCTTGCGCGCATCGTGATTTTGACCAACGTCTTCTCGATTTTCCGGAACTTGGGAAATATATTGCAGTCCCGGGGACTCTAAACTAACTCCTGATGGCCTTGGTTTGCAGTGAAATGGACACAGCAAATTTTTTGCAGCGCTCACTTTGGAGCTTCTGGGCCGAAATAGAGCCCCACTTCACTTTAAGACTGAAAAAGCAGCCAAGGCTACCTTAGGCGCATCGTGATTTTGACCAACTTCGGCCTGAGTTGTTAGAACTTAAAAGATATTTTCCAGTCCCGGGGACTCTAAACTAACTCATGATGGCCTTGGTTTTCAGTGAAATTGAGAGAGGAAAACTTTTTGAACGCTCACTTTGGAGCTTCTGGACCGAAACATAGCCCTACTTCACTTTAAGACTGAAAGAGTAGCCGAGACCGCCTTACGCGAATCGTTATTTTGACCAACATCGTCTCGATTTCGCGGAACTTGAGGGATATTTTCCAGTTGCGGGCACTGTAAACTACTTCCTGAGGGCCTTGCTTTGCAGTTAAATTCAGAGAGTAAAACTTTTTGAACGCTCATTTTCGAGCTTCTGGGCCGAAATATACAGCCACGTCACTTTAAGACTCAAAGAGTAGCCGAGACTGCTTGACGCGCATCGTGATTTTGACAAACTTCGGCTCGATTTCCCGCAACTTGGGGGATATTTTGATGTCCCGGAGACTGTAAACTATCTCCTGATGTAGCTTGGTTCGCGGTGAAATGGACACAGCAAAACTTTTTGAACTTTCACTTTCGAGCTTCTGGGCCGAAATATAGCCCGAGTTCACTTTAAGAATGAAAGAATAGCCGAGACGGCCTTACGCGCATCGTGATTTTGACCAACTTTGGCTCGATTTCCCGGGAAATGGGGAATATTTTCCGGTACCGGGAACTCTAAAGTAACTCCTGATTGCCTTGGTTTGCATTGAAATGGAGAGAGCAAAACTTTTTCAACGCTCCCCTCGGGCTTCTGAGCCGAAATATAGCCCCACTTCAGTTTAAAACTGAAAGAGTAGCCGACACCGTCTTACGCGCATCGTGATTTTGACCAACTTCGGCTCGATTTCCCGCAACTTCGGGGATATATTCAAGTCCCAAGGACTCTAAGCTAACCCCTGATGGCCTTGGTCTGCAGTGAAATGGACACAGCAAATTTTTTAAACGCTTACTTTCGAAATTCTGGGCCGAAATATAGCCCACTTCACTTTAAGACTGAAATAGTGGCCGAGACCGCCTTAGACGCATCGTGATTTTGACCAACTTCGGCTTGAGTTGCCAGAACTTAAGGGATATTTTCCAGTCCCGTGGACTCTAAACTAACTCATGATGGCCTTGGTTTTCAGCTAAATTGAGAGAGCAAAACTTTTTGAACGCTCACTTTCGAGCTTCTGGGCCGAAATATACAGCCACGTCACTTTAAGACTAAAACAGTAGCCGAGACTGCTTTACGCGCATCGTGATTTTGAGAAACTTCGGCTCGATTTCCCGGGACTTGGGGGATATTTTGATGTCCCGGACACTGTAAACAATCTCCTGATGTGGCTTGGTTCGCGGTGAAATGGACACAGCAAAACTTTTTGAACTTTCACTTTCTAGCTTCTGGGCCGAAATATAGCCCCAGTTCACTTTAAGAATGATAGAGTACCCGAGACCGCCTTACGCGCATCGTGATTTTGACAAAATTCGGCTCGATTTCCCCGAACTTGGGCGATATTTTCCAGTCCCGAGGAGTCTAAACTAACTCCTGATGGCCTTGGTTTGCAGTGAAATGAACACAGCAAAACTTTTCGAACTTTCACTTTCTAGCTTCTCGGCCGAAATATAGCCCAAGTTCACTTTAAGAATGAAAGAGTAACCGAGACCGCCTTACGCGCATCGTGATTTTGACAAAATTTTGCTCGATTTCCCCGAACTTGGACGATACTTTCCAGTCCCGAGGAGTCTAACCTAACTCCTGATGGCCTTGGTTTGCAGTGAAATGAACACAGTAACACTTTTTGAAGGCTTATCTTCGAGCGTCTGGGATGAAATATAGCCCCACTTCACTTTAAGACTGAAAGAGTAGGCGAGACCGCCTTACGCGCATGGTGATTTTGAGCAACTTCCGCTCGATTTTCTAGAATTTTAGGCGATATTTTCAAGTCGCGGGGACCCTAAACTAAATCCTGATGGTCTTGGTTTGCAGTGAAATGGACGCAGGAAAACTTTTTGAACGCTTAGTTTCGAGCTTCTGGGCCGAAATACAACCGTATTTCACATTAAGACTGAAATAGTAACCGAGACTGCCTTACGAGCATCGTGATTTTGACCAAGTTCAGCTCGATTTCCCGGAACTTGGGGGATATTTTCCAGTCCGGGGGACTTTAAACTAACTCCTGTTGGCCTTGGTTTGCAGTTAAATGCAGAAAGCGTAACTTTTTAAAGGGTCACTTTCGAGCTTCTGGGCCGAAATATAGCCCCACTTTACTTTAAGACTGAAAGAGTAGCCGAGACCGTCTTACGCGCATCGTGATTTTGACCAACTTCCGTTCGATTTCCCGGAACGTCGGGGATATATTCCAGTCCCGGGGACTCTAAACTAACTGCTGATGGCCTTGGTTTGCAGTGAAATGGACACAGCACATTTTTTTGAACGCTCACTTTCGAGCTTCTCGGCCGAAATATAGCCCTACTTCACTTTAAGACTGAAAGAGTAGCCGAGACCGCCTTACGCGCATGGTAATTGTGACCAACTTCGGCTCGATTTCCCGGAAGTTGGCGAATATTTTCAATTCCCGGGGAAGCTAAACTAACTTCCGATGGCCTTAGTTTGCAGTTAAATGGACACAGCACAACTTTTTGAACGCTAGCTTTCGAGCTTGTGGGTCGAAATATAGCCCCAGTTCACTTTAAGTCTGAAAGAGTAGCCGAGACCGCCTTACGCGCATCGTGATTTTGGGATACTTCGGCTGGATTTCCCGCAAATAGGGGGATATTTTGCAGTCCCAGGGACTCTAAACTAACTCCTGATAGCTTTGGTTTCCAGTGAAATGGACACAGGAATACTTTTTGAACGCGCACATTCGAGCTTGCTGACCGAAATATAGCCCTACTTCTTTTTAAGACTGAAAGAGTAGGCGGGAGCGCCTTACGCGCATTGTGTTTTTGAGGATCCTCGGCTCGATCTGGCGAAACTTGGGAGATATTTTCCAGTCCCAAAGTCTCTAAACTCACTCCTGATTGTCTAAGATGTGAGTGAAATAGAGACAAAAATTTTTGAACCCTTACTTTCGAGCTTCTGGAGTTAAATCTAAGCCCACTTTATCTTAAGACTGAAAGAGTAGCCGAGACCCCCTTAAGCGCATCGTGATTTTGACTAACTTGGGGTAAATTTCCCGTAACTTGGGGGAAACTTCCAGTCCCTTGGACGCTAAACTACGTCGTGATGGCCTTGTTTTGCAGTGAAATGGACACAGCGAAACTTTTTAAACACTCAGTTTCGAGCTTCTGGGCCGAAATATTGCCCCACTTCACTTTAAGACTGAAAGAGTAGCCGAGACCGCCGTAAGCGCGTCGTGATTTTGACCAACTTCGGTTAAATTTCCCGGAACTTGGGGGATATTTTCCAGTCCCGGGGACTCTAAACTGACCCGCGACGTCCTTGGTCTGCAGTAAAATGGACACAGCAAAACTTTTTGAACGCTCACTTTTGAGCTTGTGGGCCGAAATATAGCTCCACTTCACTTTAAGAGTGAAAGAGTAGACGAGACCGCCTTACGCTCATCGTAATTTTGACCAACTTCGGCTCGATTTCCCAGAACTTGGGGGATATTTTCCAGTCCCGCGGACTCTAAAGTAACTCCTGATGGCCTTGCTCTGGAGTGAAATGGACACAGCACAACTTTTTGAACGCTCACTTTCCAGCTTGTGGGCGGAAATATTGCCCTACTTCACTTTAAGAATGAAAGAGTAACCCGGACCGCCTTACGCGCATCGTGATTTTGGGCTACTTCGGCTCGATTTTGCGGAACTTGGGAGATAATTCCCAGTCCCGGGCACTCTAAACTAATTCCTGATGGCCTTGGATTTCAGTGAAATGGACACAGCCAAACTCTTTGAACGTTCACTTTCGAGCTTCTGGGCCGAAATATAGCCCCACTTCACTTTAAGACTGAAAGAGTAGCCGGGACCGCCTTACGCGCATGGTAATTTTGTCGAACTTCGGCTTGATTTCCTGGGACTTGGGGGATATTTTCTAGTCCCGGAAGCTCTAAACTAACTCCTGAATGCCTTGGTTTTTAGTGAAATGGACACAGGTAAAAGGGGCGTACGCTAGGTTTCCAGGTTGTAGGCCGAAATATAGCCTCACTTTATTTTAAGACTGAAAGTGTACACGAAACCGCCTTAAGAGCATCGAAATTTTTAGCCACTATAGCTCGATCTGCGAAAACGGGGGATATTTTGCAGTCCCGGGGACTCTACCCTAACTCTTGATGGCCTTAGTTTTCAGTCAAATGGTCACAGGTAACAGGAGCGCACGCTCGGTGTCGATCTTCTAGGCCGAAATGTAGCCCCAGTTCATTTTAAGACTGAAAGAGTAAACGAAACTGCCGTAGGCTTATCGTAATTTTAAGACAGTATGGCTCAATTTGCCGAAACTTGGAGGATAGCTTCCAGTCTCGAGGACTCTAAACTATCTCCTGATGGACTTAGTTCTTAGGGAAATGGACACAGGTAAAAGGAGAGCACGCTCGGTGTCGAGCTTGTAGAACCGAAATATAGCCCCACTTCATTTTCGGAGTAAACGAGTAGCCGAGACCGCCTTACGCGCATCGTGATTTTGAGCATCTTTGGCTCGATTTGCCGGAATTTGGGGAATATTTTCCAGTCCCGGACTCTATGCTAACTCCTGATAAACTTAGTTTTCAGTGATCTGTACACAGGCAAAAGGAGCGCACGCTCGGTGTTGAGCTTATCGGCCGAAATATAGCCCCACTTCATTTTAAGACTGAAAGAGTAGCCGAGACCGCCTTACGCGCATCGTGATTTTGAGCAACTTTGGTTCGATCTGCCAGAATTTGGGAAATATTTTCCAGTCCCAAGGACTCTAAACTAACTCCTGATGGCCTAAGATGTCAGCGAAATGAACACAGTTAAAATTAGCGCACGCCCGGTCTCGAGCTTGTAGGTCGAAATATAGCCCCCCTTAATTTTAAGACTGAAAGAGTAGCCGAGACCGCCCTACGCGCATCGTGATTTTGGGGCACTTTTGCTCGATTTCCCGGAAGTTGGCGAATAACTTAAAGTCCCGGGGACGCGAAACTAACTTCCGATGACCTTGGTTTGCAGTTTAATGAACACAGCAAAACATTCTGAACGCTCACCTTCGAGCTTCAGGGCCGAAATATAGCCCTACTTAAATTTAAGACTGAAAGAATAGCCGAGAGCCCGTTACGCGCATCGTAATTTTCATCAACTTCGGCGTCATTTCCTGGAACTTGGAGAATATTTTCCAGTCCCGGACACTCTATACTAACTCCTGATGGCCTTTGTTTGCAGTGAAATGGAGACAGCAAAACTTTTTGAATGCTCACGTTCGAGGTTGTGAGACTAAATATAGCCACACTTCACTTTAAGACTGAAACAGTAGCCGAGACCGCGTTACGCGCATCGTGATTTTGATCAACTTCTGCTCGCTTTCCTGGAACTTGGGGAATATTTTCCAGTCCCGGGGACTCTAAACTAACTCCTGATGGGCATGGTTTGCAGTGAAATTTACACAGCACAAGTTTTTGAACGCACACTTTCGAGCTTCTAGGCCGAAATATAGTCCCACATCACTTACGACTTAAAGAGTAGCCGAGACCGCCCAGCGCGCATCGTGGTTTTGACAACCTTCGGGTCGATATTCCGGAACTTGGGGGATAATTTCCAGTCCCAGGGACTCTAAACTAACTCTTGATGGCCTTGGTTTGCAGTGAAATGGAGACAGCAAAACTTTTTGGACGCTCACCTTCAAGCTTCTGGGCCGAAATATAGCCCACTTTACTTTAATACTGAAAAAGTAGCCGAGACCGCCTTACGCGCATCGTGATTTTGACAAACTTCGGGTGGATTTCCCGGAACTTGGGGGATATTTTCCAGTCCCTTGGACGCTAAACTAGGTGCCGATGGCCTTGTTTTGCAGTGAAATGGACACAGCAAAGCTTTTTGAACGCTCACTTTCGAGCTTGTGGGCCGAAATATAGCCATACTTCACTTTAAGACTGAAAGAGTAGCCGAGACCACGTTTCGCGCATCGTGATTTTGATCAACTTCGGCTCGATTTCCCGGAACTTGCAAAATATTTTCCAGTCCCGAGGACTCTAAACTAACTCGTGCTGGTCTTGGTTTGCAGTGAAACGGAAACAGAAAAAAGTTTTTGAACGCATACTTTCGAGCTTCTGGACCGAAATAGAACCCCACTTCACTTGAAGACTGAAAGAGTAGCCGAGACCGCCTTACGTGCATCGTGATTTTGAGCAACTTCGGCTCGATTTGCCGGAACTAAGGGGATATATTCCAGTTCTGAGGACTCTAAACTAATTCCTGATGGCCTTGGTTTGCAGTAAAATAGACCCAGCAAAACTTTTTGAACGCTCAATTTCGAGCTTCTGGGCCAAAATATAGGCCCCCATTACTTTAACACTGAAAGAGTAGCCGAGACCTCCTTACGCGCATCGTGATTTTGACAAACTTCGGGTTGATTTCCCGGAACTTGGGGGATATTTTCTAGTCCCGGGGACCCTCGACTAAATCCTGCTTGTCTTGGTTTGCAGTGAAATGGACACAGCGAAAGTTTTTGAACGCTCACTCTCGAGCTTCTGGGCCGAAATAGAGCCCCATTTTACTTTAAGACTGAAAGAGTAGGCGAGACCGTCTTGAGCGAATCGTGATTTTGACCAATTTCGCGTTTATTTCCCGAAACTTGGGGGGTATATTCCAGTCAAAGGGATTTTAAAGTAACTGCTGATGGCCTTGGTTTTCAGTGAAATGGACAGAGCACAACTTTGGAGCTTCTGGGCAGAAATATAGCCCCACTTTACTTTAAGACTGAAAGAGTAGATGAGACCGCCTTACGCGCATCGTAATTTTGACGAACTTCGAATGGATTTCCCGGAACTTGGGGGATATTTTGCAGTCCCTTGGACGCTAAACTAAGTCCTGATGGCCTTGTTTTGAAGTAAAATGGACACAACAAAACTTTTTGAACGGTCACTTTCTAGCTTGTGGGCCGAAATATAGCCACACTTCACTTTAGGACTGACACAGTAGCCGAGACCACGTTACGCGCATCATGAATTTGATCAACTTCGGCTCGATTTCCCGGGACTTGGGGGATATTCTCCAGTCCCGGGGACTCTAAACTAATTTCTGATGGCCTTGGTTTGCACTGAAAGTGACAGAGCAAAACTTTCTAAACACTCACTTTCGAGCTTCTGGGCCGAAATATTGCCCCACTTCACTTTAAAACTGAAATAGTAGCCGAGATCAGCTTACGCACATCGTGATTCTGACCAACTTCGGCTCGATTTACCGGAACTTGGGGGATATTTTCCAGTTCCGAGGACTCTTAAGTAACCCCTGATGGCCTTGGTTTGCATTGAAATGGATACAGCAAAACTTTTTGAACGCTCACTTTTGAGCTTCTGGGCCGAAATATAGCCCCACTTCACTTTAAGACTGAAAGAGTAGCCGAGACCGTCTTACGCGCATCGTGATTTTGACCAACGTCTTCTCGATTTTGCGGAACTTGGGAAATATATGGCAGTCCCGGGAACTCTAAACTAACTCCTGATAGCCTTGGTTTGCAGTGAAATAGACACAGCAAATTTTTTGCAGCGCTCACTTTGGAGCTTCTGGGCCGAAATAGAGCCCCACTTCACTTTAAGACTGAAAGAGTAGCCGAGGCCGCCTTAGGCGCATCGTGATTTTGACCAACTTCGGCTTGAGTGTCCAGAACTTAAAAGATATTTTCCAGTCCCGTGGACTCTAAACTAACTCATGATGGCCTTGGTTTTCAGTGAAATTGAGAGAGGAAAACTTTTTGAACGTTCACTTTCGAGCTTCTGGACCGAAATATAGCCCTACTTCACTTTAAGAAGGAAAGAGTAGCGAGACCGCCTTACGCGAATCGTTATTTTGACCAACTTCGTCTAGATTTCGCGGAACTTGGGGGACATTTTCCAGTTCCGGGCACTGTAAGCTAATTCCTGAGGGCCTTGCTTTGCAGTGAAATGGGCACAGCATAACTTTTTGAACGCTCACTTTCGAGCTTGTGGGCCGAAATATACAGCCACGTCACTTTAAGACTCAAAGAGTAGCCGAGACTGCTTTACGCGCATCGTGATTTTGACAAACTTCGGCTCGATTTCCCGCAACTTGGGGGATATTTTGATGTCCCGGAGACTGTAAACTATCTCCTGATGTAGCTTGGTTCGCGGTGAAATGGACACAGCAAAACTTTTTGAACTTTCACTTTCGAGCTTCTGGGCTGAAATATAGCCCGAGTTCACTTTAAAGAATGACAGAAGAGCAGGAGACCGCGTTACGCGCATCGTGATTTTGACCAACTTTGGCTCGATGTCCCGGGAAATGGGGAATATTTTCCGGTACCGGGGACTCTAAAGTAACTCCTGATTGCCTTGGTTTGCATTGAAATGGAGAGAGCAAAACTTTTTCAACGCTCCCCTTCGCGCTTCTGAGCCGAAATATAGCCCCACTTCAGTTTAAGACTGAAAGAGTAGCCGACACCGTCTTACGCGCAGCGTGATTTTGACCAACTTCGGCTCGATTTCCCGAAACTTCGGGTATATATTCAAGTCCCAAGGACTCTAAACTAACCCCTGATGGCCTTGGTCTGCAGTGAAATGGACACAGTAAATTTTTTTTAACGCTTACTTTCGAAAATCTGGGCCGAAATATAGCCCACTTCACTTTAAGACTGAAATAGTAGCCGAGACCGCCTTAGACGCATCGTGATTTTGACCAACTTCGGCTTGAGTTGCCAGAACTTAAGGGATATTTTCCAGTCCCGTGGACTCTAAACTAACTCATGATGGCCTTGGTTTTCAGTTAAATTGAGAGAGCAAAGCTTTTTGAATGCTCACTTTGGAGCTTCTGGACCGAAATATAGCCCTACTTCACTTTAAGACTGAAAGAGTAGCCGAGACCGCCTTACGCGAATCGTTATTTTGACCAACATCGTCTCGATTTCGCGGAACTTGGGGGATATTTTCCAGTTGCGGGGACTGTAAACTACTTCCAGAGGGCCTTGCTTTGCAGTTAAATTGAGAAAGCGAAACTTTTTGAACGCTCACTTTCGAGCTTCTGGGCCGAAATATACAGCCACGTCACTTTAAGACTCAAAGAGTAGCCGAGACTGCTTTACGCGTATCGTGATTTTGACAAACTTTTGCTCGATTTCCCGGGACTTGGGGGATATTTTGATGTCCCGGACACTGTAAACAATCTGCTGATGTGGCTTGGTTTGCGGTGAAATGGACACAGCAAAACTTTTTGAACTTTCACTTTCGAGCTTCTGGGCCGAAATACAGCCCCAGTTCACTTTAAGAATGAAAGAGTAGCCGAGAGCGCCTTACGCGCATCGTGATTTTGACAAAATTCGGCTTGATTTTTCCGAACTTGGGCGATATTTTCCAGTCCCGAGGAGTCTAACCTAACTCCTGATGGCCTTGGTTTGCAGTGAAGTGAACACAGTAACACTTTTTGAAGGCTTATTTTCGAGCGTCTGGCATGAAATATAGCCCCAGTTCACTTTAAGACTGAAAGAGTAGGCGAGACCACCCTACGCGCATCGTGATTTTGACCAACTTCGGCTCGATTTACCGGAACTTGCGATATATTTTCCAGTCCCGGGGACTGTAAACTAACTCGTGCTGGTCTTGGTTTGCAGTGAAACGGAAACAGAAAAAGTTTTTGAACGCATACTTTCGAGCTTCTGGACCGAAATAGAACCCCACTTCACTTGAAGACTGAAAGAGTAGCCAAGACCGTCTTGCGCAAATCGTGATTTTGACCAACTTCGGGTCGGTTTCCCGGAACTTGGGGGATATATTCCATTTCCGCGGGCTCTAAACTAACTCCTGATGGCCTTGGTTTTCAGTGAAATGAACAAAGCAAAGCTTTTTGAACACTCTCTTTGTAGCTTCTGGGCCGAGATAGAATCCCACTTCACTTTCAGACTGAAATAGTAGCCGAGACCGCCTCACGCGCATCGTGAGTTAGACCAAGTTCAGCTCGATTTCACGCAACTTTTGGGATATTTTCCAGTCCGGGGGACTCTAAACTAACTCCGGATGGCCTTGGTTTGCACTGAAATGTGCGGAGCATAACTTTTTGAACGCCCACTGTAATGAACACTATATCGAGGCTTCTCTAATTAAGTGAGTAATCTTAACTCTTTCTGATTCGCCAATTTGTTGCTTAGCAATGACGTCATCCGTTTTTACACGTGGACGTATATAGATAGTGTTAGCGACATATTCCCGCCAGTAGTTCAAGTTTCAGTTATCGTGCGTGCACAGTACGTGTTTTCAAGTAAATTAAGTTTTAAGCTACCCTTGACTATTTAGAGTGCAAGCGGGAACCGATGTGTAAGTACAAACTATTTTCTATGCTTGCTTTTTAGTATAAGTTTCAAGTTTTGACGTTTTTTAACCTTAAGTACCTTTAGTCTCGGTTTTTTTATACAACAGCCTATTGTACTAAGTCCAACACGTGGCAGAGCCCCAGTTTTCAAAGTTTTTATTTCATCTTGTTTTTAGCGATAGATCTTTATAGTTCACACTCCCCCTAGCTTAGGTTTCTATTTAGCAACTGTCCTATAAGAATCTCTGGTAATTCAGTTAAGTCCTTTCCTTGCTAGTAAATTCCCACATCGCTTTCAGTGGCGCTCACGCAAGCACGTTTTTATCACATCGTACAATTTTATTGCTTTCAAGTTTTTAGAGTGTTATCATTTATTGTATTAGGACAGTTAGCAGTATGCGTATCTGTTTGGGATCACTGATGATTTTAATTGTATCTTTACTGAGAAGTTTGACTGGAAGTATTGTCATATCGCAGTTATGATTGGAATGTTCGCTATTATTGTTTCGTGACTCTTGTCATCTTGTCATCTTCTATTATCTAGTAATTAGTTTATTCATTACATTATATTTCAGTTTACGTTCGATTATCGTCAATTAAATCACCGTCAATCACAGCTGATTTTCCGTGATCTCTGGCTTTATTCGATTAGTAAAGCATCTCCCACACACGCTAGTCTCATCGCGACAAGTTGTCTAGCAAGTGACAATTCAGCCTTTCAACAGTCGCTGTGAACCTGCCGTTACACCCACTTTGGAGCTTGTGGGCCGAAATATAGCCCCACTTCACTTTAAGACTGAAACAGTAGCCGAGATCGCCTTACGCGCATCGTGATTTTGACCATTTTCGGATCGATTTCTCGGAACTTGGGGGATATTTTCCAGTCTCGGGGACTCTAAACTAACTCCTGATCGCCTTGCTTTGCATTGAAATCGACAGAGCAAAACTTTTTGAACGCTCACTTTCGAGCTTGTGGGCCGAAATATAGCCACACTTTACTTTAAGATTGAAAGAGTAGCCGAGACCGCATTTCACGCATCGTGATTTTGATCAACTTCGGCTCGCTTTCCCGGAACTTGGGGAATATTTTCCAGTCCCGGGGACCCTAAATTAACTGTTGATAGCTTTGGTTTGTAGTTAAATGCACACAGCAAAACTTTTTGAACGCTCACTTTCGAGCTTGTGGGCCGAAATATAGCCACATTTTACTTTAAGACTGAAACAGTAGCCGATACGGCATTTCGCGCATCGTGACTTTGATCAACTTCGGCTCGCTTTCCCGGAACTTGGGGAATATTTTCCAGTCCCGGGGACCCTAAACTAACTTTTGATAGCTTTGGTTTGCAGTGAAATGCACACAGCAAAACTTTTTGAACGCTCACTTTCGAACTTCTGGACAGAAATATAGCCCGACTTTACTTTAAGACTGAAAGAGTAGCCGAAACCGCCTTACGTATATCGTAATTTTGACGAACTTCGAATGGATTTCCCGGAACTTGGGGGATATTTTCCAGTGCCTTGGACGCTAAACTAAGTCCTGATGGCCTTGTTTTGAAGTGAAATGGACACAGCAAAACTTTTTGAACGCTCACTATCTAGCTTGTGGGCTGCAATATAGGCACACTTGACTTA
Organism: Orbicella faveolata; assembly: GCF_042242905.1. NCBI lineage: Eukaryota > Metazoa > Cnidaria > Anthozoa > Scleractinia > Merulinidae > Orbicella > Orbicella faveolata. Next base: position 35,040,187 of record NW_028301539.1, read on the forward strand.
AGACTGAAAGAGTAGCCGAGACCGCCTTCCTCGCATCGTGAGTTTGACAAACTTCGGGTCGATATTCCGGAACTTGGAGGATATTTTCCAGTCCCAGGGACTCTAAACTAACTCCTGATGGCCTTGGTTTCCAGTGAAATGGACAGAGCAAAACTTTTTGAACGCTCACCTTCGAGCTTCCTGGCCGAAATAAAGCCCCACTTTACGTTAAGACCTAAAGAGTAACCGAGACCACCTTACGCGCATTGTGATTTTGACAAACTTCGGGTGGATCTCCGGGAACTTCCGGAACATTTTCCAGTCCCTTGGACGCTAAACTAAGTCCTGATGGCCTTGCTTTGCAGTGAAATGGACACAGCAAAACTTTTTGAACGCTCACTTTCGAGCTTCTGGGTCGAAATATAGCCACACTTTACTTTAGGACTGAAACAGTAGCCGAGACCGCCTTACGCGCATCGTGATTTTGGGTTACTTCGGCTGGATTTCCCCCAAATAGGGGGATATTTTCCAGTCCCGGGGACTCTAAACTAACTCCTGATGGCCTTGGTTTCCAGTGAAATGGACACAGGAACACTTTTTGAACGCGCACTTTCGAGCTTGCTGACCGAAATATAGCCCTACTTCTTTTTAAGACTGAAAGAGTAGGCGGGAGCGCCTTACGCGCATTGTGACTTTGAGGATCTTCGGCTCGATCTGGCGAAACTTGGGAGATATTTTCCAGTCCCAAAGTCTCTAAACTCACTCCTGATTGTCTAAGATGTGAGTGAAATAGAGACAAAAATTTTTGAACCCTTACTTTCGAGCTTCTGGAGTTAAATCTAAGCCCACTTTACCTTAAGACTGAAAGAGTAGCCGAGACCCCCTTAAGCGCATCGTGATTTTGACTAACTTCGGGTGGATTTCCCGTAACTTGGGTGATATTTCCAGTCCCTTGGACGCTAAACTAAGTCGTGATGGCCTTGTTTTGCAGTGAAATGGACACAGCAAAACTTTGTAAACACTCAGTTTCGAGCTTCTGGGCCGAAATATTGCCCCACTTCACTTTAAGACTGAGAGAGTAGCCGAGACCGCCGTACGCGCGTCGTAATTTTGACCAACTTCGGTTGAATTTCCCGGAAATTGGGGGATATTTTCCAGTCCCGGGGACTCTAAACTGACCCCCGACGTCCTTGGTCTGCAGTAAAATGGACACAGCAAAACTTTTTGAACGCTCACTTTCGAGCTTATGGGTCGAAATATAGCCCCAGTTCACTTTAAGAATGAAAGAGTAGCCGAGACCGCCTTACGCGCATCGTGATTTTGGGATACCTTGGCTCGATTTCCCGCAAATAGGGGGATATTTTCCAGTCCCGGGGACTCTAAACTAATTCCTGATGGCCTTGGTTTCCAGTGAAATGGACACAGGAACACTTTTTGAACGCGCACTTTCGAGCTTGCTGACCGAAATATAGCCCTACTTCTTTTTAAGACTGAAAGAGTAGGCGGGAGCGCCTTACGCGCATTGTGACTTTGAGGATCTTCGGCTCGATCTGGCGAAACTTGGGAGATATTTTCCAGTCCCAAAGTCTCTAAACTCACTCCTGATTGTCTAAGATGTGAGTGAAATAGAGACAAAAATTTTTGAACCCTTACTTTCGAGCTTCTGGAGTTAAATCTAAGCCCACTTTACCTTAAGACTGAAAGAGTAGCCGAGACCCCCTTAAGCGCATCGTGATTTTGACTAACTTGGGGTAAATTTCCCGTAACTTGGGGGATATTTCCAGTCCCTTGGACGCTAAACTAAGTCGTGATGGCCTTGTTTTGCAGTGAAATGGACACAGCAAAACTTTGTAAACACTCAGTTTCGAGCTTCTGGGCCGAAATATTGCCCCACTTCACTTTAAGACTGAGAGAGTAGCCGAGACCGCCGTACGCGCGTCGTGATTTTGACCAACTTCGGTTGAATTTCCCGGAAATTGGGGGATATTTTCCAGTCCCGGGGACTCTAAACTGACCCCCGACGTCCTTGGTCTGCAGTAAAATGGACACAGCAAAACTTTTTGAACGCTCACTTTCCAGCTTCTAGGCGCAAATATTCCCACAGTTCACTTTAAGAATGAAAAAGTAACCGGGACCGCCTTACGCGCATGGTAATTTTTTCCAACTTCGGCTTGATTTCCTGGGACTTGGGGGATATTTTCCATTCCCGGAAGCTCTAAACTAACTCCTGAATGCCTTGGTTTTTAGTGAAATGGACACAGGTAAAAGGGGCGCACGCTAGGTTTCCAGGTTGTAGGCCGAAATATAGCCCCACTTTATTTTAAGACTGAAAGTGTACACGAAACCGCCTTAAGCGCATCGAAATTTTTAGCCATTATGGCTCGATCTGCCAAAACTTGGGGGATATTTTCCAGTCCCGGGGACTCTACCCTAACTCTTGATGGCCTTAGGGTTCAGTCATATGGTGACAGGTAACAGGAGCGCACGCTCGGTGTCGAGCTTCTAGGCCGAAATGTAGCCCCAGTTCATTTTAAGACTGAAAGAGTAAACGAAACTGCCGTAGGCTTATCGTAATTTTAAGAAAGTATGGCTCAACTTGCCGAAACTTGGAGGATAGCTTCCAGTCTCGAGGATTCTAAACTATCTCCTGATGGACTTAGTTCTTAGGGAAATGGACACAGGTAAAAGGAGAGCACGCTCGGTGTCGAGCTTGTAGAACTGAAATATAGCCCCACTTCATTTTCGGAGTAAACGAGTAGCCGAGACCGCCTTACGCGCATCGTGATTTTGAGCATCTTTGGCTCGATTTGCCGGAATTCGGGGAATATTTTCCAGTCCCGAGGACTCTATGCTAACTCCTGATGAACTTAGTTTTCAGTGATATGTACACAGGCAAAAGGAGCGCACGCTCGGTGTTGAGCTTGTCGGCCGAAATATAGCCCCACTTCATTTTAAGACTGAAAGAGTAGCCGAGACCGCCTTACGCGCATCGTGATTTTGAGCAACTTTGGCTCGATCTGCCAGAATTTGGGAAATATTTTCCAGTCCCAAGGACTCTAAACTAACTCCTGATGGCCTAAGATGTTAGTGAAATGGACACAGGTAAAATTAGCGCACGCCCAGTCTCGAGCTTCTAGGTCGAAATATAGCCCCCCTTAATTTTAAGACTGAAAGAGTAGCCGAGACCGCCTTACGCGCATCGTGATTTTGGGCCACTTTTGCTCGATTTCCCGGAAGTTGGCGAATAATTTAAAGTCCCGGGGACGCTAAACTAACTCCCGATGACCTTGGTTTGGAGTTTAATGAACACAGCAAAACATTCTGAACGCTCACCTTCGAGCTTCAGGGCCGAAATATAGCCCTACTTAAATTTAAGACTGAAAGAATAGCCGAGAGCCCGTTACGCGCATCGTAATTTTCATCAACTTCGGCGCCATTTCCTGGAACTTGGAGAATATTTTCCAGTCCCGGGGACCCTAAACTAACTCGTGATGGCCTTGGTTTGCACTGAAATGGACACAGCAAAACTTTTTGAACGCAGTTTTCAGTGATATGTACACAGGGAAAAGGAACGCACGCTCGGTGTTGAGCTTGTCGGCCGAAATATAGCCACACTTCACTTTAAGACTGAAACAGTAGCTGAGACCGCGTTACGCGCATCGTGATTTTGATCAACTTCGGCTCGCTTTCCCGGAACTTAGGGAATATTTTCCAGTCCCGGGGACTCTAAACTAACTCCTGATTGCCTTGGTTTGCATTGAAATGGACACAGCACAATTTTTTGAACGGAAACTTTCGAGATTCCGGGCCGAACTATAGCCCCACTTCAGATAAGACTGAAAGAGTAGCCGAGACCGCCTTGCTCGCATCGTGAGTTTGACAAACTTCGGGTCTATATTCCGGAACTTCGGGGATATTTTCCAGTCCCAGGAACTCTAAACTAACTCCTGATGGCCTTGGTTTGCAGTGAAATGGACAGAGCAAAACTTTTTGAACGCTCACCTTCGAGCTTCCTGGCCGAAATAAAGCCCCACTCTACTTTAAGACTTAAAGAGTAACCGAGACCACCTTACGCGCATTGTGATTTTGACAAACTTCGGGTGGATCACTCGGATCTTGGGCAATATTTTTCAGTCCTGGGGACGCTAAACTAAGTCCTGATGGCCTTGGTTTGCAGTGAAATAAACACAGCAAAACTTTTTGAACGCTCACTTTCGGGCTTTTGGCCCGAAATATAGCCCCACTTCACTTTAAGACTGAAAGAGTAGCCGAGACTAGCTTACGCAAATCGTGATTTTCACCAACTTCGGCTCGATTTCCCGGAAGTTGGGGGATATTTTCCAGTCCCGGGGACTCTAAACTAGCTCCAGATGGCTTTGGTTTGCAGTGAAATAAACACGGGAAAACTTTTTGAACGCTCACTTTCAAGCTCCTGGGCAGGAATAAAGCGTCATTTCACTTTAAGACTGAAACACTAAGCGAGACCGCCTAACGCGCACCCTGATTTTGACCAACTTCGGCTAAATTTCCCTGAACTTGGGGGATATTTTCCAGTCCCGAAGACTCTTAAGTAACCCCTGATGGCCTTCGTTTGCATTGAAATGGATACAGCAAAACTTTTTGAAGCTCACTTTTGAGCTTCTGGGCCGAAATATAGCCCCACTTCACTTTAAGGCTGAAAGACTAGGCAAGACCGTCTTGCGCGCATCGTGATTTTGACCAACGTCTTCTCGATTTTCCGGAACTTGGGAAATATATTGCAGTCCCGGGGACTCTAAACTAACTCCTGATGGCCTTGGTTTGCAGTGAAATGGACACAGAATTTTTTGCAGCGCTCACTTTGGAGCTTCTGGACCGAAATAGAGCCCCACTTCACTTTAAGACTGAAAGAGTAGCCGAGGCCGCCTTAGGCGCATCGTGATTTTGACCAACTTCGGCTTGAGTTGCCAGAACTTAAAAGATATTTTCCAGTCCCGAGGACTCTAAACTAACTCATGATGGCTTTCGTTTGCAGTGAAATAAACACAGGGAAGCTTTTTAAACGCTGACTTTCAAGCTCCTGGCCAGGAATAAAGCCTCACTTCACTTTAAGACTGAAACAGTAAGCGAGACCGCCTAACGCGCACCCTGATTTTGACCAACTTCGGCTAAATTTCCCTGAACTTGGGGGATATTTTCCAGTCCCGAACACTCTTAAGTAACCTCTGATGGCCTTCGTTTGCATTGAAATGGATACAGCAAAACTTTTTGAACCCTCACTTTTGAGCTTCTGGGCCGAAATATAGCCCCACTTCACTTTAAGACTGAAAGACTAGCCAAGACCGTCTTGCGCGCATCGTGATTTTGACCAACGTCTTCTCGATTTTCCGGAACTTGGGAAATATATTGCAGTCCCAGGGACTCTAAACTAACTCCTGATAGCCTTGGTTTGCAGTGAAATGGACACAGCAAATTTTTTGCAGCGCTCACTTTGGAGCTTGTGGGCCGAAACAGAGCCCCACTTCACTTTAAGACTGAAAGAGTAGCCGAGGCCGCCTTAGGCGCATCGTGATTTTGACCAACTTCGGCTTGAGTTGCCAGAACTTAAAAGATATTTTCCAGTCCCGTGGACTCTAAACTAACTCATGATGGCCTTGATTTTCAGTGAAATTCAGAGAGGAAAACTTTTTGAACGTTCACTTTCGAGCTTCTGGACCGAGATATAGCCCTACTTCACTTTAAGACTGAAAGAGTAGCCGAGACCCCCTTACGCGAATCGTTATTTTGACCAACTTCGTCTCGATTTCGCGGAACTTGGGGGATATTTTCAAGTTCCGGGCACTGTAAACTATTTCCTGAGGGCCTTGCTTTGCAGCGAAATGGGCACGGCATAACTTTTTGAACGCTCACTTTCGAGCTTGTGGGCCAAAATATACAGCCACGTCACTTGAAGACTCAAAGAGTAGCCGAGACTGCTTTCCGCGCATCGTAATTTTGACAAACTTCGGCTCGATTTCCCGCAACTTGGGGGATATTTTGATGTCCCGGAGACTGTAAACTATCTCCTGATGTGGCTTGGTTCGCGGTGAAATGGACACAGCAAAACTTTTTGAACTTTCACTTTCGAGCTTCTGGGCCGAAATATAGCCCGAGTTCACTTTAAGAATGAAAGAATAACCGACACCGCCTTACGCGCATCGTGATTTTGACCAACTTTGGCTCGATTTCCCGGGAAATGGGGAATATTTTCCGGTACCGGGGACTCTAAAGTAACTCCTGATTGCCTTGGTTTGCATTGAAATGGAGAGAGCAAAACTTTTTCAACGCTCCCCTTCGGGCTTCTGAGCCGAAATATAGCCCCACTTGAGTTCAAGACTGAAAGAGTAGCCGACACCGTCTTACGCGCATCGTGATTTTGACCAACTTTGGCTCGATTTCCCGAAATTTCGGGTATATATTCAAGTCCCAAGGACTCTAAACTAACCCATGATGGCGTTGGTCTGCAGTGAAATGGACACAGCAAATTTTTTTGAACGCTTACTTTCTAAATTCTGGGCCGAAATATAGCCCCACTTCACTTTAAGACTGAAAGAGTAGCCGACACCGTCTTACGCGCATCGTGATTTTGACCAACTTCGGCTCAATTTCCCGAAACTTCGGGTATATATTCAAGTCTCAAGGAGTCTAAACTAAGCGCTGATGGCCTTGGTCTGGAGTGAAATGGACACAGTAAATTTTTTTGAACGGTTACTTTCTAAATTCTGGGGCGAAATATAGCCCCACTTCACTTTAAGACTGAAATAGTAGCCGAGACCGCCTTAGACGCATCGTGATTTTGACCAACTTCGGCTTGAGTTGCCAGAACTTAAGGGATATTTTCTAGTCCCGTGGACTCTAAAGTAACTCATGATGGCCTTGGTTTTCAGTTAAATTGAGAGAGCAAAACTTTTTGAACGCTCACTTTCGAGCTTCTGGGCCGAAATATACAGCCACGTCACTTTAAGACTAAAAGAGTAGCCGAGACTGCTTTACGTGCATCGTGATTTTGACCAACTTCGGCTCGATTTCCCGGAAGTTGGGGGATATTTTCCAGTCCCGAGGACTCTAAACTAGCTCCTGTTTGCAGTGAAATAAACACAGGGAAACTTTTTGAACGCTCACTTTCAAGCTCCTGGGAAGGAATAAAGCCTCACTTCACTTTAAGACTGAATCAGTAAGCGAGACCGCCTAACGCCCACCGTGATTTTGAGCAACTTCCGCTCGATTTTCTAGAAGTTTGGCGATATTTTCAAGTTCCGGGGACTCTAAACTAACTCCTGATGGCCTTGGTTTGCAGTGAAATGGACGCAGGAAAACTTTTTGAACGCTCAGTTTCGAGCTTCTGGGCTGAAATACAACCGTATTTCACGTTAAGACTGAAATAGTAGTCGAGACCGTCTTACGAGCATCGTGATTTTGACCAAGTTCAGCTTGATTTCCCGGAACTTGGGGGATATTTTCCAGTCCGGGGGACTTTAAACTAACTCGTGATGGCCTTGGTTTGCAGTTAAATGCAGAAAGCGTAACTTTTTGAAGGGTCACTTTCGAGCTTCTAGGCCGAAATGTAGCCCCACTTTACTTTAAGACTGAAAGAGTAGCCGAGACCGTCTTACGCGCATCGTGATTTTGAGCAACTTCCGTTCGATTTCCCGGAACTTCGGGGATATATTCCAGTCCCGGGGACTCTAAACTAACTGCTGATGGCCTTGGTTTGCAGTGAAATGGACACAGCACATTTTGTTGAACGCTCACTTTCGAGCTTCTCGGCCGAAATATAGGCCTACTTCACTTTAAGTCTGAAAGAGTAGCCTGGACCGCCTTACGCGCATCGTAATTTTGACCAACTTCGGCTCGATTTCCCGGAAGTTGGCGAATATTTCCATTTCCCGGGGAAGCTAAACTAACTTCCGATGGCCTTAGTTTGCAGTTAAATGGACACAGCAAAACTTTTTGAACGCTCACTTTCGAGCTTATGGGTCGAAATATAGCCCCACTTAACTTTAAGACTGAAAGAGTAGCGGAGACCGCCTTACGCGCATCGTGATTTTGGGATACTTCCGCTCGATTTTCCGCAAATAAGGGGATATTTTCCAGTCCCGGGGACTCTGAACTAACTCCTGATGGCCTTGGTTTCCAGTGAAATGGACACAGGAACACTTTTTGAACGCGCACTTTCGAGCTTGCTGGCCGAAATATAGCCCTACTTCTTTTTAAGACTGAAAGAGTATGCGGGAGCGCCTTACGCGCATTGTGATTTTGAGGATCTTCGGCTCGATCTGGCGAAACTTGGGAGATATTTTCCAGTCCCAAAGTCTCTAAACTCACTCCTGATTGTCTAAGATGTGAGTGAAATAGAGACAAAAATTTTTGAACCCTTACTTTCGAGCTTCTGGAGTTCAATCTAAGCCCACTTTACCTTAAGACTGAAAGAGTAGCCGAGACCCCCTTAAGCGCATCGTGATTTTGACTAACTTGGGGTAAATTTCCCGTAACTTGGGGGATATTTCCAGTCCCTTGGACGCTAAGCTAAGTCGTGATGGCCTTGTTTTCCAGTGAAATGGACACAGCAAAACTTTTGAAACACTCAGTTTCGAGCTTTTGGGCGGAAATATTGCCCCACTTCTCTTTAAGACTGAAAGAGTAGCCGAGACCGCCGTACGCGCGTCGTGATTTTGACCAACTTCGGTTAAATTTCCCGTAACTTGGGGGATTTTTTCCAGTCCCGGGGACCCTAAACTGACCCCCGACGTCCTTGGTCTGCAGTAAAATGGACACAGCAAAACTTTTTGAACGCTCACTTTTGAGCTTCTGGGCCGAAATATAGCTCCACTTCACTTTAAGAGTGAAAGAGTAGCCGAGACCGCCTTACGCCCATCGTAATTTTGACCAACTTCGGCTCGATTTCCCGGAACTTGGGGGATATTTTCCAGTCCCGCGGACTCTAAAGTAACTCCTGATGGCCTTGCTCTGGAGTGAAATGGACAGAGCAAAACTTTTTGAACGCTCACTTTCCAGCTTCTGTGCGGAAATATTGCCCCAGTTCACTTTAAGAATGAAAGAGTAACGGGGACCGCCTTACGCGCATCGCGATTTTGACCAACTTTGGCTCGATTTCCCGGGAAATGGGGGATAGTTTCCGGTACCGGGAACTGTAAACTAACGCCTGATTGCCTTGTTTTGCAGTGAAATGGACACAGCACAACTTTTTGAACGCTCACTTTTGAGCTTCTCGGCCGAAGCATAGCCCTACTTCACTTTAAGACTGAAAGACTAGCCGAGACCGCCTTACGCGCATCGTGATTTTGGGCTACTTCGGCTCGATTTCCCGGAACTTGGCATAGACCAAGTTCAGCTCGATTTCAAGCAACTTTTGGGATATTTTCCAGTCCCGAGCACTCTAAACTAGTTCCTGCTGGCCTTGGTTTTCAGTGAAATGGACACAGCCAAACTCTTTGAACGTTCACTTTCGAGCTCCTGGGCCGAAATATAATCCCACTTCACTTTAAGACTGAAAGAGTAAACGGGACCGCCTGACGCGCATGGTAATTTTGTTGAACTTCGGCTTGATTTCCTGGGACTTGGGGGATATTTTCCAGTCCAGGAAGCTCTAAACTAACTTCTGAATGCCTTGGTTTTTAGTGAAATGGACACAAGTAAAAGGGGCGCACGCTAGGTTTCCAGGTTGTAGGCCGAAATATAACCCCACTTTATTTTAAGACTGAAAGTGTACACGAAACCGCCTTAAGCGCATCGAAATTTTTAGCCACTATGACTCGATCTGCCAAAACTTGGGGGATATTTTCCAGTCCCGGGGACTCTACCCTAACTCTTGATGGCCTTAGTTTTCAGTCAAATGGTGACAGGTAACAGGAGCGCACGCTCGGTGTCGAGCTTCTAGGCCGAAATGTAGCCCCAGTTCATTTTAAGACTGAAAGAGTAAACGAAACTGCCGTAGGCTTATCGTAATTTTAAGAAAGTATGGCTCAATTTGCCCAAACTTGGAGGATAGCTTCCAGTCTCGAGGATTCTAAACTATCTCCTGATAGACTTAGTTCTTAGGGGAATGGACACAGGTAAAAGGAGAGCACGCTCGGTGTCGAGCTTGTAGAACCGAAATATAGCCCCACTTCATTTTCGGAGTAAACGAGTAGCCGAGACCGCCTTACGCGCATCGTGATTTTGAGCATCTTTGGCTCGATTTGCCGGAATTCGGGGAATATTCTCCAGTCCCGAGGACTCTATGCTAACTCCTGATGAGCGTAGTTTTCAGTGATATGTGCACAGGCAAAAGGAGCGCACGCTCGGTGTTGAGCTTGTCGGCCGAAATATAGCCCCACTTTATTTTAAGACTGAAAGAGTAGCCGAGACCGCCTTACGCGCATCGTGATTTTGAGCAACTTTGGCTCGATCTGCCAGAATTTGGGAAATATTTTCCAGTCCCAAGGACTCTAAACTAACTCCTGATGGCCTAAGATGTCATTGAAATGGACACAGGTAAAATTAGCGCACGCCCGGTCTCGAGCTTCTAGGTCGAAATATAGCCCCCCTTAATTTTAAGACTGAAAGAGTAGCCTAGACCGCCTTACGCGCATCGTGATTTTGGGCCACTTTTGCTCGATTTCCCGGAAGTCGGCGAATAATTTAAAGTCCCGGTGACGCTAAACTAACTCCCGATGACCTTGGTTTGGAGTTTAATGAACACAGCAAAACATTCTGAACGCTCACCTTCGAGCTTCAGGGCCGAAATATAGCCCTACTTAAATTTAAGACTGAAAGAATAGCCGAGAGCCCGTTACGCGCATCGTAATTTTCATCAACTTCGGCGCCATTTCCTGGAACTTGGAGAATATTTTCCAGTCCCGGGGACTCTAAACTAACTCCTGATGGCCTTGGTTTGCAGTGAAATGGACACAGGAAAACTTTTTGAACGATCGCTTTCGAGCTTGTGGGCCTTAATTTAGCCAGACTTCACTTTAAGACTGAAACAGTAGTCGAGATCGCGTTACGCGTATCGTGATTTTGATCAACTTCTGCTCGCTTTCCTGGAACTTGGGGAATATTTTCCAGTCCCGGGGACTCTAAACTAACTCCCGATGGCCATGGTTTGCAGTGAAATTCACAAAGCACAAGTTTTTGAACGCACACTTTCGAGCTTCTAGGCCGAAATATAGTCCCACATCACTTACGATTTAAAGAGTAGCCGAGACCGGCGTGCGCGCATCGTGATTTTGACCAACTTCGGGTCGATATTCCGGAACTTGGGGGATATTTTCCAGTCCCGGGGACTCTAAACTAACTCTTGATGGCCTTGGTTTGCAGTGAAATGGAGACAGCAAAACTTTTTGAACGCTCACCTTCAAGCTTCTGGGCCGAAATATAGCCCACTATACTTTAATACTGAAAAAGTAGCCGAGACCGCCTTACGCGCATCGTGATTTTGAGAAACTTCGGGTGGATTTCCCGGAACTTGGGGGATATTTTCCAGTCCCTTGGACGCTAAACTCGGTGCCGATGGCCTTGTTTTGCAGTGAAATGGACACAGCAAAGCTTGTTGAACCATCACTTTCGAGGTTGTGGGCCGAAATATAGCCATCCTTCACTTTAAGACTGACACAGTAGCCGAGACTACGTTACGCGCATCTTCGGCTCGATTTCCCGGGACTTGAGGGATATTCTCCAGTCCCGGGGACTCTAAACTAACTTCTGATGGCCTTGGTTTGCACTGAAAGTGAGAGAGCAAAACCTTTTAAACACTCACTTTCGAGCTTCTGGGCCGAAATATTACCCCACTTCACTTTAAGACTGAAAGAGTAGCCGAGACCACCTTACGCACATCATCATTTTGACTAACTTCGCCTCGATTTACCGGAACTTGGGTGATATTTTCCAGTCCCGAGGACTCTTAAGTAATCCCTGATTGCCTTGGTTTGCATTGAAATGGATACAGCAAAACTTTTTGAACGCTCACTTTTGAGCTTCTGGGCCGAAATACAGCCCCACTTCACTTTAAGACTGAAAGAGTAGCCGAGAAGGTCTTACGCGCATCGTGATTTTGACCAACGTCTACTCGATTTTCCGGAACTTGGGAAATACATTCCACTCCCGGGGACTCTAAACTAACTCCTGATGGCCTTGGTTTGCAGTGAAATAGACACAGTAATTGTTTTTTGAGCTTTGAGCTTGTGGGCCGAAATAGAGCCCTACTTCACTTTAAGACTCAAGGAGTAGCCGACACCGCCTTAAGCGCACCGTGATTTTGACCAACTTCGGCTCGATTTGCCGGAACTTGGGGGATATTTTCCAGTCCCGGGGACTCTAAAACAACTCCTGATTGTCTTGGTTTTCAGTGAAATGGACACAGCGAAACTTTTTGAACGCTCACTCTCGAGCTTCTGGACCGAAATATAGCCCCACTTTACTTTAAGACTGAAAGAGTAGCCGAGAGCGTGTTGCGCAAATCGTGATTTTGACCAACTTCGGGTCGGTTTCCCGGAACTTGGGGGATATATTCCATTTCCGCGGGCTCTAAACTAACTCCTGATGGCCTTTGTTTTCAGTGAAATGGACAAAGGAAAGCTTTTTGAACACTCTCTTTGTAGCTTCTGGGCTGAATTAGAATCCCACTTCACTTTCAGACTGAAATAGTAGCCCAAACCGCCTGACGCGCTTCGTGAGTTAGACCAAGTGTAGCTCGATTTCACGCAACTTTTGGGATATTTTCCAGTCCGGGGGACTCTAAACTAATTCCGGATGGCCTTGGTTTGCACTGAAATGCGCAGAGTATAATTTTTGGAACGCCCACTTTGGAGCTTCTGGGCCAAAATATAGCCCCACTTCACTTTAAGACTGAAAGAGTAGCCGAGATCGCCTTACGCGCATCGTGATTTTGACCATTTTCGGATCGATTTCTCGGAACTTGGAGGATATTTTCCGGTCCCGGGGACTCTAAAATAACTGCTGATCGCCTTGGCTTGCATTGAAATGGACAGAGCAAAACTTTTTTAACGCTCACCTTCGAGCTTCCTGGCCGAAATAAAGCCCCACTTTACTTTAAGACTTAAAGAGTAACCGAGACCACCTTACGCGCATTGTGATTTTGACAAACTTCGGGTGGATCTCCCGGAACTTGGGGAACATTTCCCAGCCCCTTGGACGCTAAACTAACTCCTGATGGCCTTGTTTTGCAGTTAAATGGACACAGCAAAACTTTTTGAACGCTGACTTTCGAGTTTGTGGGCCGAAATATAGCCACACTTTACTTTAAGACTGAAAGAGTAGCCGAGACCGCATTTCGCGCATCGTGATTTTGATCAACTTCGGCTCGCTCTCCCGGAACTTGGGGAATATTTTCCAGTCCCGGGAACCCTAAACTAACTTTTGATACCTTTGGTTTGCAGTGAAATGCACACAGCAAAACTTTTTGAACGCTCACTTTGGAGCTTCTGGACAGAAATATAGCCCCACTTCACTTTAAGACTGAAAGGGTAGCCTAGACCGTTTTGGGAGCATCGTGATTTTGACCAACTTCAGCTTGATTTACCGGAACTTGGGGAATATTTTGCAGTCCCAGGGACGCTAAACTAACTCGTGATGGCCTTTTTTTTCAGTCAAAGAACACAGCAAAACTTTTTGAACGCTCACTTTCGAGCTTCTAGGCCGAAATATAGCCCCACTTCACTTTAAGACTGAAACAGTAGCCGATACCGCATTTCGCGCATCGTGATTTTGATCAACTTCGGTTCGATTCCCCGAAACTTGGGCAATATTTTTCAGTCCCGGGGACTCTAAACTAACCCCTGATGGCCTTAGTTTGCAGTGAAATGGACACAGCAAAAGTTTTTGAACGCTCACTTTCGAGCTTCTGGCCCGAAATATAGCCCCACTTCACTTTAAGACAAAAAGAGTAGCCGAGACCACTTTAGGGGCATCGTGATTTTGACCAACCTCGGCTCAATTTGCCGGACCTTGGGGCATATTTTCTTGTCCCGGGGACAATAAACTCACTCCTGATGGCCTTGGTTTGCAGTGAAATGAACACAGCAAAACTTTTCGAACGCTCACTTTCGGGCTTCTGGCCCGAAATATAGCCCCACTTCACTTTAAGACTGAAAGAGTAGCCGAAACTACCTTACCCAAATCGTGATTTTGACCAACTTCGGCTCGATTTCCCGGAAGTTGGGGGATATTTTCCAGTCCCGGGGACTCTAAACTAGCTCCTGATGGTTTTGGTTTGCAGTGAATTAAACACAGGGAAACTTTTTGAACACTCACTTTCAAGCTCCTGGGAAGGAATAAAGCCTCACTTCACTTTAAGACTGAAACAGTAAGCGAGACCGCCTAACGCGCACCGTGAATTTTGCCCAACTTCGGCTAAATTTCCCTGAACTTGGGGGATATTTTCCAGTTCCGGGCACTGTAAACTACTTCCCGAGGGCCTTGCTTTGCAGTGAAATACAGCAAAACTGGATACAGCAAAACTTTTTGAACACTCACTTTTGAGCTTCTGGGCGGAAATAAGACCCCACTTCACTTTAAGACTGAAAGAGTAGCCGAGAACGTCTTACGCGCATCGTGATTTTGACCAACGTCTTCTCGATTTTCCGGAACTTGGGAAATATATTGCAGTCCCGGGAACTCTAAACTAACTCCTGATGGCCTTGGTTTGCAGTGAAATGGACACAGCAAACTTTTTGCAGCGCTCACTTTGGAGCTTCTGGGCCGAAATAGAGCCCCACTTCACTTTAAGACTGAAAGAATAGCCGAGGCCGCCTTAGGCGCATCGTGATTTTGACCAACTTCGGCTTGAGTTGCCAGAACTTAAAAGATATTTTCCAGTCCCGGGGACTCTAAACTAACTCATGATGGCCTTGGTTTTCAGTGAAATTGAGAGAGGAAAACTTTTTGAACGCTCACTTTCGAGCTTCTGGACCGAAATATAGCCCTACTTCACTTTAAGACTGAAAGAGTAGCCGAAACCGCCTTACGCGAGTCGTTATTTTGACCAACTTCGTCTCGATTTCGCGGAACTTGGGGGATATTTTCCAGTTCCGGGCACTGTAAACTACTTCCTGAGAGCCTTGCTTTGCAGTGAAATGGGCACAGGATAACTTTTTGAACGCTCACTTTCGAGCTTCTGGGCCAAAATATACAGCCACGTCACTTTAAGACTCAAAGAGAAGCCGAGACTGCTTTCCGCGCATCGTGATTTTGACAAACTTCGGCTCGATTTCCCGGAACTTGGGGGATATTTTGATGTACCGGAGACTGTAAACTATCTCCTGATGTGGCTTGGTTCGCGGTGAAATAGACACAGCAAAACTTTTTGAACTTTCACTTTCGAGCTTCTGGGCCGAAATATAGCCCGAGTTCACTTTAAAGAATGAAAGAATAGCCGCGACCGCCTTACGCGCATCGTGATTTTGACCAACTTTGGCTCGATTTCCCGGGAAATGGGGAATATTTTCCGGTACGGGGGACTCTAAAGTAACTCCTGATTGCCTTGGTTTGCATTGAAATGGAGAGAGCAAAACGTTTTCAACGCTCCCCTTCGGGCTTCTGAGCCGAAATATAGCCCCACTTCAGTTTAAGACTGAAAGAGTAGCCGACACCGTCTTACGCGCATCGTGATTTTGACCAACTTCGGCTCGATTTCCCGAAACTTCGGGGATATATTCAAGTCCCAAGGAGTCTAAACGAAACCCTGATGGCGTTGGTCTGCAGTGAAATGGACACAGCAAATTTTTTTGAACGCTTACTTTCGAAATTCTGGGCCGAAAGATAGCCCCACTTCACTTTATGAGTGAAAGAGTAGCCGAGACCGCCTTACACGCATCGTGATTTTGAACAACTTCGCCTTGAGTTGCCAGAACTTAAGGGATATTTTCCAGTCCCGTGGACTCTAAACTAACTCATGATGGCCTTGGTTTTCAGTTAAACCGAGAGAGCAAAACTTTTTGAACGCTCACTTTCGAGCTTCTGGGCCGAAATATACAGCCACGTCACTTTAAGACTAAAAGAGTAGCCGAGACTGCTCTACGCGCATCGTGATTTTGACAAACTTCGGCTCGATTTCCCGGGACTTGGGGAATATTTTGATGTCCCGGACACTGTAAACAATCTGCTGATGTGGCTTGGTTTGCGGTGAAATGGACACAGCAAAACTCTTTGAACTTTCACTTTCTAGCTTCTGGGCCGAAATATAGCCCCACTTCACTTTAAGAATAAAAGAGTAGCCGAGACCGCCTTACGCGCATCGTGATTTTGACAAAATTCGGCTCGATTTGCCCGAAGTTGGGCGATATTTTCAAGTCCCGAGGAGTCTAAACTAACTCCTGATGGCCTTGGTTTCCAGTGAAATGAACACAGCAAAACTTTTTGAACTTTCACTTTCTAGGTTCTCGACCGAAATATAGCCCCAGTTCACTTTAAGAATGAAAGAGTAGCCGAGACCGCCTTATGCGCATAGTGATTTCGACAAAATTCGGCTCGATTTGCCCGAAATTGGGCGATATTTTCCAGTCCCGAGGAGTCTAAACTAACTCCTGATGGCCTTGGTTTGCAGTGAAATGAACACAGTAACACTTTTTGAAGGCTTATTTTCGAGCTTTTGGGATGAAATATAGCCCAACTTCACTTTAAGACTGAATGAGTAGCCGAGACCGCCTTACGCGCATCGTGATTTTGAGCAACTTCCGCTCCATTTTCTAGAATTTTGGCCATATTTTCAAGTCGCGGGGACTCTAAACTAACTCATGATGGCCTTGGTTTGCAGTGAAATGGACGCAGGAAAAGTTTTTGAACGCTCAGTTTCGAGCTTCTGGGCCGAAATACAACCGTGCTTTACTTTAAGACTGAAATAGTAGCCGAGACCGCCTTACGAGCATGGTGATTTTGACCAAGTTCAGCTCGATTTCCCGGAACTTGGGGAATATTTTCCAGTCCGGGGCACTTTAAATTAACTCCTGATGGCCTTGGTTTGCAGTTAAATGCAGAAAGCGTAACTTTTTAAAGGGTCACTTTCGAGCTTCTGGGCCGAAATGTAGCCCCACTTTACTTTAAGACTGAAAGAGTAGCCGAGACCGTCTTACGCGCATCGTGATTTTAACCAACTTCCGTTCGATTTCCCGGAACTTCGGGGATATATTCCAGTCCCGGGGACTCTAAACTAACTGCTGATGGGCTTGGTTTGCAGTGGAATGGACACAGCACATTTTTTTGAACGCTCAATTTCGAGCTTCTCGGCCGAAATATAGCCCTACTTCACTTTAAGACTGAAAGAGTAGCCGAGACCGCCTTACGCGCATAGTGATTTTGACAAAATTCGGCTCGATTTCCCCGAACTTGGGCGATATTTTCCAGTCCCGAGGAGTCTAAACTAACTCCTGATGGCCTTGGTTTGCAGTGAAATGAACACAGCAAAACATTTTGAACTTTCACTTTCTAGCTTCTCGGCCGAAATATAGCCCCAGTTCACTTTAAGAAGGAAAGAGTAGCCTAGACCGCCTTACGCGCATCGTGATTTTGACAAAATTCGGCTCGATTTGCCCGAAATTGGGCGATATTTTCCAGTCCCGAGGAGTCTAAACTAACTCCTGATGGCCTTGGTTTGCAGTGAAATGAACACAGTAACACTTTTTGAAGGCTTATTTTCGAGCTTTTGGGATGAAATATAGCCCAACTTCACTTTAAGACTGAATGAGTAGCCGAGACCGCCTTACGCGCATCGTGATTTTGAGCTACTTCCGCTCGATTTTCTAGAATTTTGGCCATATTTTCAAGTCCCAGCGACTCTAAACTAACTCCTGATGGCCTTGGTTCGCAGTGAAATGGACGCAGGAAAAGTTTTTGAACGCTCAGTTTCGAGCCTCTGGGCCGAAATACAACCGTATTTCACTTTAAGACTGAAATAGTAGCCGAGACCGCCTTACGAGCATCGTGATTTTGACCAAGTTCAGCTCGATTTCCCGGAACTTGGTTGATATTTTCCAGTCCGGGGGACTTTAAACTAACTCCTGATTGCCTTGGTTTGCAGTTAAATGCACAAAGCGTAACTTTTTAAAGGGTCACTTTCGAGCTTCTGGGCCGAAATATAGCCCCACTTTACTTTAAGACTGAAAGAGTAGCCAAGACCGTCTTACGCGCATCGTGATTTTGACCAACTTCCGTTCGATTTCCCGGAACTTCGGGGATATATTCCAGTCCCGGGGACTCTAAACTAACTGCTGATGGCCTTGGTTTGCAGTGAAATGGACACAAAACATTTTTTTGAACAATCACTTTCGAGCTTCTCGGCCGAAGTATAGCCCTATTTCACTTTACGACTGAAAGAGTAGCCGAGA
This sequence comes from Orbicella faveolata, assembly GCF_042242905.1. Lineage (NCBI taxonomy): Eukaryota > Metazoa > Cnidaria > Anthozoa > Scleractinia > Merulinidae > Orbicella > Orbicella faveolata. Next base: position 35,058,522 of record NW_028301539.1, read on the forward strand.
CCGCCTTACGCGCATCGTAATTTTGACCAACTTCGGCTCGATTTCCCGGAAGTTGGCAAATATTTTTAATTCCCGGGGAAGCTAAACTAACTTCCGATGGCCTTAGTTTGGAGTTAAATGGACCCAGCAAAACTTTTTGAACGCTCACTTTCGGGCTTATGGGTCGAAATATAGCCCCAGTTCACTTTAAGAATGAAAGAGTAGCCGAGACCGCCTTACGCGCATCGTGATTTTGGGATACCTTGGCTCGATTTCCCGCAAATAGGGGGATATTTTCCAGTCCCGGGGACTCTAAACTAACTCCTGATGGCCTTGGTTTCCAGTGAAATGGACACAGGAACACTTTTTGAACGCGCACTTTCGAGCTTGCTGGCCGAAATATAGCCCTACTTCTTTTTAAGACTGAAAGAGTAGGCGGGAGCGCCTTACGCGCATTGTGATTTTGAGGATCTTCGGCTCGATCTGGCGAAACTTGGGAGATATTTTCCAGTCCCAAAGTCTCTAAACTCACTCCTGATTGTCTAAGATGTGAGTGAAATAGAGACAAAAATTTTTGAACCCTTACTTTCGAGCTTCTGGAGTTAAATCTAAGCCCACTTTACCTTAAGACTGAAAGAGTAGCCGAGACCCCCTTAAGCGCATCGTGATTTTGACTAACTTGGGGTGGATTTCCCGTAACTTGGGGGATATTTCCAGTGCCTTGGACGCTAAACTAAGTCGTGATGGCCTTGTTTTGCAGTGAAATGGACACAGCAAAACTTTTGAAACACTCAGTTTCGAGCTTCTGGGCCGAAATATTGCCCCACTTCTCTTTAAGACTGAGAGAGTAGCCGAGACCGCCGTACGCGCGTTGTGATTTTGACCAACTTCGGTTAAATTTCCCGGAACTTGGGGGATATTTTCCAGTCCCGGGAACTCTAAACTGACCCCCGACGTCCTTGGTCTGCAGTAAAATGGACACAACAAAACTTTTTGAACGCTCACTTTTGAGCTTCTGGGCCGAAATATAGCTCCACTTCACTTTAAGAGTGAAAGAGTAGCCGAGACCGCCCTACGCCCATCGTAAGTTTGACCAACTTCGGCTCGATTTTCCGGAACTTGGGGGATATCTTCCAGTCCCGCGGACTCTAAAGTAACTCCTGATGGCCTTGCTCTGGAGTGAAATGGACACAGCAAAACTTTTTGAACGCTCACTTTCCAGCTTGTGGGCGGAAATATTGCCCCAGTTCACTTTAAGAATGAAAGAGTAACCGGGACCGCCTTACGCGCATCGTGATTTTGACAAAATTCGGCTCGATTTGCCCGAACTTGGGCGATATTTTCAAGTCCCGGGGTCTCTAAACCAACTCCCGATTGCCTTGGTTTGCAGTGAAATGGACGCAGGAAAACCTTTTGAACGCTCAGTTTCGAGCTTCTAAGCCGAAATACAACCCTATTTCAGTTTAAGACTGAAATAGTAGCCGAGACCGCCTTACGAGCATCGTGATTTTGACCAAGTTCAGCTCGCTTTCCCGGAACTTGGGGGATATTTTCCAGTCCGGGGGACTTTAAACTAACTCCTGATGGCCTTGGTTTGCAGTTAAATGCACAAAGCGTAACTTTTTAAAGGGTCACTTTCGAGCTTCTCGGCCGAAATATAGCCCAACTTTACTTTAAGACTGAAAGAGTAGCCGAGACCGCCTTACGCCCATCGTAATTTTGACCAACTTCGGCTCGATTTCCCGGAACTTGGGGGATATTTTCCAGTCCCGCAGACTCTAAAGTAACTCCTGATGGCCTTGCTCTGGAGTGAAATGGACAGAGCACAACTTTTTGAACGCTCACTTTCCAGCTTCTGGGCGGAAATATTGCCCCAGTTCACTTTAAGAATAAAAGAGTAACCGGGACCGCCTTACGCGCATCGTGATTTTGACCAACTTTGGCTCGATTTCCCGGGAAATGGGATATATTTTCCGGTACCAGGGACTCTAAACTAACTCCTGGTTGGTTTGCAGTGAAATGGACACAGCACAACTTTTTGAACGCTCACTTTTGAGCTTCTCGGCCGAAGCATAGCCCTACTTCACTTTAAGACTGAAAGACTAGCCGTGACCGCCTTACGCGCATCGTGATTTTGGGCTACTTCGGCTCGATTTCCCGGAACTTGGGTTAGACCAAGTTCAGCTCGATTTCACGCAACTTTTGGGATATTTTCCAGTCCCGGGCACTCTAAACTAATTCCTGATGGCCTTGGTTTTCAGTGAAATGGACACAGCCAAACTCTTTGAACGTTCACTTTCGAATTTCTGGGCCGGAATATAGCCCCACTTCACTTTAAGACTGAAAGAGTAGCCGGGACCGCCTTACGCGCATGGTAATTTTGTCGAACTTCGGCTTGATTTCCTGGGACTTGGGGGATATTTTCCACTCCCGGAAGCTCTAAACTAACTCCTGACTGCCTTGGTTTTTAGTCAAATGGACACAGGTAAAAGGGGCGGACGCTAGGTTTCCAGGTTGTAGGCCGAAATATAGCCCCACTCTATTTTAAGACTGAAAGTGTACACGAAACCGCCTTAAGCGCATCGCAATTTTTAGCCACTATGGCTCGATATGCCAAAACTTGGGGGATATTTTCCAGTCCCGGGGACTCTACCCTAACTCTTGATGGCCTTAGTTTTCAGTCAAATGGTGACAGGTAACAGGAGCGCACGCTCGGTGTCGAGCTTCTAGGCCGAAATGTAGCCCCAGTTCATTTTAAAACTGAAAAAGTAAACGAACTGCCGTAGGCTTATCGTAATTTTAAGAAAGTATGGCTCAATTTGCCCAAACTTGGAGGACAGCTTCCAGTCTCGAGGATTCTAAACTATCTCCTGATGGACTTAGTTCTTAGTGAAATGGACACAGGTAAAAGGAGAGCACGCTCGGTGTCGAGCTTGTAGAACTGAAATATAGCCCCACTTCATTTTCGGAGTAAACGAGTAGCCGAGACCGCCTTACGCGCATCGTGATTTTGAGCATCTTTGGCTCAATTTGCCGGAATTCGGGGAATATTCTCCAGTCCCGAGTACTCTATGCTAACTCCTGATGAGCGTAGTTTTCAGTGATATGTGCACAGGCAAAAGGAGCGCACGCTCGGTGTTGAGCTTGTCGGCCGAAATATAGCCCCACTTCATTTTAAGACTGAGAGAGTAGCCGAGACCGCCTTACGCGCATCGTGATTTTGAGCAACTTTGGCTCGATCTGCCAGAATTTGGGAAATATTTTCCAGTCCCAAGGACTCTAAACTAACTCCTGATGGCCTAAGATGTCAGTGAAATGGACACAGGTAAAATTAGCGCACGCCCGGTCTCGAGCTTGTAGGTCGAAATATAGCCCCCCTTAATTTTAAGACTGAAAGAGTAGCCGAGACCGCCTTACGCGCATCGTGATTTTGGGCAACTTTTGCTCGATTTTCCGGAAGTCGGCGAATAATTTAAAGTCCCGGGGACGCTAAACTAACTCCCGATGACCTTGGTTTGCAGGTTAATGAACACAGCAAAACATTCCGAACGCTCACCTTCGAGGTTCAGGGCCGAAATATAGCCCTACTTAAATTTAAGACTGCAAGAATAGCCGAGAGCCCGTTACGCGCATCGTAATTTTCATCAACTTCGGCGCCATTTCCTGGAACTTGGAGAATATTTTCCAGTCCCGGGGACTCTATAATAACTCCTGATGGCCTTGGTTTGCAGTGAAATGGACACATCAAAACTTTTTGAACGCTCACTTTCGAGCTTGTGGGCCTAAATATAGCCACACTTCACTTTAAGACTGAAACAGTAGCCGAGACCGCGTTACGCGCATCGTGGTTTTGATCAACTTCTGCTCGCTTTCCTGGAACTTGGGGAATATTTTCCAGTCCCGGGGACTCTAAACTAACTCCTGATGGCCATGGTTTGCAGTGAAATTCACACAGCACAAGTTTTTGAACGCACACTTTCGAGCTTCTAGGCCGAAATATAGTCCCACATCACTTACGACTTAAAGAGTAGCCGATACCGGCGTGCGCACATCGTGATTTTGACCAACTTAGGGTCGATATTCCGGAACTTGGGGGATAATTTCCAGTCCCAGGGACTCTAAACTAACTCTTGATGGCCTTGGTTTGCAGTGAAATGGAGACAGCAAAACTTTTTGAACGCTCACCTTCAAGCTTCTGGGCCGAAATATAGCCCACTTTACTTTAATACTGAAAAAGTAGCCGAGACCGCCTTACGCGCATCGTGATTTTGACAAACTTGGGGTGGATTTCCCGGAACTTGGGGGATATTTTCCAGTCCCTTGGACACTAAACTAGGTGCCGATGGCCTTGTTTTGCAGTGAAATGGACACAGCAAAGCTTTTTGAACGCTCACTTTCGAGCTTGTGGGCCGAAATTTAGCCATACTTCACTTTAAGACTGAAACAGTAGCCGACACCACGTTTCGCGCATCGTGATTTTGATCAACTTCGGCTCGATTTCCCGGAACTTGCGAAATATTTTCCAGTTCCGGGGACTCTAAACGAACTCGTGCTGGTCTTGGTTTGCAGTGAAACGGAAACAGAAAAAGTTTTTGAACGCATACTTTCGAGCTTCTGGACCGAAATAGAACCCCACTTCACTTGAAGACTGAAAGAGTAGCCGAGACTGCCTTACGTGCATCGTGATTTTGAGCAACTTCGGCTGGATTTTCCGGAACTAAGGGGATATATTCCAGTTCTGAGGACTCTAAACTAATTCCTGATGGCCTTGGTTTGCAGTAAAATGGACCCAGCAAAACTTTTTGAACGCTCAATTTCGAGCTTCTGGGCCAACATATAGCCCCCCATTACTTTAACACTGAAAGAGTAGCCGAGACCGCCTTACGCGCATCGTGATTTTGACAAACTTCGGGTTGATTTCCCGGAACATGGGGGATATTTTCCAGTCCCGGGGAGTGTCAACTAACTCCTGCTTGTCTTGGTTTGCAGTGAAATGGACACAGCGAAAGTTTTTGAACGCTCACTCTCGAGCTTCTGGGCCGAAATAGAGCCCCATTTTACTTTAAGACTGAAAGAGTAGGCGAGACCGTCTTGAGCGAATCGTGATTTTGACCAATTTCGCCTTTATTTCCCGAAACTTGGGGGATATATTCCAGTCAAACGGACGCTAAAGTAACTCCTGATGACCTTGGTTTTCAGTGAAATGGACAGAGCACAACTTTTGAGCTTCTGGGCAGAAATATAGCCCCACTTTACTTTAAGACTGAAAGAGTAGATGAGACCGCCTTACGCGCATCGTAATTTTGACGAACTTCGAATGGATTTCCCGGAACTTGGGGGATATTTTGCAGTCCTTTGGACGCTCAACTAAGTCCTGATGGCCTTGTTTTGAAGTAAAATGGACACAACAAAACTTTTTGAACGCTCACTTTCTAGCTTGTGAGCCGAAATATAGCCCCACTTCACTTTAGGACTGACACAGTAGCCGAGACCACGTTACACGCATCATGAATTTGATCAACTTCGGCTCGATTTCCCGGGACTTGGGGGATATTCTCCAGTCCCGGGGACTCTAAAGTAACTTCTGATGGCCTTGGTTTGCACTGAAAGTGACAGAGCAAAACTTTTTAAACACTCACTTTCGAGCTTCTGGGCCGAAATATTGCCCCACTTCACTTTAAGACTGAAAGAGTAGCCGAGACCACCTTACGCACATCGTGATTTTGACCAACTTCGGCTCGATTTACCGGAACTTGGGGTATGTTTTCGAGTCCCGACGACTGTTAAGTAACCCCTGATGGCCTTGGTTTGCATTGAAATGGATACAGCAAAACTTTTTGAACGCTCACTTTTGAGCTTCTGGGCCGAAATGTAGCCCCACTTCACTTTAAGACTGAAAGAGTAGCCGAGAAGGTCTTACGCGCATCGTGATTTTGACCAACGTCTTCTCGATTTTCCGGAACTTGGGAAACACATTCCACTCCCGGGAACTCTAAACTAACTCCTGATAGCCTTGGTTTCCAGTGAAATAGACAATAATTTTTTTTGAGCTTTGAGCTTGTGGGCCGAAATAGAGCCCCACTTTTACTTTAAGACTGAAGGAGTAGCCGACACCGCCTTAAGCGCACCGTGATTTTGACCAACTTCGGCTTGATTTGCCGGAACTTGGGGGATATTTTCCAGTCCCGGGGACTCTAAACTAACTCCTGATTGTCTTGGCTTCCAGTGAAATGGACACAGCGAAACTTTTTGAACGCTCACTCTCGAGCTTCTGGACCGAAATATAGCCCCACTTTACTTTAAGACTGAAAGAGTAGCCGAGAGCGTTTTGGGAGCATCGTGATTTTGACCAACTTCAGCTCGAGTTACCGGAACTTGGGGAATATTTTCCAGTCCCAGGGACACTAAACTAACTGGTGATGGCCTTGTTTCTCAGTCAAAGAACAAAGCAAAACTTTTTGAATGCTCACTTTCGGGCTTCTGGGCCGAAATATAGCCCCACTTCACTTTAAGACTGAAACAGGAGCCGATACCGCATGTCGCGCATCGTGATTTTTATCAACTTCGGTTCGAATCCCCGGAAATTGGGCAATATTTTTGAGACCCGGGGACTCTAAACTAACCCCTGATGGCCTTGGTTTTCAGTGAAATGGACACAGCAAAACTTTTTGAACGCTCACTTTCGGGCTTCTGGCCCGAAATATAGCCCCACTTCACTTTAAGACAGAAAGAGTAGCCGAGACCACTTTAGGGGCATCGTGATTTTGACCAACCTCGGCTCAATTTCCCGGACCTTAGGGCATATTTTCTTGGTCCGGGGACGCTAAACTAAGTCCTGATGGCCTTGCTTTGAAGTGAAATGAACACAGCAAAACTTTTCGAACGCTCACTTTCGGGCTTCTGGCCCGAAATATAGCCCCACTTCACTTTAAGACTGAAAGAGTAGCTAAGACTACCTTACGCAAATCGTGATTTTCACCAACTTCGGCTCGATTTCCCGGAACTTGGGGGATATTTTCCAGTCCTGGGGACTCTAAACTAGCTCCTGATGGCTTTGGTTTGCAGTGAAATAAACACAGGGAAACTTTTTGAACGCTCACTTTCAAGCTCCTGGGCAGGAATAAAGCCTCACTTCACTTTAAGACTGAAACAGTAAGCGAGACCGCCTAACGCACACCGTGATTTTGGCCAACTTTGGCTAAATTTCCCTGAATTTGGGGGATATTTTCCAGTCCCGAAGACTCTTAAGTAACCTCTGATGGCATTCGTTTGCATTGAAATGGATACAGCAAAACTTTTTGAACGCTCACTTTTGAGCTTCTCGGCCGAAATATAGCCCCACTTCACTTTAAGACTGAAAGACTAGCTAAGACCGTCTTGCGCGCATCGTGATTTTGACCAACGTCTTCTCCATTTTCCGGAACTTGGGAAATATATTGCAGTCCCCGGAACTCTAAACTAACTCCTGATGGCCTTGGTTTTCAGTGAAATGGACACAGCAAATGTTTTGCAGCGCTCACTTTGGAGCTTCTGGGCCGAAATAGAGCCCCACTTCACTTTAAGACTGAAAGAATAGCCGAGGCCGCCTTAGGCGCATCGTGATTTTGACCAACTTCGGCTTGAGTTGCCAGAACTTAAAAGATATTTTCCAGTCCCGTGGACTCTAAACTACCTCATGATGGCCTCGGTTTTCAGCGAAATTCAGAGAGGTAAACTTTTTGAACGCTTACTTTGGAGGTTCTGGACCGAAATATAGCCCTACTTCACTTTAAGACTTAAAGAGTAGCCCAGACCGCCTTACGCGAATCGTTATTTTGACCAACTTCGTCTAGAGTTCGCGGAACTTGGGGGATATTTTCCAGTTGCGGGCACTGTAAACTACTTCCTGAGGGCCTTGCTTTGCAGTGAAATGGGCACAGGATAACTTTTTGAACGCTCACTGTCGAGCTTCTGGGCCGAAATATACAGCCACGTCACTTTAAGACTCAAAGAGTAGCCGAGACTGCTTTACGCGCATCGTGATTTTGACAAACTTCGGCTCGATTTCCCGCAACTTGGGGGATATTTTGATGTCCCGGAGACTGTAAACTATCTCCTGATGTGGCTTGGTTCGCGGTGAAATGGACACAGCAAAACTTTTTGAACTTTCACTTTCGAGCTTCTGGGCCGAAATATAGCCCGAGTTCACTTTAAGAATGAAAGAATAGCCGACACCTCCTTATGCGCATCGTGATTTTGACCAACTTTGGCTCGATTTCCCGGCAAATGGGGAATATTTTCCGGTACCGGGGACTCTAAAGTAACTCCTGATTGCCTTGGTTTGCATTGAAATGGAGAAAGCAAAACTTTTTCAACGCTCCCCTTCGGGCTTCTGAGCCGAAATATAGCCCCACTTCAGTTTAAGACTGAAAGAGTAGCCGACACCGTCTTACGCGCATCGTGATTTTGACCACCTTCGGCTCGATTTCCCGGAACTTCGGGGATATATTCCAGTCCCGGGGACTGCAAACTAACTGCTGATGGCCTTGGTTTGCAGAGAAATGGACACAAAACATTTTTTTTGAACGCTCACTTTCGAGCTTCTCGGCCGAAATATAGCCCTACTTCACTTTAAGACTGAAAGAGTAGCCGAGACCGCCTTACGCGCATCGTAATTTTGACCAACTTCGGGTCGATTTCCCGGAAGTTGGCGAATATTTTCAATTCCCGGGGAAGCTATACTAACTTCCGATGGCCTTAGTTTGCAGTTAAATGGACACAGCAAAACTTTTTGAACGCTCACTTTCGAGCTTCTGGGTCGAAATATAGCCCCACTTAACTTTAAGACTGAAAGAGTAGCGGAGACCGCCTTACGCGCATCGTGATTTTGGGATACTTCGGCTGGATTTCCCGCAAATAGGGGGATATTTTCCAGTTCCGGGGACTCTAAACTAACTCCTGGTGGCCTTGGTTTCCAGTGAAATGGACACAGGAACACTTTTTGAACGCGCACTTTCGAGCTTGCTGGCCGAAATATAGCCCTACTTCTTTTTAAGACTGAAAGAGTAGGCGGGAGCGCCTTACGCGCATTGTGATTTTGAGGATCTTCGGCTCGATCTGGCGAAACTTGGGAGATATTTTCCAGTCCCAAAGTCTCTAAACTCACTCCTGATTGTCTAAGATGTGAGTGAAATAGAGACAAAAATTTTTGAACCCTTACTTTCGAGCTTCTGGAGTTAAATCTAAGCCCACTTTACCTTAAGACTGAAAGAGTAGCCGAGACCCCCTTAAGCGCATCGTGATTTTGACTAACTTCGGGTGGATTTCCCGTAACTTGGGGGATATTTCCAGTCCCTTGGACGCTAAACTAAGTCGTGATGGCCTTGTTTTGCAGTGAAATGGACACAGCAAAACTTTCTAAACACTCAGTTTCGAGCTTCTGGGCCGAAATATTGGCCCACTTCACTTTAAGACTGAAAGAGTAGCCGAGACCGCCGTACGCGCGTCGTGATTTTGACCAACTTCGGTTAAATTTCCCGGAACTTGGGGGATATTTTCCAGTCCCGGGGACTCTAAACTGACCCCCGACGTCCTTGCTCTGCAGTAAAAGGGACACAGCAAAAGGTTTTGAACGCTCACTTTTGAGCTTCTGGGCCGAAATATAGCTCCACTTCACTTTAAGAGTGAAAGAGTAGCCGAGACCGCCTTACGCCCATCGTAATTTTGACCAACTTCGGCTCGATTTCCCGGAACTTGGGGGATATTTTCCAGTCCCGCGGACTCTAAAGTAACTCCTGATGGCCTTGCTCTGGAGTGAAATTGACACAGCAAAACTTTTTGAACGCTCACTTTCCAGCTTCTGTGCGGAAATATTGCCCCAGTTCACTTTAAGAATGAAAGAGTAACCGGGACCGCCTTACGCGCATCGTGATTTTGACCAACTTTGGCTCGATTTCCCGGAAAATGGGGGATATTTTTCGGTACCGGGGACTCTAAACTAACTCCTGATTGCCTTGGTTTGCAGTGAAATGGACACAGCACAACTTTTTGAACGCTCACGTTTGAGCTTCTGGGCCGAAGCATAGCCCCACTTCACTTTAAGAGTGAAAGAGTAGCCGGGACCGCCTTACGCGCATGGTAATTTTGTCGAACTTCGGCTTGATTTCCTGGGACTTGGGGGATATTTTCCACTACCGGAAGCTCTAAACTAACTCCTGAATGCCTTGGTTTTTAGTCAAATGGACACAGCTAAAAAAGGCGCACGCTAGGTTTCCAGGTTGTAGGCCGAAATATAGCCCCACTCTATTTTAAGACTGAAAGTGTACGCGAAACCACCTTAAGCGCATCGAAATTTTTAGCCACTATGGCTCGATATGCCAAAACTTGGGGGATATTTTCCAGTCCCGGGGACTCTACCCTAACTCTTGATGGCCTTAGCTTTCAGTCAAATGGTCACAGGTAACAGGAGCGCACGCTCGGTGTCGAGCTTCTAGGCCGGAATGTAGCCCCAGTTCATTTTAAGACTGAAAGAGTAAACGAAACTGCCGTAAGCTTATCGTAATTTTAAGAAAGTATGGCTCAATTTGCCGAAACTTGGAGGATAGCTTCCAGTCTCGAGGATTCTAAACTATCTCCTGATGGACTTAGTTCTTAGTGAAATGGACACAGGTAAAAGGAGAGCACGCTCGGTGTCGAGCTTGTAGAACCGAAATATAGCCCCACTTCATTTTCGGAGTAAACGAGTAGCCGAGACCGCCTTACGCGCATCGTGATTTTGAGCATCTTTGGCTCGATTTGCCGGAATTCGGGGAATATTCTCCAGTCCCGAGGACTCTATGCTAACTCCTGATGAGCTTAGTTTTCAGTGATATGTACACAGGCAAAAGGAGCGCACGCTCGGTGTTGAGCTTGTCGGCCGAAGTATAGCCCCACTTCATTTTAAGACTGAAAGAGTAGCCGAGACCGCCTTACGCGCATCGTGATTTTGAGCAACTTTGGCTCGATCTGCCAGAATTTGGGAAATATTTTCCAGTTCCAAGGACTCTAAACTAACTCCTGATGGCCTAAGATGTCAGTGAAATGGACACAGGTAAAATTAGCGCACGCCCGGTCTCGAGCTTGTAGGTCGAAATATAGCCCCCCTTAATTTTAAGACTGAAAGAGTAGCCGAGACCGCCTTACGCGCATCGTGATCTTCGGCCACTTTTGCTCGACTTCCCGGAAGTTGGCGAATAATTTAAAGTCCCGGGGACGCTAAACTAACTCCCGATGACCTTGAAGGCTCATTTTCGACCTTGTGGGCCTAAATATAGCCAGACTTCACTTTAAGACTGAAACAGTAGCCGAGACCGCGTTACGCGCATCGTGATTTTGATCAACTTCTGCTCGCTTTCCTGGAATTTGGGGAATATTTTCCAGTCCCGGGGACTCTAAACTAACTCCTGATGGCCATGGTTTGCAGCGAAATTCACACAGCACAAGTTTTTAAACGCACACTTTCGAGCTTCTAGGCCGAAATATAGTCCCACATCACTTACGATTTAAAGAGTAGCCGAGACCGGTGTGCGCGCATCGTGGTTTTGACCAACTTCGGGTCGATATTCCGGAACTTGGGGGATATTTTCCAGTCCCAGGGACTCTAAACTAACTCTTGATGGCCATGGTTTGCAGTGAAATAAAGACAGCAAAACTTTTTGGACGCTCACCTTCAAGCTTCTGGGCCGAAATATACCCCAATTTACTTTAATACTGAAAAAGTAGCCGAGACCGCCCTACCCGCATCGTGATTTTGACAAACTTCGGGTGGATTTCCCGGAACTTGGGGGATATTTTCCAGTCCCTTGGACGCTAAACTAGGTGCCGATGGCCTTCTTTTGCAGTGAAATGGACACAGCAAAGCTTTTTGAACGCTCACTTTCGAGCTCGTGGGCCAAAATATAGCCATACTTCACTTTAAGACTGACACAGTAGCCGAGACCACGTTTCGCGCATCGTGATTTTGATCAACTTCGGCTCGATTTCCCGGAACTTGCGAAATATTTTCCAGTCCCGAGGACTCTAAACTAACTCGTGCTGGTCTTGGTTTGCAGTGAAACGGAAACAGAAAAAAGTTTTTGAACGCATACTTTCGAGCTTCTGGACCGAAACAGAACCCCACTTCACTTGAAGACTGAAAGAGTAGCCGATACCGCCTTACGTGCATCGTGATTTTGAGCAACTTCGGCTCGATTTGCCGGAACTAAGGGGATATATTCCAGTTCTGAGGACTCTAAACTAATTCCTGATGGCCTTGGTTTGCAGTAAAATGGACCCAGCAAAACTTTTTGAACGCTCAATTTCGAGCTTCTGGGCCAACATATAGCCCCCCGCTACTTTAACACTGAAAAAGTAGCCGAGACCGCCTTACGCGCATCGTGATTTTGAGCAACTTTGGCTCGATCTGCCAGAATTTGGGAAATATTTTCCAGTTCCAAGGACTCTAAACTAACTCCTGATGGCCTAAGATGTCAGTGAAATGGACACAGGTAAAATTAGCGCACGCCCGGTCTCGAGCTTGTAGGTCGAAATATAGCCCCCCTTAATTTTAAGACTGAAAGAGTAGCCGAGACCGCCTTACGCGCATCGTGATCTTCGGCCACTTTTGCTCGACTTCCCGGAAGTTGGCGAATAATTTAAAGTCCCGGGGACGCTAAACTAACTCCCGATGACCTTGAAGGCTCATTTTCGACCTTGTGGGCCTAAATATAGCCAGACTTCACTTTAAGACTGAAACAGTAGCCGAGACCGCGTTACGCGCATCGTGATTTTGATCAACTTCTGCTCGCTTTCCTGGAACTTGGGGAATATTTTCCAGTCCCGGGGACTCTAAACTAACTCCTGATGGCCATGGTTTGCAGCGAAATTCACACAGCACAAGTTTTTGAACGCACACTTTCGAGCTTCTAGGCCGAAATATAGTCCCACATCACTTACGATTTAAAGAGTAGCCGAGACCGGTGTGCGCGCATCGTGGTTTTGACCAACTTCGGGTCGATATTCCGGAACTTGGGGGATATTTTCCAGTCCCAGGGACTCTAAACTAACTCTTGATGGCCATGGTTTGCAGTGAAATAAAGACAGCAAAACTTTTTGGACGCTCACCTTCAAGCTTCTGGGCCGAAATATACCCCAATTTACTTTAATACTGAAAAAGTAGCCGAGACCGCCCTACCCGCATCGTGATTTTGACAAACTTCGGGTGGATTTCCCGGAACTTGGGGGATATTTTCCAGTCCCTTGGACGCTAAACTAGGTGCCGATGGCCTTCTTTTGCAGTGAAATGGACACAGCAAAGCTTTTTGAACGCTCACTTTCGAGCTCGTGGGCCAAAATATAGCCATACTTCACTTTAAGACTGACACAGTAGCCGAGACCACGTTTCGCGCATCGTGATTTTGATCAACTTCGGCTCGATTTCCCGGAACTTGCGAAATATTTTCCAGTCCCGAGGACTCTAAACTAACTCGTGCTGGTCTTGGTTTGCAGTGAAACGGAAACAGAAAAAAGTTTTTGAACGCATACTTTCGAGCTTCTGGACCGAAACAGAACCCCACTTCACTTGAAGACTGAAAGAGTAGCCGATACCGCCTTACGTGCATCGTGATTTTGAGCAACTTCGGCTCGATTTGCCGGAACTAAGGGGATATATTCCAGTTCTGAGGACTCTAAACTAATTCCTGATGGCCTTGGTTTGCAGTAAAATGGACCCAGCAAAACTTTTTGAACGCTCAATTTCGAGCTTCTGGGCCAACATATAGCCCCCCGTTACTTTAACACTGAAAAAGTAGCCGAGACCGCCTTACGCGCATCGTGATTTTGACCAACGTCTTCTCGATTTTCCGGAACTTGGGAAATACATTGCAGACCCGGGGACTCTAAACTAACTCCTGATGGCCTTGGTTTGCAGTGAAATGGACACAGCAAATTTTTTGGAGCGCTCACTTTCGAGCTTCTGGGCCGAAATAGAGCCCCACTTCACTTTAAGACTAAAAAAGTAGCCGAGGCCGCCGTAGGCGCATCATGATTTTGATCAACTTCGGCTTGAGTTGCCAGAACTTAAAAATTTTTTTCCAGTCCCCGGGACTCTAAACTAACTCATGATGGCCTTGGTTTTAAGTGAAATCCCGAGAGGAAAACTTTTTGAACGTTCACTTTGGAGCTTCTGGACCGAAATATAGCCCTACTTCACTTTAAGACTTAAAGAGTAGCCGAGACCGCCTTACGCGAGTCGTTATTTTGACCAACTTCGTCTCGATTTCGCGGAACTTGGGGGATATTTTCCAGTTCCAAGCACTGTAAACTACTTCCTGAGGGCCTTGCTTTGCAGTGAAATGGGCACAGCATAACTTTTTGAACGCTCACTTTCGAGCTTCTGGGGCGAAATATACAGCCACGTCACTTTGAGACTTAAAGAGTAGCCGAGACTGCTTTACGCGCATCGTGATTTTGACAAACTTCGGCTTGATCTGGCAGAACTTAAAAGATATTTTCCAGTCCCGGGGACTCTAAACTAACTCATGGTGGCCTTGGTTTTCAGTGAAATTGAGAGAGGAAAACTTTTTGAACGCTCACTTTTAAGCTTCTGGGCCGAAATATACAGCCACGTCAGTTTAAGACTCAAAGAGTAGCCGAGACTGCTTTACGCGCATCGTGATTTTGACAAACTTCGGCTCGATTTCCCGGGACTTGGGGGATATTTTGATGTCCCGGAGACTGTAAACTATCTCCGGATGTGGCTTGGTTCGCGGTGAAATGGACACAGCAACACTTTTTGAACTTTCACTTTCGAGCTTGTGGGCCGAAATATAGCCCGAGTTCACTTTAAGAATGAAAGAATAGCCGACACCGCCTTACGCGCATCGTGATTTTGACCAACTTTGGCTCGATTTCCCGGGAAATGGGGAATATTTTCCGGTACCGGGGACTCTAAAGTAACTCCTGATTGCCTTGGTTTGCATTGAAATGGAGAGAGCAAAACTTTTTCAACGCTCCCCTTCGGGCTTCTGAGCCGAAATATAGCCCCACTTCAGTTTAAGACTGAAAGAGTAGCCGACACCGTCTTACGCGCATCGTGATTTTGACCAACTTCGGCTCGATTTCCCGAAACTGCGGGGATATATTCAAGTCCCAAGGACTCTAAACTAACCCCTAATGGCCTTGGTCTGCAGTGAAATAGACACAGCAATTTTTTTGAACGCTTACTTTCTAAATTCTGGGCCGAAATATAGCCCCACTTCACTTTAAGACTGAAATAGTAGCCGAGACCGCCTTAGACGCATCGTGATTTTGACCAACTTCGGCTTGAGTTGCCAGAACTTAAGGGATATTTTCCAGTCCCGTGGACTCTAAACTAACTCCTGATGGCCTTGGTTTTCAGTTAGATTGAGAGAGCAAAACTTTTTGAACGCTCACTTTCGAGCTTCTGGGCCGAAATATACAGCCACGTCACTTTAAGACTAAAAGAGTAGCCGAGACTGCTTTACGCGCATCGTGATTTTGACAAACTTCGGCTCGATTTCCCAGGACTTGGAGGATATTTTGATTTCCCGGACACTGTAAACAATCTGCAGATGTGGCTTGGTTTGCGGTGAAATGGACACAGCAAAACTTTTTGAACTTTCACTTTCTAGCTTCTGGGCCGAAATATAGCCCGAGTTCACTTTAAGAATGAAAGAGTAGCCGAGACCGCCTTACGCGCATCGTGATTTTGACCAACTTTGGCTCGATTTCCCGGATAATGGGGAGTATTTTCCGGTACCGGGGACTCTAAAGTAACTCCTGATTGCCTTGGTTTGCACTGAAATGAACAGCAAAACTTTTTGAACTTTTTGAAATATAGCTCCAGATCACTTTAAGAATGAAAGAGTAGCCGACACCGCCTTACGCGCATCGTGATTTTGAGACAATTCGGCTCGATTTCCCCGAACTTGGGCGATATTTTCCAGTCTCGAGGAGTCTAAACTAACTCCTGATGGCCTTGGTATGCAGTGAAATGAACACAGTAACACTTTTTGAAAGCTTATTTCCGAGCGTCTGAGATGAAATATAGGCTCACTTCACTTTAAGACTAAAAGAGTAGGCGAGACCGCCTAACGCGCATCGTAATTTTGAGAAACTTCCGCTCGATTTTCTAGAATTTTGGCGATATTTTCAAGTCCCGGGGACTCTAAACTAACTGCTGATGGCCTTGGTTTCCAGTGAAATGGACGCAGGAAAACTTTTTGAACGCTCAGTTTCGAGCTTCTGGGCCGAAATACAGCAGTGTTTCACTTTAAGACTGAAATAGTAGCCGAGACCGCCTTTCGAGCACCGTGATTTTGAGCAAGTTCAGCTCGATTTCCCGGAACTTGGTTGATATTTTCCAGTCCGGGGGACTTTAAACTAACTCCTGATGGCCTTGGTTTGCAGTTAAATGCAGAAAGCGTAACTTTTTAAAGGGTCACTTTCGAGCTTCTGGGCCGAAATATAGCCCCACTTTACTTTAAGACTGAAAGAGTAGCCAAGACCGTGTTAGGCGCATCGTGATTTTGACCAACCTCCGTTCGATTTCCCGGAACTTCAGGGATATATTCCAGTCCCGGGGACTCTAAACTAACTGCTGATGGGCTTGGTTTGCAGTGAAATGGACACAGCACATTTTTTTGAACGCTCACTTTCGAGCTTCTCGGCCGAAATATAGCCCTACTTCACTTTAAGACTGAAAGAGTAGCCGAGACCGCCTTACGCGCATCGTAATTTTGACCAACTTCGGCTCGATTTCCCGGAAGTTGGCGAATATTTTCAATTCCCGGGGAAGCTAAACTAACTTCCGATGGCCTTAGTTTGCAGTTAAATGGACACAGCAAAACTTTTTGAACGCTCACTTTCGAGCTTATGGGTCGAAATATAGCCCCACTTAACTTTAAGACTGAAAGAGTAGCCGAGACCGCCTTACGCGCATCGTGATTTTGGGATACTTCGGCTGGATTTCCCGCAAATAGGGGGATATTTTCCAGTCCCGGGGACTCTAAACTAACTCCTGGTGGCCTTGGTTTCCAGTGAAATGGACACAGGAACACTTTTTGAACGCGCACTTTCGAGCTTGCTGGCCGAAATATAGCCCTACTTCTTTTTAAGACTGAAAGAGTAGGCGGGAGCGCCTTACGCGCATTGTGATTTTGAGGATCTTCGGCTCGATCTGGCGAAACTTGGGAGATATTTTCCAGTCCCAAAGTCTCTAAACTCACTCCTGATTGTCTAAGATGTGAGTGAAATAGAGACAAAATTTTTTGAACCCTTACTTTCGAGCTTCTGGAGTTAAATCTAAGCCCACTTTACCTTAAGACTGAAAGAGTAGCCGAGACCCCCTTAAGCGCATCGTGATTTTGAGTAACTTCGGGTGGATTTCCCGTAACTTGGGGAATATTTCCAGTCCCTTGGACGCTAAACTAAGTCGTGATGGCCTTGTTTTGCAGTGAAATGGACACAGCAAAACTTTTGAAACACTCAGTTTCGAGCTTCTGGGCCGAAATATTGCCCCACGTCACTTTAAGACTGAAAGAGTAGCCGAGACCGCCGTACGCGCGTCGTGATTTTGACCAACTTCGGTTAAATTTCACGTAACTTGGGGGATATTTTCCAGTCCCGGGGACTCTAAACTGACCCCCGACGTCCTTGCTCTGCAGTAAAATGGACACAGCAAAACTTTTTTGAACGCGCACTTTCGAGGGACTGGGCCGAAATATAGCTCCACTTCACTTTAAGAGTGAAAGAGTAGCCGAGACCGCCATACGCCCATCGTAATTTTGACAAACTTCGGCTCTATTTCCCGGAACTTGGGGGATATTTTCCAGTCCCGCGGACTCTAAAGTAACTCCTGATGGCCTTGCTCTGGAGTGAAATGGACACAGCACAACTTTTTTGACGCTCACTTTCCAGCTTGTGGGCTGAAATATTGCCGGAGTTCACTTTAAGAATGAAAGAGTAACCGGGACCGCCTTACGCGCATCGTGATTTTGACCAACTTTGGCTCGATTTCCCGGGAAATGGGAGATATTTTCCGGTACCGGGGACTCTAAACTAACTCCTGATTGCCTTGGTTTGCAGTGAAATGGACACAGCACAACTTTTTGAACGCTCACGTTTGAGCTTCTGGGCCGAAGCATAGCCCTACTTCACTTTAAGACTGAAAGACTAGCCGAGACCGCCTTACGCGCATCGTGATTTTGCGCTACTTTGGCTCGATTTCTCGGAACTTGGGAGATAATTCCCAGTCCCGGGCACTCTAAACTAATTCCTGATGGCCTTGGTTTTCAGTGAAATGGACACAGCCAAACTCTTTGAACGTTCACTTTCGAGCTTCTGGGCCGAAATATAGCCCCACTTCACTTTAAGACTGAAAGAGTAGGCGAGACCGCCTTACGCGCATGGTAATTTTGTCGAACTTCGGCTTGATTTCCTGGGACTTGGGGGATATTTTCCAGTCCCGGAAGCTCTAAACTAACTCCTGAATGCCTTGGTTTATAGTGAAATGGACACAGGTAAAAGGGGCGCACGCTGGGTTTCCAGGCTGTGGGCCAAAATATAGCCCCACTTTATTTTAAGACTGAAAGTGTACGCGAAACCGCCTTAAGCGCATCGCAATTTTTAGCCACTATGGCTCGATCTGCCAAAACTTGGGGGATATTTTCCAGTCCCGGGGACTCTACCCTAACTCTTGATGGCCTTAGTTTTCAGTCAAATGGTTACAGGTAACAGGAGCGCACGCTCGGTGTCGAGCTTCTAGGCCGAAATGTAGCCCCAGTTCATTTTAAAACTGAAAGAGTAAACGAAACTGCCGTAGGCTTATCGTAATTTTAAGAAAGTATGGCCCAATTTGCCCAAACTTGGAGGATAGCTTCCAGTCTAGAGGATTCTAAACTATCTCCTGATGGACTTAGTTCTTAGTGAAATGGACACAGTTAAAAGGAGAGCACGCTCGGTGTCGAGCTTGTAGAACCGAAATATAGCCCCACTTCATTTTCGGAGTAAACGAGTAGCCGAGACCGCCTTACGCGCATCGTGATTTTGAGCATCTTTGGCTAGATTTGCGGGAATTTGGGGAATATTTTCCAGTCCCGAGGACTCTATGCTAACTCCTGATGAGCTTAGTTTTCAGTGATATGTACACAGGCAAAAGGAGCGCACGCTCGGTGTTGAGCTTGTCGGCCGAAATATAGCCCCACTTCATTTTAAGACTGAGAGAGTAGCCGAGACCGCCTTACGCGCATCGTGATTTTGAGCAACTTTGGCTCGATCTGCCAGAATTTGGGAAATATTTTCCAGTCCCAAGGACTCTAAACTAACTCCTGATGGCCTAAGATGTCAGTGAAATGGACACAGGTAAAATTAGCGCACGCCCGGTCTCGAGCTTCTAGGTCGAAATATAGCGCCCCTTAATTTTAATACTGAAAGAGTAGCCGAGACCGCCTTACGCGCATCGTGATTTTGGACCACTTTTGCTCGATTTCCCGGAAGTTGGCGAATAATTTAAAGTCCCGGGGACGCTAAACTAACTCCTGATGGCCTTGGTTTGCAGTGAAATGGACACAGCAAAACTTTTTGAACGCTCACTTTCGAGCTTGTGGGCCTAAATATAGCCACACTTCACTTTAAGACTGAAACAGTAGCCGAGACCGCGTTACGCGCATCGTGGTTTTGATCAACTTCTGCTCGCTTTCCTGGAACTTGGGGAATATTTTCCAGTCCCGGGGACTCTAAACTAATTCCTGATGGCCATGGTTTGCAGTGAAATTCACACAGCACAAGTTTTTGAACGCACACTTTCGAGCTTCTAGGCCCAAATATAGTCTCACATCACTTACGACTTAAAGAGTAGCCGAGACCGGCGTGCGCGCATCGTGATTTTGACCAACTTCGGGTCGATATTCCGGAACTTGGGGGATAATTTCCAGTCCCAGGGACTCTAAACTAACTCTTGATGGCCTTGGTTTGCAGTAAAATGGAGACAGCAAAATTTTTGGAACGCTCACCTTCAAGCTTCTGGGCCGAAATATAGCCCACTTTACTTAAATACTGAAAAAGTAGCCGAGACCGCCTTACGCGCATCGTGATTTTGACAAACTTGGGGTTGATTTCCCGGAACTTGGGGGATATTTTCCAGTCCCTTGGATGCTAAACTAGGTGCCGATGGCCTTGTTTTGCAGTGAAATGGACACAGCAAAGCTTTTTGAACGCTCACTTTCGAGCTTGTGGGCCGAAATATAGCCATACTTCACTTTAAGACTGAAACAGTAGCCGAGACCACGTTTCGCGCATCGTGATTTTGATCAACTTCGGCTCGATTTCCCGGAACTTGCGAAATATTTTCCATTCCCGGGGACTCTAAACTAACTCGTGCTGGTCTTGGTTTGCAGTGAAACGGAAACAGAAAAAGTTTTTGAACGCATACTTTCGAGCTTCTGGACCGAAATAGAACCCCACTTCACTTGAAGACTGAAAGAGTAGTCGAGACCGCCTTACGTGCATCGTGATTTTGAGCAACTTCGGCTCGATTTGCCGGAACTAAGGGGATATATTCCAGTTCTGAGGACTCTAAACTAATTCTTGATGGCCTTGGTTTGCAGTAAAATGGACCCAGCAAAACTTTTTGAACGCTCAATTTCGAGCTTCTGGGCCAAAATATAGCCCCCCATTACTTTAACACTGAAAGAGTAGCCGAGACCACGTTACGGGCATCATGAATTTGATCAACTTCGGCTCGATTTCCCGGGACTTGGGGGATATTCTCCAGTCCCGGGGACTCTAAACTAACTTCTGATGGCCTTGGTTTGCACTGAAAGTGACAGAGCAAAACTTTTTAAACACTCACTTTCGAGCTTCTGGGCCGAAATATTGCCCCACTTCACTTTAAGACTGAAAGAGTAGCCGAGACCACATTACGCACATGGTGATTTTGACCAACTTCGGCTCGATTTACCGAAACTTGGGGGATATTTTCCAGTCCCGAGGACTCTTAAGTAACCCCTGATGGCCTTGGTTTGCATTGAAATGGATACAGCAAAACTTTTTGAACGCTCACTTTTGAGCTTCTGGGCCGAAATATAGCCCCACTTCACTTTAAGACTGAAAGAGTAGCCGAGAAGGTCTTACGCGCATCGTGATTTTGATCAACGTCTTCTCGATTTTTCGGAACTTGGGAAATACATTCCACTCCCGGGGACTCTAAACTAACTCCTGATAGCCTTGGTTTGCAGTGAAATAGACACAGTAATTTTTTTTGAGCTTTGAGCTTGTGGGCCGAAATTGAGCCCCACTTCACTTTAAGACTGAAGGAGTAGCCGACACCGCCTTAAGCGCACCGTGATTTTGACCAACTTCGGCTCGATTTGCCGGAACTTGGGGGATATTTTCCAGTCCCGGGGACTCTAAACTAACTCCTGATTGTCTTGGTTTTCAGTGAAATGGACACAGCGAAACTTTTTGAACGCTCACTCTCGAGCTTCTGGACCGAAATATAGCCCCATTTTACTTTAAGACTGAAAGAGTAGCCGAGAGCGTGTCGCGCAAATCGTGATTTTGACCAACTTCGGGTCGGTTTCCCGGAACTTGGGGGATATATTCCATTTCCGCGGGCTCTAAACTAACTCGTGATGGCCTTGGTTTTCAGTGAAATGGACAAAGGAAAGCTTTTTGAACACTCTCTTTGTAGCTTCTGGGCCGAAATAAAATCCCACTTCACTTTCAGACTGAAATAGTAGACGAGACCGCCTCACGCGCAACGCGAGTTAGACCAAGTTCAGCTCCATTTCACGCAACTTTTGGGATATATTCCAGTCCGCGGGACTCTAAACTAACTCCGGATGCCCTTGGTTTGCACTGAAATGCGCACAGCATAACCTTTTGAACGGCCACTTTGGAGCTTCGGGGTCGAAATACAGCCCCACTTCACTTTAAGACTGAAAGAGTAGCCGAGATCGCCTTACGCGCATCGTGATTTTGACCATTTTCGGATCGATTTCTCGGAACTTGGGGGATATTTTCCAGTCCCGGGAACTCGAAACTAACTCCTGATCGCCTTGCTTTGCATTGAAATGGACAGAGCAAAACTTTTTGAACGCTCACTTTCGAGCTTGTGGGCCGAAATATAGCCACACTTTAATTTAAGACTGAAACAGTAGCCGAGACCGCATTTCGCGCATCGTGATTTTGATCAACTTCGGCTCGCTTTCCCGGAACTTGGAGAATATTTTCCAGTCCCGCAGACCCTAAACTAACTTTTGATAGCTTTGATTTGCAGTGAAATGCACAGAGCAAAACTGTTTGAACGCTCACTTTCGAGCTTCTGGACAGAAATATAGCCCGACTTTACTTTAAGACAGAAAGAGTAGCCGAAACCGCCTTACGTATATCGTAATTTTGACGAACTTCGAATGGATTTCCCGCAACTTGGGGGATATTTTCCAGTCCCTTGGACGCTAAACTGAGTCCTTATGGCCTTGTTTTAAAGTGAAATGGAGACAGCAAAACTTTTTGAACGCTCACTTTCTCGCTTGTGGGCCGAAATATAGGCACACTTGACTTTAAGACTGAAACAGTAGCCGAGACCACGTTACGCGCATCATGAATTTAATCAACTTCGGCTCCAATTGCCGGGACTTGGGGGATATTTTCCAGTCCCGGGGACTCTCGACTAACTCTTGGTGGCCTTGGTTTGCATTGAAATGGACACAGCACAATTTTTTGAACGCACACTTTCGAGATTCTGGGCCGAAATATAGCCCCACTTCACTTAAGACTGAAAGAGTGGCCGAGACCGCCTTGCTCGCATCGTGAGTTTGACAAACTTCGGGTCGATATTCCGGAACTTGGGGGATATTTTCAAGTCCCAGGAGCTCTAAACTAACTCCTGATGGCCTTGGTTTGCAGTGAAATGGACAGAGCAAAACTTTTTGAACGCTCACCTTCGAGCTTCCTGGCCGAAATAAAGCCCCACTTTACTTTAAGACTTAAAGAGTAACCGAGACCACTTCACGCGCATTGTGATTTTTAAAAACTTCGGGTGGATCTAGCCGAACTTGGGGAACATTTTCCAGTCCCTTGGACGCTAACCTAAGTCCTGATGGCCTTGTTTTGCAGTGAAATAGACACAGCAAAACTTTTTGAACGCTCACTTTCGAGCTTGTGGGCCGAACTATAGCCACACTTTACTTTAAGACTTAAACAGTAGCGGAGACCGCATTTCGCGCATCGTGACTTTGATCAACTTCGGCTCGCTTTCCCGGAACTTTGGGAATATTTTCCAGTCCCGGGGACCCTAAATTAACTTTGATAGCTTTGGTTTGCAGTGAAATGCACACAGCAAAACTTTTTGAACGCTCACTTTCGAGCTTCTGGACAGAAATATAGCCCTACTTTACTTTAAGACTGAAAGAGTAGCCGAAACCGCCTTACGTATATCGTAATTTTGACGAACTTCGAATGGATTTCCCGCAACTTGGGGGATATTTTCCAGTCCCTTGCACCCTAAACTAACTGCCGATGGCCTTGTTTTGAAGTGAAATGGAGACAGCAAAACTTTTTGAACGCTCACTTTCTAGCTTGTGGGCCGAAATATAGGCACACTTGACTTTAAGACTGAAACAGTAGCCGAGACCACGTTACGCGCATCATGAATTTGATCAACTTCGGCTCCAATTCCCGGGACTTGGGGGATATTTTCCAGTCCCGGGGACTCTAAACTAACTCCTGATGGCCTTGGTTTGCATTGAAATGGACACAGCAATATTTTTTGAAAGCACACTTTCGAGATTCTGGGCCGAAATATAGCCTCACTTCACTTAAGACTGAAAGAGTAGCCGAGACCGCCTTGCTCGCATCGTGAGTTTGACAAACTTCGGGTCGATATTCCGGAACTTGGGGGATATTTTCCAGTCCCAGGAGCTCTAAACTAACTCCTGATGGCCTTGGTTTGCAGTGAAATGGACAGAGCAAAACTTTTTGAACGCTCACCTTCGAGCTTCCTGGCCGAAATAAAGCCCCACTTTACTTTAAGACTTAAAGAGTAACCGAGACCACTTCACGCGCATTGTGATTTTCACAAACTTCGGGTGGATCTCCCAGAACTTTGGGAAGATTTTCCAGTCCCTTGGACGCTAAACTAAGTCGTGATCGCCTTGTTTTGCATTGAAATGGACACAAGAAAACTTTTTGAACGCTCACTTTCGAGCTTGTGGGCCGAAATATAGCCACAGTTTACTTTAAGACTGAAACAGTAGCCGAGACCGCATTTCGCGCATCGTGTTTTTCATCAACTTCGGCTCCCTTTCCCGGAATTTGGTGAATATTTTCCAGTCCCGGGTACCCTAAACTAACTTCTGATAGCTTTGGTTTGCAGTGAAATGCACACAGCAAAACTTTTTGAACCCTCACTTTCGAGCTTCTGGGCCGAAATATAGCCCGACTTCACTTTAAGACTGAAACAGTAGCCGATACGGCATTTCGCGCATCGTGATTTTGATCAACTGCGGTTCGATTCCCCGCAACTTGGGCAATATTTTTCAGACCCGGGGACTCTAAACTAACTCCTGATGGCCTTGGTTTGCACTGAAATGGACACAGCAAAACTTTTTGAACGCTCACTTTCGGGCTTCTGGCCCGAAATATTGCCCCACTTCACTTTAACACAGTAAGAGTAGCAGAGACCACTTTAGGGGCATCGTGATTTTGACCAACCTCGGTTCAATTTCCCGGGTCTTGGGGCATATTTTCTTGTCCCGGGGACGCTAAACTAACTCCTGATGGCCTTGGTTTGCAGTGAAATGAACACAGCAAAACTTTTTGAACGCTCACTTTCGGGCTTCTGGCCCGAAATATAGCCCCACTTCACTTTAAGACTGAAAGAGTAGCTGAGACCGCCTTACGCGAATCGTGATTTTGACCAACTTCGGCTCGATTTCCCGGAAGTTGGGGGATATTTTCCAGTCCCGGGGACTCTAAACTAGCTCCTGATGGCTTTGGTTTGCAGTGAAATAAACACAGGGAAACTTTTTGAACGCTCACTTTCAAGCTCCTGGGCAGGAATAAAGCCTCACTTCACTTTAAGACTGAAACAGTAAGCGAGACTACCTAACGCGCACGGTGATTTTGACGAATTTCGGATAAATATCCCTGAACTTGGGGGATATTTTCCAGTCCCGAAGACTCTTAAGTAACCCCTGGTGGCCTTCGTTTGCATTGAATTGGATACAGCAAAGCTTTTGGAAGCTCACTTTTGAGCTTCTGGGCCGAAATATAGCCCCACTTCACTTTAAGAGTGAAAGACTAACCAAGATCGTCTTGCGCGCATCGTGATTTTGACCAACGTCTTCTCGATTTTCCGGAACTTGGGAAATATATTGCAGTCCCGGGGACTCTAAACTAACTCCTGATAGCCTTGGTTTTCAGTGAAATGGACACAGCGAAACTTTTTGAACGCTCACTCTCGAGCTTCTGGACCGAAATATAGCCCCACTTTTACTTTAAGACTGAAAGAGTAGCCGAGACCGTCTTGTGCAAATCGAGATTTTGACCAACTTCGGGTCGGTTTCCCGGAACTTGGGTGATATATTCCATTTCCGCGGGCTCTAAACTAACTCCTGATGGCCTTGGTTTTCAGTGAAATGGACTAAGGAAAGCTTTCTGAACACTCTCTTTGTAGCTTCTGGGCCGAAATAGAATCCCACTTCACGCCCACTTAGACTGAAATAGTAGCCGAGACCGCCTCACGCGCATCGTGAGTTAGACCAAGTTCAGCTCGATTTCACGCAACTTTCGGGATATTTTCCAGTCCAGGGGACTCTAAACTAATTCCGGATGGCCTTGGTTTGCACTGAAATGCGCAGAGCATAACTTTTTGAACGGCCACTTTGGAGCTTCTGGGCCGAAATATAGCCCCACTTCACTTAAGACTGAAAGAGTAGCAGAGATCGCCTTACGCGCATCGTGATTTTGACCATTTTCGGATCGATTTCTCGGAACTTCGTGGATATTTTCCAGTCTCGGAGTTTCTAAACTAACTACTGATCGCCTTGCTTTGCATTGAAATAGACAGAGCAAAACTTTTTGAACGCTCACTTTCGAGCTTGTGGGCCGAAATATAGCTACACTTTACTTTAAGACTGAAACAGTAGCCGAGACCGCATTTCGCGCATCGTGATTTTGATCAACTTCGGCTCGATTTCCCGGAAGTTGGGGGATATTTTCCAGTCCCGGGGACTCTAAACTAGCTCCTGATGGTTTGGTTTGCAGTGAAATAAACACAGGGAAACTTTTTAAACGCTCACTTTCAAGCTCCTGGTCAGAAATAAAGCCTCACTTCACTTTAAGACTGAAACAGTAAGCGAGACCGCCTTACGCGCACCGTGATTTTGACCAATTTTGGCTAAATTTCCGTGAACTTGGGGGATATTTTCCAGTCCCGAAGACTCATAAGTAACCTCTGATGGTCTTCGTTTGCATTGAAATGGATACAGCAAAACTTTTTGAACGCTCACTTTTGAGCTTCTCGGCCGAAATATAGCCCCACTTCACTTTAAGACTGAAAGACTAGCCAAAACCGTCTTGCGCGCATAGTGGTTTTGACCAACGTCTTCTCCATTTTCCGGAACTTGGGAAATATATTGCAGTCCCGGGGACTCTAAACTAACTCCTGATGGCCTTGGTTTGCAGTGAAATGGACACAGCAAATTTTTTGCAGCGCTCACTTTGGAGCTTCTGGGCCGAAATAGAGCCCCAGTTCACTTTACGACTGAAAGAGTAGCCGAAGCCGCCTTAGGCGCATCGTGATTTTGACCAACTTCGGCTTGAGTTGCCAGAACTTAAAAGATATTTTCCAGTCCCGGGGACTCTAAACTAACTCATGATGGCCTTGGTTTTCAGTGAAATTCACAGAGGAAAACTTTTTGAACGCTCACTTTCGAGCTTCTGGACTGAAATATAGCCCTACTTCACTTTAAGACTGAAAGAGTAGCCAAGACCGCCTTACGCGATTCGTTATTTTGACCAACTTCGTCTCGATTTCGCGGAAATTGGGGGATATTTTCCAGTTCCGGGCACTGTAAACTACTTCCTGAGGGCCTTGCTTTGCAGTGAAATGGGCACAGCATAATTTTTGAACGCTCACTTTCGAGCTTCTGGGCCGAAATATACAGCCACGTCACTTTAAGACTCAAAGAGTAGCCGAGACTGCTTTACGCGCATCGTGATTTCGACAAACTTCGGCTCGATTTCCCGGGACTTCGGGGATATTTTGATGTCCCGGAGACTGTAAAAAATCTGCTGATGTGGTTTGGTTTGCAGTGAAATGGACACAGCAAAACTTTTTGAACTTTCACTTTCGAGCTTCTGGGCCGAAATATAGCGCGAGTTCACTTTAAGAATGAAAGTATAGCCGAGACCGCCTTACGCGCATCGTGATTTTGACAAAATTCGGCTCGATTTGCCCGAACTTGGGCGATATTTTCAAGTCCCCGGGACTCTAAACCAACTCCTGATTGCCTTGGTTTGCAGTGAAAGGGACGCAGGAAAACTTTTTGAACGCTCAGTTTCGAGCTCCTGGGTCGAAATACAACCGTATTTCACTTTAAGCCTGAAATAGTAGCCGAGACCGCCTTACGAGCATCGTGATTTTGACCAAGTTCAGCTCGATTTCCCGGAACTTGGGGGAGGTTTTCCAGTCCGGGGGACTTTAAACTAACTCCTGATGGCCTTGGTTTGCAGTTAAATGCAGAAAGCGTAACTTTTTAAAGGGTCACTTTCGAGCTTCTGGGCCGAAATATAGCCCCACTTTACTTTAAGACTGAAACAGTAGCCGAGACAATCTTACGCGCATCGTGATTTTGACCAACTTCCGTTCGATTTCCCGGAACTTCGGGGATATATTCCAGTCCCGGGGACTCTAGACCAATTGGTGATAGCCTTGGTTTGCATAGAAAGAGACACAGCACATTGTTTTGAACGCTCACTTGCGAGCTTCTTGGCCGAAATATAGCCCTACTTCACTTTAAGACTGAAAGAGTAGCCGAGACCGCCTTACGCGCATCGTAATTTTGACCAACTTCGGCTCGATTTCCCGGAAGTTGGCGAATATTTTCAACTCCCGGGGAAGCTAAACTAACTTCCGATTGCTTTAGTTTGCAGTTAAATGGACACAGCAAAACTTTTTGAACGCTCACTTTCGAGCTTATGGGTCGAAAAATAACCCCACTTAGCTTTAAGACTGAAAGAGTAGCCGAGACCGCCTTACGCGCATCGTGATTTTGGGATACTTCGGCTGGATTTCCCGCAAATAGGGGGATATTTTCCAGTCCCGGGGACTCTAAACTAACTCCTGATGGCCTTGTTTTGCAGTGAAATGGACACAGCAAAACTTTTGAAACACTCAGTTTCGAGCTTCTGGGCCGAAATATTGCCCCACGTCACTTTAAGACTGAAAGAGTAGCCGAGACCGCCGTACGCGCGTCGTGATTTTGACCAACTTCGGTTAAATTTCCCGTAACTTGGGGGATATTTTCCAGTCCCGGGGACTCTAAACTGACCCCCGACGTCCTTGCTCTGCAGTAAAATGGACACAGCAAAACTTTTTTGAACGCGCACTTTCGAGGGACTGGGCCGAAATATAGCTCCACGAGACCGCCTTACGCCCATCGTAATTTTGACCAACTTCGGCTCGATTTCCCGGAACTTGGGGGATATTTTCCAGTCCCGCGGACTCTAAAGTAACTCCTGATGGCCTTGCTCTGGAGTGAAATGGACACAGCACAACTTTTTGAACGCTCACTTTCCTGCTTCTAGGCGGAAATATTGCCCCAGTTCACTTTAAGAATGAAAGAGTAAGCGGGACCGCCTTACGCGCATCGTGATTTTGACCAACTTTCGCTCGATTTCCCGGGAAATGGGGGATATTTTCCGGTATCGGGAACTCTAAACTAACTCCTGATTGCCTTGGTTTGCAGTGAAATGGACATAGCACAACTTTTTGAACAATCACGTTTGAGCTTCTGGGCGGAAGCATAGCCCTACTTCACTTTAAGACTAAATGACTAGCCGACACCGCCTTACGCGCATCGTGATTTTGGGCTACTTCAGCTCGATTTCCCGGAACTTGGGAGATAATTCCCATTCCCGGGCACTCTAAACTAATTCCTAATGGCCTTGGATTTTCAGTGAAATGGACAGAGCCAAACTCTTTAAACGTTCACTTTGGACCTTCTGGGCCGAAATATAGCCCCACTTCACTTTAAGACTGAAAAAGTAGCCGGGACCGCCTTACGCGCATGGTAATTTTGTCGACCTTCGGCTTGATTTCCTGGGACTTGGGGGATATTTTCCACTCCCGGAAGCTCTAAACTAACTCCTGAATGCCTTGGTTTTTAGTGAAATGTACACAGGTAAAAGGGGCGCACGCAAGGTTTCTAGGTTGTAGGCCGAAATATAGCCCCACTTTATTTTAAGACTGAAAGTGTACACGAAACCGCCTTAAGCGCATCGCAATTTTTAGCCACTATGGCTCGATATGCCAAAACTTGGGGGATATTTTCCAGTCCCGGGGACTCTACCCTAACTCTTGATGGCCTTAGTTTTCAGTCAAATGGTGACAGGTAACAGGAGCGCACGCTCGGTGTCGAGCTTCTAGGTCGAAATGTAGCCCCAGTTCATTTTAAGACTGAAAGAGTAAACGAAACTGCCGTACGCTTGTCGTAATTTTAAGAAAGTATGGCTCAATTTGCCCAAACTTGGAGGATAGCTTCCAGTCTCGAGGATTCTAAACTATCTCCTGATGGACTTAGTTCTTAGTGAAATGGACACAGGTAAAAGGAGAGCACGCTCGGTGTCGAGCTTGTAGAACCGAAATATAGCCCCACTTCATTTTCGGAGTAAACGAGTAGCCGAGACCGCCTTACGCGCATCGTGATTTTGAGCATCTTTGGCTCGATTTGCCGGAATTCGGGCAATATTTTGCAGTCCCGAGGACTCTATGTTAACTCCTGATGAACTTAGCTTTCAGTGATATGTACACAGGCAAAAGGAGCGCACGCTCGGTGTTGAGCTTGTCGGCCGAAATATAGCCCCACTTCATTTTAAGACTAAAAGAGTAGCCGAGACCGCCTTACGCGCATCGTGATTTTGAGCAACTTTGGCTCGATCTGCCAGAATTTGGGAAATATTTTCCAGTCCCAAGGACTCTAAACTAACTCCTGATGGCCTAAGATGTCAGTGAAATGGACACAGGTAAAATTAGCGCACGCCCGGTCTTGAGCTTCTAGGTCGAAATATAGCCCCCCTTAATTTTAAGACTGAAAGAGTAGCCGAGACCGCCTTACGCGCATCGTGATTTTGGGCCACTTTTGCTTGATTTCCCGGAAGTTGGCGAATAATTTAAAGTCCCGGGGACGCTAAACTAACTCCCGATGACCTTGGTTTGCAGTTTAATGAACACAGCAAAACATTCTGAACGCTCACCTTCGAGCTTCAGGGCCGAAATATAGCCCTACTTAAATTTAAGACTGAAAGAATAGCCGAGAGCCCGTTACGCGCATCGTGATTTTCATCAACTTCGGCGCCATTTCCTGGAACTTGGAGAATATTTTCCAGTCCCGGGGACTCTAAACTAACTCCTGATGGCCTTGGTTTGCAGTGAAATGGACACAGGAAAACTTTTTGAACGCTCACTTTCGAGCTTGTGGGCCGAAATATAGCCACACTTCACTTTAAGACTGAAACAGTAGCCGAGACCACGTTTCGCGCATCGTGATTTTGATCAGCTTCTGCTCGCTTTCCTGGAACTTGGGGAATATTTTCCAGTCCCGGGGACTCTAAACTAACTCCTGATGGCCATGGTTTGCAGTGAAATTCACACAGCACAAGTTTTTGAACGCACACTTTCGAGCTTCTAGGCCGAAATATAGTCCCACATCACTTACGACTTAAAGGGTAGCCGAGACCGGCGTGCGCGCATCGTGATTTTGACCAACTTCGGGTCGATATTCCGGAACTTGGGGGATAATTTCCAGTCCCAGGGACTCTAAACTAACTCTTGATGGCCTTGGTTTGCAGTGAAATGGAGACAGCAAAACTTTTTGAACGCTCACCTTCAAGCTTCTGGGCCGAAATATAGCCGACTTTACTTTATTACTGAAAAAGTAGCCGAGACGCACATCGTGATTTTGACAAACTTCGGGTGGATTTCCCGGAACTTGGGGGATATTTTCCAGTCTCTTGGACGCTAAACTAGGTGCCAATGGTCTTGCTTTGCAGTGGAATGGACACAGCAAAGCTTTTTGAACGCTCACTTTCGAGCTTGTGGGCCGAAATATAGCCATACTTCACTTTAAGACTGACACAGTAGCCGACACCACGTTTCGCGCATCGTGATTTTGATCAACTTCGGCTCGATTTCCCGGAACTTGCGAAATATTTTCCAGTCTCGGGGACTCTAAACTAACTCGTGCTGGTCTTGGTTTGCAGTGAAACGGAAAGAGAAAAAAGTTTTTGAACGCATACTTTCGAGCTTCTGGACCGAAATAGAACCCCACTTCACTTGAAGACTGAAAGAGTAGTCGAGACCGCCTTACGTGCATCGTGATTTTGAGCAACTTCGGCTGGATTTGCCGGAACTAAGGGGATATATTCCAGTTCTGAGGACTCTAAACTAATTCCTGATGGGCTTGGTTTGCGGTAAAATGGACCAAGCAAAACTTTTTCAATGCTCAATTTCGATCCTCTGGGCCAAAATATAGCCCCCAATTACTTTAACACTGAAAGAGTAGCCGAGACCGCCTTACGCGCATCGTGATTTTGGCAAACTTCGGGTTGATTTCCCGGAACGTGGGGGATATTTTCCAGTCCCGGGGACTATCAACTAACTCCTGCTTGTCTTGGTTTGCAGTGAAATGGACACAACGCTCACTCTCGAGCTTCTGGGCCGAAATAGAGCCCCATTTTACTTTAAGACTGAAAGAGTAGGCGAGACCGTCTTGAGCGAATCGTGATTTTGACCAATTTCGCGTTTATTTCCCGAAACTTGGGGGATATATTCCAGTCAAAGGGACTCTAAAGTAACTGCTGATGGCCTTGGTTTTCAGTGAAATGGACAGAGCACAACTTTGGAGCTTCTGGGCAGAAATATAGCCCCACTTTACTTTAAGACTGAAAGAGTAGATGAGACCGCCTTACGCGCATCGTAATTTTGACGAACTTCGTATGGATTTTTCGGAACTTGGGGGATATTTTGCAGTCCCTTGGACGCTAAACTAAGTCCTGATGGCCTTGTTTTGAAGTAAAATGGACACAGCAAAACTTTTTGAACGCTCACTTTCTAGCTTGTGGGCCGAAATATAGCCACACTTCACTCTAGGCTGACACAGTAGCCGAGACCACGTTACGCGCATCATGAATTTGATCAACTTCGGCTCGATTTCCCGCGACTTGGGGGATATTCTCCAGTCCCAGGGACTCTAAACTAACTTCTGATTGCCTTGGTTTGCACTGAAAGTGACAGACCAAAACTTTTGAAACACTCATTTTGGAGTTTCTGGGCCGAAATATTGCCCCACTTCACTTTAAGACTGAAAGAGTAGCCGAGACCACCTTACGCACATCGTGATTTTGACCAACTTCGGCTCGATTTACCGGAACTTGGGGGATATTTTCCAGTCCCGAAGACTCTTAAGTAGCCCTTGATGGCCTTGGTTTGCATTGAAATGGATACAGCAAAACTTTTTGAACGCTCACTTTTGAGCTTCTGGGCCGAAATATAGCCCCACTTCACTTTAAGCCTGAAAGAGTAGCCGAGAAGGTCTTACGCGCATCGTGATTTTGACCAACGTCTTCTCCATTTTCCGGAACTTGGGAAATACATTCCACTCCCGTGGACTCTAAACTAACTCCTGATAGCCTTGGTTTGCAGTGAAATAGACACAGTAATTTTTTTTGAGCTTTGAGCTTGTGGGCCGAAATAGAGCCCCACTTCACTTTAAGACTGAAGGAGTAGCCGACACCGCCTTAAGCGCACCGTGATTTTGACCAACTTCGGCTCGATTTGCCGGAACTTGGGGGATATTTTCCAGTCCCGGGGACTCTAAACTAACTCCTGATTGTCTTGGTTTTCTGTGAAATGGACACAGCGAAACCTTTTGAACGCTGACTCTCGAGCTTCTGGACCGAAATATAGCCCCACTTTTACTTTAAGACTGAAAGAGTAGCCGAGACCGTCTTCCGCAAATCGTGATTTTGACCTACTTCGGGTCGGTTTCCCGGAACTTGGGTGATAGATTCCATTTCCGCGGGCTCTAAACTAACTCCTGATGGCCTTGATTTGCAGTGAAATGGACAAAGGAAAGGTTTCTGACCACTCTCTTTTTAGCTTCTGGGCCAAAATAGAATCCCACTTCACTTTCAGACTGAAATAGTAGCCGAGACCGGCTAACGCGCATGGTGAGTTAGACCAAGTTCAGCTCGATTTCACGCAACTTTTGGGATATTTTCCAGTCCAGGGGACTTTAAACTAACTCCGGATGGCCTTGGTTTGCACTGAAATGCGCAGAGCATAACTTTTTGAACGCCCACTTTGGAGCTTCTGGGCCGAAATATAGCCCCACTTCACTTTAAGACTGAAAGAGTAGCCGAGATCGCCTTACGCGCATTGTGATTTTGACCATTTTCGGATCGATTTCCCGGAACTTGGGGAATATTTTCCAGTCCTGGGGACCCTAAACTAACTTTTGATAGCTTTGGTTTGCAGTGAAATGCACACAGCAAAACTTTTTGAACGCTCACTTTCGAGCTTCTGGACACAAATATAGCCCGACTTTACTTTAAGACTGAAAGAGTAGCCGAAACCGCCTTACGTATATCGTAATTTTGACGAACTTCGAATGGATTTCCCGGAACTTGGGGTATATTTTCCAGTCCCTTGGACACTAAACTAAGTCCTGATGGCCTTCTTTTGAAGTGAAATGGACACAGCAAAACGTTTTGAAGGCTCACTTTCTAGCTTGTGGGCCGAAATATAGGCACACTTGACTTTAAGACTGAAACAGTAGCCGAGACCACGTTACGCGCATCATGAATTTAATCAACTTCGGCTCCAATTGCCGGGACTTGGGGGATATTTTCCAGTCCCGGGGACTCTAAACTAACTCCTGATGGCCATGGTTTGCAGTGAAATTGACACAGCACAAGTGTTCGAGCGCACACTCTCGAGCTTCTAGGCCGAAATACAGTCCCACTTCACTTAAGACTGAAAGAGTAGCCGAGACCGCCTTGCTCGCATCGTGAGTTTGACAAACTTCGGGTCGATATTCCGGAACTTGGGGGAATATTTTCCAGTCCCAGGAACTCTAAACTAACTCCTGATGGCCTTGGTTTGCAGTGAAATGGACAGAGGAAAACTTTTTGAACGCTCACCTTCGAGCTTCCTGACCGAAATAAAGCGCCACTTTACTTTAAGACTTAAATAGTAACCGAGACCACCTTACGCGCATTGTGATTTTGACAAACTTCGGGTGTATCTCCCGGAACTTGGGGAACATTTTCCAGTCCCTTGGACGCTAAACTAAGTCCTGATGGCCTTGCTTTGCAGTGATATGGACACAGCAAAACTTTTTGAACGCTCACTTTCGAGCTTGTGGGCCGAAATATAGCCACACTTTACTTTAAGACTGAAACAGTAGCCGAGACCGCATTTCGCGCATCGTGATTTTGATCAACTTCGGCTCGCTTTCCCGGAACTTGGGGAATATTTTCCAGTCCCGGGGACCCTAAACTAACTTTTGATTGCTTTGGTTTGCAGTGAAATGCACACAGGAAAACCTTTTGAACGCTCACTTTCGGACTTCTGGCCCGAAATATAGCCCCACTTTCCTTTAAGACAGAAAGAGTAGCCGAGACCACTTTAGGGGCATCGTGATTTTGACCAACCTCGGCTCAATTTTCCGGACCTTGGGGCATATTTTCTTGTCCCGGGGACGCTAAACTAACTCCTGATGGCCTTGGTTTCCAGTGAAATGAACACAGCAAAACTTTTTGAACGCTCACTTTCGGGCTTCTGGCCCGAAATATAGCCCCACTTCACTTTAAGACTGAAAGAGTAGCCGAGACTACCTTACGAAAATCGTTATTTTGACCAACTTCGGCTCGATTTCCCGGAAGTTGGGGGATATTTTCCAGTCCCGGGGACTCTAAACTAGCTCCTGATGGCTTTGGTTTGCAGTGAAATAAACACAGGGAAACTTTTTGAACGCTCACTTTCAAGCTCCTGGGCAGGAATAAAGCCTCACTTCACTTTAAGACTGAAACAGTAAGCGAGACTACCTAACGCGCACCGTGATTTTGACCAACTTCGGCTAAATATCCCTAAACTTGGGGGATATTTTCCAGTCCCGAAGACTCTTAAGTAACCCCTGATGGCCTTCGTTTGCATTGAAATGGATACAGCAAAACTTTTTGAACGCTCACTTTTGAGCGTCTGAGCCGAAATATAGCCCCACTTCACTTTAAGACTGAAAGACTAGCCAACACAGTCTTGCGCGCATCCTGATTTTGACCAACGTCTTCTTCATTTTCCGGAACTTGGGAAATATATTGCAGTCCCGGGGACTCTAAACTATCTCCTGATAGCCTTGGTTTGCAGTGAAATGGACACAGCAAATTTTTTGCAGCGCTCACTTTGGAGCTTGTGGGCCGAAATAGAGCCCCACTTCAATTTAAGACTGAATGAGTAGCCGAGGCCACCTTAGGCGCATCGTGATTTTGACCAACTTCGGCTTGGGTTGCCAGAACTTAAAAGATATTTCCCAGTCCCGGGGACTCTAAACTAACTCATGATGGCCTTGGTTTTCAGTGAAATTGAGAGAGGAAAGCTTTTTACACGCTCAATCTAGACCGAAATATAGCCCTACTTCACTTTAAGACTGAAAGAGTAGCCGAGACCGCCTTAGGCGAATCGTTATTTTGACCAACTTCGTCTCGATTTCGCGGAACTTGGGGGATATTTTCCAGTTCCAGAGACTGTAAACTACTCCCTGAGGACCTTGCTTTGCAGTGAAATGGGGACAGCATAACTTTTTGAACGCTCACTTTCGAGCTTCTGGGCCGAAATATACAGCCACGTCACTTTAAGACTCAAAGAGTAGCCGAGACTGCTTTACGCGCATCGTGATTTTGACAAACTTCGGCTCGATTTCCCGCAACTTGGGGGATATTTTGATGTCCCGGAGACTGTAAACTATCTCCTGATGTGGCTTGGTTCGCGGTGAAATGGACGCAGCAAAACTTTTTGAACTTTCACTTTCGAGCTTCTGGGCCGAAATATAGCCCGAGTTCACTTTAAGAATGAAAGAATAGCCGCGACCGCCTTACGCGCATCATGATTTTGACCAACTTCGGCTCAATTTCCCGGCAAATGGGGAATATTTTCCGGTACCGGGGACTATAAAGTAACTCCTGATTGCCTTGGTTTGCATTGAAATGGAGAGAGCAAAACTTTTTCAACACTCCCCTTCGGGCTTCTGAGCCGAAATATAGCCCCACTTCAGTTTAAGACTGAAAGAGTAGCCGACACCGTCTTACGCGCATCGTGATTTTGACCAACTTCGACTCGCTTTCCCGAAACTTCGGGGATATATTCAGGTCCCAAGGAATCTAAGCTAACCGCTGATGGCCTTGGTCTGCAGTGAAATGGACGCAGCAAATTTTCTTGAACGCTTACTTTCGAAATTCTGGGCCGAAATATAGCCCCACTTCACTTTAACACTGAAATAGTAGCCGAGACCGCCTTAGACGCATCGTGATTTTGACCAACTTCGGCTTGAGTTGCCAGAACTTAAGGGATATTTTCCAGTCCCGTCTAAACTAACTCATGATGGCCTTGGTTTTCAGTTAGATTGAGAGAGAAAAACGTTTTGAACGCTCACTTTCGAGCTTCTGGGCCGAAATATACAGCCACGTCACTTTAAGACTAAAAGAGTAGCCGAGACTGCTTTACGTGCATCGTGATTTTGACAAACTTCGGCTCGATTTCCCGGGACTTGGGGAATATTTTGATGTCCGGGAAACTGTAAACAATCTGCTGATGTGGCTTGGTTTGCGGTGAAATGGACACAGCAAAACCTTTTGGAACTTTCACTTTCTAGCTTCTGGGCCGAAATGTAGCCCCAGTTCACTTTAAGAATGAAAGAGTAGCCGAGACCGCCTTACCCGCATCGTGATTTTGACAAAATTCGGCTCGATTTGCCCGAACTTTGGCGATATTTTCCAGTCCCGAGGAGTCTAAACTACCTCCTTATGGCCTTGGTTTGCAGTGAAATGAACACAGCAAAACTTTTTGAACTTTCACTTTCTAGCTTCTCGGCCGAAATATAGCCCCAGGTCACTTTAAGAATGAAAGAGTAGCCGAGACCGCCTTACGCGCATCGTGATTTTGACAAAATTGGGCTCGATTTCCCCGAACTTGGGCGATATTTTCCAGTTCCGAGGAGTCTAAACTAACTCCTAATGGCCTTGGTTTGCAGTGAAAGGAACACAGTAACACTTTTTGAAGGCTTATTTTCGAGCTTTTGGGATGAAATATAGCCCCACTTCACTTTAAAACTGAAAGAGTAGGCGAGACCGCCTTACGCGCATTGTGATTTTGAGCAACTTCCGCTCGATTTTCTAGAATTTTGGCGATATTTTCAAGTTCCGGGGACTCTAAACTAACTCCTGATTGCCTTGGTTTGCAGTGAAATGGACGCAGGAAAACTTTTTGAACGCTCAGTTTCGAGCTTCTGGGCCGAAATACAACCGTACTTCACTTTAAGACTGAAATAGTAGCCGAGACCGCCTTACGAGCATCGTGATTTTGACCAAGTTCAGCTCGATTTCCCGGAACTTGGGGGATATTTTCCAGTCCGGGGGACTTTAAACTAACTCCTGTTGGCCTTGGTTTGCAGTTAAATGCAGAAGGCGTATATTTTTAAAGTGTCACTTTCGAGCTTCTGGGCCGAAATATAGCCCTACTTCACTTTAAGACTGAAAGAGTAGCCGAGACCGTCTTACGCGCATCGTGATTTTGACCAACTTCCGTTCGATTTCCCGGAACTTCGGGGATATATTCCAGTCCCGGGAACTCTAAACTAACTGCTGATGGCCTTGGTTTGCAGTGAAATGGACACAGCAGATTTTTTTTGAACGCTCACTTTCGAGCTTCTCGGCCGAAATATAGCCCTACTTCACTTTAAGACTGAAAGAGTAGCCGAGACCGCCTTACGCGTATCGTAATTTTGACCAACTTCGGCTCGATTTCCCGGAAGTTGGTGAATATTTTCAATTCCCGGGGAAGCTAAACTAACTTCCGATTGCCTTAGTTTGCAGTTAAATGGACACAGCAAAACTTTTTGAACGCTCACTTTCGAGCTTATGAGTCGAAATATAGCCCCAGTTCACTTTAAGACTGAAAGAGTAGCCGAGACCGCCTTACGCGCATCGTGATTTTGGGATACTTCGGCTCCATTTCCCGCAAATAGGGGGATATTTTCCAGTCCCCGGGACTCTAAACTAATTCCTGATGGCGTTGGTTTCCAGTGAAATGGACACAGGAACACTTTTTGAACGCGCACTAACGAGCTTGCTGGCCGAAATATAGCTCTACTTCTTTTTAAGACTGAAAGAGTAGGCTGGAGCGCCTTACGCGCATTGTGATTTTGAGGATCTTCAGCTCGATCTGGGGAAACTTGGGAGATATTTTCCAGTCCCAAAGTCTCTAAACTCACTCCTGATTGTCTAAGATGTGAGTGAAATAGAGACAAAAATTTTTGAACCCTTACTTTCGAGCTTCTGGAGTTAAATCTAAGCCCACTTTACCTTAAGACTGAAAGAGTAGCCGAGATCCCCTTAAGCGCATCGTGATTTTGACTAACTTCGGGTGGATTTCCCGTAACTTGGGGGATATTTCCAGTCCCTTGGACGCTAAACTAAGTCGTGATGGCCTTGTTTTGCAGTCAAATGGACACAGCGAAACTTTTTAAACACTCAGTTTCGAGCTTCTGGGCCTAAATATTACCGCACTTCATTTTAAGACTTAAAGAGTAGCCGAGACCGTCGTACGCGCGTCGTGATTTTGACCAACTTCGGTTAAATTTCCCGGAACTTGGGGGATATTTTCCAGTCCCGGGGACTCTAAACTGACCCCCGACGTCCTTGGTCTGCAGTAAAAAAGACACAACACAACTTTTTGAACGCTCACTTTTGAGCTTCTGGGCCGAAATATAGCTCCACTTTACTTTAAAAGTGAAAGAGTAGCCGAGACCGGCTTACGCCCATCGTAATTTTGACCAACTTCGGTTAAATTTCCCGGAACTTGGGGGATATTTTCCAGTCCCTTGGACGCTAAACTAAGTGGTGATGGCCTTGTTTTGCAGTAAAATGGACACAACACAACTTTTTGAAAGCTCACTTTTGAGCTTCTGGGCCTAAATATTGCCCCACTTCATTTTAAGACTGAAAGAGTAGCCGAGACTGCCCTACGCGCGTCGTGATTTTGACCAACTTCGGTTAATTTCCCGGAACTTGGGGGATATTATCCAGTCCCGCGGACTCTAAAGTAACTCCTGATGGCCTTGCTCTGGAGTGAAATGGACACAGCACAACTTTATTTCTGGGCCGAAATATATCCCTACTTCACCTTAAGAGTGAAAGAGTAGCCGGGACCGCCTTACGCGCATGGTAATTTTGTCGAACTTCGGCTTGACTTCCTGGGACTTGGGGGATATTTTCCACTCCCGGAAGCTCTAAACTAACTCCTGAATGCCTTGGTTTTTAGTGAAATGGACACAGGTAAAAGGGGCGCACGCTATGTTTCCAGGTTGTACGCCGAAATATAGCCCCACTTTATTTTAAGACTGAAAGTGTACACGAAACCGCCTTAAGCGCATCGCAATTTTAAGCCACTATGGCTCGATCTGCCAAAACTTGGGGGATATTTTCCAGTCCCGGGGACTCTACCCTAACTCTTGATGGCCTTAGTTTTCAGTCAAATGGTGACAGGTAACAGGAGCGCACGCTCGGTGTCGAGCTTCTAGGTCGAAATGTAGCCCCAGTTCATTTTAAGACTGAAAGAGTAAACGAAACTGCCGTACGCTTGTCGTAATTTTAAGAAAGTATGGCTCAATTTGCCCAAACTTGGAGGATAGCTTCCAGTCTCGAGGATTCTAAACTATCTCCTGATGGACTTAGTTCTTAGGGAAATGGACACAGGTAAAAGGAGAGCACGCTCGGTGTCGAGCTTGTAGAACCGAAATATAGCCCCACTTCATTTTCGGAGTAAACGAGTAGCCGAGACCGCCTTACGCGCATCGTGATTTTGAGCATCTTTGGCTCGATTTGCCGGAATTCGGGGAATATTTTCCAGTCCCGAGGACTCTATGTTAACTCCTGATGAACTTAGCTTTCAGTGATATGTACACAGGCAAAAGGAGCGCACGCTCGGTGTTGAGCTTGTCGGCCGAAATATAGCCCCACTTCATTTTAAGACTGAAAGAGTAGCCGAGACCGCCTTACGCGCATCGTGATTTTGAGCAACTTTGGCTCGATCTGCCAGAATTTGGGAAATATTTTCCAGTCCCAAGGACTCTAAACTAACTCCTGATGGCCTAAGATGTCAGTGAAATGGACACAGGTAAAATTAGCGCACGCCCGGTCTCGAGCTTCTAGGTCGAAATATAGCCCCCCTTAATTTTAAGACTGAAAGAGTAGCCGAGACCGCCTTACGCGCATCGTGATTTTGGGCCACTTTTGCTCGATTTCCCGGAAGTTGGCGAATAATTTAAAGTCCCGGGGACGCTAAACTAACTCCCGATGACCTTGGTTTGCAGTTTAATGAACACAGCAAAACATTCTGAACGCTCACCTCCGAGCTTCAGGGCCGAAATATAGCCCTACTTAAATTTAAGACTGAAAGAATAGCCGAGAGCCCGTTACGCGCATCGTAATTTTCATCAGTTTCGGCGCCATTTCCTGGAACTTGGAGTATATTTTCCAGTCCCGGGGACTCTAAACTAACTCCTGATGGCCTTGGTTTGCAGTGAAATGGACACAGCAAAACTTTTTGAAGGCTCACTTTCGAGCTTGTGGGCCTAACTATAGCCACACTTCACTTTAAGACTGAAACAGTAGCCGAGACCGCGTTACGCGCATCCTAATTTTGATCAACGTCTTCTCGCTTTCCCGGAACTTGCGAAATATTTTCCAGTCCCTGGGACTCTAAACTAACTCCTGATGGCCTTGGTTTGCAGTGAAATGGAGACAGCAAAACTTTTTGAACGCTCACCTTCAAGCTTCTGGGCCGAAATATAGCCCACTTTACTTTAATACTGAAAAAGTAGCCGAGACCGCCTTACGGGAAACGTGATTTTGACAAACTTCGGGTGGATTTCCCGGAACTTGGGGGATATTTTCCAGTCCCTTGGACGCTAAACTAGGTGCCAATGGCCTTGTTTTGCAGTGGAATGGACACAGCAAAGCTTTTTGAACGCTCACTTTCGAGCTTGTGGGACGAAATATAGCCATACTTCACTTTAAGATTGAAACAGTAGCCGACACCACGTTTCGCGCATCGTGATTTTGATCAACTTCGGGTCGATTTCCCCGAACTTGCGAAATATTTTCCAGTCCCGGGGACTCTAAACTAACCCGTGCTGGTCTTGGTTTGCAGTGAAACGGAAACAGAAAAAGTTTTTGAACGCTCATTCTCGAGCTTCTGGGCCGAAATAGAGCCCCATTTTACTTTAAGCCTGAAAGAGTAGGCGAGACCGTCTTGAGCGAATCGTGATTTTGACCAATTTCGCGTTTATTTCCCGAAACTTGGGGGATATATTCCAGTCAAAGGGACTCTAAAGTAACTGCTGATGGCCTTGGTTTTCAGTGAAATGGACAGAGCACAACTTTGGAGCTTCCGGGCAGAAATATAGCCCCACTTTACTTTAAGACTGAAAGAGTAGATGAGACCGTCTTACGCGCATCGTGATTTTGACCAACTTCCGTTCGATTTCCCGGAACTTCGGGGATATATTCCAGTCCCGGGAACTCTAAACTAACTGCTGATGGCCTTGGTTTGCAGTGAAATGGACACAGCAGATTTTTTTTGAACGCTCACTTTCGAGCTTCTCGGCCGAAATATAGCCCTACTTCACTTTAAGACTGAAAGAGTAGCCGAGACCGCCTTACGCGTATCGTAATTTTGACCAACTTCGGCTCGATTTCCCGGAAGTTGGTGAATATTTTCAATTCCCGGGGAAGCTAAACTAACTTCCGATTGCCTTAGTTTGCAGTTAAATGGACACAGCAAAACTTTTTGAACGCTCAGTTTCGAGCTTCTGGGCCGAAATATAGCCCCACTTCACTTTAAGACTGAAAGAGTAGCCGAGAAGGTCTTACGCGCATCGTGATTTTGACCAACGTCTTCTCGATTTTCCGGAACTTGGGAAATACATTCCACTCCCGGGGACTCTAAAGTAACTCGTGATAGCCTTGGTTTGCAGTGAAATAGACACAGTAATATTTTTTGAGCTTTGAGCTTGTGGGCCGAAATAGAGCCCAACTTCACTTTAAGACTGAAGGAGTAGCCGACACCGCCTTAAGCGCACCGTGATTTTGACCAACTTCGGCTCGATTTGCCGGAACTTGGGGGATATTTTCCAGTCCCGGGGACTCTAAACTAACTCCTGATTGTCTTGGTTTTCAGTGAAATGGACACAGCGAAACTTTTTGAACGCTCACTCTCGCGCTTCTGGAC
The DNA here is from genome assembly GCF_042242905.1 of Orbicella faveolata. NCBI lineage: Eukaryota > Metazoa > Cnidaria > Anthozoa > Scleractinia > Merulinidae > Orbicella > Orbicella faveolata. The sequence goes on from NW_028301539.1 coordinate 35,101,303, forward strand.
CGAAATATAGCCCTACTTTACGTTAAGACTGAAAGAGTAGCCGAGATCGTCTTGCGCAAATCGTGATTTTGACCAACTTCGGGTCGACTTCTCGGAACTTGGGGGATATTTTCCAGTCCCGGGGACTCTAAACTAACTCCTGATCGCCTTGCTTTGCATTGAAATGCACCGAGCAAAACTTTTTGAACGCTCACTTTCTAGCTTGTGGGCCGAAATATAGCCACACTTCACTTTAGGACTGAAAGAGTAGCCGAGATCGCCTTACGCGCATCGTAATTTTGACCATTTTCGGATCGACTTCTCGGAACTTGGGGGATATTTTCCAGTCCCGATGACTCTAAACTAACTCCTGATCGCCTTGCCTTGCATTGAAATGCACCGAGCAAAACTTTTTGAACGCTCACTTTCTAGCTTGTGGGCCGAAATATAGCCACACTTCACTTTAGGACTGACACAGTAGCCGAGACCACGTTACGCGCATCATGAATTTGATCAACTTCGGCTCGATTTCCCGGGACTTGGGGGATATTCTTCAGTCCCGGAGACTCTAAACTAACTTCTGATGGCCTTGGTTTGCACTGAAAGTGACAGAGCAAAACTTTTTGAACGCTCACTTTCGAGCTTCTGGACAGAAATATAGCCCGACTTTCCTTTAAGACTGAAAGAGAAGCCGAAACCGCCTTACGTATATCGTAATTTTGACGAACTTCGAATGGATTTCCCGCAACTTGGGGTATATTTTCCAGTCCCTTGGACACTAAACTAAGTCCTTATGGCCTTGTTTTGAAGTGAAATGGACACAGGAAAACTTTTTGAACGCTCACTTTCTAGCTTTTGGGCCCAAATATAGGCACACTTGACTTTAAGACTTAAACAGTAGCCGAGACCACGTTACGCGCATCATGAATTTGATCAACTTCGGCTCCAATTGCCGGGACTTGGGAGATCTTTTCCAGTCCCGGGGACTCTAAACTAACTCTTGATGGCTTTGGTTTGCATTGAAATGGACACAGCACAATTTTTTGAACGCACACTTTCGAGATTCTGTGCCGAAATATAGCCCCACTTCACTTAAGACTGAAAGAGTAGCCGAGACCGTCTTGCGCAAATCGTGATTTTGACAAACTTCGGGTCGCTTTCCCGGAACTTGGGGGATATATTCCATTTCCGCGGGCTCTAAACTAACTAATGATGGCCTTGGTTTTCAGTGAAATGGACAAAGGAAAGCTTTTTGAACACTCTTTTTGTAGCTTCTGGGCCGAAATAGAATCCCACTTCACTTTCAGACTGAAATAGTAGCCGAGACCGCCTCACGCGCATCGTGAGTTAGACCAAGTTCAGCTCGATTTCACGCAACTTTTGGGATATTTTCCAGTCCGGGGGACTCTAAACTAACTCTGGATGACCTTTGTTTGCACTGAAATGCGCACAGCATAACTTTTAGAACGCCCACTTTGGAGCTTCTGGGTCGAAATATAGCCCCACTTCACTTTAAGACTGAAAGAGTAGCCGAGATCGCCTTACGCGCATCGTGATTTTGACCATTTTCGGATCGACTTCTCGGAACTTGGGGGATATTTTCCAGTCCCGGGGACTCTAAACTAACTCCTGATCGCCTTGCTTTGCATTGAAATGGACACAGCAAAACTTTTTGAACGCTCATTTTCGAGCTTGTGGGCCGAAAGATAGCCACACTTTACTTTAAGACTAAAACAGTAGCCGAGACCGCATTTCGCGCATCGTGATTTTGATCAACTTCGGCTCGCTTTCCCAGAACTTGGGGAATATTTTCCAGTCCCGGGGACCCTAAACTAACTTTTGATTGCTTTGGTTTGCAGTGAAATGCACACAGGAAAACTTTTTGAAAGCTCAGTTTCGAGCTTCTGGACAGAAATATAGCCCCACTTCACTTTAAGACTGAAAGGGTAGCCGAGACCGCTTTGGGAGCATCGTGATTTTGACGAACTTCAGCTCGATTTACCGGAACTTGGGGAATATTTTCCAGTCCCAGGGACAATAAACTAAGTCGTGATGGCCTTGTTTTTCAGTCAAAGAACACAGCAAAACTTTTTGAATGCTCACTTTCGGGCTTCTGGGCCGAAATATAGCCCCACTTCACTTTAAGACTGAAACAGTAGCCGATACCGTATTTCGCGCATTGTGATTTTGATCAGCTTCGGTTCGATTCCCCGGAACTTGGGCAATATTTTTGAGTCCCGGGGACTCTAAACTAACCCCTGATTGCCTTGGTTTGCAGTGAAATGGACACAGGAAAACTTTTTGAACGCTCACTTTCGGACTTCTGGCCCGAAATATTGCCCCACTTCACTTTAAGACAGAAAGAGTAGCCGAGACCACTTTAGGGGCATCGTGATTTTGACCAACCTCGGCTCAATTTCCCGGGTCTTGGGGCATATTTTCTTGTCCCGGGGACGCTAAACTAACTCCTGATGGCCTTGGTTTGCAGTGAAATGAACACAGCAAAACTTTTTGAACGCTCACTTTCGGGCTTCTGGCCCGAAATATAGCCCCACTTCACTTTAAGACTGAAAGAGTAGCGGAGACCGCCTTACGCGAATCGTGATTTTGACCAACTTCGGCTCGATTTCCCGGAAGTTGGGGGATATTTTCCAGTCCCGGGGACTCTAAACTAGCTCCTGATGGCTTTGGTTTGCAGTGAAATAAACACAGGGAAACTTTTTGAACGCTCACTTTCAAGCTCCTGGGCAGGAATAAAGCCTCACTTCACTTTAAGACTGAAACAGTAAGCGAGACCGCCTAACGCGCACCCTGATTTTGACCAACTTCGGCTAAATTTCCCTGAACTTGGGGGATATTTTTCAGTCCCGAAAACTCTTAAGTAACCCCTGATGGCCTTCGTTTGCATTGAAATGGATACAGCAAAACTTTTTGAACGCTCACTTTTGAGCTTCTGGGCCGAAATATAGCCCTACTTCACTTTAAGACTGAAAGACTAGCCAAGACCGTCTTGCGCGCATCGTGATTTTGACCAACGTCTTCTCCATTTTCCGGAACTTGGGAAATATATTGCAGTCCCGGGGACTCTAAACTATCTCCTGATAGCCTTGTTTTGCACTGAAATGGACACAGCAAACTTTTTGCAGCGCTCACTTTGGAGCTTCTGGGCCGAAATAGAGGCCCACTTCACTTTAAGACTGAAAGAGTAGCCGAGGCCGCCTTAGGCGCATCGTGATTTTGACCAACTTCGGCTTGATCTGCCAGAACTTAAAAGATATTTTCCAGTCCCGGGGACTCTAAACTAACTCATGATGGCCTTGGTTTGCAGTGAAATTGAGAGAGGAAAACTTTTTGAACGCTCACTTTCGAGCTTCTGGACCAAAATATAGCCCTACTTAACTTTAAGACCGAAAGAGTAGCCGAGACCGCCTTACGCGAATCGTTATTTTGACCAATTTCGTCTCGATATCGCGGAACTTGGGGGATATTTTCCAGTTCCGGGCACTGTAAACTTCTCCCTGAGGGCCTTGGTTTGCAGTGAAATGGGCACAGCATAACTTTTTGAACGCTCACTTTCGACCTTGTGGGCCGAAATATACAGCCACGTTACTTTAAGACTTAAAGAGTAGCCGAGACTGCTTTACGCGCATCGTGATTTTGACAAACTTCGTCTCGATTTCCCGGAACTTGGGGGATATTTTGATGTCCCGGAGACTGTAAACTATCTCCTGATGTGGCTTGGTTCGCGGTGAAATGGACACAGCAAAACTTTTTGAACTTTCACTTTCGAGCTTCTGGGCCGAAATATAGCGCGAGTTCACTTTAAGAATGAAAGAATAGCCGACACCGCCTTACGCGCATCGTGATTTTGACCAACTTTGGCTCGATTTCCCGGGAATTGGGGAATATTTTCCGGTACCGAGGACTCTAAAGTAACTCCTGATTGCCTTTGTTTGCATTGAAATGGAGAGAGGAAAACTTTTTCAACGCTCCCCTTCGGGCTTCTGAGCCGAAATATAGCCCCACTTCAGTTTAAGACTGAAAGAGTAGCCGACACCGTCTTACGCGCGTCGTGATTTTGACCAACTTCGGCTCGATTTCCCGAAAGTTCGGGGATATATTCAAGTCCCAAGGAGTCTAAACTAAGCCCTGATGGCCTTGGTCTGCAAATAAATGGACACAGCAATTTTTTTGAACGCTTACTTTCGAAATTCTTCGCCGAAATATAGCCCCACTTCACTTTAAGACTGAAATAGTAGCCGAGACCGCCTTAGACGCATCGTGAATTTGACCAACTTCGGCTTGAGTTGCCAGAACTTAAGGGATACTTTCCAGTCCCGTGGACTCTAAACTAACTCATCATGGCCTTGGTTTTCAGTTAAATTGAGAGAGCAAAACTTTTTGAACGCGCACTTTCGAGCTTCTGGGCCGAAATATACAGCCACGTCACTTTAAGACTAAAAGAGTAGCCGAGACTGCTTTACGCGCATCGTGATTTTGAGAAACTTCGGCTCGATTTCCCGGGACTTGGGGGATATTTTGATGTCCCGGACACTGTAAACAATCTGCTGATGTGGCTTGGTTTGCGGTGAAATGGACACAGCAAAACTTTTTGAACTTTCACTTTCTAGCTTCTGGGCATAATTATAGCCCCAGTTCACTTTAAGAATGAAAGAGTAGCCGAGACCGCCTTACGCGCATCGTGATTTTGACAAAATTCGGCTCCATTTGCCCGAACTTGGGCGATATTTTCCAGTCCCGAGGAGTCTAAAGTAACTCCTGATTGCCTTGGTTTGCAGTGAAATGAACACAGCAAAACTTTTTGAACTTTCACTTTCTAGCTTCTTGGCCGAAATATAGCTCCAGTTCACTTTAAGAATGAAAGAGGAGCCGAGACCGCCTTACGCGCATCGTGATTTTGACAAAATTGGGCTCGATTTCCCCGAACTTGGGCGATATTTTCCAGTTCCGAGGAGTCTAAACTAACTCCTGATTGCCTTGGTTTGCAGTGAAATGAACACAGTAACACTTTTTGAAGGGTTATTTTCGAGCTTCTGGGATGAAATATAGCCCAACTTCACTTTAAGACTGAAAGAGTAGGCGAGACCGCCTTACGCGCATCGTGATTTTGAGCAACTTCCGCTCGATTTTATAGAATTTTGGCGATATTTTCAAGTTTCGGGGACTCTAAACTAACTCCTGATTGCCTTGGTTTGCAGTGAAATGGACGCAGGAAAACTTTTTGAACGCTCAGTTTCGAGCTTCTGGGCCGAAATACAGCCGTATTTCACTTTAAGACTGAAATAGTAGCCGAGACCGCCTTACGCGCATCGTGATTTTGACCAAGTTCAGCTCGATTTCCCGGAACTTGGGGGATATTTTCCAGTCCGCGGGACTTTAAACTAACTCCTGTTGGCCTTGGTTTGCAGTTAAATGCAGAAGGCGTATATTTTTAAAGTGTCACTTTCGAGCTTCTGGGCCGAAATATAGCCCCACTTTACTTTAAGACTAAAAGAGTAGCCGAGACCGTCTTACGCGCATCGTGATTTTGACCAACTTCCGTTCGATTTCCCGGAACTTCGGGGATATATTCCAGTCCCGGGGACTCTAAACTAACTGCTGATGGCCTTGGTTTGCAGTGAAATGGACACAGCACATTTTTTTGAACGCTCACTTTCGAGCTTCTCGGCCGAAATATAGCCCTACTTCACTTTAAGACTGAAAGAGTAGCCGAAACCGCCTTACGCGCATCGTAATTTTGACCAACTTCGGCTCGATTTCCCGGAAGTTGGCGAATATTTTCAATTCCCGGGGAAGCTAAACTAACTTCCGATGGCCTTAGTTTGCAGTTAAATGGACACAGCAAAACTTTTTGAACGCTCACTTTCGAGCTTATGGGTCGAAATATAGCCCCACTTAACTTTAAGACTGAAAGAGTAGCCGAGACCGCCTTACGCGCATCGTGATTTTGGGATACTTCGGCTGGATTTCCCGCAAATAGGGGGATATTTTCCAGTCCCGGGGACTCTAAACTAACTGCTGATGGCCTTGGTTTGCAGTGAAATGGACACAGCACATTTTTTTGAACGCTCACTTTCGAGCTTCTGGGTCGAAGTATAGCCCCACTTAACTTTAAGACTGAAAGAGTAGCCGAGACCGCCTTACGCGCATCGTTATTTTGAGATACTTCGGCTCGATTTCCCGCAAATAGGGGGATATTTTCCAGTGCCGGGGACTCTAAACTAACTCCTGATGGCCTTGGTTTCCAGTGAAATGGACACAGGAACACTTTTTGAACGCGCACTTTCGAGCTTGCTTGCCGAAATATAGCCCTACTTCTTTTTAAGACTGAAAGAGTAGGCGGGAGCGCCTTACACGCATTGTAATTTTGAGGATCTTCGGCTCGATCTGGCGAAACTTGGGAGATATTTTCCAGTCCCAAAGTCTCTAAACTCACTCCTGATTGTCTAAGATGTGAGTGAAATAGAGACAAAAATTTTTGAACCCTTACTTTCGAGCTTCTGGAGTTAAATCTAAGCCCACTTTACCTTAAGACTGAGAGAGTAGCCGAGATCCCCTTAAGCGCATCGTGATTTTGACTAACTTCGGGTGGATTTCCCGTAACTTGGGGGATATTTCCAGTCCCTTGGACGCTAAACTAAGTCGTGATGGCCTTGTTTTGCAGTCAAATGGACACAGCGAAACTTTTAAATCACTCAGTTTCGAGCTTCTGGGCCTAAATATTGCCCCACTTCACTTTAAGACTGAAAGAGTAGCCGAGACCGCCGTACGCGCGTCGTGATTTTGACCAACTTCGGTTAAATTTCCCGGAACTTGGGGGATATTTTCCAGTCCCGGGGACTCTAAACTGACTCCCGACGTCCTTGGTCTGCAGTAAAATGGACACAGCAAAACTTTTTGAACGCTCACTTTTGAGCTTCTGGGCCGAAATATAGCTCCACTTCACTTTAAGAGTGAAAGAGTAGCCGAGACCGCCTTACGCCCATCGTAATTTTGACCAACTTCGGCTCGATTTCCCGGAACTTGGAGCATATTTTCCAGTCCTGCGGACTCTAAAGTAACTCCTAATGGCCTTGCTCTTGAGTGAAATGGACACAGCACAACTTTTTGAACGCTCACTTTCGAGCCTCTGGGCGGAAATATTGCCCCAGTTCACTTTAAGAATGAAAGAGTAACCGGGACCGCCTTACGCGCATCGTGATTTTGACCAACTTTGGCTCGATTTCCCGGGAAATGGGGGATATTTTCCGGTACCGGGGACTCTAAACTAACTCCTGATTGCCTTGGTTTGCAGAGAAATGGACACAGCACAACTTTTTGAACGCTCACGTTTGAGCTTCTGGGCCGAAGCATAGCCCTACTTCACTTTAAGACTGAATGACTAGCCGACACCGCCTTACGCGCATCGTGATTTTGGGCTACTTCGGCTCGAATTCCCGGAACTTGGGAGATAATTCCCTTTCCCGGGCACTCTAAACTAATTCCTGATGGCTTTGGTTTTCAGTGAAATGGACAAAGCCAAACTCTTTGAACGTTCACTTTGGAGCTTCTGGGCCGAAATATAGCCCCAGTTCACTTTAAGACTGAAAGAGTAGCCGAGACCGCCTTACGCGCATCGTGTTTTTGGGCTACTTCGGGTCGAATTCCCGGAACTTGGGAGATAATTCCCAGTCCCGGGCACTCTAAACTAATTCCTGATGGCCTTGGTTTTAAGTGAAATGGACACAGGCAAACTCTTTGAACGTTCACTTTGGAGCTTCTGGGCCGAAATATAGCACCACTTCACTTTAAGACTGAAAGAGTAGCGGGGACCGCCTTACGCGCATGGTAATTTTGTCGAACTTCGGCTTGATTTCCTGGGACTTGGGGGATATTTTCCACTCCCGGAAGCTCTAAACTAACTCCTGAATGCCTTGGTTTTTAGTGAAATGTACACAGGTAAAAGGGGCGCACGCTATGTTTCCAGGTTGTACGCCGAAATATAGCCCCACTTTATTTTAAGACTGAAAGTGTACACGAAACCGCCTTAAGCGCATCGCAATTTTTAGCCACTATGGCTCGATCTGCCAAAACTTGGGGGATATTTTCCAGTCCCGGGGACTCTACCCTAACTTTTGATGGCCTTAGTTTTCAGTCAAATGGTGACAGGTAACAGGAGCGCACGCTCGGTGTCGAGCTTCTAGGTCGAAATGTAGCCCCAGTTCATTTTAAGACTGAAAGAGTAAACGAAACTGCCGTACGCTTGTCGTAATTTTAAGAAAGTATGGCTCAATCTGCCCAAACTTGGAGGATAGCTTCCAGTCTCGAGGATTCTAAACTATCTCCTGATGGACTTAGTTCTTAGGGAAATGGACACAGGTAAAAGGAGAGCACGCTCGGTGTCGAGCTTGTAGAACCGAAATATAGCCCCACTTCATTTTCGGAGTAAACGAGTAGCCGAGACCGCCTTACGCGCATCGTGATTTTGAGCATCTTTGGCTCGATTTGCCGGAATTCGGGGAATATTTTCCAGTCCCGAGGACTCTATGCTAACTCCTGATGAACTTAGTTTTCAGTGATATGTACACAGGCAAAAGGAGCGCACGCTCGGTGTTGAGCTTGTCGGCCGAAATATAGCCCCACTTCATTTTAAGACTGAAAGAGTAGCCGAGACCGCCTTACGCGCATCGTGATTTTGAGCAACTTTGGCTCGATCTGCCAGAATTTGGGAAATATTTTCCAGTCTCAAGGACTCTAAACTAACTCCTGATGGCCTAAGATGTCAGTGAAATGGACACAGGTAAAATTAGCGCACGCCCGGTCTCCAGCTTCTAGGTCGAAATATAGCCCCCCTTAATTTTAAGACTGAAAGAGTAGCCGAAACCGCTTTACGCGCATCGTGATTTTGGGCCACTTTTGCTCGATTTCCCGGAAGTTGGCGAATAATTTAAAGTCCCGGGGACGCTAAAATAACTCCCGATGACCTTGGTTTGCAGTTTAATGAACACAGCAAAACATTCTGAACACTCACCTTCGAGCTTCAGGGCCGAAATATAGCCCTACTTAAATTTAAGACTGAAAGAACCGCCGGGAGCTCGTTACGCGCATCGTAATTTTCATCAACTTCGGCGCCATTTCCTGGAACTTGGAGAATATTTTCCAGTCCCGGGGACTCTAAACTAACTCCTGATCGCCTTGCTTTGCATTGAAATGGACAGAGAAAAACTTTTTGAACGCTCACTTTCGAGCGTGTGGGCCGAAATATAGGCACACTTTACTTTAAGACTGAAACAGTAGCCGAGACCGCATTTCGCGCATCGTGATTTTGATCAACTTCGGCTCGCTTTCCTGGAACTTGGGGAATATTTTTCAGTCCTGGGGACCCTAAACTAACTTTTGATTGCTTTGGTTTGCAGTGAAATGGACACAACAAAACTTTTTGAACGCTCACTTTCGAGCTTCTGGACAGAAATATAGCCCGACTTTACTTTAAGACTAAAAGAGTAGCCGAAACCGCCTTACGTATATCGTAATTTTGACGAACTTCGAATGGATTTCCCGGAACTTGGGGGATATTTTGCAGTCCCTTGGACGCTAAACCCAGTCCTGATGGCCTTGTTTTGAAGTAAAATGGAGACAACAAAACTTTTCAAACACTCACTTTCGAGCTTCTGGGCCGAAATATTGCCCTACTTCCCTTTAAGACTGAAAGAGTAGCCGAGACCACCTTACGCACATCGTGATTTTGACCAACTTCGGCTCGATTTACCGGAACTTGGGGGATATTTTCCAGTCACGAAGACTCTTAAGTAACCCCTGATTGCCTTGGTTTGCATTGAAATGGATACAGCAAAACGTTTTGAACGCTCACTTTTGAGCTTCTGGGCCGAAATATCGCCCCACTTCACTTTAAGACTGAAAGAGTAGCCGAGACCGTCTTACGCGCATCGTGATTTTGACCAACGTCTTCTCGATTTTCCGGAACTTGGGAAATACATTCCACTCCCGGGGACTCTAAACTAACTCCTGATAGCCTTGGTTTGCAGTGAAATAGACACAGTCATTTTTTTTGAGTTTGAGCTTGTGGGCCGAAATAGAGCCCCACTTCACTTTAAGACTGAAGGAGTAGCCGACACCGCCTTAAGCGCACCGTGATTTTGACCAACTTCGGCTCGATTTGCCGGAACTTGGGGGATATTTTCCAGTCCCGGGGACTCTAAACTAACTCCTGATTGTCTTGGTTTTCAGTGAAATGGACACAGCATAACTTTTTGAACGCTCACTCTCGCGCTTCTGGACCGAAATATAGCCACACTTTACTTTAAGACTGAAAGAGTAGCCGAGACCGTCTTACGCGCATCGTGATTTTGACCAACGTCTTCTCGATTTTCCGGAACTTGGGAAATACATTCCACTCCCGGGGACTCTAAATTAACTCGTGATAGCCTTGGTTTGCAGTGAAATAGACACAGTAATTTTTTTTGAGCTTTGAGCTTGTGGGCCGAAATAGAGCCCCACTTCACTTTAAGACTGAAGGAGTAGCCGACACCGCCTTAAGCGCACCGTGATTTTGACCAACTTCGGCTCGATTTGCCGGAACTTGGGTCATATTTTCCAGTCCTGGGGACTCTAAACTAACTCCTGATTGTCTTGGTTTTCAGTGAAATGGACACAGCGAAACTTTTTGAACGCTCACTCTCGCGCTTCTGGACCGAAATATAGCCCCACTTTACTTTAAGACTGAAAGAGTAGCCGAGACCGTCTTGCGCAAATCGTGATTTTGACCAACTTCGGGTCGGTTTCCCGGAACTTGGGGGATATATTCCATTTCCGCGGGCTCTAAACTAACTAATGATGGCCTTGGTTTTCAGTGAAAGGGACAGAGCACAACTTTGGAACTTCTGGGCAGAAATATTGCCCCACTTTACTTTAAGACTGAAAGAGTAGATGAGAGCGACTTACGCGCATCGTAATTTTGACATACTTCGAATGGATTTCCCGGAACTTGAGGAATATTTTGCAGTCCCTTGGACGCTAAACTAAGTCCTGATGGCCTTGTTTTGAAGTAAAATAGACACAGCAAAAGTTTTTGAACGCTCACTTTCGAGCTTGTGGGCCGAAATATAGCCACACTTCACTTTAAAACGGAAAGAGTAGCCGAGAAGGTCTTACGCGCATCGTAATTTTGACCAACGTCTTCTCGATTTTCCGGAACTTGGGAAATACATTCCACTCCCGGGGACTCTAAACTAACTCCTGATAGCCTTGGTTTGCAGTGAAATAGACACAGTAATTTTTTTTGAGCTTTGAGCTTGTGGGCCGAAATAGAGCCCCACTTCACTTTAAGACTGAAGGAGTAGCCGACACCGCCTTAAGCGCACCGTGATTTTGACCAACTTCGGCTCGATTTGCCGGAACTTGGGGGATATTTTCCAGTCGCGGGGACTCTAAACTAACTCCTGATTGTCTTGGTTTTCAGTGAAATGGACACAGCGAAACTTTTTGAACGCTCACTCTCGCGCTTCTGGACCGAAATATAGCCCCACTTTACTTTAAGACTGAAAGAGTAGCCGAGACCGTCTTGCGCAAATCGTGATTTTGACCAACTTCGGGTCGGTTTCCCGGAACTTGGGGGATATATTCCATTTCCGCGGGCTCTAAACTAACTAATGATGGCCTTGGTTTTCAGTGAAAGGGACAGAGCACAACTTTGGAACTTCTGGGCAGAAATATAGCCCCACTTTACTTTAAGACTGAAAGAGTAGATGAGAGCGACTTACGCGCATCGTAATTTTGACATACTTCGAATGGATTTCCCGGAACTTGAGGAATATTTTGCAGTCCCTTGGACGCTAAACTAAGTCCTGATGGCCTTGTTTTGAAGTAAAATAGACACAGCAAAAGTTTTTGAACGCTCACTTTCGAGCTTGTGGGCCGAAATATAGCCACACTTCACTTTAAAACGGAAAGAGTAGCCGAGAAGGTCTTACGCGCATCGTAATTTTGACCAACGTCTTCTCGATTTTCCGGAACTTGGGAAATACATTCCACTCCCGGGGACTCTAAACTAACTCCTGATAGCCTTGGTTTGCAGTGAAATAGACACAGTAATTTTTTTTGAGCTTTGAGCTTGTGGGCCGAAATAGAGCCCAACTTCACTTTAAGACTGAAGGAGTAGCCGACACCGCCTTAAGCGCACCGTGATTTTGACCAACTTCGGCTCGATTTGCCGGAACTTGGGGGATATTTTCCAGTCCCGGGGACTCTAAACTAACTCCTGATTGTCTTGGTTTTCAGTGAAATGGACACAGCGAAACTTTTTGAACGCTCACTCTCGAGCTTCTGGTCCGAAATATAGCTCCACTTTACTGTAAGACTGAAAGAGTAGCCGAGACCGTCTTGCGCAAATCGTGATTTTGACCAACTTCGGGTCGGTTTCCCGGAACTTGGGGGATATATTCCATTGCCGCGGGCTCTAAACTAACTCCTGATGGCATTGGTTTTCAGTGAAATGGACAAAGGAAAGCTTTTTGAACACTCTCTTTGTAGCTTCTGGGCCGGAATAGAATCCCACTTCACTTTCAGACTGAAATAGTAGCCGAGACCGCCTCAAGCGCATCGTGAGTTAGACCAAGTTCAGCTCGATTTCACGCAACTTTTGGGATATTTTCCAGTCCGGGGGACTCTAAACTAACTCCGCATGCCCTTGGTTTGCACTGAAATGCGCACAGCATAACTTTTTGAACGCCCACTTTGGACCTTCGGGGGCCGTAATATAGCCCCACTTCACTTTAAGACTGAAGGAGTAGCCGAGATCGCCTTACGCGCATCGTGATTTTGACCATTTTCGGATCGACTTCTCGGAACTTGGGGGATATTTTCCAGTCCCGGGGACTCTAAACTAACTCCTGATCGCCTTGCTTTCCATTGTAATGGACAGAGCAAAACTTTTTGAACGCTCACTTTCGAGCTTGTGGGCCGAGATATAGTCACACTTTACTTTAAGACTGAAACAGTAGCGGAGACTGCATTTCGCGCATCGTGATTTTCATCAACTTCGGCTCGCTTTCCCGGAACTTGGGGAATATTTTCCAGTCCCGGGGACCCTAAACTAACTTTGATAGCTTTGGTTTGCAGTGAAATGCACACAGCAAAACTGTTTGAACGCTCACTTTCGAGCTTCTGGACAGAAATATAGCCCGACTTTACTTTAAGACTGAAAGAGTAGCAGAAACCGCCTTACGTATATCGTAATTTTGACGAACTTCGAATGGATTTTCCGGAACTTGGGATATATTTTCCAGTCCCTTGGACGCTAAGCTAAGTCCTGATGGCCTTGTTTCGAAGTGAAATGGACACAGCAAAACTTTTTGAACGCTCACTTTCTAGCTTGTGGGCCGAAATATAGCCACACTTCACTTTAAGACTGAAACAGTAGCCGAGACCACGTTACGGGATTATGAATTTGATCAACTTCGGCTCCAATTCCCGGGACTTGGGGGATATTTTCCAGTCCCGGGGACTCTAAACTAACTCCTGATGGCCTTGGTTTGCATTGAAATGGACACAGCACAATTTTTTGAAAGCACACTTTGGAGATTCTGGGCCAAAATATAGCCCCATTTCACTTAAGACTGAAAGAGTAGCCGAGACCGTCTTGCTCGCATCGTGAGTTTGACAAACTTCGGGTCGATATTCCGGAACTTGGGGGATATTTTCCAGTCCCAGGGACTCTAAACTAACTCCTGATGGCCTTGGTTTGCAGTGAAATGGACAGAGCAAAACTTTTTGAAGGATCACTTTCGAGCTTGTGGGCCGAAATATAGCCACACTTTACTTTAAGACTGAAACAGTAGCGGAGACTGCATTTCGCGCATCGTGATTTTCATCAACTTCGGCTCGCTTTCCCGGAACTTGGGGAATATTTTCCAGTCCCGGGGACCCTAAACTAACTTTGATAGCTTTGGTTTGCAGTGAAATGCACACAGCAAAACTGTTTGAACGCTCACTTTCGAGTTTCTTGACAGAAATATAGCCCGACTTTACTTTAAGACTGAAAGAGTAGCAGAAACCGCCTTACGTATATCGTAATTTTGACGAACTTCGAATGGATTTCCCGGAACTTGGAGGATATTTTCCAGTCCCGTGGACGCTAAACTAAGTCCTGATGGCCTTGTCTTGAAGTGAAATGAACACAGCAAAACTTTTTGAACGCTCACTTTCTAGCTTGTGGGCCGAAATATAGGCACACTTGACTTTAAGACTGAAACAGTAGCCGAGACCACGTTACGGGCATCATGAATTTGATCAACGTCGGCTCCAATTCCCGGGACTTGGGGGATATTTTCCAGTCCCGGGGACTCTAAACTAACTCCTGATGGCCTTGGTTTGCATTGAAATGGACACAGCACAATTCTTTGAAAGCACACTTTGGAGATTCTGGGCCAAAATATAGCCCCGGTTCACTTAAGACTGAAAGAGTAGCCGCGACCGTCTTGCTCGCATCGTGAGTTTGACAAACTTCGGGTCGATATTCCGGAACTTGGGGGATATTTTCCAGTCCCAGTAACTCTAAACTAACTCCTGATGGCCTTGGTTTGCAGTGAAATGGACAGAGCAAAACTTTTTGAACGCTCACCTTCGAGCTTCCTGGCCGAAATAAAGCCCCACTTTACTTTAAGACTTAAAGAGTAACCGAGACCACCTTACGCGCATTGTGATTTTCACAAACTTCGGGTGGATATCCCGGAACTTGGGGAATATTTTCCAGTCCCTTGGACGCTAACCTAAGTACTGATGGGCTTGTTTTACAGTGAAATAGACACAGCAAAAGTTTTTGAACGCTCACTTTCCAGCTTGTGGGCCGAAATATAGCCACACTTTACTTTAAGACTGAAACAGTACCCGACACCGCATTTCGCGCATCGTGATTTTGATCAACTTCGGCTCACTTTCCCGGAACTTGGGGAATATTTTCCAGTCCCGGGGACCCTAAACTAACTTTTGATAGCTTTGGTTTGCAGTGAAATGCACACAGCAAAACTTTTTGAACGCTCACTTTCGAGCTTCTGGGCCGAAATATAGCCCCACTTCACTTTAAAATTGAAACAGTAGCCGATACGGCATTTCGCGCATCGTGATTTTGATCAACTTCGGTTCGATTCCCCGGAACTTGGGCAATATTTTTCAGTCGCGGGGACTCTAAACTAACCCCTGATGGCTTTGGTTTGCAGTGAAATGGACACAGCAAAACTTTTTGAACGCTCACTTTCGGGCTTCTGGCCCGAAATATAGCCCCACATCACTTTAAGACAGAAAGAGTAGTCGAGACCACTTTAGGGGCATCGTGATTTTGACCAACCTCGGCTCAATTTCCCGGGTCTTGGGGCATATTTTCTTGTCCCGGGGACGCTAAACTAACTCCTGATGGCCTTGGTTTGCAGTGAAATGAACACAGCAAAACTTTTTGAACGCTCACTTTCGGCCTTCTGGCCCGAAATATAGCACCACTTCACTTTAAGACTGAAAGAGTAGCCGAGACCGCCTTACGCGAATCGTTATTTTGACAAACTTCGGCTAAATTTCCCTGAACTTGGGGGATATTTTCCAGTCCCGAAGACTCTTAAGTAACCCCTGATGGCCTTCGTTTGTATTGAAATGGATACAGCAAAACTTTCTTAAGCTCAATTTTGAGCTTCTGGGCCGAAATATAGCCCCACTTCACTTTAAAACTGAAAGACTAGCCAAGACCGTCTTGCGCGCATCGTGATTTTGGCCAACGTCTTCTCGATTTTCCGGAACTTGGGAAATATATTGCAGTCCCGGGGACTCTAAACTAACTCCTGATGGCCTTGGTTTGCAGTGAAATGGACGCAGGAAAACTTTTTGAACGCTCAGTTTCGAGCTTCTGGGCCGAAATACAGCCGTATTTCACTTTAAGACTGAAATAGTAGCCGAGACCGCCTTACGCGCATCGTGATTTTGACAAACTTGGGGTTGATTTCTCGGAACTTGGGGGATATTTTCCAGTCCCTTGGATGCTAAACTAGGTGCCGATGGCCTTGTTTTGGAGTGAAATGGACACAGCAAAGCTTTTTGAACGCTCACTTTCGAGCTTGTGGGCCGAAATATAGCCATACTTCACTTTAAGACTGAAACAGTAGCCGAGACCACGTTTCGCGTATCGTGATTTTGACAAACTTCGGGTCGATTTCCCGGAACTTGGGGGATATTTTCCAGTCCCAAGGACTCTCAACTAACTCCTGCTTGTCTTGGTTTGCAGTGAAATGGATACAACGCTCACTCTCGTGCTTCTGGGCCGAAATAGAGCCCCATTTTACTTTAAGACTGAAAGAGTAGGCGAGACCGTCTTGAGCGAATCGTGATTTTGACCAATTTCGCCTTTATTTCCCGAAACTTGGGGGATATATTCCAGTCAAAGGGACTCTAAAGCAACTGCTGATGGCTTTGGTTTTCAGTGAAATGGACAGAGCACAACTTTGGAGCTTCTGGGCAGAAATATAGCCCCACTTTACTTTAAGACTGAAAGAGTAGATGAGACCGCCTTACGCGCATCGTAATTTTGACGAACTTCCAATGGATTTCCCGGAACTTGGGGGATATTTTGCAGTCCCTTGGACGCTAAACTAAGTCCTGATGGCCTTGTTTTGAAGTAAAATGGACACAACAAAACTTTTTGAACGCTCACTTTCTAGCTTGTGGGACGAAATATAGCCACACTTCACTTTAGGACAGACACAGTAGCCGAGACCACTTTACGCGCATCATGAATTTGATCAACTTCGGCTCGTTTTCCCGGGACTTGGGGGATATTCTTCAGTCCCGGGGATTCTAAAGTAACTTCTGATGGCCTTGGTTTGCACTGAAAGTGACAGAGCAAAACTTTTTAAACACTCACTTTCGAGCTTCTTGGCCGAAATATTGCCCCACTTCACTTTAAGACTGAAAGAGTAGCCGAGACCAGCTTACGGACATCGTGATTTTGACCAACTTCGGCTCGATTTACCGGAACTTGGGGGATATTTTCCAGTCCCGAGGACTCTTAAGTAACCCCTGATGGCCTTGGTTTGCCTTGAAATGGATACAGCAAAACTTTTTGAACGCTCAGTTTTGAGCTTCTGGGCCGAAATATAGCCCCACTTCACTTTAAGACTGAAAGAGTAGCCGAGACCGTCTTACGCGCATCGTGATTTTGACGAACGTCTTCTCGATTTTCCGGAACTAGGGAAATACATTCTACTCCTGGGGACTCTAAACTAACTCCTGATAGCCTTGGTTTGCAGTGAAATAGACACAAGAATTGTTTTTGAGCTTTGAGCTTGTGGGCCGAAATAGAGCCCCACTTCACTTTAAGACTGAAGGAGTAGCCGACACCGCCTTAAGCGCACCGTGATTTTGACCAACTTCGGCTCGATTTGCCGGAACTTGGGGGATATTTTCCAGTCCCGGGGACTCTAAACTAACTCCTGATTGTCTTGGTTTTCAGTGAAATGGACACAGCGAAACTTTTTGAACGCTCACTCTCGAGCTTCTGGACCGAAATATAGCTCCACTTTACTTTAAGATTGAAAGAGTAGCCGAAACCGTCTTGCGCAAATCGTGATTTTGACCAACTTCGGGTCGGTTTCCCGGAACTTGGGGAATATTTTCCAGTTTCAGGGACCCTAAACTAACTTTTGATTGCTTTGGTTTGCAGTGAAAGGTACACAACAAAACTTTTTGAACGCTTACTTTCGAGCCTCTGGACAGAAATATAGCCCGACTTTACTTTAAGACTGAAAGAGTAGCCGAAACCGCCTTACGTATATCGTAATTTTGACGAACTTCGAATGGATTTCCTGGAACTTGGAGGACATTTTCCAGTCCCTCTGACGCTAAACTAAGTCCTGATGGGCTTGTTTTGAAGTGAAATGGACACAGCAAAACTTTTTGAACGCTCACTTTCTAGCTTGTGGGCCTAAATATAGGCACACTTGACTTTAAGACTGAAACAGTAGCCGAGACCACGTTACGGGCATCATGAATTTGAGCAGGTTCGGCTCCAATTCCCGGGACTTGGGGGATATTTTCCAGTCCCGGGGACTCTAAACTAACTCCTGATGGCGTTGGTTTGTATTGCAATGGACACAGCACAATTTTTTGAAAGCACACTTTCGAGATTCTGGGCCGAAATATAGCCCCACTTCACTTAAGACTGAAAGAGTAGCCGAGACCGCCTTGCTCGCATCGTGAGTTTGACAAACTTCGGGTCGATATTCCGAAATTTGGGGGATATTTTCCAGTCCCAGTAACTCTAAACTAACTCCTGATGGCCTTGGTTTGCAGTGAAATGGACAGAGCAAAACTTTTTGAACGCTCACCTTCGAGCTTCCTGGCCGAAATAAAGCCCCACTTTACTTTAAGACTGAAAGAGTAACCGAGGCCACCTTACGCGCATTGTGATTTTGACAAACTTCGGGTGGATCTCCCGGAACTTGGGGAATATTTTCCAGTCCGTTGGACGCTAACCTAAGTCCTGATGGACTTGTTTTGCAGTGAAATAGACATAGCAAAAGTTTTTGAACGCTCACTTTCGAGCTTGTGGGCCGAAATATAGCCACACTTTAAGACTGAAACAGTAGCCGAGACTGCATTTCGCGCATCGTGATTTTGATCAACTTCGGCTCGCTTTCCCGGAACTTGGGGAATATTTTCCAGTCCCGCGGACCCTAAACTAACTTTTGATAGCTTTGGTTTTGCAGTGAAATGCACACAGCAAAACTTTTTGAACGCTCACTTTCGAGCTTCTGGACAGAAATATAGCCCCACTTCACTTTAAGACTGAAAGGGTAGCCGAGACCGTTTTGGCAGCATCGTGATTTTGACGAACTTCAGCTCGATTTACCGGAACTTGGGCAATATTTTTCAGTCCCGGGGACTCTAAACTAACCCCTGATGGCCTTGGTTTGCAGTGAGATGGACACAGGAAAACTTTTTGAACGCTCACTTTCGGGCTTCTGGACCGAAATATAGCCCCACTTCACTTTAAGACATAAAGAGTAGCCGAGACCACTTTAGGGGCATCGTGATTTTGACCAACCTCGACTCAATTTCCCGAACCTTGGGGCATATTTTCTTGACCCAGGGACGCTAAACTAACTCCTGATGGCCTTGGTTTGCAGTGAAATGAACACAGCAAAACGTTTTGAACGCTAACTTTTGGGCTTCTGGCTCGAAATATAGCCCCACTTCACTTTAAGACTAAAACAGTAGCCGATACCACAATTCGCGCATCGTGATTTTGATCAACGTCGGCTCGACTCCCCGGAACTTGGGCAATATTTTTCAGTCCCGGGGACTCTAAACTAACCCCTGATGGCGTTAGTTTGCAGTGAAATGGACACAGCAAAACTTTTTCAACGCTCACTTTCGGGCTTCTGGCCCGAAATATAGCCCCACTTCACTTTAAGACAGAAAGAGTAGCCGAGACCACTTTAGCGGCATCGTGATTTTGACCAACCTCGGCTCAATTTCTCGGACCTTGGGGCATATTTTCTTGTCCCGGGGACGCTAAACTAACTCCTGATGGCCTTAGTTTGCAGTGAAATGAACACAGCAAAACTTTTTGAACGCTCACTTTCGGGCTTCTGGGCCGAAATAGAGCCCCCCTTCAATTTAAGACTGAAAGAGTAGCCCAGGCCGCCTTAGGCGCATCGTGATTTTGACCAACTTCGGCTTGAGTTGCCAGAACTTAAAAGATATTTTCCAGTCCTGGGGACTCTAAACTAACTTATGATGGCCTTGGTTTTCAGTGAAATTGAGAGAGGAAAACTTTTTTAACGCTCACTTTCGAGCTTCTGGACCGAAATATAGCCCTACTTTACTTTAAGACTGAAACAGTAGCCGAGACCGCCTTACGCGAATCGTTATTTTGACCAACTCCGTCTCGATTTCGCGGAACTTGGGAAATATTTCCCAGTTCCGGGCACTGTAAACTACTTCCTGAGGGCCTTGCTTTGCAGTGAAATGGGCACAGCATAACTTTGTGAACGCTCACTTTCGAGCTTGTTGGCCAAAATCTACAGCCACGTTACTTTAAGACTAAAAGAGTAGCCGAGACTGCTTTACGCCCATTGTGATTTTGACAAACTTCGGCTCGATTTCCCGGAACTTGGGGGATATTTTGATGTCCCGGAGACTGTAAAACATCTCCTGATGTGGCTTGGCTCGCAGTGAAATGGACACAGGAAAACGTTTTGAACTTTCACTTTCGAGCTTCTGGGCCTAAATATAGCCCGAGTTCACTTTAAGGATGAAAGAATAGCCGAGACCGCCTTACGCGCATCGTGATTTTGACAAAATTCGGCTCGATTTGCCCGAACTTGGGCGATATTTTCCAGTCCCGAGGAGTCTAATCTAACTCCTGATGGCCTTGGTTTGCAGTGAAATGAACACAGTAACACTTTTTGAAGGCTTATTTTCGAGCTTCTGGGATGAAATATAGCCCCACTTCGCTTTAATACTAAAAGAGTAGCCGAGACCGCCTTACGAGCATCGCGATTTTGACCAAGTTCAGCTCGATTTCCCGGAACTTGGGGGATATTTTCCGGTCCGGGGGACTTTAAACTAACTCCTGATGGCCTTGGTTTGCAGTGAAATAGAAACAGCAAAACTTTTTGAACTTTCACTCTCGAGCTTGTGGGCCGAAATATAGCCACACTTTACTTTAAGACTAAAACAGTAGCCGAGAGCGCATTTCGCGCATCGTGATTTTGATCAACTTCGGCTCGCTTTCCCGGAACTTGGGGAATATTTTCCAGTCCCGGGGACCCTAAGCTACCTTTGATAGGTTTGGTTTGCAGTGAAATGCACACAGCAAAACTTTTTCAACGCTCACTTTCGAGCTTGTGGACAGAAATATAGCCCGACTTTACTTTAAGACTGAAAGAGTAGCCGAAACCGCCTTACGTATATCGTAATTTTGACGAACTTCGAATGGATTTCCCGGAACTTGGAGTATATTTTCCAGTCCCTTGGAGCTAAACTAACTCCTGATGGCCTTGATTTGAAGTGAAATGGACACAGGAAAACTTTTTGAACGCTCAGTTTCGAGCTTCTGGGCCAAAATACAACCGTACTTTACTTAAAGACTTAAATAGTAGCCGAGACCACCTTACGAGCATCGTGATTTTGGCCAAGTTCAGCTCGATTGCCCGGGACTTGGGGGATATTTTCCAGTCCGGGGGACTTTAAACTAACTCCTGATGGCCTTGGTTTGCAGTTAAATGCAGAAAGCGTAACTTTTTAAAGGGTCACTTTCGAGCTTCTGGGCAGAAATATAGCCCCACTTTACTTTAAGACTGAAAGAGTAGCCGAGACCGTCTTACGCGCATCGTGATTTTGACCAACTTCCGTTCGATTTCCCGGAACTTCGGGGCTATATTCCAGTCCCGGGGACTCTAAACTAACTGCTGATGGCCTTGGTGTGCAGTGAAATGGACACAGCACATTTTTTTGAACGCTCACTTTCGAGCTTCTCGGCCGAAATATAGCCCTACTTCACTTTAAGACTGAAAGAGTAGCCGAGACCGCCTTACGCGCATCGTAATTTTGACCAACTTCGGCTCGATTTCCCGGAAGTTGGCGAATATTTTCAATTCCCGGGAAAGCTAAACTAACTTCCGATGGCCTTAGTTTGCAGTTAAATGGACACAGCAAAACTTTTTGAACGCTCACTTTCGAGCTTCTGGGTCAAAATATAGCCCCACTTAAGTTTAAGACTGAAAGAGTAGCCGAGACCGCCTTACGCGCATCGTGATTTTGGGATACTTCGGCTCGATTTCCCGCAAATAGGGGGATATTTTCCAGTCCCAGGGACTCTAAACTAACTCCTGATGGCCTTGGTTTCCAGTGAAATGGACACAGGAACACTTTTTGAACGCGCACTTTCGAGCTTGCTGGCCGAAATATAGCCCTACCTCTTTTTAAGACTGAAAGAGTAGGCGGGAGCGCCTTACGCGCATTGTGATTTTGAGGATCTTCGGCTCGACCTGGCGAAACTTGGGAGATATTTTCCAGTCCTAAACTCTCTAAACTCACTCCTGATATTCTAAGATGTGAGTAAAATAGCGACAAAAATTTTTGAACCCTTACTTTCGAGCTTCTGGAGTTAAATCTAAGCCCACTTTACCTTAAGACTGAAAGAGTAGCCGAGACCCCTTTAAGCGCATCGTGATTTTGACTAACTTCGGGTGGGCTTCCGGTAACTTGGGGGATATTTCCAGTCCCTTGGACGCTAAACTAAGTCGTGATGGCCTTGTTTTGCAGTGAAATGGACACAGCAAAACTTTTGAAACACTCAGTTTCGAGCTTCTGGGCCGAAATATTGCCCCACTTCACTTTAAGACTGAAAGAGTAGCCGAGACCGCCGTACGCGCGTCGTGATTTTGACCAACTTCGGTTAAATTTCCCGGAACTTGGGGGATATTTTCCAGTCCCGGGGACTCTACACTGACCCCCGACGTCCTTGGTCTGCAGTAAAATGGACACAGCAAAACTTTTTGAACGCTCACTTTTGAGCTTCTGGGCCGAAATATAGCTCCACTTTACTTTAAGAGTGAAAGAGTAGTCGAGACCGCCTTACGCCCATCGTAATGTTGACCAACTTCGGCTCGATTTCCCGGAACTTGGAGCATATTTTCCAGTCCCGCGGACTCTAAAGTAACTCCTGATGGCCTTGCTCTGGAGTGAAATGGACACAGCACAACTTTTTAAACGCTCACTTTCCAGCTTCTAGGCGGAAATATTGCCCCAGTTCACTTTAAGAATAAAGGAGTAACCGGGACCGCCTTACGCGCATCGTGATTTTGACCAACTTTGGCTCGATTTCCCGGGAAATGGGGGATATTTTCCGGTACCGGGGACTCTAAACTAACTCCTGATTGCCTTGGTTTGCAGTGAAATGGAACAGCACCACTTTTTGAACGCTCACGTTTGAGCTTCTGGGCCGAAGCATAGCCCTACTTCACTTTAAGACTGAAAGACTAGCCGAGACCGCCTTACGCGCATCGTGATTTTGGGCTACTTCGGCTCGATTTCCCGGAACTTGGGAGATAATTCCCAGTCCCGGGCACTCTAAACTAATTCCTGATGGCCTTGGTTTTAAGTGAAATGGACACTGCCAAACTTTTTGAACGTTGACTTTCGAGCATCTGGGCCGAAATATAGCCCCACTGCACTTTAAGACTGAAAGAGTAGCCGGGACCGCCTTACGCGCATGGTAATTTTGTCGAACTTCGGCTTGATTTCCTGAGACTTGGGGGATATTTTCCACTCCCGGAAGCTCTAAACTAACTCCTGAATGCCTTGGTTTTTAGTGAAATGGACACAGGTAAAAGGGGCGCACGCTAGGTTTCCAGGTTGTAGGCCAAAATATAGCCCTACTTTATTTTAAGACTGAAAGTGTACACGAAACCGCCTTAAGCGCATCGCAATTTTTAGCCACTATGGCTCGATCTGCCAAAACTTGGGGGATATTTTCCAGTCCCGGGGACTCTACCCTAACTCTTGATGGCCTTAGTTTTCAGTCAAATGGTGACAGGTAACAGGAGCGCACGCTCGGTGTCGAGCTTCTAGGCCGAAATGTAGCCCCAGTTCATTTTAAGACTGAAAGAGTAAACGAAACTGCCGTACGCTTGTCGTAATTTTAAGAAAGTATGGCTCAATTTGCCCAAACTTGGAGGATAGCTTCCAGTCTCGAGGATTCTAAACTATCTCCTGATGGACTTAGTTCTTAGTGAAATGGACACAGGTAAAAGGAGAGCACGCTCGGTGTCGAGCTTGTAGAACCGAAATATAGCCCCACTTCATTTTCGGAGTAAACGAGTAGCCGAGACCGCCTTACGCGCATCGTGATTTTGAGCAAGTTTGGCTCGATTTCCCGGAAGTTGACGAATAATTTAAAGTCCCGGGAACGCTAAACTAACTCCCGATGACGTTGGTGTGCAGTTTAATGAACACAGCAAAACATTCTGAACGCTCACCTTCGAGCTTCAGGGCCGAAATATAGCCCTACTTAAATTTAAGACTGAAAGAATAGCCGAGAGCCCGTTACGCGCATCGTAATTTTCATCAACTTCGGCGCCATTTCCTGGAACTTGGAGAATATTTTCCAGTCCCGGGGACTCTAAACTAACTCCTGATTGCCATGGTTTGCAGTGAAATGGACACAGCAAAACTTTTTGAAGGCACACTTTCGAGCTTGTGGGCCTAAATATAGCCACACTTCACTTTAAGACTGAAACAGTAGCCGAGACCACGTTACGCGCATCGTGATTTTGATCAACTTCTGCTCGCTTTCCTGGAACTTGGGGAATATTTTCCAGTCCCGGGGACTCTAAACTAACTCCCGATGGCCATGGTTTGCAGTAAATTTCACACAGCGCAAGTTTTTGAACGCATACTTTCGATCTAGTTAAAGAGTAGCCGAGACCGGCGTGCGCGCATCGTGATTTTGACCAACTTCGGGTCGATATTCCGGAACTTGGGGGATACTTTCCAGTCCAAGGGACTCTAAACTAACTCTTGATGGCCTTGGTTTGCAGTGAAATGGAGACAGCAAAACTTTTTGAACGTTCACCTTCAAGCTTCTTGGCCGAAATATAGCCCACTTTACTTTAATACTGAAAAAGTAGCCGAGACTAGCTTACGCGCATCGTGATTTTGACAAACTTCGGGTGGATTTCCCGGAACTTGGGGGATATTTTCCAGTCCGTTGGATGCTAAACTAGGTGCCGATGGCCTTGTTTTGCAGTGAAATGGACACAGCAAAGCTTTTTGAACGCTCACTTTCGAGCTTGTGGGCCGAAATATAGCCATACTTCACTTTAAGACTGAAACAGTAGCCGAGACCACGTTTCGCGCATCGTGATTTTGATCAACTTCGGCTCGATTTCCCGGAACTTGCGAAATATTTTCCTGTCCCGGGGACTCTAAACTAACTCGTGCTGGTCTTGGTTTGCAGTGAAACGGAAACAGAAAAAGTTTTTGAACGCATACTTTCGAGCTTCTGGACCGAAATAGAACCCCACTTCACTTGAAGACTGAAAGAGTAGCCGAGACCGCCTTACGTGCATCCTGATTTTGAGCAACTTCGGCTCGATTTGCTGGAACTAAGGGGATATATTCCAGTTCTGAGGACTCTAAACTAATTCCTGATGGGCTTGGTTTGCAGTAAAACGGACCCAGCAAAACTTTTTGAACGCTCAATTTCGAGCTTCTGGACAAAAATATAGCTCCCCATTACTTCAACACTGAAAGAGTAGCCGAGACCGCCTTACGCGCATCGTGATTTTGACAAACTTCGGGTCGATTTCCCGGAACTTGGGGGATATTTTCCAGTCCCGGGGACTATCAACTAACTCCTGCTTGTCTTGGTTTGCAGTGAAATGGACACAGCGAAAGTTTTTGAACGCTCACTCTCGAGCTTCTGGGCCGAAATAGAGCCCCATTTTACTTTAAGACTGAAAGAGTAGGCGAGACCGTCTTGAGCGAATCGTGATTTTGACCAATTTCGCGTTTATTTCCCGAAACTTGGGGGATATATTCCAGTCAAAGGGACTCTAAAGTAACTGCTGATGGCCTTGGTTTTCAGTGAAATGGACAGAGCACAACTTTGGAGCTTCTGGGCAGAAATATAGCCCCACTTTACTTTAAGACTGAAAGAGTAGATGAGACCGCCTTACGCGCATCGTAATTTTGACGAACTTCGAATGGATTTCCCGGAACTTGGGGGATATTTTGCAGTCCCTTGGACGCTAAATTAAGTCCTGATGCCACTGTTTTGAGGTAAAACGGACACAACAAAACTTTTTGAACACTCACTTTCTAGCTTGTGAGCCGAAATATAGCCACACTTCACTTTAGGACTGACACAGTAGCCGAGACCACGTTACGCGCATCATGAATTTGATCAACTTCGGCTCGATTTCCCGGGACTTGGGGGATATTCTCCAGTCCCGGGGACTCTAAACTAACTTCTGATGGCCTTGGTTTGCACTGGAAGTGACAGAGCAAAACTTTTTAAACGCTCCCTTTCGAGCTTCTGGGCCGAAATATTGTCCCACTTCACTTTAAGACTGAAAGAGCAGCCGAGACCACCTTACGCACATCGTGATTTTGACCAACTTCGGCTCGATTTACCGGAACTTGGGGGATATTTTCCAGTCCCGAGGACTCTTAAGTAACCCCTGATGGCCTTGGTTTGCATTGAAATGGATACAGCAAAACTTTTTGAACGCTCACTTTCGAGCTTGTGGGCCGAAATATAGCCACACTTCACTTTAAGACTGAAAGAGTAGCCTAGAAGGTCTTACGCGCATCGTGATTTTGACCAACGTCTTCTTGTTTTTCCGGAACTTGGAGATACATTCCACTCCCGGGGACTCTAAACTAACTCCTGATAGCCTTGGTTTGCAGTGAAATAGACAGCGTAATTTTTTTTGAGCGTTGAGCTTGTGGGAAGAAATAGAGCCCCACTTCACTTTAAGACTGAAGGAGTAGCCGACACCGCCTTAAGCGCACCGTGATTTTGACCAACTTCGGCTCGATTTGCCGGAACTTGGGGGATATTTTCCAGTCCCGGGGACTCTAAACTAAGTCCTAATTGTCTTGGTTTTCAGTGAAATGGACACAGCGAAACTTTTTTGAACGCTGACTTTCAAGCTCCTGGGCAGGAATAAAGCCTCACTTCAGTTTAAGACTGAAACAGTAAGCGAGACCGCCTAACGCGCACCGTGATTTTGACCAACTTCGGCTAAATTTCTCTGAACTTGGGGGATATTTTCCAGTCCCGAAGACTCTTAAGTAACCTCTGATGGCCTTCGTTTGCATTGAAATCGATAGCAAAACTTTTTGAAGCTCACTTTTGAGCTTCTGGGCCGAAATATAAACCCACTTCGCTTTAAGACTGAAAGACTAGCCAAGACCGGCTTCCGCGCATCGTGATTTTGACCAACGTCTTCTCCATTTTCTGAAACCTGAGAAATATATTGCAGTTCCGGGGACTCTAAACTAACTCCTGATGGCCTTGGTTTGTAGTGAAATGGACACAGCAAATTTTTTGCAGCGCTCACTTTGGAGCTTCTGGGCCGAAATAGAGCCCCACTTCACTTTAAGACTGAAAGAGTAGCCGAGGCCGCCTTATGCGCATCGTGATTTTGACCAACTTCGGCTTGAGTTGCCAGAACTTAAAAGATATTTTCCAGTCCCGGGGACTCTAAACTAAGTCATGATGGCCTTAGTTTTCAGTGAAATTCACAGAGGAAAACTTTTTGAACGCTCACTTTCGAGCTTTTGGACCGAAATATAGCCCTACTTCACTTTAAGACTGAAAGAGTAGCCGAGACCGCCTTACGCGAATCGTTATTTTGACCAACTTTGTCTCGATTTCGCGGAAATTGGGGGATATTTTCCAGTTCTGGGCGCTGTAAACTACTTCCTGAGGGCCTTGCTTTGCAGTGAAATGGGCACAGCATAACTTTTTGAACGCTCACTTTCGAGCTTCTGGGCCGAAATATACAGCCACGTCACTTTAAGACTAAATGAGTAGCCGAGACTGCTTTATGCGGATCGTGATTTTGACAAACTTCGGCTCGATTTCCCGCAACTTGGGGGATATTTTCATGTCCCGGAGACTGTAAACTATCTCCTGATGTGGCTTGGTTCGCGGTGAAATGGACACAGCAAAACTTTTTGAACTTTCACTTTCGAGCTTCTGGGCCGAAATATAGCCTGAGTTCACTTTAAGAATGAAACAATAGCCGACACCGCCTTACGCGCATCGTGATTGTGACCAACTTCGGCTTGAGTTGCCAGAAGTTAAGGGATATTTTCCAGTCCCGTGGACTCTAAACTAACTCATGATGGCCCCTTTTTTCAGTTAAATTGAGAGAGCAAAACTTTTTGAACGCTCACTTTCGAGCTTCTGGGCCGAAATATACAGCCACGTCACTTTAAGACTAAAAGAGTAGCCGAGGCTGCTTTATGCGGATCGTGATTTTGACAAACTTCGGCTCGATTTCCCGCAACTTGGGGGATATTTTCATGTCCCGGAGACTGTAAACTATCTCCTGATTTGGCTTGGTTCGCGGTGAAATGGACACAGCAAAACTTTTTGAACTTTCACTTTCGAGCTTCTGGGCCGAAATATAGCCTGAGTTCACTTTAAGAATGAAACAATAGCCGACACCGCCTTACGCGCATCGTGATTGTGACCAACTTCGGCTTGAGTTGCCAGAAGTTAAGGGATATTTTCCAGTCCCGTGGACTCTAAACTAACTCACGATGGCCTTGGTTTTCAGTTAAATTGAGAGAGCAAAACTTTTTCAACGCTTACTTTCGAGCTTCTGGGCCGAAATATACAGCCACGTCACTTTAAGACTAAAAGAGTAGCCGACACTGCTTTACGCGCATCGTGATTTTGACAAACTTCGGCTCGATTTCCCGGGACTTGGGGGATATTTTGATGTCCCGGACACTGTAAACAATCTGCTGATGTGGCTTGGTTTGCGGTGAAATGGACACAGCAAAACTTTTTGAACTTTCACTTTCGAGCTTCTGGGCCGAAATATAGCCCAAGTTCACTTTAAGAATGAAAGAGTAGCCGAGACCGCCTTACGCGCATCGTGATTTTGAGAAAATTCGGCTCGATTTCCCCGAACTTGGGCGATATTTTCCAGTCCCGACGAGTCTAAACTAACTCCTGATGGCCTTGGTTTGTAGTGAAATGAACCCAGCAAAACTTTTTGAATTCTCACTTTCTAGCTTCTCGACCGAAATATAGCTCCAGTTCACTTTAAGAATGAAAGAGTTGCCGAGACCGCCTTACGCGCATCGTGATTTTGAGAAAATTCGGCTCGATTTGCCCGAACTTGGGCGATATTTTCCAGTCCCGACAAGTCTAAACTAACTCCTGATGGCCTTGGTTTGTAGTGAAATGAACCCAGCAAAACTTTTTGAATTCTCACTTTCTAGCTTCTCGGCCGAAATATAGCCCCAGTTCAGTTTAAGAATGAAAGAATAGCCGAGACCGCCTTACGCGCATCGTGATTTTGAGAAAATTCGGCTCGATTTCCCCGAACTTGGGCTATATTTTCCAGTCCCGAGGAGTCTAAACTACCTCCTGATGGCCTTGATTTGCAGTGAAATGAACCCAGGCTTATTTTCGAGCTTCTGGGATGAAATATAGCCCCACTTCACTTTAAGAATGAAAGAGTAGGCGAGACCGCCTTACGCGCATCGTAATTTTGACCAACTTCGGCTCGATTTCCCGGAAGTTGGCGAATATTTTCAATTTCCGGGGAAGCTAAAGTACCATCCGATGGCCTTAGTGTGCAGTTAAATGGACACAGCAAAACTTTTTGAACGCTCACTTTCGAGCTTATGGGTCGAAATATAGCCCCACTTAACTTTAAGAATGAAAGAGTAGCCGAGACCGCGTTACGCGCATGGTGATTTTGGGATACTTCGGCTCGATTTCCCGGAAATAGGGGAATATTTTCGAGTCCCGGGGACTCTAAACTAACTCCTGATGGCCTTAGTTTCCAGTGAAATGGACACAGGAACACTTTTTGAACGCGCACTTTCGAGCTTGCTGGCCGAAATATAGCCCTACTTCTTTTTAAGACTGAAAGAGTAGGCGGGAGCGCCTTACACGCATTGTAATTTTGAGGATCTTCGGCTCGATCTGGCGAAACTTGGGAGATATTATCCAGTCCCAAAGTCTCTAAACTCACTCCTGATATTCTGAGATGTGAGTGAAATAGAAACAAAAATTTTTGAACCCTTACTTTCGAGCTTCTGGAGTTAAATCTAAGCCCACTTTACCTCAAGACTGAAAGAGTAGCCGAGACCCCCTTAAGCGCATCGTGATTTTGACTAACTTCGGGTGGATTTCCCGTAACTTGGGGGATATTTCCAGTCCCTTGGACGCTAAACTAAGTCGTGATGGCCTTGTTTTGCAGTGAAATGGACACAGCAAAACTTTTGAAACACTCAGTTTCGAGCTTCTGGGCCGAAATATTGCCCCACTTCACTTTAAGACTGAAAGAGTAGCCGAGACCGCCGTACGCGCGTCGTGATTTTGACCAACTTCGGTTAAATTTCCCGGAACTTGGGGGATATTTTCCAGTCCCGGGGACCCTAAACTGACCCCCGACGTCCTTGGTCTTCAGTAAAATGGACACAGCAAAACTTTTTGAACGCTCACTTTTGAGCTTCTGGGCGGAAATATTGCCCCAGTTCACTTTAAGAATGAAAAAGTAACAGGGACCGCCTTACGCGCATCGTAATTTTGACCAACTTTGGCTCGATTTCCTGGGATTTGGGGGATATTTTCCAGTCCCGGAAGCTCTAAACTAACTCCTGAATGCCTTGGTTTTTAGTGAAATGGACACAGGTAAAAGGGGCGCACGCTAGGTTTCCAGGTTGTAGGCCAAAATATAGCCCCACTTTATTTTAAGACTGAAAGTGTACACGAAACCGCCTTAAGCGCATCGCAATTTTTAGCCACTATGGCTCGATCTGCCAAAACTTGGGGGATATTTTCCAGTCCCGGGGACTCTACCCTAACTCTTGATGGCCTTAGTTTTCAGTCAAATGGTCACAGGTAACAGGAGCGCACGCTCGGTGTCGAGCTTCTAGGCCGAAATGTAGCCCCAGTTCATTTTAAGACTGAAAGAGTAAACGAAACTGCCGTAGGCTTATCGTAATTTTAAGAAAGTATGGCTCAATTTGCCCAAACTTGGAGGATAGCTTCCAGTCTCGAGGATTCTAAACTATCTCCTGATGGACTTAGTTCTTAGTGAAATGGACACAGGTAAAAGGAGAGCACGCTCGGTGTCGAGCTTGTAGAACCGAAATATAGCCCCACTTCATTTTCGGAGTAAACGAGTAGCCGAGACCGCCTTACGCGCATCGTGATTTTGAGCATCTTGGGCTCGATTTGCCGGAATTCGGGGAATATTTTCCAGTCCCGAGGACTCTATGCCAACTCCTGATGAACTTAGCTTTCAGTGATATGTACACAGGCAAAAGGAG
This sequence comes from Orbicella faveolata, assembly GCF_042242905.1. Classification (NCBI taxonomy): domain Eukaryota; kingdom Metazoa; phylum Cnidaria; class Anthozoa; order Scleractinia; family Merulinidae; genus Orbicella; species Orbicella faveolata. The sequence continues at coordinate 35,132,377 of NW_028301539.1, forward strand.
CGCACGCTCGGTGTTGAGCTTGTCGGCCGAAATATAGCCCCACTTCATTTTAAGACTGAAAGAGTAGCCGAGACCGCCTTACGCGCATCGTGATTTTGAACAACTTTGGCTCGATCTGCCAGAATTTGGGAAATATTTTCCAGTCCCAAGGACTCTAAACTAACTCCTGATGGCCTAAGATGTCAGTGAAATGGACACAGGTAAAATTAGCGCACGCCCGGTCTCGAGCTTCTAGGTCGAAATATAGCCCCCCTTAATTTTAAGACTGAAAGAGTAGCCGAGACCGCCTTACGCGCATCGTGATTTTGGGCCACTTTTGCTCGATTTCCCGGAAGTTGGCGAATAATTTAAAGTCCCGGGGACGCTAAACTAACTCCCGATGACCTTGGTTTGCAGTTTAATGAACACAGCAACAACTTCTGAACGCTCACCTTCGAGCTTCAGGGCCGAAATATAGCCCTACTTAAATTTAAGACTGAAAGAATAGCCGAGAGCCCGTTACGCGCATCGTAATTTTAATCAACTTCGGTGCCATTGCCTGGAACTTGGAGAATATTTTCCAGTCCGGGGACTCTAAACTAACTCCTGATGGCCATGGTTTGCAGTGAAATTCACACAGCACAAGTTTTTGAACGCACACTTTCGAGCTTCTAAGCCGAAATATAGTCCCACATCACTTACGACTTAAAGAGTAGCCGAGACCGGCGTGCGCGCATCGTGATTTTGACCAACTTCGGGTCGATATTCCGGGACTTGAGGGATACTTTCCAGTCCCAGGGACTCTAAACTAACTCTTGATGGCCTTGGTTTGCAGTGAAATGGAGACAGCAAAACTTTTTGAACGCTCACCTTCAAGCTTCTGGGCCGAAATATAGCTCACTTTACTTGAACACTGAAAAAGTAGCCGAGACCGCCTTACGCGCATCGTGATTTTGACAAACTTCGGGTTGATTTCCCGGAACTTGGAGGATATTTTCCTGTCCCGGGGACTCTAAACTAACCCGTGCTGGTCTTGGTTCTCAGTGAAACGGAAACAGAAAAAAGTTTTTGAACGCTCATTCTCAAGCTTCTGGGCCGAAATAGAGCCCCATTTTACTTTAAGACTGAAAGAGTAGGCGAGACCGTCTTGAGCGAATCGTGATTTTGACCAATTTCGCGTTTATTTCCCGAAACTTGGGGGATATATTCCAGTCAAAGGGACTCTAAAGTAACTGCTGATGGCCTTGGTTTTCAGTGAAATGGACAGAGCACAACTTTGGAGCTTCTGGGCAGAAATATAGCCCCACTTTACTTTAAGACTGAAAGAGTAGATGAGACCGCCTTACGCGCATCGTAATTTTGACGAACTTCGAATGGATTTCTCCGGAACTTGGGGGATATTTTGCAGTCCCTTGGACGCTAAAATAAGTCCTGATGGCCTTGTTTTGAAGTAAAATGGACACAACAAAACTTTTTGAACGCTCACTTTCTAGCTTCTAGGCCGAAATATAGCCTTACTTCACTTTACGACTGACACAGTAGCCGAGACCACGTTACGCGTATCATGAATTTGATCAACTTCGACTCGATTTCTCGGGACTGGGGGGATATTCTTCAGTCCCGGGGACTCTAAACTAACTTCTGATGGCCTTGGTTTGCACTGAAAGTGACAGAGGAAAACTTTTTAAACACTCACTTTCGAGCTTCGGGGCCGAAATATTGCCCCACTTCACTTTAAGACTGAAAGAGTAGCCGAAACCACCTTAAGCACATCGTGATTTTGACCAACTTCAGTTCGATTAACCGGCACTTGGGGGATATTTTCCAGTCCCAAGGACTCTTAAGTAACCCCTGATTGCCTTGGTTTGCATTGAAATGGATACAGCAAAAGATTTGAACGCTCACTTTTGAGCTTCTGACCGAAATATAGCCCCACTTTACTTTAAGACTGAAAGAGTAGCGAAGACCGTCTTGCGCAAATCGTGATTTTGACAAACTTCGGGTCGCTTTCCCGGAACTTGGTTGATATGTTCCATTTCCGCGGGCTTTAAACTAACTCCTGATGGCCTTGGTTTTCAGTGAAATGGACAAAGGAAAGCTTTTTCAACACTCTCTTTGTAGCTTCTGGGCTGAAATAGAATCCCACTTCACTTTCAGACTGAAATAGTAGCCAACGCCGCCTCACGTGCATCGTGAGTTAGACCAAGTTCAGCTCGATTTCACGCAACTTTTGGGATGTTTTCCAGTCCGGGGAACTCTAAACTAACTCCGGATGGCCTTGGCTTGCACTGAAATGCGCAGAGCATCACTTTTTGAGCGCCCACTTTGGAGCTTGTGGGCCGAAATATAGCCCCACTTCACTTTAAGACTGAAAGAGTAGCCGAGATCGCCTTACGCGCATCGTGATTTTGACCCTTTTCGGATCGATTTCTCGGAACTTGGGGGATATTTTCCAGTCTCTTGGACGCTAAACTAAGTCCTGATGGCCTTGTCTTGAAGTGAAATGGACACAGGAAACCTTTTTGAACGCTCACTTTCTAGCTTCTGGGCCGAATTATAGGCACACTTGACTTTAAGACTGAAACAGTAGCCGAGACGACGTTACGCGCAACATGAATTTGATCAACAACGGCGCAATTTCCCGGGACTTGCGGGATATATTCCAGTCCCGGGGACTCTAAACTACCTCCTGATGGCCTTGGTTTGCATTGAAATGGACACAGCACAATTTTTTGAACGCACACTTTCGAGATTCTGGGCCGAAATATAACCCCACTTCACTTAAGACTGAAAGAGTAGCCGAGACCGCCTTGCTCGCATCGTGAGTTTGACAAACTTCGGGTCGATATTCCGGAACTTGGGGGATATTTTTCAGTCCCAGGAGCTCTAAACTAACTCCTGATGGCCTTGGTTTGCAGTGAAATGGAGAGAGCAAAACTTTTTGAACGCTCACCTTCGAGCTTCCTGGCCAAAATAAAACCCCACTTTACTTTAAGACTTAAAGAGTAACCGAGACCACCTTACGCGCATTGTGATTTTGACAAACTTCGGGTGGATCTCCCGGAACTTTGGGAACATTTTCCAGCCCCTTGGACGCTAACCTAAGTCCTGATGGCCTTGTTTTGCAGTGAAATGGACACAGCAAAACTTTTTGAACGCTCACTTTCGAGCTTGTGGGCCGAAATATAGCCACACTTTACTCTAAGACTGAAACAGTAGCCGAAACCGCATTTCGCGCATCGTGATTTTGATCAACTTTGGCTCGCTTTCCCGGAACTTGGGGAATATTTTCTAGTCCCGGGGACCCTAAACTAACTTTTGATAGCTTTGGTTTGCGGTGAAATGCACACAGCAAAACTTTTTGAACGCTCACTTTCGAGCTTCTGGACAGAAATATAGCCCCACTTCACTTTAAGACTAAAAGGGTACCCGAGACCGCTTTGGGAGAATCGTGATTTTGACCAACTTCAGCTCGCTTTCCCGGAACTTGGGGAATATTTTCCAGTCCCAGGGACGCTAAAATAACTCGTGATGGCCTTGTTTTTCAGTCAAAGAACACAGCAAAACTTTTTGAACGCTCACTTTCGGGCTTCTGGCCCGAAAAATAGCCCCACTTCACTTTAAGACTGAAACAGTAGCCGATACCGCATCTCGCCCATCGCGATTTTGATCAACTTCGGTTCGATTCCCCGGAACTTGGGCAATATTTTTCAAACCCGGGGACTCTAAACTAACCCCCGATGGCCTTCGTTTGCAGTGAGATGGACACAGCAAAACTTTTTGAACGCTCACTTTCGGGCTTCTGGCCCGAAATATAGCCCCACTTCACTTTAAGACTGAAATAGTAGCCGAGACTACCTTACGCAAATCGTGATTTTGACCAACTTCGGCTCGATTTGCCGGAAGTTGGGGGATATTTTCCAGTCCCGGGGACTCTAAACTAGCTCCTGATGGCTTTGGTTTGCAGTGAAATAAACACAGGGAAACTTTTTGAACGCTCACTTTCAAGCTCCTGGGCAGGAATAAAGCCTCACTTCACTTTAAGACTGAAACAGTAAGCGAGACCCCCTAACGCGCACCGTGATTTTGACCAACTTCGGCTAAATTTCCCTGCACTTGGGGGATATTTTCCAGTCCCGAAGACTCTTAATAAACCCCTGATGGCCTTCGTTTGCATTGAAATGGATACAGGAAAACTTTTTGAAGCTCACTTTTGAGCTTCTCGGCCGAAATATAGCCCCACTTCACTTTAAGACTGAAAGACTGGCCAAGACTGTCTTGCGCGCATCGTGATTTTGACCAACGTCTTCTCGATTTTCCGGAACTTGGGAAATATATTGCAGTCCCGGGGACTCTAAACTAACTCCTGATGGCCTTGGTTTGCAGTGAAATGGACACAGCAAATTTTTTGCAGCGCTCACTTTGGAGCTTCTGGGCCAAAATAGAGCCCCACTTCACTTTAAGACTGAAAGAGTAGCCGAGGCCGCCTTAGGCGCATCGTGATTTTGACCAACTTCGGCTTGAGTTGCCAGAACTTAAAAGATATTTTCCAGTCCCGGGGACTCTAAACTAACTCATGATGGCCTTGGTTTTCAGTGAAATCCCGAGAGGAAAACTTTTTGAACGCTCACTTTCGAGCTTCTGGACCGAAATATAGCCCTACTTCACTTTAAGACTGAAAGAGTAGCCGAAACCGCCTTACGCGAGTCGTTAGTTTGACCAACTTCGTCTCGATTTCGCGGAACTTGGGGGATATTTTCCAGTTTCGGGCACCGTAAACTACTTCCTGAGGGCCTTGCTTTGCAGTGAAATGGGCACAGCATAACTTTTTGAACGCTCACTTTCGAGCTTCTGGGCCAAAATATACAGCCACGTCACTTTAAGACTCAAAGAGTAGCTGAGACTGCTTTCCGCGCATCGTGATTTTGACAAACTTCGGCTCGATTTCCCGCAACTTGGGGGATATTTTGATGTCCCGGAGACTGTAAACTATCTCCTGATGTGGCGTGGTTCGCGGTGAAATGGACACAGCAAAACGTTTCGAACTTTCACTTTCGAGCTTCTGGGCCGAAATATAGCCCGAGTTCACTTTAAAGAATGAAAGAATAGCCGAGACCGCCTTACGCGCATCGTGATTTTGACCATCTTTGGCTCGATCTCCCGGGAAATGGGGAATATTTTCCGGTACCGGGGACTCTAAAGTAACTCCTGATTGCCTTGGTTTGCATTGAAATGGAGAGAGCAAAACGTTTTCAACGCTCCCCTTCGGGCTTCTGAGCCGAAATATAGCCCCACTTCAGTTTAAGACTGAAAGAGTAGCCGAGACCGCCTTACGCGCATCGTGATTTTGGGCAACTTCCGCTCCATTTTCTAGAATTTTGGCCATATTTTCAAATCCCGGGGACTCTAAACTACCTCCTCATGGCCTTGGTTTGCAGTGAAATGGACGCAGGAAAACTTTTTCAACGCTCAGTTTCGAGCATATGGGCCGAAATACAACCGTACTTCACTTTAAGACTGAAATAGTAGCCGAGACCGCCTTACGAGCGTCGTGATTTTGACCAAGTTCAGCTCGATTTCCTTGAACTTGGGGGATATTTTCCAGTCTCGGGGACTCTAAACTAACTGCTGATGGCCTTGGTTTCCAGTGGAATGGACACAGCACATTTTTTGAACGCTCACTTTCGAGCTTCTCGACCGAAATATAGCCCCAGTTCACTTTAAGAATGAAAGAGTAGCCGAGACCGCCTTACGCGCATAGTGATTTTGACAAAATTCCGCTCGATTTGCCCGAACTTGGGCGATATTTTCCACTCCCGAGGAGTCTAAAGTAACTCCTGATTGCCTTGGTTTGCAGTGAAATGAACACAGCAAAACTTTTTGAACTTTCACTTTCTAGCTTCTCGGCCGAAATATAGCCTCAGTCCACTTTAAGAATGAAAGAGTAGCCGAGACCGCCTTACGCGCATCGTGATTTTGACAAAATTGGGCTTGATTTGCCCGAACTTGGGCGATATTTTCCAGTCCCGAGGAGTCTAAACTAACTCCTGATGGCCTTGGTTTGCAGTGAAATGAACACAGTAACACTTTTTGAAGGCTTATTTTCGAGCTTCTGGGATGAAATATAGCCCAACTTCACTTTAAGACTGAAAGAGTAGCCGAGACCGTCTTACGCGCATCGTAATTTTAACCAACTTCCGTTCGATTTTCTAGAATTTTGGCCATATTTTCAAGTCCCGGGAACTCCAAACTAATTCCTGATGGCCTTGGTTTGCAGTGAAATGGACACAGGAAAACTTTTTGAACGCTCAGTTTCGAGCTTCTGGGCCGAAATACAACCGTACTTCACTTTAAGACTGAAATAGTAGCCGAGACCGCCTTACGAGTATCGTGATTTTGACCAAGTTCAGCTCGATTTCCCGGAACTTAGGGGATATTTTCGGGGGGACTTTAAACTAACTCCTGATGGCCTTGGTTTGCAGTTAAATGCAGAAAGCGTAACTTTTTAAAGGGTCACTTTCGAGCTTCTGGACCGAAATATAGCGTCACTTTACTTTAAGACTGAAAGAGTAGCCGAGACCGTCTTACGCGCATCGTGATTTTGACCAACTTCCGTTCGATTTCCCGGAACTTCGGGGATATATTCCAGTCCTGGGGACTATAAACTAACTGCTGATGGCCTTGGGTTGCAGAGAAATGGACACAAAACATTTTTTTTGAACGCTCACTTTCGAGCTTCTCGGCCGAAATATAGCCCTACTTCACTTTAAGACTGAAAGAGTAGCCGAGACCGCCTTACGCGCATCGTAATTTTGACCAACTTCGGCTCGATTTCCCGGAAGTTGGCGAATATTTTCAATTCCCGGGGAAGCTAAACTAACTTCCGATGGCCTTAGTTTGCAGTTAAATGGACACAGCAAAACTTTTTGAACGCTCACTTTCGAGCTTATGGGTCGAAATATCGCCCCAGTTCACTTTAAGAATGAAAGAGTAGCCGAGACCGCCTTACGCGCATCGTGATTTTGGGATACTTCGGCTCGATTTCCCGCAAATAGGGGGATATCTTCCAGTCCCGGTGACTCTAAACTAACTCCTGATGGCCTTGGTTTCCAGTGAAATGGACACAGGAACACTTTTTGAACGCGCACTTTCGAGCTTGCTGGCCGAAATATAGCCCTACTTCTCTTTAAGACTGAAAGAGTAGGCGGGAGCGCCTTACGCGCATTGTGATTTTGAGGATCTTCCGCTCGATCTGGCGAAACTTGGGAGATATTTTCCAGTCCCAAAGTCTCTAAACCCACTCCTGATTGTCTAAGATGTGAGTGAAATAGAGACAAAAATTTTTGAACCATTACTTTCGAGCTTCTGGAGTTAAATCTAAGCCCACTTTACCTTAAGACTGAAAGAGTAGCCGAGACCCCCTTAAGCGCATCGTGATTTTGACTAACTTTGGGTGGATTTCCCGTAACTTGGGGGATATTTCCAGTCCCTTGGACGCTAAACTAAGTCGTGATGGCCTTGTTTTGCAGTGAAATGGACACAGCAAAACTTTTTAAACACTCATTTTCGAGCTTCTGGGCCGAAATATTGCCCCACTTCACTTTAAGACTGAAAGAGTAGCCGAGACCGCCGTACGCGCGTCGTGATTTTGACCAACTTCGGTTAAATTTCCCGGAACTTGGGGGATATTTTCCAGTCCCGGGGACTCTAAACTGACTCCCGACGTCCTTGGTCTGCAGTAAAATGGACACAGCAAAACTTTTTGAACGCTCACTTTTGAGCTTCTGGGTCGAAATATAGCTCCACTTCACTTTAAGAGTGAAAGAGTAGCCGAGACCGCCTTACGCCCATCGTAATTTTGACCACCTTCGGCTCAATTTCCCGAAACTTGGGGGATATTTTCCAGTCCCGCGGACTCTAAAGTAACTCCTGATGCCTTGCTCTGGAGTGAAATGGACACAGCTCAACTTTTTGAACGCTCACTTTCCAGCTTGTGGGCGGAAATATTGCCCCAGTTGACTTTAAGAATGAAAGAGTAGCCGGGACCGCCTTACGCGCATCGTGATTTTGACCAACTTTGGCTCGATATCCCGGGAAATGGGGGATATTTTCCGGTACCGGGGACTCTAAACTAACTCCTGATTGCCTTGGTTTGCAGTGAAATGGACACAGCACAACATTTTGAACGCTCACGTTTAAGCTTCTGGGCCGAAACATAGCCCCACTTCACTTTAAGACTGAAAGAGTAGCCGGGACCGCCTTACGCGCATGGTAATTTTGTCGAACTTCGGCTTGATTTCCTGGGACTTGGGGGATATTTTCCACTACCGGAAGTTCTAAAGTAACTCCTGAATGCCTTGGTTTTTAGTCAAATGGACACAGCTAAAAGGGGCGTACGCTAGGTTTCCAGGTTGTAGGCCGAAATATAGCCCCACTCTATTTTAAGACTGAAAGTGTACACGAAACCGCCTTAAGCGCATCGAAATTTTTAGCCACTATGGCTCGATCTGCCAAAACTTGGGGGATATTTTCCAGTCCCGGGGACTCTACCCTAACTCTTGATGGCCTTAGTTTTCAGTCAAATGGTGACAGGTAACAGGAGCGCACGCTCGGTGTCGAGCTTCTAGGCCGAAATGTAGCCCCAGTTCATTTTAAGACTGAAAGAGTAAACGAAACTGCCGTACGCTTATCGTAATTTTAAGAAAGTATGGCTCAATTTGCCGAAACTTGGAGGACAGCTTCCAGTCTCGAGGATTCTAAACTATCTCCTGATGGACTTAGTTCTTAGTGAAATGGACACAGGTAAAAAGAGAGCACGCTCGGTGTCGAGCTTGTAGAACCGAAATATAGCCCCACTTCATTTTCGGAGTAAACGAGTAGCCGAGACCGCCTTACGCGCATCGTGATTTTGAGCATCTTTGGCTCGATTTGCCGGAATTCGGGCAATATTGTCCAGTCCCGAGGACCCTATGCTAACTCCTGATGAACTTAGTTTTCAGTGATATGTACACAGGCAAAAGGAGCGCACGCTCGGTGTTGAGCTTGTCGGCCGAAATATAGCCCCACTTCATTTTAAGACTGAAAGAGTAGCCGAGACCGCCTTACGCGCATCGTGATTTTGAGCAACTTTGGCTCGATCTGCCAGAATTTGGGAAATATTTTCCAGTCCCAAGGACTCTAAACTAACTCCTCATGGCCTAAGATGTTAGTGAAATGGACACAGGTAAAATTAGCGCACGCCCGGTCTCGAGCTTCTAGGTCGAAATATAGCCCCCCTTAATTTTAAGACTGAAAGAGTAGCCGAGACCGCCTTACGCGCATCGTGATCTTGGGCCACTTTTACTCGATTTCCCGGCAGTTGGCGAATAATTTGAAGTCCCGGGGACGCCAAACTAACTCCCGATGACCTTGGTTTGCAGTTTAATGAACGCAGCAAAACATTCCGAACGCTCACCTTCGAGCTTCAGGGCCGAAATATAGCCATACTTAAATTTAAGACTGAGAGAATAACCGAGAGCCTGTTACGCGCATCGTAATTTTCATCATCTTCGGCGCCATTTCCTGGAACTTGGAGAATATTTTCCAGTCCCGCGGACTCTATACTAACTCCTGATTGCCTTGGTTTGCAGTGAAATGGACACAGCAAAACTTTTTGAAGGCTCACTTTCGAGCTTGTGGGCCTATATATAGCCACACTTCACTTTAAGACTGAAACAGTAGCCGAGACCGCGTTACGCGCATCATGATTTTGATCAAATTCTGCTCGCTTTCCTGGAACTTGGGGAATATTTTCCAGTCCCGGGAACTCTAAACTAACTCCTGATGGCCATGGTTTGCAGTGAAATTCACACAGCACAAGCTTTTGAACGCACACTTTCGAGCTTCTAGGCCGAAATATAGTCCCACATCACTTACGACTTAAAGAGTAGCCGAGACCGGCGTGCGCGCATCGTGATTTTGACCAACTTCGGGTCGATATTCCGGAACTTGGGGGATAATTTCCAGTCCCAGGGACTCTAAACTAACTCTTGATGGCCTTGGTTTGCAGTGAAATGGAGACAGCAAAACTTTTTGGACGCTCACCTTCAAGCTTCTGGGCCGAAATATAGCCCACTTTACTTTAATACTGAAAAAGTAGCCGAGACCACCTTACGCCCATCGTCATTTTGAGAAACTTCGGGTGGATTTCCCGGAACTTGGGGGATATTTTCCAGTCCCTTGGACGCTAAACTAGGTGCCGATGGCCTTCTTTTGCAGTGAAATGGACAAACCAAAGCTTTTTGAACGCTCACTTTCGAGCTTGTGGGCCGAAATATAGCCATCCTTCACTTTAAGACTGACACAGTAGCCGACACCACGTTTCGCGCATCGTGATTTTGATCAACTTCGGCTCGATTTCCCGGAACTTGCGAAATATTTTCCAGTCCCGGGGACTCTAAACTAACTCGTGCTGGTCTTGGTTTGCAGTGAAACGGAAACAGAAAAAAGTTTTTGAAAGCATACTGTCGAGCTTCTGGACCGAAATAGAACCCCACTTCACTTGAAGACTGAAAGAGTAGCCGAGACCGCCTTACGTGCATCGTGATTTTGAGCAACTTCGGCTGGATTTGCCGGAACTAAGGGGATATATTCCAGTGCTGAGGACTCTAAACTAATTCCTGATGACCTTGGTTTGCAGTAAAATGGACCCAGCAAAACTTTTTGAACGCTCAATTTCGATCTTCTGGGCCAAAATATAGCCCCCCGTTACTTTAACACTGAAAAAGTAGCCGAGACCGCCTTACGCGCATCGTGATTTTGACAAACTTCGTGTCGATTTCCCGGAACTTGGGGGATATTTTCCAGTCCCGGGGACTCTCAACTAACTCCTGCTTGTCTTGGTTTGCAGTGAAATGGACACAGCGAAAGTTTTTGAACGCTCACTCTCGAGCTTCTGGGCCGAAATAGAGCCCCATTTTACTTTAAGACTGAAAGAGTAGGCGAGACCGTCTTGAGCGAATCGTGATTTTGACGAATTTCGCGTTTATTTCCCGAAACTTGGGGGATATATTCCAGTCAAAGGGACTCTAAAGTAACTCCTGATGGCCTTGGTTTTCAGTGAAATGGACAGAGCACAACTTTGGAGCTTCTGGACAGAAATATAGCCCCACTTTACTTTAAGACTGAAAGAGTAGATGAGACCGCCTTACGCGCATCGTAATTTTGACGAACTTCCAATGGATTTCCCGGAACTTGGGGGATATTTTGCAGTCCCTTGGACGCTAAACTAAGTCCTGATGGCCTTGTTTTGAAGTAAAATGGACACAAAAAAACTTTTTGAACTCTCAATTTCTAGCTTGTGGGCCGAAATATAGCCACACTTCACTTTAGGACTGACATAGTAGCCGAGACCACGTTACGCGCATCATGAATTTGATCAACTTCGGCTCGATTTCCCGGGACTTGGGGGATATTCTTCAGTCCCGGGGACTCTAAACTAACTTCTGATGGCCTTGGTTTGCACTGAAAGTGACAGAGCAAAACTTTTTAAACACTCACTTTCGAGCTTCGGGGCCGAAATATTGCCCCACTTCACTTTAAGACTGAAAGAGTAGCCGAGACCACCTTACGCACATCGTGATTTTGATCAACTTCGGCTCGATTTACCGGAACTTGGGGGATATTTTCCAGTCCCGAGGACTCTTAAGTAACCCCTGCTGGCCTTGGTTTGCATTGACATGGATAGAGCAAAACTTTTTGAACGTTCACTTTTGAGCTTCTGGGCCGAAATATAGCCCCACTTCACTTTAAGACTGAAAGAGTAGCCGAGAAGGTCTTACGCGCATTGTGATTTTGACCAACGTCTTCTCGATTTTCCGGAACTTGGGAAATACATTCCACTCCCGGGGACTCTAAACTAACTCCTGATGGCCTTGGTTTGCAGTGAAATAGACACAGTAATTTTTTTTGAGCTTTGAGCTTGTGGGCCGAAATAGAGCCCCACTTCACTTTAAGACTGAAGGAGTAGCCGACACCGCCTTAAGCGCACCGTGATTTTGACCAACTTCGGCTCAATTTGCCGGAACTTGGGGGATATTTTCCAGTCCCGGGGACTCTAAACTAACTCCTGATTGTCTTGGTTTTCAGTGAAATGGACACAGCGAAACTTTTTGAACGCTCACTGTCGAGCTTCTGGACCGAAAGATAACCCCACTTTACTCTATGACTGAAAGAGTAGCCGAGAGCGCTTTGCGCAAATCGTGATTTTGACCAACTTCGGGTCGGCTTCCCGGAACTTGGGGGATATATTCCATTTCCGCGGGCTCTAAACTAACTCCTGATGGCCTTGGTTTTCAGTGAAATGGACAAAGCAAAGCTTTTTGAACACTCTCTTTGTAGCTTCTGGGCCGAAATAGAATCCCACTTCACTTTCAGACTGAAATAGTAGCCGAGACCGCCTGACGCGCATCGTGAGTTAGACCAAGTTCAGCTCGATTTCACGCAACTTTTGGGATATTTTCCAGTCCGGGGGACTCTAAACTAACTCCGGATGGCCTTGGTTTGCACTGAAATGCGCAGAGCATAACTTTTTGAACGCCCACTTTGGAGCTTCTGGGCCGAAATATAGCCCCACTTCACTTTAAGACTGAAAGAGTAGCCGAGATCCCCTTACGCGCATCGTGATTTTGACCATTTTCGGATCGATTTCTCGGAACTTCGGGGATATTTTCCAGTCCCGGGGACTCTAAACTAACTCCTGATCGCCTTGCTTTGCATTGAAATGGAGAAGAGCAAAACTTTTATAACGCTCACTTTCGAGCTTGTGGGCCGAAATATAGCCACACTTTACTTTAAGACGGAAACAGTAGCCGAGACCGCATTTCGCGCATCGTGATTTTGATCAACTTCGGGTCGCTTTCCCGGAACTTGGGGAATATTTTCCAGTCCCGGGGACCCTAAACTAACTTTTGATAGCTTTGGTTTGCAGTGAAATGCACACAGCAAAACTTTTTGAACGCTCACTTTCGAGCTTCTGGACAGATATATAGCCGGACTTTACTTTAAGACTGAAAGAGTAGCCGAAACCGCCTTACGTATATCGGAATTTTGACGAACTGCGAATGGATTTCCCGGAACTTGGGGTATATTTTCCAGTCTCTTGGACGCTAAACTAAGTCCTGATGGCGTTGTTTTGAAGTGAAATGGACACAGCAAAACTTTTTGAAAGCTCACTTTCTAGCTTTTGGGCCGAAATATAGGTACACTTGACTTTAAGACTGAAACAGTAGCCGAGACCACGTTACGCGCATCATGAATTTGATCAACTTCGGCTCCAATTGCCGGGACTTGGGGGATATTTTCCAGTCCCGGGGACTCTAAACTAACTCCCGATGGCCTTGGTTTGCATTGAAATGGACACAGCACAATTTTTTGAACGCACACTTTCGAGATTCTGGTGCGAAATATAGCCTCACTTCACTTAAGACTGAAAGACTAGCGGAGACCGCCTTCCTCGCATCGTGAGTTTGACAAACTTCGGGTCGATATTCCGGAACATGGAGGATAGTTTCCAGTCCCAGGAACTCTGAACTAACTCCTGATGGCCTTGGTTTGCAGTGAAATGGACAGAGCAAAACCTTTTCAAAGCTCACCTTCGAGCTGCCTGGCCGAAATAAAACCCCACGTTACTTTAAGACTTAAAGAGTAACGGAGACCACCTTACGCGCATTGTGATTTTGACAAACTTCAGGTGGAGATCCCGGAACTTGGGGAACATTTTCCAGTCCCTTGGACGCTAAACTAAGTCGTGATGGCCTTGTTTTGCAGTGAAATGGACACAGCAAAACTTTTTGAACGCTCACTTTCGGACTTCTTGCCCGAAATATAGCCGCACTTCACTTTAAGACAGAAAGAGTAGCCGACACCACTTTAGGGGCATCGTGATTTTGACCTACCTCGGTTCAATTTCCCGTACCTTGGGGCATATTTTCTTGTCCCGGGGACGCTAAACTAACTCCTGATGGCCTTGGTTTGCAGTGAAATGAACACAGCAAAACTTTTTGAACGCTCACTTTCGGCCTTCTGGCCCGAAATAATGCCCCACTTCACTTTAAGACTGAAAGAGTAGCCGAGACTACCTTACGCAAATCGTGATTTTGACCAACTTCGGCTCGATTTCCCGGAAGTTGGGGGATATTTTCCAGTCCCGGGGACTCTAAACTAGCTCCTGATGGCTTTGGTTTGTAGTGAAATAAACACAGAGAAACTTTTTGAACGCTTACTTTCATGCTCCTGGGCAGGAATAAAGCCTCACTTCACTTTAAGACTGAAACAGTAAGCGAGACCGGCTAACGCGCACCGTGATTTCGACCAACTTCGGCTAAATTTCCCTGCACTTGGGGGATATTTTCCAGTCCCGAAGACTCTTAAGTAACCCCTGATGGCCTTCGTTTGCATTGAAATGGATACAGGAAAACCTTTTGAGGCTCACTTTTGAGCTTCTGGGCCGAAATATAGCCCCACTTCACTTTAAGACTGAAAGACTAGCCAAGACCGTCTTGCGCGCATCGTGATTTTGACCAACGTCTTCTCGATTTTCCGGAACTTGGGAAATATATTGCAGACCCGGGGACTCTAAAGTAACTCCTGATGGCCTTGGTTTGCAGTGAAATGGACACAGCAAATGTTTTGCAGCGCTCACTTTGGAGCTTCTGGGCCGAAATAGAGCCCCACTTCACTTTAAGACTAAAAAAGTAGCCGAGGCCGCCTTAGGCGCATCTTGATTTTGACCAACTTCGGCTTGAGTTGCCAGAACTTAAAAGATTTTTTGCAGTCTCGGGGACTCTAAACTAACTCATGATGGCCTTGGTTTTAAGTGAAATCCCGAGAGGAAAACTTTTTGAACGTTCACTTTCGAGCTTCTGGACCGAAATATAGCCCTACTTCACTTTAAGACTGAAAGAGTAGCCGAGACCGCCTTACGCGAATCGTTATTTTGACCAACTTCGTCTCGATTTCGCGGAACTTGGGGGATATTTTCCAGTTCCGGGCACTGTGAACTACTTCCTGAGGGCCTTGCTTTGCAGTGAAATGGGCACAGCATAACTTTTTCAACGCTCACTTTCGAGCTTCTAGGCCCAAATATACAGCCACGTCACTTTAAGACTCAAAGAGTAGCCGAGACTGCTTTACGCGCATCGTGATTTTGACAAACTTCGGCTCTATTTCCCGGAACTTGGGGGATATTTTGATGTCCCGGAGACTGTAAACTATCTCCTGATGTGGCTTGGTTCGCGGTGAAATGGACGCAGCAAAACTTTTTGAACTTTCACTTTCGAGCTTCTGGGCCGAAATATAGCCCGAGTTTACTTTAAGAATGAAAGAATAGCCGCGACCGCCTTACGCGCATCGTGATTTTGACCAACTTTGGCTCGATTTCCCGGCAAATGGGGAATATTTTCCGGTACCGGGGACTCTAAAGTAACTCCTGATTGCCTTGGTTTGCATTGAAATGGAGAGAGCAAAAGTTTTTCAACGCTCCCTTTCGGGCTTCTGAGAAGAAATATAGCCCCACTTCAGTTTAAGACTGCAAGAGTAGCCGACACCGTCTTACGCGCATCGTGATTTTGACCAACTTCGGCTCGATTTCCCGAAACTTCGGGGATATATTCAAGTCCTAAGGACTCTAAGCTAACCCCTGATGACCTTGGGCTGCAGTGAAATGGACACAGCAATATTTTTTGAACGCTTACTTTCGAAATTCTGGGCCGAAAGTTAGCCCCACTTCACTTTAAGACTGAAATAGTAGCCGAGACTGCCTTAGACGCACCGTGATTTTGACCAACTTCGGCTTGAGTTGCCAGAACTTAAGGGATATTTTCCAGTCCCGTGGACTCTAAACTAACTCATGATGGCCTTGGTTTTCAGTTAAATTGAGAGAGCTAAACTTTTTGAACGCTCACTTTCGAGCTTCTGGGCCCAAATATACAGCCACGTCACTTTAAGACTAAAAGAGTAGCCCAGACTGCTTTACGCGCATCGTGATTTTGACAAACTTCGGCTCGATTTCCCGGGACTTGGGAGATATTTTGATGTCCCGGACACTGTAAACAATCTGCTGATGTGGCTTGGTTTGCGGTGAAATGGACAAGGCAAAACTTTTTGAACTTTCACTTTCTAGCTTCTGGGCCGAAATATAGCCCCAGTTCACTTTAAGAGTGAAAGAGTAGCCGAGACCGCCTTACGCGCATCGTGATTTTGACAAAATTCGGCTCGATTTGCCCGAACTTGGGCGATATTTTCCAGTCCCGAGGAGTCTAAACTAACTCCTGATGGCATTGGTTTGCAGTGAAATGAACACAGCAAAACTTTTTGAACTTTCACTTTCTAGCTTTTCGGCCGAAATATAGCCCCAGCTTACTTTAAGAATGAAAGACTAGCTTAGACCGCCTTACGTGCATCGTGATTTTGACAAAATACGGCTCGATTTCCCCGAAATTGGGCGATATTTTCCAGTCCCGAGGAGTGTAAACTAACTCCTGATGGCCTTGGTTTCCAGTGAAATGAACACAGTAACACTTTTTGAAGGCTTATTTTCGAGCTTCTGGGATGAAATATAGCCCCACTTCACTATAAGACTGAAAGAGTAGCCGAGACCGCCTTACGCGCATCGTGATTTTCAGCAACTTCCGCTCGATTTTCTAGAATTTTGGCGATATTTTCAAGTCCCAGGGACTCTAAACTAACTGCTGATGGCCTTGGTTTCCAGTGAAATGGACGCAGGAAAACTTTTTGAATGCTCAGTTTCGAGCTTCTGGGCCGAAATACAACCGTATTTCACTTTAAGACTGAAATAGTAGCCGAGATCGCCTTACGAGCATCGTGATTTTGACCAAGTTGACCTCGATTTCCCGGAACTTGGGGGATATTTTCCAGTCCGGGGGACTTTAAAGTAACTCCTGACGGCCTTGGTTTGCAGTTAAACGCAGAAAGCGTAACTTTTTAAAGGGTCACTTTCGAGCTTCTGGGCAGAAATATAGCCCCACTTTACTTTAAGACTGAAAGAGTAGCCGAGACCGTCTTACGCGCATCGTGATTTTGACCAACTTCCCTTCGATTTCCCGGAACTTCGGGGCTATATTCCAGTCCCGGGACTTTAAACTAACTGCTGATGGCCTTGGTTTGCAGAGAAATGGACACAAGACATTTTTTTGAACGCTCACTTTAGAGCTTCTCGTCCGAAATATAGCCCTACTTCACTTTAAGACTGAAAGAGTAGCCGAGACCGCCTCACGCACATCGTAGTTTTGACCAACTTCGGCTCGATTTCCCGGAAGTTGGCGACTATTTTCAATTCCCGGGGAAGCTAAACTACCTTCCGATGGCCTTAGTTTGCAGTTAAATGGACACAGCAAAACTTTTTGAACGCTCACTTTCAAGCTTATGGGTCGAAATTTAGCCCCAGTTAACTTTAAGACTGAAAGAGTAGCGGAGACCGCCTTACGCGCATCGTGATTTTGGGATACTTCGGCTGGATTTCCCGCAAATAGGGGGATATTTTCCAGTCCCGGGGACTCTAAACTAACTCCTGATGGCCTTGGTTTCCAGTGAAATGGACACAGGAACACTTTTTGAACGCGCACTTTCGAGTTTGCTGGCCGAAAGATAGCCCTACTTCTCTTTTAAGACTGAAAGAGTAGGCGGGAGCGCCTTACGCGCATTGTGATTTTGGGGATCTTCGGCTCGATCTGGCGAAACTTGGGAGATATTTTCCAGTCCCAAAGTCTCTAAACTCACTCCTGATTGTCTAAGATGTGGGTGAAATAGAGACAAAAATTTTTGAACCCTTACTTTCGAGCTTCTGGAGTTAAATCTAAGCCCACTTTACCTCAAGACTGAAAGAGTAGCCGAGACCCCCTTAAGCGCATCGTGATTTTGACTAACTTCGGGTGGATTTACCGTAACTTGGGGGATATTTGCAGTCCCTTGGACGCTAAACTAAGTCGTGATGGCCTTGTTTTGCAGTGAAATGGACACAGCAAAACTTTTGAAACACTCAGTTTCGAGCTTCTGGGCCGAAATATTGCCCCACTTCACTTTAAGACTGAAAGAGTAGCCGAGACCGCCGTACGCGCGTCGTGATTTTGACCAACTTCGGTTAAATTTCCCGGAACTTGGGGGATATAATCCAGTCCCGGGGACTCTAAACTGACCCCCGACGTCCTTGGTCTGCAGTAAAATGGACACAGCACAACTTTTGAACGCTCATTTTTGAGCTTGTGGGCCGAAATATAGCTCCCCTTCACTTTAAAAGTGAAAGAGTAGCCTAGAGCGCCTTACGCCCATCGTAATTTTGACCAACTTCGGCTCGATTTCCGGGAACTTGGGGGTATTTTCCAGTCCCGCGGACTCTAAAGTAACTCCTGATTGCCTTGCTTTTCAGTGAAATGGACACGGCACAACTTTTTGAACGCTCACTTTCCAGCTTCTGGGCGGAAATATTGCCCCAGTTCACTTTAAGAATGAAAGAGTAACCGAGACCGCCTTACGCGCATCCTGATTTTGCGCTACTTCGGCTCGATTTCCTGGAACTTGGGAGATAATTCCCAGTCCTGGGCACTCTAAACTAATTCCTGATGGCCTTGGTTTTCAGTGAAATGGACAGAGCCAACCTCTTTGAACGTTCACTTTCGAGCTTCTGGGCCGAAATATAGCCCCACTTCATTTTAAGACTGAAAGAGTAGCCGAGACCGACTTACGCGCATCGTGATTTTGAGCAACTTTGGCTCGATCTGCCAGAATTTGGGAAATAGTTTCCAGTCCCAAGGACTCTAAACTAACTCCTGATGGCCTAAGATGTCAGTGAAATGGACACAGGTAAAATTAGCGCACGCCCGGTCTCGAGCTTCTAGGTCGAAATATAGCCCCCCTTAATTTTAAGACTGAAAGAGTAGCCGAGACCGCCTTACGCGCATCGTGATTTTGGGCCACTTTTGCTTGATTTCCCGCAAGTTCGCGAATAATTTAAGGTCCCGGGGACGCTAAACTAACTCCCCATGACCTTGGTTGGCAGTTTAATGAACACAGCAAAACATTCTGAACGCTCACCTTCGAGCTTCAGGGCCGAAATATAGTCCTACTTAAATTTAAGATTGAAAGAATAGCCGAGAGCCTGTTACGCGCATCGTAATTTTCATCAACTTCGGCGCCATTTCCTGGAACTTGGAGAATATTTTCCAGTCCCGGGGACTCTAAACTAACTCCTGATGGCCATGGTTTGCAGTGAAATGGACACAGCAAAACTTTTTCAACGCTCACTTTCGAGCTTGTGGGCCGAAATATAGCCACACTTCACTTTAAGACTGAAACAGTAGCCGAGACCGCGTTACGCGCATCGTGATTTTGATCAACTTCTGCTCGCTTTCCTGGAACTTGGGGAATATTTTCCAGTCCCGGGGACTCTAAACTAACTCCTGATGGCCATGGTTTGCAGTGAAATTCACACAGCACAAGCTTTTGAACGCACACTTTCGAGCTTCTAGGCCGAAATATAGTCCCACATCACTTACGACTTAAAGAGTAGCCGAGACCAGCGTGCGCGCATCGTGATTTTGACCAACTTCGGGTCGATATTCTGGACCTTGGGGGATAATTTCCAGTCCCAGGGACTCTAAACTAACTCTTGATGGCCTTGGTTTGCAGTGAAATGGAGACAGCAAAACTTTTGGAACGCTCACCTTCAAGCTTCTGGGCCGAAATATAGCCCACTTTACTTTAATACTCAAAAAGTAGCCGAGACCGCCTTACGCGCATCGTGATTTTGACAAACTTCGGATGGATTTCCCGGAACTTGGGGGATATTTTCCAGTCCCTTGGACGCTAAACTAGGTGCCGATGGCCTTGTTTTGCAGTGAAATGGACACAGCAAAGCATTTTGAACGCTCACTTTCGAGCTTGTGGGCCGAAATATAGCCATACTTCACTTTAAGACTGAAACAGTAGCCGACACCGCGTTTCGCGCATCGTGATTTTGATCAACTTCGGCTCGATTTTCCGGAACTTGCGAAATATTTTCCAGTCCCGGGGACTCTAAACTAACTCGTGCTGGTCTTGGTTTGCAGTGAAACGGAAACAGAAAAAGTTTTTGAACGCATACTTTCGAGCTTCTGGACGGAAATAGAACCCCACTTCACTTGAAGACTAAAAGAGTAGCCGAGACCGCCTTACGTGCATCGTGATTTTGAGCAACTTCGGCTGGATTTGCCGGAACTAAGGGGATATATTCCAGTTCTGTGGACTCTAAACTAATTCCTGATGGCCTTGGTTTGCAGTAAAATGGACCCAGCAAAACTTTTTGAACGCTCAATTTCGATCTTCTGGGCCAAAATATAGCCGCCCATTACTTTAACACTGAAAGAGTAGCCGAGATCGCCTTACGCGCATCGTGATTTTGACAAACTTCGGGTTGATTTCCCGGAACTTGGGGGATATATTCCATTTCCGCGTGCTCTAAACTAACTCCTGATGGCCTTGGTTTCCAGTGAAATGGACAAAGGAAAGCTTTTTGAACACTCTCTTTGTAGCTTCTGGGCCGAAATAGAGCCCCATTTTACTTTAAGACTGAAAGAGTAGGCGAGACCGTCTTGAGCGAATCGTGATTTTGACGAATTTCGCGTTTATTTCCCGAAACTTGGGGGATATATTCCAGTCAAAGGGACTCTAAAGTAACTCCTGATGGCCTTGGTTTTCAGTGAAATGGACAGAGCACAACTTTGGAGCTTCTGGGCAGAAATATAGCCCCACTTTACTTTAAGACTGAAAGAGTAGCCGAGAAGGTCTTACGCGCATCGTGATTTTGATCAACGTCTTCTCGATTTTCCGGAACTTGGGAAATACATTCCACTCCCGGGGACTCTAAACTAACTCCTGATAGCCTTGGTTTGCAGTGAAATACACAGTCATTTTTTTTGAGCTTTGAGCTCTTGGGCCGAAATAGAGCCGCACTTCACTTTAAGACTGAAGGAGTAGCCGACACCGCCTTAACCGCACCGTGATTTTGACCAACTTCGGCTCGATTTGCCGGAACTTGGGGGATATTTTCCAGTCCCGGGGACTCTAAACTAACTCCTGATTGTCTTGGTTTTCAGTGAAATGGACACAGCGAAACTTTTTGAACGCTCACGCTCGAGCTTCTGGACCGAAATATAACCCAACTTTACGTTAAGACTGAAAGAGTAGCCGGGAGCGTTTTGCGCAAATCGTGATTTTGACAAACTTCGGGTCGGCTTCCCGGAACTTGGGGGATATATTCCATTTCCGCGGGCTCTAAACTAACTCCTGATGGCCTTGGTTTTCAGTGAAATGGACAAAGCAAAGCTTTTTGAACACTCTCTTTGTAGCTTCTGGGCCGAAATAGAATCCCACTTCACTTTCAGACTGAAATAGTAGCCGAGACCGCCTCACGCGCATCGTGAATTAGACCAAGTTCAGCTCGATTTCACGGAACTTTTGGGATATTTTCCAGTCCGGGGGACTCTAAACTAACTCCGGATGGCCTTGGTTTGCACTGAAATGCGCAGAGCATAACTTTTTGAACGCCCACTTTGGAGCTTCTGGGCCGAAATATAGCCCCACTTCACTTTAAGACTGAAAGAGTAGCCGAGATCGCCTTACGCGCATCGTGATTTTGACCATTTTCGGATCGATTTCTCGGAACTTGGGGGATATTTTTCAGTTTCGAGGACTCTAAACTATTTCCTGATCGCCTTGCTTTGCATTGAAATGGACACAGCAAAACTTTTTCAACGCTCACTTTCGAGCTTGTGGGCCGAAATATAGCCACACTTTACTTTAAGACTGAAACAGTAGCCGAGACCGCATTTCGCGCATCGTGATTTTGATCAACTTCGGCTCGCTTTCCCGGAACTTGGGGAATATTTTCCAGTCCCGCAGACCCTAAACTAACTTTTGATAGCTTTGGTTTGCAGTGAAATGCACACAGCAAAACTTTTTGAACCCGCACTTTCGAGCTTCTGGACAGAAATATAGCCCGACTTTACTTTAAGACTGAAAGAGTAGCCGAAACCGCCTTACGTATATCGTAATTGTGACGAACTTCGAATGGATTTCCCGGAACTTGGGGTATATTTTCCAGTCCCTTGGCCTTTAAACTAAGTCCTGATGGCCTTGTTTTGAAGTGAAATGGACACAGCAAAACTTTTTGAACGCTCACTTTCTAGCTTTTGGGCCGAAATATAGGCACACTTGACTTTAAGACTGAAACAGTAGCCGAGACCACGTTACGCGCGTCATGAATTTGATCAACTTCGGCTCATATTGCCGGGACTTGGGAGATATTTTCCAGTCCCGGGGACTCTAAACTAACTCCTGATGGCCTTGGTTTGCATTGAAATGGACACAGCACAATTTTTTGAACGCACACTTTGGAGATTCTGGGCCGAAATATAGCCCGACTTAACTTGAAGACTGAAAGAGTAACCGAGACCACCTTGCTCGCATCGTGAGTTTGACAAACATCGGGTCGATATTCCGGAACTTGGGGGATATTTTCCTGTCCCTTGGACGCTAAACTAAGTCCTGGTGGCCTTGTTTTGCAGTGAAATGGACACAGCAAAACTTTTTCAACGCTCACTTTCGAGCTTGTGGGCCGAAATATAGCCACACTTTACTTTAAGACTGAAACAGTAGCCGAGACCGCATTTCGCGCATCCTGATTTTGATCAACTTCGGCTCGCTTTCCCGGAACTTGGGGAATATTTTCCAGTCCCGGGGACTCTAAACTAACTTTTGATAGCTTTGGTTTGCAGTGGAATGCACACAGCAAAACTTTTTGAACGCTCACTTTCGAGCTTCTGGACAGAAATATAGCCCCACTTCACTTTAAGACTGAAAGGGTAGCCGAGACCGCTTTGGGAGCATCGTGATTTTGACCAACTTCAGCTCGATTTACCGGAACTTGGGGAATATTTTCCAGTCCCACGGAGGCTAAACTAACTCGTGATGGCCTTGTTTTTCAGTCAAAGAACACAGCAAGACTTTTTGAACGCTCACTTTCGGGCTTCTTCCCCGAAATATAGCCCCACTTCCACTTTAAGACAGAAAGAGTAGTCGAGACAACCTTAGGAGCATCGTGATTTTCACCAACCTCGGCTCAATTTCCCGGACCTTGGGGCATATTTTCTTGTCTCGGGGACGTTAAACTAACTCCTGATGGCCTTGGTTTGCAGTGAAATGAACACAGCAAAACTTTTTGAACGCTCACTTTCGGGCTTCTGGCCCGAAATATAGCCCCACTTCACTTTAAGACTGAAAGAGTAGCCGAGATCGCCTTACGCGCATCGTGATTTTGACCATTTTCGGATCGATTTCTCGGAACTTGGGGGATATTTTCCAATCCCGGGGACTCTAAACTAACCCCTGATTGCCTTGCTTTGCATTGAAATGGACAGAGCAAAACTTTTTGAAACCTCACTTTCGAGCTTGGGGGCCGAAATATAGCCACACTTTCCCTTAAGACTGAAACCGTAGCCGAGACCGCATTTCGCGCATCCTGATTTTGATCAACTTCGGCTCGCTTTCCCGGAACTTGGGGATATTCTCCAGTCCCGGGGACGCTAAACTAACTTTTGATAGCTTTGGTTTGCAGTGAAATGCACACAGCAAAACTTTTTGAACGCTCACTTTCGAGCTTCTGGACAGAAATATAGCCCGACTTTACTTTAAGACTGAAAGAGTAGCCGAAACCGCCTTACGTATATCGCAATTTTGAGGAACTCGGAATGGATTTCCCGCAACTTGGGGTATATTCTCCAGTCCCTTGGACGCTGAACTAAGTCCTGATGGCCTTGTTTTGAAGTGAAATGGACAAAGCAAAACTTTTTGAACGCTCACTTTCTAGCTTTTGGGCCGAAATATAGGCACACTTGACTTTAAAATTGAAACAGTACCCGAGACCCCGTTACGCGCATCATGAATTTGATCAACGTCGGCTCCAATTCCCGGGACTTGGGGGATATTTTCCAGTCCCGGGGACTCTAAACTAACTCCTGATAGCCTTGGTTTGCATTGAAATGGACACAGCACAATTTTTTGAACGCACACTTTCGAGATTCTGGACCGAAATATAGGCCCACCTCACTTCAGACTGAAAGAGTAGCCGAGACCGCCTTGCTCGCATCGTGAGTTTGACAAACTTCGGGTCGATATTCCGGAACTTGGGGGATATTTTCCAGTCCCAGGAACTCTAAACTAACTCCTGATAGCCTTGGTTTGCAGTGAAATGGACAGAGCAAAACTTTTCGAACGCTCACCTTCGAGCTTCCCGGCCGAAATAAAGCCCCATTTTACTTTAAGACTTAAAGAGTAACCGAGACCACCTTACGCGCATTGTGATTTTGACAAACTGCGGGTGGATCTCCCGGAACTTGGGGAACATTTTCCAGTCCCTTGGACGTTAACCCAAGTCCTGATGGCCTTCTTTTGCAGTGAAATGGACACAGCAAAACTTTTTGAACGCTCACTTTCGAGCTTGTGGGCCGAAATATAGCCACACTTTACTTTAAGACTGAAACAGTAGCCGAGACCGCATTTCGCGCATCCTGATTTTGATCAACTTCGGCTCGCTTTCCCGGAACTTGGGGAATATTTTCCAGTCCCGGGGACTCTAAACTAACTTTTGATAGCTTTGGTTTCCAGTGAAATGCACACAGCAAATCTTTTTGAACCCTCACTTTGGAGCTTCTGGACAGAAATATAGCCCCACTTCACTTTAAGACTGAAAGGGTAGCCGAGACCGCTTTGGGAGCATCGTGATTTTGACCAACTTCAGCTCGATTTACCGGAACTTGGGAAATATTTTATAGTCCCAGGGACGCTAAACTAATTCGTGATGGCCTTGTTTTTCAGTCAAAGAACACAGCAAAACTTTTTGAACGCTCACTTTCGCGCTCCTCGGCCGAAATATAGCCCCACTTCACTTTAAGACTGAAACAGTAGCCGATACCGCATTTCGCGCATCGTGATTTTGATCAACTTCGGTTCGATTCCCCGGAACTGGGGCAAAACTTTTCAGTCTCGGGGACTCTAAACTAACCCCTGATTGCCTTGGTTTGCAGTGAAATGGACACAGGAAAACTTTTTGAACGCTGACTTTCGGGCTTCTGGCGCGAAATATAGCCCCACTTCACTTTAAGACAGAAAGAGTAGCCGAGACCACTTAAGGGGCATCGTGATTTTGACCAACCTTCGGCTGAATTTCCCGGACCTTGGGGCACATTTTCTTGTCTCGGGGACGCTAAACTAACTCCTGATGGCCTTGGTTTGCAGTGAAATGAACACAGCAAAACTTTTCGAACGCTCACTTTCGGGCTTCTGGCCCGAAATATAGCCCCACTTCACTTTAAGACTGAAAGAGTAGCCGAGACCGCCTTACGCGAATCGTTATTTTGACCAACTTCAGCTCGATTTCCCGGAAGTTGGGGGATATTTTCCAGTCCCGGGGACTCTAAACAAGCTCCTGAAGGCTTTGGTTTGCAGTGAAATAAACACAGGGAAACTTTTTGAACGCTCACTTTCAAGCTCCTGGGCAGGAATAAAGCCTCACTTCACTTTAAGACTGAAACAGTAAGCGAGACCGCCTAACGCGCACCCTGATTTTGACCAACTTCGGCTAAATTTCCCTGAACTTGGGGGATATTTTCCAGTCCCGAAGACTCTTAAGTAAGATCTGTTGGCCTTCGTTTGCATTGAAATGGATACAGCAAAACTTTTTGAACGCTCACTTTTGTGCTTCTGGGCCGAAATATAGCCCCACTTCACTTTAAGACTGAAAGACTAGCCAAGACCGTCTTGCGCGCATCGTGATTTTGACCAACGTCTTCTCCATTTTCCGGAACTTGGGAAATATATTGCAGTCCCGGGGACTCTAAACTATCTCCTGATGGCCTTGGTTTGCAGTGAAATGGACACAGCAAATTTTTTCCAGCGCTCACTTTGGAGCTTGTGGGCCGAAATAGAGCCCCACTTCACTTTAAGACTGAAAGAGTAGCCGAGGCCGCCTTAGGCGCATCGTGATTTTGACCAACTTCGGCTTGAGTTGCCAGAACTTAAAAGATATTTTCCAGTCCCGGGGACTCCAAACTAACTCATGGTGGCCTTGGTTTTCAGTGAAATTGAGAGAGGAAAACTTTTTGAACGCTCACTTTCGAGCTTCTGGACCGAAATATAGCCCTACTTCACTTTAAGACTGAAAGAGTAGCCGAGACCGCGTTACGCGAATCGTTATTTTGACCAACTTCGTCTCGATTTCGCGGAACTTGGGGGATATTTTCCAGTTCCGGGCACTGTAAAATACTACCTGAGGGCCTTGGTTTGCAGTGAAATGGGCACAGCATAACTTTGTGAACGCTCACTTTCGAGCTTCTGGGCCCAAATATACAGCCACGTCACTTTAAGACTCAAAGAGTAGCCGAGACTGCTTTACGCGCATCGTGATTTTTACAAACTTCGGCTCGATTTCCCGCAACTTGGGGGATATTTTGATGTCCCGGAGACTGCAGACTATCTCCTGATGCGGCTTGGTTCGCGGTGAAATGGACACAGCAAAACTTTTTAAACACTCATTTTCGAGCTTCTGGGCCGAAATATTGCCCCACTTCACTTTAAGACTGAAAGAGTAGCCGAGACCGCCGTACGCGCGTCGTGATTTTGACCAACTTCGGTTAAATTTCCCGGAACTTGGGAGATATTTTCCAGTCCCGGGGACTCTAAACTGACCCCCGACGTCCTTGGTCTGCAGTAAAATGGACACAGCACAACTTTTTGAACGCTCACTTTCGAGCGTCTGGGGCGAAATATAGCTCTACTTCACTTTAAGAGTGAAAGAGTAGCCTAGACCGCCCTACGCCCATCGTCATTTTGACCAACTTCGGCTCGATTTCCCGGAACTTGGGGGATATTTTCCAGTCCCGCGGACTCTAAAGTAACTCCTGATGGCCTTGCTCTGGAGTGAAATGGACACAGCACAACTTTGTGAACGCTCACTTTGGAGCTTGTGGGCGGAAATATTGCCCCAGTTCACTTTAAGAATGAAAGAGTAACCGGGACCGCCTTACGCGCATCGTGATTTTGACATACTTTGGCTCGATTTCCCGAGAAATGGGGGATATTTTCCGGTACCGGGGACTCTAAACTAACTCTTGATTGCCTTGGTTTGAAGAGAAATGGACACAGCACAACTTTTTGAACGCTCACATTTGAGCTTCTGGGCCGAAGCATAGCCCTACTTCACTTTAAGACTGAGAGACTAGCCGAGACCGCCTTACGCGCATCGTGATGTTGCGCTACTTCGGCTCGATTTCCCGGAACTTGGGAGATAATTCCCAGTCCCGGGTACTCTAAACTAATTCCTGATGGCCTTGGTTTTCAGTGAAATGGACACAGCCAAACTCTTTGAACGTTCACTTTCGAACTTCTGGGCCGAAATATGAAAGAGTAGCCGGGACCGCCTTACGCGCATGTGAATGCCTTGGTTTTTAGTGAAATGGACACAGGTAAAAGAGGCGCACGCTAGGTTTCCAGGTTGTAGGCCGAAATATAGCACCACTTTATTTTAAGACTTAAAGTGTACACGAAACCGCCTTAAGTGCATCGAAATTTCTAGCCACTATGGCTCGATCTGCCAAAACTTGGGGGATATTTTCCAGTCCCGGGGACTCTACCCTAACTCTTGATGGCCTTAGTTTTCAGTCAAATGGTCACAGGTAACAGGAGCGCACGCTCGGTGTCGAGCTTCTAGGCCGAAATGTAGCCACAGCTCATTTTAAGACTGAAAGAGTAAACGAAACTGCCGTACGCTTATCGTAATTTTAAGAAAGTATGGCTCAATTTGCCGAAACTTGGAGGATAGCTTCCAGTCTCGAGGATTCTAAACTATCTCCTGATGGACTTAGTTCTTAGTGAAATGGACACAGGTAAAAGGAGAGCACGCTCGGTGTCGAGCTTGTAGAACCGAAATATAGCCCCACTTCATTTTCGGAGTAAACGAGTAGCCGAGACCGCCTTACGCGCATCGTGATTTTGAGCATCTTTGGCTCGATTTGCCGGAATGCGGGGAATATTGTCCAGTCCCGAGGACTCTATGCTAACTCATGATGAACTCAGTTTTCAGTGATATGTACACAGGCAAAAGGAGCGCACGCTCGGTGTTGAGCTTGTCGGCCGAAATATAGCCCCACTTCATTTTAAGACTGAAAGAGTAGCCGAGACCGCCTTACGCGCATCGTGATTTTGAGCAACTTTGGCTCGATCTGCCAGAATTTGGGAAATATTTTCCAGTCCCAAGGACTCTAAACTAACTCCTGATGGCCTAAGATGTCAGTGAAATGGACACAGGTAAAATTAGCGCACGCCCGGTCTCGAGCTTCTAGGTCGAAATATAGCGCCCCTTAATTTTAAGACTGAAAGAGTAGCCGAGACCGCCTTACGCGCATCTTGATATTGGGCCACTTTTGCTCGATTTCCCGGAAGTTGGCGAATAATTTCAAGTCCCGGGGACGCTAAACTAACTCCCGATGACCTTGGTTTGCAGTTTAATGAACACAGCAAAACATTCTGAACGCTCACCTTCGAGCTTCAGGGCCGAAATATAGCCCTACTTAAATTTAAGACTGAAAGAATAGCCGAGAGCCCGTTACGCGCATCGTAATTTTCATCAACTTCGGCGCCATTTCCTGGAACTTGGAGAATATTTTCCAGTCGCGGGGACTCTAAACTAACTCCTGATGGCCTTGGTTTGCAGTAAAATGGACACAGCAAAACTTTTTGAAGGCTCACTTTCGAGCTTGAGGGCCTAAATGTCGCCACACTTCACTTTAAGACTGAAACAGTAGCCGAGACCGCGTTACGCGCATCGTGAGTTTGATCAACTTCTGCTCGCTTTCCTGGAACTTGGAGAATATTTTCCAGTCCCGGGGACACTAAAGTAACTCCTGATGCCCATGGTTTGCTGTGAAATTCTTACAGCACAAGTTTTTGAACCCACACTTTCGAGCTTCTAGGCCCAAATATAGTCCCACATCACTTACGACTTAAAGAGTATCCGAGACCGGCGTGCGCGCATCGTGATTTTGACCAACTTCGGGTCGATATTCTGGAACTTGGGGGATATTTTCCAGTCCCAGGGACTCTAAACTAACTCTCGATGCCCTTGGGTTGCAGTGAAATGGACACAGCAAAACTTTTTGAACGCTCAATTTCGAGCTTCTGGGCCAAAATATAGCCCCTCATTACTTTAACACTGAAAGAGTAGCCGAGACCGCCTTACGCGCATCGTGATTTTGACAATCTTCGGGTCGATTTCCCGGAACTTGGGGGATATTTTCCAGTCCCGGGGACTCTCAACTAACTCCTGCTTGTCTTGGTTTGCAGTGAAATGGACACAACGCTCACTCTCGAGCTTCTGGGACGAAATAGAGCCCCATTTTACTTTAAGACTGAAAGAGTAGGCGAGACCGTCTTGAGCGAATCGTGATTTTGACCAATTTCGCGTTTATTTCCCGAAACTTGGGGGATATATTCCAGTCAAAGGGACTCTAAAGTAACTGCTGATGGCCTTGGTTTTCAGTGAACTGGACAGAGCACAACTTTGGAGCTTCTGGGCAGAAATATAGCCCCACTTTACTTTAAGACTGAAAGAGTAGATGAGACCGCCTTACGCGCATCGTAATTTTGACGAACTTCCAATGGATTTCCCGGAACTCGGGGGATATTTTGCAGTCCCTTGGACGCTAAACTAAGTCCTGATGGCCTTGTTTTGAAGTAAAATGGACACAACAAAACTTTTTGAACGCTCACTTTCTAGCTTGTGGGCCGAAATATAGCCCCACTTCACTTTAAGACTGAAAGAGTAGCCGAGAAGGTCTTACCCGCATCGTGATTTTGATCAACGTCTTCTCGATTTTCCGGAACTTGGTAAATACATTCCACTCCCGGGGACTCTAAACTAACTCCTGATAGCCTTGGTTTGCAGTGAAATAGAGACAGTAATGTTTTTTGAGCTTTGAGCTTGCGGGCCGAAATAGAGCCCCACTTCACTTTAAGACTGAAGGAGTAGCCGACACCGCCTTAAGCGCACCGTGATTTTGACCAACTTCGGCTCGATTTGCCGGAACTTGGGGGATATTTTCCAGTCCCGGGGACTCTAAACTAACTCCTGATTGTCTTCGTTTTCAGTGAAATGGACACAGCGAAACTTTTTCAACGCTCACTTTCCAGCTTCTGGACCGAAATATAGCCCCACTTTACTTTAAGACTAAAAGAGTAGGCGAGACCGTCTTGCGGAAATCGTGATTTTGACGAACTTCGGGTCGGCTTCCCGGAACTTGGGGGATATATTCCATTTCCGCGGGCTCAAAACTAACTCCTGATGGCCTTGGTTTTTAGTGAAATGGACAGAGCACAACTTTGGAGCTTCTGGGCAGAAGTATAGCCCCACTTTACTTTACGACTGAAAGCGTAGATGAGACCGCCTTACGCGCATCGTAATTTTGACGAACTTCGAATGGATTTCCCGGAACTTGGGGGGCTATTTTGCAGTCCCTTGGACGCTAAACTAAGTCCTGATGGCCTTGTTTTGAAGTAAAATGGACACAACAAAACTTTTTGAACGCTCACTTTCTAGCTTCTGGGCCGAAATATAGCCACACTTCACTTTAGGACTGACACAGTAGCCGAGACCACGTTACGCGCATCATGAATTTGATCAACTTCGGCTCGATTTCCCGCGACTTGGGGGATATTCTCCAGTCCCGGGGACTCAAAAGTAACTTCTGATGGCCTGGGTTTGCACTGAAAGTGACAGAGCAAAACTTTTTAAACACTCACTTTCGAGCTTCTAGGCCGAAATATTGCCCCACTTCACTTTAAGACTGAAAGAGTAGCCAAGACCACATTACGCACATCGTGATTTTGACCAACTTCGGCTCGATTTACCGGAACTTGGGGGATATTTTCCAGTCCCGAGGACTCTTAAGTAAGCCCTGATTGCCTTCGTTTGCATTGAAATGGATACAGCAAAACTTTTTGAAGCTCACTTTTGAGCTTTTGGGCCGAAATATAGCCCCACTTCACTTTAAGACTGAAAGAGTAGCCGAGAAGGTCTTACGCGCATCATGATTTTGACCAACGTCTTCTCGATTTTGCGGAACTTGGGAAATACATTCCACTCCCGGGGACTCTAAACTAACTCCTGATGGCCTTGGTTTGCAGTGAAATAGACACAGTCATTTTTTTTTGAGCTTTGAGCTTGTGGGCCGAAATAGAGCCCCACTTCACTTTAAGACTGAAGGAGTAGCCGACACCGCCTTAAGCGCACCGTGATTTTGACCAACGTCGGCTCGATTTGCCGGAACTTGGGGGATATTTTCCAGTCCCGGGGACTCTAACCTAACTCCTGATTGTCTTGGTTTTCAGTGAAATGGACACAGCGAAACTTTTTGAACGCTCACTCTCGAGCTTCTGGACCGAAATATAGCTCCACTTTACTTTAAGACTGAAAGAGTAGCCGAGACCGTCTTGCGCAAATCATGATTTTGACAAACTTCGGGTCGGTTTCCCGGAACTTGGGGGATATATTCCATTTCCGCGGGCTCTAAACTAAGTCCTGATGGCCTTGGTTTTCAGTGAAATGGACAAAGGAAAGCTTTTTGAACACTCTCTTTGTAGCTTCTGGGCCGAAATAGAATCCCACTTCACTTTCAGACTGAAATAGTAGCCGAGACCGCCTCACGCCCATCGTCAGTTAGACCAAGTTTAGCTCGATTTCACTCAACTTTTGGGATATATTCCAGTCCGCGGGACTCTAAACTAACTCCGGATGGCCTTGGTTTGCACTGAAATGCGCACAGCATAACCCTTTGAACGGCCACTTTGGAGCTTCGGGGTCGAAAAACAGCCCCACTTCACTTTAAGACTGAAAGAGTAGCCGAGATCGCCTTACGCGCATCGTGATTTTGACCATTTTCGGATCGATTTCTCGGAACTTGGGGGATATTTTCCAGTCCCGGGGAGTCTAAACTAACTCCTGATTGCCTTGCTTTGCATTGAAATGGACAGAGCAAAACTTTTTGAACGCTCTACTTCGAGCTTCCTGGCCGAAATAAAGCCACCACTTTACTTTAAGACTTAAAGTGTAACCGAGACCACCTTACGCGCACTGTGATTTTGACAAACTTCGGTTCGCTTTCCCGGAACTTGGGGAACATTTTCCAGTTTCTTGGACGCTAACGTAAGTCCTGGTGGCCTTGTTTTGCAGTGAAATAGACACAGCAAAACGTTTTGAACGCTCACTTTCGAGCTTGTGGGCCGAAATATAGCCACACTTTACTTTAAGACTGAAACAGTAGCCGAGACCGCATTTCGCGCATCCTGATTTTGATCAACTTCGGCTCGCTTTCCCGGAACTTGGGGAATATTTTCCAGTCCCGCAGACCCTAAACTAACTTTTGATAGCTTTGGTTTGCAGTGAAATGCACACAGCAAAACTTTTTGAACGCTCACTTTCGAGCTTCTGGACAGAAATATAGCCCAACTTTACTCTAAGACTGAAAGAGTAGCCGAAACCGCCTTACGTATATCGTACTTTTGACGAACTTCGAATGGATTTCCCGGAACTTGGGGGATATTTTCCACTCCATTGGACGCTAAACTAGTACTGATGGCCTTGTTTTGAAGTGAAATGGACACAGCAAAACTTTTTGAACGCTCACTTTCTAGCTTTTGGACCGAAATATAGGCACACTTGACTTTAAGACTGAAACAGTAGCCGAGACCCCGTTACGCGCATCATGATTTTGATGAACTTCGGCTCCAATTCCCGGGACTTGGGGGATATTTTCCAGTCCCGGGGACTCTAAACTAACTCCTGATAGCCTTGGTTTGCATTGAAATGGACACAACACAATTTTTTGAAAGCACACTTTCGAGAAAGTGGGCCAAAATATAGCCCCACTTTACTTAAGACTGAAAGAGTAGCCGAGACAGCCTTGCTCGCATCGTGAGCTTGACAAACTTCGGGTCGATGATCTGGAACTTGGGGGATATTTTCCAGTCCCAGGAACTCTAAACTAACTCCTGATGCCCTTGGTTTGCAGTGAAATGGACAGAGCAAAACTTTTTGAACGCTCACCTTCGAGCTTCCTGGCCGAAATCAAGCCCCACTTTACTTTAACACTTAAAGAGTAACCGAGACCACCTTACGCGCATTGTGATTTTGACAAACTTCGGGTGGATCTCCCGGAACTTGGGGAACATTTTCCAGTCCCTTGGACGCTAAACTAAGTATTGATGGCCTTGTTTTCCCGTGAAATGGACACAGCAAAACTTTTTGAACGCTGACTTTCGAGCTTGTGGACCGAAATATAGCCCTACTTCACTTTAAGACTCAAAGAGTAGCCGAGACCGCCTTACGCTAATCGTTATTTTGGCCAACTTCGTCTCGATTTCGTGGAACTTGGGGGATATTTTCCAGTTCCGGGCACTGTAAATTACTTCCAGAGGGCCTTGCTTTGCAGTGAAATGGGCACAGCAAAACCCTTTGAACTTTCACTTTCGAGCTTCTGGTCCGAAATATAGCCCGAGTTCACTTTAAGAATGAAAGAATAGCCGAGAGCGTCTTACGCGCATCGTGATTTTGACCAACTTTGGCTCGATTTCCCGGGAAATGGGGAATATTTTCCGGTACCGGGGACTCTAAAGTAACTCCTGATTGCCATGGTTTGCATTGAAATGGAGAGAGGAAAACTTTTTCAACGCTCCCCTTCGGGCTTCTGAGCCGAAATATAGCCCCACTTCAGTTTAAGACTGAAAGAGTAGCCGAGACCGTCTTACGCGCATCGTGATTTTGACCAACTTCGGCTCGATTTCCCGAAACTTCGGGTATATATTCAAGTCCCAAGGACTCTAAACTAACTTCTGATGGCCTTGGTGTGCAGTGAAATGGACACAGCAAATTTTTTTGAACGCTTACTTTCGAAACTCAGGGCCGAAATATAGCCCCACTTCACCTTAAGACTGAAATAGTACCCGAGACCGCCTTAGAAGCATCGTGATTTTGACAAAATTCGGCTCGATTTCCCCGAACTTGGGCGATATTTTCCATTCCCGAGGAGTCTAAACTAACTCCTTATGGCCTTGGTTTGCAGCGAAATGAACACAGTAACGCTATTTGAAGGCTTATTTTCGAGCTTCTGGGATGAAATATAGCCCCACTTCACTTTAAGACTGAAAGAGCAGGCGAGCCCGCCTTAGGCGCATCGTGATTTTGCGCAACTTCCGCTCGATTTTCTAGAGTTTTGGCGATATTTTCAAGTCCCGGGGACTCTAAACTAACTCTTGATGGCCTTGGTTTGCAGTGAAATGGACGCAGGAAAACTTTTTGAACTTTCACTTTCTAGCTTCTCGGCCGAAATATAGCCCCAGTTCACTTTAAGAATGAGAGAGTAGCTGAGACCGCCTTAGAAGCATCGTGATTTTGACAAAATTTCCCCGAACTTGGGCGATATTTTCCATTCCCGAGGAGTCTAAACTAACTCCTTATGGCCTTGGTTTGCAGCGAAATGAACACAGTAACGCTATTTGAAGGCTTATTTTCGAGCTTCTGGGATGAAATATAGCCCCACTTCACTTTAAGACTGAAAGAGCAGGCGAGCCCGCCTTAGGCGCATCGTGATTTTGAGCAACTTCCGCTCGATTTTCTAGAATTTTGGCGATATTTTCAAGTCCCGGGGACTCTAAAATAACTCTTGATGGCCTTGGTTTGCAGTGAAATGGACGCAGGAAAACTTTTTGAACGCTCAGTTTCGAGCTTCTGGGCCGAAATACAACCGTACTTCACTTTAAGACTGAAATAGTAGCCTAGACCGCGTTACGAGCATCGTCATTTTGACCAAGTTCAGCTCGATTTCCCCGAACTTGGGGGATATTTTCCAGTCCGGGGGACTTTAAACTAACTCCTGACGGCCTTGGTTTTTAGAAAAAAAAACGAAAGCGTAACTTTTTAAAGGGTCACTTTCGAGCTTCTGGGCCGAAATATAGCCGCACTTTACTTTAAGACTGAAAGAGTAGCCGAGACCGCCTGACGCGCATCGTGATTTTGGGTTACTTCGGCTCGATTTCCCGCAAATAGGGGGATATTTTCCAGTCCCGGGGACTCTAAACTAACTCCTGATGGCCTTGGTTTCCAGTGAAATGGACACAGGAACACTTTTTGAACGCGCACTTTGGAGCTTAATGGCCGAAATATAGCCCTACTTCATTTTAAGACTGAAAGAGTAGGCGGGAGCGCCTTACGCGCATTGTGATTTTGAGGATCTTCGGCTCGATCTGGCGAAACTTAGGAGATATTTTCCAGTCCCAAAGTCTCTAAACTCACTCCTGATTGTCTAAGATGTGAGTGAAATAGAGAGCTTCCGGAGTTAAATCTAAGCCCACTTTACCTTAATACTGAAAGAGTAGCCGAGACCCCCTTAAGCGCATCGTGATTTTGACTAACTTCGGGGGGATTTCCCGTAACTTGGGGGATATTTCCAGTCCCTTGGACGCTAAACTAAGTCGTGATGGCCTTGTTTTGCAGTGAAATAGACACAGCAAAACTTTTTAAACACTCAGTTTCGAGCTTCTGGGCCGAAATATTGCCCCACTTCACTTTAAGACTGAAAGAGTAGCCGAGACCGCCGTACGCGCGTCGTGATTTTGACCAACTTCGGTTAAATTTCCCGGAACTTGGGGGATATTTTCCAGTCCCGGGGACTCTAAACTGACCCCCGACGTCCTTGGTCTGCAGTAAAATGGACACAGCAAAAGTTTTTGAACGCTCACTTTTGAGCTTCTGCGCCGAAATATAGCTCCACTTCACTTTAAGACTGAAAGAGTAGCCGAGACCGCCGTACGCGCGTCGTGATTTTGACCAACTTCGGTTAAATTTCCCGGAACTTGGGGGATATTTTCCAGTCCCGGGGACTCTAAACTGACCCCCGACGTCCTTGGTCTGCAGTAAAATGGACACAGCAAAAGTTTTTGAACGCTCACTTTTGAGCTTCTGCGCCGAAATATAGCTCCACTTCACTTAAAGAGTGAAAGAGTAAACGAGACCGCCTTACGCCCATCGTAATTTTGACCAACTTCGGCTCGATTTCCCGGAACTTGGGGGATATTTTCCAGTCTCGCGGACTCTAAAGTAACTCCTGATGGCCTTGCTCTGGAGTGAAATGGACACAGCACAACTTTGTGAACGCTCACTTTGGAGCTTCTGGGCGGAAATATTGCCCCAGTTCACTTTAAGAATGAAAGAGTAACCGGGACCGCCTTACGCGCATCGTGATTTTGACCAACTTTGGCTCGATTTCCCGGGAAATGGGGGATATTTCCCGGTACCGGGGACTCTCAACTAACTCCTGATTGCCTAGGCCGAAATGTAGCCACAGCTCATTTTAAGACTGAAAGAGTAAACGAAACTGCCGTACGCTTATCGTAATTTTAAGAAAGTATGGCTCAATTTGCCGAAACTTGGAGGATAGCTTCCAGTCTCGAGGATTCTAAACTATCTCCTGATGGACTTAGTTCGTAGTGAAATGGACACAGGTAAAAGGAGAGCACGCTCGGTGTCGAGCTTGTAGAACCGAAATATAGCCCCACTTCATTTTCGGAGTAAACGAGTAGCCGAGACCGCCTTACGCGCATCGTGATTTTGAGCATCTTTGGCTCGATTTTCCGGGATTCGGGGAATATTTTCCAATCCCGAGGCCTCTATGCTAACTCCTGATGAACTTAGTTTTCAGTGATATGTACACAGGCAAAAGGAGCGCACGCTCGGTGTTGAGCTTGCCGGCCGAAATATAGCCCCACTTCATTTTAAGACTGAAAGAGTAGCCGAGACCGCCTTACGCGCATCGTGGTTTTGAGCATCTTTGGCTCGATCAGCCAGAATTTGGGAAATATTTTCCAGTCCCAAGGACTCTAAACTAACTCCTGATGGCCTAAGATGTCAGTGAAATGGACACAGGTAAAATTAGCGCACAACCGGTCTCGAGCTTCTAGGTCGAAATATAGCGCCCCTTAACTTAAAGACTGAAAGAGTGGCAGGGACCGCCTTACGCGCATCGTGATTTTGGGCCACTTTTGATCGATTTCCCGGAAGTTGGCGAATAATTTCAAGTCCCGGGGACGCTAAACTAACTCCCGATGACCTTGGTTTGCAGTTTAATAAACACAGCAAAACATTCTGAACGCTCACCTTCGAGCTCCAGGGGCGAAATATAGCCCTACTTAAATTTAAGACTGAAAGAATAGCCGAGAGCCCGTTACGCGCATCGTAATTTTCATCAACTTCGGCGCCATTGCCTGGAACTTGGAGAATATTTTCCAGTCCCGGGGACTCTAAACTAACTCCTGATGGCCTTGGTTTGGACTGAAATGGACACAGCAAAACTTTTTGAAGGCTCACTCCCGAGCTTGTGGGCCTAAATATAGCCTCACTTCACTTTAAGACTGAAACAGTAGCCGAGCCCGCTTTACGCGCATCGTGATTTTGATCAACTTCTGCTCGCTTTCCTGGAACTTGGGGAATATTTTCCAGTCCCGGGGACTCTAAACTAACTCCTGATGGCCATGGTTTGCAGTGAAATTGACACAGCACAAGTTTTTGAACGCACACTTTCGAGCTTCTAGGCCGAAATATAGTCCCACATCACTTACGACTTAAAGAGTAGCCGAGACCGGCGTGCGCGCATCGTGATTTTGACCAACTTCGGGTCGATATTCCGGAACGTGGGGGATATTTTCCAGTCCCAGAGACTCTAAACTAACTCTTGATGGCCTTGGTTTGCAGTGAAATGGAGACAGGAAATCTTTTTGAACGCTCACCTTCAAGGTCCTGGGTCGAAATATAGCCCACTTTGCTTTAATAGTGAAAAAGTAGCCGAGACCGCCTTACGCGCATCGTGATTTTGAGAAACTTCGGGTGGATTTCCGGGAAGTTGGGGGATATTTTGCAGTCTCTTGGACTTTAAACTAGGTGCCGATGGCCTTGTTTTGCCGTGAAATGGACACAGCAAAGCTTTTTGAGCTTCTAGGCCGAAATATAGTCCCACATCACTTACGACTTAAAGAGTAGCCGAGACCGCCTTACGCGCATCGTGATTTTGACAAACTTCGGGTTGATTTCCCGGAAATTGGGGGATATTTTCCAGTCCCGGGGACTCTCAGCTAACTCCTTCTTGTCTTGGTTTGCAGTGAAATGGACACAGCGAAAGTTTTTGAACCCTCACTCTCGAGCTTCTGGGCCGAAATAGAGCCCCATTTTACTTTAAGACTGAAAGAGTAGGCGAGACCGTCTTGAGCGAATCGTGATTTTGACGAATTTCGCGTTTATTTCCCGAAACTTGGGGGATATTTTGCAGTCACTTGGACGCTAAACTAGGTGCGGATGGCCTTGTTTTGCAGTGAAATGGACACAGCAAAGCTTTTTGAACGCTCACTTTCGAGCTTGTGGGCCGAAGTATAGCCATACTTCACTTTAAGACTGAAACAGTAGCCGAGAGCACGTTTCGCGCATCGTGATTTTAATCAACTTCGGTTCGATTTCCCGGAACTTGCGAAATATTTTCCAGTCCCGGGGACTCTAAACTAACTCCTGCTTGTGTTGGTTTGCAGTGAAACGGAAACAGAAAAAGTTTTTGAACGCATACTTTCGAGCTTCTGGACCGAAATAGAACCCCACTTCACTTGAAGACTGAAAGAGTAGCCGAGACCGCCTTACGTGCATCGTGATTTTGAGCAACTTCGGCTGGATTTGCCGGAACTAAAGGGATATATTCCAGTTCCGAGAACTCTAAACTAATTCCTGATGGCCTTGGTTTGCAGTAAAATGGACCCAGCAAAACTTTTTGAACGCTCAATTTCGAGCTTCTGGGCCAACATATAGCCGCCCATTACTTTAACACGGAAAGAGTAGCCGAGACCGCCTTACGCGCATCGTGATTTTGACAAACTTCGGGTCGATTTCCCGGAACTTGGGGGATATTTTCCAGTGCCGGGGACTCTCAACTAACTCCTGCTTGTCTTGGTTTGCAGTGAAATGGACACAGCGAAACTTTTTGAACGCTCACTCTCGAGCTTC
The DNA here is from genome assembly GCF_042242905.1 of Orbicella faveolata. Lineage (NCBI taxonomy): Eukaryota > Metazoa > Cnidaria > Anthozoa > Scleractinia > Merulinidae > Orbicella > Orbicella faveolata. The sequence continues at coordinate 35,171,525 of NW_028301539.1, forward strand.
TGGACCGAAATATAGCTCCACTTTACTTTAAGACTGAAAGAGTAGCCGAGACCGTCTTGCGCAAATCGTGATTTTGACCAACTTCGGGTCGGTTTCCCGGAACTTGGGGGATATATTCCATTTCCGCGTGCTCTAAACTAACTCCTGATGGCCTTGGTTTCCAGTGAAATGGACAAAGGAAAGCTTTTTGAACACTCTCTTTGTAGCTTCTGGGCCGAAATAGAGCCCCATTTTACTTTAAGACTGAAAGAGTAGGCGAGACCGTCTTGAGCGAATCGTGATTTTGACCAATTTCGCGTTTATTTCCCGAAACTTGGGGGATATATTCCAGTCAAAGGGACTCTAAAGTAACTGCTGATGGCCTTGGTTTTCAGTGAACTGGACAGAGCACAACTTTGGAGCTTCTGGGCAGAAATATAGCCCCACTTTACTTTAAGACTGAAAGAGTAGATGAGACCGCCTTACGCGCATCGTAATTTTGACGAACTTCCAATGGATTTCCCGGAACTTGGGGGATATTTTGCAGTCCCTTGGACGCTAAACTAAGTCCTGATGGCCTTGTTTTGAAGTAAAATGGAGACAACAAAACTTTTTGAACGCTCACTTTCTAGCTTGTGGGCCGAAATATAGCCCCACTACACTTTAGGACTGACATAGTAGCCGAGACCACGTTACGCGCATCATGAATTTGATCAGCTTCGGCTCGATTTCCCGGGACTTGGGGGATATTCTTCAGTCCCGGGGACTCTAAAGTAACTTCTGATGGCCTTGGTTTGCACTGAAAGTGACAGATCAAAACTTTTGAAACACTCACTTTCGAGCTTCTGGGCCGAAATATTGCCCCACTTCACTTTAAGACTTAAAGAGTAGCTGAGACCACCTTAGGCACATCGTGATTTTGACCAACTTCGGCTTGATTTACCGGAACTTGGGGGATATTTTCCAGTCCCGAGGACTCATAAGTAAGCCCTGATGGCCTTGGTTTGCATTGAAATGGATACACCAAAATCTTTGAACGCTCACTTTTGAGCTTCTGGGCCGAAATATAGCCCCACTTTACTTGAAGACTAAAAGAGTAGCCGAGACCGTCTTACGCGCATCGTGATTTTGACCAACGTCTTCTCGATTTTGCCGAACTTGGGAAATACATTCCACTCCCGGGGACTCTAAACTAACTCCTGATGGCCTTGGTTTGAAGTAAATTAGACACAGTAATTTTTTTGAGCTTTGAGCTTGTGGGCCGAAATAGAGCCCCACTTCACTTTAAGACTGAAGGAGTAGCCGACACCGCCTTAAGCGCACCGTGATTTTGACCAACGTCGGCTCGATTTGCCGGAACTTGGGGGATATTTTCCAGTCCCGGGGACTCTAAACTAACTCCTGATTGTCTTGGTTTTCAGTGAAATGGACACAGCGAAACTTTTTGAACGCTCACTCTCGAGCTTCTGGAACGAAATATAGCCCCACTTTACTTTAAGACTGAAAGAGTAGCCGAGACCGTCTTGCGCAAATCGTGATTTTGACCAACTTCGGGTCGGCTTCCCGGAACTTGGGGGATATATTCCATTTCCGCGGGCTCTAAACTAACTCCTGATGGCCTTGGTTTTTAGTGAAATGGACAAAGGAAAGCTTTTTGAACACTCTCTTTGTAGCTTCTGGGCCGAAATAGAATCCCACTTCACTTTCAGACTGAAATAGTAGCCGAGACCGCCTGACGCGCATCGTCAGTTAGACCAAGTTCAGCTCGATTTCACGCAACTTTTGGGATATTTTCCAGTCCGGGGGACTCTAAATTAACTCCGGATGGCATTGGTCTGTACTGAAATGGGGAGAGCATAACTTTTTGAACGCCCACTTTGGAGCTTGTGGGCCTAAATATAGCCCCACTTCACTTTAAGACTGAAAGAGTAGCCGAGATCGCCTTACGCGCATCGTGATTTTGACCATTTTCGGATCGATTTCTCGGAACTTGGGGATATTTTCCAGTCCCGGAGACCCTAAACTAACTCCTGATCGCCTTGCTTTGCAATGAAATGGACAGAGCAAAACTTTTCTAACCCTCACTTTCGAGCTTGTGGGGCGAAATATAGCCACACTTTACTTTAAGACTGAAACAGTAGCCGAGACCGCATTTCGCGCATGGTGATTTTGATCAACTTCGGCTCGGTTTCCCGGAACTTGGGGAATATTTTCCAGTCCCGGGGACCCTAAACTAACTTTCGATAGCTTTGTTTTCCAGTGAAATGCACACAGCAAAACTTTTTGAACGCTCACTTTCGACCTTCTGGACAGAAATATAGCCCGACTTTACTTTAAGACTGAAAGAGTAGCCGAAACCGCCTTACGTATATCGTACTTTTGACGAACTTCGAATGGATTTCCCGGAACTTGGGGGATATTTTCCAGTCCCTTGGACGCTAAACTAAGTCCTGATGGCCTTGTTTTGAAGTGAAATGGACACATCAAACTTTTTTGAACGCTCACTTTCTATCTTTTGGGCCGAAATATAGGCACACTTGACTTTAAGACTGAAACAGTAGGCGAGACCACGTTACGCGCATCATGAATTTGATCAACTTCGGCTCCAATTCCCCGGGACTTGGGGGATATTTTCCAGTCCTGGGGACCCTAAACTAACTCCTGATAGCCTTGGTTTGCATTGAAATGGACACAGCACAATTTTTTGAACGCACACTTTGGAGATTCTGGGCCGAAATATAGCCCCAGTTCACTTAAGACTGAAAGAGTAGCCGAGACCGCCTTGCTCGCATCGTGAGTTTCACAAACTTCGGGTCGATATTCAGGAACTTGGGGGATATTTTGCAGTCTCTTGGACGCTAAACTAAGTCCTGATGGCCTTGTTTCGAAGAGAAATGGACACAGCAAACCTTTTTGAACACTCACTTTCTAGCTTGTGGGCCTAAATATAGGCACACTTGACTTGAAGACTGAAACTGTAGCCGAGACCACGTTACGCGCAACATGAATTTGATCAACGTCGGCTCCAAATCCGGGGACTTGGGGGATATTTTCCAGTCCCGGGGACTCTAAACTAACTCCTGATAGCCTTGGTTTGCATTGAAATGGACACAGCACAATTTTTTGAACGCACACTTTCGAGATTCTGGGCCGAAATATAGCCCCAGTTCACTTAAGACTGAAAGAGTAGCCGAGACAGCCTTGCTCGCATCGTGAGTTTGACAAACTTCGGGTCGATATTCCGGAACTTGGGGGATATTTTCCAGTCCCAGGAACTCTAAAGTAACTCCTGATGGCCTTAGTTTGCAGTGAAATGGACAGAGCAAAACTTTTTGAACGCTCACCTTCGAGCTTCCTGGCCGAAATAAAGCCCCACTTTACTTTAAGACTTAAAGAGTAACCGAGACCACCTTACGCGCATTGTGATTTTGACAAACTTCGGGTGGATCTCCCGGAACTTGGGGAACATTTTCCAGTCCCTTGGACGCTAAAATAAGTCCTGATGGCCTTTTTTTGCAGTGAAATGGACACAGCAAAACTTTTTGAACGCTGACTTTCGAGCTTGTGGGCCGAAATATAGCCACACTTTACCCTAAGACTGAAACAGTAGGCGAGACCGCATTTCGGGCATCGTGATTTTGATGAACTTCGGCTCGCTTTCCCGGAACTTGGGGAATATTTTCCAGTCCCGGGGACTCTAAACTAACTTTTGATCGCTTTGGTTTGCAGTGAAATGCACACAGCAAAACTTTTTGAACGCTCACTTTCGAGCTTCTGGACAGAAATATAGCCCCACTTCACTTTAAGACTGTAAGGGTAGCCGAGACCGCTTTGGGAGCATCGTGATTTTGACCAACTTCAGCTCGCTTTCCCGGAACTTGGGGAATATTTTCCAGTCCCAGGGACGCTAAACTAACTCGTGATGGCCTTGTTTTTCAGTCAAAGAACACAGCAAAACGCTTTGAACGCTCACTTTCGGGCTTCTGGGCCGAAATATAGCCCCACTTCACTTTAAGACTGAAACAGTAGCCGATACCGCATTTCGCGCATCGTGATTTTGATCAACTTCGGTTCGATTCCCCGGAACTTGGGCAATATTTTTCAGTCCCGGGGACTCTAACCTAACCCCTGATGGCCTTGGTTTGCAGTGAAATGGACACAGCAAAACTTTTTGAACGCTCACTTTCGGGCTTCTGGCCCGAAATATAGTCCCACTTCACTTTAAGACAGAAAGAGTAGCCGAGACCACTTTAGGGGCATCGTGAGATTGACCAACCTCGGCTCAATTTCCCGGACCTTGGGGCATATTTTCCAGTCCCGGGGACGCTAAACTAACTTCAGATGGCCTTGGTTTGCAGAGAAATGAACACAGCAAAACTTTTTGGAACGCTCACTTTCGGGCTTCTGGCCCGAAATATAGCCCCACTGCACTTTAAGACTGAAAGAGTAGCCGAGACCACCTTACGCAAATCGTGATTTTGACCAACTTCCGCTCGATTTCCCGCAAGTTGGGGGATATTTTCCAGTCCCGGGGACTCTAAACTAGCTCCTGATGGCTTTAATTTGCAGTGAAATAAACACAGGGAAACTTTCTGAACGCTCACTTTCAAGCTCCTGGGCGGGAATAAAGCTTCACTTCACTTTAAGACTGAAACAGTAAGCGAGACCGCCTAACGCGCACCGTGATTTTGACCAACTTCGGCTAACTTTCCCTGAACTTGGGGGATATTTTCCAGTTCCCTGATGGCCTTCGTTTGCATTGAAATGGACAAAGCAAAACTTTTTGATCGCTCACTTTTGAGCTTCTGGGCCGAAATATAGCCCCACTTCACTTTAAGACTGAAAGACTAGCCAAGACCGTCTTGCGCGCATCGTGATTTTGACCAACGTCTTCTCCATTTTCCGGAACTTGGGAAATATATTGCAGTCTCGGAGACTCTAAACTATATCCTGATGGCCTTGGTTTGCAGTGAAATGGACACAGCAAATTTTTGGCAGCGCTCACTTTGGAGCTTCTGGGCCGAAATAGAGCCCCACTTCACTTTAAGACTGAAAGAGTAGCCGAGGCCGCCTTAGGCGCATCGTGATTTTGACAAACTTCGGCTTGAGTTGCCAGAACTTAAAAGATATCTTCCAGTCCCGGGGACTCTAAACTGGCTCAAGATGCCCTTGTTTTTCAGTGAATTTGAGAGAGGAAAACTTTTTGAACGCTCACTTTCGAGCTTCTGGACCGAAATATAGCCCTACTTCACTTTAAGACTGAAAGAGTAGCCGAGACCGCCTTACGCGAATCGTTATTTTGACCAACTTCGTCTCGAGTTCGCGGAACTTGGGGGATATTTTCCAGCTCCGGGCACTGTAAACTACTTCCTGAGGGCCTTGCTTTGCAGTGAAATGGGCACAGCATAACTTTTTGAACGCTCACTTTCGAGCTTCTGGGCCGAAATATACAGCCACGTCACTTTAAGACTAAACGAGTAGCCGAGACTGCTTTACGCGCATCGTGATTTTGACAAACTTCGGCTCGATTTCCCGCAACTTCGGGGATATTTTGATGTCCCGGAGACTGTAAACTATCTCCTGATGTGGCTTGGTTCGCGGTGAAATGGACACAGCAAAACTTTTTGAACTTTCACTTTCTAGCTTCTGGGCCGAAATATAGCCCGAGTTCACTTTAAGAATGAAAGAGTAGCCGAGACCGCCTTACGCGCATCGTGATTTTGACCAACTTTGGCTCGATTTCCCGGCAAATGGGGAATATTTTCCGGTACCGGGGACTCTAAAGTAACTCCTGATTGCCTTGGTTTGCATTGAAATGGAGAGAGCAAAAGTTTTTCAACGCTCCCCTTCGGGCTTGTGAGCCGAAATATAGCCCCACTTCAGTTTAAGACTGAAAGATTAGCCCACACCGTCTTACGCGCATCGTGATTTTGACCAACTTCGGCTCGATTTCCCGAAAGTTCGGGGATATATTCAAGTTCCAAAGACGCTAAACTAACCCCTGATGGCCTCTGTCTGAAGTGAAATGGACACAGCAATTTTTTTTCAACGCTTACTCTCGAAATTCTGGTCCGAAATATACCCCCACTTCACTTTAACACTGAAATAGTAGCCGAGACCGCCTTAGACGCATCGTGAATTTGACCAACTTCGGCTTGAGTTGCCAGAACTTAAGGGATATTTTCCAGTCCCGTGGACTCTAAACTAACTCATGATGGCCTTGGTTTTCAGTTAAATTGAGAGAGCAAAACTTTTTGAACGCTCACTTTCGAGCTTCTGGGCCGAAATATACAGCCACGTCACTTTAAGACTAAAAGAGTAGCCGTGACTGCTTTACGCGCATCGTGATTTTGAGAAACTTCGGCTCGATTTCCCGGGACTTGGGGGATATTTTGATGTCCCGGACACTGTAAACAATCTGCTGATGTGGCTTGGTTTGCGGTGAAATGGACACAGCAAAACTTTTCGAACTTTCACTTTCTAGCTTGTGGGCCGAAATATAGCCCCAGTTCAATTTAAGAATGAAAGAGTAGCCGAGACCGCCTTACGCGCATCGTGATTTTGACAAAATTGGGCTCGATTTCTCCGAACTTGGGCGATATTTTCCAGTCCCGAGGAGTCTAAACTAACTCCTGATGGCCTTGGTTTGCAGTGAAATGAACACAGCAAAACTTTTTGAACTTTCACTTTCTAGCTTCTAGACCGAAATATAGCCCCAGTTCACTTTAAGAATGAAAGAGTAGCCGAGACCGCCTTACCCGCATCGTGATTTTGACAAAATTGGGCTCGATTTCCCCGAACTTGGGCGATATTTTCCAGTCCCGAGGAGTCTAAACTAACTCCTGATGGCCTTGGTTTGCAGTGGAATGAACACAGTAACACTATTTGAAGGCTTATTTTCGAGCTTCTGGGATGAAATATAACCCCACTTAACTTTAAGCCTGAAAGAGTAGGGGAGACCGCCTTACGCGGATCGAGATTTTGAGCAACTTCCGCTCAATTTTCTAGAATTTTGGCGATATTTTCAAGTCCCGGGGACTCTAAACTAACTCCTGAAGGTCTTGGTTTGCAGTGAAATGGACGCAGGAAAACTTTTTGAACGCTCAGTTTCGAGCTTCTGGGCCGAAATACAACCGTATTTCACGTTAAGACTGAAATAGTAGCCGAGACCGCCTTACGAGCATCGTGATTTTGACCAAGTTCAGCTCGTTTTCCCGGAACTTGGGGGATATTTTCCAGTCCGGGGGACTTTAAACTAACTCCTGATTGCCTTGGTTTGCAGTTAAATGCAGAAAGGGCAACTTTTTAAAGGGTCACTTTCGAGCTTCTGGGCCGAAATATAGCCCCACTTTACTTTAAGACTGAAAGAGTAGCCGAGACTACCTTACGCAAATCGTGATTTTGACCAACTTCCGTTCGATTTCCCGGAACTTCGGGGATATATTCCAGTCCCGGGGACTCTAAACCAACTGCTGATGGCCTTGGTTTGCAGTGAAATGGACAGAGCACATTTTTTTGAACGCTCACTTTCAAGCTCCTGGGCAGGAATAAAGCCTGACTTCACTTTAAGACTGAAACAGTAAGCGAGACCGCCTAACGCGCACCGTGATTTTGACCAACTTCGGCTAATTTTCCCTGAACTTGGGGGATATTTTCCAGTCCCGAAGACTCTTAAGTAGCCCCTGATGGTCTTCGTTTGCATTGAAATGGATACAGCAAAACTTTTTGAAGCTCACTTTTGAGCTTCTGGGCCGAAATATAGCCCCACTTCACTTTAAGACTGAAAGACTAGCCAAGACCGTCTTGCGCGCATCGTGATTTTGACCAACGTCTTCTCGATTTTCCGGAACTTGGGAAATATATTGCAGTCCCGGGGACTGTAAACTAACTCCTGATGGCCTTGGTTTCCAGTGAAATGGACACAGGAATTTTTTTTTGAACCCTTATTTTCGAAATTCTGGGCCGAAATATAGCCCCACTTCACTTTAAGACTGAAATAGTAGCCGAGACGGCCTTAGACGCATCGTGAATTTGACCAACTTCGGCTTCAGTTGCCAGAACTTAAGGGATATTTTCCAGTCCCGTGGACTCTAAACTAACTCATGATGGCCTTGGTTTTCAGTTAAATTGAGAGAGAAAAACTTTTTGAACGCTCACTTTCGAGCTTGTGGGCCGAAATATAGCCACACTTTACTTTAAGACTGAAACAGTAGCCGAGACCGCATTCGCGCATCGTGATTTTGATCAACTTCGGCTCGCTTTCCCGGAACTTGGGGAATATTTTCCAGTCCCGGAGACCCTAAACTAACTTTTGATAGCTTTGGTTTGCAGTGAAATGCACACAGCAAAACTTTTTGAACGCCCACTTTCGAGCTTCTGGACAGAAATATAGCCCAACTTTACTCTAAGACTGAAAGAGTAGCCGAAACCGCCTTACGTATATCGTAATTTTGACGAACTTCGAATGGATTTCCCGGAACTTGGGGGATATTTTCCACTCCCTTGGACGCTAAACTAAGTCCTGATGGCCTTGTTTTGAAGTGAAATGGACACAGCAAAACTTTTTGAAAGCTCACTTTCTAGCTTGTGGGCCGAAATATAGGCACACTTGACTTTAAGACTGAAACAGTAGCCGAGACCACGTTACGCGCATCATGATTTTGATGAACTTCGGCTCCAATTCCCGGGACTTGGGGGATATTTTCCAGTCCCGGGGACTCTGAACTAACTCCTGATAGCCTTGGTTTGCATTGAAATGGACACAACACAATTTTTTGAAAGCACACTTTCGAGAAAGTGGGCCAAAATATAGCCCCACTTTACTTAAGGCTGAAAGAGTAGCCGAGACCGCCTTGCTCGCATCGTGAGCTTGACAAACTTCGGGTCGATATTCTGGAACTTGGGGGATATTTTCCAGTCCCAGGAGCTCTAAACTAACTCCTGATGCCCTTGGTTTGCAGTGAAATGGACAGAGCAAAACTTTTTGAACGCTCACCTTCGAGCTTCCTGGCCGAAATAAAGCCCCACTTTACTTTAAGACTTAAAGAGTAACCGAGACCACCTTACGCGCATTGTGATTTTGACAAACTTCGGGTGGATCTCCCGGAACTTGGGGAACATTTTCCAGTCCCTTGGACGCTAAACTAAGTATTGATGGCCTTGTTTTCCCGTGAAATGGACACAGCAAAACTTTTTGAACGCTGACTTTCGAGCTTGTGGACCGAAATATAGCCCTACTTCACTTTAAGACTCAAAGAGTAGCCGAGACCGCCTTACGCTAATCGTTATTTTGGCCAACTTCGTCTCGATTTCGTGGAACTTGGGGGATATTTTCCAGTTCCGGGCACTGTAAATTACTTCCAGAGGGCCTTGCTTTGCAGTGAAATGGGCACAGCAAAACCCTTTGAACTTTCACTTTCGAGCTTCTGGTCCGAAATATAGCCCGAGTTCAATTTAAGAATGAAAGAATAGCCGAGAGCGTCTTACGCGCATCGTGATTTTGACCAACTTCGGCTCGATTTCCCGGCAAATGGGGAATATTTTCCGGTACCGAGGACTCTAAAGTAACTCCTGATTGCCATGGTTTGCATTGAAATGGAGAGAGGAAAAGTTTTTCAACGCTCCCCTTCGGGCTTCTGAGCCGAAATATAGCCCCAGTTCACTTTAAGAATGAAAGAGTAGCTGAGACCGCCTTACGCGCATCGTGATTTTGACCAACTTCGGCTCGATTTCCCGAAACTTCGGGTATATATTCAAGTCCCAAGGACTCTAAACTAACTCCTGATGGCCTTGGTGTGCAGTGAAATGGACACAGCAAATTTTTTTGAACGCTTACTTTCGAAACTCTGGGCCGAAATATAGCCCCACTTCACCTTAAGACTGAAATAGTACCCGAGACCGCCTTAGAAGCATCCTGATTTTGACCAACTTCGGCTTGATTTCCCCGAACTTGGGCGATATTTTCCATTCCCGAGGAGTCTAAACTAACTCCTTATGGCCTTGGTTTGCAGCGAAATGAACACAGTAACGCTATTTGAAGGCTTATTTTCGAGCTTCTGGGATGAAATATAGCCCCACTTCACTTTAAGACTGAAAGAGCAGGCGAGCCCGCCTTAGGCGCATCGTGATTTTGCGCAACTTCCGCTCGATTTTCTAGAGTTTTGGCGATATTTTCAAGTCCCGGGGACTCTAAACTAACTCTTGATGGCCTTGGTTTGCAGTGAAATGGACGCAGGAAAACTTTTTGAACTTTCACTTTCTAGCTTCTCGGCCGAAATATAGCCCCAGTTCACTTTAAGAATGAAAGAGTAGCTGAGACCGCCTTACGCGCATCGTGATTTTGACAAAATTCGGCTCGATTTCCCCGAACTTGGGCGATATTTTCCATTCCCGAGGAGTCTAAACTAACTCCTTATGGCCTTGGTTTGCAGCGAAATGAACACAGTAACGCTATTTGAAGGCTTATTTTCGAGCTTCTGGGATGAAATATAGCCCCACTTCACTTTAAGACTGAAAGAGCAGGCGAGCCCGCCTTAGACGCATCGTGATTTTGCGCAACTTCCGCTCGATTTTCTAGAGTTTTGGCGATATTTTCAAGTCCCGGGGACTCTAAACTAACTCTTGATGGCCTTGGTTTGCAGTGAAATGGACGCAGGAAAACTTTTTGAACTTTCACTTTCTAGCTTCTCGGCCGAAATATAGCCCCAGTTCACTTTAAGAATGAAAGAATAGCCGAGACCGCCTTACGCGCATCGTGATTTTGACCAACTTTGGCTCGATTTCCCGGCAAATGGGGAATATTTTCCGGTACCGGGGACTCTAAAGTAACTCCTGATTGCCTTGGTTTGCATTGAAATGGAGAGAGCAAAAGTTTTTCAACGCTCCCCTTCGGGCTTGTGAGCCGAAATATAGCCCCACTTCAGTTTAAGACTGAAAGATTAGCCCACACCGTCTTACGCGCATCGTGATTTTGACCAACTTCGGCTCGATTTCCCGAAAGTTCGGGGATATATTCAAGTTCCAAAGACGCTAAACTAACCCCTGATGGCCTCTGTCTGAAGTGAAATGGACACAGCAATTTTTTTGAACGCTTACTCTCGAAAATGTGGTCCGAAATATACCCCCACTTCACTTTAACACTGAAATAGTAGCCGAGACCGCCTTAGACGCATCGTGATTTTGACCAACTTCGGCTTGAGTTGCCAGAACTTAAGGGATATTTTCCAGTCCCGTGGACTCTAAACTAACTCATGATGGCCTTGGTTTTCAGTTAAATTGAGAGAGCAAAACTTTTTGAACGCTCACTTTCGAGCTTCTGGGCCGAAATATACAGCCACGTCACTTTAAGACTAAAAGAGTAGCCGAGACTGCTTTACGCGCATTGTGATTTTGAGAAACTTCGGCTCGATTTCCCGGGACTTGGGGGATATTTTGATGTCCCGGACACTGTAAACAATCTGCTGATATGGCTTGGTTTGCGGTGAAATGGACACAGCAAAACTTTTTGAACTTTCACTTTCTAGCTTCTGGGCCGAAATATAGCCCCAGTTCAATTTAAGAATGAAAGAGTAGCCGAGACCGCCTTACGCGCATCGTGATTTTGACAAAATTGGGCTCGATTTCTCCGAACTTGGGCGATATTTCCCAGTCCCGAGGAGTCTAAACTAACTCCTGATTGCCTTGGTGTGCAGTGAAATGAACACAGCAAAACTTTTTGAACTTTCACTTTCTAGCTTCTAGGCCGAAATATAGCCCCAGTTCACTTTAAGAATGAAAGAGTAGCCGAGACCGCCTTACGCGCATCGTGATTTTGACAAAATTGGGCTCGATTTCCCCGAACTTGGGCGATATTTTCCAGTCCCGAGGAGTCTAAACTAACTCCTGATTGCCTTGGTTTGCAGTGAAATGAACACAGTAACACTTTTTGAAGGCTTATTGTCGAGCTTCTGGGATGAAATATAACCCCACTTCACTTTAAGCCTGAAAGAGTAAGGGAGACCGCCTTACGCGCATCGCGATTTTTAGGAACTTCCGCTCGATTTTCTAGAATTTTGGCGATATTTTCAAGTCCCGGGGACTCTAAACTAACTCCTGAAGGCCTTGGTTTGCAGTGAAATGGACGCAGGAAAACTTTTTGAACGCTCAGTTTCGAGCTTCTGGGCCGAAATACAACCGTATTTCACGTTAAGACTGAAATAGTAGCCGAGACCGCCTTACGAGCATCGTGATTTTGACCAAGTTCAGCTCGTTTTCCCGGAACTTGGGGGATATTTTCCAGTCCGGGGGACTTTAAACTAACTCCTGATTGCCTTGGTTTGCAGTTAAATGCAGAAAGGGCAACTTTTTAAAGGGTCACTTTCGAGCTTCTGGGCCGAAATATAGCCCCACTTTACTTTAAGACTGAAAGAGTAGCCGAGACTACATTACGCAAATCGTGATTTTGACCAACTTCCGTTCGATTTCCCGGAACTTCGGGGATATATTCCAGTCCCGGGGACTCTAAACCAACTGCTGATGGCCTTGGTTTGCAGTGAAATGGACAGAGCACATTTTTTTGAACGCTCACTTTCAAGCTCCTGGGCAGGAATAAAGCCTGACTTCACTTTAAGACTGAAACAGTAAGCGAGACCGCCTAACGCGCACCGTGATTTTGACCAACTTCGGCTAATTTTCCCTGAACTTGGGGGATATTTTCCAGTCCCGAAGACTCTTAAGTAGCCCCTGATGGTCTTCGTTTGCATTGAAATGGATACAGCAAAACTTTTTGAAGCTCACTTTTGAGCTTCTGGGCCGAAATATAGCCCCACTTCACTTTAAGACTAAAAGACTAGCCAAGACCGTCTTGCGCGCATCGTGATTTTGACCAACGTCTTCTCGATTTTCCGGAACTTGGGAAATATATTGCAGTCCCGGGGACTGTAAACTAACTCCTGATGGCCTTGGTTTCCAGTGCAATGGACACAGCAACTTTTTTTTGAACCCTTATTTTCGAAATTCTGGGCCGAAATATAGCCCCACTTCACTTTAAGACTGAAAGAGTAGCCGAGACCGCCTTACGCGAATCGTTATTTTGACCAACTTCGTCTCGATTTCGCAGAACTTGGGGGATATTTTCCAGTTTCGGGCACTGTAAACAACTTCCTGAGGGCCTTGCTTTGCAGTGAAATGGGCACAGCATAACTTTTTCAACGCTCACTTTCGAGCTTCTGGGCCGAAATATACAGCCACGTCACTTTAAGACTCAAAGAGTAGCCGAGACTGCTTTACGCGCATCGTGATTTTGAGAAACTTCGGCTCGATTTCCCGGGACTTGGGGGATATTTTGATGTCCCGGACACTGTAAACAATCTGTTGATGTGGCTTGGTTTGCGGTGAAATGGACACAGCAAAACTTTTTGAACTTTCACTTTCTAGCTTCTGGGCCGAAATATAGTCCGAGTTCACTTTAAGAATGAAAGAATAGCCGAGACCGCCTTACGCGCATCGTGATTTTGACCAACTTCGGCTCGATTTCCCGAAACTTCGGGTATATATTCAACTCCCCAGGACTCTAAACTAACCCCTGATGGCCTCTGTCTGCAGTGAAATGGACACAGCAAATTTTTTTGAACGCTTACTTTCGAAATTCTGGGCCGAAATATAGCCCAACTTCACTTTAACACTGAAATAGTAGCCGAGGCCGCCTTAGGCGCATCGTAATTTTGACCAACTTCGGCTTGAGTTGTCAGAACTTAAAAGATTTTTTCCAGTCCCGTGGACTTTAAACTAACTCATGATGTCCTTGGTTTTCATTGAAATTCAGAGAGGAAAAGTGTTTGAACGCTCACTTTCCAGCGTCTGGAGCGAGATATAGCCCTACTTCACTTTAAGACTGAAAGAGTAGCCGAGACCGCCTTACGCGAATCGTTATTTTGACCAACTTCGTCTCGATTTCGTGGAACTTGGGGGATATTTTCCAGTTTCGGGCACTGTAAACAACTTCCTGAGGGCCTCGCTTTGCAGTGAAATGGGCACAGCATAACTTTTTCAACGCTCACTTTCGAGCTTCTGGGCCGAAATATACAGCCACGTCACTTTAAGACTCAAAGAGTAGCCGAGACTGCTTTACGCGCATCGTGATTTTGAGAAACTTCGGCTCGATTTCCCGCAACTTGGGGGATATTTTGATGTCCCGGAGACTGTAAACTATCTCCTGATGTGGCTTGGTTCGCGGTGAAATGGACACAGCAAAACTTTTTGAACTTTCACTTTCTAGCTTCTGGGCCGAAATATAGTCCGAGTTCACTTTAAGAATGAAAGAATAGCCGAGACCGCCTTACGCGCATCGTGATTTTGACCAACTTTGGCTCGATTTCCCGGCAAATGGGGAATATTTTCCTGTACCGGGGACTCTCAAGTAACTCCTGATTGCCTTTGTTTGCATTGAAATGGAGAGAGCAAAAGTTTTTCAACGCTCCCCTTCGGGCTTGTGAGCCGAAATATAGCCCCACTTCAGTTTAAGACTGAAAGAGTAGCCGAGACCGTCTTACGCGCATCGTGATTTTGACCAACTTCGGCTCGATTTCGCGAAACTTCGGGGATATATTCAAGTCCCAAGGACTCTAAACTAACCCCTGATGGCCTTGGTCTGCAGTGAAATGGACACAGCAAATTTTTTTTAACGCTTACTTTCGAAATTCTGGGCCGAAATATAGCCCCACTTCACTTTAAGACTGAAATAGTAGCCGAGACCGCCTTAGACGCATCGTGATTTTGACCAAACTTCGGCTTGAGTTGCCAGAACTTAAGGGATATTTTCCAGTCCCGTGGACTCTAAGCTAACTCATGATGGCCTTGGTTTTCAGTTAAATTGAGAGAGCAAAACTTTTTGAACGCTCACTTTCGAGCTTCTGGGCCGAAATATACAGCCAAGTCACTTTAAGACTAAAAGAGTAGCCGAGACTGCTTTATGCGCATTGTGATTTTGAGAAACTTCGGCTCGATTTCCCGGGACTTGGGGGATATTTTGATGTCCCGGACACTGTAAACAATCTGCTGATGTGGCTTGGTTTGCGGTGAAATGGACACAGCAAAACCTTTTGGAACTTTCACTTTCTAGCTTCTGGACCGAAATATAGCCCGAGTTCACTTTAAGAATGAAAGAGTAGCCGAGACCGCCTTACGCGCATCGCGATTTTGACAAAATTGGGCTCGATTTCTCCGAACTTGGGCGATATTTTCCAGTCCCGAGGAGTCTAAACTAACTCCTGATGGCCTTGCTTTGCAGTGAAATTGACACAGCACAAGTTTTTGAACTCACACTTTTGAGCTTCTAGGCCGAAATATAGTCTCACATCACTTACGACTTAAAGAGTAGCCGAGACCGGCGTGCGCGCATCGTGATTTTGACCAACTTCGGGTCGATATTCCGGAACTTGGGGAATATTTTCCAGTCCGTAGGACGCTAAACTAGGTGCCGATGGCCTTGTTTTGCAGTGAAATGGACACAGCAAAGCTTTTTGAACGCTCACTTTCGAGGTTGTGGGCCGAAGTATAGCCATACTTCACTTTAAGACTGAAACAGTAGCCGACACCACGTTTCGCGCATCGTGATTTTGATCAACTTCGGCTCGATTTCCCGGAACTTGCGAAATATTTTCCAGTCCCGGGGACTCTAAACTAACTCGTGCTGGTCTTGGGTTGCAGTGAAACGGAAACAGAAAAAGTTTTTGAACGCATACTTTCGAGCTTCTGGACCGAAATAGAACCCCACTTCACTTGAAGACTGAAAGAGTAGCCGAGACCGCCTTACGTGCATCGTGATTTTGAGCAACTTCGGCTCGATTTGCCGGAACTAAGGGGATATATTCCAGTTCCGAGAACTCTAAACTAATTCTTGATGGCCTTGGTTTGCAGTAAAATGGACCCAGCAAAAGTTTTTGAACGCTCAATTTCGAGCTTCTGGGCCAACATATAGCCCCCCATTACTTTAACACTGAAAGAGTAGCCGAGACCGCCTTACGCGCATCGTGATTTTGACAAACTTCGGGTCGATTTCCCGGAACTTGGTGGATATTTTCCAGTCCAGTTGACTCTCAACTCACTCCTGCTTGTCTTGGTTTGCAGTGAAATGGACACAGCGAAAGTTTTTGAACGCTCACTCTCGAGCTTCTGGGCCGAAATAGAGCCCCATTTTACTTTAAGACTGAAAGAGTAGGCGAGACCGTCTTGAGCGAATCGTGATTTTGACCAATTTCGCGTTTATTTCCCGAAACTTGGGGGATATATTCCAGTCAAAGGGACTCTTAAGTAACTCCTGATGGCCTTGGTTTTCAGTGAAATGGACAGAGCACAACTTTGGAGCTTCTGGGCAGAAATATAGCCCCACTTTACTTTAAGACTGAAAGAGTAGATGAGACCGCCTTACGCGCATCGTAATTTTGACGAACTTCGAATGGATTTCCCGAAACTTGGGGGATATTTTGCAGTCCCTTGGACGCTAAACTAAGTCCTGATGGCCTTGTTTTGAAGTAAAATGGACACAACAAAGCTTTTTGAACGCTCAATTTCTAGCTTGTGGGCCGAAATATAGGCACACTTGACTTTAAGACTGACACAGTAGCCGAGACCACGTTACGCGCATCATGAATTTGATCAACTTCGGCTCGATTTCCCGCGACTTGGGGGATATTTTCCAGTCCCGGGGACTCTAAACTAACTTCTGATGGCCTCGGTTTGCACTGAAAGTGACAGAGTAAAACTTTTTAAACACTCACTTTCGAGCTTCTGGGCCGAAATATTGCCCCACTTCACTTTAAGACTGAAAGAGTAGCCGAGACCACCTTACGCATCGTGATTTTTACCAACTTCGGCCCGATTTACCGGAACTTGGGGGATATTTTCCAGTCCCGAGGACTCTTAAGTAACCCCTGATTGCCTTGGTTTCCTTTGAAATGGATACAGTAAAACTTTTTGAACGCTCACTTTTGAGCTTGTGGGCCGAAATATAGCCCCACTTCACTTTAAGACTGAAAGAGTAGCCGAGACCGTCTTAGGCGCATCGTGATTTTGACCAACGTCTTCTCGATTTTCCGGAACTTGGGAAATACATTCCACTCCCGGGGACTCTAAACTAACTCCTTATAGCCTTGGTTTGCAGTGAAATAGACACAGTAATTTTTTTGAGCTTTGAGCTTGTGGGCCGAAATAGAGCCCCACTTCACTTTAAGACTGAAGGAGTAGCCGACACCGCCTTAAGCCCACCGTGATTTTGACCAACTTCGGCTCGATTTGCCGGAACTTGGGGGATATTTTCCAGTCCCGGGGACTCTAAACTAACTCCTTATTGTCTTGGTTTTCAGTGAAATGGACAAAGCGAAACTTTTTGAACGCTCACTATCGAGCTTCTGGACCGAAATATAGCCCCACTTTCACTTTAAGACTGAAAGAGTAGCCGAGACCGTCTTGCGCAAATCGTGATTTTGACCAACTTCGGGTCGGTTTCCCGGAACTTGGGGGATATATTCCATTTCCGCGGGCTCTAAACTAACTCCTGATGGCCTTGGTTTTCAGTGAAATGGACAAAGGAAAGCTTTTTGAACACTCTCTTTGTAGCTTCTGGGCCGAAATAGAATCCCACTTCACTTTCAGACTGAAATAGTAGCCGAGACCGCCTCAAGCGCATCGTGAGTTAGACCAAGTTCAGCTCGATTTCACGCAACTTTTGGGATATTTTCCAGTCAGGGGGACTCTAAACTAACCCCGGATGGCCTTGGTTTGCACTGAAATGCGCAGAGCATAACTTTTTGAACGCCCACTTTGGAGCTTGTGGGCCGAAATATAGCCCTACTTCACTTTAAGACTTAAAGAGTAGCCGAGATCGCCTTACGCGCATCGTGATTTTGACCATTTTCGGATCGATTTCTCGGAACTTGGGGATATTTTCCAGTCTCGGGGACTCTAAACTAACTCCTTATCGCCTTGCTTTGCATTGAAATGGACAGAGCAAAACTTTTTGAACGCTCACTTTCGAGCTTGTGGGCCGAAATATAGCCACACTTTACTTTAAGACTGAAACAGTAGCCGAGACCGCATTTCGCGCATCGTGAGTTTCATCAACTTCGGCTCGCTTTCCCGGAACTTGGGGAATATTTTCCAGTCCCGGGGACCCTAAACTAACTTTGGATAGCTTTGGTTTGCAGTGAAATGCACACAGCAAAACTTTTTGAACGCTCACTTTCGAGCTTCTGGACAGAAATATAGCCCCACTTCACTTTAAGACTGAAAGGGTAGCCGAGACCGCTTTGGGAGCATCGTGATTTTGATCAACTTCAGCTCGATTTACCGGAACTTCGGGAATATTTTCCAGTCCCAGGGACGCTAAACTAACTCGTGATGGCCTTGGTTTTCAGTGAAATTCAGAGAGGAAAACTTTTTGAACGCTCACTTTCGAGCTTCTGGACAGAAATATAGCCCCACTTCACTTTAAGACTTAAAGGGTAGCCGAGACCGCTTTGGGAGCATCGTGATTTTGATCAACTTCAGCTCGATTTACCGGAACTTCGGGAATATTTTCCAGTCCCAGGGACGCTAAACTAACTCGTGATGGCCTTGGTTTTCAGTGAAATTCAGAGAGGAAAACTTTTTGAACGCTCACTTTCGAGCTTCTGGACAGAAATATAGCCCCACTTCACTTTAAGACTGAAATGGTAGCCGAGACCGCTTTGGGAGCATCGTGATTTTGATCAACTTCAGCTCGATTTACCGGAACTTCGGGAATATTTTCCAGTCCCAGGGACGCTAAACTAACTCGTGATGGCCTTGGTTTTCAGTGAAATTCAGAGAGGAAAACTTTTTGAACGCTCACTTTCGAGCTTCTGGACAGAAATATAGCCCCACTTCACTTTAAGACTGAAATGGTAGCCGAGACCGCTTTGGGCGCATCGTGATTTTGAGACAATTCGGCTCCATTTCCCCGAACTTGGGCGATATTTTCCAGTCTCGAGGAGTCTCAACTAACTCCTGATGGCCTTGGTATGCAGTGAAATGAACACAGTAACACTTTTTGAAGGCTTATTTCCGAGCGTCTGACATGAAATATAGGCCCACTTCACTTTAAGACTAAAAGAGTAGGCGAGACCGCCTAACGCGGATCGTAATTTTGAGCAACTTCCGCTCGATTTTCTAGAATTTTGCCGATATTTTCAAGTCCCGGGGACTCTAAACTAACTGCTGATGGCCTTGGTTTCGAGTGAAATGGACGCAGGAAAACTTTTTGAACGCTCAGTTTCGAGCTTCTGGTCCGAAATACAGCAGTGTTTCACTTTAAGACTGAAATAGTAGCCGAGACCGCCTTTCGAGCACCGTGATTTTGACCAAGTTCAGCTCGATTTCCCGGAACTTGGGGGATATTTTCCAGTCCGGGGGACTTTAAACTAACTCCTGATGGCCTTGGTTTGCAGTTAAATGCAGAAAGCGTAACTTTTTAAAGGGTCACTTTCGAGCTTCTGGGCCGAAATATAGCCCCACTTTACTTTAAGACTGAAAGAGTAGCCGAGACCGTGTTAGGCGCATCGTGATTTTGACCAACCTCCGTTCGATTTCCCGGAACTTCGGGGATATATTCCAGTCCCGGGGACTCTAAACTAACTGCTGATGGCCTTGGTTTGCAGTGAAATGGACACAGCACATTTTTTTGAACGCTCACTTTCGAGCTTCTCGGCCGAAATATAGCCCTACTTCACTTTAAGACTGAAAGAGTAGCCGAGACCGCCTTACGCGCATCGTAATTTTGACCAACTTCGGCTCGATTTCCCGGAAGTTGGCGAATATTTTCAATTCCCGGGGAAGCTAAACTAACTTCCGATGGCCTTAGTTTGTAGTTAAATGGACACAGCAAAACTTTTTGAACGCTCACTTTCGAGCTTATGAGTCGAAATATAGCCCCACTTAACTTTAAGACTGAAAGAGTAGCGGAGACCGCCTTACGCGCATCGTGATTTTGGGATACTTCGGCTGGATTTCCCGCAAATAGGGGGATATTTTCCAGTCCCGGGGACTCTAAACTAACTCCTGATGGCCTTGGTTTCCAGTGAAATGGACACAGGAACACTTTTTGAACGCGCACTTTCGAGCTTGCTGGCCGAAATATAGCCCTACTTCTTTTTAAGACTGAAAGAGTAGGCGGGAGCGCCTTACGCGCATTGTGATTTTGAGGATCTTCGGCTCGATCTGGCGAAACTTGGGAGATATTTTCCAGTCCCAAAGTCTCTAAACTCACTCCTGATTGTCTAAGATGTGAGTGAAATAGAGACAAAATTTTTTGAACCCTTACTTTCGAGCTTCTGGAGTTAAATCTAAGCCCACTTTACCTTAAGACTGAAAGAGTAGCCGAGACCCCCTTAAGCCCATCGTGATTTTGACTAACTTCGGGTGGATTTCCCGTAACTTCGGGAATATTTCCAGTCCCTTGGACGCTAAACTAAGTCGTGATGGCCTTGTTTTGCAGTGAAATGGACACAGCAAAACTTTTGAAACACTCAGTTTCGAGCTTCTTGGCGGAAATATTGCCCCACGTCACTTTAAGACTGAAAGAGTAGCCGAGACCGCCGTACGCGCGTCGTGATTTTGACCAACTTCGGTTAAATTTCCCGTAACTTGGGGGATATTTTCCAGTCCCGGGGACTCTAAACTGACCCCCGACGTCCTTGCTCTGCAGTAAAATGGAGACAGCAAAACTTTTTTGAACGCGCACTTTCGAGGGACTGGGCCGAAATATAGCTCCACTTCACTTTAAGAGTGAAAGAGTAGCCGAGACCGCCATACGCCCATCGTAATTTTGACCAACTTCGGCTCGATTTCCCGGAACTTGGAGCATATTTTCCAGTCCCGCGGACTCTAAAGTAACTCCTGATGGCCTTGCTCTGGAGTGAAATGGACACAGCACAACTTTTTTGACGCTCACTTTCCAGCTTGTGGGCTGAAATATTGCCGCAGTTCACTTTAAGAATGAAAGAGTAACCGGGACTGCCTTACGCGCATCGTGATTTTGACCAACTTTGGCTCGATTTCCCGGGAAATGGGAGATATTTTCCGGTACCGGGGACTCTAAACTAACTCCTGATTGCCTTGGTTTGCAGAGAAATGGACACAGCACAACTTTTTGAACGCTCACGTTTGAGCTTCTGGGCCGAAGCATAGCCCTACTTTACTTTAAGACTGAAAGACTAGCCGAGACCGCCTTACGCGCATCGTGATTTTGCGCTACTTTGGCTCGATTTCTCGGAACTTGGGAGATAATTCCCAGTCCCGGGCACTCTAAACTAATTCCTGATGGCCTTGGTTTTCAGTGAAATGGACACAGCCAAACTCTTTGAACGTTCACTTTCGAGCTTCTGGGCCGAAATATAGCCCCACTTCACTTTAAGAGTGAAAGAGTAGCCGAGACCGCCTTACGCGCATGGTAATTTTGTCGAACTTCGGCTTGATTTCCTGGGACTTGGGGGATATTTTCCAGTCCCGGAAGCTCTAAACTAACTCCTGAATGCCTTGGTTTATAGTGAAATGGACACAGGTAAAAGGGGCGCACGCTGGGTTTCCAGGCTGTGGGCCAAAATATAGCCCCACTTTATTTTAAGACTGAAAGTGTACGCGAAACCGCCTTAAGCGCATCGAAATTTTTAGCCACTATGGCTCGATCTGCCAAAACTTGGGGGATATTTTCCAGTCCCGGGGACTCTACCCTAACTCTTGATGGCCTTAGTTTTCAGTCAAATGGTTACAGGTAACAGGAGCGCACGCTCGGTGTCGAGCTTCTAGGCCGAAATGTAGCCCCAGTTCATTTTAAAACTGAAAGAGTAAACGAAACTGCCGTAGGCTTATCGTAATTTTAAGAAAGTATGGCCCAATTTGCCCAAACTTGGAGGATAGCTTGCAGTCTCGAGGATTCTAAACTATCTCCTGATGGACTTAGTTCTTAGTGAAATGGACACAGTTAAAAGGAGAGCACGCTCGGTGTCGAGCTTGTAGAACCGAAATATAGCCCCACTTCATTTTCGGAGTAAACGAGTAGCCGAGACCGCCTTACGCGCATCGTGATTTTGAGCATCTTTGGCTCGATTTGCCGGAATTCGGGGAATATTTTGCAGTCCCGAGGACTCTATGTTAACTCCTGATGAACTTAGCTTTCAGTGATATGTACACAGGCAAAAGGAGCGCACGCTCGGTGTTGAGCTTGTCGGCCGAAATATAGCCCCACTTCATTTTAAGACTGAAAGAGTAGCCGAGACCACCTTACGCGCATCGTGATTTTGAGCAACTTTGGCTCGATCTGCCAGAATTTGGGAAATATTTTCCAGTCCCAAGGACTCTAAACTAACTCCTGATGGCCTAAGATGTCAGTGAAATGGACACAGGTAAAATTAGCGCACGCCCGGTCTCGAGCTTCTAGGTCGAAATATAGCGCCCCTTAATTTTAAGACTGAAAGAGTAGCCGAGACCGCCTTACGCGCATGGTGATTTTGGACCACTTTTGCTCGATTTCCCGGAAGTTGGCGAATAATTTAAAGTCCCGGGGACGCTAAACTAACTCCTGATGGCCTTGGTTTGCAGTGAAATGGACACAGGAAAACTTTTTGAACGTTCACTTTCGAGCTTGTGGGCCTAAATATAGCCACACTTCACTTTAAGACTGAAACAGTAGCCGAGACCGCGTTACGCGCATCGTGATTTTGATCAACTTCTGCTCGCTTTCCTGGAACTTGGGGAATATTTTCCAGTCCCGGGGACTCTAAACTAATTCCTGATGGCCATGGTTTGCAGTGAAATTCACACAGCACCAGTTTTTGAACGAACACTTTCGAGCTTCTAGGCCCAAATATAGTCTCACATCACTTACGACTTAAAGAGTAGCCGAGACCGGCGTGCGCGCATCGTGATTTTGACCAACTTCGGGTCGATATTCCGGAACTTGGGGGATAATTTCCAGTCCCAGGGACTCTAAACTAACTCTTGATGGCCTTGGTTTGCAGTAAAATGGAGACAGCAAAATTTTTGGAACGCTCACCTTCAAGCTTCTGGGCCGAAATATAGCCCACTTTACTTTAATACTGAAAAAGTAGCCGAGACCGCCTTACGCGCATCGTGATTTTGACAAACTTGGGGTGGATTTCCCGGAACTTGGGGGATATTTTCCAGTCCCTTGGATGCTAAACTAGGTGCCGATGGCCTTGTTTTGCAGTGAAATGGACACAGCAAAGCTTTTTGAACGCTCACTTTCGAGCTTGTGGGCCGAAATATAGCCATACTTCACTTTAAGACTGAAACAGTAGCCGAGACCACGTTTCGCGCATCGTGATTTTGATCAACTTCGGTTCGATTTCCCGGAACTTGCGAAATATTTTCCATTCCCGGGGACTCTAAACTAACTCGTGCTGGTCTTGGTTTGCAGTGAAACGGAAACAGAAAAAGTTTTTGAACGCATACTTTCGAGCTTCTGGACCGAAATAGAACCCCACTTCACTTGAAGACTGAAAGAGTAGTCGAGACCGCCTTACGTGCATCGTGATTTTGAGCAACTTCGGCTCGATTTGCCGGAACTAAGGGGATATATTCCAGTTCTGAGGACTCTAAACTAATTCTTGATGGCCTTGGTTTGCGGTAAAATGGACCCAGCAAAACTTTTTGAACGCTCAATTTCGAGCTTCTGGGCCAAAATGTAGCCCCCCATTACTTTAACACTGAAAGAGTAGCCGAGACCGCCTTACGCGCATCGTGATTTCGACAATCTTCGGGTTGATTTCCCGGAACTTGGGGGATATTTTCCAGTCCCGGGGACTCTCAACTAACTCCTGCTTGTCTTGGTTTGCAGTGAAATGGAGACAACGCCCACTCTCGAGCTTCTGGGCCGAAAAAGAGCCCCATTTTACTTTAAGACTGAAAGAGTAGGCGAGACCGTCTTGAGCGAATCGTGATTTTGACCAATTTCGCGTTAATTTCCCGAAACTTGGGGGATATATTCCAGTCAAAGGGACTCTAAAGTAACTCCTGATGGCCTTGGTTTTCAGTGAAATGGACAGAGCACAACTTTGGAGCTTCTGGGCAGAAATATAGCCCCACTTTACTTTAAGACTGAAAGAGTAGATGGGACCGCCTTACGCGCATCGTAATTTTGACGAACTTCGAATGGATTTCCCGGAACTCGGGGGATATCTTGCAGTCCCTTGGACGCTAAACTAAGTCCTGATGGCCTTGTTTTGAAGTAAAATGGAGACAACAAAACTTTTTGAACGCTCACTTTCTAGCTTGTGGGCCGAAATATAGCCCCACTTCACTTTAAGACTGAAAGAGTAGCCGAGAAGGTCTTACGCGCATCGTGATTTTGACCAACGTCTTCTCGATTTTCCGGAACTTGGTAAATACATTCCACTCCCGGGGACTCTAAACTAACTCCTGATAGCCTTGGTTTGCAGTGAAATAGACACATGAAATTTTTTTTGAGCTTTGAGCTTGCGGGCCGAAATAGAGCCCCACTTCACTTTAAGACTGAAGGAGTAGCCGACAACGCCTTAAGCGCACCGTGATTTTGACCAACTTCGGCTCGATTTGCCGGAACTTGGGGGATATTTTCCAGTCCCGGGGACTCTAAACTAACTCCTGATTGTATTGGTTTTCAGTGAAATGGACACAGCGAAACTTTTTGAATGCTCACTCTCGAGCTTCTGGACCGAAATATAGCCCCACTTTACCTTAAGACTGAAAGAGTAGGCGAGACCGTCTTGCGGAAATCGTAATTTTGACTAACTTCGGGTCGGCTTCCCGGAACTTGGGGGATATATTCCATTTCCGCGAGCTCTAAACTAACTCCTGATGGCCTTGGTTTTCAGTGAAATGGACAGAGCACAACTTTTGAGCTTCTGGGCAGAAATATAGCCCCACTTTACTTTAAGACTGAAAGCGTAGATGAGACCGCCTTACGCGCATCGTAATTTTGACGAACTTCGAATGGATTTCCCGGAACTTGGGGGCTGTTTTGCAGTCCCTTGGACGCTAAACTAAGTCCTGATGGCCTTGTTTTGAAGTAAAATGGACACAACAAAACTTTTTGAACGCTCACTTTCTAGCTTGTGGGCCGAAATATAGCCACACTTCACTTTAGGACTGACACAGTAGCCGAGACCACGTTACGTGCATCATGAATTTGATCAACTTCGGCTCGATTTCCCGGGACTTGGGGGATATTCTCCAGTCCCGTGGACTCTAAACTAACTTCTGATGACCTTGGTTTGCACTGAAAGTGACAGAGCAAAACTTTTTAAACACTCACTTTCGAGCTTCTGGGCCGAAATATTGCCCCACTTCACTTTAAGACTGAAAGAGTAGCCGAGACCACATTACGCACATGGTGATTTTGACCAACTTCGGCTCGAATTACCGAAACTTGGGGGATATTTTCCAGTCCCGAGGACTCTTAAGTAACCCCTGATGGCCTTGGTTTGCATTGAAATGGATACAGCAAAACTTTTTGAACGCTCACTTTTGAGCTTCTGGGCCGAAATATAGCCCCACTTCACTTTAAGACTGAAAGAGTAGCCGAGAAGGTCTTACGCGCATCGTGATTTTGACCAACGTCTTCTCGATTTGCCGGAACTTGGGGGATATGTTCCAGTCCCGGGGACTCTAAACTAACTCCTGATTTTCTTGGTTTTCAGTGAAATGGACACAGCGAAACTTTTTGAACGCTCACTATCGAGCTTCTGGACCGAAATATAGCCCCATTTTACTTTAAGACTGAAAGAGTAGCCGAGAGCGTGTCGCGCAAATCGTGATTTTGACCAACTTCGGGTCGGTTTCCCGGAACTTGGGGGATATATTCCATTTCCGCGGGCTCTAAACTAACCCCTGATGGCCTTGGTTTTCAGTGAAATGGACAAAGGAAAGCTTTTTGAACACTCTCTTTGTAGCTTCTGGGCCGAAATAGAATCCCACTTCACTTTCAGACTGAAATAGTAGACGAGACCGCCTCACGCGCAACGCGAGTTAGACCAAGTTCAGCTCGATTTCACGCAACTTTTGGGATATATTCCAGTCCGCGGGACTCTAAACTAACTCCGGATGCCCTTGGTTTGCACTGAAATGCGCACAGCATAACCTTTTGAACGGCCACTTTGGAGCTTCGGGGTCGAAATACAGCCCCACTTCACTTTAAGACTGAAAGAGTAGCCGAGATCGCCTTACGCGCATCGTGATTTTGAACATTTTCGGATCGATTTCTCGGAACTTGGGGGATATTTTCCAGTCCCGGGAACTCTAAACTAACTCCTGATCGCCTTGCTTTGCATTGAAATGGACAGAGGAAAACTTTTTGAACGCTCACTTTCGAGCTTGTGGGCCGAAATATAGCCACACTTTAAATTAAGACTGAAACAGTAGCCGAGACCGCATTTCGCGCATCGTGATTTTGATCAACTTCGGCTCGCTTTCCCGGAACTTGAAGAATATTTTCCAGTCCCGCAGACCCTAAACTAACTTTTGATAGCTTTGATTTGCAGTGAAATGCACAGAGCAAAACTGTTTGAACGCTCACTTTCGAGCTTCTGGACAGAAATATAGCCCGACTTTACTTTAAGACAGAAAGAGTAGCCGAAACCGCCTTACGTATATCGTAATTTTGACGAACTTCGAATGGATTTCCCGCAACTTGGGGTGTATTTTCCAGTCCCTTGGACGCTAAACTGAGTCCTTATGGCCTTGTTTTAAAGTGAAATGGAGAGAGCAAAACTTTTTGAACGCTCACTTTCTCGCTTGTGGGCCGAAATATAGGCACACTTGACTTTAAGACTGAAACAGTAGCCGAGACCACGTTACGCGCATCATGAATTTAATCAACTTCGGCTCCAATTCCCGGGACTTGGGGGATATTTTCCAGTCCCGGGGACTCTCAACTAACTCTTGGTGGCCTTGGTTTGCATTGAAATGGACACAGCACAATTTTTTGAACGCACACTTTCGAGATTCTGGGCCGAAATATAGCCCCACTTCACTTAAGACTGAAAGAGTGGCCGAGACCGCCTTGCTCGCATCGTGAGTTTGACAAACTTCGGGTCGATATTCCGGAACTTGGGGTATATTTTCAAGTCCCAGGAACTCTAAACTAACTCCTGATGGCCTTGGTTTGCAGTGAAATGGACAGAGCAAAACTTTTTGAACGCTCACCTTCGAGCTTCCTGGCCGAAATAAGGCCCCACTTTACTTTAAGACTTAAAGAGTAACCGAGACCACCTTACGCGCATTGTGATTTTGAAAAACTTCGGGTGGATCTAGCCGAACTTGGGGAACATTTTCCAGTCCCTTGGACGCTAACCTAAGTCCTGATGGCCTTGTTTTGCAGTGAAATAGACACAGCAAAACTTTTTGAACGCTCACTTTCGAGCTTGTGGGCCGAACTATAGCCACACTTTACTTTAAGACTTAAACAGTAGCGGAGACCGCATTTCGCGCATCGTGACTTTGATCAACTTCAGCTCGCTTTCCCGGAACTTGGGGAATATTTTCCAGTCCCGGGGACCCTAAATTAACTTTGATAGCTTTGGTTTGCAGTGAAATGCACACAGCAAAACGTTTTGAACGCTCACTTTCGAGCTTCTGGACAGAAATATAGCCCGACTTTCCTTTAAGACTGAAAGAGTAGCCGAAACCGCCTTACGTATATCGTAATTTTGACGAACTTCGAATCGATTTCCCGCAACTTGGGGGATATTTTCCAGTCCCTTGCACCCTAAACTAACTGCTGATGGCCTTGTTTTGAAGTGAAATGGAGACAGCAAAACTTTTTGAACGCTCACTTTCTAGCTTGTGGGCCGAAATATAGGCACACTTGACTTTAAGACTGAAACAGTAGCCGAGACCACGTTACGCGCATCATGAATTTGATCAACTTCGGCTCCAATTCCCGGGACTTGGGGGATATTTTCCAGTCCCGGGGACTCTAAACTAAGTCCTGATGGCCTTGGTTTGAATTGAAATTGACACAGCAATATTTTTTGAACGCACACTTTCGAGATTCTGGGCCGAAATATAGCTCCACTTCACTTAAGACTGAAAGAGTAGCCGAGACCGCCTTGCTCGCATCGTGAGTTTGACAAACTTCGGGTCGATATTCCGGAACTTGGGGGATATTTTCCAGTCCCAGGAACTCTAAACTAACTCCTGATGGCCTTGGTTTGCAGTGAAATGGACAGAGCAAAACTTTTTGAACGCTCACCTTCGAGCTTCCTGGTCGAAATAAAGCCCCATTTTACTTTAAGACTTAAAGAGTAACCGAGACCACTTCACGCGCATTGTGATTTTCACAAACTTCGGGTGGATCTCCCAGAACTTGGGGAAGATTTTCCAGTCCCTTGGACGCTAAACTAAGTCGTGATCGCCTTGTTTTGCATTGAAATGGACACAAGAAAACTTTTTGAACGCTCACTTTCGAGCTTGTGGGCCGAAATATAGCTACAGTTTACTTTAAGACTGAAACAGTAGCCGAGACCGCATTTCGCGCATCGTGATTTTCATCAACTTCGGCTCCCTTTCCCGGAACTCGGTGAATATTTTCCAGTCCCGGGTACCCTAAACTAACTTCTGATAGCTTTGGTTTGCAGTGAAATGCACGCAGCAAAACTTTTTGAACCCTCACTTTCGAGCTTCTGGGCCGAAATATAGCCCGACTTCACTTTAAGACTGAAACAGTAGCCGATACGGCATTTCGCGCATCGTGATTTTGATCAACTGCGGTTCGATTCCCCGCAACTTGGGCAATATTTTTCAGACCCGGGGACTCTAAACTAACTCCTGATGGCCTTGGTTTGCACTGAAACGGACACAGCAAAACTTTTTGAACGCTCACTTTCGGGCTTATGGGTCGAAAAATAACCCCACTTAACTTTAAGACTGAAAGAGTAGCCGAGACCGCCTTACGCGCATCGTGATTTTGGGATACTTCGGCTGGATTTCCCGCAAATAGGGGGATATTTTCCAGTCCCGGGGACTCTAAACTAACTCCTGATGGCCTTGGTTTCCAGTGAAATGGACACAGGAACACTTTTTCAACGCGTACTTTCGAGCTTGCTGGCCGAAATATAGCCCTACTTCTTCTTAAGACTGAAAGAGTAGGCGGGAGCGCCTTACGCGCATTGTGATTTTGAGGATCTTCGGCTCGATCTGGCGAAACTTGGGAGATATTTTCCAGTCCCAAAGTCTCTAAACTCACTCCTGATTATCTAAGATGTGAGTGAAATAGACAAAAATTTTTGAACCCTTACTTTCGAGCTTCTGGAGTTAAATCTAAGCCCACTTTACCTTAAGACTGAAAGAGTAGCCGAGACCCCCTTAAGCGCATCGTGATTTTGACTTACTTCGGGTGGATTTCCCCTAAGTTGGGGGATATTTCCAGTCCCTTGGACGCTAAACTAAGTCGTGATGGCCTTGTTTTGCAGTGAAATGGACACAGCAAAACTTTTGAAACACTCAGTTTCGAGCTTCTGGGCCGAAATATTGGCCCACGTCACTTTAAGACTGAAAGAGTAGCCGAGACCGTCGTACGCGCGTCGTGATTTTGACCAACTTCGGTTAAATTTCCCGGAACTTGGGGGATATTTTCCAGTCCCGGGGACTCTAAACTGACTCCCGACGTCCTTGGTCTGCAGTAAAATGGACACAGCAAAACTTTTTAAACGCTCACTTTCGAGCTTGTGGGCCTAAATATAGCCACATTTCACTTTAAGACTGAAACAGTAGTCGAGACCGCGTTACGCGCATCGTGATTTTGATCAGCTTCTGCTCGCTTTTCCGGAACTTGGGGAATATTTTCCAGTCCCGGGGACTCCAAACTAACTCCCGATGGCCATGGTTTGCAGTGAAATTCACACAGCACAAGTTTTTGAACGCACACTTTTGAGCTTCTGGGCCGAAATATAGCTCCACTTCACTTTAAGAGTGAAAGAGTAGCCGACACCGCCTTACGCCCATCGTAATTTTGACCAACTTCGGCTCGATTTCCCGGAACTTGGGGGATATTTTCCAGTCCCGCGGACTCTAAAGTAACTCCTGATGGCCTTGCTCTGGAGTGAAATGGACACAGCACAACTTTTTGAACGCTCACTTTCGAGCTTCTGGGGCGAAATATTGCCCCAGTTCACTTTAAGAATGAAAGAGTAACCGGGACCGCCTTACGCGCATCGTGATTTTGACCAACTTTGGCTCGATTTCCCGGAAAATGGGGGATATTTTCCGGTACCGGGGACTCTAAACTAACTCCTGATTGCCTTGGTTTGCAGTGAAATGGACACAGCACAACTTTTTGAACGCTCACGTTTGAGCTTCTGGGCCGAAGCATAGCCCTACTTCACTTTAAGACTGAATGACTAGCCGACACCGCCTTACGCGCATCGTGATTTTGGGCTACTTCAGCTCGATTTCCCGGAACTTGGGAGATAATTCCCAGTCCCGGGCACTCTAAACTAATTCCTAATGGCCTTGGATTTTCAGTGAAATGGACAGAGCCAAACTCTTTGAACGTTCACTTTCGAGTTTCTGGGCCGAAATATAGCCCCACTTCACTTTAAGACTGAAAAAGTAGCCGGGACCGCCTTACGCGCATGGTAATTTTGTCGAACTTCGGCTTGATTTCCTGGGACTTGGGGGATATTTTCCACTCCCGGAAGCTCTAAACTAACTCCTGAATGCCTTGGTTTTTAGTGAAATGTACACAGGTAAAAGGGGCGCACGCAAGGTTTCTAGGTTGTAGGCCGAAATATAGCACCACTTTATTTTAAGACTGAAAGTGTACACGAAACCGCCTTAAGCGCATCGCAATTTTTAGCCACGATGGCTCGATCTGCCAAAACTTGGGGGATATTTTCCAGTCCCGGGGACTCTACCCTAACTCTTGATGGCCTTAGTTTTCAGTCAGATGGTTACAGGTAACAGGAGCGCACGCTCGGTGTCGAGCTTCTAGGTCGAAATGTAGCCCCAGTTCATTTTAAGACTGAAAGAGTAAACGAAACTGCCGTACGCTTGTCGTAATTTTAAGAAAGTATGGCTCAATTTGCCCAAACTTGGAGAATAGCTTCCAGTCTCGAGGATTCTAAACTATCTCCTGATGGACTTAGTTCTTAGGGAAATGGACACAGGTAAAAGGAGAGCACGCTCGGTGTCGAGCTTGTAGAACCGAAATATAGCCCCACTTCATTTTCGGAGTAAACGAGTAGCCGAGACCGCCTTACGCGCATCGTGATTTTGAGCATCTTTGGCTCGATTTGCCGGAATTCGGGGAATATTTTGCAGTCCCGAGGACTCTATGTTAACTCCTGATGAACTTAGCTTTCAGTGATATGTACACAGGCAAAAGGAGCGCACGCTCGGTGTTGAGCTTGTCGGCCGAAATATAGCCCCACTTCATTTTAAGACTGAAAGAGTAGCCGAGACCGCCTTACGCGCATCGTGATTTTGAGCAACTTTGGCTCGATCTGCCAGAATTTGGGAAATATTTTCCAGTCCCAAGGACTCTAAACTAACTCCTGATGGCCTAAGATGTCAGTGAAATGGACACAGGTAAAATTAGCGCACCCCCGGTCTCGAGCTTCTAGGTCGAAATATAGCCCCCATTAATTTTAAGACTGAAAGAGTAGCCGAGACCGCCTTACGCGCATCGTGATTTTGGGCCACTTTTGCTTGATTTCCCGGAAGTTGGCGAATAATTTAAAGTCCCGGGGACGCTAAACTAACTCCCGATGACCTTGGTTTGCAGTTTAATGAACACAGCAAAACATTCTGAACGCTCACCTTCGAGCTTCAGGGCCGAAATATAGCCCTACTTAAATTTAAGACTGAAAGAATAGCCGAGAGCCCGTTACGCGCATCGTAATTTTTATCAACTTCGGCGCCATTTCCTGGAACTAGGAGAATATTTTCCAGTCGCGGGGACTCTAAACTAACTCCTGATGGCCTTGGTTTGCAGTGAAATGGACACAGGAAAACTTTTTGAACGCTCACTTTCGAGCTTGTGGGCCGAAATATAGCCATACTTCACTTTAAGACTCAAACAGTAGCCGAGACCACGTTTCGCGCATCGTGATTTTGATCAGCTTCTGCTCGCTTTCCTGGAACTTGGGGAATATTTTCCAGTCCCGGGGACTCCAAACTAACTCCTGATGGCCATGGTTTGCAGTGAAATTCACACAGCACAAGTTTTTGAACGCACACTTTCGAGCTTCTAGGCCGAAATATAGTCCCACATCACTTACGACTTAAAGAGTAGCCGAGACCGGCGTGCGCGCATCGTGATTTTGACCAACTTCGGGTCGATATTCCGGAACTTGGGGGATATTTTCCAGTCCCAGGGACTCTAAACTAACTCTTGATGGCCTTGGTTTGCAGTGAAATGGAGACAGCAAAACTTTTTGAACGCTCACCTTCAAGCTTCTGGGCCGAAATATAGCTGACTTTACTTTATTACTGAAAAAGTAGCCGAGACCGCCTTACGCGCATCGTGATTTTGACAAACTTCGGGTGGATTTCCCGGAACTTGGGGGATATTTTGCAGTCTCTTGGACGCTAAACTAGGTGCCGATGGCCTTGTTTTGCAGTGAAATGGACAGAGCAAAGCTTTTTGAACCCTCACTTTCGAGCTTGTGGGCCGAAATATAGCCATACTTCACTTTAAGACTCAAACAGTAGCCGAGACCACGTTTCGCGCATCGTGATTTTGATCAACTTCGGCTCGATTTCCTGGAACTTGCGAAATATTTTCCAGTCTCGGGGACTCTAAACTAACTCGTGCTGGTCTTGGTTTGCAGTGAAACGGAAAGAGAAAAAAGTTTTTGAACGCATACTTTCGAGCTTCTGGACCGAAAAAAACCCACTTCACTTGAAGACTGAAAGAGTAGCCGAGACCGCCTTACGTGCATCGTGATTTTGAGCAACTTCGGCTCGATTTGCCGGAACTAAGGGGATATATTCCAGTTCTGAGGACTCTAAACTAATTCCTGATGGCCTTGGTTTGCGGTAAAATGGACCAAGCAAAACTTTTTCAATGCTCAATTTCGATCTTCTGGGCCAAAATATAGCCCCCCATTACTTTAACACTGAAAGAGTAGCCGAGACCGCCTTACGCGCATCGTGATTTTGACAAACTTCGGGTTGATTTCCCGGAACGTGGGGGATATTTTCCAGTCCCGGGGACTATCAACTAACTCCTGCTTGTCTTGGTTTGCAGTGAAATGGACACAACGCTCACTCTCGAGCTTCTGGGCCGTAATAGAGCCCCATTTTACTTTAAGACTGAAAGAGTAGGCGAGACCGTCTTGAGCGAATCGTTATTTTGACCAATTTCGCGTTTATTTCCCGAAACTTGGGGGATATATTCCAGTCAAAGGGACTCTAAAGTAACTGCTGATGGCCTTGGTTTTCAGTGAAATGGACAGAGCACAACTTTGGAGCTTCTGGGCAGAAATATAGCCCCACTTTACTTTAAGACTGAAAGAGTAGATGAGACCGCCTTACGCGCATCGTAATTTTGACGAACTTCGAATGGATTTCCCGGAACTTGGGGGATATTTTGCAGTCCCTTGGACGCTAAACTAAGTCCTGATGGCCTTGTTTTGAAGTAAAATGGACACAGCAAAACTTTTTGAACGCTCACTTTCTAGCTTGTGGGCCGAAATATAGCCACACTTCACTCTAGCCTGACACAGTAGCCGAGACCACGTTACGCGCATCATGAATTTGATCAACTTCGGCTCGATTTCCCGCGACTTGGGGGATATTCTCCAGTCCCAGGGACTCTAAACTAACTTCTGATGGCCTTGGTTTGCACTGAAAGTGACAGACCAAAACTTTTCAAACACTCATTTTGGAGTTTCTGGGCCGAAATATTGCCCCACTTCACTTTAAGACTGAAAGAGTAGCCGAGACCACCTTACGCACATCGTGATTTTGACCAACTTCGGCTCGATTTACCGGAACTTGGGGGATATTTTCCAGTCCCGAGGACTCTTAAGTAGCCCCTGATGGCCTTGGTTTGCATTGAAATGGATACAGCAAAACGTTTTGAACGCTCACTTTTGAGCTTCTGGGCCGAAATATAGCCCCACTTCACTTTAAGACTGAAAGAGTAGCCGAGGTCTTACGCGCATCGTGATTTTGACCAACGTCTTCTCGATTTTCCGGAACTTGGGAAATACATTCCACTCCCGTGGACTCTAAACTAACTCCTGATACCCTTGGTTTGCAGTGAAATAGACACAGTAATTTTTTTTGAGCTTTGAGCTTGCGGGCCGAAATAGAGCCCCACTTCACTTTAAGACTGAAGGAGTAGCCGACACTGCCTTAAGCGCACCGTGATTTTGACCAACTTCGGCTCGATTTGCCGGAACTTGGGGGATATTTTCCAGTCCCGGGGACTCTAAACTAACTCCTGATTGTCTTGGTTTTCAGTGAAATGGACACAGCGAAACCTTTTGAACGCTGACTCTCGAGCTTCTGGACCGAAATATAGCCCCACTTTTACTTTAAGACTGAAAGAGTAGCCGAGACCGTCTTGCGCAAATCGTGATTTTGACCAACTTCGGGTCGGTTTCCCGGAACTTGGGTGATAGATTCCATTTCCGCGGGCTCTAAACTAACTCCTGATGGCCTTGATTTGCAGTGAAATGGACAAAGGAAAGGTTTCTGACCACTCTCTTTTTAGCTTCTGGGCCAAAATAGAATCCCACTTCACTTTCAGACTGAAATAGTAGCCGAGACCGGCTAACGCGCATCGTGAGTTAGACCAAGTTCAGCTCGATTTCACGCAACTTTTGGGATATTTTCCAGTCCGGGGGACTTTAAACTAACTCCGGATGGCCTTGGTTTGCACTGAAATGCGCACAGCATAACTTTTTGAACGCCCACTTTGGAGCTTCTGGGCCGAAATATAGCCCCACTTCACTTTAAGACTGAAAGAGTAGCCGAGATCGCCTTACGCGCATTGTGATTTTGACCATTTTCGGATCGATTTCTCGGAACTTGGGGGATATTTTCCCGTCCAGGGGACTCTAAACTAACTCCTGATCGCCTTTCTTTGCATTGAAATGGACACAGCAAAACTTTTTGAACGCTCACTTTCGAGCTGGTGGGCCGAAATATAGCCACACTTTACTTTAAGACTGAAACAGTAGCCGAGAGCGCATTTCGCGCATGGTGATTTTGATCAACTGCGGCTCGCTTTCCCGGAACTTGGGGAATATTTTCCAGTCCTGGGGACCCTAAACTAACTTTTGATAGCTTTGGTTTGCAGTGAAATGCACACAGCAAAACTTTTTGAACGCTCACTTTCGAGCTTCTGGACAGAAATATAGCCCGACTTTACTTTAAGACTGAAAGAGTAGCCGAAACCGCCTTACGTATATCGTAATTTTGACGAACTTCGAATGGATTTCCCGGAACTTGGGGTATATTTTCCAGTCCCTTGGACACTAAACTAAGTCCTGATGGCCTTCTTTTGAAGTGAAATGGACACAGCAAAACGTTTTGAAGGCTCACTTTCTAGCTTGTGGGCCGAAATATAGGCACACTTGACTTTAAGACTGAAACAGTAGCCGAGACCACGTTACGCGCATCATGAATTTAATCAACTTCGGCTCCAATTGCCGGGACTTGGGGGATATTTTCCAGTCCCGGGGACTCTAAACTAACTCCTGATGGCCATGGTTTGCAGTGAAATTGACACAGCACAAGTGTTCGAGCGCACACTCTCGAGCTTCTAGGCCGAAATACAGTCCCACTTGACTTAAGACTGAAAGAGTAGCCGAGACCGCCTTGCTCGCATCGTGAGTTTGACAAACTTCGGGTCGATATTCCGGAACTTGGGGGAATATTTTCCAGTCCCAGGAACTGTAAACTAACTCCTGATGGCCTTGGTTTGCAGTGAAATGGACAGAGGAAAACTTTTTGAACGCTCACCTTCG
Organism: Orbicella faveolata; assembly: GCF_042242905.1. NCBI lineage: Eukaryota > Metazoa > Cnidaria > Anthozoa > Scleractinia > Merulinidae > Orbicella > Orbicella faveolata. Next base: position 35,207,470 of record NW_028301539.1, read on the forward strand.
AGCTTCCTGGCCGAAATAAAGCGCCACTTTACTTTAAGACTTAAATAGTAACCGAGACCACCTTACGCGCATTGTGATTTTGACAAACTTCGGGTGGATCTCCCGGAACTTGGGGAACATTTTCCAGTCCCTTGGACGCTAAACTAAGTCCTGATGGCCTTGCTTTGCAGTGATATGGACACAGCAAAACTTTTTGAACGCTCACTTTCGAGCTTGTGGGCCGAAATATAGCCACACTTTACTTTAAGACTGAAACAGTAGCCGAGACCGCATTTCGCGCATGGTGATTTTGATCAACTTCGGCTCGCTTTCCCGGAACTTGGGGAATATTTTCCAGTCCCGGGGACCCTAAACTAACTTTTGATTGCTTTGGTTTGCAGTGAAATGCACACAGGAAAACTTTTTGAACGCTCACTTTCGGACTTCTGGCCCGAAATATAGCCCCACTTTCCTTTAAGACAGAAAGAGTAGCCGAGACCACTTTAGGGGCATCGTGATTTTCACCAACCTCGCCTCAATTTTCCGGACCTTGGGGCATATTTTCTTGTCCCGGGGACGCTAAACTAACTCCTGATGGCCTTGGTTTGCAGTGAAATGAACACAGCAAAACTTTTTGAACGCTCACTTTCGGGCTTCTGGCCCGAAATATAGCCCCACTTCACTTTAAGACTGAAAGAGTAGCCGAGACTACCTTACGAAAATCGTGATTTTGACCAACTTCGGCTCGATTTCCCGGAAGTTGGGGGATATTTTCCAGTCCCGGGGACTCTAAACTAGCTCCTGATGGCTTTGGTTTCCAGTGAAATAAACACAGGGAAACTTTTTGAACGCTCACTTTCAAGCTCCTGGGCAGGAATAAAGCCTCACTTCACTTTAAGACTGAAACAGTAAGCGAGACCGCCTAACGCGCACCGTGATTTTGACCAACTTCGGCTAAATTTCCCTAAACTTGGGGGGTATTTTCCAGTCCCGAAGACTCTTAAGTAACCCCTGATGGCCTTCGTTTGCATTGAAATGGATACAGCAAAACTTTTTGAAGCTCACTTTTGAGCGTCTGAGCCGAAATATAGCCCCACTTCACTTTAAGACTGAAAGACTAGCCAACACAGTCTTGCGCGCATGCTGATTTTGACCAACGTCTTCTTCATTTTCCGGAACTTGGGAAATATATTGCAGTCCCGGGGACTCTAAACTAACTCCTGATAGCCTTGGTTTGCAGTGAAATGGACACAGGAAATTTTTTGCAGCGCTCACTTTGGAGCTTCTGGGCCGAAATAGAGCCCCACTTCAATTTAAGACTGAATGAGTAGCCGAGGCCACCTTAGGCGCATCGTGATTTTGACCAACTTCGGCTTGGGTTGCCAGAACTTAAAAGATATTTCCCAGTCCCGGGGACTCTAAACTAACTCATGATGGCCTTGGTTTTCAGTGAAATTGAGAGAGGAAAGCTTTTTACACGCTCACTCTAGACCGAAATATAGCCCTACTTAACTTTAAGACTGAAAGAGTAGCCGAGACCGCCTTAGGCGAATCGTTATTTTGACCAACTTCGTCTCGATTTCGCGGAACTTGGGGGATATTTTCCAGTTCCGGAGACTGTAAACTACTCCCTGAGGACCTTGCTTTGCAGTGAAATGGGGACAGCATAACTTTTTCAACGCTCACTTTCGAGCTTCTGGGCCGAAATATACAGCCACGTCACTTTAAGACTCAAAGAGTAGCCGAGACTGCTTTACGCGCATCGTGATTTTGATAAACTTCGGCTCGATTTCCCGCAACTTGGGGGATATTTTGATGTCCCGGAGACTGTAAACTATCTCCTGATGTGGCTTGGTTCGCGGTGAAATGGACGCAGCAAAACTTTTTGAACTTTCACTTTCGAGCTTCTGGGCCGAAATATAGTCCGAGTTCACTTTAAGAATGAAAGAATAGCCGCGACCGCCTTACGCGCATCATGATTTTGACCAACTTCGGCTCAATTTCCCGGCAAATGGGGAATATTTTCAGGTACCGGGGACTATAAAGTAACTCCTGATTGCCTTGGTTTGCATTGAAATGGAGAGAGCAAAACTTTTTCAACACTCCCCTTCGGGCTTCTGAGCCGAAATATAGCCCCCCTTCAGTTTAAGACTGAAAGAGTAGCCGACACCGTCTTACGCGCATCGTGATTTTGACCAACTTCGACTCGCTTTCCCGAAACTTCGGGGATATATTCAAGTCCCAAGGAATCTAAGCTAACCGCTGATGGCCTTGGTCTGCAGTGAAATGGACGCAGCAAATTTTCTTGAACGCTTACTTTCGAAATTCTGGGCCGAAATATAGCCCCACTTCACTTTAACACTGAAATAGTAGCCGAGACCGCCTTAGACGCATCGTGATTTTGACCAACTTCGGCTTGAGTTGCCAGAACTTAAGGGATATTTTCCAGTCCCGTGGACTCTAAACTAACTCATGATGGCCTTGGTTTTCAGTTACATTGAGAGAGAAAAACGTTTTGAACGCTCACTTTCGAGCTTCTGGGCCGAAATATACATCCACGTCACTTTAAGACTAAAAGAGTAGCCGAGACTGCTTTACGTGCATCGTGATTTTGACAAACTTCGGCTCGATTTCCCGGGACTTGGGGAATATTTTGATGTCCGGGAAACTGTAAACAATCTGCTGATGTGGCTTGGTTTGCGGTGAAATGGACACAGCAAAACCTTTTGGAACTTTCACTTTCTAGCTTCTGGGCCGAAATGTAGCCCCAGTTCACTTTAAGAATGAAAGAGTAGCCGAGACCGCCTTACCCGCATCGTGATTTTGACAAAATTCGGCTCGATTTGCCCGAACTTTGGCGATATTTTCCAGTCCCGAGGAGTCTAAACTACCTCCTTATGGCCTTGGTTTGCAGTGAAATGAACACAGCAAAACTTTTTGAACTTTCACTTTCTAGCTTCTCGGCCGAAATATAGCCCCAGTTCACTTTAAGAATGAAAGAGTAGCCGAGACCGCCTTACGCGCATCGTGATTTTGACAAAATTGGGCTCGATTTCCCCGAACTTGGGCGATATTTTCCAGTTCCGAGGAGTCTAAACTAACTCCTGATTGCCTTGGTTTGCAGTGAAATGAACACAGTAACACTTTTTGAAGGCTTATTTTCGAGCTTCTGGGATGAAATATAGCCCCACTTCACTTTAAAACTGAAAGAGTAGGCGAGACCGCCTTACGCGCATTGTGATTTTGAGCAACTTCCGCTCGATTTTCTAGAATTTTGGCGATATTTTCAAGTTCCGGGGACTCTAAACTAACTCCTGATTGCCTTGGTTTGCAGTGAAATGGACGCAGGAAAACTTTTTGAACGCTCAGTTTCGAGCTTCTGGGCCGAAATACAACCGTACTTCACTTTAAGACTGAAATAGTAGCCGAGACCGCCTTACGAGCATCGTGATTTTGACCAAGTTCAGCTCGATTTCCCGGAACTTGGGGGATATTTTCCAGTCCGGGGGACTTTAAACTAACTCCTGATGGCCTTGGTTTGCAGTTAAATGCAGAAAACGTAACTTTTTAAAGTGTCACTTTCGAGCTTCTGGGCCGAAATATAGCGCCACTTTACTTTAAGACTGAAAGAGTAGCCGAGACCGTCTTACGGGCATCGTGATTTTGACCAACTTCCGTTCGATTTCCTGGAACTTCGGGGATATATTCCAGTCCCGGGAACTCTAAACTAACTGCTGATGGCCTTGGTTTGCAGTGAAATGGACACAGCAGATTTTTTTTGAACGCTCACTTTCGAGCTTCTCGGCCGAAATATAGCCCTACTTCACTTTAAGACTGAAAGAGTAGCCGAGACCGCCTTACGCGTATCGTAATTTTGACCAACTTCGGCTCGATTTCCCGGAAGTTGGTGAATATTTTCAATTCCCGGGGAAGCTAAACTAACTTCCGATGGCCTTAGTTTGCAGTTAAATGGACACAGCAAAAGTTTTTGAACGCTCACTTTCGAGCTTATGGGTCGAAATATAGCCCCAGTTCACTTTAAGACTGAAAGAGTAGCCGAGACCAACTTACGCGCATCGTGATTTTGGGATACTTCGGCTCCATTTCCCGCAAATAGGGGGATATTTTCCAGTCCCCGGGACTCTAAACTAACTCCTGATGGCGTTGGTTTCCAGTGAAATGGACACAGGAACACTTTTTGAACGCGCACTAACGAGCTTGCTGGCCGAAATATAGCTCTACTTCTTTTTAAGACTGAAAGAGTAGGCTGGAGCGCCTTACGCGCATTGTGATTTTGAGGATCTTCAGCTCGATCTGGCGAAACTTGGGAGATATTTTCCAGTCCCAAAGTCTCTAAACTCACTCCTGATTGTCTAAGATATGAGTGAAATAGAGACAAAAATTTTTGAACCCTTACTTTCGAGCTTCTGGAGTTAAATCTAAGCCCACTTTACCTTAAGACTGAAAGAGTAGCCGAGACCCCCTTAAGCGCATCGTGATTTTGACTAACTTCGGGTGGATTTCCCGTAACTTGGGGGATATTTCCAGTCCCTTGGACGCTAAACTAAGTCGTGATGGCCTTGTTTTGCAGTCAAATGGACACAGCGAAACTTTTTAAACACTCAGTTTCGAGCTTCTGGGCCTAAATATTACCGCACTTCATTTTAAGACTTAAAGAGTAGCCGAGACCGTCGTACGCGCGTCGTGATTTTGACCAACTTCGGTTAAATTTCCCGGAACTTGGGGGATATTTTCCAGTCCCGGGGACTCAACTGACCCCCGACGTCCTTGGTCTGCAGTAAAAAGGACACAACACAACTTTTTGAACGCTCACTTTTGAGCTTGTGGGCCGAAATATAGCTCCACTTCACTTTAAGAGTGAAAGAGTAGCCGAGACCGGCTTACGCCCATCGTAATTTTGACCAACTTCGGTTAAATTTCCCGGAACTTGGGGGATATTTTCCAGTCCCTTGGACGCTAAACTAAGTGGTGATGGCCTTGTTTTGCAGTAAAATGGACACAACACAACTTTTTGAACGCTCACTTTTGAGCTTCTGGGCCTAAATATTGCCCCACTTCATTTTAAGACTGAAAGAGTAGCCGAGACTGCCGTACGCGCGTCGTGATTTTGACCAACTTCGGTTAATTTCCCGGAACTTGGGGGATATTTTCCAGTCCCGCGGACTCTAAAGTAACTCCTGATGGCCTTGCTCTGGAGTGAAATGGACACAGCACAACTTTATTTCTGGGCCGAAATATATCCCTACTTCACTTTAAGAGTGAAAGAGTAGCCGGGACCGCCTTACGCGCATGGTAATTTTGTCGAACTTCGGCTTGACTTCCTGGGACTTGGGGGATATTTTCCACTCCCGGAAGCTCTAAACTAACTCCTGAATGCCTTGGTTTTTAGTGAAATGGACACAGGTAAAAGGGGCGCACGCTGGGTTTCCAGGTTGTAGGCCGAAATATAGCCCCACTTTATTTTAAGACTGAAAGTGTACACGAAACCGCCTTAAGCGCATTGAAATTTTTAGCCACTATGGCTCGATCTGCCAAAACTTGGGGGATATTTTCCAGTCCCGGGGACTCTACCCTAACTTTTGATGGCCTTAGTTTTCAGTCAAATGGTGACAGGTAACAGGAGCGCACGCTCGGTGTCGAGCTTCTAGGTCGAAATGTAGCCCCAGTTCATTTTAAGACTGAAAGAGTAAACGAAACTGCTGTACGCTTGTCGTAATTTTAAGAAAGTATGGCTCAATTTGCCCAAACTTGGAGGATAGCTTGCAGTCTCGAGGATTCTAAACTATCTCCTGATGGACTTAGTTCTTAGGGAAATGGACACAGGTAAAAGGAGAGCACGCTCGGTGTCGAGCTTGTAGAACCGAAATATAGCCCCACTTCATTTTCGGAGTAAACGAGTAGCCGAGACCGCCTTACGCGCATCGTGATTTTGAGCATCTTTGGCTCGATTAGCCGGAATTCGGGGAATATTTTGCAGTCCCGAGGACTCTATGTTAACTCCTGATGAACTTAGCTTTCAGTGATATGTACACAGGCAAAAGGAGCGCACGCTCGGTGTTGAGCTTGTCGGCCGAAATATAGCCCCACTTCATTTTAAGACTGAAAGAGTAGCCGAGACCGCCTTACGCGCATCGTGATTTTGAGCAACTTTGGCTCGATCTGCCAGAATTTGGGAAATATTTTCCAGTCCCAAGGACTCTAAACTAACTCCTGATGGCCTAAGATGTCAGTGAAATGGACACAGGTAAAATTAGCGCACGCCCGGTCTCGAGCTTGTAGGTCGAAATATAGCCCCCCTTAATTTTAAGACTGAAAGAGTAGCCGAGACCGCCTTACGCGCATCGTGATTTTGGGCCACTTTTGCTCGATTTCCCGGAAATTGGCGAATAATTTAAAGTCCCGGGGATGCTAAACTAACTCCCGATGACCTTGGTTTGCAGTTAAATGAACACAGCAAAACATTCTGAACGCTCACCTCCGAGCTTCAGGGCCGAAATATAGCCCTACTTAAATTTAAGACTGAAAGAATAGCCGAGAGCCCGTTACGCGCATCGTAATTTTCATCAGTTTCGGCGCCATTTCCTGGAACTTGGAGAATATTTTCCAGTCCCGGGGACTCTAAACTAACTCCTGATGGCCTTGGTTTGCAGTGAAATGGACACAGCAAAACTTTTTGAAGGCTCACTTTCGAGCTTGTGGGCCTAACTATAGCCACACTTCACTTTAAGACTGAAACAGTAGCCGAGACCGCGTTACGCGCATCCTAATTTTGATCAACTTCTTCTCGCTTTCCCGGAACTTGGGGAATATTTTCCAGTCCCTGGGACTCTAAACTAACTCTTCATGGCCTTGGTTTGCAGTGAAATGGAGACAGCAAAACTTTTTGAACGCTCACCTTCAAGCTTCTGGGCCGAAATATAGCCCACTTTACTTTAATACTGAAAAAGTAGCCGAGACCGCCTTACGGGAAACGTGATTTTGACAAACTTCGGGTGGATTTCCCGGAACTTGGGGGATATTTTCCAGTCCCTTGGACGCTAAACTAGGTGCCAATGGCCTTGTTTTGCAGTGGAATGGACACAGCAAAGCTTTTTGAACGCTCACTTTCGAGCTTGTGGGACGAAATATAGCCATACTTCACTTTAAGATTGAAACAGTAGCCGACACCACGTTTCGCGCATCGTGATTTTGATCAACTTCGGGTCGATTTCCCCGAACTTGCGAAATATTTTCCAGTCCCGGGGACTCTAAACTAACCCGTGCTGGTCTTGGTTTGCAGTGAAACGGAAACAGAAAAAGTTTTTGAACGCTCATTCTCGAGCTTCTGGGCCGAAATAGAGCCCCATTTTACTTTAAGCCTGAAAGAGTAGGCGAGACCGTCTTGAGCGAATCGTGATTTTGACCAATTTCGCGTTTATTTCCCGAAACTTGGGGGATATATTCCAGTCAAAGGGACTCTAAAGTAACTGCTGATGGCCTTGGTTTTCAGTGAAATGGACAGAGCACAACTTTGGAGCTTCTGGGCAGAAATATAGCCCCACTTTACTTTAAGACTGAAAGAGTAGATGAGACCGCCTTACGCGCATCGTAATTTTGACGAACTTCGAATGGATTTCCCGGAACTTGGGGGATATTTTGCAGTCCCTTGGACGCTAAATTAAGTCCTGATGCCCTTGTTTTGAAGTAAAATGGCCACAGCAAAACTTTTTGAACGCTCACTTTCTAGCTTGTGGGCCGAAATATAGCCACACTTCACTTTAGGACTGACACAGTAGCCGAGACTACGTTACGCGCATCATGAATTTGATGAACTTCGGCTCGATTTCCCGGGACTTGGGGGATATTCTTCAGTCCCGGGGACTGTAAACTAACTTCTGATGGCCTTGGTTTGCACTGAAAGTGACAGAGCAAAACTTTTGAAACACTCACTTTCGAGCTTCGGGGCCGAAATATTGCCCCACTTCACTTTAAACCTGAAAGAGTAGCCGAGACCACCTTACGCACATCGTGATTTTGACCAACTTCGGCTCGATTTACCGGAACTTGGGGTATATTTTCCAGTCCCGAGGACTCTTAAGTAACCCCTGATGGCCTTGGTTTGCATTGAAATGGATACAGCAAAACTTTTTGAACGCTCAGTTTCGAGCTTCTGGGCCGAAATATAGCCCCACTTCACTTTAAGACTGAAAGAGTAGCCGAGAAGGTCTTACGCTTATCGTGATTTTGACCAACGTCTTCTCGATTTTCCGGAACTTGGGAAATACATTCCACTCCCGGGGACTCTAAAGTAACTCGTGATAGCCTTGGTTTGCAGTGAAATAGACACAGTAATTTTTTTTGAGCTTTGAGCTTGTGGGCCGAAATAGAGCCCAACTTCACTTTAAGACTGAAGGAGTAGCTGACACCGCCTTAAGCGCACCGTGATTTTGACCAACTTCGGCTCGATTTGCCGGAACTTGGGGAATATTTTCCAGTCCCGGGGACTCTAAACTAACTCCTGATTGTCTTGGTTTTCAGTGAAATGGACACAGCGAAACTTTTTGAACGCTCACTCTCGCGCTTCTGGACCGAAATATAGCCCCACTTTACGTTAAGACTGAAAGAGTAGCCGAGATCGTCTTGCGCAAATCGTGATTTTGACCAACTTCGGGTCGGTTTCCCGGAACTTGGGGGATATATTCCATTTCCGCGGGCTCTAAACTAACTCCTGATGGCCTTGGTTCTCAGTGAATACAAAGGAAAGCTTTTTGAACACTCTCTTTGTAGCTTCTGGGCCGAAATAGAATCCCACTTCACTTTCAGACTGAAATAGTAGCCGAGACCGCCTCAAGCGCATCGTGAGTTAGACCAAGTTCAGCTCGATTTCACGCAACTTTTGGGATATTTTCCAGTCCGGGGGGACTCTAAACTACCCCCGGATGGCCTTTGTTTGCACTGAAATGCGCACAGCATAACTTTTTGAACGCCCACTTTGGAGCTTCCGGGCCGAAATATAGCCACACTTCACTTTAAGACTGAAAGAGTAGCCGAGATCGCCTTACGCGCATCGTGATTTTGACCATTTTCGGATCGACTTCTCGCAACTTGGGGGATATTTTCCAGTCCCGGGGACTCTAAACTAACTCCTGATCGCCTTGCTTTGCATTGAAATGCACCGAGCAAAACTTTTTGAACGCTCACTTTCTAGCTTGTGGGCCGAAATATAGCCACACTTCACTTTAGGACTGACACAGTAGCCGAGACCACGTTACGCGCATCATGAATTTGATCAACTTCGGCTCGATTTCCCGGGACTTGGGGGATATTCTTCAGTCCCGGGGACTCTAAACTAACTTCTGATGGCCTTGGTTTGCACTGAAAGTGACAGAGCAAAACTTTTTGAACGCTCACTTTCGAGCTTCTGGACAGAAATATAGCCCGACTTTCCTTTAAGACTGAAAGAGAAGCCGAAACCGCCTTACGTATATCGTAATTTTGACGAACTTCGAATGGATTTCCCGGAACTTGGGGTATATTTTCCAGTCCCTTGGACGCTAAACTAAGTCCTTATGGCCTTGTTTTGAAGTGAAATGGACACAGGAAAACTCTTTGAACGCTCACTTTCTAGCTTTTGGGCCCAAATATAGGCACACTTGACTTTAAGACTTAAACAGTAGCCGAGACCACGTTACGCGCATCATGAATTTGATCAACTTTGGCTCATATTGCCGGGACTTGGGGGATCTTTTCCAGTCCCGGGGACTCTAAACTAACTCTTGATGGCTTTGGTTTGCATTGAAATGGACACAGCACAATTTTTTGAACGCACACTTTCGAGATTCTGTGCCGAAATATAGCCCCACTTCACTTAAGACTGAAAGAGTAGCCGAGATCGTCTTGCGCAAATCGTGATTTTGACCAACTTCGGGTCGCTTTCCCGGAACTTGGGGGATATATTCCATTTCCGCGGGCTCTAAACTAACCCCTGATGGCCTTGGTTTTCAGTGAAATGGACAAAGGAAAGCTTTTTGAACACTCTTTTTGTAGCTTCTGGGCCGAAATAGAATCCCACTTCACTTTCAGACTGAAATAGTAGCCGAGACCGCCTCACGCGCATCGTGAGTTAGACCAAGTTCAGCTCGATTTCACGCAACTTTTGGGATATTTTCCAGTCCGGGGGACTCTAAACTAACTCTGGATGACCTTTGTTTGCACTGAAATGCGCACAGCATAACTTTTAGAACGCCCACTTTGGAGCTTCTGGGTCGAAATATAGCCCCACTTCACTTTAAGACTGAAAGAGTAGCCGAGATCGCCTTACGCGCATCGTGATTTTGACCATTTTCGGATCGACTTCTCGGAACTTGGGGGATATTTTCCAGTCCCGGGGACTCTAAACTAACTCCTGATCGCCTTGCTTTGCATTGAAATGGACACAGCAAAACTTTTTGAACGCTCATTTTCGAGCTTGTGGGCCGAAAGATAGCCACACTTTACTTTAAGACTGAAACAGTAGCCGAGACCGCATTTCGCGCATGGTGATTTTGATCAACTTCGGCTCGCTTTCCTAGAACTTGGGGAATATTTTCCAGTCCCGGGGACCCTAAACTAACTTTTGATTGCTTTGGTTTGCAGTGAAATGCACACAGGAAAACTTTTTGAAAGCTCACTTTCGAGCTTCTGGACAGAAATATAGCCCCACTTCACTTTAAGACTGAAAGGGTAGCCGAGACCGCTTTACGAGCATCGTGATTTTGACCAACTTCAGCTCGATTTACCGGAACTTGGGGAATATTTTCCAGTCCCAGGGACAATAAACTAAGTCGTGATGGCCTTGTTTTTCAGTCAAAGAACACAGCAAAACTTTTTGAATGCTCACTTTCGGGCTTCTGGGCCGAAATATAGCCCCACTTCACTTTAAGACTGAAACAGTAGCCGATACCGTATTTCGCGCATTGTGATTTTGATCAGCTTCGGTTCGATTCCCCGGAACTTGGGCAATATTTTTGAGTCCCGGGGACTCTAAACTAACCTCTGATTGCCTTGGTTTGCATTGAAATGGACACAGGAAAACTTTTTGAACGCTCACTTTCGGGCTTCTGGCCCGAAATATAGCCCCACTTCACTTTAAGACAGAAAGAGTAGCCGAGACCACTTTAGGGGCATCGTGATTTTGACCAACCTCGGCTCAATTTCCCGGGTCTTGGGGCATATTTTCTTGTCCCGGGGACGCTAAACTAACTCCTGATGGCCTTGGTTTGCAGTGAAATGAACACAGCAAAACTTTTTGAACGCTCACTTTCGGGCTTCTGGCCCGAAATATAGCCCCACTTCACTTTAAGACTGAAAGAGTAGCCGAGACCGCCTTACGCGAATCGTGATTTTGACCAACTTCGGCTCGATTTCCCGAAAGTTGGGGGATATTTTCCAGTCCCGGGGACTCTAAACTAGCTCCTGATGGCTTTGGTTTGCAGTCAAATAAACACAGGGAAACTTTTTGAACGCTCACTTTCAAGCTCCTGGGCAGGAATAAAGCCTCACTTCACTTTAAGACTGAAACAGTAAGCGAGACCGCCTAACGCGCACCCTGATTTTGACCAACTTCGACTAAATTTCCCTGAATTTAGGGGATATTTTTCAGTCCCGAAGACTCTTAAGTAACCCCTGATGGCCTTCGTTTGCATTGAAATGGATACAGCAAATTTTTTTGAACGCTCACTTTTGAGGTTCTGGGCCGAAATATAGCCCTACTTCACTTTAAGACTGAAAGACTAGCCAAGACCGTCTTGCGCGCATCGTGATTTTGACCAACGTCTTCTCCATTTTCCGGAACTTGGGAAATATATTGCAGCCCCGGGGACTCTAAACTATATCCTGATGGTCTTGTTTTGCACTGAAATGGACACAGCAAACTTTTTGCAGCGCTCACTTTGGAGCTTCTGGGCCGAAATAGAGGCCCACTTCACTTTAAGACTGAAAGAGTAGCCGAGGCCGCCTTAGGCGCATCGTGATTTTGACCAACTTCGGCTTGATCTGCCAGAACTTAAAAGATATTTTCCAGTCCCGGGGACTCTAAACTAACTCATGATGGCCTTGGTTTGCAGTGAAATTGAGAGAGGAAAACTTTTTGAACGCTCACTTTCGAGCTTCTGGACCAAAATATAGCCCTACTTAACTTTAAGACCGAAAGAGTAGCCGAGACCGCCTTACGCGAATCGTTATTTTGACCAATTTCGTCTCGATGTCGCGGAACTTGGGGGATATTTTCCAGTTCCGGGCACTGTAAACTTCTCCCTGAGGGCCTTGGTTTGCAGTGAAATGGGCACAGCATAACTTTTTGAACGCTCACTTTCGACCTTGTGGGCCGAAATATACAGCCACGTTACTTTAAGACTTAAAGAGTAGCCGAGACTGCTTTACGCGCATCGTGATTTTGACAAACTTCGTCTCGATTTCCCGGAACTTGGGGGATATTTTGATGTCCCGGAGACTGTAAACTATCTCCTGACGTGGCTTGGTTCGCGGTGAAATGGACACAGCAAAACTTTTTGAACTTTCACTTTCGAGCTTCTGGGCCGAAATATAGCGCGAGTTCACTTTAAGAATGAAAGAATAGCCGAGACCGCCTTACGCGCATCGTGATTTTGACCAACTTTGGCTCGATTTCCCGGGAATTGGGGAATATTTTCCGGTACCGAGGACTCTAAAGTAACTCCTGATTGCCTTGGTTTGCATTGAAATGGAGAGAGCAAAACTTTTTCAACGCTCCCCTTCGGGCTTCTGAGCCGAAATATAGCTCCACTTCAGTTTAAGACTGAAAGAGTAGCCGACACCGTCTTACGCGCATCGTGAGTTTGACCAACTTCGGCTCGATTTCCCGAAACTGCGGGGATATATTCAAGTCCCAAGGAGTCTAAACTAAGCCCTGATGGCCTTGGTCTGCAAATAAATGGACACAGCAATTTTTTTCAACGCTTACTTTCGAAATTCTTCGCCGAAATATAGCCCCACTCCACTTTAAGACTGAAATAGTAGCTGAGACCACATAGACGCATCGTGAATTTGACCAACTTCGACTTGAGTTGCCAGAACTTAAGGGATACTTTCCAGTCCCGTGGACTCTAAACTAACTCATGATGGCCTTGGTTTTCAGTTAAATTGAGAGAGCAAAACTTTTTGAACGCTCACTTTCGAGCTTCTGGGCCGAAATATACAGCCACGTCACTTTAAGACTAAAAGAGTAGCCGAGAATGCTTTACGCGCATCGTGATTTTGACAAACTTCGGCTCGATTTCCCGGGACTTGGGGGATATTTTGATGTCCCGGACACTGTAAACAATCTGCTGATGTGGCTTGGTTTGCGGTGAAATGGACACAGCAAAACTTTTTGAACTTTCACTTTCTAGCTTCTGGGCCTAAATATAGCCCCAGTTCACTTTAAGAATGAAAGAGTAGCCGAGACCGCCTTACGCGCATCGTGATTTTGACAAAATTCGGCTCGATTTGCCCGAACTTGGGCGATATTTTCCACTCCCGAGGAGTCTAAAGTAACTCCTGATTGCCTTGGTTTGCAGTGAAATGAACACAGCAAAACTTTTTGAACTTTCACTTTCTAGCTTCTTGGCCGAAATATAGCTCCAGTTCACTTTAAGAATGAAAGAGTAGCCGAGACCGCCTTACGCGCATCGTGATTTTGACAAAATTGGGCTCGATTTCCCCGAACTTGGGCGATATTTTCCAGTTCCGAGGAGTCTAAACTAACTCCTGATTGCCTTGGTTTGCAGTGAAATGAACACAGTAACACTTTTTGAAGGCTTATTTTCGAGCTTCTGGGATGAAATATAGCCCAACTTCACTTTAAGACTGAAAGAGTAGGCGAGACCGCCTTACGCGCATCGTGATTTTGAGCAACTTCCGCTCGATTTTATAGAATTTTGGCGATATTTTCAAGTTTCGGGGACTCTAAACTAACTCCTGATTGCCTTGGTTTGCAGTGAAATGGACGCAGGAAAACTTTTTGAACGCTCAGTTTCGAGCTTCTGGGCCGAAATACAGCCGTATCTCACTTTAAGACTGAAATAGTAGCCGAGACCGCCTTACGCGCATCGTGATTTTGACCAAGTTCAGCTCGATTTCCCGGAACTTGGGGGATATTTTCCAGTCCGCGGGACTTTAAACTAACTCCTGTTGGCCTTGGTTTGCAGTTAAATGCAGAAGGCGTATCTTTTTAAAGTGTCACTTTCGAGCTTCTGGGCCGAAATATAGCCCCACTTTACTTTAAGACTAAAAGAGTAGCCGAGACCGTCTTACGCGCATCGTGATTTTGACCAACTTCCGTTCGATTTCCCGGAACTTCGGGGATATATTCCAGTCCTGGGGACTCTAAACTAACTGCTGATGGCCTTGGTTTGCAGTGAAATGGACACAGCACATTTTTTTGAACGCGCACTTTCGAGCTTGCTGGCCGAAATATAGCCCTACTTCTTTTTAAGACTGAAAGAGTAGGCGGGAGCGCCTTACGCGCATTATCTTTTTGAGGATCTTCGGCTCGATCTGGCGAAACTTGGGAGATATTTTCCAGTCCCAAAGTCTCTAAACTCACTCCTGATTGTCTAAGATGTGAGTGAAATAGAGACAAAAATTTTTGAACCCTTACTTTCGAGCTTCTGGAGTTAAATCTAAGCCCACTTTACCTTAAGACTGAAAGAGTAGCCGAGATCCCCTTAAGCGCATCGTGATTTTGACTAACTTCGGGTGGATTTCCCGTAACTTGGGGGATATTTCCAGTCCCTTGGACGCTAAACTAAGTCGTGATGGCCTTGTTTTGCAGTCAAATGGACACAGCGAAACTTTTAAAACACTCAGTTTCGAGCTTCTGGGCCTAAATATTGCCCCACTTCACTTTAAGACTGAAAGAGTAGCCGAGACCGCCGTACGCGCGTCGTGATTTTGACCAACTTCGGTTAAATTTCCCGGAACTTGGGGGATATTTTCCAGTCCCGGGGACTCTAAACTGACTCCCGACGTCCTTGGTCTGCAGTAAAATGGACACAGCAAAACTTTTTGAACGCTCACTTTTGAGCTTGTGGGCCGAAATATAGCTCCACTTCACTTTAAGAGTGAAAGAGTAGCCGAGACCGCCTTACGCCCATCGTAATTTTGACCAACTTCGGCTCGATTTCCCGGAACTTGGAGCATATTTTCCAGTCCCGCGGACTCTAAAGTAACTCCTAATGGCCTTGCTCTTGAGTGAAATGGACACAGCACAACTTTTTGAACGCTCACTTTCGAACCTCTGGGCGGAAATATTGCCCCAGTTCACTTTAAGAATGAAAGAGTAACCGGGAACGCCTTACGCGCATCGTGATTTTGACCAACTTTGGCTCGATTTCCCGGGAAATGGGGGATATTTTCCGGTACCGGGGACTCTAAACTAACTCCTGATTGCCTTGGTTTGCAGAGAAATGAACACAGCACAACTTTTTGAACGCTCACGTTTGAGCTTCTGGGCCGAAGCATAGCCCTACTTCACTTTAAGACTGAATGACTAGCCGACACCGCCTTACGCGCATCGTGATTTTGGGCTACTTCGGCTCGAATTCCCGGAACTTGGGAGATAATTCCCATTCCCGGGCACTCTAAACTAATTCCTGATGGCTTTGGTTTTCAGTGAAATGGACAAAGCCAAACTCTTTGAACGTTCACTTTGGAGCTTCTGGGCCGAAATATAGCCCCAGTTCACTTTAAGACTGAAAGAGTAGCCGAGACCGCCTTACGCGCATCGTGTTTTTGGGCTACTTCGGGTCGAATTCCCGGAACTTGGGAGATAATTCCCATTCCCGGGCACTCTAAACTAATTCCTGATGGCCTTGGTTTTCAGTGAAATGGACACAGCCAAACTCTTTGAACGTTCACTTTGGAGCTTCTGGGCCGAAATATAGCACCACTTCACTTTAAGACTGAAAGAGTAGCGGGGACCGCCTTACGCGCATGGTAATTTTGTCGAACTTCGGCTTGATTTCCTGGGACTTGGGGGATATTTTCCACTCCCGGAAGCTCTAAACTAACTCCTGAATGCCTTGGTTTTTAGTGAAATGTACACAGGTAAAAGGGGCGCACGCTATGTTTCCAGGTTGTACGCCGAAATATAGCCCCACTTTATTTTAAGACTGAAAGTGTACACGAAACCGCCTTAAGCGCATCGCAATTTTTAGCCACTATGGCTCGATCTGCCAAAACTTGGGGGATATTTTCCAGTCCCGGGGACTCTACCCTAACTCTTGATGGCCTTAGTTTTCAGTCAAATGGTGACAGGTAACAGGAGCGCACGCTCGGTGTCGAGCTTCTAGGTCGAAATGTAGCCCCAGTTCATTTTAAGACTGAAAGAGTAAACGAAACTGCCGTACGCTTGTCGTAATTTTAAGAAAGTATGGCTCAATTTGCCCAAACTTGGAGGATAGCTTGCAGTCTCGAGGATTCTAAACTATCTCCTGATGCACTTAGTTCTTAGGGAAATGGACACAGGTAAAAGGAGAGCACGCTCGGTGTCGAGCTTGTAGAACCGAAATATAGCCCCACTTCATTTTCGGAGTAAACGAGTAGCCGAGACCGCCTTACGCGCATCGTGATTTTGAGCATCTTTGGCTCGATTTGCCGGAATGCGGGCAATATTCTCCAGTCCCGAGGACTCTATGCTAACTCCTGATGAGCTTAGTTTTCAGTGATATGTACACAGGCAAAAGGAGCGCACGCTCGGTGTTGAGCTTGTCGGCCGAAATATAGCCCCACTTCATTTTAAGACTGAAAGAGTAGCCGAGACCGCCTTACGCGCATCGTGATTTTGAGCAACTTTGGCTCGATCTGCCAGAATTTGGGAAATATTTTCCAGTCTCAAGGACTCTAAACTAACTCCTGATGGCCTAAGATGTCAGTGAAATGGACACAGGTAAAATTAGCGCACGCCCGGTCTCCAGCTTCTAGGTCGAAATATAGCCCCCCTTAATTTTAAGACTGAAAGAGTAGCCGAAACCGCTTTACGCGCATCGTGATTTTGGGCCACTTTTGCTCGATTTCCCGCAAGTTGGCGAATAATTTAAAGTCCCGGGGACGCTAAAATAACTCCCGATGACCTTGGTTTGCAGTTTAATGAACACAGCAAAACATTCTGAACACTCACCTTCGAGCTTCAGGGCCGAAATATAGCCCTACTTAAATTTAAGACTGAAAGAACCGCCGAGAGCTCGTTACGCGCATCGTAATTTTCATAAACTTCGGCGCCATTTCCTGGATCTTGGAGAATATTTTCCAGTCCCGGAGACTCTAAACTAACTCCTGATCGCCTTGCTTTGCATTATAATGGACAGAGCAAAACTTTTTGAACGCTCACTTTCGAGCTTGTGGGCCGAAATATAGGCACACTTTACTTTAAGACTGAAACAGTAGCCGAGACCGCATTTCGCGCATCGTGATTTTCATCAACTTCGGCTCGCTTTCCCGGAACTTGGGGAATATTTTCCAGTCCCGGGGACCCTAAACTAACTTTGATAGCTTTGGTTTGCAGTGAAATGTACACAGCAAAACTGTTTGAACGCTCACTTTCGAGCTTCTGGACAGAAATATAGCCCGACTTTACTTTAAGACTGAAAGAGTAGTAGAAACCGCCTTACGTATATCGTAATTTTGACGAACTTCGAACGGATTTCCCGGAACTTGGGGGATATTTTCCAGTCCCTTGGACGCTAAACTAAGTCCTGATGGCCTTGTCTTGAAGTGAAATGGACACAGCAAAACTTTTTGGACGCTCACTTTCGAGCTTGTGGGCCGAAATATAGGCACACGACTTTAAGACTGAAACAGTAGCCGAGACCACGTTACGCGCATCATGAATTTGATCAACTTCGGCTCCAATTCCCGGGACTTGGGGGATATTTTCCAGTCCCGGGGACTGTAAACTAACTCCTGATGGCCTTGGTTTGCATTGAAATGGACACAGCACAATTTTTTGAACGCACACTTTCGAGGTTCTGGGCCGAAATATAGCCCCACTTCACTTAAGACTGAAAGAGTAGCCGAGACCGCCTTGCTCGCATCGTGAGTTTGACAAACTTCGGGTCGATATTCCGGAACTTGGGGGCTATTTTCCAGTTCCAGGAACTCTAAACTTACTCTTGATGGCCTTGGTTTGCAGTGAAATGGAGACAGCAAAACTTTTTGAACGCTCACCTTCAAGCTTCTGGGCCGAAATATAGCCCACTTTACTTTAATACTGAAAAAGTAGCCGAGACCGCCTTACGCGCATCGTGATTTTGACAAACTTCGGGTGGATTTCCCGGAACTTGGGGGATATTTTCCAGTCTCTTGGACGCTAAACAAGGTGCCGATGGCCTTGTTTTCCAGTGAAATGGACACAGCAAAGCTTTTTGAACGCTCACTTTCGAGCTTTTGGGGCGAAATATAGCCATACTTCCCTTTAAGACTGAAACTGTAGCCGAGACCACGTTTCGCGTATCGTGATTTTGATCAACTTCGGCTCGATTTCCCGGAACTTGCGAAATATTTTCCAGTCCAGGGGACTCTAAACTAACTCGTGCTGGTCTTGGTTTGCAGTGAAACGGAAACAGAAAAAGTTTTTGAACGCATACTTTCGAGCTTCGGGACCGAAATAGAACCCCACTTCACTTGAAGACTAAAAGAGTAGCCGACACCGCCTTACGTGCATCGTGATTTTGAGCAACTTCGGCTGGATTTGCAGGAACTAAGGCGATATATTCCAGTTCTGAGGACTCTAAACTAATTCCTGATGGCCTTGGTTTGCAGTAAAATGGACCCAGCAAAACTTTTTGAACGCTGAATTTCGAGCTTCTGGGCCAAAATATAGCCCCCCATTTCTTTAACACTGAAAGAGTAGCCGAGACCGCCTTACGCGCATCGTGATTTTGACAAACTTCGGGTTGATTTCCCGGAACTTGGGGAATAATTTCCAGTGCCGGGGACTCTCAACTAGCTCCTGCTTGTCTTGGTTTGCAGTGAAATGGACACAGCGAAAGTTTTTGAACGCTCACTCTCGAGCTTCTGGGCCGAAATAGAGCCCCATTTTACTTTAAGACCGAAAGAGTAGGCGAGACCGTCTTGAGCGAATCGTGATTTTGACCAATTTCGCGTTTATTTCCCGAAACTTGGGGGATATATTCCAGTCAAAGGGACTCTAAAGTAACTGCTGATGGCCTTGGTTTTCAGTGAAATGGACAGAGCACAACTTTGGAGCTTCTGGGCAGAAATATAGCCCCACTTTACTTTAAGACTGAAAGAGTAGATGAGACCGCCTTACGCGCATCGTAATTTTGACGAACTTCGAATGGATTTCCCGGAACTTGGGGGATATTTTGCAGTCCCTTGGACGCTAAATTAAGTCCTGATGGCCTTGTTTTGAAGTAAAATGGCCACAGCAAAACTTTTTGAACGCTCACTTTCTAGCTTGTGGGCCGAAATATAGCCACACTTCACTTTAGGACTGACACGGTAGCCGAGACCACGTTACGCGCATCATGAATTTGATCAACTTCGGCTCGATTTCCCGGGACTTGGGGGATATTCTCCAGTCCCGGGGACTCTAAACTAACTTCTGATGGGCTGGTTTGCACTGAAAGTGACAAAGCAAAACTTTCTAAACGCTCACTTTCGAGCTTCTGGGCCGAAATATTGCCCCACTTCACTTTAAGACTGAAAGAGTAGCTGAGACCACCTTACGCACATCGTGATTTTGACCAACTTCGGCTCGATTTACCGGAACTTGGGGGATATTTTGTAGTCCCGAGGACTCTTAAGTAACCCCTGATGGCCTTGGTTTGCATTGAAATGGATACAGCAAAACTTTTTGAACGCTCACTTTTGAGCTTCTGGGCCGAAATATAGCCCCACTTTACTTTAAGACTGAAAGAGTAGCCGAGACCGTCTTACGCGCATAGTGATTTTGGCCAACGTCTTCTCGATTTTCCGGAACTTGGGAAATTCATTCCACTCCCGGGGACTCTAAACTAACTCCTGATAGCCTTGGTTTGCAGTGAAATAGACACAGTAATTTTTTTTGAGCTTTGAGCTTGTGGGCCGAAATAGAGCCCCACTTCACTTTAAGACTGAAGGAGTAGCCGACACCGCCTTAAGCCCACCGTGATTTTGACCAACTTCGGCTCGATTTGCCGGAACTTGGGGGATATTTTCCAGTCCCGGGGACTCTAAACTAACTCCTGATTGTCTTGGTTTTCAGTGAAATGGACACAGGGAAACTTTTTGAACGCTCACTTTCGAGCTTGTGGGCCGAAATATAGCCACACTTTAGTTTAAGACGGAAACAGTAGCCGAGACCGCATTTCGCGCATCGTGATTTTGATCAACTTCGGCTCACTTTCCCGGAACTTGGGGAATATTTTCCAGTCCCGGGGCCCCTAAACTAACTTTCTGTCTTAAAGTGAAGTGGGGCTATATTTCTGTCCAGAAGCTCGAAAGTGAGCGTTCAAAAAGTTTTGCTGTGTCCATTTCACTGCAAAACAAGGCCATCAGGACTTAGGTTAGCGTCCAAAGGACTGGAAAATGTTCCCCAAGTTCCGGGAGATCCACCCGAAGTTTGTTAAAATCACAATGCGCGTAAGGTGGTCTCGGTTACTCTTGAAGTCTTAAAGTAAAGTGGGGCTTTATTTCGGCCCACAAGCTCGAAGGTGAGCGTTCAAAAAGTTTTGCTCTGTCAATTTCAATGGAAAGCAAGGCGATTAGGAGTTAGTTTAGAGTCCCCGGGACTGGAAAATATCCCCCAAGCTCCGAGAAATCGATCCGAAAATGGTCAAAATCACGATGCGCCTAAGGCGACCTCGGCTACTCTTTCAGTCTTAAAGTGAAGTGGGGATATATTTCGGCCCAGAAGCTCCAACGTGAAAGTTCAAAAAGTTTTGCTGTGTCCATTTCATCGCAAACCAAGCCACATCAACAGATTGTTTACAGTGTCCGCGACATCAAAATATCCCCCAAGTTCCGGGCAATCGAACCGAAGTTGATCAAAATCACGATGCGCGAAATCCGGTATCGGCTACTGTTTCAGTCTTAAAGTGAAGTGGTGCTATATTTCGGCCCAGAAGCCCGAAAGTCAGCGTTCAAAAAGTTTTGCTGTGTTCTTTCACTGAAAAACAAGGCCATCACGAGTTAGTTTAGCGTCCCTGGGACTGGAAAATATTCCCCAAGTTCCGGTAAGTCGAGCTGAAGTTGGTCAAAATCACGATGCTCCCAAAGCGGTCTCGGCTACCCTTTCAGTCTTAAAGTGAAGTCGGGCTATATTTCTGTCCAGAAGCTCGAAAGTGAGCGTTCAAAAAGTTTTGCTGTGTGCATTTCACTGCAAACGAAAGCTATCAAAAGTTAGTTTAGTGCCTCCGGGATTGGAAAATAATCCCCAAGTTCCAGGAAAGCGAGCCGAAGTTGATCAAAATCACGATGCGCGAAATGCGGTCTCGGCTACTGTTTCAGTCTTAAAGTAAAGTGTGGCTATATTTCGGCCCACAAGCTCGAAAGTGAGCGTTCAAAAAGTTTTCCTCTGTCCATTTCAATGCAAAGCAAGCCAATCAGGAGTTAGCTTCGAGTCCCCGTGACTGGAAAATATCCCGCAAGCTCCGAGAAATCCATCCGAAAATCGTCAAAATCAGAATGCGCGTAAGGCGATCTCGGCTACTCTTTCAGTCTTAAAGTGAAGTGGGGCTATATTTCTGCCCAGAAGCTCCAAAGTGGGCGTTCAAAAAGTTATGCTGTGCCCATTTCAGTGCAAACCAAGGCCACCCGGAGTTAGTTTAGAGTCCCCCGGACTGGAAAATATCCCAAAAGTTGCGTGAAATCCAGCTGAACTTGGTCTAACTCACGATGCGCGTGAGGCGGTCTCGGCTACTATTTCAGTCTGAAAGTCAAGTGGGATTCTATTTCGGCCCAGAAGGTACAAAGAGAGTGTTCAAAAACCTTTCCTTTGTCCATTTCACTCAAAACCAAGACCATCAGGAGTTAGTTTAGAGCCCGCGGAAATGGAATATATCCCCCAAGTTCCGGGACACCGACCCGAAGTTGGTCAAAATCAGGATTTGCGCAAGACGGTCTCGGCTACTCTTTCAGTCTTAAGTGAAGTGGGACCATATTTCGGCCCAGAATCTCGAAAGTGTGGGTTCAAAAAATTGTGCTGCGTCCATTTCAATGCAAACCAAGGCCATCAGGAGTTAGTTTAGAGTCCCCGGGACTGGAAAATATCCCCCAAGTCCCGGGAATTTGAGCCGAAGTTGATCAAATTCATGATGCGCGTAACGTGGTCTCGGCTACTGTTTCAGTCTTAAAGTCAAGTGTGCCTATATTTCGGCCCACAAGCTAGAAAGTGAGCGTTCAAAAAGTTGTGCTCTGTCCATTTCAATGCAAAGGAAGGCCATCATGAGTTAGTTTAGAGTCCCCGGGACCGGGAAATATCCCCCCAGTTCCGAGAAAGCGATTCGAAAATGGTCAAAATTACGATGCGCGTAAGGCGATCTCGGCTACTGTTTCAGTTTTAAAGTGAAGTGGGGCTATATTTCGGCCCCGAAGCTCCCAAGTGGGCGTTCAACAAGTTTTGCTGTGTCCATTTCACTGCAAACCAAGGCCACTAGGAGTTAGTTTAGAGTCCCCGGGACTGGAAAATATTCTCCAAGCTCCAGGAAATGGCGCCGAAGTTGATGAAAATTACGATGCGCGTAACGGGCTCTCGGCTATTCTTTCAGTCTTAAATTTAAGTAGGGCTATATTTCGGCCCTGAAGCTCGAAGGTGAGCGTTCAGAATGTTTTGCTGTGTTCATTAAACTGCAAACCAAGGTCATCGGGAGTTAGTTTAGCGTCCCCGGGACTTTAAATTATTCGCCAACTTGCGGGAAATCGAGCAAAAGTGGCCCAATATCACGATGCGCGTAAGGCGGTCTCGGCTACCCTTTCAGGCTTAAAATTAAGGGGGGCTATATTTCGACCTAGAAGCTCGAGACCGGGCGTGCGCTAATTTTACCTGTGTCCATTTCACTGACATCTTAGGCCATCAGAAGTTAGTTTAGAGACTTTGGGACTGGAAAATATCTCCCAAGTTTCGCCAGATCATGCCGAAGATCCTCAACATCACAATGCGCGTAAGGCGCTCCCGCCTACTCTTTCAGTCTTAAAAAGAAGTAGGGCTATATTTCGGCCAGCAAGCTCGAAAGTGCGCGTTCAAAAAGTGTTCCTGTGTCCATTTCACTGGAAACCAAGGCCATCAGGAGTTAGTTTAGAGTCCCCGGGACTCGAAAATATCCCCCTATTTGCAGGAAATCCAGCCGAAGTATCCCAAAATCACGATGGGCGTAAGGCGCTCCCGCCTACTCTTTCAGTCTTAAAAAAAAGTAGGGCTACATTTCGGCCAGCAAGCTCGAAAGTGCGCGTTCAAAAAGTGTTCCTGTGTCCATTTCACTGGAAACCAAGGCCATCTGGAGTTACTTTAGAGTCCCCGGAACTGGAAAATATCCCCCTATTTGCGGGAAATCGAGCCGAATTTTCTCAAAACTACGATGCGTGTAAGGCGGTCTCGGCTACTCTTTCAGTCTTAAAGTTAAGTGGGGCTATATTTCGACCCATAAGCTCGAAAGTGAGCGTTCAAAAAGTCTTGCTGTGTCCATTTCACCGCAAACCAAGCCACATCAGGAGATTGTTTACAGTGTCCGGGACATTAAAATATCCCCCAAGTCCCGGGAAATCGAGCCGAAGTTTGTCAAAATCACGATGCGCGTAAAGCAGTCTCGGCTACTCTTTTAGTCTTAAAGTGACGTGGCTGTATATTTCGGCCCAGAAGCTCGAAAGTGAGCGTTCAAAAAGTTTTACTCTCTCAATTTAACTGAAAACCAAGGCCATCATGAGTTAGTTTAGAGTCCACGGGACTGGAAAATTTCCTTTAAGTTCTGGCAACTCAAGCCGAAGTTGGTCAAAATCACGATGCGTCTAAGGCGGTCTCGGCTACTATTTCAGTTTTGAAGTGAAGTGGGGCTATATTTCGGCCCAGAATTTCGAAAGTAAGCTTTCAAAAAAATTTGCTGTGTCCATTTCACTGCAGACCAAGGCCATCAGGGGTTAGTTTAGAGTCCTTGGGACTTGAATATATACCCGAAGTTTCGGGAAATCGAGCCGAAGTTGGTCAAAATCACGATGCGCGTAAGACGGTCTCGGCTACTCTTTCAGTCTTAAACTGAAGTGGGGCTATACTTCGGCTCAGAACCGCGAAGGGGAGCGTTGAAAAAGTTTTGTTCTCTCCATTTCAATGCAAACCAAGGCAATCAGGAGTTACTTTAGAGTCCCCGGTACCGGAAAATATTCCCCATTTGCCGGGAAATCGAGCCAAAGTTGGTCAAAATCATGATGCGCGTAAGGCGGTCTCGCCTATTCTTTCATTCTTAAAGTGAACTCGGGCTATATTTCGGCCCAGAAGCTCGAAAGTGAAACTTCACAAAGTTTGCTGTGTCCATTTCACCGCGAACCAAGCCACATCAGGAGATAGTTTCCAGTCTCCGGGACATCAAAATATCCCACAAGTCCCGGGAAATCTAGCAGAAGTTTGTCAAAATCACGATGCGCGTAAAGTAGTCTCGGCTACTCTTTTAGTCTTAAAGTGACGTGGCTGTATATTTCGGCCCACAAGCTCGAAAGTGAGCGTTCAAAAAGTTACGCTGTGCCCATTTCACTCCAAAGCAAGGCCTTCAGGAAGTAGTTTACAGTGCCCGGAACTGGAAAATATCCCCCAAGTTCCGCGAAATCGAGACCAAGTTGCTCAAAATAACGATTCGCGTAAGGCGGTCTCGGCTACTCTTTCAGTCTTAAAGTGAAGTAGGGCTATATTTCGGCCGAGAAGGTCGAAAGCGAGCGTTCAAAAAGTTTTCCTCTCTGAATTTCACTGAAAACCAAGGCCATCATGAGTTAGTTTAGAGTCCCCGGGACTGGAAAATATCTTTTAAGTTCTGGCAACTCATGCCGAAGTTGGTCAAAATCACGATGCGCCTAAGGCGGCCACGGCTACTCTTTCAGTCTTAAATTGAAGTGGGGCTCTATTTCGGCCCCGAAGCTCCAAAGTGAGCGCTGCAAAAAATTTGCTGTGTCCATTTCACTGCAAACCAAGGCCATCAGGAGTTAGTTTAGAGTCCCCGGGACTGCAACATATTTCGCAAGTTCCGGAAAATGGAGAAGACGTTGGTCAAAATCACGATGCGCCCAAGACGGTCTTGGCTAGTCTTTCAGTCTTAAAGAGAAGTGGGGCTATATTTCGGCCAAGAAGCTCAGAAGTGAGCGTTCAAAAAGTTTTGCTGTATCCATTTCAATGCAAACGAAGGCCATCAGGGGTTACTTAAGAGTCTTCGGGACTGGAAAATATCCCCCAAGTTCAGGGAAATTTAGCCGAAGTTGGTCAAAATTACGGTGCGCGTTAGGCGGTCTCGCTTACTGTTTCAGTCTTAAAGTGAAGTGAGGCTTTATTCCTGCCCAGGGGCTTGAAAGTGAGCGTTCGAAAAGTTTCCTTGTGTTTATTTCACTGCAAACCAAAGCCATCAGGGGCAAGTTTAGAGTCCCCGGGACTGGAAAATATCCCCCAACTTCCGGGAAATCGAGCCGAAGTTGGTCAAAATCACGATTTGCGTAAGGTAGTCTCGGCTACTCTTTCAGTCTTAAAGTGAAGTAGGGCTATATTTCGGCCCACAAGCTAGAAAGTGAGCGTTCAAAAAGTTTTGCTGTGTCCATTTCACTTCAAAACAAGGCCATCAGGACTTAGTTTAGCGTCCAAGGGACTGGAAAATATACTCCAAGTTCCGGGAAATCCATTCGAAGTTCGTGAAAATTACGATATACGTAAGCCGGTTTCGGCTACTCTTTCAGTCTTAAAGTAAAGTCGGGCTATATTTCTGTCCAGAAGCTCGAAAGTGAGCGTTCAAAAAGTTTGCTGTATGCATTTCACTACAAACCAAAGCTATCAAAAGTTAGTTTAGGGTCCCCGGGACTGGAAAATATTTCCCAAGTTCCGGGAAAGCGAGCCGAAGTTGATCAAAATCACGATGCGCGAAATGCGGTCTCGGCTACTGTTTCAGTCTTAAAGTAAAGTGTGGCTATATTTCGGCCCACAAACTCGAAAGTGAGCGTTCAAAAAGTTTTGCTCTGTCCATTTCAATGCAAAGCAAGGCGATCAGGAGTTCGTTAAGAGTCCCCGGGACTGGAAAATATCCCTCAAGCTCCGAGAAATCGATCCGAAAATGGTCAAAATTACGATGCGCGCAAGCCGATCTCGGTTACTCTTTCAGTCTCAAGTGAAGTGGGGCTATATTTCGGCCCAGAAGCTCCAAAGTGGGCGTCAAAAAGTTATGCTCTGCGCATTTCAGTGCAAACCAAGGCCACCCGGAGTTAGTTTAGAGCCCCCGAGACTGGAAAATATCCCAAAAGTTGCGTGAAATCCAGCTGAACTTGGTCTAACTCACGATGCGCGTGAGGCGGTCTCGGCTACTATTTCAGTCTGAAAGTGAAGTGGGATTCTATTTCGGCCAAGAAGCTACAAAGAGAGTGTTCAAAAAGCTTTCCTTTGTCCATTTCACTGAAAGCCAAGACCATCAGGAGTTAGTTTAGAGCCCGCGGAAGTGGAATATATCCCCCAAGCTACGGGACACCGACCCGAAGTTGGTCAAAATCAGGATTTGCGCAAGACGGTCTCGGCTACTCTTTCAGTCTTAAAGTAAAGTGGGGCTATATTTCGGTCCAGAAGCTCGAGAGTGAGCGTTCAAAAAGTTTCGCTGTGTCCATTTCACTGAAAACCAAGACAATCAGGAGTTAGTTTAGAGTCCCCGGGACTGGAAAATATCCCCCAAGTGCCGGCAAATCGAGCCGAAGTCGGTCAAAATCACGGTGCGCTTAAGGCGGTGTCGGCTACTCTTTCAGTCTTAAAGTGAAGTGGGGCAATATTTCGGCCCAGAAGCTCGAAAGTGAGCGTTTAAAAAGTTTTCCTCTGTCACTTTCAGTGCAAACCAAGGCCATCAGAAGTTAGTTTAGAGTCACCGGGACTGGAAAATATCCCCCAAGTGCCGGCAAATCGAGCCGAAGTCGGTCAAAATCACGGTGCGCTTAAGGCGGTGTCGGCTACTCTTTCAGTCTTAAAGTGAAGTGGGGCAATATTTCGGCCCAGAAGCTCGAAAGTGAGCGTTTAAAAAGTTTTCCTCTGTCACTTTCAGTGCAAACCAAGGCCATCAGAAGTTAGTTTAGAGTCACCGGGACTGGAGAATATCCCCCAAGTCCCGGGAAATCGAGCCGAAGTTGATCAAATTCATGATGCGCGTAACGTGGTCTCGGCTACTGTGTCAGTCCTAAAGTGAAGTGTGGCTATTTTTCGGCCCACAAGCTAGAAAGTGAGCGTTCAAAAAGTTTTGTTGTGTCCATTTTACTTCAAAACAAGGCCATCAGGACTTAGTTTAGCGTCCAAGGGACTGCATAATATCCCCCAAGTTCCGGGAAATCCATTCGAAGTTCGTCAAAATTACGATGCGCGTAAGGCGGTCTCATCTACTCTTTCAGTCTTAAAGTAAAGTGGGGCTATATTTCTGCCCAGAAGCTCCAAAGTTGTGCTCTGTCCATTTCACTGAAAACCAAGGCCATCAGGAGTTACTTTAGAGTCCCTTTGACTGGAATATATCCCCCAAGTTTCGGGAAATTAACGCGAAATTGGTCAAAATCACGATTCGCTCAAGACGGTCTCGCCTACTCTTTCAGTCTTAAAGTAAAATGGGGCTCTATTTCGGCCCAGAAGCTCGAGAGTGAGCGTTTGTGTCCATTTCGCTGCAAACCAAGACAAGCAGGAGTTAGTTGAGAGTCCCCAGGAGTGGAAAATATCCCCCAAGTTCCGGGAAATCAACCCGAAGTTTGTCAAAATCACGATGCGCGTAAGGCGGTCTCGGCTACTCTTTCAGTGTTAAAGTAATGGGGGGCTATATTTTGCCCCAGAAGCTCGAAATTGAGCGTTTAAAAAGTTTTGCTGGGTCCATTTTACTGCAAACCAAGGCCATCAAGAATTAGTTTAGAGGTCTCAGAACTGGAACATATCCCCTTAGTTCCGGCAAATCGAGCCGAAGTTCCTCAAAATCACGATCCACGTAAGGCGATCTCGGCTACTCCTTTAGTCTTCAAGTGAAGTGGGGTTCTATTTCGGTCCACAAGCTCGAAAGTACGCGTTCAAAAACTTTTTCTGTTTCCGTTTCACTCCAAACCAAGACCAGCACGAGTGAGTTTAGAGTCGCCTGGACTGGAAAATATTTCGCAAGTTCCGGGAAATCGAGCCAAAGTTGATCAAAATCACGATGCGCGAAACGTGGTCTCGGCTACTGTTTCAGTCTTAAAGTGAAGTATGGCTATATTTCGGCCCACAAGCTCGAAAGTGAGCGTTCAAAAAGCTTTGCTGTGTCCATTTCACTGAAAAACAAGGCCATCGGCACCTAGTTTAGCGTCCAAGGGACTGGAAAATATCTCCCAAGTTTCGGGAAATCCACCCGAAGTTTGTCAAAATCACGATGCGCGTAAGGCGGTCTCGGCTACTTTTTGAGTATTAAAGTAAAGTGGGCTATATTTCGGCCCAGAAGCTTGAAGGTGAGCGTTCAAAAAGTTTTGCTGTCTCCATTTCACTGCAAACCAAGACCATCAAGAGTTAGTTTAGAGTCCCTGGGACTGGAAAATATCCCCCAAGTTCCGGAATATCGACCCAAAGTTGGTCAAAATCACGATGCGCGCACGCCGGTCTCGGCTACTCTTTAAGTCGTAAGTGATGTGGGACTATATTTCGGCCTAGAAGCTCGAAAGTGTGCGTTCAAAAACTTGTGCTGTGTGAATTTCACTGCAAACCATGGCCATCAGGAGTTAGTTTAGAGTCCCCGGGACTGAAAAATTTAAGACTGAAAGAATAGCCTCTCGGCTATTCTTTCAGTCTTAAATTTAAGTAGGGCTATATTTCGACCTAGAAGCTCGAGACCGGTTGTGCGCTAATTTTACGTGTGTTCATTTCACTGACACCTTAGGCCGTCAGGAGTTAGTTTAGAGTCCTTGGGACTGGAAAATATTTCCCAAATTCTGGCAGATCGAGCCAAAGTTGCTCAAAATCACGATGCGCGTAAGGCGGTCTCGGCTACTCTTTCAGTCTTAAAATGAAGTGGGGCTATATTTCGGCCGACAAGCTCAATACCGAGCGTGCGCTCCTTTTGCCTGTGTACATATTACTCAAAACTAAGTTCATCATGAGTTAGCATAGAGTGCTCGGGACTGGAGAATATTGCCCGAATTCCGGCAAATCGAGCCAAAGATGCTCAAAATCACGATGCGCGTAAGGCGGTCTCGGCTACTCGTTTACTCCGAAAATGAAGTGGGGCTATATTTCGGTTCTACAAGCTCGACACCGAGCGTGCTCTCCTTTTACCTGTGTCCATTTCACTAAGAACTAAGTCCATCAGGAGATAGTTTAGAATCCTCGAGACTGGAAGCTATCCTCCAAGTTTCGGCAAATTGAGCCAAACTTTCTTAAAATTACGATAAGCGTACGGCAGTTTCGTTTACTCTTTCAGTCTTAAAATGAACTGGGGCTACATTTCCGCCTAGAAGCTCGACACCTAGCGTGCACTCCTGTTACCTGTGACCATTTGACTGGAAACTAAGGCCATTAAGAGTTAGGGTAGAGTCCCCGGGACTGGAAAATATCCCCCAAGTTTTGGCAGATCGAGCCATAGTGGCTAAAAATTTCGATGCGCTTAAGGCGGTTTCGTGTACACTTTCAGTCTTAAAATAAAGTGGGGCTATATTTCGGCCTACAACCTGGAAACCTAGCGTGCGCCCCTTTTACCTGTGTCCATTTCACTAAAAACCAAGGCATTCAGGAGTTAGTTTGGAGCTTCCGGGACTGGAAAATATACCCCAAGTCCCAGGAAATCAAGCCGAAGTTCGACAAAATTACCATGCGCGTAAGGCGGTCCCAGCTACTCTTTCAGTCTTAAAGTGAAGTGGGGGTATATTTCGGCCCAGAAGCTCGAAAGTGAACGTTCAAAAAGTTTGGCTGTGTCCATTTCACTGAAAACCAAGGATATCAGGAATTAGTTTAGAGTGCCCGGGACTGGGAATTATCTCCCAAGTTCCGGGAAATCGAGCCGAAGTAGCGCAAAATCACGCTGCGCGTAAGGCGGTCTCGGCTAGCCTTTCAGTCTTAAAGTGAAGTAGAGCTATGCTTCGGCCCAGAAGCTCAAAAGTGAGCGTACAAAAAGTTGTGCTGTGTCCATTTCACTGCAAACCAAGGCAATCAGGAGTTAGTTTAGAGTCCCCAGTACCGGAAAATATCCCCCATTTCCCGGGAAATCGAGCCAAAGTTGGTCAAAATCACGATGCGCGTAAGGCGGTCCCTGTTACTCTTTCATTCTTAAAGTGAACTGCGGCAATATTTCCGCCCAGAAGCTGGACAGTGAGCGTTCAAAAAGTTGTGCTGTGTCCATTTCACTCCAGAGCAAGGCTATGACGAGTTACTTTAGAGTCCGCGGGACTGGAAAATATCCCCCAAGTTCCGGGAAAGCGAGCCGAAGTTGGTCAAAATTACGATTGGCGTAAGGAGGTCTCGGCTACTCTTTCACTCTTAAAGTCAAGTGGAGCTATATTTCGGCCCAGAAGCTCAAACGTGAGCGTTCAAAAAGTTTTGCTGTGTCCATTTTACTGAAGACCAAGGACGTTGGGGGTCAGTTTAGAGTCCCCGGGACTGGAAACTATCCCCCAAGTTCCGGGAAATTTAACCGAAGTTGGTCAAAATCACGACGCGCGTACGGCGGTCTCGGCTACTCTTTCAGTCTTAAAGTGAAGTGGGGCAATATTTAGGCCCAGAAGCTCGAAACTGAGTGTTTCAAAAGTTTTGCTGTGTCCATTTCACTGCAAAACAAGGCCATCACGACTTAGTTTAGCGTCCAAGGGACTGGAAATATCCCCCAAGTTACGGGAAATCCACCCGAAGTTAGTCAAAATCACGATGCGCTTAAGGTGGTTTCGGCTACTCTTTCAGTCTTAAGGTAAAGTGGGCTTAGATTTAACTCCAGAAGCTCGAAAGTAAGGGTTCAAAATTTTTTGTCTCTATTTCACTCACATCTTAGACACTCAGGAGTGAGTTTAGAGACTTTGGGACTGGAAAATATCTTCCAAGTTTCGCCAGATCTAGCCGAAGATCCTCAAAAACACAATGCGCGTAAGGCGCTCCCGCCTACTCTTTCAGTCTTAAAAAGAAGTAGGGCTATATTTCGGCCAGCAAGCTCGAAAGTGTGCGTTCAAAAAGTGTTCCTGTGTCGATTTCACTGGAAACTAAGGCCATCAGGAGTTAGTTTAGAGTCCCCGGGACTGGAAAATATCCCCCTATTTGCGGGAAATCGAGCCGAAGTATCCCAAAATCACGATGCGCGTAAGGCGGTCTCGGCTACTCTTTCAGTGTTAAAGTGAACTGGGGCTATATTTCGACCCATAACCTCGAGTGAGCGTTCAAAAAGTTTTGCTGTGTCCATTTCACTGCAAACCAAAGCCATTAGGAGGTAGTTTAGAGTTCCCGGGACTGGAAAATATCCCCCAACTTCCGGGAATTCGAGCCGAAGTTACTCAAACTGACGATTTGCGTAAGGTAGTCTCGGCTACTCTTTCAGTCTTAAAGTGAAGTAGGGCTATATTTCGGCCGAGAAGCTCGAAAGTGAGCGTTCAAAAAATGTGCTGTGTCTATTTCACTGGAAACCAACGCAATCAGCAGTTAGTTTAGTGTCCCCGGGACTGGAATATATCCCCGAAGTTCCGGGAAATCGAACGGAAGTTGGTCAAAATCACGATGCTCCCAAAGCGGTCTCGGCTACCCTTTCAGTCTTAAAGTGAAGTGGGGCTATATTTCTGTCCAGAAGCTCGAAAGTGAGCTTTCAAAAAGATTTGCTGTGTGCATTTCACTGCAAACCAAGGGTATCAAAAGTTAGTTTAGGGTCCCCGGGACTGGAAAATATTCCCCAAGTTCCGGGAAAGCGAGCCGAAGTTGATCAAAATCACGATGCGCGAAATGCGGTCTCGGCTACTGTTCAGTCTTAAAGTAAAGTGTGGCTATATTTCGGCCCACAAGCTCGAAAGTGAGCGTTCAAAAAGTTTTGCTCTGTCCATTTCACTGCAAAACAAGGCCATCAGGACTTAGTTTAGCGTCCAAGGGACTGGAAAATGTTCCCTAAGTTCCGGGAGATCTACCCGAAGTTTTTGAAAATCACAATGCGCGTAAGGTGGTCTCGATTACTCTTTAGTTCTTAAAGTAAAGTGGGGCTTTATTTCGGCCAGGAAGCTCGAAGGTGAGCGTTCAAAAAGTTTTGCTGTCTCCATTTCACTGCAAACAAAGGCCATGAGGAGTTAGTTTAGAGTTCCTGGCACTGGAAAATATCCCCCAAGTTCCGGAATATCGACCCGAAGTTTCTCAAACTCACGATGCGAGCAAGGCGGTCTCGGCTACTCTTTCAGTCGTAAGTGATGTAGGACTATATTTCGGCGTAGAAGCTCGAAAGTGTTTGTTCAAAAACTTGTGCTGTGTGAATTTCACTGCAAACCATGGCCATGAGGAGTTATTTTAGAGTCCCCGGGACTGCAAAATATTCCCCAAGTTCCAGGAAATGGCGCCGAAGTTAATGAAAATCACGATGCACGTCAGGCGGTCTCGGCTACTCTTTCAGTCTTAAAGTGAAGTAGGGCTATATTTCGGCCGAGAAGCTCGAAAGTGAGCGTTCAAAAAAATGTGCTGTGTCCATTTCACTGCAAACCAAGGCCGTCAGCAGTTAGTTTAGAGTCCCCGGGACTGGAATATATCCCCGAAGTTCCGGGAAATCGAACGGAAGTTGGTCAAAATCACGATGCGCCTAAGACGGTCTCGGCTACTCTTTCAGTCTTAAAGTAAAGTGGGGCTATATTTCGGACCAGAAGCTCGAAAGTGACCCTTTACAAAGTTACGCTTTCTGCATTTAACTGCAAACCAAGGCCATCAGGAGTTAGTTTAAAGTCCCCCGGACTGGAAAATATCTCCCAAGTTCCGGGAAATCGAGCTGAACTTGGTCAAAATCACGATCCTCGTAAGGCGGTCTCGGCTACTATTTCAGTCTTAAAGTGAAATACGGTTGTATTTCGGCCCAGAAGCTCGAAACTGAGCGTTCAAAAAGTTTTCCTGCGTCCATTTCACTGCAAACCAAGGCCATCAGGAGTTAGTTTAGAGTACCCGAGACTGGAAAATATCCCCCAAGTTCCGGCAAATCGAGCCGAAGTTGGTCAAAATCACGGTGCGCTTAAGGCGGTGTCGGCTACTCCTTCAGTCTTAAAGTGAAGTGGGGCTCTATTTCGGCCCACAAGCTGAAAGCTCAAAAACAATTACTGTGTCTATTTCACTGCAAACCAAGTCTATCAGGAGTTAGTTTAGAGTCCCCGGGAGTGGAATGTATTTACCAAGTTCCGGAAAATCGAGAAGACGTTGATCAAAATCACGATGCGCGTAAGACCTTCTCGGCTACTCTTTCAGTGTTAAAGTGAAGTGGGGCTATATTTCGGCCCAGAAGCTCCAAAGTAAGCGTTCAAAAAGTTTTGTTGTGTCCATTTTACTTCAAAACAAGGCCATCAGGACTTAGTTTAGCGTCCAAGGGACTGCAAGATATCCCTCGAGTTCCGGGAAATCCATTCGAAGTTCTTCAAAATTACGATGCGCGTAAGGCGGTCTCATCTACTCTTTCAGTCTTAAAG
Organism: Orbicella faveolata; assembly: GCF_042242905.1. NCBI lineage: Eukaryota > Metazoa > Cnidaria > Anthozoa > Scleractinia > Merulinidae > Orbicella > Orbicella faveolata. The sequence continues at coordinate 35,241,265 of NW_028301539.1, forward strand.
TAAAGTGGGGCTATATTTCTGCCCAGAAGCTCCGAAGTTGTGCTCTGTCCATTTCACTGAAAACCAAGGCCATCAGGAGTTACTTTAGAGTCCTTTTGACTGGAATATATCCCCCAAGTTTCGGGAAATTAACGCGAAATTGGTCAAAATCACGATTCGCTCAAGACGGTCTCGCCTACTCTTTCAGTCTTAAAGTAAAATGGGGCTCTATTTCGGCCCAGAAGCTCGAGAGTGAGCCTTGTGTCCATTTCACTGCAAACCAAGACAAGCAGGAGTTAGTTGAGAGTCCCCGGCACTGGAAAATATCCCCCAAGTTCCGGGAAATCAACCCGAAGATTCTCAAAATCACGATGCGCGTAAGGCGGTCTCGGCTACTCTTTCAGTGTTAAAGTAATGGGGGGCTATATTTTGGCCCAGAAGATTGAAATTGAGCGTTCAAAAAGTTTTGCTGGGTCCATATTACTGCAAACCAAGGCCATCAAGAATTAGTTTAGAGTCCTCAGAACTGGAATATATCCCCTTAGTTCCGGCAAATCGAGCCGAAGTTGCTCAAAATCACGATGCACGTAAGGCGGTCTCGGCTACTCTTTCAGTCTTCAAGTGAAGTGGGGTTCTATTTCGGTCCAGAAGCTCGAAAGTATGCCTTCAGAAACTTTTTCTGTTTCCGTTTCACTGCAAACCAAGACCAGCACGAGTTAGTTTAGAGTACCCGAGACTGAAAAATATTTCGCAAGTTCCGGGAAATCGAGCCGAAGTTGATCAAAATCACGATGCGCGAAACGTGGTCTCGGCTACTGTTTCAGTCTTAAAGTGAAGTATGGCTATATTTCGGCCCACAAGCTGGAAAGTGAGCGTTCAAAAAGCTTTGCTGTGTCCATTTCACTGCAAAACAAGGCCATCGGCACTTAGTTTAGCGTCCAAGGGACTGGAAAATATCCCCCAAGTTCCGGGAAATCCACCCGAAGTTTGTCAAAATCACGATGCGCGTAAGGCGGTCTCAGCTACTTTTTCAGTATTAAAGTAAAGTGGGCTATATTTCGGCCCAGAAGCTTGAAGGTGAGCGTTCAAAAAGTTTTGCTGTCTCCATTTCACTGCAAACCAAGGCCATCAAGAGTTAGTTTAGAGTCCCTGGGACTGGAAAATATCCCCCAACTTCCGGAATATCAACTCGAAGTTGGTCAAAATCACGATGCGCGCACGCCGGTCTCGGCTACTCTTTAAATCGTAAGTGATGTGGGACTATATTTCGGCCTAAGAGTTCGAAAGTGTTCGTTCAAAAACTTGTGCTGTGTGAATTTCACTGCAAACCATGGCCATCAGGATTTAGTTTAGTGTCCCGGAACTGGAAAATATTCCCCAAGTTCCAGGAAAGCGAGCAGAAGTTGATCAAAATCACGATGCGCGTAACGCGGTCTCGGCTACTGTTTCAGTCTTAAAGTGAAGTGTGGCTATATTTAGGCCCACAAGCTCGAAAGTGAGCGTTCAAAAAGTTTTGCTGTGTCCATTTCACTGCAAACCATGGCAATCAGGAGTTAGTTTAGAGTCCCCGCGACTGGAAAATATTCTCCAAGTTCCAGGAAATGGCGCCGAAGTTGATGAAAATTACGATGCGCGTAACGGGCTCTCGGCTATTCTTTCAGGCTTAAATTTAAGTAGGGCTATATTTCGCCCCTGAAGCTCGAAGGTGAGCGTTCAGAATGTTTTGCTGTGTTCATTAAACTGCAAACCAAGGTCATCGGGAGTTAGTTTAGCGTCCCCGGGACTTTAAATTATTCGCCAACTTCCGGGAAATCGAGCAAAAGTGGCCCAATATCACGATGCGCGTAAGGCGGTCTCGGCTACTCTTTCAGTCTTAAAATTAAGGGGGGCTATATTTCGACCTAGAAGCTCGAGACCGGGCGTGCGCTAATTTTACCTGTGTCCATTTCACTGACATCTTAGGCCATCAGGAGTTAGTTTAGAGTCCTTGGGACTGGAAACTATTTCCCAAATTCTGGCAGATCGAGCCAAAGTTGCTCAAAATCACGATGCGCGTAAGGCGGTCTCGGCTACTCTCTCAGTCTTAAAATGAAGTGGGGCTATATTTCGGCCGACAAGCTCAACACCGAGCGTGCGCTCCTTTTGCCTGTGTACATATCACTGAAAACTAAGTTCATCAGGAGTTAGCGTAGAGTCCTCGGGACTGGAGAATATTCCCCGAATTCCGGCAAATCGAGCCAAAGATGCTCAAAATCACGATGCGCGTAAGGCGGTCTCGGCTACTCGTTTACTCCGAAAATGAAGTGGGGCTATATTTCGGTTCTACAAGCTCGACACCGAGCGTGCTCTCCTTTTACCTGTGTCCATTTCACTAAGAACTAAGTCCATCAGGAGATAGTTTAGAATCCTCGAGACTGGAAGCTATTCTCCAAGTTTCGGCAAATTGAGCCGTACTTTCTTAAAATTACGATAAGCCTACGGCAGTTTCGTTTACTCTTTCAGTCTTAAAATGAATTGGGGCTACATTTCGGCCTAGAAGCTCGACACCGAGCCTGCGCTCCTTATACCTGTGACCATTTGACTGAAAACTAAGGCCATCAAGAGTTAGGGTAGAGTCCCCGGGACTGGAAAATATCCCCCAAGTTTTGGCAGATCGAGCCATAGTGGCTAGAAATTTCGATGCGCTTAAGGCGGTTTCGTGTACACTTTCAGTCTTAAAATAAAGTGGTGCTATATTTCGGCCTACAACCTGGAAACCTAGCGTGCGCCTCTTTTACCTGTGTCCATTTCACTAAAAACCAAGGCATTCACATGCGCGTAAGGCGGTCCCGGCTGCTCTTTCATATTTCGGCCCAGAAGTTCGAAAGTGAACGTTCAAAGAGTTTGGCTGTGTCCATTTCACTGAAAACCAAGGCCATCAGGAATTAGTTTAGAGTACCCGGGACTGGGAATTATCTCCCAAGTTCCGGGAAATCGAGCCGAAGTAGCGCAAAATCACGATGTGCGTAAGGCGGTCTCGGCTAGTCTTTCAGTCTTAAAGTGAAGTAGGGTTATGCTTCGCCCCAGAAGCTCAAACGTGAGCGTTCAAAAAGTTGTGCTGTGTCCATTTTTCTTCAAACCAAGGCAATCAAGAGTTAGTTTAAAGTCCCCGGTACAGGAAAATATTCCCCATTTCCCAGGAAATCGAGCGATGCGCGTAAGGCGGTGCCCGTTACTCTTTCATTCTTAAAGTGAACTGGGGCAATATTTCCGCCCAGAAGCTGGAAAGTGAGCGTTCAAAAAGTATTGCAGTGTCCATTTCACTCCAGAGCAAGGCCATCAGGAGTTACTTTAGAGTCCGCGGGACTGGAAAATATCCCCCAAGTTCCGGGAAATCGAGCCGAAGTTGGTCAAAATTACGATGGGCGTAAGGCGGTCACGGCTACTCTTTTACTCTTAAAGTGAAGTAAAACTATATTTCGCCCATCACGCTCGAAAGTGAGCGTTCAAAAAGTTTTGCTGTGTCCATTTTACTGCAGACCAAGGACGTCGGGGGTCAGTTTAGAGTCCCCGGGACTGGAAAATATCCCCCAAGTTCCGGGAAATTTAACCGAAGTTGGTCAAAATCACGACGCGCGTACGGCGGTCTCGGCTACTTTTTCAGTCTTAAAGTGAAGTGGGGCAATATTTAGGCCCAGAAGCTCGAAACTGAGTGTTTCAAAAGTTTTGCTGTGTCCATTTCACTGCAAAACAAGGCCATCACGACTTAGTTTAGCGTCCAAGGGACTGGAAATATCCCCCAAGTTACGGGAAATCCACCCGAAGTTAGTCAAAATCACGATGCGCTTAAGGGGGTCTCGGCTACTCTTTCAGTCTTAAGGTAAAGTGGACTTAGATTTAACTCCAGAAGCTCGAAAGTAAGGGTTCAAAAAATTTTGTCTCTATTTCACTCACATCTTAGACAATCAGGAGTGAGTTTAGAGACTTTGGGACTGGAAAATATCTCCCAAGTTTCGTCAGATCGAGCCGAAGATCCTCAAAATCACAATGCGCGTAAGGCGCTCCCGCCTACTCTTTCAGTCTTAAAAAGAAGTAGGGCTCTATTTCGGCCAGCAAGCTCGAAAGTGCGCGTTAAAAAAGTGTTCCTGTGTCCATTTCACTGGAAACCAAGGCCATCAGGAGTTAGTTTAGAGTCCCCGGGACTGGAAAATATCCCCCTATTTGCGGGAAATCGAGCCGAAGTATCCCAAAATAACGATGCGCGTAAGGCGGTCTCGGCTACTCTTTCAGTCTTAAAGTTAAGTGGGGCTATATTTCGACCCATAAGCTCGAAAGTGAGCGTTCAAAAAGTTTTGCTGTGTCCATTTAACTGCAAACTAAGGCCATCGGAAGGTAGTTTAGATTCCCCGGGACTGGAATATATCCCCGAAGTTCCGGGAAATCGAACGGAAGTTGGTCAAAATCACGACGCGCGTAAGACGGTCTCGGCTACTCTTTCAGTCTTAAAGTAAAGTGGGTCTATATTTCGGCCCAGAAGCTCGAAAGTGAAAGTTCAAAAAGTTTTGCTGTGTCCATTTCACCGCGAACCAAGCCGCATCAGGAGATAGTCTGCAGTCTCCGGGAGATCAAAATTTCCCCCAAGTTGCGGGAAATCGAGCCGAAGTTTGTCAAACTCACGATGCGCGTAAAGCAGTCTCGACTACTCTTTGAGTCTTAAAATGACGTGGCTGTATATTTCGGCCCACAAGCTCGAAAGTGAGCGTTCACAAAGTTATGCTGTGCCCATTTCACACCAAACCAAGGCCCTCAGGTAGTAGTTTACAGTGCCCGGAACTGGAAAATATCCCCCAAGTTCCGCGAAATCGAGACAAAGTTGGTCAAAATAACGATTCGCTTAAGGCGGTCTCGCCTACTCTTTCAGTCTTAAAGTGAAGTAGGGCTATGTTTCGGTCCAGAAGCTCGAAAGTGAGCGTTCAAAAAGTTTTGCTCTCTTAATTTCACTGAAAACCAAGGCCACCATGAGTTAGTTTAGAGTCCCCGGGACTGGAAAATATCTTTTAAGTTCTGGCAGATCAAGCCGAAGTTGGTCAAAATCACGATGCGCCTAAGGCTGCCTCGGCTACTCTTTCAGTCTTAAAGTGAAGTGGGGCTCTATTTCGGCCCCGAAGCTCCAAAGTGAGCGCTGCAAAAAATTTGCTCTGTTCATTTCACTGCAAACCAAGGCCATCAGGAGATAGTTTAGCGTCCCCGAGACAAGAAAATATGCCCCAAGGTCCGGGAAATTGAGCCGAGGTTGGTCAAAATCACGATGCCCCTTAAGTGGTCTCGGCTACTCTTTCTGTCTTAAAGTGAAGTGGGGCTATATTTCGGGCAAGAAGCCCGAAAGTGAGCGTTCAAAAAGTTTTGCTGTGTCCATTTCAATGCAAACCAAGGCAATCAGGGGTTAGTTTAGAGTCCCCGAGACTGAAAAGTTTTGCCCCAGTTCCGGGGAATCGAACCGAAGTTGATCAAAATCACGATGCGCAAATTTTGGTATCGGCTACCCTTTCAGTCTTAAAGTGAAGTGGGGCTATATTTCGGCCGAGGAGCGCGAATGTGAGCGTTCAAAAAGTTTTGCTGTGTTCTTTGACACCCGAAGTTTCTCAAAATCACAATGCGCCTAAGGTGGTCTCGGTTACTCTTTAAGTCTTAAAGTAAAATGGGGCTTTATTTCGGCCAGGAAGCTCGAAGGTGAGCGTTCGAAAAGTTTTGCTCTGTCCATTTCACTGCAAACCAAGGCTATCAGGAGTTAGTTTCGAGTTCCTGGGACTGGAAAATATCCCCCAAGTTCCGGAATATCGACCCGAAGTTTGTCAAACTCACGATGCGAGCAAGACGGTCTCGGCTACTCTTTCAGTCTTAAGTGAAGTGGGCCTATATTTCGGCCCGGAATCTCGTAAGTGTGCGTTCACAAAATTGTGCTGTGTCCATTTCAATGCAAACTAAGGCCATCAGGACTTAGTTTAGAGTCCCCGGGACTGGAAAATATCCCCTAAGTCCCGGGAATTGGAGCCGACGTTGATCAAAGTCATGATGCGCGTAACGTGGTCTCGGCTACTGTTTCAATTTTAAAGTCAAGTGTGCCTATATTTCGGCCCAAAAGCTAGAAAGTGAGCGTTCAAAAAGGTTTGCTGTGTCCATTTCACTTCAAAACAAGGCCATCAGGACTTAGTTCAGCGTCCAAGGGACTGGAAAATATACCCCAAGTTGCGGGAAATCCATTCCAAGTTCGTCAAAATTACGATATACGTAAGGCGGTTTCGGCTACTCTTTCAGTCTTAAAGTAAAGTCGGGCTATATTTCTGTCCAGAAGCTCGAAAGTGAGCGTTCAAAAAGTTTTGCTGTGTGCATTTCACTGTAAACCAAAGCTATCAAAAGTTAGTTTAGCGTCCCCGGGACTGGAGAATATCCCCAAGTTCCGGGAAAGCGAGCCGAAGTTAATCAAAATCACGATACCCGAACTGCGGTCTCGGCTACTGTTTCAGTGTTAAAGTAAAGTGTGGCTATCTTTCGGCCCACAAGCTCGAAAGTGAGCGTTCAAAAAGTTTTGCTCTGTCCATTTCAATGCAAAGCAAGGCGATCAGGAGTTCGTTTAGAGTCCCCGGGATTGGAAAATATCCCCCAAGTTCCGACAAATCGATCCGAAAATGGTCAAAATCACGATACGCGTAAGGCGATCTCGGCTACTCTTTCAGTCTTACAGTGAAGTGGGGCTATATTTCGGTCCAGAAGCTCCAAAGTGGGCGTTAAAAAAGTTATGCTGTGCGCATTTCAGTGCAAACCAAGACCATCCGGAGTTAGTTTAGAGTCCCCCGGACTGGAAAATATCCCAAAAGTTGCGTGAAATCGAGCTGAACTTGGTCTAACTCACGATGCGCGTGAGGCGGTCTCGGCTACTATTTCAGTCTGAAAGTGAAGTGGGATTCTATTTCGGCCCAGAGGCTACAAAGAGAGTGTTCAAAAAGCTTTCCTTTGTCCATTTCACTGAAAACCAAGGCCATCAGGAGTTAGTTTAGAGCCCGCGGAAATGGAATATATCCCCCAAGTTCCGGGAAACCGACCCGAAGTTGGTCAAAATCACGATTTGCGAAAGACGGTCTCGGCTACTCTTTCAATTTTCAAGTAAAGTGGGGCTATATTTCGGTCCAGAAGCACGACAGTGAGCGTTCAAAAAGTTTCGCTGTGTCCATTTCACTGAAAACCAAGACAATCAGGAGTTAGTTTAGAGTCCCCGGGACTGGAAAATATCCCCCAAGTGCCGGCAAATCGAGCCGAAGTTGGTCAAAATCACGGTGCGCTTAAGGCGGTGTCGGCTACTCCTTCAGTGTTAAAGTGAAGTAGAGCTCTATTTCGGCCCACAAGCTCAAAGCTCAAAAAAAATTACTGTGTCTATTTCACTGCAAACCAAGGCTATCAAGACTTAGTTTAGAGTCCCCGGGAGTGGAATGTATTTCCCAAGTTCCGGAAAATCGAGAAGACGTTGGTCAAAATCACGATGCGCGTAAGACCTTCTCGGCTACTCTTTCAGTCTTAAAGTGAAGTAGAGCTATATTTCGGCCCGGAAGCTCAAAAGTGAGCGTTCAAAAAGTTTTGCTGTATCCATTTCAATGCAAACCAAGGCCATCAGGGGTTACTTAAGAGTCCTCGGGACTGGACAATATCCCCCAAGCTCCGGTAAATCGAGCCGAAGTTGGTCAAAATCACGATGCGCATAAGGTGGTCTCGGCTACTATCTCAGTTTTAAAGTGAGGTGGGGCAATATTTCGGCCCAGAAGCTCGAAAGTGAGTGTTTAGAAAATTTTGCTCTGTCACTTTCAGTGCAAACCATGGCCATCAGAAGTTAGTTTAGAGTGCCCGGGACTGGAAAATATCCCCCAACTTCCGGGAAATCGATCCGAAGTTGGTCAAAATCACGATTTGCGTAAGGTAGTCTCGGCTACTCTTTCAGTCTTAAAGTGAACTGGGGCTATATTTCGGGCCAGAAGCCCGAAAGTGAGCGTTCAAAAAGTTTTGCTGTGTTCATTTCACTGCAAACCAAGGCCATCAGGAGTTACTTTAGCGTCCCCGGGACAAGAAAATATGCCCCAAGGTCCTGGAAATTGATCCGAGGTTGGTGAAAATGACGATGCCCCTAAGGTTGTCTCGACTACTCTTTCTGTCTTAAAGTGGAAGTGGGGCTATATTTCGGGCAAGAAGCCCGAAAGTGAGCGTTCAAAAAGTCTTGCTGTGTTCTTTGACTGAAAAACAAGGCCATCACCAGTTAGTTTAGCCTCCGTGGGACTGGAAAATATTCCCCAAGTTCCGGTAAATCGAGCTGAAGTTGGTCAAAATCACGATGCTCCCAAAGCGGTCTCGGCTACCCTTTCAGTCTTAAAGTGAAGTGGGGCTATATTTCTGTCCCGAAGCTCGAAAGTGAGCGTTCAAAAAGTTTTGCTGTGTGCATTCCACTGCAAACCAAAGCTATCAAAAGTTAGTTTAGGGTCCCCGGGACTGGAAATTATTCCCCAAGTTCCGGGAAAGCGAGCCGAAGTTGATCAAAATCAGGATGCGCGAAATCCGGCCTCGGCTACTGTTTCACTCTTAAAGTAAAGTGTGGCTATATTTCGGCCCACAAGCTCGAAAGTGAGCGTTCAAAAAGTTTTGCTGTGTCCATTTCACTGCAAAACAAGGCCATCAGGACTTAGTTTAGCGTCCAAAGGACAGGAAAATATCCCCCAAGTTCCGGAATATCGACCCGAAGTTTGTCAAACTCACGATGCGAGGAAGGTGGTCTCGGCTACTCTTTCAGTCTTAAGTGAAGTGGGCCTATATTTCGGCCCAGAATCTCGAAAGTGTGCGTTCAAAAAATTGTGCTGTGTCCATTTCAATGCAAAACAAGGCCATCAGGAGTTAGCTTAGAGTCCCCGGGACTGGAAAATATCCCCCAAGTCCCGGCAATTGGAGCCGACGTTGATCAAATTCATGATGCGCGTAACGTGGTCTCGGCTACTGTTTCAGTCTTAAAGTCAAGTGTGCCTATATTTCGGCCCAAAAGCTAGAAAGTGAGCTTTCAAAAAGTCCCCCGCACTGGAAAATATCCCAAAAGTTGCGTGAAATCGAGCTGAACTTAATCTAACTCACGATGCGCGTGAGGCGGTCTCGGCTACTATTTCAGTCTGAAAGTGAAGTGGGATTCTATTTCGGCCCAGAAGCTACAAAGAGAGTGTTTAAAAAGCTTTCCTTTGTCCATTTCACTGAAAACCAAGGCCATCAGGCGTTAGTTTAGAGCCCGCGGAAATGGAATATATCCCCCAAGTTCCGGGAAACCGACCCGAAGTTTGTCAAAATCACGATTTGCGTAAGGTAGTCTCGGCTACTCTTTCAGTCTTAAAGTGAAGTGGGGCAATATTTCGGCCCAGAAGCTCGAAAGTGAGTGTTTAAAAAAACTTGCTCTGTCACTTTCAGTGCAAACCAAGGCCATCAGAAGTTAGTTTAGAGTCCCCGGGACTGGAGAATATCCCCAAAGTCCCGGGACATCGAGCCGAAGTTGATCAAATTCATGATGCGCGTAACGTGGTCTCGGCTATTGTGTCAGTCCTAAAGTGAAGTGTGGCTATATTTCGGCCCACAAGCTAGAAAGTGAGCGTTCAAAAAGTTTTGTTGTGTCCATTTTACTTCAAAACAAGGCCATCAGGACTTAGTTTAGCGTCCAAGAGACTGCAAAATATCCCCCAAGTTCCGGGAAATCAACCCGAAGTTTGTCAAAATCACGATGCGCGTAAGGCGGTCTCGGCTACTCTTTCAGTGTTAAAGTAATGGGGGGCTATATTTTGGCCCAGAAGCTCGAAATTCAGCGTTCAAAAAGTTTTGCTGGGTCCATTTTACTGCAAACCAAGGCCATCAGGAAATAGTTTAGAGTCCACAGAACTGGAATATATCCCCTTAGTTCCGGCAAATCGAGCCGAAGTTGCTCAAAATCAGGATGCACGTAAGAGGGTCTCGGCTACTCTTTCAGTCTTCAAGTGAAGTGGGGTTCTATTTCCGTCCAGAAGCTAGAAAGTATGCGTTCAAAAACTTTTTCTGTTTCCGTTTCACTGCAAACCAAGACCAGCACGAGTTAGTTTAGAGTCCCCGGGACTGCAAAATATTTCGCAAGTTCCGGGAAATCAAGCCGAAGTTGATCAAAATCACGATGCGCGAAACGTGGTCTCGGCTACTGTTTCAGTCTTAAAGTGAAGTATGGCTATATTTCGGCCCACAAGCTGGAAAGTGAACGTTCAAAAAGCTTTGCTGTGTCCATTTCACTGCAAAACAAGGCCATCGGCACTTAGTTTAGCGTCCAAGGGACTGGAAAATATCCCCCAAGTTCCGGGAAATCCACCCGAAGTTTGTCAAAATCACGATGCGCGTAAGGCGGTCTCGGCTACTTTTTCAGTATTAAAGTAAAGTGGGCTATATTTCGGCCCAGAAGCTTGAAGGTGAGCGTTCAAAAAGTTTTGCTGTCTCCATTTCACGGCAAACCAAGACCATCAAGAGTTAGTTTAGAGTCCCTGGGACTGGAAAATATCCCCCAAGTTCCGGAATATCGACCCAAAGTTGGTCAAAATCACGATGCGCGCACGCCGGTCTCGGCTACTCTTTAAGTCGTAAGTGATGTGGGACTATATTTCGGCCTAGAAGCTCGAAAAAGTGCGTTCAAAAACTTGTGCTGTGTGAATTTCACTGCAAACCATGGCCATCAGGAGTTAGTTTAGAGTCCCTGGGACTGGAAAATATTCCCCAAGTTCCAGGAAAGCGAGCAGAAGTTGATCAAAATCACGATGCGCGTAACGCGGTCTCGGCTACTGTTTCAGTCTTAAAGTGAAGTATGGCTATATTTCGGCCCACAAGCTGGAAAGTGAACGTTCAAAAAGCTTTGCTGTGTCCATTTCACTGCAAAACAAGGCCATCGGCACTTAGTTTAGCGTCCAAGGGACTGGAAAATATCCCCCAAGTTCCGGGAAATCCACCCGAAGTTTGTCAAAATCACGATGCGCGTAAGGCGGTCTCGGCTACTTTTTCAGTATTAAAGTAAAGTGGGCTATATTTCGGCCCAGAAGCTTGAAGGTGAGCGTTCAAAAAGTTTTGCTGTCTCCATTTCACTGCAAACCAAGGCCATCAAGAGTTAGTTTAGAGTCCCTGAGACTGGAAATTATCCCCCAAGTTCCGGAATATCGACCCGAAGTTGGTCAAAATCACGATGCGCGCACGCCGGTCTCGGCTACTCTTTAAGCCGTAAGTGATGTGGGACTATATTTCGGCCTAAAAGCTCGAAAGTGTGCGTTCAAAAACTTGTGCTGTGTGAATTTCACTGCAAACCATGGCCATCGGGAGTTAGTTTAAGGTCCCCGGGACTGGAAAATATTCCCCAAGTTCCAGGAAAGCGAGCAGAAGCTGATCAAAATCACGATGCGCGAAATGCGGTCTCGGCTACTGTTTCAGTCTTAAAGTGAAGTGTGGCTATATTTCGGCCCACAAGCTCGAAAGTGAGCGTTCAAAAAGTTTTGCTGTCTCCATTTCACTGCAAAACAAGGCCATCACGACTTAGTTTAGCGTCCAAGGGACTGGAAAATGTTCCCCAAGATCCGGGAGATCCACCGGAGGTTTGTCAAAATCACAATGCGCGTAAGGTGGTGTCGGTTACTCTTTAAGTCTTAAAGTAACGTGGGGTTTTATTTCGGCCAGGAAGCTCGAAGGTGAGCGTTCAAAAAGTTTTGCTCTGTCCATTTCACTGCAAACCAAGGCCATCAGGAGTTAGTCCAGAGCTCCTGGGACTGGAAAATATCCCCCATGTTCCGGAATATCGACCCGAAGGTTGTCAAACTCACGATGCGAGGAAGGCGGTCTCCGCTACTCTTTCAGTCTTAAGTGAAGTGAGGCTATATTTCGCCCCAGAATCTCGAAAGTGTGCGTTCAAAAAATTGTGCTGTGTCCATTTCAATGCAATCCAGGGCTATCAGGAATTAGTTTAGAGTCCCCGGGACTGGAAAATATCCCCCAAGTCCCGGGAATTGGAGCCGACGTTGATCAAATTCATGATGCGCGTAACGTGGTCTCGGCTACTGTTTCAGTCTTAAAGTCAAGTGTGCCTATATTTCGGCCCAAAAGCTAGAAAGTGAGCTTTCAAAAAGTTTTGCTGTGTCCATTTCACTTCAAAACAAGGCCATCAGGACTTAGTTTAGCGTCCAAGGGACTGGAAAATATACCCCAAGTTCCGGGAAATCCATTCCAAGTTCGTCAAAATTACGATATACGTAAGGCGGTTTCGGCTACTCTTTCAGTCTTAAAGTAAAGTCGGGCTATATTTCTGTCCAGAAGCTCGAAAGTGAGCGTTATAAAAATTTTGCTGGGTGCATTTCACTGCAAACCAAAGCTATCAAAAGTTAGTTTAGGGTCCCCGGAACTGGAAAATATTCCCCAAGTTCCGGGAAAGCGAGCCGAAGTTGATCAAAATCACGATGATCCCAAAGCGGTCTCGGCTACCCTTTCAGTCTTAAAGTAAAGTGTGGCTATATTTCGGCCCACAAGCTCGAAAGTGAGCGTTCAAAAAGTTTTGCTCTTCTCCATTTCAATGCAAAGCAAGGCGATCAGGAGTTAGTTTAGAGTCCCCGGGACTGGAAAATATCCCCCAAATTCCGAGAAATCGATCCGAAAATGGTCAAAATCACGATGCGCGTAAGGCGATCTCGGCTACTCTTTCAGTCTTAAAGTGAAGTGGGGCTATATTTCGGCCCACAAGCTCCTAAGTGGGCGTTCAAAAAGTTATGCTCTGCGCATTTCAGTGCAAACCAAGGCCATCCGGAGTTAGTTTAGAGTCCCTCGGACTGGAAAATATCCCAAAAGTTGCGTGAAATCGAGCTGAACTTGGTCTAACTCACGATGCGCGTGAGGCGGTCTCGGCTACTATTTCAGTCTGAAAGTGAAGTGGGATTCTATTTCGGCCCAGAAGCTACAAAGAGAGTGTTCAAAAAGCTTTCCTTTGTCCATTTCACTGAGAACCAAGGCCATCAGGAGTTAGTTTAGAGCCCGCAGAAATGGAATATATCCCCCAAGTTCCGGGAAACCGACCCGAAGTTTGTCAAAATCACGATTTGCGGAAAGCGCTCTCGGCTACTCTTTCAGTCATAGAGTAAAGTGGGGTTATATTTCGGTCCAGAAGCTCGAGAGTGAGCGTTCAAAAAGTTTTGCTGTGTCCATTTCACTGAAAACCAAGACAAAGCAAAGCATGGCGATCAGGAGTTAGTTTAGAGTCCCCGGGACTGGAAAATATCCCCCAAGTTCCGGCAAATCGAGCCGAAGTTGGTCAAAATCACGGTGCGCTTAAGGCGGTGTCGGCTACTCCTTCAGTGTTAAAGTGAAGTAGAGCTCTATTTCGGCCCACAAGCTCAAAGCTCAAAAAAAAATTACTGTGTCTATTTCACTGCAAACCAAGGCTATCAGGAGTTAGTTTAGAGTCCCCGGGAGTGGAATGTATTTCCCAAGTTCCGGAAAATCGAGAAGACGTTGGTCAAAATCACGATGCGCGTAAGACCTTCTCGGCTACTCTTTCAGTCTTAAAGTGAAGTGGGGCTATATTTCGGCCAAGAAGCTCAAAAGTGAGCGTTCAAGAAGTTTTGCTGTATCCATTTCAATGCAAACCAAGGCCATCAGGGGTTACTTAAGAGTCTTCGGGACTGGAAAATATCCCCCAAGTTCCGGTAAATCGAGCCGAAGTTGATCAAAATCACGATGTGCGTAAGGTGGTCTCGGCTACTCTTTCAGTCTTAAAGTGAAGTGGGGCAATATTTCGGCCCAGAAGCTCGAAAGTGAGTGTTTAAAAAAACTTGCTCTGTCACTTTCAGTGCAAACCAACGCCATCAGAAGTTAGTTTAGAGTCCCCGGGACTGAAGAATATCCCCCAAGTCCCGGGACATCGAGCCGAAGTTGATCAAATTCATGATGCGCGTAACGTGGTCTCGGCTACTGTGTCAGTCCTAAAGTGAACTGTGGCTATATTTCGGCCCACAAGCTAGAAAGTGAGCGTTCAAAAAGTTTTGTTGTGTCCATTTTACTTCAAAACAAGGCCATCAGGACTTAGTTTAGCGTCCAAGGGACTGCAAAATATCCCCCAAGTTCCGGGAAATCCATTCGAAGTTCGTCAAAATTACGATGCGCGTAAGGCGGTCTCATCTACTCTTTCAGTCTTCAAGTAAAGTGGGGCTATATTTCTGCCCAGAAGCTCCAAAGTTGTGCTCTGTCCATTTCACTGAAAACCAAGGCCATCAGCAGTTACTTTAGAGTCCCTTTGACTGGAATATATCCCCCAAGTTTCGGGAAATAAACGCGAAATTGGTCAAAATCACGATTCGCTCAAGACGGTCTCGCCTACTCTTTCAGTCTTAAAGTAAAATGGGGCTCTATTTCGGCCCAGAAGCTCGAGAGTGAGCGTTCAAAAGCTTTCGCTGTGTCCATTTCACTGCAAACCAAGACAAGCAGGAGTTAGTTGAGAGTCCCCGAGACTGGAAAATATCCCCCAAGTTCCGGGAAATCGACACGATGTTTGTCAAAATCACGATGCGCGTAAGGCGGTTTCGCCTACTTTTTCAGTGTTAAAGTAACGGGGGGCTATATTTTGGCCCAGAAGGTCGAAATTGAGCGTTCAAAAAGTTTTGCTTTGTCCATTTTACTGCAAACCAAGGCCATCAGGAATTAGTTTAGATTCCACAGAACTGGAATATATCCCCTTAGTTCCGGCAAATCAACCCGAAGTTGCTCAAAATCACGATGCACGTAAGGCGGTCTCGGCTACTCTTTCAGTCTTCAAGTGCAGTGGGGTTCTATTTCGGTCCACAAGCTCGAGAGTATGCGTTCAAAAACTTTTTTCTGTTTCCGTTTGACTGCAAACCAAGACCAGCACGAATTAGTTTAGAGTCCCCGGGACTGCAAAATATTTCGCAAGTTCCGGGAAATGGAGCCGAAGTTGCTCAAAATCACGATGCGCGAAACGTGGTGTCGGCTACTGTGTCAGTCTTAAAGTGAAGTATGGCTATATTTCGGATCACAAGCTGGAAAGTGAGCGTTCAAAAAGCTTTGCTGTGTCCATTTCACTGCAAAAGAAGGCCATCGGCACCTAGTTTAGCGTCCAAGGGACTGGAAAATATCCCCCAAGTTCCGGGAAATCCACCCGAAGTTTGTCAAAATCACGATGCGCCTAAGGCGGTCTCGGCTACTTTTTCAGTATTAAAGTAAAGTGGGCTATATTTCGGCCCAGAAGCTTGAAGTTGAGCGTTCAAAAAGTTTTCCTGTCTCCATTTCACTGCAAACCAAGGCCATCAAGAGTTAGTTTAGAGTCCCTGAGACTGGAAATTATCCCCCAAGTTCCGGAATATCGACCCGAAGTTGGTCAAAATCACGATGCGCGCACGGCGGTCTCGGCTACTGTTTCAGTCTTAAAGTGAAGTGTGGCTATATTAAGGGCCACAAGCTCGAAAGTGAGCCTTCAAAAAGTTTTGCTGCGTCCATTTCACTGCAAACCATGGCCATCAGGAGTTAGTATAGAGTCCGCGGGACTGGAAAATATTCTCCAACTTTCAGGAAATGGTGCCGAAGATGATGAAAATTACGATGCGCGTAACGGGCTCTCGGCTATTCTTTCAGTCTTAAATTTAAGTATGGCTATATTTCGGCCCTGAAGCTGGAAGGTGAGCGTTCAGAATGTTTTGCTGCGTTCATTAAACTGCAAACCAAGGTCATCGGGAGTTAGTTTAGCGTCCCCGGGACTTTAAATTATTCGCCAACTTCGGGGAAATCGAGTAAAAGTGGCGAAAAATCACGATGCGCGTAAGGCGGTCTCGGCTACTCTTTCAGTCTTAAAATTAAGGGGGGCTATATTTCGACCTAGAAGTTCGAGACCGGGCGTGCGCTAATTTTACCTGTGTCCATTTCACTGACATCTTATGCCATCAGGAGTTAGTTTAGAGTCCTTGGGACTGGAAAATATTTCCCAAATTCTGGCAGATCGAGCCAAAGTCGCTCAAAATCACGATGCGCGTAAGGCGGTCTCGGCTACTCTTTCAGTCTTAAAATGAAGTGGGGCTATATTTCGGCCGACAAGCTCAACACCGAGCGTGCGCTCCTTTTGCCTGTGTACATATCACTGAAAACTAAGCTCATCAGGAGTTAGCATAGAGTCCTCGGGACTGGAAAATATTCCCCGAATTTCGGCAAATCGAGCCAAAGATGCTCAAAATCACGATGCGCGTAAGGCGGTCTCGGCTACTCGTTTACTCCGAAAATGAAGTGGGGCTATATTTCGGTTCTACAAGCTCGACACCGAGCGTGGTCTCCTTTTATCTGTGTCCATTTCACTAAGAACTAAGTCCATCAGGAGATAGTTTAGAATCCTCGAGACTGGAAGCTGTCCTCCAAGTTTCGGCAAATTGAGCCATACTTTCTTAAAATTACGATAAGCGTACGGCAGTTTCGTTTACTCTTTCAGTCTTAAAATGAACTGGGGCTACATTTCCGCCTAGAAGCTCGACACCGAGCGTGCGCTCCTTATACCTGTGACCATTTGACTAAAAACTAAGGCCATCAAGAGTTAGGGCAGAGTCCGCGGGACTGGAAAATACCCCCCTAAGTTTTGGCAGATCGAGCCATAGTGGCTAAAAATTTCGATGCGCTTAAGGCGGTTTCGTGTACACTTTCAGTCTTAAAATAAAGTGGGGCTATATTTCGGCCTACAACCTGGAAACCTAGCGTGCGCCCCTTTTAGCTGTGTCCATTTCACTAAAAACCAAGGCATTCAGGAGTTAGTTTAGAGCTTCCGGGAGTGGAAAATATCCCCCAAGTCCCAGGAAATCAAGCCGAAGTTCGACAAAATTACCATGCGCGTAAGGCGGTCCCGGCTACTCTTTCACTCTTAAAGTGAAGTGGGGCTATGCTTCGGCCCAGAAGCTCAAACGTGAGCGTTCAAAAAGTTGTG
The DNA here is from genome assembly GCF_042242905.1 of Orbicella faveolata. Lineage (NCBI taxonomy): Eukaryota > Metazoa > Cnidaria > Anthozoa > Scleractinia > Merulinidae > Orbicella > Orbicella faveolata. The sequence continues at coordinate 35,258,243 of NW_028301539.1, forward strand.
CTGTGTCCATTTCACTGCAAACCAAGGCAATCAGGAGTTAGTTTAGAGTCCCCGGTACCGGAAAATATCCCCTTTTTCCCGGGATATCGTGCCAAAGTTGGTCAAAATCACGATGCCCGTAAGGCGGTCCCGGTTACTCTTTCATTCTTAAAGTGAACTGGGGCTATATTTCCGCCCACAAGCTGGAAATTGAGCGTTCAAAAAGTTGTGCTGTGTCCATTTCACTCCAGAGCAAGGCATCAGGAGTTACTTAGAGTCCGCGGGACTGGAAAATATCCCCCAAGTTCCGGGAAATTGAGCCGAAGGTGGTCAAAATTACGATGGGCGTAAGGCGGTCTCGGCTACTCTTTCGCTCTTAAAGTGAAGTGGAGCTATATTTCGGCCCAGAAGCTCAAAACTGAGCGTTCAAAAAGTTTTGCTGTGTCCATTTTACTGCAGAGCAAGGAGGTCGGGGTTCAGTTTAGAGTCCCCGGGACTGGAAAATATCCCCTAAGTTCCGGGAAATTTAACCGAAGTTGGTCAAAATCACGACGCGCGTACGGCGGTCTCGGCTACTCGTTTAGTCTTAAAGTGAAGTGGGGCATTATTTCGGCCCAGAAGCTCGAAACTGAGTGTTTCGAAAGTTTTCCTGTGTCCATTTCACTGCAAAACAAGGCCATCACGACTTAGTTTAGCGTCCAAGGGACTGGAAATATCCCCCAAGTTACGGGAAATCCACCCAAAGTTAGTCAAAATCACGATGCGCTTAAGGGGGTCTCGGCTACTCTTTCAGTCTTAAGGTAAAGTGGGCTTAGATTTAACTCCAGAAGCTCGAAAGTAAGGGTTCAAAAATTTTTGTCTCTATTTCACTCACATCTTAGAATATCAGGAGTGAGTTTAGAGACTTTGGGACTGGAAAATATCTCCTAAGTTTCGCCAGATCGAGCCGAAGATCCTCAAAATCACAATGCGCGTAAGGCGCTCCCGCCTACTCTTTCAGTCTTAAAAAGAAGTAGGGCTCTATTTCGGCCAGCAAGCTCGAAAGTGCGCGTTCAAAAAGTGTTCCTGTGTCCATTTCACTGGAAACCAAGGCCATCAGGAGTTAGTTTAGAGTCCCCGGGACTGGAAAATATCCCCCTATTTGCGGGAAATTCAGCCTAAGTATCCCAAAACCACGATGCGCGTAAGGCGGTCTCCGCTACTCTTTCAGTCTTAAAGTGAACTTGGGCTATATTTCGACCCATAAGCTCGACAGTGAGCGTTCAAAAAGTTTTGCTGTGTCCATTTAACTGCAAACTAAGGCCATCGGAAGTTAGTTTAGCTTCCCCGGAAATTGAAAATATTCGCCAACTTCCGGGAAATCGAGCCGAAGTTGGTGAAAATTACGATGCGCGTACGCCGGTCTCGGCTACTCTTTCAGTCTTAAAGTGAAGTAGGGCTATATTTCGGCCGAGAAGCTCGAAAGTGAGCGTTCAAAAAAATGTTTTGTGTCCATTTCTCTGCAACCCAAGGCCATCAGCAGTTAGTTTATAGTCCCCGGGACTGGAATATATCCCCGAACTTCCGGGAAATCGAACGGAAGTTGGTCAAAATCACGATGCGCGTAAGACGGTCTCGGCTACTCTTTCAGTCTTAAAGTAAAGTGGGGCTATATTTCGGCCCAGAAGTTCGAAAGTGACCCTTTAAAAAGTTACGCTTTCTGCATTTAACTGCAAACCAAGGCCATCAGGAGTTAGTTTAAAGTCCCCCCGAAAATACCCCCCAAGTTCCGGGAAATCGAGCTGAACTTGGTCAAAATCACGATGCTTGTAAGGCGGTCTTGGCTACTATTTTAGTCTTAAAGTGAAGTACGGTTGTATTTCGGCCCAGAAGCTCGACACTGAGCGTTCAAACAGTTTTCCTACGTCCATTTCTCTGCAAACCAAGGCCATCAGGAGTTGGTTTACAGTCCTCGGGACTGGAAAATATCGCCCAAGTTCGGGGAAATCGAGCCGAATTTTGTCAAAATCACGATCCGCGTAAGGCGGTCTCGGCTACTCTTTCATTCTTAAAGTGAGCTGGGGCTATATTTCGGTGGAGAAGCTAGAAAGTGAAAGTTCAAAAAGTTTTGCTGTGTTCATTTCACTGCAAACCAAGGCCATCAGGAGTTAGTTTAGACTCCTCGGGACTGGAAAATATCGCCCAAGTTCGGGCAAAACGAGCCGAATTTTGTCAAAATCACGATGCGCGTAAGGCGGTCTCGGCTACTCTTTCATTCTTAAAGTGAACTGGGGCTATATTTCGGCCCAGAAGCTAGAAAGTGAAAGTTCAAAAAGTTTTGCTGTGTCCATTTCACCGCAAACCAAGCCACATCAGCAGATTGTTTACAGTTTCCGTGGCATCAAAATATCCCCCAAGTCCCGGGAAATCGAGCCGAAATTGGTCAAAATCACGATGCGCGTAAAGCAGTCTCCGCTACTCTTTTAGTCTTAAAGTGACGTGGCGGTATATTTCGGCCGAGAAGCTCGAAAGTGAGCGTTCAAAAAGTTTACCTCTCTGAATTTCACTGAAAACCAAGGCCATCATGAGTTAGTTTAGAGTCCTCGGGACTGGAAAATATCTTTTAAGTTCTGGCAACTCAAGCCGAAGCTGGTCAAAATCACGATGCGTCTAAGAAGGCCTCGGCTATTCTTTCAGTCTTAAAGTGAAGTGGGGCTCTATTTCGGCCCAGAAGCTCCAAAGTGAGCGCTGCCAAAAATTTGCTGTGTCCATTTCACTGCAAACCAAGGCCATCAGGAGTTAGTTTAGAGTCCCCGGGACTGCAATATATTTCCCAAGTTCCGGAAAATCGAGAAGACGTTGGTCAAAATCACGATGCGCGCGAGACGGTCTTGGCTAGTCTTTCAGTCTTAAAGTGAAGTGGGGCTATATTTCGGCCCAGAAGCTCAAAAGTGAGCGTTGAAAAAGTTTTGCTGTATCCATTTCAATGCAAACGAAGGCCATCAGAGGTTACTTAAGAGTCTACGGGACTGGAAAATATCCCCCAAATTCAGGGAAATTTAGCCGAAGTTGGTCAAAATCACGGTGCGCGTTAGGTGGTCTCGCTTACTGTTTCAGTCTTAAAGTGAAGTGAGGCTTTATTCCTGCCCAGGAGCTTGAAAGTGAGCATTCAAAAAGTTTCCCTGTGTTTATTTCACTGCAAACCAAAGCCATCAGGAGCTAGTTTAGAGTCCCCGGGACTGGAAAATATCCCCCAACTTCCGGGATATTGAGCCCGAAGTTGGTCAAAATCACGATTTGCGTAAGGTAGTCTCGGCTACTCTTTCAGTCTTAAAGTGAAGTGGTGCTATATTTCGGGCCAAAAGCCCGAAAGTGAGCGTTCGAAAAGTTTTGCTGTGTTCATTTCACTTCAAACCAAGGCCATCAGGACCTAGTTTAGCGTCCCCGGGACATGAAAATATGCCCTAAGGTCCGGGAAATTGAGCCAAGGTTGGTCAAAATCACGATGCTCCTAAAGTGGTCTTAGCTACTCTTTCTGTCTTAAAGTGAAGTGGGGCTCTATTTCGTGCCAGAAGCCCGAAAGTGAGCGTTCAAAAAGTTTTGCTGTGTCCATTTCACTGTAAACCAAGGCCATCAGGGGTTAGTTTAGAGTCCCCGGGTCTCAAAAATATTGCCCAATTTCCGGGGAATCGAGCCGAAGTTGATAAAAATCACGATGCGCGACATGCGGTATCGGCTACTGTTTCAGTCTTAAAGTGAAGTGGGGCTATATTTCGGCCCAGAAGCCCGAAAGTCAGCATTGAAAAAGTTTTGCTGTGTTCTTTGACTGAGAAACAAGGCCATCACCAGTTAGTTTAGCGTCCCTGGGACTGGAAAATATTCCCCAAGTTCCGGTAACTCGAGCTGAAGTTGGTCAAAATCACGATGCTCCCAAAACGGTCTCGGCTACCCTTTCAGTCTTAAAAAGAAGTGGGGCTATATTTCTGTCCAGAAGCTCGAAAGTGAGCGTTCAAAAAGTTTTGCTGTGTGCATTTCACTGCAAACCAAAGCTATCAAAAGTTAGTTTAGGGTCCCCGGGACTGGAAAATATTCCCCAAGTTTCGGGAAAGCGAGCCGAAGTTGATCAAAATCACGATGCGCGAAATGCGGTCTCGGCTACTGTTTCAGTCTTAAAGTAAAGTGTGGCTATATTTCGGCCCACAAACTCGAAAGTGAGCGTTCAAAAAGTTTTGCTGTGTCCATTTCACTGAAAAACAAGGCCATCAGGACTTAGTTTAGCGTCCAAGGGACTGGAAAATGTTCCCCAAGTTCCGGGAGATCCACCCGAAGTTTGTCAAAATCACAATGCGCGTAAGGTGGTCTCGGTTACTCTTTAAGTCTTAAAGTAAAGTGGCGCTTTATTTCGGCCAGGAAGCTCGAAAGTGAGCGTTCAAAAAGTTTTTGTCTGTCCATTTCAATGCAAACCAAGGCGTTCAGGAGTTAGTTTAGAGTCCCCGGGACCGGAAAATATCCCCCAAGTTCCGAGAAATCGATCCGAAAATGGTCAAAATCACGATGCGCGTAAGACGATCTCGGCTACTGTTTCAATCTTAAAGTGAAGTGGGGCTATATTTTGGCCCCGAAGCTGCAAAGTGGGCGTTCAAAAAGTTATGATCTGCGCATGTCAGTGCAAACCAAGGCCATCCGGAGTTAGTTTAGAGTCCCCCGGACTGGAAAATATCCCAAAAGTTGCGTGAAATCCAGCTGAACTTGGTCTAACTCACGATGCGCGTGAGGCGGTCTCGGCTACTATTTCAGTCTGAAAGTGAAGTGGGATTCTATCTCGGCCCTGAAGATACAAAGAGAGTGTTCAAAAAGCTTTCCTTTGTCCATTTCACTGAAAACCAAGGCCATCACGAGTTAGTTTAGAGCCCGCGGAAATGGATTATATCCCCCAAGTTCCGGGACACCGACCCGGAGTTGGTCAAAATCACGATTATCGCAAGACGGTCTCGGCTACTCTTTCAGTGTTAAAGTAAAGTGGGGCTATATTTCGGTCCAGAAGCTCGAGAGTGAGCGTTCAAAAAGTTTTCCTGTCTCCATTTCACTGCAAACCAAGGCCATCAAGAGTTAGTTTAGAGTCCCTGAGACTGGAAATTATCCCCCAAGTTCCGGAATATCGACCCGAAGTTGGTCAAAATCACGATGCGCGCACGCCGGTCTCGGCTACTGTTTCAGTCTTAAAGTGAAGTGGGGCTATATTTCGGCCCAGAAGCTCAAAAGTGAGCGTTCAAAAAGTTTTGCTGTATCCATTTCAATGCAAACCAAGGCCATCAGGGGTTACTTAAGAGTCCTCTGGACTGGAAAATATCCCACAAGTTTCGGTAAATCGAGCCGAAGTTGGTCAAAATCACGATGTGCGTAAGGTGGTCTCGGCTACTCTTTCAGTCTTAAAGTCAAGTGGGGCAATATTTCGGCCCAGAAGCTCGAAAGTGAGTGTTTAAAAAGTTTTGCTCTGTCACTTTCAGTGCAAACCAACGCCATCAGAAGTTAGTTTAGAGTCCCCGGGACTGGAGAATATCCCCCAAGTCCCGGGACATCGAGCGGAAGTTGATCAAATTCATGATGCGCGTAACGTGGTCTCGGCTATTGTGTCAGTCCTAAAGTGAACTGTGGCTATATTTCGGCCCACAAGCTAGAAAGTGAGCGTTCAAAAAGTTTTGTTGTGTCCATTTTACTTCAAAACAAGGCCATCAGGACTTAGTTTAGCGTACAAGGGACTGCAAAATATCCTCCAAGTTCCGGGAAATCCACTCGAAGTTCGTCAAAATTACGATGCGCGTAAGGCGGTCTCATCTACTCTTTCAGGCTTAAAGTAAAGTGGGGCTATATTTTTGCCCAGAAGCTCCAAAGTTGTGCTCTGTCCATTTCACTGAAAACCAAGGCCATCAGCAGTTACTTTAGAGTCCCTTTGACTGGAATATATCCCCCAAGTTTCGGGAAATAAACGCGAAATTGGTCAAAATCACGATTCGCTCAAGACGGTCTCGCCTACTCTTTCAGTCTTAAAGTAAAATGGGGCTCTATTTCGGCCCAGAAGCTCGAGAGTGAGCGTTCAAAAACTTTCGCTGTGTCCATTTCACTGCAAACCAAGACAAGCAGGAGTTAGTTGATAGTCCCCGGGACTGGAAACTATCCCCCAAGTTCCGGGAAATCAACCCGAAGTTTGTCAAAATCACGATGCGCGTAAGGCGGTCTCGGCTACTCTTTTAGTGTCAAAGTAATGGGGGGCTATATGTTGGCCCAGAAGTTCGAAATTGAGCGTTCAAAAAGTTTTGCTTTGTCCATTTTACTGCAAACCAAGGCCATCAGGAATTAGTTTAGAGTCCTCAGAACTGGAATATATTCCCTTAGTTCCGGCAAATCCAGCCGAAGTTGCTCAAAATCACCATGCACATAAGACAGTCTCGGCTACTCTTTCAGTCTTCAAGTGAAGTGGGATTCTATTTAGGTCCAGAAGGTCGAAAGTATGCGTTCAAAAACTTTTTCTGTTTCCGTTTCACTGCAAACCAAGACCAGCACGAGTTAGTTTAGAGTCCCCGGGACTGGAAAATATTTCGCAAGTTCCGGGAAATTGAGCCGAAGTTGATCAAAATCACGATGCGCAAAACGTGGTCTCGGCTACTGTGTCAGTCTCAAAGTGAACTATGGCTAAATTTCGGCCCACAAGCTCGAAAGTGAGCGTTCAAAAAGCTTTGCTGGATCCATTTCACTGCAAAACAAGGCCATCGGCACCTAGTTTAGCGTCCGAGGGACTGGAAAATATCCCCCAAGTTCCGGGAAATCCACCCGAAGTTTGTCAAAATCACAATGCGCGTAAGGCGGTCTCGGCTACTTTTTCAGTATTAAAGTAAAGTGGGCTATATTTCGGCCCAGAAGCTTGAAGGTGAGCGTTCAAAAAGTTTTGCTGTCTCCATTTCACTGCAAACCAAGGCCATCAAGAGTTAGTTTAGAGTCGCTGGGACTGGAAAGTATCCCCCAAGTTCCGGAATATCGACCCGAAGTTGGTCAAAATCACGATGCCCGCACGCCGGTCTCGGCTACTCTTTAAGTCGTAAGTGATGTGGGACTATATTTCGGCCTAGAAGCTCGAAAGTGTGCGTTCAAAAACTTGTGCTGTGTGAATTTCATTGCAAACCATGGCCATCAGGAGTTAGTTTAGAGTCCCCGGGACTGGAAAATATTCCCCAAGTTCCAGGAAAGCGAGCAGAAGTTGATCAAAATCACGATGCGCGTAACGCGGTCTCGGCTACTGTTTCAGTCTTAAAGTGAAGTGTGGCTATATTAAGGCCCACAAGCTCGAAAGTAAGCGTTCAAAAAGTTTTGCTGTGTCCATTTCACTGCAAACCAAGGCAATCAGGAGTTATTATAGAGTCCCCGGGACTGGAAAATATTCTCCAAGTTCCAGGAAATGGCGCCGAAGATGATGAAAATTACGATGCGCGTAACGGGCTCTCGGCTATTCTTTCAGTCTTAAATTTAAGTATGGCTATATTTCGGCCCTGAAGCTCGAAGGTGAGCGTTCAGAATGTTTTGCTGTGTTCATTAAACTGCAAACCAAGGTCATCGGGAGTTAGTTTAGCGTCCCCGGGACTTTAAATTATTCGCCAACTTCCGGGAAATCGAGCAAAAGTGGCCCAAAATCACGATGCGCGTAAGGTGGTCTCGGCTACTCTTTCAGTCTTAAAATTAAGGGGGGCTATATTTCGACCTAGAAGCTCGAGACCGGGCGTGCGCTAATTTTACCTGTGTCCATTTCACTGACATCTTAGGCCATCAGGAGTTAGTTTAGAGTCCTTGGGACTGGAAAATATTTCCCAAATTCTGGCAGATCGAGCCAAAGTTGCTCAAAATCACGATGCGCGTAAGGCGGTCTCGGCTACTCTTTTAGTCTTAAAATGAAGTGGGGCTATATTTCGGCCGACAAGCTCAACACCGAGCGTGCGCTCCTTTTGCCTGTGTACATATCACTGAAAACTAAGCTCATCAGGAGTTAGCATAGAGTCCTCGGGACTGGAGAATATTGCCCGCATTCCGGCAAATCGAGCCAAAGATGCTCAAAATCACGATGCGCGTAAGGCGGTCTCGGCTACTCGTTTACTCCGAAAATGAAGTGGGGCTATATTTCGGTTCTACAAGCTCGACACCGAGCGTGCTCTCCTTTTACCTGTGTCCATTTCCCTAGGAACTAAGTCCATCAGGAGATAGTTTAGAATCCTCGAGACTGGAAGCTGTCCTCCAAGTTTCGGCAAATTGAGCCATACTTTCTTAAAATTACGAGAAGCGTACGGCAGTTTCGTTTACTCTTTCAGTCTTAAAATGAACTGGGGCTACATTTCGGCCTAGAAGCTCGACACCGAGCGTGCGCTCCTTATACCTGTAACCATTTAACTGAAAACTAAGGCCATCAAGAGTTAGGGTAGAGTCCCCGGGACTGGAAAATATCCTCCAAGTTTTGGCAGATTGAGCCATAGTGGCTAAAAATTTCGATGCGCTTAAGGCGGTTTCGTGTACACTTTCAGTCTTAAAATAAAGTGGTGCTATATTTCGGCCTACAACCTGGAAACCTAGCGTGCGCCCCTTTTACCTGTGTCCATTTGACTAAAAACCAAGGCAGTCAGGAGTTAGTTTAGAGCTTCCGGGAGTGGAAAATATCCCCCAAGTCCCAGGAAATCAAGCCGAAGTTCGACAAAATTACCATGCGCGTAAGGCGGTCCCAGCTACTCTTTCAGTCTTAAAGTGAAGTGGGGCTATATTCCGGCCCAGAAATTCGAAAGTGAACGTTCAAAGAGTTTGGCTGTGTCCATTTCACTGAAAACCAAGGCCACCAGGAATTAGTTTAGAGTGCCCGGGACTGGAAAATATCCCAAAAGTTGCGTGAAATCGAGCTGAACTTGGTCTAACCCAAGTTCCGGGAAATCGAGCCGAAGTAGCCCAAAATCACGATGCGCGTAAGGCGGTCTCGGCTAGTCTTTCAGTCTTAAAGTAAAGTAGGGCTATGCTTCGGCCGAGAAGCTCAAAAGGGAGCGTTCAAAAAGTTGTGCTGCGTCCATTTCACTGCAAACCAACCAGGAGTTAGTTTAGAGTCCCTGGTACCGGAAAATATATCCCATTTCCCGGGAAATTGAGCCAAAGTTGGTCAAAATCGCGATGCGCGTAAGGCGGTCCCGGTTACTCTTTCATTCTTAAAGTGAACTGGGGCAATATTTCCGCCCAGAAGGTTGAAAGTGAGTGTTCAAAAAGTTGTGCTGTGTCCATTTCAATTCAGAGCAACGCCATTAGGAGTTACTTTAGAGTCCGCGGGACTGGAAAATATCCCCCAAGTTCCGGGAAATCGAGCCGAAGTTGGTCAAAATTACGATGGGCGTAAGGCGGTCTCGGCTACTATTTCAGTCTTAAAGTGAAATACGGTTGCATTTCGGCTTAGAAGCTCGAAACTGAGCGTTCAAAAGGTTTTCCTGCGTCCATTTCACTGCAAACCAAGGCCAGCAGGAGTTGGTTTAGAGTCCCCGGGACTTTAAAATATCGCCCAAGTTCGGGGAAATCGAGCCGAATTTTGTCAAAATCACGATGCGCGTAAGGCGGTCTCGGTTACTCTTTCATTCTTAAAGTGAACTGGGGCAATATTTCCGCCTAGAAGCTCGAAAGTGAGCGTTCAAAAAGTAGTGCTGTGTCCATTTCACTCCAGAGCAAGGCCATCAGGAGTTACTTTAGAGTCCGCGGGACTGGAAAATATCCCCCAAGTTCCGGGAAATCGAGCCAAAGTTGGTCAAAATTACGATGGGCGTAAGGCGGTCTCGGCTACTCTTTCACTCTTAAAGAGAAGTGGAGCTATATTTCGGCCCAGAAGCTCAAAAGTGAGCGTTCGAAAAGTTTTGTTGTGTCCATTTTACTGCAGACCAAGGACGTCGGGGGTCAGTTTAGAGTTCCCGGGACTGGAAAATATCTCCCAAGTTCTGGGAAATTTAACCGAAGTTGGTCAAAATCACGACGCGCGCACGGCGGTCTCTGCTACTCTCTCAGTCTTAAAGTGAAGTGGGGCATTATTTCGGCCCAGAATCTCGAAACTGAGTGTTTCAAAAGTTTTGCTGTGTCCATTTCACTGCAGAACAAGGCCATCACGACTTAGTTTAGCGTCCAACGGACTGGAAATATCCCCCAAGTTACGGGAAATCCACCCAAAGTTAGTCAAAATCACGATGCGCTTAAGGGGGTCTCGGCTACTCTTTCAGTCTTAAGGTAAAGTGGGCTTAGATTTAACTCCAGAAGCTCGAAAGTAAGGGTTCAAAAATTTTTGTCTCTATTTCACTCACATCTTAGAATATCAGGAGTGAGTTTAGAGACTTTGGGACTGGAAAATATCTCCCAAGTTTCGCCAGATCGAGCCGAAGATCCTCAAAATCACAATGCGCGTAAGGCGCTCCCGCCTACTCTTTCAGTCTTAAAAAGAAGTAGGGCTATATTTCGGCCAGCAAGTTCGAAAGTGCGCGTTCAAAAAGTGTTCCTGTGTCCATTTCACTGGAAACCAAGGCCATCAGGAGTTAGTTTAGAGTCCCCGGGACTTCAAAATAATCCCCTATTTCCGGGAAATCGAGCCGAAGTATCCCAAAATCACGATGCGCGTAGGGCGGTCTCGGCTACTCTTTCATTCTTACAGTGAACTTGGGCTATATTTCGACCCATAAGCTCGAAAGTGAGCGTTCAAAAAGTTTTGCTGTGTCCATTTGACTGCAAACTAAGGCAATCGGAAGTTAGTTTAGCTTCCCCGGGAATTGAAAATATTTGCCAACTTTCGGGAAATCGAGCCGAAGTTGGTCGAAATTACGATGCGCGTAAGGGGGTCTCGGCTACTCTTCCAGTCTTTAAGTTAAATAGGGCTATATTTCGGCCGAGAAGCTGGAAAGTGAGCGTTCAAAAAAATGTGCTGTGTCCATTTCACTGCAAACCAAGGCCATCACTAGTTAGTTTAGAGTCCCCGGGACTGAAATATATCCTCGAAGTTCCGGGAAATCGAACGGAAGTTGGTCAAAATCACGATGCGCCTAAGACGGTCTCGGCTACTCTTTCAGTCTTAAAGTAAAGTGGGGCTATATTTCGGCCAAGAAGCTCGAAAGTGACCCTTTAAAAAGTTGCGCTTTCTGCATTTAACTGCAAACCAAGGCCATCAGGAGTTAGTTTAAAGTCCCCCGGACTGGAAAATATCCCCCAAGTTCCGGGAAATCGAGCTGAACTTGGTCAAAATCACGATGCTCGTAAGGCGGTCTCGGCTACTATTTCAGTCTTAAAGTGAAGTACGGTTGTATTTCGGCCCAGAAGCTCGAAACGGAGCGTTCAAAAAGTTTTCCTGCGTCTATTTCACTGCAAACCAAGGCCAGCAGGAGTTAGTTTAGAGTCCCCGGGACTTGAAAATATCGCCAAAATTCTAGAAAACCGACCGGAAGTTGCCCAAAATCACGATGCGCGTAAGGCGGTCTCGGTTACTCTTTCAGTCTTAAAGTGAAGTTGGGCTATATTTCATCCCTGAAGCTCGAAAATAAGGCTTCAAAAAGTGTTACTGTGTTCATTTCACTGCAAACCAAGGCCATCAGGAGTTAGTTTACACTCCTCGGGACTGGAAAATATCGCCCAAGTTCGGGCAAATCGAGCCGAATTTTGTCAAAATCACTATGCGTGTAAGGCGGTCTCGGCTACTCTTTCAGTCTTAAAGTGAAGGTTGGCTATATTTCATACCAGAAACTCGAAATAAGGCTTTAAAAAGTGTTACTGTGTTCATTTCACTGCAAACCAAGGCCATCAGGAGTTAGTTTACACTCCTCGGGACTGGAAAATATCGCCCAAGTTCGGGCAAATCGAGCCGAATTTTCTCAAAATCACTATGCGTGTAAGGCGGTCTCGGCTACTCTTTCAGTCTTAAAGTGAAGGTTGGCTATATTTCATACCAGAAACTCGAAAATAAGGCTTCAAAAAGTGTTACTGTGTTCATTTCACTGCAAACCAAGGCCATCAGGAGTTAGTTTACACTCCTCGGGACTGGAAAATATCGCCCAAGTTCGGGCAAATCGAGCCGAATTTTCTCAAAATCACGTTTCGCGTAACGCGGTCTCGGCTACTCTTTCATTCTTAAAGTGAACTGGGGCTATATTTCGGCCGAGAAGCTAGAAAGTGAAAGTTCAAAAAGTTTTCCTGCGTCCATTTCACTGCAAACCAAGGCCATCAGGAGTTAGTTTACACACCTCGGGACTGGAAAATATCGCCCAAGTTCGGGCAAATCGAGCCGAATTTTGTCAAAATCACTATGCGCGTAAGGCGGTCTCGGCTACTCTTTCATTCTTAAAGTGAACTGGGGCTATATTTCGGTCGAGAAGCTAGAGAGTGAAAGTTCAAAAAGTTTTGCTGTGTTCATTTCACTGGAAACCAAGGCCATCAGGAATTAGTTTCTACTCCTCGGGACTGGAAAATATCGCCCAAGCTCGGGGAAATCGAGCCGAATTTTGTCAAAACTACGATGCGCGTAAGGTGGTCTCGGCTACTCTTTCATTCTTAAAGTGAACTGGGGCTATATTTCGGCCCAGAAGCTAGAAAGTGATAGTTCAAAGAGTTTTGCTGTGTCCATTTCACCGCAAACCAAGCCACATCAGCAGATTGTTTACAGTGTCCGGGACATCAAAATATTCCCCAAGTCCCGGGAAATCGAGCCGAAGTTTCTCAAAATCACGATGCGCGTAAAGCAGTCTCGGCTACTCTTTTAGTCTTAAAGTGACGTGGCGGTATATTTCGGCCCTGAAGCTCGAAAGTGAGCATTCAAAAAGTCTTGCTCTCTCAATTGAACTGAAAACCAAGGCCGTCATGAGTTAGTTTAGAGTCCACGGGACTGGAAAATATCCCTTAAGTTCTGGCAACTCAATGCGAAGTTGGTCAAAATCACGATGCGTCTAAGGCGGTCTCGGCTACTCTTTCAGTCTTAAAGTGAAGTGGGGCTATCTTTCGGCCCAGAATTTCGAAAGTAAGCGTTCAAAAAAATTTGCTGTGTCCATTTCACTGCAGACCAACGCCATCAGGGGTTAGTTTAGAGTCCTTGGGACTTGAATATATCCCCGAAGTTTCGGGAAATCGAGCCGAAGTTGGTCAAAATCACGATTTGGGTAAGGTAGTCTCGGCTACTATTTCAGTCTTAAAGTGAAGTGGGGCTATATTTCGGGCCAGAAGCCCGAAAGTGAGCGTTCGGAAAGTTTTGCTGTGTTCATTTCACTGCAAACCAAGGCCATCAGGAGTTAGTTTAGCGTCCCCGGGACAAGAAAATATGCCCCAAGGTCCGGGAAATTGAGCCGAGGTTGGTCAAAATCACGATGCCCCTAAAGTGGTCTCGGCTACTCTTTTTGTCTTAAAGTGAAGTGGGGCTATATTTCGGGCCAGAAGCCCGAAAGTGAGCGTTCGAAAAGTTTTGCTGTGTGCATTTCACTGCAAACCAAGGCCATCAGGAGTTAGTTTAGCGTCCCCGGGACAAGAAAATATGCCCCAAGGTCCGGGAAATTGAGCCGAGGTTGGTCAAAATCACGATCCCCCTAAAGTGGTCTCGGCTACTCTTTTTGTCTTAAAGTGAAGTGGGGCTATATTTCGAGCCAGAAGCCCGAAAGTGAGCGTTCAAAAAGTTTTGCTGTGTCCATTTCACTGCAAACCAAGGCCATCAGGGGTTAGTTTAGAGTCCCCGGGACTGAAAAATATTGCCCAAGTTTCGGGGAATCGAATCGAAAATGATCAAAATCACGATGCGCGAAATGCGGTATCGGCTACTGTTTCAGTCTTAAAGTGAAGTGGGGCTATATTTCGGCCCAGAAGCTCGAAAGTGAGCGTTCAATAAGTTTTGCTGTGTTCTTTGACTTAAAAACAAGGCCATCACGAGTTAGTTTAGCGTCCCTGGGACTGGAAAATATTCCCTAAGTTCCGGTAAATCAAGCTGAAGTTGGTCAAAATCACGATGCTCCTAAAACGGTCTCGGCTACCCTTTCAGTCTTAAAGTGAAGTGGGGCTATATTTCTGTCCAGAAGCTCGAAAGTGAGCGTTCAAAAAGTTTTGCTGTGTGCATTTCACTGCAAACCAAAGCTATCAAAAGTTAGTTTAGGGTTCCCGGGACTGGAAAATATTCCCCAAGTTCCGGGAAAGCGAACCGAATTTGATCAAAATCACGATGCGCGAAATGCGGTCTCGGCTACTGTTTCAGTCTTAAAGTAAAGTGTGGCTATATTTCGGCCCACAAACTCGAAAGTGGGCATTCAAAAAGTTTTGCTGTGTCCATTTCACTGCAAAACAAGGCCATCAGGACTTAGTTTAGCGTCCAAGGTACTGGAAAATGTTCCCCAAGTTCCGGGAGATCCACCCGAAGTTTGTCAAAATCACAATGCGCGTAAGGTGGTCTCGGTTACTCTTTAGGTCTTAAAGTAAAGTGGCCCTTTATTTCGGCCAGGAAGCTCGAAGGTGAGCGTTCAAAAAGTTTTGCTCTGTGCATTTCAATGCAAGCCAAGGCAATCAGGACTTATTTTAGAGTCCCGGGACCGGAAAATATCCCCCAAGTTCCGAGAAATCGATCCGAAAATGGTCAAAATCACGATGCGCGTAAGGCGATCTCGGCTACTCTTTCAGTCTTAAAGTGTAGTGGGGCTATATTTTGGCCCAGAAGCTCCAAAGTGGGCATTCCAAAAATTATACTCTGCGCATTTCAGTGCAAACCAAGGCCATCCGGAGTTAGTTTAGAGTCCCCCGGACTGGGAAATATCCCAAAAGTTGCGTGAAATCAAGCTAAACTTGGTCTAACTCACGATGCGCGTGAGGCGGTCTCGGCTACTATTTCAGTCTGAAAGTGAAGTGGGATTCTATTTCAGCCCAGAAGGTACAAAGAGAGTGTTCAAAAAGCTTTCCTTTGTCCATTTCACTGAAAACCAAGGCCATCAGGAGTGAGTTTAGAGCCCGCGGAAATGGAATATATCCCCCAACTTCCGGGAAACCGATCCGAAGTTGATCAAAATCACGATTTGCGCAACACGCTCTCGGCTACTCTTTCAGTCTTAAAGTAAAGTTGGGCTATATTTCGGTCCAGAAGCTCGAGCGTGAGCGTTCAAAAAGTTTCGCTGTGTCCATTTCACAGAAAACCAAGACAATCAGGAGTTAGTTTAGAGTCCCCGGGACTGGAAAATATCCCCCAAGTTCCGGCAAATCGAGCCAAAGTGGGTCAAAATCACGGTGCGCTTAAGGCGGTGTCGGCTACTCCTTCAGTCTTAAAGTGAAGTGGGGCTCTATTTCGGCCCACAAGCTCAAAGCTCAAAAAACAATTACTGTGTCTATTTCACTCCAAACCAAGGCTATCAGGAGTTAGTTTAGAGTCCCCGGGAGTGGAATGTATTTCCCAAGTTCCGGAAAATCGAGTAGACGTTGGTCAAAATCACGATGCGCGTAAGACCTTCTCGGCTACTCTTTCAGTCTTAAAGTGAAGTGGGGCTATATTTCGGCCCACAACCTCGAAAGTGAGGGTTCAAAAAGCTTTGCTGTGTCCATTTCACTGCAAAAAAAGGCCATCGGCACCGAGTTTAGCGTCCAACGGACTGGAAAATATCCCCCAAGTTCCGGGAAATCCACCCGAAGTTTGTCAAAGTCACGATGCGCGGAAGGCGGTCTCGGCTGCTTTTTCAGTATTAAAGTATAGTGGGCTATATTTCGGCCCAGAAGCTTGAAGGTGAGCGTTCAAAAAGTTTTGCTGTCTCCATTTCACTGCAAACCAAGGCCATCAAGAGTTAGTTTGGAGTCCCCGGGACTGGAAAATATCCCCCAAGTTCCGGAATATCGACCTCAAGTTGGTCAAAATCACGATGCGCGCACTTCGGTCTCGGCTACTCTTTAAGTCGTAAGTGATGTGGGACTATATTTCGGCCTAGAAGCTCGAAAGTGTGCGTTCAAAAACTTGTGCTGTGTGAATTTCACTGCAAACCATGGCCATCAGGAGTTAGTTTAGAGTCCCCGGGACTGGAAAATATTCCCCAAGTTCCAGGAAAGCGAGCAGAAGTTGATCAAAATCACGATGCGCGTAACGTGGTCTCGGCTACTGTTTCCGTCTTAAAGTGAAGTGTGGGTATATTAAGGCCCACAAGGTCGAAAGCGAGCGTTCAAAAAGTTTTGATTTGTCCATTTCACTGCAAACCATGGCCATCAGGAGTTAGTTTAGAGTCCCCGCGACTGGAAAATATTCTCCAAGTTCCAGGAAATGGCGCCGAAGTTGATGAAAATTACGATGCGCGTAATGGGCTCTCGGCTATTCTTTCAGTCTTAAATTTAAGTATGGCTATATTTCGGCCGTAAAGTTCGAAGGTGAGCGTTCAGAATGTTTTGCTGTGTTCATTAAACTGCAAACCAAGGTCATCGGGAGTTAGTTTAGCGTTCCCGGGACTTTAAATTATTCGCCAACTTCCGGGAAATCGAGCAAAAGTGGCCCAAAATCACGATGCGCGTAAGGCGGTGTCGGCTACTCTTTCAGTCTTAAAATTAAAGGGGGCTATATTTCGACCTAGAAGCTCGAGACCGGACGTGCGCTAATTTTACCTGTGTCCATTTCACTGACATCTTAGGCCATCAGGAGTTAGTTTAGAGTCCTTGGGACTGGAAAATATTTCCCAAATTCTGGCAGATCGAGCCAAAGTCGCTCAAAATCACGATTCGCGTAAGGCGGTCTCGGCTACTCTTTCAGTCTTAAAATGAAGTGGGGCTATATTTCGGCCGACAAGCTCAACACCGAGCGTGCGCTCCTTTTGCCTGTGCACATATCACTGAAAACTAAGCTCATCAGGAGTTAGCATAGAGTCCTCGGGACTGGAGAATATACCCCGAATTCCGGCAAATCGAGCCAAAGATGCTCAAAATCACGATGCGCGTAAGGCGGTCTCGGCTACTCGTTTACTCCGAAAATGAAGTGGGGCTATATTTCGGTTCTACAAGCTCGACACCGAGCGTGCTCTCCTTTTACCTGTGTCCATTTCACTAAGAACTAAGTCCATCAGGAGATAGTTTAGAATCCTCGAGACTGGAAGCTATCCTCCAAGTTTCGGCAAATTGAGCCGTACTTTCTTAAAATTACGAAAAGCGTACGGCAGTTCGTTTATTCTTTCAGTCTTAAAATGAACTGGGGCTACATTTCGGCCTAGAAGCTCGACACCGAGCCTCCGCTCCTGTTACCTGTGACCATTTGACTGAAAACTAAGGCCATCAAGAGTTAGGGTAGAGTCCCCGGGACTGGAAAATATCCCCCAAGTTTTGGCAGATCGAGCCATAGTGGCTAAAAATTGCGATGCGCTTAAGGCGGTTTCGTGTACACTTTCAGTCTTAAAATAAAGTGGGGCTATATTTCGGCCTACAACCTGGAAACCTAGCGTGCGCCCCTTTTACTTGTGTCCATTTCACAAAAAACCAAGGCATTCAGGAGTTAGTTTAGAGCTTCCTGGACTGGAAAATATCCCCCAAGTCCCAGGAAATCAAGCCGAAGTTCAACAAAATTACCATGCGCGTAAGGCGGTGCCGGCTACTCTTTTAGTCTTAAAGTGAAGTGGAGCTATGTTTCGGCCCACAAGCTCCAAAGTGAACGTTCAAAGAGTTTGGCTGTGTTCATTTCACTGAAAACCAAGGCCAGCAGGAATTAGTTTAGAGTGCCCGGGACTGGAAAATATCCCAAATGTTCCTTGAAATCGAGCTGAACTTGGTCTAACCCAAGTTCCGGGAAATCGAGCCGAAGTAGCCCAAAATCAGGATGCGCGTAAGGCGGTCTCGGCTAGTCTTTCAGTCTTAAAGTGAAGTAGGGCTATGCTTCGGCCGAGAAGCTCAAAAGTGAGCGTTCAAAAAGTTGTGCTGTGTCCATTTCACTGAAAAACAAGGCGATCAGGAGTTAGTTTAGAGTCCCCGGTACCGGAAAATATCCCCCATTTCCCCGGAAATCGAGCCAAAGTTGGTCAAAATCGCGATGCGCGTAAGGCGGTCCCGGTTACTGTTTCATTCTTAAAGTGAACTGGGGTAATATTTCCGCACAGAAGCTGGAAAGTGAGCGTTCAAAAAGTTGTGCTGTGTCCATTTCACTTCAGAGCAAGGCCATCAGGAGTTACTTTAGAGTCCGCGGGACTGGAAAATATCCCCCAAGTTCCGGGAAATCGAGCCGAAGTTGGTCAAAATTACGATGGGCGTAAGGCGGTCTCGGCTACTCTTTCACTCTTAAAGTGAAGTGGAGCTATATTTCGGCCCAGAAGCTCAAAAGTGAGCGTTCAAAAAGTTTTGCTGTGTCCGTTTTACTGCAGACCAAGGACGTCGGGGGTCAGTTTAGGATCCCCGGGACTGGAAAGTATCCCCCAATTTCCAGGAAATTTAAACGAAGTTGGTCAAAATCACGACGCGCGTACGGCGGTCTCGGCTACTCTTTCAGTCTTAAAGAGAAGTGGGGCAATATTGCCGCCCAGAAGCTCGAAACTTAATGTTTAAAAAGTTTTGCTGTGTACATTTCACTGCAAAACAAGGCCATCACGACTTAGTTTAGCGTCCAAGGGACTGGAAATATGCCCCAAGTTACGGGAAATCCACCCGAAGTTAGTCAAAATCACGATGCGCTTAAGGGGGTCTCGGCTACTCTTTCAGTCTTAAGGTAAAGTGGGCTTAGATTTAACTCCAGAAGCTCGAAAGTAAGGGTTCAAAAATTTTTGTCTCTATTTCACTCACATCTTAGACACTCAGGGGTAAGTTTAGAGACTTTGGGACTGGAAAATATCTCCCAAGTTTCGCCAGATCGAGCCGAAGATTCTCAAAATCACAATGCGCGTAAGGCGCTCCCGCCTACTCTTTCAGTCTTAAAAAGAAGTAGGGCTATATTTCGGCCAGCAAGCTCGAAAGTGCGCGTTCAAAAAGTGTTCCTGTGTCCACTTCCCTGGAAACCAACGTCATCAGGAGTTAGTTAAGAGACCCCGGCACTGGAAAATATCGCCTTATTTGCGGAAAATCGAGCCGAAGTATCCCAAAATCACGATGCGCGTAAGGCGGTCTCGGCTACTCTTTCAGTCTTAAAGATAAGTGGGGCTATATTTCGACCCAGAAGCTCGAAAGTGAGCGTTCAAAAAGTTTTGCTGTGTCCATTTAACTGCAAACTAAGGCCATCGGAAGTTAGTTTAGCTTCCCCGGGAATTGAAAATATTCGCCAACTTCCGGGAAATCGAGCCGAAGTTGGTCAAAATTACGATGCGCGTAACGCGGTACCGGCTACTCTTTCAGTCTTAAAGTGAAGTAGAGCTATATTTCGGCCGAGAAGCTCGAAAGTGAGCGTTCAACAAAATGTCCTGTGTCCATTTCACTGCAAACGAAGGCCATCACTAGTTAGTTTAGAGTCCCCGGGACTGGAATATATCCCCGAAGTTCCGGGAAATCGAACGGAACTTGATCAA
The DNA here is from genome assembly GCF_042242905.1 of Orbicella faveolata. Lineage (NCBI taxonomy): Eukaryota > Metazoa > Cnidaria > Anthozoa > Scleractinia > Merulinidae > Orbicella > Orbicella faveolata. Next base: position 35,277,691 of record NW_028301539.1, read on the forward strand.
AATCAAGATGCGCGTAAGACGGTCTCTGCTACTCTTTCAGTCTTAAAGTAAAGTGGGGCTATATTTCGGCCCAGAAGCTCGAAAGTGACCCTTTAAAAAGTTACGCTTTCTGCATTTAACTGCAAACCAAGGCCATCAGGAGTTAGTTTAAAGTCCCCTGGACTGGAAAATATCCCCCAATTTCCGGGAAATCGAGGTGAACTTGGTCAAAATCACGATGCTCGTAAGGTGGTCTCGGCTACTATTTCAGTCTTCAAGTGAAATACACTTGTATTTCGGCCCAGAAGCTCGAAACGGAGCGTTCAAAAAGTTTTCCTGCGTCCATTTCACTTCAAACCAAGGCCATCAGGAGTTAGTTTAGACTCGTTGGGACTGGAAAATATCGCCCAAGTTCGGGGAAATCGAGCCGAATTTTGTCAAAATCACGATGCGCGTAAGGCGGTCTCGGCTACTCTTTCATTCTTAAAGTGAACTGGGGCTATATTTCGGCCGAGAAGCTAGAAAGTGAGAATTCAAAAAGTTTTGCTGGGTTCATTTCACTACAAACCAAGGCCATCAGGAGTTAGTTTAGACTCGTCGGGACTGGAAACTATCGCCCAAGTTCGGGGAAATCGAGCCGAATTTTCTCAAAATCACGATGCACGTAAGGCGGTCTCGGCTACTCTTTCATTCTTAAAGTGAACTCGGGCTATATTTCGGCCGAGAAGCTCGAAAGTGAAAGTTGAAAAAGTTTTGCTGTGTCCATTTCACCGCAAACCAAGCCACATCAGCAGATTGTTTACACTATCCGGGACATCAAAATATCCCCCAAGTCCCGGGAAATCGAGCCGAAGTTTCTCAAAATCACGATGCGCGTAAAGCAGTGTCGGCTACTCTTTTAGTCTTAAAGTGACGTGGCTGTATATTTCGGCCCAGAAGCTCGAAAGTGAGCGTTGAAAAAGTTTTGCTCTCTCAATTTAACTGAAAACCAAGGCCATCATGAATTAGTTTAGAGTCCACGGGACTGGAAAATATCCCTTAAGTTCTGGCAACTCAAGCCGAAGTTGGTCAAAATCACGATGCGCGTAAGGCGGTGTCGGCTATTCTTTCATTCTTAAAGTGAACTCGGGCTATATTTCGACCCAGAAGCTCGAAAGTGAAAGTTCAAAAAGTTTTGCTGTGTCCATTTCACCGCGAACCAAGCCACATCAGGAGATAGTTTACAGTCTCCGGGACATCAAAATATCCCCCAAGTTCCGGGAAATCTAGCCGAAGTTTGTCAAAATCACGATCCACATAAAGCAGTCTCGGCTACTCTTTTAGTCTTAAAGTGACGTGGCTGCATATTTCGGCGCAGAAGCTCGAAAGTGAGCGTTCAAAAAGTTATCCTGTGCCCATTTCACTGCAAAGCAAGGCCCTCAGGAAGTAGTTTACAGTGCCCAGAACTGGAAAATATCCCCCAATTTCCGCGAAATCGAGACCAAGTTGCTCAAAATAACGATTCGCGTAAGGCGGTCTCGGCTACTGTTTCAGTCTTAAAGTGAAGTAGGGCTATATTTCGGTCCAGAAGCTCGAAAGTGAGCGTTCAAAAAGTTTTCCTCTCTGAATTTCACTGAAAACCAAGGCCATCATGACTTAGTTTAGAGTACCCGGGACTGGAAAATATCTTTTAAGTTCTGGCAACTCAAGCCGAAGTTGGTCAAAATCACGATGCGCCTAAGGCGGCCTCGGCTGCTCTTTCAGTATTAAAGTGAAGTGGGGCTCTATTTCGGCCGAGAAGCTCCAAAGTGAGCGCTGCAAAAAATTTGCTGTGTCCATTTCACTACAAACCAAGGCGATCAGGAGTTAGTTTAGAGTCTCCGGAACTGCAATATATTTCCCAAGTTTCAGAAAATGGAGAAGACGTTGGTCAAAATCACGATGCGCGCAACCCGGTCTTGGCTAGTCTTTCAGTCTTAAAGCGAAGTGGGTTTATATTTCGGCCCAGAAGCTCAAAAGTGAGCTTCAAAAACTTTTGCTGTATCCATTTCAATGCAAACGAAGGCCACCAGGGGTTACTTAAGAGTCTTCGGGACGGGAAAATATCCCCCAAGTTCAGAGAAATTTAGCCGAAGTTGGTCAAAATCACGGTGCGCGTTAGGCGGTCTCGCTTACTGTTTCAGTCTTAAAGTGAAGTGAGGCCTTATCCCTGCCCAGGAGCTTGAAAGTCAGCGTTCAAAAAAGTTTCGCTGTGTCCATTTCACTGAAAACCAAGACAATCAGGAGTTAGTTTAGAGTCCCCGGGACTGGAAAATATTCCCCAAGTTCCGGCAAATCGAGCCGAAGTTGGTCAAAATCACGGTGCGCTTAAGGCGGTGTTGGCTACTCCTTCAGTCTTAAAGTGAAGTGGGGCTCTATTTCTTCCCACAAGCTCAAAGCTCAGAAAAAATTACTGTGTCTATTTCACTGCAAACCAAGGCTATCAGGAGTTAGTTTAGAGTCCCCGGGAGTAGAATGTATCTCCCAAGTTCCGGAAAAACAAGAAGACGTTGGTCAAAATCACGATGCGCGTAAGACCTTCTCGGCTACTCTTTCAGTCTTAAAGTAAAGTGGGGCTATATTTCGCCCCACAAGCTCGAAAGTGAGCGTTCAAAAAGTTTTGCTGTATCCATTTCAATGCAAACCAAGGCCATCAGTGGTTACTTAAGAGTCCTCGGGACTGGAAAATATCCCCCAAGTTCCGGTAAATCGAGCCGAAGTTGGTGAAAATCACGATCTGCGTAAGGTGGTCTCGGCTACTCTTTCAGTCTTAAAGTGAAGTGGGACAATATTTCGGCCCAGAAGCTCGAAAGTGAGCGTTTAAAAAGTTTTGCTCTGTCACTTTCTGTGCAAACCAAGGCCATCAGAAGTTAGTTTAGAGTTCCCGGGACTGGAAAATATCCCCCAAGTCGCGGGACATCGAGCCGAAGTTGATCAAATTCATGATGCGCGTAACGTGGTCTCGGCTACTGTGTCAGTCCTAAAGTGAAGTGTGGCTATATTTCGGCTCACAAGCTAGAAAATGAGCGTTCAAAAAGTTTTGTTGTGTCCGTTTTACCTCAAAACAAGGGCATCAGGACTTAATTTAGCGTCCAAGGGACTGCAAAATATCCCTCAAGTTCCGGGAAATCCATTCGAAGTTCGTCAAAATTACGATGCGCGTAAGGCGGTCTCATCTACTCTTTCAGTCTTAAAGTAAAGTGGGGCTATATTTCTGCCCAGAAGCTCCAAAGTTGTGCTCTGTCCAGTTCACTGAAAACCAAGGCCATCAGGAGTTACTTTAAAGTCCCTTTGACTGGAATATATCCCCCAAGTTTCGGGAAATAAACGCGAAATTGGTCAAAATCACGATTCGCTCAAGACGGTCTCGCCTATTCTTTCAGTCTTAAAGGAAAATGGGGCTCTTTTTCGGCCCAGAAGCTCGAGGGTGAGCGTTAAAAAACTTTCGCTGTGTCCATTTCACTGCAAACCAAGACAAGCAGGAGTTAGTTGAGACTCCCCGGGACTGGAAAATATCCCCCAAGTTCCGGGAAATCAACCCGAAGTTTGTCAAAATCACGATGCGCGTAAGGCGGTCTCGGCTACTCTTTCAGTGTTGGAGTAATGGGGGGCTATATTTTGGCCCAGAAGCTCGAAATTGAGCGTTCAAAAAGTTTTGCTGGGTCCATTTTACTGCAAACCAAGCCCATCAGGAATTAGTTTAGAGTCCTCAGAACTGGAATATATCCCCTTAGTTCCGACAAATCGAGGCGAGGTTCCTCAAAATCACGATGCACGTAAGGCGGTCTCGGCTACTCTTTCAGTCTTCAAGTGAAGTGGGGTTTTATTTCGGTCCACAAGCTCGAAAGTATGCGTTCAAAAACTTTTTCTGTTTCCGTTTCACTGCAAACCAAGACCAGCACGAGTTAGTTTAGAGTCCCCGGGACTGCAAAATATTTCGCAAGTTCCGGGAAATCGAGCCGAAGTTGATCAAAATCACGATGCGCGAAACGTGGTCTCGGCTACTGTTTCAGTCTTAAAGTGAAGTATGGCCATATTTCGGCCCAGAAGCTCGAAAGTGAGCGTTCAAAAAGCTTTGCTGTGTCCATTTCACTGCAAAACAAGGCCATCGGCACCTAGTTTAGCGTCCAACGGACTGGAAAATATCCCCCAAGTTCCGGGAAATCCACCCGAAGTTTGTCAAAATCACGATGCGCGTAAGGAGGTCTCGGCTACTTTTTCAGTATTAAAGTAAAGTGGGCTATATTTCGGCCCAGACGCTTGAAGGTGAGCGTTCAAAAAGTTTCGCTGTGTCCATTTCACTGCAAACCAAGGCCATCAAGAGTTAGTTTAGAGTCCCTTGGACTGGAAAGTATCCCCCAAGTTCCGGAATATCGACCCGAAGTTGGTCAAAATCACGATGCGCGCACGCCGGTCTCGGCTACTCTTTAAGTAGATCGAAAGTATGCGTTCAAAAACTTGTGCTGTGTGAAATTTACTGCAAACCATGGCCATCGGGAGTTAGTTTAGAGTCCCCGGAACTGGAAAATATTCCCCAAGTTCCGGGAAAGCGAGCAGGAGTTGATCAAAATCACGATGCGCGTAACGCGGTCTCGGCTACTGTTTCAGTCTTAAAGTGAAGTGTGGCTATATTTAGGCCCACAAGCTCGCAAGTGTGCCTTCAAAAAGTTTTGCTGTGTCCATTTCACTGCAAACTATGGCCATCAGGAGTTAGTTTAGAGTCCCCGGGACTGGAAAATATTCTCCAAGTTCCAGGAAATGGCGCCGAAGTTGATGAAAATTACCATGCGCGTAACGGGCTCTCGGCTATTCTTTCAGTCTTAAATTTAAGTAGGGCTATATTTCGGCCCTGAAGCTCGAAGGTGAGCGTTCAGAATGTTTTGCTGTGTTCATTAAACTGCAAACCAAGGTCATCGGGAGTTAGTTTAGCGTTCCCCGGACTTTAAATTATTCGCCAACTTAAGGGAAATCGAGCCAAACTTGCTCAAAATCACGATGCGCGTAAGGCGGTCTCGGCTACTCGTTTACTCCGAAAATGAAGTGGGGTTATATTTCGGTTCTACAAGCTCGACACCGAGCGTGCTCTCCTTTTACCTGTGTCCATTTCACTAAGAACTAAGTCCATCAGGAGATAGTTTAGAATCCTCGAGACTGGAAGCTATCCTCCAAGTTTCGGCAAATTGAGCCATACTTTCTTAAAATTACGATAAGCGTACGGCAGTTTCGTTTACTCTTTCAGTCTTAAAATGAACTGGGGCTACATTTCGGCCTAGAAGCTCGACACCGAGCGTGCGCTCCTGTTACCTGTGACCATTTGACTGAAGACTAAGGCCATCAAGAGTTAGGGTAGAGTCTCCGGGACTGGAAAATATCCCGCAAGTTTTGGAAGATCGAGCCATAGTGGCTAAAAATTTCGATGCGCTTAAGGCGGTTTCGTGTTCACTTTCAGTCTTAAAATAAAGTGGGGCTATATTTCGGCCTACAACCTGGAAACCCAGCGTGCGCCCCTTTTACCTGTGTCCATTTCACTAAAAACCAAGGCGGTCAGGAGTTAGTTTAGAGCTTCCGGGAGTGGAAAATATCCCCCAAGTCTCAGGAAATCAAGCCGAAGTTCGACAAAATTACCATGCGCGTAACGCGGTCCCGGCTACTCTTTCAGTCTTAAAGTGAACTGGGGCTATATTTCGGCCCAGATGCTCGAAAGTGAACGTTCAAAAAGTTTGGCAGTGTCCATTTCACTTAAAACCAAGGCCATCAGGAATTAGTTTAGAGTGCCCGGGACTGGGAATTATCTCCCAAGTTCCGGGAAATCGAGCCGAAGTAGCCCAAAATCACGATGCGCATAAGGCGGTCTCGGCTAGTCTTTCAGTCTTAAAGAGAAGTAGGGCTATGCTTCGGGCCAGAAGCTCAAACGTGAGCGTTCAAAAAGTGGTGCTGTGTCCATTTCACTGCAAACCAAGGCAATCAGGAGTTAGTTTAGAGTCCCTGGTACCGGAAAATATCCCCCATTTCCCGGGAAAGCGAGCCAAAGTTGGTCAAAATCACGATGCGCGTAAGGCGGTTCCGGTTACTCTTTCATTCTTAAAGTGAACTGGGGCAATATTTCCGCCCACAAGCTGGAAAGTGAGCGTTCAAAAAGTTGTGCTGTGTCCATTTCACTCCAGAGCAAGGCCATCAGGAGTTACTTTAGAGTCCGCGGGACTGGAAAATATCCCCCAAGTTGCGGGAAATCGAGCCGAAGTTGGTCAACATTACGATGGGCGTAAGGCGGTCTCCACTACTCTTTCACTCTTAAAGTAAAGTGGAGCTATATTTCGGCCCAGAAGCTCTAAAGTGAGCGTTCAAAAAGTTTTGCTGTGTCCATTTTACTGCAGACCAAGGCCATCAGCAGTTAATTTAGAGTCCCCGGGACTGGAATATATCCCCGAAGTTCCAGAAAATCGAACGGAAGTTGGTCAAAATCACGATGCGCGTAAGACGGTCTCGGCTACTCTTTCAGTCTTAAAGTAAAGTGGGGCTATATTTCGGCCCACAAGCTCGAGAGTGAAAGTTCAAAAAGCTTTGCTGTGTCTATTTCACTGCAAACCAAGGCCATCAGGAGTTAGTTTAAAGTTACCCGGACTGGAAAATATCCCCCAAGTTCCGGGAAATCGAGCTGAACTTGGTCAAAATCGCGATGCTCGTAAGGCGGTCTCGGCTACTCTTTTAGTATTAAAGTGAAGTGGGGCTATATTTCATCCCAGAAGCTCGAAAATAAGCCTTCAAAAAGTGTAACTGTGTTCATTTCACTGCAAACCAAGGCCATCAGGAGTTAGTTTAGACTCCTCGGGACTGGAAAATATCGCCCAAGTTCGGGCAAATCGAGCCGATTTTTGTCAAAATGACGATGCGCGTAAGGCGGTCGCGGCTATTCTTTCATTCTTAAAGTGAACTCGGGCTATATTTCGGCCCAGAAGCTCGAAAGTGAAAGTTCAAAAAGTTTTGCTGTGTCCATTTCACTGCGAGCCAAGCCACATCAGGAGATAGTTTACAGTCTCCGGGACATCAAAATATCCCCCAAGTTCCGGGAAATCGAGCCGAAGTTTGTCAAAATCATAATGCGCGTAAAGCAGTCTCGGCTACTCTTTTAGTCTTAAAGTAACGTGGCTGTATATTTCGGCCAACAAGCTCGAAAGTGAGCGTTCACAAAGTTATGCTGTGCCCATTTCACTGCAAAGCAAGGCCCTCAGGAAGTAGTTTACAGTGCCCGGAACTGGAAAATATTTCCCAAGTTCCGCGAAATCGAGACAAAGTTGGTCAAAATAACGATTCGCGTAAGGCGGTCTCGGCTACTGTTTCAGTCTTAAAGTGAAGTAGGGCTATATTTCGGTCCAGAAGCTCGAAAGTGAGCGTTCAAAAAGTTTTCCTCTCTGAATTTCACTGAAAACCAAGGCCATCATAAGTTAGTTTAGAGTCCCCGGGACTGGAAAATATCTTTTAAGTTCTGGCAACTGAAGCCGAAGTTGGTCAAAATCACGATGCGCCTAAGGCGGCCTCGGCTACTCTTTCAGTCTTAAATTGAAGGGGGGCTCTATTTCGGCCCAGAAGCCCGAAAGTGAGCGTTCAAAAAGTTTTGCTGTGTTCATTTCACTGCAAACCAAGGCCATCAGGAGTTAGTTTAGCGTCCCCGGAACAAGAAAATATGCCCCAAGGTGCGGGAAATTGAGCCGAGGTTGGTCAAAATCACGATGCCGCTAAAGTGGTCTCGGCTACTCTTTCTGTCTTAAAGTGAAGTGGGGCTATATTTCGGGCCAGAAGCCCGAAAGTGAGCGTTGAAAAAGTTTTGCTGTGTCCATTTCACTGCAAACTAACGCCATCAGGGGTTAGTTTAGAGTCCCCGGGACTGAAAAATATTGCCCAAGTTTCGGTAAATCGAGCTGAAGTTCCTCCAAAGCGCGATGCTGCCAAAACGGTCTCGGCTGCCCTTTCAGTCTTAAAGTGAAGTGGGGCTATATTTCTGTCCAGAAGCTCGAAAGTGAGCGTTCAAAAAGTTTTGCTGTGTGCATTTCACTGCAAAACCAAAGCTATCAAAAGTTAGTTTAGAGTCCCCGGGACTGGAAAATATTCCCCAAGTTCTGGGAAAGCGAACCGAAGTTGATCAAAATCACGATGCGCGAAATGCGGTCTCGGCTACTGTTTCAGTCTTAAAGTAAAGTGTGGCTATATTTCGGCCCACAAGCGCAAAAGTGAGCGTTCAAAAAGTTTTGCTGTGGCTATTTCACTGCAAAACAAGCCCATCAGTAGCTAGGTTAGCGTCCAAGGGACTGGAAAATGTTCCCCAAGTTCCGGGATATCCACCCGAAGTTTGTCAAAATCACAATGCGCGTAAGGTGGTCTCGGTTACTCTTTAAGTCTTAAAGTAAAGTGGGATTTATTTCGGCCAGGAAGCTCGAAGGAGAGCGTTCAAAACGTTTTGCTCTCTCCATTTCACTGCAAACCAAGGCTATCAGGAGTTAGTTTAGAGTTCCTGGGACTGGAAAATATCCCCCAAGTTCCGGAATATCGACCCGAAGTTTGTCAAACTCACGATGCGAGGAAGGCGGTCTCGGCTACTCTTTCAGTCTTAAGTGAAGCGGGGCTATATTTTGGCCCAGAATCTCCAAAGTGTGCTTTCAAAAAATTGTGCTGTGTCCATTTCAATGCAAACCAAGGCCATCAGGAGTTAGTTTAGAGTCCCCGGGACTGGAAAATATCCCCCAAGTCCCGGCAATTGGAGCCGAAGTTGATCAAATTCATGATGCCCGTAACGTGGTCTCTGCTACTGTTTCAGTCTTAAAGTCAAGTGTGCCAATATTTCGGCCATAAAGCTAGAAAGTGAGCGTTCAAAAAGTTTTGCTGTGTCTATTTCACTTCAAAACAAGGCCATCAGGACTTAGTTTAGCGTCCAAGGGACTGGAAAATATAGCCCAAGTTCCGGGAAATCCATTCGAAGTTCGTCAAAATTACGATATACGTAAGGCGGTTTCGGCTACTCTTTCAGTCTTAAAGTAAAGTCGGGCTATATTTCTGTCCAGAAGCTCGAAAGTGAGCGTTCAAAAAGTTTTGCTGTGTGCATTTCACTGCAAACCAAAGCTATCAAAGTTAGTTTAGGGTCCCCGGGACTGGAAAATACTCCCCAAGTTCCGGGAAAGCGAGCCGAAGATGATCAAAATCACGATGCGCGAAATTCAGTCTCCGCTACTGTTTCAGTGTTAAAGTAAAGTGTTGCTATATCTCGGCCCACAAGCTCGAAAGTGAGCCTTCAAAAAGTTTTGCTCTGTCCATTTCAATGCAAAGCAAGGCGATCAGGAGTTAGTTTAGAGTCCCCGGGACTGGAAAATACTCCCCAAGTTCCGGGAAAGCGAGCCGAAGATGATCAAAATCACGATGCGCGAAATTCAGTCTCCGCTACTGTTTCAGTGTTAAAGTAAAGTGTTGCTATATCTCGGCCCACAAGCTCGAAAGTGAGCCTTCAAAAAGTTTTGCTCTGTCCATTTCAATGCAAAGCAAGGCGATCAGGAGTTAATTTAGAGTCCCCGGGACTGGAAAATATTCTCCAAGTTCCAGGAAATGGCGCCGAAGTTGATGAAAATTACGATGCGCGTAACGAGCTCTCGGCGGTTCTTTCAGTCTTAAATTTAAGTAGGGCTATATTTCGGCCCTGAAGCTCGAAGGTGAGCGTTCAGAATGTTTTGCTGTGTTCATTAAACTGCAAACCAAGGTCATCGGGAGTTATTTTAGCGTCCCCGGGTCTTTAAATTATTCGCCAACTTCCGGGAAATCGAGCAAAAGTGGCCCAAAATCACGATGCGCGTAAGGCGGTCTCGGCTACTCTTTCAGTCTTAAAATTAAGGGGGGCTATATTTCCACCTAGAAGCTTGAGACCGGGCGTGCGCTAATTTTACCTGTGTCCATTTCACTGACATCTTAGGCCATCAGGAGTTAGTTTAGAGTCCTTGGGACTGGAAAATATTTCCCAAATTCTGGCAGATCGAGCCAAAGTTGCTCAAAATCACGATGCGCGTAAGGCGGTCTCGGCTACTCTTTCAGTCTTAAAATGAAGTGGGGCTATATTTCGGCCGACAAGCTCAACACCGAGCGTGCGCTCCTTTTACCTGTGTACATATCACTGAAAACTAAGCTCATCAGGAGTTAGCATAGAGTGCTCGGGACTGGAAAATATTCCCCGAATACCGGCAAGTCGAGCCAAAGATGCTCAAAATCACGATGCGCGTAAGGCGGTCTCGGCTACTCATTTACTCCGGAAATGAACTGGGGCTATATTTCGGTTCTACAAGCTCGACACCGAGCGTGCTCTCCTTTTACCTGTGTCCATTTCCCTAAGAACTAAGTCCATCAGGAGATAGTTTAGAATCCTCGAGACTGCAAGCTATCCTCCAAGTTTCGGCAAATTGAGGCATACTTTCTTAAAATTACGACAAGCGTACGGCAGTTTCGTTTACTCTTTCAGTCTTAAAATGAACTGGGGCTACATTTCGGCCTAGAAGCTCGACACCGAGCGTGCGCTCCTGTTACCTGTAACCATTTGACTAAAAACTAAGGCCATCAAGAGTTAGGGTAGAGTCCCCGGGACTGGAAAATATCCCCCAAGTTTTGGCAGATCGAGCCATAGTGGCTAAAAATTGCGATGCGCTTAAGGCGGTTTCGTGTACACTTTCAGTCTTAAAATAAAGTGGGGCTATATTTCGGCCTACAACCTGGAAACCTAGCGTGCGCCCCTTTTACCTGTGTACATTTCACTAAAAACCAAGGCATTCAGGAGTTAGTTTAGAGCTTCCGGGAGTGGAAAATATCCCCCAAGTCCCAGGAAATCAAGTCGAAGTTCGACAAAATTACCATGCGCGTAAGGCGGTCTCGGCTACTCTTTCAGTCTTAAAGTGAAGTGGTGCTATATTTCGGCCCAGAAGCTCCAAAGTGAACGTTCAAAGAGTTTGGCTGTGTCCATTTTACTGAAAACCAAGGCCATCAGGAATTAGTTTAGAGTGCCCGGGAATGGGAATTATCTCCCAAGTTCCGGGAATTCGAGCCGAAGTAGCCCAAAATCACGATGCGCGTAAGGCGGTCTCGGCTAGTCTTTCAGTCTTAAAGTGAAGTAGGGCTATGCTTCGGCCCAGAAGCTCAAACGTGAGCGTTCAAAAAGTTGTGCTGTGTCCATTTTACTGCAGACCAAGGACGTCGGGAGTCAGTTTAGAGTCCCCGGGACTGGAAAATATCCCCCAAGTTCCGGGAAATTTAACCGAAGTTGGTCAAAATCACGACGCGCGTACGGCGGTCTCGGCTACTCTTTCAGTCTTAAAGTGAAGTGGGGCAATATTTAGGCCCAGAAGCTCGAAACTGAGTGTTTTAAAAGTTTCGCTGTGTCCATTTCACTGGAAAACAAGGCCATCACGACTTAGTTTAGCGTCCAAGGGACTGGAAATATCCCTCAAGTTACGGGAAATCCACCCGAAGTTAGTCAAAATCACGATGCGCTTAAGGTGGTTTCGGCTACTCTTTCAGTCTTAAGGTAAAGTGGGCTTAGATTTAACTCCAGAAGCTCGAAAGTAAGGGTTCAAAAATTTTTGTCTCTATTTCACTCACATCTTAGACAATCAGGAGTGAGTTTAGAGACTTTGGGACTGGAAAATATCTGCCAAGTTTCGCCATATCGAGCCGAAGATCCTCAAAATCACAGTGCGCGTAAGGCGCTCCCGCCTACTCTTTCAGTCTTAAAAAGAAGTAGGGCTATATTTCGGCCAGTAAGCTCGAAACTGCGCGTTCAAAAAGTGTTCCTGTGTCCATTTCACTGGAAACCAAGGCCACCTGGAGTTAGTTTAGAGTCCCCGGGACTTGAAAATAATCCCCTATTTGCGGGAAATCGAGCCGAAGTATCCCAAAATAACGATGCGCGTAAGGCGGTCTCGGCTACTCTTTCAGTCTTAAAGTTAAGTGGGGCTATACTTCACCCAGAAGCTCGAAAGTGAGCGTTCAAAAAGTTTTGCTGTGTCCTTTTAACTGCAAACTAAGGCCATCGGAAGTTAGTTTAGCTTCCCCGGGAATTGAAAGTATTCGCCAACTTCCGGGAAATCGAGCCGAAGTTGGTCAAAATTACAATGCGCGTAAGGCGGTCTCGCCTACTCTTTCAGTCTTAAAGTGAAGTGGGGCTATATTTCATCCCAGAAGCTCGAAAATAAGCCTTCAAATCGTGTTACAGTGTTCATTTCACTCCAAACCAAGGCAATCAAGAGTTAGTTTAGACTCCTCGGGACTGGAAAATATCGCCCAAGTTCGGGCAAATCGAGCCGAATTTTGTCAAAATCACGATGCGCGTAAGGCAGTCTCGGCTACTCTTTCATTCTTAAAGTGAACTGGAGCTATATTTCGGCCCAGAAGCTAGAAAGTGAAAGTTCAAAAAGTTTTGCTGTGTTCATTTCACTGCAAACCAAGGCAATCAGGAGTTAGTTTAGACTCCTCGGGACTGGAAAATATCGCCCAAGTTCGGGCAAATCGAGCCCAATTTTGTCAAAATCACGATGCGGGTAAGGCGGTCTCGGCTACTCTTTCATTCTTAAAGTGAACTGGAGCTCTACTTCGGCCCAGAAGCTCGAAAGTGAAAGTTCAAAAAGTTTTGCTGTGTCCATTTCACCGCAAACCAAGCCACATCAGCAGATTGTTTACAGTGTCCGGGACATCAAAATATCCCCCAAGTCCCGGGAAATCGAGCCGAAGTTTCTCAAAATCACGATGCGCGTAAAGCAGTCTCGGCTACTCTTTTAGTCTTAAAGTGACGTGGCTGTATATTTCGGCCCAGAAGCTCGAAAGTGAGCGTTCAAAAAGTTTTTCTCTCTCAATTTAACTGAAAACCAAGGCCATCATGAGTTAGTTTAGAGTCCACGGGACTGGAAAGTTTACCTTAAGTTCTGGCAACTCAAGCCAAAGTTGGTCAAAATCACGATACGCTAAGGCGGTCTCGGCTACTATTTCAGTGTTAAAGTGAAATGGGGCTATATTTCGGCCCAGAATTTCGAAAGTAAGCGTTGAAAAAAATTGCTGTGTCCATTTAACTGCAGACCAAGGCCATCAGGGCTTAGTTTAGACACCTTGGGACTTGAATATATCCCCGAAGTTTCGGGAAATCGAGCCGAAGTTGGTCAAAATCACGATGCGCGTAAGACGGTGTCGGCTACTCTTTCAGTCTTACACTGAAGTGGGGCTATATTTCGGCTCAGAAGCCCGAACGGGAGCGTTGAAAAAGTTTTGCTCTCTCCATTTCAATGCAAACCAAGGCAATCAGGAGTTACTTTAGAGTCCTCGGCACCGGAAAATATTCCCCAATTCCCGGGAAATCGAGCCAAAGTTGGTCAAAATCACGATGCGCGTAAGGTGGTGTCGGCTATTCTTTCATTCTTAAAGTGAACTCGGGCTATATTTCGGTCCAGAAGCTCGAAAGTGAAAGTTCAAAAAGTTTTGCTGTGTCCATTTCAACGCGAACCAAGCCACATCAGGAGATAGTGTACAGTCTCCGGGACATCAAAATATCCCCCAAGTTCCGGGAAATCGAGACGAAGTTTGTCAAAATCACGATGCGCGTAAAGCAGTCTCGGCTACTCTTTGAGTCTTAAAGTAACGTGGCTGTATATTTCGGCCCACAAGGTCAAAAGTGAGCGTTTAAAAAGTTATGCTGCGCCCATTTCACTGCAAAGCAAGGCCCTGAGGAAGAAGTTTACAGTGCCCGGAACTGGAAAATATCCCCCAATTTCCGCGAAATCGAGACGAAGTTGGTCAAAATAACGATTCGCGAAAGGCCGTCTCGGCTACTCTTTCAGTCTTAAAGTGAAGTAGGGCTATATTTCGGTCCAGAAGCTCGAAAGTGAGCGTTCAAAAAGTTTTGCTCTCTGAATTTCACTGAAAACCAAGGCCATCATGAGTTAGTTTAGAGTCCCCGGGACTGGAAAATATCTTTTAAGTTCTGGCAACTGAAGCCGAAGTTGGTCAAAATCACGATGCGCCTAAGGCGGCCTCGGCTACTCTTTCAGTCGTAAAGTGAAGTGGGGCTCTATTTCGGCCCAGAAGTTCCAAAGTGAACGCTGCAAAAAGTTTGCTGTGTCCATTTCACTGCAAACCAAGGCCATCAGGAGTTACTTTAGAGTCCCCGAGACTGCAATATATTTCCCAAGTTCCGGAAAATGGAGAAGACGTTGGTCAAAATCACTATGCGCGCAAGACGGTCTTGGCTAGTCTTTCAGTCTTAAAGTGAAGTGGGGCTATATTTCGGCCCAGAAGCTCAAAAGTGAGCGTTCAAAAAGTTTTACTGTATCCATTTCAATGCAAACGAAGGCCATCAGGGGTTACTTATGAGTCTTCGGGACTGGAAAATATCCCCCAAGTTCAGGGAAATTTAGCCGAAATTGGTCAAAATCACGGTGCGCGTTAGGCGGTCTCGCTTACTGTTTCAGTCTTAAAGTGAAGTGAGGCTTTATTTCTGCCCAGGAGTTTGAAACTGAGCGTTCAAAAAGTTTCCCTGTGTTTATTTCACTGCAAACCAAACCATCAGGAGCTAGTTTAGAGTCCCCGGGACTGGAAAATATCCCCCAACTTCCGGGAAATCGAGCGGAAGTTGATCAAAATCACGATGCGCGAAATGCGGTCTCGGCTACTGTTTCAGTCTTAAAGTAAAGTGTGGCTATATTTCGGCCCACAAGCTCGAAAGTGAGCGTTCAAAAAGTTTTCCTCTGTCCATTTCAATGCAAAGCAAGGCGATCAGGAGTTAGTTTAGAGTCTCCGAGACTGGAAAATATCCCCCAAGTTCCGAGAAATCGATCCGAAAATGGTCAAAATCACGATGCGCGTAAGGCGATCTCGGCTACTCTTTCAGTCTTAAAGTGAAGCGGGGCTATATTTCGGCCCAGAAGCTCCAAAGTGGGCGTTCAAAAAGTTATGCTGTGCGCATTTCAGTACAAACCAAGGCCATCCGGAGTTAGTTTAGAGTCCCCCGCACTGGAAAATATTCCAAAAGTTGCGTGAAATCGAGCTGAACTTGGTCTAACTCACGATGCGCGTGAGGCGGTCTCGGCTACTATTTCAGTCTGAAAGTGAAGTGGGATTCTATTTCGGCCCAGAAGCTACAAAGTGAGTGTTCAGAAAGCTTACCTTTGTCCATTTCACTGAAAACCAAGGCCATCAGGAGTTAGTTAAGAGCCCGTGGAAATGGAATATATTCCCCAAGTTCCGGGAAACCGACCCGAAGTTGCTCAAAATCACGATTTGCGTAAGGTGGTCTGGGCTACTCTTTCAGTCTTAAAGTGAAGTGGGGCTATATTTCGGCCCAGAAGCTCGAAAGTGAGTGTTTAAAAGGTTTTGCTCTGTCACTTTCAGTGCAAACCAAGGCCATCACAAGTTAGTTTAGAGTCCCCGGGACTGGAGAATATCCCCCAAGTCCCGGGAAATCGAGCCGAAATTGATCAAATTCATGATGCGCGTAACGTGGTCTCGGCTACTGTGTCAGTACTAAAGTGAAATGTGGCTATATTTCGGCCCACAAGCTAGAAATTGAGCGTTCAAAAAGTTTTGTTGTCTCCATTTTACTTCAAAACAAGGCCATCAGAACTTAGTTTAGCGTCCAAGGGACTGCAAAATATCCCCCAAGTTCTGGGAAATCCATTCGAAGTTCGTCAAAATTACGATGCGCGTAACGCGGTCTCATCTACTCTTTCAGTCTTAAAGTAAAGTGGGGCTATATTTCTGCCCAGAAGCTCCAAAGTTCTGCTCTTTCCATTTCACTAAAAACCAAGGCCATCAGGAGTTACTTTAGAGTCCCTTTGACTGGAATATATCCCCCAAGTTTCGGGAAATAAACGCGAAATTGGTCAAAATCACGATTCGCTCAAGACGGTCTCGCCTACTCTTTCAGTCTTAAAGTAAAATGGGGCTCTATTTCGGCCCAGAAGCTCGAGAGTGAGCGTTCAAAAACTTTCGCTGTGTCCATTTCACCGCAAACCAAGACAAGCAGGAGTTAGTTGATAGTCCCCGGGACTGGAAAATATCCCCCAAGTTCCGGGAAATCAACCCGAAGTTTGTCAAAATCACGACGCGCGTAAGGCGGTCTCGGCTACTCTTTCAGTGTTAAAGAAGTGGGGGGCTATATTTTGGCCCAGAAGATCGAAATTGAGCGTTCAAAAAGCTTTGCTGTGTCCATTTCACTCCAAAACAAGGCCATCGGCACCTAGTTTAGCGTCCAACGGACTGGAAAATATCCCCCAAGTTCCGGGAAATCAACCCGAAGTTTGTCAAAATCACGATGCGCGTAAGGCGGTCTCGGGTACTTTTTCAGTATTAAAGTAAAGTGGGCTATATTTCGGCCCAGAAGCTTGAAGGTGAGCGTTCAAAAAGCTTTGCTGTGTCCATTTCACTCCAAAACAAGGCCATCGGCACCTAGTTTAGCGTCCAAGGGACTGGAAAATATCCCCCAAGTTCCGGGAAATCAACCCGAAGTTTGTCAAAATCACGATGCGCGTAAGGCGGTCTCGGGTACTTTTTCAGTATTAAAGTAAAGTGGGCTATATTTCGGCCCAGAAGCTTGAAGGTGAGCGTTCAAAAAGCTTTGCTGTGTCCATTTCACTGCAAAACAAGGCCATCGGCACCTAGTTTATCGTCCAAGGGACTGGAAAATATCCCCCAAGTTCCGGAATATCGACCCGAAGTTGTTCAAAATAACGATGCGCGCACGCCAGTCTCGGCTACTCTTTAAGTCGTAAGTGATGTCGGACTATATTTCGGCCTAGAAGCTCGAAAGTGTGCGTTCAAAGACTTGTGCTGTGTGAATTTCACTGCAAACCATGGCCATCAGGAGTTAGTTTAGACTCCTCGGGACTGGAAAATATCGCCCAAGTTCGGGCAAATCGAGCCCAATTTTGTCAAAATCACAATGCGCGTAAGGCGGTCTCGGCTACTCTTTCATTCTTAAAGTGAACTGGGGCTATATTTCGGCCCAGAAGCTAGAAAGTGAAAGTTCAAAAAGTTTTGCTGTCTCCATTTCACCGCAAACCAAGCCACATCAGCAGATTGTTTACAGTGTCCGGGACATCAAAATATCCCCCAAGTCCCGGGAAATCGAGCCGAAGTTTCTCAAAATCACGATGCGCGTAAAGCAGTCTCGGTCACCCTTTTAGTCTTAAAGTGACGTGGCTGTATATTTCGGCCCAGAAGCTCGAAATTGAGCGTTCAAAAAGTTTTCCTCTCTCAATTTAACTGAAAACCAAGGCCATCATGAGTTAGTTTAGAGTCCACAGGACTGGAAAATATCCGTTAAGTTCTGGCAACTCAAGCCGAAGTTGGTCAAAATCACGATGCGTCTAAGGCGGTCTAGGCTACTATTTCAGTTTTAAAGTGAAGTGGGGCTATATTTCGGCTCAGAAGCCCGAAGGGGAGCCTTGAAAAAGTTTTGCTCTCTCCATTTCAATGCAAACCAAGGCAATCAGGAGTTACTTAAGAGTCCCCGGTAGCGGAAAATATTCCCCATTTGCCGGGAAATCACGCCAAAGTTGGTCAAAATCACGATGCGCGTAAGGCGGTCTCGGCTATTCTTTCATTCTTAAGGTGAACTCGGGCTATATTTCGGCCCAGAAGCTCGAAAGTGAAAGTTCAAAAAGTTTTGCTGTGTCCATTTCACCGCGAACCAAGTCACATCAGGAGATAGTTTACAGTCTCCGGGACATCAAAATATCCCCCAAGTTCCGGGAAATGGAGCCGAAGTTGGTCAAAATCACAATGCTCCCAAAGCGGCGTCGGCTACTCTTTTAGTCTTAAAGTGATGTGGGGCTCTATTTCGGCCCAGAAGCTCCAAAGGGAGCGCTGCAAAAAGTTTGCTGTGTCCATTTCACTGCAAACCAAGGCCATCAGGAGTTAGTTTAGAGTCCCCGGGAGTGGAATGTATTTCCCAAGTTCCGGAAAATGGAGAAGACGTTGGTCAAAATCACGATGCGTGCAAGACGGTCTTGGCTAGTCTTTCAGTCTTAAAGTGAAGTGGGGCTATATTTCGGCCCAGAAGCTCAAAAGTGAGCTTCATAAAGTTTTGCTGTATCCATTTCAATGCAAACGAAGGCCGTCAGGGGTTACTTAAGAGTCTTCGAGACTGGAAAATATCCCCCAAGTTCAGGGAAATTTAGCCGAAGTTGGTCAAAATCACGGTGCTCGTTAGGCGGTCTCGCTAACTGTTTCAGTCTTAAAGTGAAGTGAGGCTTTATTCCTGCCCAGGAGCTTGAAAGTGAGCGTTCAAAAAGTTTCCCTGTGTTTATTTCACTGCAAACCAAAGCCATCAGGAGCTAGTTTAGAGTCCCCGGGACTGGAAAATATCCCCCAACTTCCGGGAAATCGAGCCGAGGTTGGTCAAAATAACGATTTGCGTAAGGTAGTCTCGGCTACTATTTCAGTCTTAAAGTGAGGTGGGGCTATATTTCGGGCCAGAAGCCCGAAAGTGAGCGTTCAAAAAGTTTTGCTCTGTTCATTTCACTGCAAACCAAGGCCATCAGGAGTTCGTTTAGCGTCCCCGGGACAAGAAAATATGCCCCAATGTCCGGGAAATTGAGCCGAGGTTGGTGAAAATCACGATCCCCCTAAAGTGGTCTCGGCTAATCTTTCTGTCTTAAAGTGAAATGGGGCTATATTTCGGGCCAGAAGCCCGAAAGTAAGCGTTCAAAAAGTTTTGCTCTGTTCATTTCACTGCAAACCAAGGCCATCAGGAGTTAGTTTAGCGTCCCCGGGACAAGAAAATATGCCCCAAGGTCCGGGAAATCGAGCCAAGGTTGGTGAAAATCACGATGCCTCTAAAGTGGTCACGGCTACTCTTTCTGTCTTAAAGTGAAATGCGGCTATATTTCGGGCCAGAAGCCCGAAAGTGAGCGTTCAAAAAGTTTTGCTGTGTCCATTTCACTGCAAACCAAGGCCATCAGGGGTTAGTTTAGAGTCCCCGGGACTGAAAAATATTGCCCAAGTTCCGGGGAATCGAACCGAAGTTGATCAAAATGACGATGCGCGAATACGGTATCGGCTACTGTTTCAGTCTTAAAGTGAAGTGGGGCTATATTTCGGCCCAGAAGCCCGAAAGTGAGCGTTCAAAAACCTTCCTCTCTGAATTTCACTAAAAACCAAGGCCATCACGAGTTAGTTTAGCGTCCCTGGGACTGCAAAATATTCCCCAAGTTCCGGTAAATCGAGCTGAAGTTGGTCAAAATCACAATGCTCCCAAAACTGTCTCGGCTACCCTTTCATTCTTAAAGTGAAGTGGGGCTATATTTCTGTCCAGAAGCTCGAAAGTGAGCGTTCAAAAAGTTTTGCTGTGTCCATTTCACTGCAAACCAAAGCTATCAAAAGTTAGTTTAGGGTCCCAGGGACTAGAAAATATTCCCCAAGTTCCGGGAAAGCGAGCCGAAGTTGATCAAAATCACGATGCGCGAAATGCGGTCTCGGCTACTGTTTCAGTCTTAAAGTAAAGTGTGGCTATATTTCGGCCCACAAACTCGAAAGTGAGCGTTCAAAAAGTTTTGCTGTGTCCATTTCACTGCAAAACAAGGCCATCAGGACTTAATTTAGGGTCCAAGGGACTGGAAAATGTTCCGCAAGTTCCGGGAGATCCACCCGCAGTTTGTCAAAATCACAATGCGCGTAAGGTGGTCTCGGTTACTCTTTAAGTCTTAAAGTAGAGTGGGGCTTTATTTCGGCCAGGCGGCTCGAAGGTGAGCGTTCAAAAAGTTTTGCTCTGTCCATTTCACTGCAAACCAAGGCTATCAGGAGTTAGTTTGGAGCTCCTGGGACTGGAAAATATCCCCCAAGTTCCGGAATATCGAACCCAAGTTTGTAAAACTCACGATGCGAGCAAGGCGGTCTCGGCTACTCTTTCAGTCTTAAGTGAAGTGGGGCTATATTTCGGCCCAGAAGCTTGAAAGTGTGGGTTCAAAAAATTGTGCTGTGTCCATTTCAATGCAAACCAAGGCCATCAGGAGTTAGTTTAGAGTTCCCTTAGACTTGAAAATATACCCCAAGTCCCGGCAATTGGAGCCGAAGTTGATCAAATTCATGATGCCCGTAACGTGGTCTCGGCTACTGTTTCAGTCTTAAAGTCAAGTGTGCCTATATTTCGGCCCAAAAGCTAGAAAGTGAGCGTTCAAAAAGTTTTGCTGTGTCCATTTCACTTCAAAACAAGCCCATCAGGACTTAGTTTATCGTCCAAGGGACTGGAAAATATACCCCAGGTTCCGGAAAATCCATTCGAAGTTCGTCAAAATTACGATATACGTAAGGCGGTTTCGGCTACTCTTTCAGTCTTAAAGTAAAGTCGGGCTATAGTTCTGTCCAGAAGCTCGAAAGTGAGCGTTCAAAAAGTTTTGCTGTGTGCATTTCACTGCAAACCAAAGCTATCAAAAGTTAGTTTAGGTTCCCCGGGACTGGAAAATATTCCCCAAGTTCCGGGAAAGCGAGCCGAAGTTGATCAAAATCAGGATGCGCGAAATGCGGTCTCGGCTACTGTTTCAGTCTTAAAGTAGAGTGTGGCTATTTTCGGCCCACAAGCTCGAAAGTGAGCGTTCAAAATGTTTTGCTCTGTCCATTTCAATGCAAAGCAAGGCGATCAGGAGTTAGTTTAGAGTCCCCGGGACTGGAAAATATCCCCCAAGTTCCGACAAATCGATCCGAAAATGGTCAAAATCACGATGCGCGTAACGCGATCTCGGCTACTCTTTCAGTCTTAAAGTGAAGTGGGGCTATATTTCGGCCCAGAACCTCCAAAGTGGGCGTTCAAAAAGTTATGCTGTGCGCATTTCAGTGCAAACCAAGGCCATCCGGAGTTAGTTTAGAGTCCCCAGGACTGGAAAATATCCCAAAAGTTGCGTGAAATCCAGCTGAACTTGGTCTAACTCACGATGCGTGTGAGGCGGTCTCGGCTACTATTTCAGTCTGAAAGTGAAGTGGGATTCTATTTCGGCCCAGAAGCTACAAAGAGAGTGTTCAAAAAGCTTTCCTTTGTCCATTTTACTGAAAACCAAGGCCATCAGGAGTTAGTTTAGAGCCCGCGGATATGGAATATATCCCCCAAGTTCCGGGAAACAGACCTGAAGTTGGTCAAAATCACGATTTGCGCAAGACGGTCTCGGCTACTCTTTCAGTCTTAAAGTAAAGTGGGGCTATATTTCGGTCCAGAAGCTCGAGAGTGAGCGTTCAAAAAGTTTCGCTGTGTCCATTTCACGGAAAACCAAGACAATCAGGAGTTAGTTTAGAGTACCCGAGACTGGAAAATATCCCCCAAGTTCCGGCAAATCGAGCCGAAGTTGGTCAAAATCACGGTGCGCTTAAGGCGGTGTCGGCTACTCCCTCAGTCTTAAAGTGAAGTGGGGCTCTATTTAGGCCCAAAGGCTCAAAGCTCAAAAAAAAATTACTGTGTCTATTTCACTGCAAACCAAGGTTATCAGGAGTTAGTTTAGAGTCCCCGGGAGTGGAATGTATTTCCCAAGTTCCGGAAAATCGAGAAGACGTTGGTCAAAATCACGATGCGCGTAAGACGGTCTCGGCTACTCTTTCACTCTTAAAGTGAAGTGGGGCTATATTTCGGCCCAGAAGCTCGAAAGTGAGTGTTTAAAAAGTTTTGCTCTGTCACTTTCAGTGCAAACGAAGGCCATCAGAAGTCAGTTTAGAGTCCTCGGGACTGGAGAATATCCCCCAAGTTCCAGGAAAGCGAGCAGAAGTTGATCAAATTCACGATGCGCTTAAGGTGGTCTGGGCTACGGTGTCTGTCTTAAAGTGAAGTGTGGCTATATTTCGGCCGACAAGCTCAAAAGTGAGCCTTCAAAAAGTTTTGCTGTGTGCATTTCACTGCAAATCAAGGCCATCAGGAGTTAGTATAGAGTCCCCGGGACTGGAAAATATTCTCCAAGTTCCAGGAAATGGCGCCGAAGTTGATGAAAATTACCATGCGCGTAACGGCCTCTCGGCTATTCTTTCAGTCTTAAATTTAAGTAGGGCTATATTTCGGCCCTGAAGCTCGAAGGTGAGCGTTCAGAATGTTTTGCTGTGTTCATTAAACTGCAAACCAAGGTCATCGGGAGTTATTTTAGCGTCCCCGGGTCTTTAAATTATTCGCCAACTTCCGGGAAATCGAGCAAAAGTGGCCCAAAATCACGATGCGCGTAAGGCGGTCTCGGCTACTCTTTCAGTCTTAAAAATAAGGGGGGCTATATTTCGACCTAGAAGCTCGAGACCGGGCGTGCGTTAATTTTACCTGTCCATTTCACTGACATCTTAGGCCATCAGGAGTTAGTTTAGAGTCCTTGGGACTGGAAACTATTTCCCAAATTCTGGCAGATCGAGCCAAAGTTGCTCAAAATCACGATGCGCGTAAGGCGGTCTCGGCTACTCTTTCAGTCTTAAAATGAAGTGGGGCTATATTTCGGCCGACAAGCTCAACACCGAGCGTGCGCTCCTTTTACCTGTGTACATATCACTGAAAACTAAGTTCATCAGGAGTTAGCATAGAGTCCTCGGGACTGGAAAATATTCCCCGAATTTCGGCAAATCGAGCCAAAGATGCTCAAAATCACGATGCGCGTAAGGCGGTCTCGGCTACTCGTTTACTCCGAAAATGAAGCGGGGCTATTTTTCGGTTCTACAAGCTCGACACCGAGCGTGCTCTCCTTTTACCTGTGTCCATTTCCCTAAGAACTAAGTCCATCAGGAGATAGTTTAGAATCCTCGAGACTGGAAGCTGTCCTCCAAGTTTCGGCAAATTGAGCCATACTTTCTTAAAATTACGATAAGCGTACGGCAGTTTCGTTTACTCTTTCAGTCTTAAAATGAAGTGGGGCTACATTTCGGCCTAGAAGCTCGACACCGAGCGTGCGCTCCTGTTACCTGTGACCATTTGACTGAAAACTAAGGCCATCAAGAGTTAGGGTAGAGTCCCCGGGACTTGAAAATATCCCCCAAGTTTTGGCAGATCGAGCCATAGTGGCTAAAAATTTCGATGCGCTTAAGGCGGTTTCGTGTACACTTTCAGTCTTAAAATAAAGTGGGGCTATATTTCGGCCTACAACCTGGAAACCTAGCGTGCGCCCCTTTTACCTGTGTCCATTTCACTAAAAATCTAGGCATTCAGGAATAAGTTTAGAGCTTCCGGGACTGGACAACATCCCCCAAGTCCCAGGAAATGAGGCCGAAGTTCGACAAAATTACCATGCGTGTAAGGCGGTCCCGGCTACTCTTTCAGTCTTAAAGTGAAGTGGGGCTATATTTCGGCCCAGAAGCTCGAAAGTGAACGTTTAAAGAGTTTGGCTGTGTCCATTTCACTGAAAACCAAGGCCATCAGGAATTAGTTTAGAGTGCCCGGGACTGGGAATTATCTCCCAAGTTCCGGGAAGTCGAGCCGAAGGAGCCCAAAATCACGATGCGCGTAAGGCGGTCTCGGCTAGTCTTTCAGTCTTAAAGTCAAGTAGGGCTATGCTTCGGCCCAGACGCTCAAAGGTGAGCGTTCAAAAACTGGCGCTGTGTCCATTTCACCGCAAAGCAAGGCAACCAGGAGTTAGTTTGGAGTGCCCGCTACCGGAAAATATCCCCCATTTCCCGGGAAATCGAGCCAAAGTTGGTCAAAATCACGATGCGCGTAAGGCGTTCCCGGCTACTCTTTCATTCTTAAAGTCAACTGGGGCAATATTTCCGCCCAGAAGCTAGAAAGTGAGCGTTCAAAAAGTTGTGCTGTGTCCATTTCACTCCAGAGCAAGGCCATCAGGAGTTACTTTAGAGTCTGCGGGACTGGAAAATATCCCCCAAGTTCCGGGAAATCGAGCTGAAGTTGGTCAAAATTACGATGGGCGTAAGGCGGTCTCGGCTACTCTTTCACTCTTAAAGTGAAGTGG
This sequence comes from Orbicella faveolata, assembly GCF_042242905.1. Taxonomy (NCBI): domain Eukaryota; kingdom Metazoa; phylum Cnidaria; class Anthozoa; order Scleractinia; family Merulinidae; genus Orbicella; species Orbicella faveolata. Next base: position 35,301,600 of record NW_028301539.1, read on the forward strand.
AGCTATATTTCGGCCCAGAAGCTCAAAAGTGAGCGTTCAAAAAGTTTGGTTCTGTCCATTTTACTGCAGACCAAGGACGTCGGGGGTCAGTTTAGAGTCCCAGGGACTGGAAAATATCCCCAAGTTCCGGGAAACTTAACCGAAGTTGGTCAAAATCACGACGGGCGTACGGCGGTCTCGGCTACTCTTTCGGTCTTAAAGTGAAGTGGGGCAATATTTCGGCCCAGAAGCTCGAAACTGAGTGTTTCAAAAGTTTTGCTGTGTCCATTTCACTGGAAACCAAAGCCATCAGGAGTTAGTTTAGAGTCCCCGGGACTGGAAAACATCCCCCTATTTGCGGGAAATCCAGCCCAAGTATCCCAAAATCACGATGCGCATAAGGTGGTCTCGGCTACTCTTTCAGTCTTAAAGTAAAGTGTGGCTACATTTCGACCCATAAGCTCGAAAGTGAGCGTTCAAAAACTTTTGCTGTGTCCATTTAACTGCAAACTAAGGCCATCGGAAGTTAGTTTAGCTTCCCCGGGAATTGAAAATATTCGCCAACTTCCGGGAAATCGAGCCGAAGTTGGTCAAAATTACCATGCGTGTAAGGCGGTCTCGGCTACTCTTTCAGTCTTAAAGTGAAGTAGGGCTATATTTCGGCCGAGAAGCTCGAAAGTGAGCGTTCAAAAAAATGTGCTGTGTCCACTTCACTGGAAACCAAGGCCATCAGCAGTTAGTTTAGAGTCCCCGGGACTGGAATATATCCCCGAAGTTCCGGGAAATCGAACGGAAGTTGGTCAAAATTACGATGCGCGTAAGACGGTCTCGGCTACTCTTTCAGTCTTAAAGTAAAGTGGGGCAATATTTCGGCCCAGAAGCTCGAAAGTGACCCTTTAAAAAGTTACGCTTTCTGCATTTAACTGCAAACCAAGGCCATCAGGAGTTAGTTTAAAGTCCCCCGGACTACAAAATATCCCCCAAGTTCCGGGAAATCGAGCTGAACTTGGTCAAAATCACGATGCTCGTAAGGCGGTCTCGGCTACTATTTCAGTCTTAAAGTGAAGTAGGGCTATATTTCGGTCCAAAAGCTCGAAAGTGAGCGTTCAAAAAGTTTAACTCTCTCAATTTGACTGAACACCAAGGCCATCAGGAGTTAGTTTAGAGTCCCCGGGACTGGAAAATATCTTTTAAGTTCTGGCAGATCAAGCCGAAGTTGGTCAAAATCACGATGCGCCTAAGGCGGCCTCGGCTACTCTTTAAGTCTTAAAGTGAAGTGGGGCTCTATTTCGGCCCAGAAGCTCCAAAGTGAGCGCTGCAAAAAATTTGCTGTGTCCATTTCACTGTAAACCAAGGCCATCAGGAGATAGTTTAGAGTCCCCGGGACTGCAATATATTTCCCAAGTTCCGGAAAATGGAGAAGACGTTGGTCAAAATCACGATGCGCGCAAGACGGTCTTGGCTAGTCTTTCAGTCTTAAAGTGAAGTGGGGCTATATTTCGGCCCAGAGGCTCAAAAGTGAGCTTCAAAAAGTTTTGCTGTATCCATTTCAATGCAAACGAAGGCCAACAGGGGTTACTTAAGAGTCTTCGGGACTGGAAAATATCCCCCATGTTCAGGGAAATTTAGCCGAAGTTGGTCAAAATCACGGTGCACGTTAGGCGGTCTCGCTTACTGTTTCAGTCTTAAAGTGAAGTGAGGCTTTATTCCTGCCCAGGAGCTTGAAAGTGAGCGTTCAAAAAGTTTCCCTGTGTATATTTCACTGCAAACCAAAGCCATCAGGAGCTAGTTTAGAGTCCCCGGGACTGGAAAATATCCCCCAACTTCCGGGAAATCGAGCCGAAGTTGGTCAAAATAACGATTCGCGTAAGGCGGTCTCGGCTACTCTTTCAGTCTTAAAGTGAAGTGGGGCTATATTTCGGGCCAGAAGCCCGAAAGTGAGCGTTCAAAAAGTTTTGCTCTGCTAATATCACTGCAAACCAAGGCCATCAGGAGTTAGTTTAGAGTCCCCGGGACAAGAAAATATGCCCCAAGGTCCGGGAAATTGAGCCGAGGTTGGTCAAAATCACGATGGCCCTAAAGTGGTCTCGGCTACTCTTTCTGTCTTAAAGTGAAGTGGGGCTATATTTCGGGCCAGAAGCCCGAAAGTGTGCGTTCAAAAATTTTTCCTCTGTCCATTTCACTGCAAACCAAGGCCATCAGGGGTTAGTTTAGAGTCCCCGGGACTGAAAAATATTGCCCAAGTTCCGGGGAATCGAACCGAAGTTGATCAAAATCACGATGCGCAAAATGCGATATCGGCTGCTGTTTCAGTCTTAAAGTGAAGTGGGGCTATATTTCGGCCCACAAGCCCGAAAGTGAGCATTCAAAAAGTTTTGCTGTGTTCTTTGCCTTAAAAACAAGGCCATCAGGAGTTAGTTTAGCGTCCCTAGGACTGGAAAATCTTCCCCAAGTTCCGGTAAATCGTGCTGAAGTTGGTCAAAATCACGATGCTCCCAAAGCGGTCTCGGCTACCCTTTCAGTCTTAAAGTGAAGTGGGGCTATATTTCTGTCCAGAAGCTCGAAAGTGAGCGTTCAAAAAGTTTTGCTGCGTGCATTTCACTGCAAACCAAAGCTATCAAAAGTTAGTTTAGGGTCCCCAGGACTGGAAAATATTGCCCAAGTTCCGAGAAAGCGAGCCGAAGTTGATCAAAATCACAATGCGCGAAATGCGGTCTCGGCTACTTTTTCAGTCTTAAAGTGACGTAGGGCTATATTTCGGTCCCGACGCTCGAAAGTGAGCGTTCAAAAAGTTTTCCTCTCTGAATTTCACTGAAAACCAAGGCCATTATGAGTTACTTTAGAGTCCCCGGGACTGGAAAATATGTTTTAACTTCTGGCAACTCAAGCCGAAGTTGGTCAAAATAACGATGCGCCTCAGGCGGCCTCGGCTACTCTTTCAGTCTTAAAGTGAAGTGGGGCTCTATTTCGGCCAAGAAGCTCCAAAGTGAGCGCTGCAAAAAATTTGCTGTGTCCATTTCATTGCAAACCAAGCCCATCAGAAGTTAGTTTAGAGTCCCCGGGACTGCAAGATAATTGCCAAGTTCCGGAAAATGGGGAAGACGTTGGTCAAAATCACGATGCGCGCTAGACGGTCTTGGCTAGTCTTTCAGTCTTAAAGTGAAGTGGGGCTATATTTCGGCCCAGAAGCTCAAAAGTGAGCGTTAAAAAAGTTTTGCTGTATCCATTTCAATGCAAACGAAGGCCATCAGGGGTTACTTAAGAGTCTTCGGGACTGGAAAATATCCCCCAAGTTCAGGGAAATTTAGCCGAAGTTGGTCAAAATCCCGATGCGCGTTAGGCGGTCTCGCTTACTGTTTCAGTCTTAAAGTGAAGTGAGACTTTATTCCTGCCCAGGAGCTTGAAAGTGAACGTTCAAAAAGTTTCCCTGTGTTTATTTCACTGCAAACCAAAGCCATCAGGAGCTACTTTAGAGTCTCCGGGACTGGAAAATATCCCCCAACTTCCGGGAAATCGAGCCGAAGTTGGTCAAAATCACGATTTGCGTAAGGTAGTCTCGGCTACTCTTTCAGTCTTAAAGTGAAGTGGGGCTATATTTCGGGCCAGAAGCCCGAAAGTGGGCGTTCAAAAAGTTTTGCTGTGTTCATTTCACTGCAAACCAAGGCCATCATGAGTTAGTTTAGAGTCCCCGGGACTGGAAAATATCTTTTAAGTTCTGGCAGATTAAGCCGAAGTTGGTCAAAATCACGGTGCGCGTTAGGCGGTCTCGCTTACTGTTTCAGTCTTAAAGTGAAGTGAGGCTTTATTCCTGCCCAGGAGCTTGAAAGTGAGCGTTCAAAAAGTTTCCCTGTGTTTATTTCACTGCAAACCAAAGCCATCAGGAGCTAGTTTAGAGTCCCCGGGACTGGAAAATATCCCCCAACTTCCGGGAAATCGAGCCGAAGTTGGTCAAAATAACGATTCGCGTAAGGCGGTCTCGGCTACTCTTTCAGTCTTAAAGTGAAGTGGGGCTATATTTCGGGCCAGAAGCCCGAAAGTGAGCGTTCAAAAAGTTTTGCTCTGCTAATATCACTGCAAACCAAGGCCATCAGGAGTTAGTTTAGAGTCCCCGGGACAAGAAAATATGCCCCAAGGTCCGGGAAATTGAGCCGAGGTTGGTCAAACTCACGATGGCCCTAAAGTGGTCTCGGCTACTCTTTCTGTCTTAAAGTGAAGTGGGGCTATATTTCGGGCCAGAAGCCCGAAAGTGTGCGTTCAAAAATTTTTCCTCTGTCCATTTCACTGCAAACCAAGGCCATCAGGGGTTAGTTTAGAGTCCCCGGGACTGAAAAATATTGCCCAAGTTCCGGGGAATCGAACCGAAGTTGATCAAAATCACGATGCGCAAAATGCGATATCGGCTACTGTTTCAGTCTTAAAGTGAAGTGGGGCTATATTTCGGCCCACAAGCCCGAAAGTGAGCATTCAAAAAGTTTTGCTGTGTTCTCTGCCTTAAAAACAAGGCCATCAGGAGTTAGTTTAGCGTCCCTAGGACTGGAAAATCTTCCCCAAGTTCCGGTAAATCGAGCTGAGGTTGGTCAAAATCACGATGCTCCCAAAGCGGTCTCGGCTACCCTTTCAGTCTTAAAGTGAAGTGGGGCTATATTTCTGTCCAGAAGCTCGAAAGTGAGCGTTCAAAAAGTTTTGCTGTGTGCATTTCACTGCAAACCAAAGCTATCAAAAGTTAGTTTAGGGTCCCCGGGACTGGAAAATATTGCCCAAGTTCCGAGAAAGCGAGCCGAAGTTGATCAAAATCACAATGCGCGAAATGCGGTCTCGGCTAATGTTTCAGTCTTAAAGTGACGTAGGGCTATATTTCGGCCCACAAGCTCGAAAGTGAGCGTTCAAAAACTTTTGCTCTGTCTATTTCACTGCAAAACAAGGCCATCAGGACTTAGGTTTGCGTCCAAGGGACTGGAAAATGTTCCCCAAGTTCCGGGACATCCACCCGAAGTTTGTCAAAATCACAATGCGCGTAAGGTGGTATCGGTTACTCTTTAAGTCTTAAAGTAAAGTGGGGCTTTATTTCGACCAGGAAGCTCGAAGGTGAGCGTTCAAAAAGTTTTGCTCTGTCCATTTCACTGCAAGCCAAGGCCATCAGGAGTTAGTTTAGAGTTCCTGGGACTGGAAAATATCCCCTAAGTCCCGGGAAATCGAGCCGAAGTTTCTCAAAATCACGATGCGCGTAAAGCATTCTCGGCTACTCTTTTAGTCTTAAAGTGACGTGGCTGTATATTTCGGCCCAGAAGCTCGAAAGTGAGCGTTCAAAAAGATTTTCTCTCTCAATTTAACTGAAAACCAAGGCCATCATGAGTTAGTTTAAAGTCCACGGGACTGGAAAATATCCCTTAAGTTCTGGCATTTGAAGCCGAAGTTGGTCAAATTCACGATGCGTCTAGGGTGGTTTCGGCTACTATTTCAGTCTTAAAGTGAAGTGGGGCTATATTTCGGCCCAGAATTTCGAAAGTAAGGGTTCAAAAAAAAGTTGCTGTGTCCATTTAACTGCAGACCAAGGCCATCAGGGGTTAGTTTTGAGTCCTTGGGACTTGAATATATCCCCGAAGTTTCGGGAAATCGAGCCGAAGTTGGTCAAAATCACGATGCGCGTAAGACGGTCTCGGCTACTCTTTCAGTCTTAAACTGAAGTAGGGCTATATTTCGGCTCAGAAGCCCGAAGGGGAGCCTTGAAAAAGTTTTGCTCTCTCCATTTCAATGCAAACCAAGGCAATCAGGAGTTACTTTATAGACCCCGTTAGCGGAAAATATTCCCCATTTGCCGGGAAATCGAGCCAAAGTTGGTCAAAATCACGATGCGCGTAAGGCGGTCTCGGCTATTCTTTCATTCTTAAAGTGAACTCGGGCTATATTTCGGCCCAGAAGCTCGAAAGTGAAAGTTCAAAAAGTTTTGCTGTGTCCATTTCACCGCGAACCAAGCCGCATCAGGATATATTTTACAATCTCCGGGACATCAAAATATCCCCCAAGTTGCGGGAAATCGAGCCGAAGTTTGTCAAAATCACGATGCGCGTAAAGCAGTCTCGGCTATTCTTTGAGTCTTAAAGTGACGTGGCTGTATATTTCGGCCCACAAGCTCGAAAGTGAGCGTTCAAAAAGTTTCGCTGTGTCCATTTCACTGAAAACCAAGACCACTACTCCTTCAGTCTTAAAGTGAAGTGGGGCTCTATTTCGGCCCACAAGCTCAAAGCTCAAAAAAATTACTGTGTCTATTTCCCTGCAAACCCAGGGTATCAGGAGTTAGTTTAGAGTCCCCGGGAGTGGAATGTATTTCCCAAGTTCCGCAAAATCGAGGAGACGTTGGTCAAAATCACGATGCGCGTAAGACGGTCTCGGCTACTCTTTCAGTCTTAAAGTGAAGTGGGGCTATATTTCGGCCCACAAGCTCAAAAGTGAGCGTTCAAAAGGTTTTGCTGTATCCATTTCAATGCAAACCAAGGCCATCAGGGGTTACTTAAGAGTCCTCGGGACTGGAAAATATCCCCCAAGTTCCGGTAAATCGAGCCGAAGTTGATCAAAATCACGATGTGCGTAAGGTGGTCTCAGCTACTCTTTCAGTCTTAAAGTGAAGTGGGGCAATATTTCGGCCCAGAAGCTCGAAAGTGAGTGTTTAAAAAGTTTTGCTCTGTCACTTTCAGTGCACACCAAGGCCATCACAAGTTACTTTAGAGTCCCCGGGACTGGAGAATATCCCCCGTCCCGGGAAATCGAGCCGAAGTTGATCAAATTCATGATGCGCGTAACGTGGTCTCGGCTACCGTGTCAGTCCTAAAGTGAACTGTGGCTATATTTCGGCCCACAAGCTAGAACGTGAGCGTTCAAAAAGTTTTGTTGTGTCCATTTTACTTCAAAACGAGACCATCAGGACTTAGTTTAGCGTCCAAGGGACTGCAAAATATCCCCCAAGTTCCGGGAAATCCATTGGAAGTTCGTCAAAATTACGATGCGCGTAAGGCGATCTCATCTACTCTTTCAGTCTTAAAGTAAAGTGGGGCTATATTTCTGCCCAGAAGCTCCAAAGTTGTGCTCTGTCCATTTCACTGAAAACCAAGGCCATCAGGAGTTACTTTAGAGTCCCTTTGACTGGAATATATCCCCCAAGTTTCGGGAAATAAACGCGAAATTGGTCAAAATCACGATTCGCTCAAGACGGTCTCGCCTACTCTTTCAGTCTTAAAGTAAAATGGGGCTCTATTTCGGCCCAGAAGCTCGAGAGTGAGCGTTCAAAAACTTTCGCTGTGTCCATTTCACTGCAAACCAAGACAAGCAGGAGTTAGCTGAGAGTCCCCGGCACTGGAAAATATCCCCCAAGTTACGGGAAATCAACCCGAAGTTTGTCAAAATCACGATGCGCGTAAGGCGGTCTCGGCTACTCTTTCAGTGTTAATGTAATGGGGGGCTATATTTTGGCCCAGAAGCTCGAAATTGAGTGTTCAAAAAGTTTTGCTGGGTCCATTTTACTACAAACCAAGGCCATGAGGAATTAGTTTAGAGTCCTCAGAACTGGAATATATCCCCTTAGTTCCGGCAAATCCAGCCGAAGTTGCTCAAAATCACGATGCACGTAAGGCGGTCTCGGCTACTCTGTCAGTCTTCAAGTGAAGTGGGGTTCTATTTCGGTCCAGAAGCTCGAAAGTATGCGTTCAAAAACTTTTTCTGTTTCCGTTTCACTGCAAACCAAGACCAGCACGAGTTAGTTTAGAGTCCCCGGGACTGGAAAATATTTCGCAAGTTCCGGGAAATCGAGCCGAACTTGATCAAAATCACGATGCGCGAAACGTGCTCTCGGCTAATGTTTCAGTCTTAAAGTGAAGTATGGCTATACTTCGGCCCACAAGCTCGAAAGTGAGCGTTCAAAAAGCTTTGCTGTGTCCATTTCACTGCAAAACAAGGCCATCGGCACCTTGTTTAGCGTCCAAGAGACTGGAAAATATCCCCCAAGTTCCGGGAAATCCACCCGAAGTTTGTCAAAATCACGATGCGCGTAAGGCGGTTACGGCTACTTTTTCAGTATTAAAGTAAAGTAGGCTATATTTCGGCCCAGAAGCTTGAAGGTGAGCGTTCAAAAAGTTTTGCTGTCTCCATTTCACTTCAAACCAAGGCCATCAAGAGTTAGTTTAGAGTCCCCGGGACTGGAAAATATCCCCCAAGTTCCGGAATATCGACCCGAAGTTGGTCAAAATCACGATGCGCGCACGCCGGTCTCGGCTACTCTTTAAGTCGTAAGTGATGTGGGACTAATTTCGGCCTAGAAGCTCGAAAGTGTGCGTTCAAAAAGTTGTGCTGCGTGAATGTCACTGCAAACCATGGCCATCAGGAGTTAGTTTAGAGTCCCCAGGACTGGAAAATATTCACCAAGTTCCAGGAAAGCGAGCAGAAGTTGATCAAAATCACGATGCGCGTAACGCGGTCTCGGCTACTGTTTCAGTCTTAAAGTGAAGTGTGGCTATATTTAGGTCCACAAGCGCGAAAGTGAGCGTTCAAAAAGTTTTGCTGTGTCCATTTCACTGCAAACCAAGGCCATCAGGACTTAGTTTAGAGTCTCCGGGACTGGAAAATATTTTCCAAGTTCCAGGAAATTGCGCCGAAGTTGATGAAAATTACGATGCGCGTAACGGGCTCTCGGCGGTTCTTTCAGTCTTAAATTTAATTAGGGCTATATTTCGGCCCTGAAGCTCGAAGGTGAGCGTTCAGAATGTTTTGCTGTGTTCATTAAACTGCAAACCAAGGTCATCGGGAGTTAGTTTAGCGTCCCCGGGACTATAAATTATTCGCCAACGTCAAGGAAATCGAGCAAAAGTGGCCCAAAATCACGATGCGCGTAAGGCGGTCTCGGCTACTCTTTCAGTCTTAAAAATAAGGGGGGCTATATTTCGACCTAGAAGCTCGAGACCGGGCGTGCGCTAATTTTACCTGTGTCCATTTCACTGACATCTTAGGCCATCAGGAGTTAGTTTGGAGTCCTTGGGACTGGAAACTATTTCCCAAATTCTGGCAGATCGAGCCAATGTTGCTCAAAATCACGATGCGCCTAACGCGGTCTCGGCTACTCTTTCAGTCTTAAAATGAAGTGGGGCTATATTTCGGCCGACAAGCTCAACACCGAGCGTGCGCTCCTTTTGCCTGTGTACATATCACTGAAAACTAAGTTCATCAGGAGTTAGCATAGAGTCCTCGGGACTGGAAAATATTCCACGCATTCCGGCAAATCGAGCCAAAGATGCTCAAAATCACGATGCGCGTAAGGCGGTCTCGGCTACTCGTTTACTCCGAAAATGAAGTGGGGCTATATTTCGGTTCTACAAGCTCGACACCGAGCGTGCTCTCCTTTTACCTGTGTCCATTTCCCTAAGAACTAAGTCCATCAGGAGATAGTTTAGAATCCTCGAGACTGGAAGCTATCCTCCAAGTTTCGGCAAATTGAGCCATACTTTCTTAAAATTACGATAAGCGTACGGCAGTTTCGTTTACTCTTTCAGTCTTAAAATGAACTGGGGCTACATTTCGGCCTAGAAGCTCGACACCGAGCGTGCGCTCCTGTTACCTGTGACCATTTGACTGAAAACTAAGGCCATCAAGAGTTAGGGTAGAGTCCCCGGGACTTGAAAATATCCCGCAAGTTTTGGCAGATCGAGCCATAGTGGCTAAAAATTTCGATGCGCTTAAGGCGGTTTCGTGTACACTTTCAGTCTTAAAATAAAGTGGGGCTATATTTCGGCCTACAACCTGGAAACCTAGCGTGCGCCCCTTTTACCTGTGTCCATTTCACTAAAAACCAAGGCATTCAGGAGTTACTTTAGAGCTTCCGGGACTGGACAATATCCCCCAAGTCCCAGGAAATCAAGCCGAAGTTCGACAAAATTACCATGCGTGTAAGGCGGTCCCGGCTACTCTTTCAGTCTTAAAGTGAAGTGGTGCTATATTTCGGCCCAGAAGCTCGAAAGTGAACGTTCAAAGAGTTTGGCTGTGTCCATTTCACTGAAAACCAAGGCCATCAGGAATTAGTTTAGAGTGCCCGGGACTGGGAATTATCTCCCAAGTTCCGGGAAATCGAGCCGAAGTAGCCCAAAATTACGATGCGCGTAAGGCGCTCTCGGCTAGTCTTTCAGTCTTAAAGTGAAGTAGGGCTATGCTTCGGCCCAGAAGCTCAAAGGTGAGCGTTCAAAAAGTTGCGCTGTGTCCATTTCACCGCAAACCAAGGCAACCAGGAGTTAGATTGGAGTCCCCGGTACCGGAAAATATCCCCAATTTCCCGGGAAATCGAGCCAAAGTTGGTCAAAATTACGAAAGTTTTGCTGTGTCCATTTCACTGCAAAACAAGGCCATCACGACTTAGTTTAGCGTCCAAGGGACTGGAAATATCCCCCAAGTTATGGGAAATCCACCCGAAGTTAGTCAAAATCACGATGCGCTTAAGGGGGTCTCGGCTACTCTTTCAGTCTTAAGGTAAAGTGGGCTTAGATTTACCTCCAAAAGCTCGAAAGTAAGGGCTGAAAAATTTTTGTCTCTATTTCACTCACGTCTTAGACAATCAGGAGTGAGTTTAGAGACTTTGGGACTGGAACATATCTCCCAAGTGTCGCCAGATCGAGCCGAGGATCCTGAAAATCACAATACGCGTAGGGCGCTCCCGCCTACTCTTTCAGTCTTAAAAAGAAGTAGGGCTATATTTCGGCCAGCAAGCTCGAAAGTGCGCGTTCAAAAAGTGTTCCTGTGTCCATTTCACTGCAAACAAAGGCCTTCAGGAGTTAGTTTAGTGTCCCCGGGACTGGAAAATATTTCCCTATTTGCGGTAAATCGAGGCGAAGTATCCCAAAATCACGATGCGCGTAAGGCGGTCTCGGCTACTCTTTCAGTCTTAAAGTGAAGTAGGGCTATATTTCGGCCGAGAAGCTCGAAAGTGAGCGTTCAAAAAGATGTGCTGTGTCCACTTCACTGCAAACCAAGGCCATTAGCAGTTAGTTTAGCGTCCCCGGGACTGAAATATATCCACGAAGTTTCGAGAAATCGAACGGAAGTTGGTCAAAATCACGATGCGCCTAAGACGGTCTCGGCTACTCTTTCAGTCTTAAAGTAAAGTGGGTCTATATTTCGGCCCAGAAGCTCGAAAGTGACCCTTTAAAAAGTTACGCTTTCTGCATTTAACTGCAAACCAAGGCCATCAGGAGTTAGTTTAAAGTCCCCCGGACTCCAAACTATCCCCCAAGTTCCGGGAAATCGAGCTGAACTTGGTCAAAATCACGATGCTCGTAAGGCGGTCTCGGCTACTATTTTAGTCTTAAAGTGAAATACGGTTGTATTTCGGCCCAAAAACTCGAAACTGAGCGTTCAAAAAGTTTTCCTCCGTCCATTTCACTGCAAACCAAGGCCATCAAGAGTTGGTTTAGAGTCCCCGGGACTTGAAAATATCGCCCAAGTTCGGGGAAATCGAGCCCAATTTTGTCAAAATCACGATGCGCGTAAGGCGCTCTGGGCTACTCTTTCATTCTTAAAGTGAACTGGGGCTATATTTCGGTCGAGAAGCTAGAAAGGGAAAGTTCAAAAAGTTTTGCTGCGTTCACTTCACTGCAAACCAAGGCCATCAGGAGTTAGTTTAGACTCCTCGGGATTGGAAAATATCGCCTAAGTTCGGGGCAATCGAGCCGAATTTTGTCAAAATCACGATGCGCGTAAGGCGGTCTGGGCTACTCTTTCATTCTTAAAGTGAACTGGGGCTATATTTCGGCCCAGAAACTAGAAAGTGAAAGTTCAAAAAGTTTTGCTGTGTCCATTTCACCGCAAACCAAGCCACATCAGCAGATTGTTTACAGTGTCCGGGACATCAAAATATCCCCCAAGTCCCGGGAAATCGAGCCGAAGTTTCTCAAAATCACGATGCGCGTAAAGCAGTCTCGGCTACTCTTTTAGTCTTAAAGTGACGTGGCTGTATATTTCGGCCCAGAAGCTCGAAAGTGAGCGTTCAAAAAGTTTTCCTCTCTCAATTTAACCGAAAGCCAAGGCCATCATGAGTTAGTTTAGAGTCCACGGGACTGGAAAATATCCCTTAAATTCTGGCAACTCAAGCCGAAGTTGGTCAAAATCACGATGCGTCTAAGGCAGTCTCGGCTACTATTTCAGTCTTAAAGTAAAGTGGGGCTATATTTCGGCCCAGAATTTCGAAAGTAAGCGTTCAGAAAAATTTGCTGTGTCCATTTCACTGCAGACAGAGGCCATCAGGGGTTAGTTTAGAGTAATGGGGAGTTGAATATATACCCGAAGTTTCGGGAAATCGAGCCGAAGTTGGTCAAAATCACGATGCGCGTAAGGCGGTCTCGGCTATTCTTTCATTCTTAAAGTGGACTCGGGCTATATTTTGGCCCAGAAGCTCGAAAGTGAAAGTTCGAAAAGTTTTGCTGTGTCCATTTCACCGCAAACCAAGCCACATCAGGAGATAGTTTACAGTCTCCGGGACATCAAAGTATCCCCCAAGTTCCGGGAAATCGAGCCGAAGTTTGTCAAAATCACGATGCGCGTAAAGCAGTCTTGGCTACTCTTTGAGTCTTAAAGTGACGTGGCTGTATATTTCGGCCCAGAAGCTCGAAAGTGAGCGTTCAAAAAGTTATGCTGTGCCCATTTCACTGCAAAGCAAGGCCCTCAGGAAGTAGTTTACAGTGCCCGGAACTGAAAAATATCCCCCAAGTTCCACGAAATCGAGACGAAGTTGGTCAAAATAACGATTCGCGTAAGGCGGTCTCGGCTACTCTTTCAGTCTTAAAGTGAAGTAGGGCTATATTTCGCTCCAGAAGCTCGAAAGTGAGCGTTCAAAAAGTTTTCCTGTCTGAATTTCACTGAAAACCAAGGCCATCACGAGTTAGTTTAGCGTCCCTGGGACTGGAAAATATTCCCGAAGTTCCGGTAAATCGAGCTGAAGTTGATCAAAATCACGATGCTCCCAAAGCGGTCTCGGCTACCCTTGCAGGCTTTAAGTGAAGTGGGGCTATATTTCTGTCCAGAAGCTCGAAAGTGAGCGTTCAAAAAGTTTTGCTGTGTGCATTTCACTGCAAACCAAAGCTATCCAAAGTTAGTTTAGGGTCCCCGGGACTGGAAAATATTCCCCAAGTTCCGGGAAAGCGAACCGAAGTTGATGAAACTCACGATGCGCGAAATGCGGTCTCGGCTACTGTTTCAGTCTTAAAGTAAAGTGTGGCTATATTTCGGCCCACAAGCTCGAAAGTGAGCGTTCAAAAAGTTTTGCGCTGTCCATTTCAATGCAAAGCAAGGCGATAAGAAGTTAGTTTAGAGTCCCCGAGACTGGAAAATATCCCCCAAGTTCCGAGAAATCGATTCGAAAATGGTCAAAATCACGATGCGCGTAAGGCGATCTCGGCTACTCTTTCAGTCTTAAAGTGAAGTGGGGCTATATTTCAGCCCACAAGCTCGAAAGTGGGCGTTCGAAAAGTTATGCTGTGCGCATTTCAGTGCAAACCAAGGCCATCCGGAGTTAGTTTAGAGTCCCCCTGACTGGAAAATATCCCAAAAGTTGCGTGAAATCCAGCTGAAATTGGTCTAACTCACGATGCGCGTGAGGCGGTCTCGGCTACTATTTCAGTCTGAAAGTGAAGTGGGATTCTATTTCGGCCCAGAAGCTACAAAGTGAGTGTTCAGAAAGCTTTCCTTTGTCCATTTCACTGAAAACCAAGGCCATCAGGAGTTAGTTTAGAGCCCGCGGAAATGGAATATATCCCCCAAGTTCCGGGAAACCGACCCGAAGTTTGTCAAAATCACGATTTGCGCAAGACGGTCTCGGCTACTCTTTCAGTCTTAAAGTAAAAGTGGGGCTATATTTCTGTCCAGAAGCTCGAGAGTGAGCGTTCAAAAAGTTTCGCTTTGTCCATTTCACTGAAAATCAAGACAATAAGGAGTTAGTTTAGAGTCCCCGGGACTGGAAAATATCCCCCAAGTTCCGGCAAATCGAGCCGAAGTTGGTCAAAATCACGGTGCGCTTAAGGCGCTTTCGGTTACTCCTTCAGTCTTAAAGTGAAGTGGGGCTCTATTTCGGCCCACAAGCTCAAAGCTCAAAAAAATTACTGTGTCTATTTCACTGCAAACCAAGGCTATCAGGAGTTAGTTTAGAGTCCCCGGGAGTGATATCTATTTCCCAAGTTCTCCAAAATCGAGAAGACGTTGGTCAAAATCACGATGCGTGTAAGACGGTCTCGGCTACTCTTTCAGTCTTAAAGTGAAGTGGGGCTATATTTCGGCCCACAAGCTCAAAAGTGAGCGTTCAAAAAGTTCTACTGTATCCATTTCAAAGCAAACCAAGGTCATCAGGGGTTACTTAAGAGTCCTCGGGACTGGAAAATATCCCCCAAGTTTCGCTAAATCGAGCCGAAGTTGGTCAAAATCACGATGTGCGTAAGGTGGTCTCGGCTACTCTTTCAGACTTAAAGTGAAGTGGGGCAATATTTCGGCCCAGAAGCTCGAAAGTGAGTGTTTAAAAAGTTTTGCTCTGTCACTTTCAGTGCAAACCGAGGCCATCAGAAGTTAGTTTAGAGTCCCCGGGACTGGAGAATATCTCCCAAGTCCCGGGAAATCGAGCCGAAGTTGATCAAATTCATGATGCGCGTAACGTGGTCTCGGCTACTGTGTCAGTCCTAAAGTGAACTGTGGCTATATTTCGGCCCACAAGCTAGAAGGTGAGCGTTCAAAAAGTTTTGTTGTGTCCATTTTACTTCAAAACAAGGCCATCAGGACTTTGTTTAGCGTCCAAGGGACTGCAAAATATCCCCCGAGTTCCGGGAAATCCATTCGAAGTTCGTCAAAATTACGATGCGCGTAAGGCGGTCTCATCTACTCTTTCAGTCTTAAAGTAAAGTGGGGCTATATTTCTGCCCAGAAGCTCCAAAGTTGTGCTCTGTCCATTTCACTGAAAACCAAGGCCATCAGGAGTTACTTTACAGTCCCTTTGACTGGAATATATCCCCCAAGTTTCGGGAAATAAACGCGAAATTGGTCAAAATCACGATTCGCTCAAGACGGTCTCGCCTACTCTTTCAGTCTTAAAGTAAAATGGGGCTCTATTTCGGCCCAGAAGCTCGAGAGTGAGCGTTCAAAAACTTTCGCTGTGTCCATTTCACTGCAAACCAAGACAAGCAGGAGTTAGCTGAGAGTCCCCGGCACTGGAAATTATTCCCCAAGTTCCGGGAAATCAACCCGAAGTTTGTCAAAATCACGATGCGCGTAAGGCGGTCTCGGCTACTCTTTCAGTGTTAAAGAAATGGGGGACTATATTTTGGCCCAGAAGCTCGAAATGGAGCGTTCAAAAAGTTTTGCTGGGTCCATTTTACTGCAAACCAAGGCCATGAGGAATTAGTTTAGAGTCCTCAGAACTGGAATATATCCCCTTAGTTCCGGCAAATCGAGCCGAAGTTGCTCAAAATCACGATGCACGTAAGGCGGTGTCGGCTACTCTGTCAGTCTTCAAGTGAAGTGGGGTTTTATTTCGGTCCAGAAGCTCGAAAGTATGCGTTCAAAAACTTTTTCTGTTTCCGTTTCACTACAAACCAAGACCAGCACGAGTTAGTTTAGAGTCCCCGGGACTGCAAAATATTTCGCAAGTTCCGGGAAATCGAACCGAACTTGATCAAAATCACGATGCGCGAAACGTGGTGTCCGCTACTGTTTCAGTCTTAAAGTGCAGTATGGCTATATTTCGGACGACAACCTCGAAAGTGAGCGTTCAAAAAGCTTTGCTGTGCCCACTTCACTGCAAAACAAGGCCATCGGCACCTAGTTTAGCGTCCTAGGGACTGGAAAATATTCCCCAAATTCCGGAATATCGACCCGAAGTTTGTCAAAATCACGATACGCGCACGCCGGTCTCAGCTACTCTTTAAGTCGTAAGTGATGTGGGACTATATTTCGGCCTAGAAGCTCGAAAGTGTGCGTTCAAAAACTTGTGCTGTGTCAATTTCACTGCAAACCAAGGATATCAGGAGTTAGTTTAGAGTCCTCGGGACTGGAAAATATCGCCCAACTTCGGAGAAATCGAGCCGAATTTTGTCAAAATCACGATGCGCGTAAGGCGGTCTCGGCTACTCTTTCATTCTTAAAGTGAACTCGGGCTATATTTCGGCCCAGAAGCTAGAAAGGGAAAGTTCAAAAAGTTTTGCTGTGTCCATTTCACCGCAAACCAAGCCACATCAGCAGATTGTTTACAGTGTCCGGGACATCAAAATATCCCCCAAGTCCCGTGAAATCGAGCCGAAGTTTCTCAAAATCACGATGCGCGTAAAGCAGTCTCGGCTACTCTTTTAGTCTTAAAGTGACGTGGCTGTATATTTCGGCCCAGAAGCTCGAAAGTGAGCGTTCAAAAAGTTTTGCTCTCTCAATTTAACTAAAAACCAAGGCCATCATGAGTTAGCTTAGAGTCCACGGGACTGGAAAATATCCCTTAAGTTCTGGCAACTCAAGCCGAAGTTGGTCAAAATCACGATGCGTCTAAGGCGGTCTGGGCTACTATTTCAGTCTTAAAGTGAAGTGGGGCTATATTTCGGCCCAGAATTTCGAAAGTAAGCGTTCAAAAAAATGTGCTGTGTCCATTTCACTGCAGACCAAAGCCATCAGGGGTTAGTTTAGAGTCCTTGGGACTTGAATATATCCCCGAAGTTTCGGGAAATCGAGCCGAAGTTGGTCAAAATCACGATGCGCGTAAGACGGTCTCGGCTACTCTTTCAGTCTTAAACTGAAGTGGGGCTATATTTCGGCTCAGAAGCCCGAAGGGGAGCCTTGAAAAAGTTTCGCTCTCGCCATTTCAATGCAAACCAAGGCAATCAGGAGTTACTTTAGAGTCCCCGGTACCGGAAAATATTCCCCATTTGCCGGGAAATCGAGCCAAAGTTGGTCAAAATCACGATGCGCGTAAAGCGGTCTCGGC
Organism: Orbicella faveolata; assembly: GCF_042242905.1. Classification (NCBI taxonomy): domain Eukaryota; kingdom Metazoa; phylum Cnidaria; class Anthozoa; order Scleractinia; family Merulinidae; genus Orbicella; species Orbicella faveolata. Next base: position 35,318,548 of record NW_028301539.1, read on the forward strand.
TATTCTTTCATTCTTAAAGTGAACTCGGACTATATTTCGGCCCAGAAGCTAGAAAGTGAAACTTCAAAAAGTTTTGCTGTGTCCATTTCACCGCGAACAAAGCCACATCCGGAGATAGTTTACAGTCACCGGGACAACAAAATATCCCCCAAGTTGCGGGAAATCGAGCCGAATTTTGTCAAAATCACGATGCGCGTAAGGCGGTCTCGGCTACTCTTTCATTCTTAAAGTGAACTCGGGCTATATTTCGGCCCAGAAGCTAGAAAGGGAAAGTTCAAAAAGTTTTGCTGTGTCCATTTCACCGCAAACCAAGCCACATCAGCAGATTGTTTACAGTGTCCGGGACATCAAAATATCCCCCAAGTCCCGTGAAATCGAGCCGAAGTTTCTCAAAATCACGATGCGCGTAAAGCAGTCTCGGCTACTCTTTTAGTCTTAAAGTGACGTGGCTGTATATTTCGGCCCAGAAGCTCGAAAGTGAGCGTTCAAAAAGTTTTGCTCTCTCAATTTAACTGAAAACCAAGGCCATCATGAGTTAGCTTAGAGTCCACGGGACTGGAAAATATCCCTTAAGTTCTGGCAACTCAAGCCGAAGTTGGTCAAAATCACGATGCGTCTAAGGCGGTCTGGGCTACTATTTCAGTCTTAAAGTGAAGTGGGGCTATATTTCGGCCCAGAATTTCGAAAGTAAGCGTTCAAAAAAATGTGCTGTGTCCATTTCACTGCAGACCAAAGCCATCAGGGGTTAGTTTAGAGTCCTTGGGACTTGAATATATCCCCGAAGTTTCGGGAAATCGAGCCGAAGTTGGTCAAAATCACGATGCGCGTAAGACGGTCTCGGCTACTCTTTCAGTCTTAAACTGAAGTGGGGCTATATTTCGGCTCAGAAGCCCGAAGGGGAGCCTTGAAAAAGTTTCGCTCTCGCCATTTCAATGCAAACCAAGGCAATCAGGAGTTACTTTAGAGTCCCCGGTACCGGAAAATATTCCCCATTTGCCGGGAAATCGAGCCAAAGTTGGTCAAAATCACGATGCGCGTAAAGTGGTCTCGGCTATTCTTTCATTCTTAAAGTGAACTCGGACTATATTTCGGCCCAGAAGCTAGAAAGTGAAACTTCAAAAAGTTTTGCTGTGTCCATTTCACCGCGAACAAAGCCACATCCGGAGATAGTTTACAGTCACCGGGACAACAAAATATCCCCCAAGTTGCGGGAAATCGAGCCGAAGTTTCTCAAAATCACGATGCGCGTAAAGCAGTCTCGGCTACTCTTTGAGTCTTAAAGTGACGTGGCTGTATATTTCGGCCCAGAAGCTAGAAAGTGAGCGTTCAAAAAGTTATGCTGTGCCCATTTCACTGCAAAGCAAGGCCCTCAGGAAGTAGTTTACGGTGCCCGGAACTGGAAAATATCCCCCAAGTTCCGGGAAAGCGAGCCGAAGTTGATCAAAATCACGATGCGCGAAATGCGGTCTCGGCTACTGTTTCAGTCTTAAAGTAAAGTGTGGCTATATTTCGGCCCACAAGCTCGAAAGTGAGCGTTCAAAAAGTTTTGCTCTGTCCATTTCCCTGGAAAGCAAGGCCATCAGGACTTAGTTTAGCGTCCAAGGGACTGGAAAATGTTCCCCAAGTTCCGGGAGATCCACCCGAAGTTTGTCAAAATCACAATGCGCGTAAGGCGATCTCGGTTACTCTTTAAGTCTTAAAGTAGAGTGGGGCTTTATTTCGGCCAGGAAGCTCGAAGGTGAGCGTTCAAAAAGTTTTGCTCTGTCCATTTCACTGCAAACCAAGGCCATCAGGAGTCAGTTTAGAGTTCCTGGGACTGGAAAATATTCCCTCAATGTCCGGAATATGGACCCGAAGTTTGTCAAACTCACGATGGGAGCAAGGCGGTCTCGGCTACTCTTTCAGTCTTAAGTGAAGTGGGGCTATATTTCGGCCCACAATCTCGAAAGTGTGCGTTCAAAAAATTGTGTTGTGTCCATTTCAATGCAAACCAAGGCCATCAGGAGTTAGTTTAGAGTCCCCGGGACTGGAATTTATCCCCCAAGTCCCGGCAATTGGAGCCGAAGTTCATCAAATTCATGATGCGCGTAACGTGGTCTCGGCTACTGTTTCAGTCTTAAAGTCAAGTGTGCCTATATTTCGGCCCACAAGCTAGAAAGTGAGCGTTCAAAAAGTTTTGGTGTGTCCATTTCACTGCAAACCAAAGCTATCAAAAGTTAGTTTAGGGTCCCCGGGACTGGAAAATATTTCCCAAGTTCCGGGAAAGCGAACCGAAGTTGATGAAACTCACGATGCGCGAAATGCGGTCTCGGCTACTGTTTCAGTCTTGAAGTAGAGTGTGGCTATGTTTCGGCCCACAAGCTCGAAAGTGAGCGTTCAAAAAGTTTTGCTCTGTCCATTTCAATGCAAAGCAAGGCGATCAGGAGTTAGTTTAGAGTCCCCGGGACTGGAAAATATCCCCCAAGTTCCGAGAAATCGATCCGAAAATGGTCAAAATCACGATGCGCGTAAGGCGATCTCGGCTACTCTTTGAGTCAAGTCAAGTGGGGCTATATTTCGGCCCAGAAGCTCCAAAGTGGGCGTTCAAAAAGTTATGCTGTGCGCATTTCAGTGCAAACCAAGGCCATCCGGAGTTAGTTTAGAGTCCCCCTGACTGGAAAATATCCCAAAAGTTGCTTGAAATCGAGCTGAACTTGGTCTAACTCACGATGCGCGTGAGGCGGTCTCGGCTACTATTTCAGTCTGAAAGTGAAGTGGGATTCTATTTCGGCCCAGAGGCTACAAAGAGAGTGTTCAAAAAGCTTTCCTTTGTCCATTTCACTGAAAACCAAGGCCATCAGGAGTTAGTTTAGAGCCCGCGGAAATGGAATATATCCCCCAAGTTCCGGCAAATCGAGCCGAAGTTGGTCAAAATCACGGTGCGCTTAAGGCGGTGTCGGCTACTCCTTCAGTCTTAAAGTAAAAGTGGGGCTCTATTTCGGCCCACAAGCTCAAAGCTCAAAAAAATTACTGTGTCTATTTCACTGCAAACCAAGGCTATCAGGGGTTAGTTTAGAGTCCCCGGGAGTGGAATGTATTTCCCAAGTTCCGCAAAATCGAGAAGACGTTGGTCAAAATCACGATGCGCGTTAGACGGTCTCGGCTACTCTTTCAGTCTTAAAGTGAAGTGGGGCTATATTTCGGCCCACAAGCTCAAAAGTGAGCGTTCAAAAGGTTTTGCTGTATCCATTTCAATGCAAACCAAGGCCATCAGGGGTTACTTAAGACTCCTCGGGACTGGAAAATATCCGCCAAGTTCCGGTAAATCGAGCCGAAGTTGGTCAAAATCACGATGTGCGTAAGGTGGTCTCAGCTACTCTTTCAGTCTTAAAGTGAAGTGGGGCAATATTTCGGCCTAGAAGCTCGAAAGTGAGTGTTTAAAAAGTTTTGCTCTGTCACTTTTAGTGCAAACCAAGGCCATCACAAGTTACTTTAGAGTCCCCGGGACTGGAGAATATCAACCGTCCCGGGAAATCGAGCCGAAGTTGATCAAATTCATGATGCGCGTAACGTGGTCTCGGCTACTGTGTCAGTCCTAAAGTGAACTGTGGCTATATTTCGGCCCACAAGCTAGAAAGTGAGCGTTCAAAAAGTTTTGTTGTGTCCATTTTACTTCAAAACAAGGCCATCAGGACTTAGTTTAGCGTCCAAGGGACTGCAAAATATCCCCCGAGTTCCGGGAAATCCATTCGAAGTTCGTCAAAATTACGATGCGCGTAAGGCGGTCTCATCTACTCTTTCAGTCTTAAAGTAAAGTGGGGCTATATTTCTGCCCAGAAGCTCCAAAGTTGTGCTCTGTCCATTTCACTAAAAACCAAGGCCATCACGAGTTACTTAAGAGTCCCTTTGACTGGAATATATCCCCCAAGTTTCGGGATATAAACGCGAAATTGGTCAAAATCACGATTCGCTCAAGACGGTCTCGCCTACTCTTTCAGTCTTAAAGTAAAATGGGGCTCTATTTCGGCCCAGAAGCTCGAGAGTGAGCGTTCAAAAACTTTCGCTGTGTCCATTTCACTGCAAACCAAGACAAGCAGGAGTTAGTTGAGAGTCCCCTGGACTGCAAAATATCCCCCAAGTTCCGGGAAATCGACCCGAAGTTTGTCAAAATCACGATGCGCGTAAGGCAATCTCGGCTACTCTTTCAGTGTTAATGTAATGGGGGGCTATATTTTGGCCCAGAAGCTCGAAATTGAGCGTTCAAAAAGTTTTGCTGGGTCCATTTTACTGCAAACCAAGGCCATGAGGAATTAGTTTAGAGTCCTCAGAACTGGAATATATCCCCTTAGTTCCGGCAAATCGAGCCGAAGTTGCTCAAAATCACGATGCACGTAAGGCGGTCTTGGCTACTCCTTCAGTGTTCAAGTGAAGTGGGGTTGTATTTCGGTCCAGAAGCTCGAAAGTATGCGTTCAAAAACTTTTTCTGTTTCCGTTTCACTGCAAACCAAGACCAGCACGAGTTAGTTTAGAGTCCCCGGGCCTGGAAAATATTTCGCAAGTTCCGGAAAATCGAGCCGAAGTTGATCAAAATCACGATGCGCGAAACGCGGTGTCGGCTACTGTGTCAGTCTTAAAGTGAAGTATGGCTATATTTCGGCCCACAACCTCGAAAGTGAGCGTTCAAAAAGCTTTGCTGTGTCCATTTTACTGCAGACCAAGGACGTCGGGGGTCAGCTTAGAGTCCCAGGGACTGGAAAATATATCCCAAGTTCCGGGAAATTTAACCGAAGTTGGTCAAAATCACGCCGCGCCTACGGCGGTCTTGGCTACTCTTTCAGTCTTAAAGGGAAGTGGGGCAATATTTCGGCCCAGAAGCTCGAAACTGAGTGTTTCAAAAGTTTTGCTGTGTCCATTTCACTGGAAAACAAGGCCATCACGACTTAGTTTAGCGTCCAAGGGACTGGAAATATCCCCCAAGTTACGAGAAATCCACCCGAAGTTAGTCAAAATCACGATGCGCTTATGGGGGTCTCGGCTACTCTTTGAGTCTTAAGGTAAAGTGGGCTGAGATTTTACTCCAGAAGCTCGAAAGTAAGGGTTCAAAAATTTTTGTCTCTGTTTCACTCACATCTTAGACAATCAGAAGTGAGTTTAGAGACTTTTCGACTGGAACATATCTCCCAACTTTCGCCAGATCGAGCCGAAGATCCTCAAAATCACAATGCGCGTAAGGCGGTCTCGGCTACTCTTTCAGTCTTATAGTTAAGTGGGGCTATATTTCGACCCATAAGCTCGAAAGTGAGCGTTCAAAAAGTTTTGCTGTGTCCATTTAACTGCAAACTAAGGCCATCGGAAGTTAGTTTAGCGTCCCCGGGAATTGAAAATATTCGCCAACTTCCGGGAAATCGAGCCGAAGTTGGTCAAAATTACGATGCGCGTAAGGCGGTCTCGGCTACTCTCTCATTCTTAAAGTGAACTGGGGCTATATTTCGGCCGAGAAGCTAGAAAGTGAAAGTTCAAAAAGTTTTGCTGTGTTCATTTCACTGCAAACCAAGGATATCAGGAGTTAGTTTAGACTCCTCGGGACTGGAAAATATCGCCCAAGTTCGGGGAAATCGAGCCGAATTTTGTCAAAATCACGATGCGCGTAAGGCGGTCTGGGCTACTCTTTCATTCTTAAAGTGAAGTGGGGCTAAATTTCGGCCCAGAAGCTAGAAAGTGAAAGTTCAAAAAGTTTTGCTGTGTCCATTTCACCGCAAACCAAGCCACATCAGCAGATTGTTTACAGTGTCCGGGACATCAAAATATCCCCCAAGTCCCGGGAAATCGAGCCGAAGTTTCTCAAAATCACGATGCGCGTAAAGCAGTCTCGGCTACTCTTTTAGTCTTAAAGTGACTTGGCTGTATATTTCGGCCCAGAAGCTCGAGAGTGAGCGTTCAAAAAGTTTTGCTCTCTCAATTTAACTGAAAACCAAGGCCATCATGAGTTAGCTTAGAGTCCACGGGACTGGAAAATATCCCTTAAATTCTGGCAACTCAAGCCGAAGTTCATCAAGATCACGATGCGTCTAAGGCAGTCTCGGCTACTATTTCAGTCTTAAAGTGAAGTGGGGCTATATTTCGGCCCAGAATTTCGAAAGTAAGCGTTCAAAAAAATTTGCTGTGTCCATTTCACTGCAGACAGAGGCCATCAGCGGTTAGTTTAGAGTCCTGGGGAGTTGAATATATACCCGAAGTTTCGGGAAATCGAGCCGAAGTTGGTCAAAATCACGATGCGCGTAAGGCGGTCTCGGCTATTCTTTCATTCTTAAAGTGGACTCGGGCTATATTTTGGCCCAGAAGCTCGAAAGTGAAAGTTCGAAAAGTTTTGCTGTGTCCATTTCACCGCAAACCAAGCCACATCAGGAGATAGTTTACAGTCTCCGGGACATCAAAGTATCCCCCAAGTTCCGGGAAATCGAGCCGAAGTTTGTCAAAATCACGATGCGCGTAAAGCAGTCTTGGCTACTCTTTGAGTCTTAAAGTGACGTGGCTGTATATTTCGGCCCAGAAGCTCGAAAGTGAGCGTTCAAAAAGTTACGCTGTGCCCATTTCACTGCAAAGCAAGGCCCTCAGGAAGTAGTTTACAGTGCCCGCAACTGAAAAATATCCCCCAAGTTCCACGAAATCGAGACGAAGTTGGTCAAAATAACGATTCGCGTAAGGCGGTCTCCGCTACTCTTTCGGTCTTAAAGTGAAGTAGGGCTATATTTCGCTCCAGAAGCTCGAAAGTGAGCGTTCAAAAAGTTTTGCTCTCTGAATTTCACTGAAAACCAAGGCCATCACGAGTTAGTTTAGCGTCCCTGGGACTGGAAAATATTCCCGAAGTTCCGGTAAATCGAGCTGAAGTTGATCAAAATCACGATGCTCCCAAAGCGGTCTCGGCTACCCTTTCAGTCTTAAAGTGAAGTGGGGCTATATTTCTGTCCAGAAGCTCGAAAGTGAGCGTTCAAAAAGTTTTGCTGTGTGCATTTCACTGAAAACCAAGGCCATCACGAGTTAGTTTAGCGTCCCTGGGACTGGAAAATATTCCCGAAGTTCCGGTAAATCGAGCTGAAGTTGATCAAAATCACGATGCTCCCAAAGCGGTCTCGGCTCCCCTTTCAGTCTTAAAGTGAAGTGGGGCTATATTTCTGTCCAGAAGCTCGAAAGTGAGCGTTCAAACAGTTTTGCTGTGTGCATTTCACCGCAAACCAAAGCTATCCAAAGTTAGTTTAGGGTCCCCGGGACTGGAAAATATTCCCCAAGTTCCGGGAAAGCGAACCGAAGTTGATGAAACTCACGATCCGCGAAATGCGGTCTCGGCTACTGTTTCAGTCTTAAAGTAAAGTGTTGCTATATTTCGGCCCACAAGCTCGAAAGTGAGCGTTCAAAAAGTTTTGCTCTGTCCATTTCAATGCAAAGCAAGGCGATAAGGAGTTAGTTTAGAGTCCCCGAGACTGGAAAATATCCCCCAAGTTCCGAGAAATCGATCCGAAAATGGTCAAAATCACGATGCGCGTAAGGCGATCTCGGCTACTCTTTCAGTCTTAAAGTGAAGTAGGGCTATATTTCGGCCCACAAGCTCGAAAGTGGGCGTTCAAAAAGTTATGCTGTGCCCATTTCAGTGCAAACCAAGGCCATCCGCAGTTAGTTTAGAGTCCCCCTGACTGGAAAATATCCCAAAAGTTGCGTGAAATTGAGCTGAACTTGGTCTAACTCACGATGCGCTTGAGGCGGTCTCGGCTACTATTTCAGTCTGAAAGTGAAGTGGGATTCTATTTCGGCCCAGAAGCTACAAAGTGAGTGTTCAAAAAGCTTTCCTTTGTCCATTTCACTAAAAACCAAGGCCATCAGGAGTTAGTTTAGAGCCCGCGGAAATGGAATATATCCCCCAAGTTCCGGGAAACCGACCCGAAGTTTGTCAAAATCACGATTTGCGCAAGACGGTCTCGGCTACTCTTTCAGTCTTAAAGTAAAAGTGGGGCTATATTTCGGTCCAGAAGCTCGAGAGTGAGCGTTCAAAAAGTTTCGCTTTGTCCATTTCACTGAAAACCAAGACAATAAGGAGTTAGTTTAGAGTCCCCGGGGCTGGAAAATATCCCCCAAGTTCCGGCAAATCGAGCCGAAGTTGGTCAAAATCACGGTGCGCTTAAGGCGGTGTCGGCTACTCCTTCAGTCTTAAAGTGAAGTGGGGCTCTATTTCGGCCCACAAGCTCAAAGCTCAAAAAAATTACTGTGTCTATTTCACTGCAAACCAAGGCTATCAGGAGTTAGTTTAGAGTCCCCTGGAGTGGAATGTATTTCCCAAGTTCCGCAAAATCGAGAAGACGTTGGTCAAAATCACGATGCGCGTAAGACGGTCTCGGCTACTCTTTCAGTCTTAAAGTGAAGTGGGGCTATATTTCGGCCCACAAGCTCAAAAGTGAGCGTTCAAAAAGTTTTACTGTACCATTTCAAAGCAAACCAAGGTCATCAGGGGTTACTTAAGAGTCCTCGGGACTGGAAAATATCCGCCAAATTCCGGTAAATCGGGCCGAAGTTGGTCAAAATCACGATGTGCGTAAGGTGGTCTCGGCTACTCTTTCAGTCTTAAAGTGAAGTGGGGCAATATTTCGGCCCAGAAGCTCGAAAGTGAGTGTTTAAAAAGTTTTGCTCTGTCACTTTCAGTGCAAACCGAGGCCATCAGAAGTTAGTTTAGAGTCCCCGGGACTGGAGAATATCTCCCAAGTCCCGGGAAATCGAGCCGAAGTTGATCAAATTCATGATGCGCGTAACGTGGTCTCGGCTACTGCGTCAGTCTTAAAGTCAAGTGTGCCTATATTTCGGCCCACAAGCTAGAAATTGAGCGTTCAAAAAGCTTTGTTGTGTCCATTTTACTTCAAAACAAGGCCATCAGGACTTAGTTTAGCGTCCAAGGGACTGCAAAATATCCCCCAAGTTCCGGGAAATCCATTCCAAGTTCGTCAAAATTACGATGCGCGTAAGGCGGTCTCATCTACTCTTTCAGTCTTAAAGTAAAGTAGGGCTATATTTCTGCCCAGAAGCTCCAAAGTTGTGCTCTGTCCATTTCACTGAAAACCAAGGCCATCAGGAGTTACTTTAGAGTCCCTTTGACTGGAATATATCCCCCAAGTTTCGGGAAATAAACGCGAAATTGGTCAAAATCACGATTCGCTCAAGACGGTCTCGCCTACTCTTTCAGTCTTAAAGTAAAATGGGGCTCTATTTCGGCCCAGAAGCTCGAGAGTGAGCGTTCAAAAACTTTCGCTGTGTCCATTTCACTGCAAACCAAGACAAGCAGGAGTTAGTTGAGAGTCCCCGGCACTGGAAAATATCCCCCAAGTTCCGGGAAATCAACCCGAAGTTTGTCAAAATCACGATGCTCGTAAGGCGGTCTCGGCTACTCTTTCAGTGTTAATGTAATGGGAGGCTATATTTTGGCCCAGAAGCTCGAAATTGAGCGTTCAAAAAGTTTTGCTGGGTCCATTTTACTACAAACCAAGGCCATCAGGAATTAGTTTAGAGTCCTCAGAACTGGAATATATCCCCTTAGTTCCGGCAAATCGAGCCGAAGTTGCTCAAAATCACGATGCACGTAAGGCGGTGTCGGCTACTCTTTCAGTCTTCAAGTGAAGTGGGGTTCTATTTCGGTCCAGAAGCTCGAAAGTATGCGTTCAAAAACTTTTTCTGTTTCCGTTTCACTGCAAACCAAGACCAGCACGAGTTAGTTTAGAGTCCCCGGGACTGGAAAATATTTCGCAAGTTCCGGAAAATCGAGACGAAGTTGATCAAAATCACGATGCGCGAAACGTGGTGTCGGCTACTGTTTCAGTCTTAAAGTGAAGTATGGCTATATTTCGGCCCACAACCTCGAAAGTGAGCGTTCAAAAAGCTTTGCTGTGTCCATTTCACTGCAAAACAAGCCCATCGGCACCTAGTTTAGCGTCCTAGGGACGGGAAAATATTCCCCAAGTTCCGGAATATCGACCCGAAGTTTGTCAAAATCGCGATGCGCGCACGCCGGTCTCGGCTACTCTTTAAGTCGTAAGTGATGTGGGACTATATTTCGGCCTAGAAGGTCGAAAGTGTGCGTTCAAAAACTTGTGCTGTGTCAATTTCACTGCAAACCAAGGATATCAGGAGTTAGTTTAGACTCCTCGGGACTGGAAAATATCGCCCAAGTTCGGAGAAATCGAGCCGAATTTTGTCAAAATCACGATGCGCGTAAGGCGGTCTCGGCTACTCTTTCATTCTTAAAGTGAACTCGGGCTATATTTCGGCCCAGAAGCTAGAAAGGGAAAGTTCAAAAAGTTTTGCTGTGTCCATTTCACCGCAAACCAAGCCACATAAGCAGATTGTTTACAGTGTCCGGGACATCAAAATATCCCCCAAGTCCCGGGAAATCGAGCCGAAGTTTCTCAAAATCACGATGCGCGTAAAGCAGTCTCGGCTACTCTTTTAGTCTTAAAGTGACTTGGCTGTATATTTCGGCCCAGAAGCTCGAAAGTGAGCGTTCAAAAAGTTTTGCTCTCTCAATTTAACCGAAAACCAAGGCCATCATGAGTTAGCTTAGAGTCCGCGGGACTGGAAAATATCCCTTAAGTTCTGGCAACTCAAGCCGAAGTTGGTCAAAATCACGATGCGTCTATGGCAGTCTCGGCTACTATTTCAGTCTTAAAGTGAAGTGGGGCTATATTTCGGCCCAGAATTTCGAAAGTAAGCGTTCAAAAAAATGTGCTGTGTCCATTTCACTGCAGACCAAGGCCATCAGGGGTTAGTTTAGAGTCCTTGGGACTTGAATATATCCCCGAAGTTTCGCGAAATCGAGCCGAAGTTGGTCAAAATCACGATGCGCGTAAGACGGTCTCGGCTACTCTTTCAGTCTTAAACTGAAGTGGGGCTATATTTCGGCTCAGAAGCCCGAAGGGGAGCGTTGAAAAACTTTTGCTCTCTGCATTTCAATGCAAACCAAGGCAATCAGGAGTTACTTTAGAGTCCCCGGTACCGGAAAATATTCCCCATTTGCCGGGAAATCGAGCCAAAGTTGGTCAAAATCACGATGCACGTAAGGCGGTCTCGGCTACTCTTTCAGTCTTCAAGTGAAGTGGGGTTCTATTTTGGTCCACAAGCTCGAAAGTATGCGTTCAAAAACTTTTTCTGTTTCCGTTTCACTGCAAACCAAGACAAGCAGGAGTTAGTTTAGAGTCCCCGGGACTGGAAAATATTTCGCAAGTTCCGGGAAATCGAGCCGAAGTTGATCAAAATCACGATGCGCGAAACGTGCTCTCGGCTACTGTTTCAGTCTTAAAGTGAAGTATGGCTATACTTCGGCCCACAAGCTCGAAAGTGAGCGTTCAAAAAGCTTTGCTGTGTCCATTTCACTGCAAAACAAGGCCATCCGCACCTAGTTTAGCGTCCAAGTGACTGGAAAATATCCCCCAAGTTTCGGGAAATAAACGCGAAATTGGTCAAAATCACGATGCGCGTAAGGCGGTCTTGCCTACTCTTTCAGTCTTAAAGTAAAATGGGGCTCTATTTCGGCCCAGAAGCTCGAGAGTGAGCGTTCAAAAACTTTCGCTGTGTCCATTTCACTGCAAACCAAGACAAGCAGGAGTTAGCTGAGAGTCCCCGGGACTAGAAAATATCCCCCAAGTTCCGGGAAATCAACCCGAAGTTTGTCAAAATCACGATGCGCGTAAGGCGGTCTCGGCTACTCTTTAAGTCGTAAGTGATGTGGGACTATATTTCGGCCTAGAAGCTCAAAAAGCTTTGCTGTGTCCATTTCACGGCAAAACAAGGCCATCGGCACCTAGTTTAGCGTCCAAGGGACTGCAAAATATCCCCCAAGTTCCCGGAAATCCACCCGAAGTTTCTCAAAATCACGATGCGCGTGAGGCGGTCTCGGCTACTTTTTCACTATTAAAGCAAAGTGGGCTATATTTCGGCCCAGAACCTTGAAGGTGAGCGTTCAAAAAGTTTTGCTGTCTCCATTTCACTGCAAACCAAGGCCATCAAGAGTTAGTTTAGAGTCTCTGGGACTGGAAAATATCCCCCATGTTCCGGAATATCGACCCGAAGTTGGTCAAAATCACGATGCGCGTACGCCGGTCTCGGCTACTCTTTAAGTCGTAAGTGATGTGGGACTATATTTCGGCCTAGAAGCTCGAAAGTGTGCGTTCAAAAACTTGTGCTGTGTGAATTTCACTGCAAACCATGGCCATCAGGAGTTAGTTTAGAGTCCCCGGGACTGGAAAATATTCCCCAAGCTCCAGGAAAGCGAGCAGAAGTTGATCAAAATCACGATGCGCGTAAAGCGGGCTCGGCTACTGTTTCAGTCTTAAAGTGAAGTGAGGCTATATTTAGGCCCACAAGCTCGGGAGTGAGCCTTCAAAAAGTTTTGCTGTGTCCATTTCAGTCCAAACCAAGGCCATCAGGAGTTAGTTTAGAGTCCCTGGGACTGGAAAATATTCTCCAAGTTCCAGGAAATGGCGCCGAAGTTGATGAAAATTACGATGCGCGTAACGGGCTCTCGGCTATTCTTTCAGTCTTAAATTTAAGTAGGGCTATATTTCGGCCCTGAAGCTCGAAGGTGAGCGTTCAGAATGTTTTGCTCTGTTCATTAAACTGCAAACCAAGGTCATCGGGAGTTAGTTTAGCGTCCCCGGGACTTTAAATTATTGGCCAACTTCCGGGAAATCGATCAAAAGTGGCCCAAAATCACGATGCGCGTCAGGCGGCCCCTGCTACTCTTTCAGTCTTAAAGTTAAGGGGCGCTATATTTCGACCTAGAAGCTCGAGACCGGGCGTGCGCTAATTTTACCTGTGTCCATTTCACTGACATCTTAGGCCATCAGGAGTTAGTTTAGAGTCCTTGGGACTGGAAAATATTTCCCAAATTCTGGCAGATCGAGCCAAAGATGGTCAAAACCAGGATGCGCGGAAGGCGGTCTCGGCTACTCTTTCAGTCTTAAAATGAAGTGGGGCTATATTTCGGCCGACAAGCTCAACACCGAGCGTGCGCTCCTTTTGCCTGTGTACATATCACTGAAAACTAAGTTCATCAGGAGTTAGCATAGAGTCCTCGGGATTGGAAAATATTCCCCGAATTCCGGAAAATCGAGCCAAAGATGCTCAAAATCACGATGCGCGTAAGGCGGTCTCGGCTACTCGTTTACTCCGAAAATGAAGTGGGGCTATATTTCGGTTCTACAAGCTCGACACCGAGCGTGCTCTCCTTTTACCTGTGTCCATTTCACTACGAACTAAGTCCATCAGGAGATAGTTTAGAATCCTCGAGACTGGAAGCTATCCTCCAAGTTTCGGCAAATTGAGCCATACTTTCTTAAAATTACGATAAGCGTACGGCAGTTTCGTTTACTCTTTCAGTCTTAAAATGAGCTGTGGCTACATTTCGGCCTAGGCAATCAGGAGCTAGTTGAGAGTCCCCGGTACCGGGAAATATCCCCCATTTCCCGGGAAATCGAGCCAACGTTGGTCAAAATCACGATGCGCGTAAGGCAGTCCCGGTTACTCTTTCATTCTTAAAGTGAACTGGGGCAATATTTCCGCCCAGAAGCTCCAAAGTGAGCGTTCACAAAGTTGTGCTGTGTCCATTTCACTCCAGAGCAAGGCCATCAGGAGTTACTTTAGAGTCCGCGAGACTGGAAAATATCCCCCAAGTTCCGGGAAATCGAGCCGAAGTTGGTCAAAATTACGATGGGCGTAAGGCGGTCTCGTTTACTCTTTCACTCTTTAAGTGAAGTGAAGCTATATTTCGGCGCAGAAGCTCAAAAGTGAGCGTTCAAAAACTTTTGCTGTGTCCATTTTACTGCAGACCAAGGACGTCGGGGGTCAGTTTAGAGTCCCCGGGACTGGAAAACATCCCCCAAGTTCCGGGAAATTTAACCGAAGTTGGTCAAAATCACGACGCGCGTACGGCGGTCTCGGCTACTCTTTCAGTCTTAAAGTGAAGTAAGGCAATATTTCGGCCCAGAAGCTCGAAACTGAGTGTTTAAAAAGTTTTGCTGTGTCCATTTCACTGCAAAACAAGGCCATCACGACTTAGTTTAGCGTCCAAGGGACTGGAAATATCCCCCAAGTTACGGGAAATCCCCCCGAAGTTAGTCAAAATCACGATGCGCTTAAGGGGGTCTCGGCTACTCTTTCAGTATTAAGGTAAAGTGGGCTTAGATTTAACTCCGGAAGCTCTCTATTTCACTCACATCTTAGACAATCAGGAGTGAGTTTAGAGACTTTGGGACTGGAAAATATCTCCTAAGTTTCGCCAGATCGAGCCGAAGATCCTCAAAATCACAATGCGCGTAAGGCGCTCCCGCCTACTCTTTCAGTCTTAAAATGAAGTAGGGCTATTTTTCGGCCAGCAAGCTCCAAAGTGCGCGTTCAAAAAGTGTTCCTGTGTCCATTTCACTGGAAACCAAGGCCATCAGGAGTTAGTTTAGAGTCCCCGGGACTGGAAAATATCCCCCTATTTGCGGGAAATCGAGCCGAAGTAACCCAAAATCACGATGCGCGTCAGGCGGTCTCGGCTACTCTTTCAGTCTTAAAGTAAAGTGCGGCTATATTTCGGCCGAGAAGCTCGAAAGTGACCCTTTAAAAAGTTACGCTTTCTGCATTTAACTAAAAACCAAGGCCGTCAGGAGTTAGTTTAAAGTCCCCCGGACTGGAAAATATCCCCCAAGTTCCGGGAAATCGAGCTGAACTTGGTCAAAATCACGATGCTCGTAAGGCGGTCTAGGCTACTATTTCAGTCTTAAAGTGAAGTACAGTTGTATTTCGGCCCAGAAGCTCGAAACTGAGCGTTCAAAAAGTTTTCGTGCGTCCATTTCACTGCAAACCAAGGCCATCAAGAGTTAGTTTAGAGTCCCCGGGACTTGAAAATATCGCCAAAATTCTAGAAAATCGAGCGGAAGTTGCTCAAAATCACGATGCGCCTAAGGCGGGCTCGCCTGCTCTTTCAGTCTTAAAGTGAAGTGGGGCTATATTTCATCCCAGAAGCTCGAAAATAAGCCTTCAAATAGCGTTACTGTGTCCATTTCACTGCACACCAAGGCCATCAGGAGTTAGTTTAGAGTCCTTGGGACTTGAATATATACCCGAAGTTCGGGGAAATCGAGCCGAATTTTGTCAAAATCACGATGCGCGTAAGGCGGTCTCAGCTACTCTTTCATTCTTAAAGTGAACTGGGGCTATATTTCGGCCGAGAAGCTAGAAAGTGAAAGTTCAAAAGGTTTTCCTGCGTCCATTTCACTGCAAACCAAGGCCATCAAGAGTTAGTTTAGAGTCCCCCGGACTTGAAAATATCGCCAAAACTCTAGAAAATCGAGCGGAAGTTGCGCAAAATCACGATGCGCCTAAGGCGGGCTCGCCTGCTCTTTCAGTCTTAAAGTGAAGTGGGGCTATATTTCATCCCAGAAGCTCGAAAATAAGCCTTCAAATAGCGTTACTGTGTTCATTTCGCTGCAAACCAAGGCCATAAGGAGTTAGTTTAGACTCCTCGGGAATGGAAAATATCGCCCAAGTTCGGGGAAATCGAGCCGAATTTTGTCAAAATCATGATGCGCGTAAGGCGGTCTCAGCTACTCTTTCATTCTTAAAGTGAACTGGGGCTATATTTCGGCCGAGAAGCTAGAAAGTGAAAGTTCAAAAAGTTTTCCTGCGTCCATTTCACTGCAAACCAAGGCCATCAAGAGTTAGTTTAGAGTCCCCGGGACTTGAAAATATCGCCAAAACTCTAGAAAATCGAGCGGAAGTTGCGCAAAATCACGATGCGCCTAAGGCGGGCTCGCCTGCTCTTTCAGTCTTAAAGTGAAGTGGGGCTATATTTCATCCCAGAAGCTCGAAAATAAGCCTTCAAATAGCGTTACTGTGTTCATTTCGCTGCAAACCAAGGCCATAAGGAGTTAGTTTAGACTCCTCGGGAATGGAAAATATCGCCCAAGTTCGGGGAAATCGAGCCGAATTTTGTCAAAATCACGATGCTTCTAAGGCGGTCTCGGCTACTATTTTAGTCTTAAGGTGAAGAGGGGCTATATTTCGGCCCAGAATTTCGAAAGTAAGCGTTCAAAAAAATTTGCTGTGTCCATTTCACTGCACACCAAGGCCATCAGGAGTTAGTTTAGAGTCCTTGGGACTTGAATATATACCCGAAGTTTCGGGAAATCGAGCCGAAGTTGGTCAAAATCACGATGCGCGTAAGGCGGTCTCAGCTACTCTTTCATTCTTAAAGTGAACTGGGGCTATATTTCGGCCGAGAAGCTAGAAAGTGAAAGTTCAAAAAGTTTTCCTGCGTCCATTTCACTGCAAACCAAGGCAATCAGGAGTTACTTTAGAGTCCCCGGTACCGGAAAATATTCCCCATTTGCCAGGAAATCGAGCCAAAGTTGGTCAAAATCACGATGCGCGTAAGACGCTCTCGGCTATTCTTTCATTCTTAAAGTGTACTCGGGCTATATTTCGGACCAGAAGCTCGAAAGTGAAAGTTCAAAGGGTTTTGCTGTGCCCATTTCACTGCAAAGCAAGGCCCTCTGGAAGTAATTTACAGTGCCCGGAACTGGAAAATATCCCCCAAGTTCCACGAAATCGAGACGAAGTTGGCCAAAATAACGATTAGCGTAAGGCGGTCTCGGCTACTCTTTGAGTCTTAAAGTGAAGTAGGGCTATATTTCGGTCCACAAGCTCGAAAGTGAGCGTTCAAAAAGTTTTGCTGTGTCCATTTCACGGGAAAACAAGGCCATCAATACTTAGTTTAGCGTCCAAGGGACTGGAAAATGTTCCCCAAGTTCCGGGAGATCCACCCGAAGTTTGTCAAAATCACAATGCGCGTAAGGTGGTCTCGGTTACTCTTTAAGTGTTAAAGTAAAGTGGGGCTTTATTTCGGCCAGGAAGCTCGAAGGTGAGCGTTCAAAAAGTTTTGCTCTGTCCATTTCACTGCAAACCAAGGCCATCAGGAGTTAGTTTAGAGCTCCTGGGACTGGAAAATATCCCCCAAGTTCCAGAATATCGACCCGAAGTTTGTCAAGCTCACGATGCGAGCAAGGCGGTCTCGGCTACTCTTTCAGTCTTAAGTAAAGTGGGGCTATATTTTGGCCCAATTTCTCGAAAGTGTGCTTTCAAAAAATTGTGTTGTGTCCATTTCAATGCAAACCAAGGCTATCAGGAGTTAGTTTAGAGTCCCCGGGACTGGAAAATATCCCCCAAGTCCCGGCAATTGGAGCCGAAGTTCATCAAAATCATGATGCGCGTAACGTGGTCTCGGCTACTGTTTCAGTCTTAAAGTCAAGTGTGCCTATATTTCGGCCCACAAGCTAGAAAGTGAGCGTTCAAAAAGTTTTGCTGTGTCCATTTCACTTCAAAACAAGGCCATCAGTACTAGTTTAGCGTCCAAGGGAGTGGAAAATATCCCCCAAGTTCCGGGAAATCCATTCGAAGTTCGTCAAAATTACGATATACGTAAGGCGGTTTCGGCTACTCTTTCAGTCTTAGAGTAAAGTTGGGCTATATTTCTGTCCAGAAGCTCGAAAGTGGGCGTTCAAAAAGTTTTGCTGTGTGCATTTCACTGCAAACCAAAGCTATCAAAAGTTAGTTTAGGGTCCCCGGGACTGGAAAATATTCCCCAAGTTCCGGGAAAGCGAGCCGAAGTTGATCAAAATCACGATGCGCGAAATGCGGTCTCGGCTACTGTTTCAGTCTTAAAGTAAAGTGTGGCTATATTTCGGCCCACAAGCTCGAAAGTGAGCGTTCAAAAAGTTTTTCTCTCTCAATTTAACTGAAAACCAAGGCCATCATGAGTTAGTTTAGAGTCCACGGGAGTGGAAAATATCTTTTAAGTTCTGGCAACTGAAGCCGAAGTTGGTCAAATTCACGATGCGTCTAAGGCAGTCTCGGCTACTATTTCAGTCTTAAAGTGAAGTGGGGCTATATTTCGGCCCAGAATTTCGAAAATAAGGGTTCAAAAAAAAATTGCTGTGTCCATTTCACTGCAAACCAAGGCCATCAGGAGTTAGTTTACAGTCCCCGGGACTGCAATATATTTCCCAAGTTCCGGAAAATCGAGAAGACGTTGGTCAAAATCACGATGCGCGCAAGACGGTCTTGGCTAGTCTTTCAGTCTTAAAGTGAAGTTGGGCTATATTTCGGCCCAGAAGCTCAAAAGTGAGCTTCAAAAAGTTTTGCTGTGTCCATTTCAATGCAAACGAAGACCATCAGGGGCTACTTAAGAGTCTTCGGGACTGGAAAATATCCCCCATGTTCAGGGAAATTTAGCCGAAGTTGGTCAAAATCACGGTGCGCGTTAGGCGGTCTCGCTTACTGTTTCAGTCTTAAAGTGAAGTCAGGCTTTATTCCTGCCCAGGAGCTTGAAAGTGAGCGTTCAAAAAAATGTGCTCTGTCCATTTCACTGCAAACCAAGGCCATCAGCAGTTAGTTTAGAGTCCCCGGGACTGGAATATATCCCCGAAGTTCCGGGAAATCGAACGGAAGTTGGTGAAAATCACGATTTGCGTAAGGTAGTCTCGGCGACTCTTTCAGTCTTAAAGTAAAGTGGGGCTATATTTCGGCCCAGAAGCTCGAAAGTGACCCTTTAAAAAGTTGCCCTTTCTGCATTTAACTACAAACCAAGGCCGTCAGGAGTTAGTTTAAAGTCCCCCGGACTGGAAAATATCCCCCAAGTTCCGGGAAAACGAGCTGAACTTGGTCAAAATCACGATGCTCGTAAGGCGGTCTCGGCTACTATTTCAGTCTTAACATGAAATACGGTTGTATTTCGGCCCAGAAGCTCGAAACTGAGCGTTCAAAAAGTTTTCCTGCGTCCATTTCACTGCAAACCAAGGCCTTCAGGAGTTAGTTTAGAGTCCCCGGGACTTGAAAATATCGCCAAAATTCTAGAAAATCGAGCGGAAGTTCCTCAAAATCACGATGCGCGTAAGGCGGTCTCCCCTACTCTTTCAGGCTTAAAGTGAAGTGGGGTTATATTTCATCCCAGAAGCTCGAAAATAAGCCTTCAAAAAGTGTCACTGTGTTCATTTCACTGCAAACCAAGGCAATCAGGAGTTAGTTTAGACTCCTCGGGACTGGAAAATATCGCCCAAGTTCGGGGAAATCGAGCCCAATTTTGTCAAAATCACGATGCGGGTAAGGCGGTCTCGGCTACTCTTTCATTCTTAAAGTGAACTTGGGCTATATTTCGGCCGAGAAGCTAGAAAGTGAAAGTTCAAAAAGTTTTGCTGTGTTCATTTCACTGCAAACCAAGGCAATCAGGAGTTAGTTTAGACTCCTCGGGACTGGGAAATATCGCCCAAGTTCCGAGAAATCGAGCCGAATTTTGTCAAAATCACGATGCGCGTAAGGCGGTCTCGGCTACTCTTTCATTCTTAAATTGAACTGGGGCTATATTTCGGCCCAGAAGCTAGAAAGTGAAAGTTCAAAAAGTTTTGCTGTCCATTTCACCGCAAACCAAGCCACATCAGCAGATTGTTTACAGTGTCCGGGACATCAAAATATCCCCCAAGTTGCGGGAAATCGAGCCGAAGTTTCTCAAAATCACGATGCGCGTAAAGCAGTCTCGGCTACTCTTTTAGTCTTAAAGTGACGTGGCTGTATATTTCGGCCCAGAAGCTCGAAAGTGAGCGTTCAAACAGTTTAGCTCTCTCAATTTAACTGAAAACCAAGGCTATCATGAGTTAGTTTAGAGTCCACGGGACTGGAAAATATCCCTTAAGTTCTGGCAACTCAAGTCGAAGTTGGTCAAATTCACGATGCGTCTAAGGCGGTCTCGGCTACTATTTCAGTGTTAAAGTGAAGTGGGGCTATATTTCGGACCAGAATTTCGAAAGTAAGCGTTCAAAAAAATTGCTGTGTCCATTTCACTTCAGACCAAGGCTATCAGGGGTTAGTTTAGCGTCCTTGGAACTTGAATATATCCCCGAAGTTTCGGGAAATCGAGCCGAAGTTGGTCAAAATCACGATGCGCGTAAGACGGTGTGGGCTAATCTTTCAGTCTTAAACTGAAGTGGGGCTATATTTCGGCTCAGAAGCCCGAAGGGGAGCGTTGAAAAACTTTTGCTCTCTCCATTTCAATGCAAACCAAGGCAATCAGGAGTTACTTTAGAGTCCCCGGTACCGGAAAATATTCCCCATTTGCCGGGAAATCGAGCCAAAGTTGGTCAAAATCACGATGCGCGTAAGGCGGTCTCGGCTATTCTTTCATTCTTAAAGTGAACTCGGGCTATATTTCGGCCCAGAAGCTAGAAAGTGAAAGTTCAAAAAGTTTTCCTGTGTCCATTTCACCGCGAACAAAGCCACATCAGGAGATAGTTTACAGTCTCCGGGACATCAAAATATCCCCCAAGTTGCGGGAAATCGAGCCGAAGTTTGTCAAAATCACGATGCGCGTAAAGCAGTCTCGGCTACTCTTTTAGTCTTAAAGTGACGTGGCTGTATATTTCGGCCCAGAAGCTCGAAAGTGAGCGTTCAAAAAGTTATGCTGTGCCCATTTCACTGCAAAGCAAGGCCCTCAGGAAGTAGTTTACAGTGCCCGGAGCTGGAAAATATCCCCCAAGTTCCGCGAAATCGAGACGAAGTTGATCAAAATAACGATTCGCGTAAGGCGGTCACGGCTACTCTTTCAGTCTTAAAGTGAAGTAGGGCTATATTTCGGTCCAGAAGCTCGAAAGTGAGCGTTCAAAAAGTTTTCCTCTCTCAATTTCAGTGAAAAACAAGGGCATCTTGAGCCAGTTTACAGTCCCCGGGACTGGAAAATATCTTTTAAGTTCTGGCAACTCAAGCCGAAGTTGGTCAAAATGACGATGCGCCTAAGGCGGCCTCGGCTACTCTTTCAGTCTTAAAGTGAAGTGGGGCTCTATTTCGGCCCAGAAGCTCCAAAGTGAGCGCTGCAAAAACTTTGCTGTGTCCATTTCACTGCAAACCAAGGCCATCAGGAGATAGTTTAGAGTCTCCGAGACTGCAATATATTTCCCAAGTTCCGGAAAATGGAGAAGACGTTGGTCAAAATCACGATGCGCGCAAGACGGTCTTGGCTAGTCTTTCAGTCTTAAAGTGAAGTGGGGCTATATTTCGGCCCAGAAGCTCAAAAGTGAGCGATCAAAAAGTTTTCCTTTGTCCATTTCAATGCAAACGAAGGCCATCAGGGGTTACTTAAGAGTCTTCGGGACTGGAAAATATCCCCCAAGTTCAGGGAAAGTTAGCCGAAGTTGGTCAAAATCACCGTGCGCGTTAGGCGGTCTCGCTTACTGTTTCAGTCTTAAAGTGAAGTGAAGCTTTATTCCCGCCCAGGAGCTTGAAAGTGAGCGTTCAAAAAGTTTCCCTGTGTTTATTTCACTGCAAATTAAAGCCATCAGGAGCTAGTTTAGAGTCCCCGGGACTGGAAAATATCCCCCAACTTGCGGGAAATCGAGCGGAAGTTGGTCAAAATCACGATTTGCGTAAGGTGGTCTCGGCTACTCTTTCAGTCTTAAAGTGAAGTGGGGCTATATTTCGGGCCAGAAGCCCGAAAGTGAGCGTTCGAAAAAGTTTTGCTGTGTTCATTTCACTGCAAACCAAGGCCATCTGAAGTTAGTTTAGCGTCCCCGGGACAAGAAAATATGCCCCAAGGTCCGTGAAATTGAGCCGAGGTTGGTCAAACTCACGATGCCCCTAAAGTGGTCCGGCTACTCTTTCTGTCTTAAAGTGAAGTGGGGCTATATTTCGGGCCAGAAGCCCGAAAGTGAGCGTTCAAAAAGTTTTGCTGTGTCCATTTCACTGCAAACCAAGGCCATCAGGGGTTAGGTTAGAGTCCCCGGGACTGAAAAATATTGCCCAAGTTCCGGGGAATCGAACCGAAGTAGATCAAAATCACGATGCGCGAAATGCGGTATCGGCTACTGTTTCAGTCTTAAAGTGAAGTGGGGCTATATTTCGGCCCAGAAGCCCGAAAGTGAGCGTTCAAAAAGTTTTGCTGTGTGCATTTCACTGAAAAACAAGGCCATCACGAGTTAGTTTAGCGTCCCTGGGACTGGAAAATATTCCCCAAGTTCCGGGAAAGCGAGCTGAAGTTGGTCAAAATCACGATGCTCCCAAGGCGGTCTCGGCTACCCTTTCAGTCTTAAAGTGAAGTGGGGTTATATTTCTGTCCAGAAGCTCGAAAGTGAGCGTTCAAAAAGTTTTGCTGTGTGCATTTCACTGCAAACCAAAGCGATCAAAAGTTAGTTTAGAGTCCCCGGGACTGGAAAATATTCCCCAAGTTCCGGGAAAGCGAGCCGAAGTTCCTCAAAATCACGATGCCCGAAATGCGGTCTCGGCTACTGTTTCAGTCTTAAGGTAAAGTGTGGCTATATTTCGGCCCACAAGCTCGAAAGTGAGCGTTCAAAAAGTTTTGCTGTGTCCATTTCACTGCAAAACAAGGCCATCAGGACTTAGTTTAGCGTCCAAGGGACTGGAAAATGTTCCCCAAGTTCCGGGAGATCCACCCGAAGTTTGTCCAAATCACAATGCGCGTAAGGTGGTCTCGGTTACTCTTTAAGTCTAAAAGTAAAGTGGTGGCTTTATTTCCGCCAGGAAGCTCGAAGGTGAGCGTTCAAAAAGTTTTGCTCTGTCCATTTCACTGCAAACCAAGGCCATCAGGAGTTAGTTTAGAGCTCCTGGGACTGGAAAATATCCCCCAAGTTCCGGAATATCGACCCGAAGTTTGTCAAACTCACGATGCGAGCAAGGCGGTCTCGGCTACTCTTTCAGTCTTAAGTGAAGTGGGGCTATATTTCGGCCCAGAATCTCGAAAGTGTGCGTTCAAAAAATTGTGCTGTGTCCATTTCAATGCAAACCAAGGCCATCAGGAGTTAGTTTAGAGTCCCCGGGACTGGAAAATATCCCCCAAGTCCCCGGATTTGGAGCCGACGTTGATCAAATTCATGTTGCGCGTAACGTGGTCTCGGCTACTGTTTCAGTCTTGAAGTCAAGTGTCCCTATATTTAGGCCCACAAGCTAGAAAGTGAGTGTTCAAAAAGGTTTGCTGTGTCCATTTCTCTTCGAAACAAGGCCATCAGGACTTAGTTTAGCGTCCAAGAGACTGCAAAATATCCCCCAAGTTCCGGAATATCGACCCGAAGTTTGTGAAACTCACGATGCGAGCAACGCGGTCTCGGCTACTCTTTCAGTCTTAAGTGAACTGGGACTATATTTCGGCCCGGAATCTCGAAAGTGTGCGTTCAAAAAATTGTGCTGTGTCCATTTCAATGCAAACCAAGGCTATCAGGAGTTAGTTTAGAGTCCCCAGGACTGGAAAATATCCCCCAAGTCCCGGGGAATTGGAGCCGAAGTTGATCAAATTCATGATGCGCGTAACGTGGTCTCGACTACTATTTCAGTCTTAAAGTCAAGTGTGCCTATATTTCGGCCCAAAAGATAGAAAGTGAGCGTTCAAAAAAGTTTGATGTGTCCATTTGACTTCAAAACAAGGCCATCAGGAGTTAGTTTAGCGTCCAAGGGACTGGAAAATATCCCCCAAGTTCCGGGAAATCCATTCGAACTTCGTCAAAATTACGATATACGTAAGACGGTTTCGGCTACTCTTTCAGTCTTAAAGTAAAGTCGGGCTATATTTCTGTCCAGAAGCTCGAAAGTGAGCGTTCAAAAAGTTTTGCTGTGTGCATTTCACTGGAAAACAAAGCTATCCAAAGATAGTTTAGGGTCCCCGGGACTGGAAAATATTCCCCAAGTTCCGGGAAACCGAGCCGAAGTTGATCAAAATCACGATGCGCGAAATGCGGTCTCGGCTACTGTTTCAGTCTTAAAGTAAAGTGTGGCTATATTTCGCCCCACAAGCTCGAAAGTGAGGGTTCAAAAAGTTTTGCTGTGTTCGTTTCACTGCAAACCAAGGCAATCAGGAGTTAGTTTAGACTCCTCGCGACTGGAAATTATCCCCAAGTTCCGAGAAATCGATCCGAAAATGGTCAAAATCACGATGCGCGTAAGGCGATCTCGGCTACTCTTTCAGTCTTGAAGTGAAGTGGGGCTATATTTCGGCCCACAAGCTCCAAAGTGGGCGTTCAAAAAGTTATGCTCTCCCCATTTCAGTACAAACCAAGGCCATCCGGAGTTAATTTAGAGTCCCCCGGACTGGAAAATATCCCAAAAGTTGCGTGAAATCGAGCTGAACTTGGTCTAACTGACGATGCGCGTCAGGCGGTCTCGGCTACTATTTCAGTCTGAAAGTGAAGTGGGACTCTATTTCGGCCCAGAAGCTACAAAGAGAGTGTTCAAAAAGCTTTCCTTTGTCCATTTCACTAAAAACCAAGGCCATCAGGAGTTAGTTTAGAGCCCGCGGAAATGGAATATATCCCCCAAGTTCCGGGAAACCGACCCGAAGTTTGTCAAAATCACGATTTGCGCAAGACGGTCTCGGCTACTCTTTCAGTCTTAAAGTAAAGTGGGGCTATATTTCGTTCCAGAAGCTCGAGAGTGAGCGTTCAAAAAGTTTCGCTGGGTCCATTTCACTGAAAACCAAGACAATCAGGAGTTAGTTTAGAGTCCCCGGGACTGGAAAATATCCCCCAAGTTCCGGCAAATCGAGCCGACGTTGGTCAAAATCACGGTGCGCTTAAGGCGGTGTCGGCTACTCCTTCAGTCTTAAAGTGAAGTGGGGCTCTATTTCGGCCCACAAGCTCAAAGCTCAAAAAAATTACTGTGTCTATTTTACTTCAAGCCAAGGCCATCAGGAGTTAGTTTAGAGTCCCCGGGAGTGGAATGTATTTCCCAAGTTCCGGAAAATCGAGAAGACGTTGGTCAAAATCACGATGCGCGTAAGACGGTCTCGGCTACTCTTTTAGTCTTAAAGTAAAGTCGGGCTATATTTCTGTCCAGAAGCTAGAAAGTGAGCGTTCAAAAAGTTTTGTTGTGTCCATTTTACTTCAAAACAAGGCCATCAGGACTTAGTTTAGCGTCCAAGGGACTGCAAAATAGCCCCCCAAGTTCCGGGAAATCCATTCGACGTTCGGCAAAATTACGATGCGCGTAAGGCGGTCTCGTCTACTCTTTCAGTCTTAAAGTAAAGTGGAGCTATATTTCTGCCCAGAAGCTCCAAAGTTGTGCTCTGTCCATTTCACTGAAAACCAAGGCCATCAGGAGTTACTTTAGAGTCCCTTTGACTGGAATATATCCCCCAAGTTTCGGGGAATAAACGCGAAATTGGTCAAAATCACGATTCGCTCAAGACGGTCTCGCCTACTCTTTCAGTCTTAAAGTAAAATGGGGCTCTATTTCGGCCCAGAAGCTCGAGAGTGAGCGTTCAAAAACTTTCGCTGTGTCCATTTCACTGCAAACCAAGACAAGCAGGAGTTAGTTGAGAGTCCCCGGCACTGGAAAATATCCCCCAAGTTCCGGGAAATCGACCCGAAGTTTGTCAAAATCACGATGCGCGTAAAGCAATCTCGGCTACTCTTTCCGTGTTAAAGTAATGGGGGGCTATATGTTGGCCCAGAAGCTCGAAATTGAGCGTTCAAAAAGCTTTGCTGGGTCCATTTGACGGCAAAACAAGGCCATCGGCACCTAGTTTAGCGTCCAAGGGACTGCAAAATATCCCCCAAGTTCCCGGAAATCCACCCGAAGTTTCTCAAAATCACGATGCGCGTAAGGCGGTCTCGGCTACTTTTTCACTATTAAAGCAAAGTGGGCTATATTTGGGCCCAGAACCTTGAAGGTGAGCGTTCAAAAAGTTTTGCTGTCTCCATTTCACTGCAAACCAAGGCCATCAAGAGTTAGTTTAGAGTCTCTGGGACTTGAAAATATCCCCCATGTTCCGGAATATCGACCCGAAGTTGGTCAAAATCACGATGCGCGCACGCCGGTCTCGGCTACTCTTTAAGTCGTAAGTGATGTGGGACTATATTTCGGCCTAGAAGCTCGAAAGTGTGCGTTCAAAAACTTGTGCTGTATGAATTTCACTGCAAACCATGGCCATCACGAGTTAGTTTAGAGTCCCCGGGACTGGAAAATATTCCCCAAGCTCCAGGAAAGCGAGCAGAAGTTGATCAAAATCACGATGCGCGTAAAGCGGGCTCGGCTACTGTTTCAGTCTTAAAGTGAAGTGAGGCTATATTTAGGCCCACAAGCTCGGGAGTGAGCCTTCAAAAAGTTTTGCTGTGTCCATTTCAGTCCAAACCAAGGCCATCAGGAGTTAGTTTAGAGTCCCCGGGACTGGAAAATATTCTCCAAGTTCCAGGAAATGGCGCCGAAGTTGATGAAAATTACGATGCGCGTAACGGGCTCTCGGCTATTCTTTCAGTCTTAAATTTAAGTAGGGCTATATTTCGCCCCTGCAGCTCGAAGGTGAGCGTTCAGAATGTTTTGCTGTGTTCATTAAACTGCAAACCAAGGTCATCGGGAGTTAGTTTAGCGTCCCCGGGACTTTAAATTATTGGCCAACTTCCAGGAAATCGATCAAAAGTGGCCCAAAATCACGATGCGCGTCAGGCGGCCCCTGCTACTCTTTCAGTCTTAAAGTTAAGGGGCGCTATATTTCGACCTAGAAGCTCGAGACCGGGCGTGCGCTAATTTTACCTGTGTCCATTTCACTGACATCTTAGGCCATCAGGAGTTAGTTTAGAGTCCTTGGGACTGGAAAATATTTCCCAAATTCTGGCAGATCGAGCCAAAGATGGTCAAAACCAGGATGCGCGTAAGTCGGTCTCGGCTACTCTTTCAGTCTTAAAATGAAGTGGGGCTATATTTCGGCCGACAAGCTCAACACCGAGCGTGCGCTCCTTTTGCCTGTGTACATATCACTGAAAACTAAGTTCATCAGGAGTTAGCATAGAGTCCTCGGGATTGGAAAATATTCCCCGAATTCCGGAAAATCGAGCCAAAGATGCTCAAAATCACGATGCGCGTAAGGCGGTCTCGGCTACTCGTTTACTCCGAAAATGAAGTGGGGCTATATTTCGGTTCTACAAGCTCGACACCGAGCGTGCTCTCCTTTTACCTGTGTCCATTTCACTACGAACTAAGTCCATCAGGAGATAGTTTAGAATCCACGAGACTGGAAGCTATCCTCCAAGTTTCGGCAAATTGAGCCATACTTTCTTAAAATTACGATAAGCGTACGGCAGTTTCGTTTACTCTTTCAGTCTTAAAATGAGCTGTGGCTACATTTCGGCCTAGGCAATCAGGAGCTAGTTGAGAGTCCCCGGTACCGGGAAATATCCCCCATTTCCCGGGAAATCGAGCCAAAGTTGGTCAAAATCACGATGCGCGTAAGGCGGTCCCGGTTACTCTTTCATTCTTAAAGTGAACTGGGGCAATATTTCCGCCCAGAAGCTCCAAAGTGAGCATTCACAAAGTTGTGCTGTGTCCATTTCACTCCAGAGCAAGGCCATCAGGAGTTACTTTAGAGTCCGCGAGACTGGAAAATATCCCCCAAGTTCCGGGAAATCGAGCCGAAGTTGGTCAAAATTACGATGGGCGTAAGGCGGTCTCGTTTACTCTTGCCTTCTTTAAGTGAAGTGGAGCTATATTTCGGCGCAGAAGCTCAAAAGTGAGCGTTCAAAAACTTTTGCTGTGTCCATTTTACTGCAGACCAAGGACGTCGGGGGTCAGTTTAGAGTCCCCGGGACTGGAAAACATCCCCCAAGTTCCGGGAAATTTAACCGAAGTTGGTCAAAATCACGACGCGCGTACGGCGGTCTCGGCTACTCTTTCAGTCTTAAAGTGAAGTAAGGCAATATTTCGGCCCAGAAGCTCGAAACTGAGTGTTTAAAAAGTTTTGCTGTGTCCATTTCACTGCAAAACAAGGCCATCACGACTTAGTTTAGCGTCCAAGGGACTGGAAATATCCCCCAAGTTACGGGAAATCCCCCCGAAGTTAGTCAAAATCACGATGCGCTTAAGGGGGTCTCGGCTACTCTTTCAGTATTAAGGTAAAGTGGGTTTAGATTTAACTCCGGAAGCTCTCTATGTCACTCACATCTTAGACAATCAGGAGTGAGTTTAGAGACTTTGGGACTGGAAAATATCTCCTAAGTTTCGCCAGATCGAGCCGAAGATCCTCAAAATCACAATGCGCGTAAGGCGCTCCCGCCTACTCTTTCAGTCTTAAAATGAAGTAGGGCTATATTTCGGCCAGCAAGCTCCAAAGTGCGCGTTCAAAAAGTGTTCCTGTGTCCATTTCACTGGAAACCAAGGCCATCAGGAGTTAGTTTAGAGTCCCCGGGACTGGAAAATATCCCCCTATTTGCGGGAAATCGAGCCAAAGTAACCCAAAATCACGATGCGCGTCAGGCGGTCTCGGCTACTCTTTCAGTCTTAAAGTAAAGTGCGGCTATATTTCGGCCGAGAAGCTCGAAAGTGACCCTTTAAAAAGTTACGCTTTCTGCATTAAACTAAAAACCAAGGCCGTCAGGAGTTAGTTTAAAGTCCCCCCGAAAATACCCCCCAAGTTCCGGGTAATCGTGCTGAACTTGGTCAAAATCACGATGCTCGTAAGGCGGTCTAGGCTACTATTTCAGTCTTAAAGTGAAGTACGGTTGTATTTCGGCCCAAAAGCTCGAAACTGAGCGTTCAAAAAGTTTTCGTGCGTCCATTTCACTGCAAACCAAGGCCATCAAGAGTTAGTTTAGAGTCCCCGGGACTTGAAAATATCGCCAAAATTCTAGAAAATCGAGCGGAAGTTGCTGAAAATCACGATGCGCCTAAGGCGGGCTCGCCTGCTCTTTCAGTCTTAAAGTGAAGTGGGGCTATATTTCATCCCAGAAGCTCGAAAATAAGCCTTCAAATAGCGTTACTGTGTTCATTTCGCTGCAAACCAAGGCCATAAGGAGTTAGTTTAGACTCCTCGGGAATGGAAAATATCGCCCAAGTTCGGGGAAATCGAGCCGAATTTTGTCAAAATCATGATGCGCGTAAGGCGGTCTCAGCTACTCTTTCATTCTTAAAGTGAACTGGGGCTATATTTCGGCCGAGAAGCTAGAAAGTGAAAGTTCAAAAAGTTTTCCTGCGTCCATTTCACTGCAAACCAAGGCCATCAAGAGTTAGTTTAGAGTCCCCGGGACTTGAAAATATCGCCAAAACTCTAGAAAATCGAGCGGAAGTTGCGCAAAATCACGATGCGCCTAAGGCGGGCTCGCCTGCTCTTTCAGTCTTAAAGTGAAGTGGGGCTATATTTCATCCCAGAAGCTCGAAAATAAGCCTTCAAATAACGTTACTGTGTTCATTTCGCTGCAAACCAAGGCCATAAGGAGTTAGTTTAGACTCCTCGGGAATGGAAAATATCGCCCAACTTCGGGGAAATCGAGCCGAATTTTGTCAAAATCACGATGCTTCTAAGGCGGTCTCGGCTACTATTTCAGTCTTAAAGTGAATTTGGGCTATATTTCGGCCCAGAATTTCGAAAGTAAGCGTTCAAAAAAATTTGCTGTGTCCATTTCACTGCAGACCAAGGCCATCAGCGGTTAGTTTAGAGTCCTTGGAACTTGAATATATCCCCGAAGTTTCGGGAAATCGAGCCGAAGTTGGTCAAAATCACGATGCGCGTAAGACGGTCTCGGCTACTCTTTCAGTCTTAAACTGAAGTGGGGCTATATTTCGGCTCAGAAGCCCGAAGGGGAGCGTTGAAAAAGTTTTGCTCTCTCCATTTCAATGCAAACCATGGCAATCAGGAGTTACTTTAGAGTCCCCGGTACCGGAAAATATTCCCCATTTGCCAGGAAATCGAGCCAAAGTTGGTCAAAATCACGATGCGCGTAAGACGCTCTCGGCTATTCTTTCATTCTTAAAGTGAACTCGGGCTATATTTCGGACCAGAAGCTCGAAAGTGAAAGTTCAAAGGGTTTTGCTGTGCCCATTTCACTGCAAAGCAAGGCCCTCTGGAAGTAATTTACAGTGCCCGGAACTGGAAAATATCCCCCAAGTTCCACGAAATCGAGACGAAGTTGGCCAAAATAACGATTAGCGTAAGGCGGTCTCGGCTACTCTTTGAGTCTTAAAGTGAAGTAGGGCTATATTTCGGTCCACAAGCTCGAAAGTGAGCGTTCAAAAAGTTTTGCTGTGTCCATTTCACGGGAAAACAAGGCCATCAATACTTAGTTTAGCGTCCAAGGGACTGGAAAATGTTCCCCAAGTTCCGGGAGATCCACCCGAAGTTTGTCAAAATCACAATGCGCGTAAGGTGGTCTCGGTTACTCTTTAAGTGTTAAAGTAAAGTGGGGCTTGATTTCGGCCAGGAAGCTGGAAGGTGAGCGTTCAAAAAGTTTTGCTCTGTCCATTTCACTGCAAACCAAGGGCATCAGGAGATAGTTTAGAGTTCCTGGGACTGGAAAATATCCCCCAAGTTCCAGAATATCGACCCGAAGTTTGTCAAGCTCACGATGCGAGCAAGGCGGTCTCGGCTACTCTTTCAGTCTTAAGTAAAGTGGGGCTATATTTTGGCCCAATTTCTCGAAAGTGTGCTTTCAAAAAATTGTGTTGTGTCCATTTCAATGCAAACCAAGGCTATCAGGAGTTAGTTTAGAGTCCCCGGGACTGGAAAATATCCCCCAAGTCCCGGCAATTGGAGCCGAAGTTCATCAAAATCATGATGCGCGTAACGTGGTCTCGGCTACTGTTTCAGTCTTAAAGTCAAGTGTGCCTATATTTCGGCCCACAAGCTAGAAAGTGAGCGTTCAAAAAGTTTTGCTGTGTCCATTTCACTTCAAAACAAGGCCATCAGTACTAGTTTAGCGTCCAAGGGAGTGGAAAATATCCCCCAAGTTCCGGGAAATCCATTCGAACTTCGTCAAAATTACGATATACGTAAGGCGGTTTCGGCTACTCTTTCAGTCTTAGAGTAAAGTTGGGCTATATTTCTGTCCAGAAGCTCGAAAGTGGGCGTTCAAAAAGTTTTGCTGTGTGCATTTCACTGCAAACCAAAGCTATCAAAAGTTAGTTTAGGGTCCCCGGGACTGGAAAATATTCCCCAAGTTCCGGGAAAGCGAGCCGAAGTTGATCAAAATCACGATGCGCGAAATGCGGTCTCGGCTACTGTTTCAGTCTTAAAGTAAAGTGTGGCTATATTTCGCCCCACAAGCTCGAAAGTGAGCGTTCAAAACGTTTTGCTGTGTCTATTTCACTGCAAAACAAGGCCACCAGGACTTAGTTTAGCGTCCAAGAAACTGGAAAATGTTCCCCAAGATCCGGGAAAGCGAGCCGAAGTTTGTCAAAATCACAATGCGCGTAAGGTGGTCTCGGTTACACTTTAAGTCTTAAAGTAAAGTGGTGGCTTTATTTCGGCCAGGAAGCTCGAAGTAGAGCGTTCAAAAAGTTTTCCTCTGTCCATTTCAATGCAAAGCAAGGCGATCAGGAGTTAGTTTAGAGTCCCCGGGACTGGAAAATATCCCCCAAGTTCCGAGAAATCGATCCGAAAATGGTCAAAATCACGATGCGCGTAAGGCGATCTCGGCTACTCTTTCAGTCTTAAAGTGAAGTGGGGCTATATTTCGGCCCACAAGCTCGAAAGTGGGCGTTCAAAAAGTTATGCTCTGCCCATTTCAGTGCAAAGCAAGGCCATCCGGAGTTAGTTTAGAGTCCCCCTGACTGGAAAATATCCCAAAAGTTGCGTGAAATCGAGCTAAACTTGGTCTAACTGACGATGGGCGTGAGGCGGTCTCGGCTACTATTTCAGTCTGAAAGTGAAGTGGGATTCTATTTCGGCCCAGAAGCTACAAAGAGAGTGTTCAAAAAGCTTTCCTTTGTCCATTTCACTGAAAACCAAGGCCATCAAGAGTTAGTTTAGAGCCCGCGGAAATGGAATATATCCCCCAAGTTCCGGGAAACCGACCCGAAGTTTGTCAAACTCACGATTTGCGCAAGACGGTCTCGGCTACTCTTTCAGTCTTAAAGTAAAGTGGAGCTATATTTCGGTCCAGAAGCTCGAGAGTGAGCGTTCAAAAAGTTTCGCTGTGTCCATTTCACTGAAAACCAAGACAATCAGGAGTTAGGTTAGAGTCCCAGGGACTGGAAAATATCCCCCAAGTTCCGGCAAATCGAGCCGAAGTTGGTCAAAATCACGGTGGGCTTAAGGCGGTGTCGGCTACTCCTTCAGTCTTAAAGTGAAGTGGGGCTCTATTTCGGCCCACAAGCTCAAAGCTCAAAAAAAATTACTGTGTCTATTTCACTGCAAACCAAGGCTATCAGGAGTTAGTTTAGAGTCCCCGGGAGTGGAATGTATTTCCCAAGTTCCGGAAAATCGAGAAGACGTTGGTCAAAATCATGATGCGCGTAAGACCTTCTCGGCTACTCTTTCAGTCTTAAAGTGAAGTGGGGCTTTATTTCGGCCCAGAAGCTCAAAAGTGAGCGTTCAAAAAGTTTTAATGTATCCATTTCAATGCAAACCAAGGTAATCACGGCTTACTTAAGAGTCCTCGGGACTGGAAAATATCCCCCAAGTTCCGGTAAATCGAGCCGAAGTTGGTCAAAATCACGATGTGCGTAATGTGGTCTCGGCTACTCTTTCAGTCTTAAAGTGAAGTGGGGCAATATTTCGGCCCAGAAGCTCGAAAGTGAGTGTTTCAAAAGTTTTGATCTGTCACTTTCAGTGGAAACCGAGGCCATGAGAAGTTACTTTAGAGTCCCCGGGACTGGAGAATATCCCCCAAGTCCCGGGAAATCGAGCCGAAGTTGATCAAATTCATGATGCGCGTAACGTGGTCTCGGCTACTGTGTCAGTCCTAAAGTGAAGTGTGGCTATATTTCGGCCCACAAGCTAGAAAGTGAGCGTTCAAAAAGTTTTGTTGTGTCCATTTTACTTCAAAACAAGGCCATCAGGACTTAGTTTAGCGTCCAAGGGACTGCAAAATAGCCCCCCAAGTTCCGGGAAATCCATTCGAAGTTCGTCAAAATTACGATGCGCGTAAGGCGGTCTCATTTACGCTTTCAGTCGTAAAGTAAAGTGGGGCTACATTTCTGCCCACAAGCTCCAAAGTTGTGCTCTGTCCATTTCACTGAAAACCAAGCCATTCAGGAGTTAGTTTCGAGCCCGCGGAAATGGAATATATCCCCCAAGTTCCGGGAAACCGACCCGAAGTTCGTCAAAATCAGGATTTCCGCAAGACGGTCTCGCCTACTCTTTTAGTCTTAAAGTAAAGTGGAGCTATATTTCGGTCCAGAAGCTCGAGCGTGAGCGTTCAAAAAGTTTCGCTGTGTCCATTTCACAGAAAACCAAGACAATCAAGAGTTAGTTTAGAGTCCCCGGGACTGGAAAATATCCCCCAAGTTCCGACAAATCGAGCCGAAGTTGGTCAAAATCACGGTGCGCTTAAGGCGGTGTCGGCTACTCCTTCAGTCTTAAAGTGAAGTGGGGCTCTATTTCGGCCCGCAAGCTCAAAGCTCAAAAAACATTACTGTGTCTATTTCACTGCAAACCAAGGCTATCAGGACTTAGTTTACAGTCCCCGGGAGTGGAATGTATTTACCAAGTTCCGGAAAATCGAGAAGACGTTGGTTAAAATCACGATGCGCGTAAGACCTTCTCGGCTACTCTTTCAGTCTTAAAGTAAAGTGGGGCTATATTTCCGCCCAAAAGCTCCAAAGTTGTGCTCTGTCCATTTCACTAAAAACCAAGGCCATCAGCAGTTACTTTAGAGTCCCTTTGACTGGAATATATCCCCCAAGTTTCGGGAAATAAACGCGAAATTGGTCAAAATCACGATTCGCTCAAGACGGTCTCGCCTACTCTTTCAGTCTTAAAGTAAAATTGGGCTCTATTTCGGCCCAGAAGCTCGAGAGTGAGCGCTGTGTCCATTTCACTGCAAACCAAGACAAGCAGGAGTTAGTTGAGAGTCCCCGGCACTGGAAAATATCCCCCAAGTTCCGGGAAATCGACCCGAAGATTGTCAAAATCACGATGCGCGTAAGGCGGTCTCGGCTACTCTTTCAGTGTTAAAGTAATGAGGGGCTATATTTTGGCCCAGAAGATCGAAATTGAGCGTTCAAAAAGTGTTGCTGGGTCCATATTACTGGAAACCAAGGCCATCAAGAATTAGTTTAGACTCCTCAGAACTGGAATATATCCCCTTAGTTCCGGCAAATCGAGCCGAAGTTGCTCAAAATCACGATGCACGTAAGGCGGTCTCGGCTACTCTTTCAGTCTTCAAGTGAAGTGGGGTTCTATTTCGGTCCACAAGCTCGAAAGTATGCGTTCAAAAACTTTTTCTGTTTCCGTTTCACTGCAAACCAAGACCAGCACGAGTTAGTTTAGGGTACCCGGGACTGAAAAATATTTCGCAAGTTCCGGGAAATCGAGCCGAAGTTGATCAAAATCACGATGCGCGAAACGTGGTCTCGGCTACTGTTTCAGTCCTAAAGTGAAGTATGGCTATATTTCGGCCCACAAGCTGGAAAGTGAGCGTTCAAAAAGCTATGCTGTGTCCATTTCACTGCAAAACAAGGCCATCGGCACCTAGTTTAGCGTCCAAGGGACTGCAAAATATCCCCCAAGTTCCGGGAAATCCACCCGAAGTTTGTCAAAATCACGATGTGCGTAAGGTGGTCTCGGCTACTTTTTCAGTATTAAAGTAAAGTGGGCTATATTTCGGCCCAGAAGCTTGAAGGTGAGCGTTCAAAAAGTTTTGCTGTGTCCATTTCACTGCAACCCAAGGGCATCAAGAGTTAGTTTAGAGTCCCTGCGACTGGAAAATATCTCCCAAGTTCCGGAATATCGACCCGAAGTTGGTCAAAATCACGATGCGCGCACGCCGGTCTCGGATACTCTTTAAGTCGTAAGTGATGTGGGACTATATTTGGGCCTAGAAGCTCGAAAGTGTGGGTTCAAAAACTTGTGCTGTGTGAATTTCACAGCAAACCATGGGCATCAGGAGTTAGTTTAGTGTCCCCGGGACTGGAAAATATTCTCCAAGTTCTAGGAAAGCGAGCAGAAGATGATCAAAATCACGATGCGCGTAACGCGGTCTCGGCTACTGTTTCAGTCTTAAAGTGAAGTGTGGCTATATTTAGTCCCACAAGCTCGAAAGTGAGCCTTCAAAAAGTTTTGCTGTGTCCATTTCACTGCAAACCAAGGCCATCAGGAGTTAGTTTAGAGTCCCCGCGACTGCAAAATATTCTCCAAGTTCCAGGAAATGGCGCCGAAGTTGATGAAAATTACGATGCGCGTAACGGGCTCTCGGCTATTCTTTCAGTCTTAAATTTAAGTAGGGCTATATTTCGCCCCTGCAGCTCGAAGGTGAGCGTTCAGAATGTTTTGCTGTGTTCATTAAACTGCAAACCAAGGTCATCGGGAGTTAGTTTAGCGTCCCCGGGACTTGAAATTATTCGCCAACTTCCGGGAAATCGAGCAAAAGTGGCCCAATATCAAGATGCGCGTTAGGCGGTCTCGGCTACTCTTTCAGTCTTAAAATTAAGGGGCGCTATATTTCGACCTAGAAGCTCGAGACCGGGCGTGCGCTAATTTTACCTGTGTCCATTTCACTGACATCTTAGGCCATCAGGAGTTAGTTTAGAGTCCTTGGGACTGGAAACTATTTCCCAAATTCTGGCAGATCGAGCCAAAGTTGCTCAAAATCACGATGCGCGTAAGTCGGTCTCGGCTACTCTTTCAGTCTTAAAATGAAGTGGGGCTATATTTCGGCCCAGAAGCTCGAAAGTGAACGTTCAAAGAGTTTGGCTCTGTCCATTTCACTGAAAACCAAGGCCATCAGGAATTAGTTTAGAGTGCCCAAGACTGGGAATTATCTCCCAAGTTCCGGGAAATCGCGCCGAAGTAGCGCAAAATCACGATGCGCGTAAGGCGGTCTCGGTTACTCTTTCATTCTTAAAGTGAACTGGGGCAATATTTCCGCCCACAAGCTGGAAAGTGAGCGTTCAAAAAGTTGTGCTGTGTCCATTTCACTCCACAGCAAGGCCATCAGGAGTTACTTTAGAGTCCGCGGGACTGGAAAATATCCCCCAAGTTCCCGGAAATCGAGCCGAAGTTGGTCAAAATTACGATGGGCTTAAGGCGCTCTAGGCTACTCTTTCACTTTTAAAGTGAAGTGGAGCTATATTTCGGCCCACAAGCTCAAAAGTGAGCGTTCAAAAGTTTTGCTGTGTCCATTTTACTGCAGACCAAGGACGTCGGGGGTCAGTTTAGAGTTCCCGGGACTGGAAAATATCCCCCAAGTTCCGGGAAATTTAACCGAAGTTGGTCAAAATCACGACGCGCGTACGGCGGTCTCGGTTACTCTTTCAGTCTTAAAGTGAAGTGGGGCAATATTTCGGCCCAGAAGCTCGAAACTGAGTGTTTCAAAAGTTTTGCTGTGTCTATTTCACTGCAAAACAAGGCCATCACGACTTAGTTTAGCGTCCAAGGGACTGGAAGTATCCCCCAAGTTACGGGAAATCCCCCCGAAGTTAGTCAAAATCACGATGCGCTTAAGGGGGTCTCGGCTACTCTTTCAGTCTTAAGGTAAAGTGGGCTTAGATTTAACTCCAGAAGCTCGAAAGTAAGGGTTCAAAAATTTTTGTCTCTATTTCACCCACATCTTAGACAATCAGGAGTGAGTTTAGAGACTTTGGGACTGGAAAATATCTCCCAAGTTTCGCCAGATCGAGCCGAAGATCTCCAAAATCACAATGCGCGTAAGGCGCTCCCGCCTACTCTTTCAGCCTTAAAAGAGAAGTAGGGCTATCTTTCGGCCAGCAAACTCGAAAGTGCGCGTTCAAAAAGTGTTCCTGTGTCCATTTCACTGGAAACCAAGGCCATCAGGAGTTAGTTTAGAATCCCCGGGACTGGAAAATATCCCCCTATTTGCGGGAAATCGAGCCGAAGTATCCCAAAATCACGATGCGCGTAAGGCGGTCTCCGCTACTCTTTCAGTCTTAAAGTGAACTGGGGCTAAATTTCGACCCATAAGCTCGAAAGTGAGCGTTCAAAAAGTTTTGCTGTGTCCATTTAACTGCAAACTAAGGCCATCGGAAGTTAGTTTAGCGTCCCCGGGAATTGAAAATATTCGCCAACTTCCGGGAAATCGAGCCGAAGTTGGTCAAAACTACGATGCGCGTAAGGCGGTCTCGGCTACTCTTTCAGTCTTAAAGTGAAGTAGGGCTATATTTCGGCCGAGAAGCTCGAAAGTGAGCGTTCAAAAAAATGTTTTGTGTCCATTTCTCTGCAACCCAAGGCCATCAGCAGTTAGTTTATAGTCCCCGGGACTGGAATATAGCCCCGAAGTTCCAGGAAATCGAAGGGAAGTTGGTCAAAATCACGATGCGCGTAAGACGGTCTCGGCTACTCTTTCAGTCTTAAAGTAAAGTGGGGCTATATTTCGGCCCAGAAGCTCGAAAGTGACCCTTTAAAAAGTTACGCTTTCTGCGTTTAACTGCAAACCAAGGCTGTCAGGAGTTACTTTAAAGTCCCCCGTACTGGAAAATATCCCCCAAGTTCCGGGAAATCGAGTTCAACTTGGTCAAAATCACGATGCTCGTAAGGCGATCTCGGCTACTATTTCAGTCTTAAAGTGAAATACGGTTGTATTTCGGCCCAGAAGCTCGAAACTGAGCATTCAAAAAGTTTTCCTGCGTCCATTTCACTGGAAACCAAGGCCATCAGCAGTTAGTTTAGAGTCTCCGGGACTTGAAAATATCGCCAAAATTCTAGAAAATCGAGCGGAAGTTGCTGAAAAGCACGATGCGCCTAAGGCGGTCTCCCCTACTCTTTCAGTCTTAAAGTGAAGTGGGGCTATATTTCATCCCAGAAGCTCGAAAATAAGCCTTCAAAAAGTGTTACTGTGTTCATTTCACTGGAAACCAAGGCCATCAGGAGTTAGTTTACACTCCTCGGGACTGGAAAATATCGCCCAAGTTCGGGGAAATCGAGCCGAATTTTGTCAAAATCACGATGCGCGTAAGGCGGTCTTGGCTAGTCTTTCATTCTTAAAGTGAGCTGGGGCTATATTTCGGCCGAAAATCTAGAAAGTGAAAGTTCAAAAAGTTTTGCTGTGTTCATTTCACTGCAAACCATGGCCATCAGGAGTTAGTTTAGTCTCCTCGGGACTGGAAAATATCGCCCAAGTTCGGGCAAATCGAGCCGAATTTTGCCAAAATCACGATGCGCGTAAGGCGGTCTCGGCTACTCTTTCATTCTTAAAGTGAACTGGGGCTATATTTCGGCCCAGAAGCTCGAAAGTGAAAGTTCAAAAAGTTTTGCTGTGTCCATTTCACCGCAAACCAAGCCACATCAGCAGATTGTTTACAGTGTCCGGGACATCAAAATATCTCCCAAGTCCCGGGAAATCGAGCCGAAGTTTGTCAAAATCACGATGCGCGTAAAGCAGTCTGGGTTACTCTTTGAGTCTTAAAGTGACGTGGCTGTATATTTCGGCCCAGAAGCTCGAAAGTGAGCGTTCAAAAAGTTTTGCTCTCTCAATTTAACTGAAAACCAAGGCCATCATGAGTTAGTTTAGAGTCCACGGGACTGGAAAATATCCCTTTAGTTCTGGCAACTCAAGCCGAAGTTGGTCAAAATCACGATGCGTCTAAGGCAGTCTCGGCTACTATTTCAGTCTTAAAGTGAAGTGGGGATAACTTTCGGCCCAGAATTTCGAAAGTAAGCGTTCAAAAAAAATTGCTGTGTCCATTTCACTGCAGCCCAAGGCCATCAGGGGTTAGCTTAGAGTCCTTAGGACTTGAATATATCCCCGAATTTTAGGGAAATCGAGCCAAAGTTGGTCAAAATCACGATGCGCGTAAGACGGTGTCGGCTACTCTTTCAGTCTTAAACTGAAGTGGGGCTATATTTCTTCTCAGAAGCCCGAAGGGGAGCGTTGAAAAACTTTTGCTCTCTCCATTTCAATGCAAACCAAGGCAATCAGGAGTTACTTTAGAGTCCCCGGTACCGGAAAATATTCCCCATTTGCCGGGAAATCGAGCCAAAGTTGGTCAAAATCACGATACGCGTAAGGCGGTCGCGGCTATTCTTTCATTCTTAAAGTGAACTCGGGCTATATTTCGGCCCAGAAGCTCGAAAGTGAAAGTTTAAAAAGTTTTGCTGTGTCCATTTCACCGCAAACCAAGCCACATCAGGAGATAGTTTACAGTCTCCGGGACATCAAAATATCCCCCAAGTTGCGGGAAA
Source organism: Orbicella faveolata (assembly GCF_042242905.1). Taxonomy (NCBI): domain Eukaryota; kingdom Metazoa; phylum Cnidaria; class Anthozoa; order Scleractinia; family Merulinidae; genus Orbicella; species Orbicella faveolata. The sequence goes on from NW_028301539.1 coordinate 35,357,645, forward strand.
TCGAGCCGAAGTTTGTCAAAATCACGATGCGCGTAAAGCAGTCTCGGCTACTCTTTGAGTCTTAAAGTGACGTGGCTGTATATTTGGGCCCAGAAGCTCGAAAGTGAGCGTTGAAAAAGTTATGCTGTGCCCATTTCACTGCAAAGCAAGGCCCTCAGGAAGTAGTTCACAGTGCCCGGAACTGGAAAATATCCCCCAAGTTCCGCGAAATCGACACGAAGTTGGTCAAAATAACGATTCGCGTAAGGCGGTCTCGGCTACTCTTTCAGTCTTAAAGTGAAGTAGGGCTATATTTCGGTCCAGAAGCTCGAAAGTGAACGTTCAAAAAGTTTTCCTCTCGGGATTTCACTTAAAACCAAGGCCATCATGAGTTAGTTTAGAGTCGCCGGGACTGCAAAAAATCTTTTAAGTTCTGGCAACTCAAGCCGAAGTTGGTCAAAATCACGATGCGCCTAAGGCGGCCTCGGCTACTTTTTTAGTCTTAAAGTGAAGTGGGCTCTATTTCGGCCCAGAAGCTCCAAAGTGAGCGCTGCAAAACATTTGCTGCGTCCATTTCACTGCAAACCAAGGCCATCAGGAGTTAGTTTAGAGTCCCCGGGACTGCAATATATTTCCCAAGTTCCGGAAAATCGAGAAGACGTTCGTCAAAATCACGATGCGCGCAAGACGGTCTTGGCTAGTCTTTCAGTCTTAAAGTGAAGTGGGGCTATATTTCGGCCCAGAAGCTCAAAAGTGAGCCTCAAAAGGTTTTGCTGTATCCATTTCAATGCAAACGAAGGCCATCAGGGGTTACTTAAGAGTCTTCGGGACTGGAAAATATCCCCCAAGTTCAGGGAAATTTAGTCGAAGTTGGTCAAAATCACGGTGCGCGTTAGGCGGTCTCGCTTACTGTTTCAGTCTTAAAGTGAAGTGAGGCTTTATTCCTGCCCAGGAGCATGAAAGTGAGCGTTCAAAAAGTTTCCCTGTGTTTATTTCACTGCAAACCAAAGCCATCAGGAGCTAGTTTAGAGTCCCCGGGACTGGAAAATATCCCCCAACTTCCGGGAAATCGAGCCGAAGTTGGTCAAAATCACGATTTGCGTAAGGTAGTCTCGGCTACTCTTTCAGTCTTAAAGTGAAGTGGGGCATTATTTCGGGCCAGAAGGCCGAAAGTGAGCGTTCAAAAAGTTTTGCTGTGTTCATTTCACTGCAAACCAAGGCCATCTGAAGTTAGTTTAGCGTCCCCGGGACAAGAAAATATGCCCCAAGGTACGGGAAATTGAACCGAGGTAGGTCAAAATCACGATGCCCCTAAAGTGGTGTCGGCTACTCTTTCTGTCTTAAAGTGAAGTGCGGCTATATTTCGGGCAAGAAGTCCGAAAGTGAGCGTTCAAAAAGTTTTGCTGTGTCCATTTCACTGCAAACCAAGGCAATCAGGGGTTAGTTTAGCGTCCCTGGGACTGGAAAATATTCCCCAAGTTCCGGGAAAGCGAGCCGAAGTTGATCAAAATCACGATGCGCGAAATGCGGTCTCGGCTACTGTTTCAGTCTTAAAGTAAAGTGTGGCTATATTTCGGCCCACAAGCTCGAAAGTGAGCATTCAAAAAGTTTTGCTGTGTCCATTTCACTGCAAAAGAAGGCCATCACGACTTAGTTTAGCGTCCAGGGGACTGGAAAATGTTCCCCAAGTTCCGGGATCTCCACCTGAAGTTTGTCAAAATCACAATGCGCGTAAGGTGGTCTCCGTTACTCTTTAAGTCTTAAAGTAACGTGGGGTTTTATTTCGGCCAGGCAGCTCGAAGGTGAGCTTTCAAAAGGTTTTGCTCTGTCCATTTCACTGCAAACCAAGGCCATCAGGAGTTAGTTCAGAGTTCCTGGGACTGGAAAATATCCTCCATGTTCCGGAATATCGACCCCAAGTTTCTCAAACTCACGATGCGAGGAAGGCGGTCTCCGCTAGTCTTTCAGTCTTAAGTGAAGTGAGGCTATATTTCGCACCAGAATCTCGAAAGTGTGCGTTCAAAAAATTGTGCTGTGTCCATTTCAATGCAAACCAAGGCTATCAGGAGTTAGTTTAGAGTCCCCGGGACTGGAAAATATCCTCCAAGTCCCGGCAATTGGAGCCGAAGTTCATCAAATTCATGATGCGCGTAACGTGGTCTCGGCTACTGTTTCAGTCTTAAAGTCAAGTGTGCCTATATTTCGGCCCAAAAGCTAGAAAGTGAGGTTTCAAAAAGTTTTGCTGTGTCCATTTCACTTCAAAACAAGGCCATCAGGACTTAGTTTAGCGTCCAAGGGACTGGAAAATATACCCCAAGTTCCGGGAAATCCATTCGCAGTTCGTCAAAATTCAGATATACGTAAGGCGGTTTCGGCTACTCTTTCAGTCTTAAAGTAAAGTCGGGCTATATTTCTGTCCAGAAGCTCGAAAGTGAGCGTTCAAAAAGTTTTGCTGTGTGCATTTCACTACAAACCAAAGCTATCAAAAGTTAGTTTAGGGTCCCCGGAACTGGAAAATATTCCCCAAGTTCCGGGAAACCGAGCCGAAGTTGATCAAAATCACGATGCGCGAAATGCGGTCTCGGCTACTGTTTCCGTCTTAAAGTAAAGTGTGGCTATATTTCGGCCCACAAGCTCGAAAGTGAGCGTTCAAAAAGTTTTGCTCTTCTCCATTTCAATGCAAAGCAAGGCGATCAGGAGTTAGTTTAGAGTCCCCGGGACTGGAAAATATCCCCGAAGTTCCGAGAAATCGATCCGAAAATGGTCAAAATCACGATGCGCGTAAGGGGATCTCGGCTACTCTTTCAGTCTTATAGTGAAGTGGGGCTATATTTCGGCCCACAAGCTCGAAAGTGGGCGTTCAAAAAGTTATGCTCTGCGCATTTCAGTGCAAACCAAGGCCATCCGGAGTTAGTTTAGAGTCCCCCGGACTGGAAAATATCCCAAAAGTTGCGTGAAATCGAGCTGAACTTGGTCTAACTCACGATGCGCGGGAGGCGGTCTCGGCTACTATTTCAGTCTGAAAGTGAAGTGGGATTCTATTTCGGCCCAGAAGCTACAAAGAGAGTGTTCAAAAAGCTTTCCTTTGTCCATTTCACTGAAAACCAAGGCCATCAGGAGTTAGTTTAGAGCCCGCGGAAATGGAATATATCCCCCAAGTTCCGGGAAACCGACCCGAAGTTTGTCAAAATCACGATTTGCGCAAAGCGCTCTCGGCTACTCTTTCAGTCATAGAGTAAAGTGGGGTTATATTTCGGTCCAGAAGCTCGAAAATGAGCGTTCAAAAAGTTTCGCTGTGTCCATTTCACAGAAAACGAAGACAATCAGGAGTTAGTTTAGAGTCCCCGGGACTGGAAAATATCCCCCAAGTTCCGGCAAATCGAGCCGAAGTTGGTCAAAATCACGGTGCGCTTAAGGCGGTGTCGGCTACTCCTTCAGTCTTAAAGTGAAGTGGGGCTCTATTTCGGCCCACAACCTCAAAGCTCAAAAAAAATTAGTGCGTCTATTTCACTGCAAACCAAGGCTATCAGGAGTTAGTTTAGAGTCTCCGGGAGTGGAATGTATTTCCCAAGTTCCGGAAAATCGAGAAGACGTTGGTCAAAATCACAATGCGCGTAGACCTTCTCGGCTACTCTTTCAGTCTTAAAGTGAAGTGGGGCTATATTTCGGCCCAGAAGCTCAAAAGTGAGCGTTCAAAAAGTTTTGCTCTATCCATTTCAATGCAAACCAAGGCCAACAGGGGTTACTTAAGAGTCCTCGAGACTGGAAAATATCCCCCAAGCTCCGGTAAATCGAGCCGAAGTTGATCAAAATCACGATGTGCGTAAGGTGGTCTCGGCTACTCTTTCAGTCTTAAAGTGAAGTGGGGCAATATTTCGGCCCAGAAGCTCGAAAGTGAGTGTTTAAAAAGTTTTGCTCTGTCACTTTCAGTGCAAGCCAAGGCCATCAGAAGTTAGTTTAGAGTCCCCGGGACTGAAGAATATCCCCCAAGTCCCGGGAAATCGAGCCGAAGTTGATCAAATTCATGATGCGCGTAACGTGGTCTCGGCTACTATGTCACTCCTAGAGTGAAGTGTGGCTATATTTCGGCCCACAAGCTAGCAATTGAGCGTTCAAAAAGTTTTGTTGTGTCCATTTTACTTCAAAACAAGGGCATCAGGACTTAGTTTAGCGTCCAAGGGACTGCAAAATATCCCCCAAGTTCCGGGAAATCCATTCGAAGTTCGTCACAATTACGATGCGCGTAAGGCGGTCTCATCTACTCTTTCAGTCTTAAAGTAAAGTGGGGCTATATTTCTGCCCAGAAGCTCCAAAGTTGTGCTCTGTCCATTTCACTGAAAACCAAGGCCATCAGGAGTTACTTTAGAGTCCCTTTGACTGGAATATATCCCCCAAGTTTCGGGAAATAAACGCGAAATTGGTCAAAATCACGATTCGCTCAAGACGGTCTCGTCTACTCTTTCAGTCTTAAAGTAAAATTGGGCTCTATTTCGGCCCAGAAGCTCGAGAGTGAGCGTTCAAAAACTTTCGCTGTGTCCATTCCACTGCAAACCAAGACAAGCAGGAGTTAGTTGAGAGTCTCCGGGAGTGGAAAATCTCCCCGAAGTTCCGGGAAATCAACCCCAAGTTTGTCAAAATCACGATGCGCGTAAGGCGGTCTCGGCTACTCTTTCAGTGTTAAAGTAATGGGGTGCTATATTTTGGCCCAGAAGCTCGAAATTGAGCGTTCAAAAAGTTTTGCTGGCTCCATTTTACTGCAAACCAAGGCCATCAGGAATTAGTTTAGAGTCCTCAGAACTGGAATATATCCCCTTAGTTCCGGCAAATCCAGCCGAAGTTGCTCAAAATCACGATGCACGTAAGGCGGTCTCGGCTACTCTTTCAGTCTTCAAGTGAAGTGGGGTTCTATTTCGGTCCAGAAGCTCGAAAGTATGCGTTCAAAAACTTTTTCTGTTTCCGTTTCACTGCAAACCAAGACCAGCACGAGTTAGTTTAGAGTCCCCGGCACTGGAAAATATTTCGCAAGTTCCGGGAAATCGAGCCGAAGTTGATCAAAATTACGGTGCGCGAAACGTGGTCTCGGCTACTGTTTCAGTCTTAAAGTGAAGTATGGCTATATTTCGGCCCACAAGCTCGAAAGTGAGCTCTCAAAAAACTTTGTTGTGTCCATTTCACTGCAAAACAAGGCCATTGGCACCTAGTGTAACGTCCAAGGGACTGGAAAATATCCCCCAAGTTCCCGGAAATCCACCCGAAGTTTGTCAAAATCACGATGCACGTAAGGCGGTCTCGGCTACTCTTTCGGTGTTAAAGTAATGGGGGTTATATTTCGGCCCAGAAGCTTAAAGGTGAGCGTTCAAAAAGTTTTGCTGTCGCCATTTCACTGCAAACCAAGGCCATCAAGAGTTAGTTTAGAGTCCCTGGGACTGGAAAATATCCCCCAAGTTCCGGAATATCGACCCGAAGTTGGTCAAAATCACGATGCGCGCACGCCAGTCTCGGCTACTCTTTAAGTCGTAAGTAATGTGGGACTATATTTCGGCCTAGAAGCTCGAAAGTGTGCGTTCAAAAAATTGTGCTGTTTCCATTTCAATGCAAACCAAGGCCATCAAGAGTTAGTTTAGAGTCCCCGGGACTGGAAAATTTCCCCCAAGTCCCGGGAAATCCACCCGAAGTTTGTCAAAATCACGATGCGCGTAAGGCGGTCTCGGCTACTGTTTCAGTCTTAAAGTGAAGTCTGGCTATATTTAGGCCCACAAGCTCAAAAGTGAGCGTTCAAAAAGTTTTGCTGTGTCCATTTCACTGCAAACCAAGGCCACTAGGAGTTAGTTTAGAGTCCCCGGGACTGGAAAATATTCTCCAAGCTCCAGGAAATGGCGCCGAAGTTGATGAAAATTACGATGCGCGTAACGGGCTCTCGGCTATTCTTTCAGTTTTAAATTCAAGTAGGGCTATATTTCGGCCCTGAAGCTCGAAGGTGAGCGTTCAGAATGCTTTGCTGTGTTCATTAAACTGCAAACCAAGGTCATCGGGAGTTAGTTTAGCGTCCCCGGGACTTTAAATTATTCGCCAACTTCCGGGAAATCGAGCAAAAGTGGCCCAATATCACGATGCGCGTAAGGCGGTCTCGGCTACCCTTTCAGGCTTAAAATTAATGGGGGCTATATTTCGACCTAGAAGCTCGAGACCGGGCGTGCGCTAATTTTACCTGTGTCCATTTCACTGACATCTTAGGCCATCAGAAGTTAGTTTAGAGACTTTGGGACTGGAAAATATCTCCCAAGTTTCGCCAGATCATGCCGAAGATCCTCAACATCACAATGCGCGTAAGGCGCTCCCGCCTACTCTTTCAGTCTTAAAAAGAAGTAGGGCTATATTTCGGCCAGAAAGCTCGAAAGTGCGCGTTCAAAAAGTGTTCCTCTGTCCATTTCACTGGAAACCAAGGCCATCAGGAGTTAGTTTAGAGTCCCCGGGACTCGAAAATATCCCCCTATTTGCAGGAAATCCAGCCGAAGTATCCCAAAATCACGATGCGCGTAACGCGGTCTCACCTACTCTTTCAGTCTTAAAGTGAAGTAGGCCTATATTTCATCCCAGAAGCTCGAAAATAAGCTTTCAAAAAGTGTTACTGTGTTCATTTCACTGCAAACCATGGCCATCAGGAATTAGTGTACACTCCTCGGGACTGGAAAATATCGCCCAAGTTCGTGGAAATCGAGCCGAATTTTGTCAAAATCACGATGCGCGTAAGGCGGTCTCGGCTACTCTTTCATTCTTAAAGTGAACTGGGGCTATATTTCGGCCCAGAAGCTAGAAAGTGAAAGTTCAAAAAGTTTTGCTGTGTTCATTTCACCGCAATCCAAGCCACATCCGCAGATTGTTTACAGTGTCCGCGACATCAAAATATTCCCCAAGTTGCGGGAAATCCAGCCGAAGTTTGTTAAAATGACAATGCTCATAAAGCACTCTCGGCTACTCTTTGAGTCTTAAAGTGACGTGGCTGTATATTTTGGCCCAGAATCTCGAAAGTGAGCGTTCAAAAAGTTTTACTCTCTCAATTTAACTGAAAACCAAGGCCATCATGACTTAGTTTAGAGTCCACGGGACGGGAAAATTTCCTTTAAGTTCTGGCAACTCAAGCCGAAGTTGGTCAAAATCACGATGCGTCTAAAGCGGTCTCGGCTACTGTTTCAGTCTTAAAGTGAAGTGGGGCTCTATTTCGGCCCAGAAGCTCCAAAGTGAGCGCTGCAAAAAATTTGCTGCGTCCATTTCACTGCAAACCAAGGTCATCAGGAATTAGTTTAGAGTCCCTGGGAGTGGAATGTATTTCCCAAGTTCCGGAAAATCGAGAAGACGTTGGTCAAAATCACCATGCGCGTAAGACCTTCTCGGCTACTCTTTCAGTCTTAAAGTGAAGTGGGGCTATATTTCGGCCCAGAAGCTCAAAAGTGAGCGTTGAAAAAGTTTTGCTGTATCCATTTCAATGCAAACCAAGGCCATCAGGGGTTACTTAAGAGTCCTCGGGACTGCAAAATATCCCCCAAGTTCCGGTAAATCGAGCCGAGGTTGGTCAAAATTACGATTTGCGTAAGGTGGTCTCGGCTACTCTTTCAGTCTTAAAGTGAAGTGGGGCAATATTTCGGCCCAGAAGCTCGAAAGTGAGCGTTTAAAAGGTTTTGCTCTGTCACTTTCAGTGCAAACCAAGGCCATCAGAAGTTAGTTTAGAGTCACCGGGACTGGAGAATATCCCCCAAGTCCCGGGAAATCGAGCCGAAGTTGATCAAATTCATGATGCGCGTAACGTGGTCTCGGCTACTGTGTCAGTCCTAAAGTGAAGTGTGGCTATATTTCGGCCCACAAGCTAGAAATTGAGCCTTCAAAAAATTTTGTTGTGTCCATTTTACTTCAAAACAAGGCCATCAGGACTTACTTTAGCGTCCAAGGGACTGCAAAATATCCCCCAAGTTCCGGGAAATCCATTCGAAGTTCGTCAAAATTACGATGTGCGTAAGGCGGTTTCGGCTACTCTTTCAGTCTTCAAGTAAAGTGGGGCTATATTTCTGCCCAGAAGCTCCAAAGTTGTGCTCTGTCCATTTCACTGAAAACCAAGGCCATCAGGAGTTACTTAAGTGTCCCTTTGACTGGAATATATCCCCCAAGTTTCGGGAAATAAACGCGAAATTGGTCAAAATCACGATTCGCTCAAGACGGTCTCGCCTACTCTTTCAGTCTTAAAGTAAAATTGGGCTCTATTTCGGCCCAGAAGCTCGAGAGTGAGCGTTCAAAAACTTTCGCTGTGTCCATTCCACTGCAAACCAAGACAAGCAGGAGTTAGTTGAGAGTCCCCGAGACTGGAAAATATCCCCCAAGTTCCGGGAAATCAACCCGAGGTTTGTCAAAATCACGATGCGCGTAAGGCGGTCTCGGCTACTCTTTCAGTGTTAAAGTAATGGGGTGCTATATTTTGGCCCAGAAGCTCGAAATTGAGCGTTCAAAAAGTTTTCCTGGGTCCATTTTACTGGAAACCAAGGCCATCAGGAATTAGTTTAGAGTTCTCAGAACTGGAATATATCCTCTTAGTTCCGGCAAATCCAGCCGAAGTTGCTCAAAATCACGATGCACGTAAGGCGGTCTCGGCTACTCTTTCAGTCTTCAAGTGAAGTGGGGTTCTATTTCGGTCCACAAGCTCGAAAGTATGCGTTCAAAAACTTTTTCTGTTTCCGTTTCACTACAAACCAAGACCAGCACGAGTTAGTTTAGAGTCGCCGGGACTGGAAAATATTTCGCAAGTTCCGGGAAATCGAGCAGAAGTTGATCAAAATCACGATGCGCGAAACGTGGTCGCGGCTACTGTTTCAGTCTTAAAGTGAAGTATGGCTATATTTGTGTCCACAAGCTCGAAAGTGAGCGTTCAAAAAGCTTTGCTGTATTCATTTCACTGCAAAACAAGGCCATCGGCACCTAGTTTAGCATCCAACGGACTGGAAAATATCCCCCAATTTTCGGGAAATCCACCCGAAGTTTGTCAAAATCACGATGCGCGTGAGGCGGTCTCGGCTACTTTTTCAGTAATAAAGTAAAGTGGGCTATATTTCGGACCAGAAGCTTGAAGGTGAGCGTTCAAAAAGTTTTGCTGTCTCCATTTCACTGCAAACCAAGGCCATCAAGAGTTAGTTTAGAGTCCCTGGGACTGGAAAGTATCCCCCAAGTTCCGGAATATCGACCCGAAGTTGGTCAAAATCACGATGCGCGCACGCCGGTCTCGGCTACTCTTTAAGTCGTAAGTGATGTGGGACTATATTTCGGCCTAGAAGCTCGAAAGTGTGCGTTCAAAAACTTGTGCTGTGTGAATTTCACTGCAAACCATGGCCATCAAGAGTTAGTTTAGAGTCCCCGAGACTGGAAAATATTCACCAAGTTCCAGGAAAGCGAGCAGAAGCTGATCAAAATCACGATGCGCGTAACGTGGTCTCGGCTACTGTTTCAGTCTTAAAGTGAAGTGTGGCTATATTTAGGCCCACAAGCTCGAAAGTGAGCCTTCAAAAAGTTTTGCTGTGTCCATTTCACTGCAAACCAAGGCGATCAGGAGTTAGTTTAGAGTCCCCGGGACTGGAAAATATTCTCCAAGTTCCAGGAAATTGCGCCGAAGTTGATAAAAATTACGCTGCGCGTAACGGGCTCTCGGCGGTTCTTTCAGTCTTAAATTTAAGTAGGGGTATATTTGGGCTCTGAAGCTGGAAGGTGAGCGTTCAGAATGTTTTGCTGTGTTCATTAAACTGCAAACCAAGGTCATCGGGAGTTAGTTTAGCGTCCCCGGCACTTGAAATTATTCGCAACTTCCGGGAAATCGAGCAAAAGTGGCCCAAAATCACGATGCGCGTAATGCGGTCTCGGCTACTCTTTCAGGCTTAAAATTAAGGGGGGCTATATTTCGACCTAGAAGCTCGAGACCGGACGTGCGCTAATTTTACCTGTGTCCATTTCACTGACATCTTAGGCCATCAGGAGTTAGTTTAGAGTCCTTGGGACTGGAAAATGTTTCCCAAATTCTAGCAGATCGAGCCAAAGATGCTCAAAACCACGATGCGCGTAAGTCGGTCTCGGCTACTCTTTCAGTCTTAAAATGAAGTGGGGCTATATTTCGGCCGACAAGCTCAACACCGAGCGTGCGCTCCTTTTGCCTGTGTACATATCACTGAAAACTAACTTCATCATGAGTTAGCATAGAGTCCTCGGGACTTGAGAATATTGCCCGCATTCCGGCAAATCGAGCCAAAGATGCTCAAAATCACGATGCGCGTAAGGCGGTCTCGGCTACTCGTTTACTCCGAAAATGAAGTGGGGCTATATTTCGGTTCTACAAGCTCGACACCGAGCGTGCTCTCCTTTTACCTGTGTCCATTTCACTAAGAACTAAGTCCATCAGGAGGTAGTTTAGAATCCTCGAGACTGGAAGCTATCCTCCAAGTGTCGGCAAATTGAGCCATACTTTCTTAAAATTACGATAAGCCTACGGCAGTTTCGTTTACTCTTTCAGTCTTAAAATGAACTGGGGCTACATTTCGGCCTAGAAGCTCGACACCGAGCGTGCGCTCCTTATACCTGTGACCATTTGACTGAAAACTAAGGCCATCAAGAGTTAGGGTAGAGTCCCGGGACTGGAAAATATCCCCCCAGTTTTGGCAGATCGAGCCATAGTGGCTAGAAATTTCGATGCGCTTAAGGTGGTTTCGTGTACACTTTCAGTCTTAAAATAAAGTGGGGCTATATTTCGGCCTACAACCTGGAAACCTAGCGTGCACCCCGTTTACTTGTGTCCATTTCACTAAAAACCAAGGCATTCAGGAGTTAGTTTAGAGCTTCCGGGACTGGAAAATATCCCCCAAGTCCCAGGAAATCAAGCCGAAGTTCGACAAAATTACCATGCGCGTAAGGCGGTCCCGGCTACTCTTTCAGTCTTAAAGTGAAGTGGGACTATATTTCGGCCCAGAAGCTCGAAAGTGAATGTTCAAAGAGTTTGTCTGTGTCCATTTCACTGAAAACCAAGGCCATCAGGAATTAGTTTAGAGTGCCCGGCACTGGGAATTATCTCCCAAGTTCCGGGAAATCGAGCCGAAGTAGCCCAAAATCACGATGCGCGTAAGGCGCTCTCGGCTAGTCTTTCAGTCTTAAAGTGAAGTAGGGCTATGCTTCGGCCCAGAAGCTCAAACGTGAGCGTTCAAAAAGGGTTGCTGTGTCCATTTCACTGGAAACCAAGGCAATCAGGAGTTAGTTTAGAGTCCCCGGTACCGGAAAATATCCCCCATTTCCCGGGAAATCGAGCCGAGGTTGGTGAAAATCACGATGCGCGTAAGGCGGTCCCGGTTACTCTTTCATTCTTAAAGTAAACTGGGGCAATATTTCCGCCCAGAAGCTGGAAAGTGAGCGTTCTAAAAGTTGTCCTGTGTCCATTTCACTCCAGAGCAAGGCCATCAGGAGTTACTTTGGTGTCCAAGGGACTGGAAATATCCCCCAAGTTACGGGAAATCCACCCAAAGTTAGTCAAAATCACGATGCGCTTAAGGGGTTCTCGGCTACTCTTTCAGTCTTAAGGTAAAGTGGGCTTAGATTTAACTCCAGAAGCGCGAAAGTAAGGGTTCAAAAATTTTTGTCTTTATTTCACTCACATCTTAGACAATTAGGAGTGAGTTTAGAGACTTTGGGACTGGTAAATATCTCCCAAGTTTCGCCAGATCGAGCCGAAGATCCTCAAAATCACAATGCGCGTAAGGCGCTCCCGCCTACTCTTTCAGTCTTAAAAAAAAGTAGGGCTACATTTCGGCCAGCAAGCTCGAAAGTGCGCGTTCAAAAAGTGTTCCTGTGTCCATTTCACTGGAAACCAAGGCCATCTGGAGTTACTTTAGAGTCCCCGGAACTGGAAAATATCCCCCTATTTGCGGGAAATCGAGCCGAATTTTCTCAAAACTACGATGCGTGTAAGGCGGTCTCGGCTACTCTTTCAGTCTTAAAGTTAAGTGGGGCTATATTTCGACCCATAAGCTCGAAAGTGAGCGTTCAAAAAGTTTTGCTGTGTCCATTTCACCGCAAACCAAGCCACATCAGCAGATTGTTTACAGTGTCCGGGACATTAAAATATCCCCCAAGTCGCGGGAAATCGAGCCGAAGTTTCTCAAAATCACGATGCGCGTAAAGCAGTCTCGGCTACTCTTTTAGTCTTAAAGTGACGTGGCTGTATATTTCGGCCCAGAAGCTCGAAAGTGAGCGTTCAAAAAGTTTTGCTCTCTCAATTTAACTGAAAACCAAGGCCATCATGAGTTAGTTTAGAGTCCACGGGACTGGAAAATATCCTTTAAGTTCTGGCAACTCAAGCCGAAGTTGGTCAAAATCACGATGCGTCCAAGGCGGTCTCGGCTACTATTTCAGTTTTGAAGTGAAGTGGGGCTATCTTTCGGCCCAGAATTTCGAAAGTAAGCTTTCAAAAAAATTTGCTGTGTCCATGTCACTGCAGACCAAGGCCATCAGGGGTTAGTTTAGAGTCCTTGGAACTTGAATATATACCCGAAGTTTCGGGAAATCGAGCCGAACCTGGTTAAAATCACGATGCGCGTAAGACGGTCTCGGCTACTCTTTCAGTCTTAAACAGAAGTGGGGCTATACTTCGGCTCAGAACCGCGAAGGGGACCGTTGAAAAAGTTTTGTTCTCTCCATTTCAATGCAAACCAAGGCAATCAGGAGTTACTTTAGAGTCCCCGGTACCGGAAAATATTCCCCATTTGCCGGGAAATCGAGCCAAAGTTGGTCAAAATCATGATGCGCGTAAGGCGGTCTCCCCTATTCTTTCATTCTTAAAGTGAACTCGGGCTATATTTCGGCCCAGAAGCTCGAAAGTGAAACTTCAAAAAGTTTGCTGTGTCCATTTCACCGCGAACCAAGCCACATCAGGAGATAGTTTCCAGTCTCCGGGACATCAAAATATACCACAAGTCCCGGGAAATCGAGCAGAAGTTTGTCAAAATCACGATGCGCGTAAAGTAGTCTCGGCTACTCTTTTAGTCTTAAAGTGACGTGGCTGTATATTTCGGCCCACAAGCTCGAAAGTGAGCGTTCAAAAAGTTACGCTGTGCCCATTTCACTCCAAAGCAAGGCCCTCAGGAAGTAGTTTACAGTGCCCGGAACTGGAAAATATCCCCCAATTTCGGCGAAATCGAGACGAAGTTGGTCAAAATAACGATTCGCGTAAGGCGGTCTCGGCAACTCTTTGAGTCTGAAAGTGAAGTAGGGCTATATTTCGGCCGAGAAGGTCGAAAGCGAGCGTTCAAAAAGTTTTCCTCTCTGAATTTCACTGAAAACCAAGGCCATCATGAGTTAATTTAGAGTCCCCGGGACTGGAAAATATCTTTTAAGTTCTGGCAACTCATGCCGAAGTTGGTCAAAATCACGATGCGCCTAAGGCGGCCACGGCTACTCTTTCAGTCTTAAAGTGAAGTGGGGCTCTATTTCGGCCAAGAAGCTCCAAAGTGAGCGCTGCAAAACATTTGCTGTGTCCATTTCACTGCAAACCAAGGCCATCAGGAGTTAGTTTAGAGTCCCCGGGACTGCAACATATTTCGCAAGTTCCGGAAAATGGAGAAGACGTTGGTCAAAATCACGATGCGCCCAAGACGGTCTTGGCTAGTCTTTCAGTGTTAAAGTGAAGTGGGGCTATATTTCGGCCCAGAAGCTCAAAAGTGAGCGTTCAAAAAGTTTTGCTGTATCCATTTCAATGCAAACGAAGGCCATCAGGGGTTACTTAAGAGTCTTCGGGACTGGAAAATATCCCCCAAGTTCAGGGAAAGTTAGCCGAAGTTGGTCAAAATTACGGTGCGCGTTAGGCGGTCTCGCTTACTGTTTCAGTCTTAAAGTGAAGTGAGGCTTTATTCCTGCCCAGGAGCTTGAAAGTGAGCGTTCGAAAAGTTTCCCTGTGTTTATTTCACTGCAAACCAAAGCCATCAGGGGCAAGTTTAGAGTCCCCGGGACTGGAAAATATCCCCCAACTTCCGGGAAATCGACCCGAAGTTGTTCAAAATCACGATTTGCGTAAGGTAGTCTCGGCTACTCTTTCAGTCTTAAAGTGAAGTGGGGCTATATTTCGGCCCACAAGCTAGAAAGTGAGCGTTCAAAAAATTTTGTTCTGTCCATTTTACTTGAAAACAAGGCCATCAGGACTTAGTTTAGCGTCCAAGGGACTGGAAAATATTCCCCAAGTTCCGGGAGATCCACCCGAAGTTTCTCAAAATCACAATGCGCGTAAGGTGGTCTCGGTTACTCTTTAAGTCTTAAAGTAAAGTGGGGCTTTATTTTGGCCAGGAAGCTCGAAGGTGAGCGTTCAAAAAGTTTTGCTCTGTCCATATCACTGCAAACCAAGGCCATCAGGAGTTAGTTTAGAGTTCCTGGGACTGGAAAATATCCCCCAAGTTCCGGAATATCGACCCGAAGTTTGTCAAACTCACGATGCGAGCAAGGCGGTCTCGGCTACTCTTTCAGTCTTAAGTGAAGTGGGGCTATATTTCGGCCCAGAAGCTCGAAAGTGTGCTTTCAAAAAACTGTGCTGTGTCCATTTCAATGCAAACCAAGGCTATCAGGAGTTAGTTTAGAGTCCCCAGGACTGGACGATATGCCCCAAGTCCCGGGAATTGGAGCCGAAGTTGATCAATTTGATGATGGGCGTAACGTAGTCTCGGCTACTGTTTCAGTCTTAAAGTCAAGTGTACCTATATTTCGGCCCACAAGCTAGAAAGTGAGCGTTCAAAAAGTTTTGCTGTGTCCATTTCACTTCAAAACAAGGCCATCAGGACTTAGTTTAGCGTCCAAGGGACTGGAAAATATCCCCCAAGTTCCGGGAAATCCATTCGAAGTTCGTGAAAATTACGATATACGTAAGCCGGTTTCGGCTACTCTTTCAGTCTTAAAGTAAAGTCGGGCTATATTTCTGTCCAGAAGCTCGAAAGTGAGCGTTCAAAAAGTTTTGCTGTATGCATTTCACTGCAAACCAAAGCTATCAAAAGTTAACTTAGGGTCCCCAGGACTGGAAAATATATCCCAAGTTCCGGGAAAGCGAGCCGAAGTTGATCAAAATCACGATGCGCGAAATGCGGTCTCGGCTACTGTTTCAGTCTTAAAGTAAAGTGTGGCTATATTTCGGCCCACAAACTCGAAAGTGAGCGTTCAAAAAGTTTTGCTCTCTCCATTTCAATGCAAAGCAAGGCGATCAGGAGTTCGTTTAGAGTCCCCGGGACTGGAAAATATCCCCCAAGCTCCGACAAATCGATCCGAAAATGGTCAAAATTACGATGCGCGTAAGCCGATTTCGGCTACTCTTTCAGTCTTACAGTGAAGTGGGGCTATATTTCGGCCCAGAAGCTCCAAAGTGGGCGTCAAAAAGTTATGCTCTGCGCATTTCAGTGCAAACCAAGGCCACCTGGAGTTAGTTTAGAGTCCCCGAGACTGGAAAATATCCCAAAAGTTGCGTGAAATCGAGCTGAACTTGGTGTAACTCACGATGCGCGTGAGGCGGTCTCGGCTACTATTTCAGTCTGAAAGTGAAGTGGGATTCTATTTCGGCCAAGAAGCTACAAAGAGAGTGTTCAAAAAGCTTTCCTTTGTCCATTTCACTGAAAGCCAAGACCATCAGGAGTTAGTTTAGAGCCCGCGGAAATGGAATATATCCCCCAAGCTACGGGACACCGACCCGAAGTTGGTCAAAATCAGGATTTGCGCAAGACGGTCTCGGCTACTATTTCAGTCTTAAAGTAAAGTGGGGCTATATTTCGGTCCAGAAGCTCGAGAGTGAGCGTTCAAAAAGTTTCGCTGTGTCCATTTCACTGAAAACCAAGACAATCAGGAGTTAGTTTAGAGTCCCCGGGACTGGAAAATATCCCCCAATTTCCGGCAAATCGAGCCGAAGTTGGTCAAAATCACGGTGCGCTTAAGGCGGTGTCGGCTACTCCTTCAGTCTTAAAGTAAAGTGGGGCTCTATTTCGGCCCACAAGCTCAAAGCTCAAAAAAAAATTACTCTGTCTATTTCACTGCCAACCAAGGCTATCAGGAGTTACTTTAGAGTCCCCGGGAGTGGAATGTATTTTCCAAGTTCCGGAAAATCGAGAAGACGTTGGTCAAAATCACCATGCGCGTAAGACCTTCTCGGCTACTCTTTCAGTGTTAAAGTGAAGTGGGGCTATATTTCGGCCAAGATGCTCAAAAGTGAGCGTTCAAAAGGTTTTGCTGTATCCATTACAATGCAAACCAAGGCCATCAGGGGTTACTTAAGAGTCCTCGGGACTGCAAAATATCCCCCAAGTTCCAGTACATCCAGCCGAAGTTGGTCAAAATCACGATGTGCGTAAGACGGTCTCGGCTACTCTTTCAGTCTTAAAGTGAAGTGGGGCAATATTTCGGCCCAGAAGCTCGAAAGTGAGCGTTTAAAAAGTTTTCCTCTGTCACTTTCAGTGCAAACCAAGGCCATCAGAAGTTAGTTTAGAGTCACCGGGACTGGAGAATATCCCCCAAGTCCCGGGAAATCGAGCCGAAGTTGATCAAATTCATGATGCGCGTAACGTGGTCTCGGCTACTGTGTCAGTCCTAAAGTGAAGTGTGGCTATTTTTCGGCCCACAAACTAGAAAGTGAGCGTTCAAAAAGTTTTGTTGTGTCCATTTTACTTCAAAACAAGGCCATCAGGACTTAGTTTAGCGTCCAAGGGACTGCATAATATCCCCCAAGTTCCGGGAAATCCATTCGAAGTTCGTCAAAATTACGATACGCGTAAGGCGGTCTCATCTACTCTTTCAGTCTTAAAGTAAAGTGGGGCTATATTTCTGCCCAGAAGCTCCAAAGTTGTGCTCTGTCCATTTCACTGAAAACCAAGACCATCAGGAGTTACTTTAGACTCCCTTTGACTGGAATATATCCCCCAAGTTTCGGGAAATAAACGCGAAATTGGTCAAAATCACGATTCGCTCAAGACGGTCTCGCCTACTCTTTCAGTCTTAAAGTAAAATTGGGCTCTATTTCGGCCCAGAAGCTCGAGAGTGAGCATTTGTGTCCATTTCACTGCAAACCAAGACAAGCAGGAGTTAGTTGAGAGTCCCCGGGACTGGAAAATATCCCCCAAGTTCCGGGAAATCAACCCGAAGTTTGTCAAAATCACGATGCGCGTAAGGCGGTCTCGGCTACTCTTTCAGTGTTAAAGTAATGGGGGGCTATATTTTGGCCCAGAAGATCGAAATTGAGCGTTCAAAAAGTTTTGCTGGGTCCATTTTACTGCAGACCAAGGCCATGAAGAATTAGTTTAGAGTCCTCAGAACTGGAATATATCCCCTTAGTTGCGGCAAATCCAGCCGAAGTTGCTCAAAATCACGATGCACGTAAGGCGGTCTCGGCTACTCTTTCAGTCTTCAAGTGAAGTGGGGTTGTATTTCGGTCCAGAAGCTCGAAAGTATGCCTTCAGAATCTTTTTCTGTTTCCGTTTCACTGCAAACCAAGACCAGCACGAGTGAGTTTAGAGTACCCGGGACTGAAAAATATTTCGGAAGTTCCGGGAAATCGAGCCGAAGTTGATCAAAATCACGATGCGCGAAACGTTGTCTCGGCTACTGTTTCAGTCTTAAAGTGAAGTATGGCTATATTTCGGCCCACAAGCTGGAAAGTGAGCGTTCAAAAAGCTTTGCTGTGTCCATTTCACTGCAAAACAAGGCCATCGGCACTTAGTTTAGCGTCCAAAGGACTGGAAAATATCCCCCAAGTTTCGGGAAATCCACCCGAAGTTTGTCAAAATCACGATGTGCGTAAGGCGGTCTCGGCTACTTTTTCAGTATTAAAGTAAAGTGGGCTATATTTCGGCCCAGAAGCTTGAAGGTGAGCGTTCAAAAAGTTTTGCTGTCTCCATTTCACTGCAAACCAAGGCCATCAAGAGTTAGTTTAGAGTCCCTGAGACTGGAAAATATCCCCCAAGTTCCGGAATATCGACTCGAAGTTCGTCAAAATCACGATGCGCGCACGCCGGTCTCGGCTACTCTTTAAGTCGTAAGTGATGTGGGACTATATTTCGGCCTAAGAGCTCGAAAGTGTGCGTTCAAAAACTTGTGCTGTGTGAATTTCACTGCAAACCATGGCCATCAGCATTTAGTTTAGTGTCCCCGGGACTGGAAAATATTCCCCAAGTTCCAGGAAAGCGAGCAGAAGTTGATCAAAATCACGATGCGCGTAACGCGGTCTCGGCTACTGTTTCAGTCTTAAAGTGAAGTCTGGCTATATTTAGGCCCACAAGCTCGCAAGTGTGCCTTCAAAAAGTTTTGCTGTGTCCATTTCACTGCAAACCAAGGCCATCAGGAGTTAGTTTAGAGTCCCCGGGACTGGAAAATATTCTCCAAGTTCCAGGAAATGGCGCCGAAGTTGATGAAAATTACGATGCGCGTAACGGGCTCTCGGCTATTCTTTCAGTCTTAAATTTAAGTAGGGCTATATTTCGCCCCTGAAGCTCGAAGGTGAGCGTTCAGAATGTTTTGCTGTGTTCATTAAACTGCAAACCAAGGTCATCGGGAGTTAGTTTAGCGTCCCCGGGACTTGAAATTATTCGCCAACTTCCGGGAAATCGAGCAAAAGTGGCCCAAAATCAGGATGCGCGTAAGGCGGTCTCGGCTACTCTTTAAGTCTTAAAAATAAGGGGGGCTATATTTCGACCTAGAAGCTCGAGACCGGGCGTGCGCTAATTTTACCTGTGTCCATTTCACTGACATCTTAGGCCATGAGGAGTTAGTTTAGAGTCCTTGGGACTGGAAACTATTTCCCAAATTCTGGCAGATCGAGCCAAAGTTGCTCAAAATCACGATGCGCGTAAGGCGGTCTCGGCTACTCGTTTACTCCGAAAATGAAGTGGGGCTATATTTCGGTTCTACAAGCTTGACACCGAGCGTGCTCTCCTTTTACCTGTGTCCATTTCACTAAGAACTAAGTCCATCAGGAGATAGTTTAGAATCCTCGAGACTGGAAGCTATCCTCCAAGTGTCGGCAAATTGAGCCATACTTTCTTAAAATTACGATAAGCCCACGGCAGTTTCGTTTACTCTTTCAGTCTTAAAATGAACTGGGGCTACATTTCGGCCTAAAAGCTCGACACCGAGCCTGCGCTCCTGTTACCTGTGACCATTTGACTGAAAACTAAGGCCATCAAGAGTTAGGGCAGAGTCCCCGGGACTGGAAAATATCCCCCAAGTTTTGGCAGATCGAGCCATAGTGGCTAGAAATTTCGATGCGCTTAAGGCGGTTTCGTGTACACTTTCAGTCTTAAATTAAAGTGGTGCTATATTTCGGCCTACAACCTAGAAACCTAGCGTGCGCCTCTTTTACCTGTGTCCATTTCACTAAAAACCAAGGCATTCACATGCGCGTAAGGCGGTCCCGGCTGCTCTTTCATATTTCGGCCCAGAAGTTCGAAAGTCAACGTTCAAAGAGTTTGGCTGTGTCCATTTCACTGAAAACCAAGGCCATCAGGAATTAGTTTAGAGTACCGGGGACTAGGAATTATCTCCCAAGTTCCGGGAAATCGAGCCGAAGTCGCGCAAAATCACGATGCGCGTAAGGCGGTCTCGGCTAGTCTTTCAGTCTTAAAGTGAAGTAGGGCTATGCTTCGCCCCAGAAGCTCAAACGTGAGCGTTCAAAAAGTTGTGCTGTGTCCATTTCTCTTCAAACCAAGGCAATCAAGAGTTAGTTTAGAGTCCCCGGTACAGGAAAATATCCCCCATTTCCCAGGAAATCGAGCGATGCGCGTAAGGCGGTCCCGGTTACTCTTTCATTCATAAAGTGAACTGGGGCAATATTTCCGCCCACAAGCTGGAAAGTGAGCGTTCGAAAAGTGTTGCAGTGTCCATTTCACTCCACAGCAAGGCCATCAGGAGTTACTTTAGAGTCCGCGGGACTGGAAAATATCCCCCAAGTTCCGGGAAACCGAGCCGAAGTTGGTCAAAATTACGATGGGCGTAAGGCGGTCACAGCTACTCTTTTACTCTTAAAGTGAAGTAAAACTATATTTCGCCCATGACGCTCGAAAGTCAGCGTTCAAAAAGTTTTGCTGTGTCCATTTTACTGCAGACCAAGGACGTCGGGGGTCAGTTTAGAGTCCCCGGGGCTGGAAAATATCCCCCAAGTTCCGGGAAATTTAACCGAAGTTGGTCAAAATCACGACGCGCGTACGGCGGTCTCGGCTACTCTTTCAGTCTTAAAGTGAAGTGGGGCAATATTTAGGCCCAGAAGCTCGAAACTGAGTGTTTCAAAAGTTTTGCTGTGTCCATTTCACTGCAAAACAAGGCCATCACGACTTGGTTATCGTCCAAGGGACTGGAAATATCCCCCAAGTTACGGGAAATCCACCCGAAGGTAGTCAAAATCACGATGCGCTTAAGGGGGTCTCGGCTACTCTTTCAGTCTTAAGGTAAAGTGGACTTAGATTTAACTCCAGAAGCTCGAAAGTAAGGGTTCAAAAAATTTTGTCTCTATTTCACTCACATCTTAGACAATCAGGAGTGAGTTTAGAGACTTTGGGACTGGAAAATATCTCCCAAGTTTCCTCTGATCGAGCCGAAGATCCTCAAAATCACAATGCGCGTAAGGCGCTTCCGCCTACTCTTTCAGTCTTAAAAAGAAGTAAGGCTATATTTCGGCCAGCAAGCTCGAAAATGCGCGTTAAAAAAGTGTTCCTGTGTCCATTTCACTGGAAACCAAGGCCATCAGGAGTTAGTTTAGAGTCCCCGGGACTGGAAAATATCCCCCTATTTGCGGGAAATCGAGCCGAAGTATCCCAAAATAACGATGCGCGTAAGGCGGTCTCGGCTACTCTTTCAGTCTTAAAGTTAAGTGGGGCTATATTTCGACCAATAAGCTCGAAAGTGAGCGTTCAAAAAGTTTTGCTGTGTCCATTTAACTGCAAACTAAGGCCATCGGAAGTTAGTTTAGATTCCCCGGGACTGGAATATATCCCCGAAGTTCCGGGAAATCGAACGGAAGTTGGTCAAAATCACGACGCGCGTAAGACGGTCTCGGCTACTCCTTCAGTCTTAAAGTAAAGTGGGTCTATATTTCGGCCCAGAAGCTCGAAAGTGAAAGTTCAAAAAGTTTTGCTGTGTCCATTTCACCGCGAACCAAGCCGCATCAGGAGATAGTCTGCAGTCTCCGGGACATCAAAATATCCCCCAAGTTGCGGGAAATCGAGCCGAAGTTTGTCAAACTCACGATGCGCGTAAAGCAGTCTCGACTACTCTTTCAGTCTTAAAGTGACGTGGCTGTATATTTCGGCCCACAAGCTCGAAAGTGAGCGTTCACAAAGTTATGTTGGGCCCATTTCACTCCAAACCAAGGCCCTCAGGTAGTAGTTTACAGTGCCCGGAACTGGAAAATATCCCCCAAGTTCCGCGAAATCGAGACGAAGTTGGTCAAAATAACGATTCGCTTAAGGCGGTCTCGGCTACTCTTTAAGTCTTAAAGTGAAGTAGGGCTATGTTTCGGTCCAGAAGCTCGAAAGTGAGCGTTCAAAAAGTTTTGCTCTCTCAATTTCACTGAAAACCAAGGCCACCATGAGTTAGTTTAGAGTCGCCGGGACTGGAAAATATCTTTTAAGTTCTGGCAGATCAAGCCGAAGTTGGTCAAAATCACGCTGCGCCTAAGGCTGCCTCGGCTACTCTTTCAGTCTTAAAGTGAAGTGGGGCTCTATTTCGGCCCCGAAGCTCCAAAGTGAGCGCTGCAAAAAATTTGCTGTGTTCATTTCACTGCAAACCAAGGCGATCAGGAGATAGTTTAGCGTCCCCGAGACAAGAAAATATGCCCCAAGGTCCGGGAAATTGAGCCGAGGTTGGTCAAAATCAGGATGCCCCTTAAGTGGTCTCGGCTACTCTTTCTGTCTTAAAGTGAAGTGGGGCTATATTTCGGGCAAGAAGCCCGAAAGTGAGCGTTCAAAAAGTTTTGCTCTTTCCATTTCAATGCAAACCAAGGCAATCAGGGGTTAGTTTAGAGTCCCCGAGACTGAAAAGTTTTGCCCCAGTTCCGGGGAATCGAACCGAAGTTGATAAAAATCACGATGCGCGAAATGTGGTATTGGCTACCCTTTCAGTCTTAAAGTGAAGTGGGGCTATATTTCGGCCGAGGAGCGCGAATGTGAGCGTTCAAAAAGTTTTGCTGTGTTCTTTGACTGAAAAACAAGGCCATCACGAGTTAGTTTAGCGTCCCTGGGACTGGAAAATATTCCCCAAGTTCCGGTAACTCGAGCTGAAGTTGGTCAAAATCACGATGCTCCCAAAGCGGTCTCGGCTACCCTTTCAGTCCTAAAGTGAAGTGGGGCTATATTTCTGTCCAGAAGCTCGAAAGTGAGCGTTCAAAAAGTTTTGCTGTGTGCATTCCACTGCAAACCAAAGCTATCAAAAGTTAGTTTAGGGTCCCCGGGACTGGAAAATAAACCCCAAGTTCCGGGAAAGCGAGCCGAAGTTGATCAAAATCAGGATGCGCGAAATCCGGCCAGTACTACTGTTTCAGTCTTAAAGTAAAGTGTGGCTATATTTCGGCCCACAAGCTCGAAAGTGAGCGTTCAAAAAGTTTTGCTGTGTCCATTTCACTGCAAAACAAGGCCATCAGGACTTGGGTTAGCGTCCAAGGGACTGGAAAATGTTCCCCAAGTTCCGGGAGATCCACCCGAAGTTTCTCAAAATCACAATGCGCCTAAGGTGGTCTCGGTTACTCTTTAAGTCTTAAACTAAAATGGGGCTTTATTTCGGCCAGGAAGCTCGAAGGTGAGCGTTCGAAAAGTTTTGCTCTGTCCATTTCACTGCAAACCAAGGCTATCAGAAGTTAGTTTCGAGTTCCTGGGACTGGAAAATATCCCCCAAGTTCCGGAATATCGACCCGAAGTTTGTCAAACTCACGATGCGAGCAAGGCGGTCTCGGCTACTCTTTCAGTCTTAAGTGAAGTGGGCCTATATTTCGGCCCGAAATCTCGTAAGTGTGCGTTCACAAAATTGTGCTGTGTCCATTTCAATGCAAACTAAGGCCATCAGGACTTAGTTTAGAGTCCCCGGGACTGGAAAATATCCCCCAAGTCCCGGGAATTGGAGCCGACGTTGATCAAAGTCATGATGCGCGTAACGTGGTCTCGGCTACTGTTTCAATTTTAAAGTCAAGTGTGCCTATATTTCGGCCCAAAAGCTAGAAAGTGAGCGTTCAAAAAGGTTTGCTGTTTCCATTTCACTTCAAAACAAGGCCATCAGGACTTAGTTCAGCGTCCAAGGGACTGGAAAATATACCCCAAGTTGCGGGAAATCCATTCCAAGTTCGTCAAAATTACGATATACGTAAGGCGGTTTCGGCTACTCTTTCAGTCTTAAAGTAAAGTCGGGCTATATTTCTGTCCAGAAGCTCGAAAGTGAGCGTTCAAAAAGTTT
The DNA here is from genome assembly GCF_042242905.1 of Orbicella faveolata. Lineage (NCBI taxonomy): Eukaryota > Metazoa > Cnidaria > Anthozoa > Scleractinia > Merulinidae > Orbicella > Orbicella faveolata. Next base: position 35,381,078 of record NW_028301539.1, read on the forward strand.
TGCTGTGTGCATTTCACTGTAAACCAAAGCTATCAAAAGTTAGTTTAGCGTCCCCGGGACTGGAGAATATCCCCAAGTTCCGGGAAAGCGAGCCGAAGTTAATCAAAATCACGATACCCGAACTGCGGTCTCGGCTACTGTTTCCGTCTTAAAGTAAAGTGTGGCTATATTTCGGCCCACAAGCTCGAAAGTGAGCGTTCAAAAAGTTTTGCTCTGTCCATTTCAATGCAAAGCAAGGCGATCAGGAGTTCGTTTAGAGTCCCCGGGACTGGAAAATATCCCCCAAGTTCCGACAAATCGATCCGAAAATGGTCAAAATCACGATGCGCGTAAGGCGATCTCGGCTACTCTTTCAGTCTTACAGTGAAGTGGGGCTATATTTCGGTCCAGAACCTCCAAAGTGGGCGTTCAAAAAGTTATGCTGTGCGCATTTCAGTGCAAACCAAGACCATCCGGAGTTAGTTTAGAGTCCCCCGGACTGGAAAATATCCCAAAAGTTGCGTGAAATCGAGCTGAACTTGGTCTAACTCACGATGCGCGTGAGGCGGTCTCGGCTACTATTTCAGTCTGAAAGTGAAGTGGGATTCTATTTCGGCCCAGAAGCTACAAAGAGAGTGTTTAAAAAGCTTTGCTTTGTCCATTTCACTGAAAACCAAGGCCATCAGGAGTTAGTTTAGAGCCCGCGGAAATGGAATATATCCCCCAAGTTCCGGGAAACCGACCCAAGGTAGTCAAAATCACGATTTGCGAAAGACGGTCTCGGCTACTCTTTCAATTTTCAAGTAACGTGGGGCTATATTTCGGTCCACAAGGGCGACAGTGAGCGTTCAAAAAGTTTCGCTGTGTCCTTTTCACTGAAAACCAAGACAATCAGGAGTTAGTTTAGAGTCCCCGGGACTGGAAAATATCCCCCAAGTGCCGGAAAATCGAGCCGAAGTTGGTGAAAATCACGGTGCGCTTAAGGCGGTGTCGGCTACTCCTTCAGTCTTAAAGTGAAGTAGAGCTCTATTTCGGCCCACAAGCTCAAAGATCAAAAAAAATTACTGTGTCTATTTCACTGCAAACCAAGGCTATCAGGACTTAGTTTAGAGTCCCCGGGAGTGGAATGTATTTCCCAAGTTCCGGAAAATCGAGAAGACGTTGGTCAAAATCACGATGCGCGTAAGACCTTCTCGGCTACTCTTTCAGTGTTAAAGTGAAGTGGGGCTATATTTCGGCCCGGAAGCTCAAAAGTGAGCGTTCAAAAAGTTTTGCTGTATCCATTACAATGCAAACCAAGGCCGTCAGGGGTTACTTAAGAGTCCTCGGGACTGGACAATATTCTCCAAGCTCCGGTAAATCGAGCCGAAGTTGGTCAAAATCACGATGCGCATAAGGTGGTCTCGGCTACTATCTCAGTTTTAAAGTGAGGTGGGGCAATATTTCGGCTCAGAAGCTCGAAAGTGAGTGTTTAGAAAATTTTGCTCTGTCACTTTCAGTGCAAACCATGGCCATCAGAAGTTAGTTTAGAGTGCCCGGGACTGGAAAATATCCCCCAACTTCCGGGAAATCGAGCCGAAGTTGGTCAAAATCACGATTTGCGTAAGGTAGTCTCGGCTACTCTTTCAGTCTTAAAGTGAACTGGGGCTATATTTCGGGCAAGAAGCCCGAAAGTGAGCGTTCAAAAAGTTTTGCTGTGTTCATTTCACTGCAAACCAAGGCCATCAGGAGTTAGTTTAGCGTCCCCGGGACAAGAAAATATGCCCCAAGGTCCGGGAAATTGAGCCGAGGTTGCTGAAAATCACGATGCCCCTAAGGTTGTCTCGACTACTCTTTCTGTCTTAAAGTGGAAGTGGGGCTATATTTCGGGCAAGAAGCCCGAAAGTGAGCGTTCAAAAAGTCTTGCTGTGTTCTTTGACTGAAAAACAAGGCCATCACGAGTTAGTTTAGCCTCCGTGGGACTGGAAAATATTCCCCAAGTTCCGGTAAATCGAGCTGAAGTTGGTGAAAATCACGATGCTCCCAAAGCGGTCTCGGCTACCCTTTCAGTCTTAAAGTGAAGTGGGGCTATATTTCTCTCCAGAAGCTCGAAAGTGAGCGTTCAAAAAGTTTTGCTGTGTGCATTCCACTGCAAACCAAAGCTATCAAAAGTTAGTTTAGAGTCCCCGGGACTGGAAATTATTCCCCAAGTTCCGGGAAAGCGAGCCGAAGTTGATCAAAATCAGGATGCGCGAAATGCGGTCTCGGCTACTGTTTCAGTCTTAAAGTAAAGTGTGGCTATATTTCGGCCCACAAGCTCGAAAGTGAGCGTTCAAAAAGTTTTGCTGTGTCCATTTCACTGCAAAACAAGGCGATCAGGACTTAGTTTAGCGTCCAAAGGACAGGAAAATATCCCCCAAGTTCCGGAATATCGACCCGAAGTTTGTCAAACTCACGATGCGAGGAAGGTGGTCTCGGCTACTCTTTCAGTCTTAAGTGAAGTGGGGCTATATTTCGGCCCAGAATCTCGAAAGTGTGCGTTCAAAAAATTGTGCTGTGTCCATTTCAATGCGAACCAAGGCCATCAGGAGTTAGCTTAGAGTCCCCGGGACTGGAAAATATCCCCCAAGTCCCGGCAATTGGAGCCGACGTTGATCAAATTCATGATGCGCGTAACGTGGTGTCGGCTACTGTTTTAGTCTTAAAGTCAAGTGTGCCTATATTTTGGCCCAAAAGCTAGAAAGTGAGCGTTCAAAAAGTTTTGCTGTGTCCATTTCACTTCAAAACAAGGCCATCAGGACTTAGTTTAAAGGCCAAGGGACTAGAAAATATCCCCCAAGTTCCGGGAAATCCATTCCAAGTTCGTCAAAATTACGATATACGTAAGGCGGTTTTAAGCTACTCTTTCAGTCTTAAAGTAAAGTCGGGCTATATTTCTGTCCAGAAGCTCGAAAGTGCGCGTTCAAAAAGTTTTGCTATGTGCATTTCACTGCAAACCAAAGCTATCAAAAGTTAGTTTAGGGTCCCCGGAACTGGAAAATATTCCCCAAGTTCCGGGAAAGCGAGCCGAAGTTGATCAAAATCACGATGCGCGAAATGCGGTCTCGGCTACTGTTTCAGTCTTAAAGTAAAGTGTGGCTATATTTCGGCCCACAAACTCGAAAGTGAGCGTTCAAAAAGTTTTGCTCTTCTCCATTTCAATGCAAAGCAAGGCGATTTGGAGTTAGTTTAGAGTCCCCGGGACTGGAAAATATCCCCCAAGTTCCGACAAATCGATCCGAAAATGGTCAAAATCACGATGCGCGTAAGGCGATCTCGGTTACTCTTTCAGTCTTAAAGTGAAGTGGGGCTATATTTCGGCCCACAAGCTCCTAAGTGGGCGTTCAAAAAGTTATGCTCTGCGCATTTCAGTGCAAACCAAGGCCATCCGGAGTTAGTTTAGAGTCCCCCGCACTGGAAAATATCCCAAAAGTTGCGTGAAATCGAGCTGAACTTAATCTAACTCACGATGCGCGTGAGGCGGTCTCGGCTACTATTTCAGTCTGAAAGTGAAGTGGGATTCTATTTCGGCCCAGAAGCTACAAAGAGAGTGTTTAAAAAGCTTTGCTTTGTCCATTTCACTGAAAACCAAGGCAATCAGGAGTTAGTTTAGAGCCCGCGGAAATGGAATATATCCCCCAAGTTCCGGGAAACCGACCCGAAGTTGGTCAAAATCACGATTTGCGTAAGGTAGTCTCGGCTACTCTTTCAGTCTTAAAGTGAAGTGGGGCAATATTTCGGCCCAGAAGCTCGAAAGTGAGTGTTTAAAAAAACTTGCTCTGTCACTTTCAGTGCAAACCAAGGCCATCAGAAGTTAGTTTAGAGTCCCCGGGACTGGAGAATATCCCCCAAGTCCCGGGAAATCGAGCCGAAGTTGATCAAATTCATGATGCGCGTAACGTGGTCTCGGCTACCGTGTCAGTCCTAAAGTGAAGTGTGGCTATATTTCGGCCCACAATCTAGAAAGTGAGCGTTCAAAAAGTTTTGTTGTGTCCATTTTACTTCAAAACAAGGCCATCAGGACTTAGTTTAGCGTCCAAGGGACTGCAACATATCCCCCAAGTTCCGGAAAATCCATTCGAAGTTCGTCAAAATTACGATGCGCGTAAGGCGGTCTCATCTACTCTTTCAGTCTTAAAGTAAAGTGGGGCTATATTTCTGCCCAGAAGCTCCAAAGTTGTGCTCTGTCCATTTCACTGAAAACCAAGGCCATCAGGAGTTACTTTAGAGTCCCTTTGACTGGAATATATCCCCCAAGTTTCGGGAAATAAACGCGAAATTGGTCAAAATCACGATTCGCTCAAGACGGTCTCGCCTACTCTTTCAGTCTTAAAGTAAAATTGGGCTCTATTTCGGCCCAGAAGCTCGAGAGTGAGCGTTCAAAAACTTTCGCTGTGTCCATTTCGCTGCAAACCAAGACAAGCAGGAGTTAGTTGAGAGTCCCCGGGACTGGAAAATATCCCCCAAGTTCCGGGAAATCAACCCGAAGTTTGTCAAAATCACGATGCGCGTAAGGCGGTCTCGGCTACTCTTTCAGTGTTAAAGTAATGGGGGGCTATATTTTGGCCCAGAAGCTCGAAATTGAGCGTTCAAAAAGTTTTGCTTTGTCCATTTTACTGCAAACCAAGGCCATCAGGAAATAGTTTAGAGTCCACAGAACTGGAATATATCCCCTTAGTTCCGGCAAATCGAGCCGAAGTTGCTCAAAATCACGATGCACGTAAGGCGGTCTCGGCTAGTCTTTCAGTCTTCAAGTGAAGTGGGGTTCTATTTCCGTCCAGAAGCTAGAAAGTATGCGTTCAAAAACTTTTTCTGTTTCCGTTTCACTGCAAACCAAGACCAGCACGAGTTAGTTTAGAGTCCCCGGGACTGGAAAATATTTCGCAAGTTCCGGGAAATCAAGCCGAAGTTGATCAAAATCAGAATGCGCGAAACGTGGTGTCGGCTACTGTTTCAGTCTTAAAGTGAAGTATGGCTATATTTCGGCCCACAAGCTGGAAAGTGAGCGTTCAAAAAGCTTTGCTGTGTCCATTTCACTGCAAAACAAGGCCATCGGCACTTAGTTTAGCGTCCAAGGGACTGGAAAATATCCCCCAAGTTCCGGGAAATCCACCCGAAGTTTGTCAAAATCACGATGCGCGTAAGGCGGTCTCGGCTACTTTTTCAGTATTAAAGTAAAGTGGGCTATATTTCGGCCCAGAAGCTTGAAGGTGAGCGTTCAAAAAGTTTTGCTGCCTCCATTTCACTGCAAACCAAGGCCATCAAGAGTTAGTTTAGAGTCCCTGGGACTGGAAAATATCCCCCAAGTTCCGGAATATCGACCCGAAGTTGGTCAAAATCACGATGCCCGCACGCCGGTCTCGGCCACTCTTTAAGCCGTAAGTGATGTGGGACTATATTTCGGCCTAAAAGCTCGAAAGTGTGCGTTCAAAAACTTGTGCTGTGTGAATTTCACTGCAAACCATGGCCATCAGGAGTTAGTTTAGAGTCCCCGGGACTGGAAAATATTCCCCAAGTTCCAGGAAAGCGAGCAGAAGTTGATCAAAATCACGATGCGCGTAACGCGGTCTCGGCTACTGTTTCAGTCTTAAAGTGAAGTGTGGCTATAGTTAGGCCGACAAGCTCGAAAGTGAGCGTTTAAAAAGTTTTGCTGTGTCCATTTCACTACAAACCAAGGCGATCAGGAGTTAGTTTAGAGTCCCCGCGACTGGGAAATATTCTCCAAATTCCAGGAAATGGCGCCGAAGTTGATGAAAATTACGATGCGGGTAACGGGCTCGCGGCTATTCTTTCAGTCTTAAATTTAAGTAGGGCTATATTTCGGCCCAGAAGCTTGAAGGTGAAAGTTCAAAAAGTTTTGCTGTGTCCATTTCACCGCAAACCAAGCCACATCAGGAGATAGTTTACAGTCTCCGGGACATCAAAATATCCCCCAAGTTGCGGGAAATCGAGCCGAAGTTTGTCAAAATCACGATGCGCGTAAAGCAGTCTCGGCTACTCTTTGAGTCTTAAAGTGACGTGGCTATATATTTGGGCCCACAAGCTCGAAAGTGAGCGTTCAAAAAGTTATGCTGTGCCCATTTCACTTCAAATCAAGGCCCTCAGGAAGTAGTTTACAGTCCCCGGAACTGGAAAATATCCCCCAATTTCGGCGAAATCGAGACGAAGTTGGTCAAAATAACGATTCGCTTAAGGCGGTCTCGGCTACTCTTTCAGTCTTAAAGTGAAGTAGGGCTATATGTCGGTCCAGAAGCTCGAAAGTGAACGTTCAAAAAGTTTTCCTCTCGGTATTTCACTTAAAACCAAGGCCATCATGAGTTAGTTTAGAGTCCCCGGGACTGGAAAAAATTTTTTAAGTTCTGGCAACTCAAGCCGAAGTTGGTCAAAATCACGATGCGCCTAAGGTGGCCTCGGCTACTTTTTTAGTCTTAAAGTGAAGTGGGGCTCTATTTCGGCCAAGAAGCTCCAAAGTGAGCGCTGCAAAACATTTGCTGCGTCCATTTCACTGCAAACCAAGGCCATCAGGAGTTAGTTTAGAGTCCCCGGGACTGCAATATATTTCCCAAGTTCCGGAAAATCGAGAAGACGTTGGTCAAAATCAGGATGCGCGCAAAACGGTCTTGGCTAGTCTTTCAGTCTTAAAGTGAAGTGGGGCAATATTTCGGCCCAGAAGCTCAAAGGTGAGCCTCAAAAGGTTTTGCTGTATCCATTTCCATGCAAACGAAGGCCATCAGGGGTTACTTAAGAGTCTTCGGGACTGGAAAATATCCCCCAAATTCAGGGAAATTTAGCCGAAGTTGGTCAAAATCACGGTGCGCGTTAGGCGGTCTCGCTTACTGTTTCAGTCTTAAAGTGAAGTGAGGCTTTATTCCTGCCCAGGAGCTTGAAAGTGAGCATTCAAAAAGTTTCCCTGTGTTTATTTCACTGCAAACCAAAGCCATCAGGAGCTAGTTTAGAGTCCCCGGGACTGGAAAATATCCCTCAACTTCCGGGAAATCGAGCCGAAGTTGGTCAAAATCACGATTTGCGTAAGGTAGTCTCGGCTACTCTTTCAGTCTTAAAGTGAAGTGGGGCAATATTTTGGGCCAGAAGCCCGAAAGTGAGCGTTCAAAAAGTTTTGCTGTGTTCATTTCACTGCAAACCAAGGCCATCAGGAGTTAGTTTAGCGTCCCCGGGAAAAGAATATATGCCCCAGGGTCCGGGAAATTGAGCCGAGGTAGGTCAAAATCACGATGCCCCTAAAGTGGTCTCGGCTACTCTTTCTGTCTTAAAGTAAAGTGTGACTATATTTCGGGCAAGAAGTCCGAAAGTGTGGCTATATTTCGGGCAAGAAGTCCGAAAGTGAGTGTTCAAAAAGTTTTGCTGTGTCCATTTCACTGCAAACCAAGGCAATCAGGGGTTAGTTTAGCGTCCCTGGGACTGGAAAATATTCCCCAAGTTCCAGGAAAGCGAGCCGAAGTTGATCAAAATCACGATGCGCGAAATGTGGTCTCGGCTACTGTTTCAGTCTTAAAGTGAAGTGTGGCTATATTTCGGCCCACAAGCTCGAAAGTGAGCGTTCAAAAAGTTTTGCTGTGTCCATTTCACTGCAAAACAAGGCCATCACGACTTAGTTTAGCGTCCAAGGGACTGGAAAATGTTCCCCAAGATCCGGGAGATCCACCCGAAGTTTGTCAAAATCACAATGCGCGTAAGGTGGTCTCGGTTACTCTTTAATTCTTAAAGTAACGTGGGGTTTTATTTCGGCCAGCAAGCTCGAAGGTGAGCTTTCAAAAAGTTTTGCTCTGTCCATTTCACTGCAAACCAAGGCCATCAGGAGTTAGTCCAGAGTTCCTGGGACTGGAAAATATCCCCCATGTTCCGGAATATCGACCCGAAGGTTGTCAAACTCACGATGCGAGGAAGGCGGTCTCCGCTACTCTTTCAGTCTTAAGTGAAGTGAGGCTATATTTCGCCCCAGAATCTCGAAAGTGTGCGTTCAAAAAATTGTGCTGTGTCCATTTCAATGCAAACCAGGGCTATCAGGAGTTAGTTTAGAGTCCCCGGGACTGGAAAATATCCCCCAAGTCCCGGCAATTGGAGCCGACGTTGATCAAATTCATGATGCGCGTAACGTGGTCTCGGCTACTGTTTCAGTCTTAAAGTCAAGTGTGCCTATATTTCGGCCCAAAAGCTAGAAAGTGAGCTTTCAAAAAGTTTTGCTGTGTCCATTTCACTTCAAAACAAGGCCATCAGGACTTAGTTTAGCGTCCAAGGGACTGGAAAATATACCCCAGGTTCCGGGAAATCCATTCGAAGTTCGTCAAAATTCCGATATACGTAAGGCGGTTTCGGCTACTCTTTCAGTCTTAAAGTAAAGTCGGGCTATATTTCTGTCCAGAAGCTCGAAAGTGAGCGTTATAAAAATTTTGCTGTGTGCATTTCACTCCAAACCAAAGCTATCAAAAGTTAGTTTAGGGTCCCCGGAACTGGAAAATATTCCCCAAGTTCCGGGAAAGCGAGCCGAAGATGATCAAAATCACGATGATCCCAAAGCGGTCTCGGCTACCCTTTCAGTCTTAAAGTAAAGTGTGGCTATATTTCGGCCCACAAGCTCGAAAGTGAGCGTTCAAAAAGTTTTGCTCTTCTCCATTTCAATGCAAAACAAGGCGATCAGGAGTTAGTTTAGAGTCCCCGGGACTGGAAAATATCCCCCAAGCTCCGAGAAATCGATCCGAAAATGGTCAAAATCACGATGCGCGTAAGGCGATCTCGGCTACTCTTTCAGTCTTACAGTGAAGTGGGGCTATATTTCGGCCCACAAGCTCCTAAGTGGGCGTTCAAAAAGTTATGCTCTGCGCATTTCAGTGCAAACCAAGGCCATCCGGAGTTAGTTTAGAGTCCCCCGGACTGGAAAATATCCCAAAAGTTGCGTGAAATCGAGCTGAACTTGGTCTAACTCACGATGCGCGTGAGGCGGTCTCGGCTACTATTTCAGTCTGAAAGTGAAGTGGGATTCTATTTCGGCCCAGAAGCTACAAAGAGAGTGTTCAAAAAGCTTTCCTTTGTCCATTTCACTGAAAACCAAGGCCATCAGGAGTTAGTTTAGAGCCCGCGGAAATGGAATATATCCCCCAAGTTCCGGGAAACCGACCCGAAGTTGGTCAAAATCACGATTTGCGGAAAGCGCTCTCGGCTACTCTTTCAGTCATAGAGTAAATTGGGGTTATATTTCGGTCCAGAAGCTCGAGAGTGAGCGTTCAAAAAGTTTCGCTGTGTCCATTTCACTGAAAACCAAGACAATCAGGAGTTAGTTTAGGGTCCCCGGGACTGGAAAATATCCCCCAAGTTCCCGCAAATCGAGCCGAAGTTGGTCAAAATCACGGTGCGCTTAAGGCGGTGTCGGCTACTCCTTCAGTCTTAAAGTGAAGTGGGGCTCTATTTCGGCGCACAAGCTCAAAGCTCAAAAAAAATTACTCTGTCTATTTCACTGCAAACCAAGTCTATCAGGAGTTAGTTTAGAGTCCCCGGGAGTGGAATGTATTTCCCAAGTTCCGGAAAATCGAGAAGACGTTGGTCAAAATCACGATGCGCGTAAGACCTTCTCGGCTACTTTTTCAGTCTTAAAGTGCAGTGGGCATCGGCACCTAGTTTAGCGTCCAAGGGACTGGAAAATATCCCCCAAGTTCCGGGTAATCCACCCGAAGTTTGTCAAAATCACGATGCGCGTAAGGCGGTCTCGGCTACTTTTTCAGTATTTAAGTAAAGTGGGCTATATTTCGGCCCAGAAGCTTGAAGTTGAGCGTTCAAAAAGTTTTGCTGTCTCCATTTCACTGCAAACCAAGGCCATCAAGAGTTAGTTTAGAGTCCCTGGGACTGGAAATTATCCCCCAAGTTCCGGAATATCGACCCGAAGTTGGTCAAAATCACGATGCCCGCACGCCGGTCTCGGCCACTCTTTAAGTCGTAAGTGATGTGGGACTATATTTCGGCCTAAAAGCTCAAAAGTGTGCGTTCAAAAACTTGTGCTGTGTGAATTTCACTGCAAACCATGGCCATCAGGAGTTAGTTTAGAGTCCCCGGGACTGGAAAATATTCCCCAAGTTCCAGGAAAGCGAGCAGAAGTTGATCAAAATCACGATGCGCGTAACGCGGTCTCGGCTACTGTTTCAGTCTTAAAGTGAAGTGTGGCTATATTAAGGGCCACAAGCTCGAAAGCGAGCGTTCAAAAAGTTTTGCTGTGTCCATTTCACTGCAAACCAAGGCCATCAGGAGTTATTATAGAGTCCCCGGGACTGGAAAATATTCTCCAAGTTCCAGGAAATGGCGCCGAAGTTGATGAAAATTACGATGCGCGTAACGGGCTCTCGGCTATTCTTTCAGTCTTAAATTTAAGTAGGGCTATATTTCGGCCCTGAAGCTCGAAGGTGAGCGTTCAGAATGTTTTGCTGCGTTCATTAAACTGCAAACCAAGGTCATCGGGAGTTATTTTAGCGTCCCCGGGTCTTTAAATTATTCGCCAACTTCCGGGAAATCGAGCAAAAGTGGCCCAAAATCACGATGCGCGTAAGGCGGTCTCGGCTACTCTTTCAGTCTTAAAAATAAGGGGGGCTATATTTCGACCTAGAAGCTCGAGACCGGGCGTGCGTTAATTTTACCTGTCCATTTCACTGACATCTTAGGCCATCAGGAGTTAGTTTAGAGTCCTTGGGACTGGAAACTATTTCCCAAATTCTGGCAGATCGAGCCAAAGTTGCTCAAAATCACGATGCGCGTAAGGCGGTCTCGGCTACTCTTTCAGTCTTAAAATGAAGTGGGGCTATATTTCGGCCGACAAGCTCAACACCGAGCGTGCGCTCCTTTTACCTGTGTACATATCACTGAAAACTAAGTTCATCAGGAGATAGTTTAGAATCCTCGAGACTGGAAGCTGTCCTCCAAGTTTCGGCAAATTGAGCCATACTTTCTTAAAATTACGATAAGGCTACGGCAGTTTCGTTTACTCTTTCAGTCTTAAAATGAACTGGGGCTACATTTCCGCCTAGAAGCTCGACACCGAGCGTGCGCTCCTGTTACCTGTGACCATTTGACTAAAAACTAAGGCCATCAAGAGTTAGGGCAGAGACCGCGGGACTGGAAAATATCCCCCCAAGTTTTGGCAGATCGAGCCATAGTGGCTAAAAATTTCGATGCCCTTAAGGCGGTTTCGTGTACACTTTCAGTCTTAAAATAGAGTGGGGCTATATTTCGGCCTACAACCTGGAAACCTAGCGTGCGCCCCTTTTAGCTGTGTCCATTTCACTAAAAACCAAGGCATTCAGGAGTTAGTTTAGAGCTTCCGGGAATGGAAAATATCCCCCAAGTCCCAGGAAATCAAGCCGAAGTTCGACAAAATTACCATGCGCGTAAGGCGGTCCCGGCTACTCTTTCACTCTTAAAGTGAAGTGGGGCTATGCTTCGGCCCAGAAGCTCAAACGTGAGCGTTCAAAAAGTTGTGCTGTGTCCATTTCACTGCAAACCAAGGCAATCAGGAGTTAGTTTAGAGTCCCCGGTACCGGAAAATATCCCCTTTTTCCCGGGATATCGTGCCAAAGTTGGTCAAAATCACGATGCGCGTAAGGCGGTCCCGGTTACTCTTTCATTCTTAAAGTGAACTGGGGCAATATTTCCGCCCACAAGCTGGAAATTGAGCGTTCAAATAGTTGTGCTGTGTCCATTTCACTCCAGAGCAAGGCATCAGGAGTTACTTAGAGTCCGCGGGACTGGAAAATATCCCCCAAGTTCCGGGAAATTGAGCCGAAGGTGGTCAAAATTACGATGGGCGTAAGGCGGTCTCGGCTACTCTTTCGCTCTTAAAGTGAAGTGGAGCTATATTTCGGCGCAGAAGCTCAAAACTGAGCGTTCAAAACGTTTTGCTGTGTCCATTTTACTGCAGAGCAAGGAGGTCGGGGGTCAGTTTAGAGTCCCCGGGACTGGAAAATATCCCCCAAGTTCCGGGAAATTTAACCGAAGTTGGTCAAAATCACGACGCGCGTACGGCGGTCTCGGCTACTCTTTCAGTCTTAAAGTGAAGTAGGGCAATATTTAGGCCCAGAAGCTCGAAACTGAGTGTTTAAAAAGTTTTGCTGTGTCCATTTCACTGCAAAACAAGGCCATCACGACTTAGTTTAGCGTCCAAGGGACTGGAAATATCCCCCAAGTTACGGGAAATCCACCCAAAGTTAGTCAAAATCACGATGCGCTTAAGCGGGTCTCGGCTACTCTTTCAGTCTTAAGGTAAAGTGGGCTTAGATTTAACTCCAGAAGTTCGAAAGTAAGGGTTCAAAAATTTTTGTCTCTATTTCACTCACATCTTAGACAATCAGGAGTGAGTTTAGAGACTTTGGGACTGGAAAATATCTCCCAAGTTTCGCCAGATCGAGCCGAAGATCCTCAAAATCACAATGCGCGTAAGGCGCTCCCGCCTACTCTTTCAGTGTTAAAAAGAAGTAGGGCTATATTTCGGCCAGCAAGCTCGAAAGTGCGCGTTCAAAAAGTGTTCCTGTGTCCATTTCACTGGAAACCAAGGCCATCAGGAGTTAGTTTAGAGTCCCCGGGACTGGAAAATATCCCCCTATTTGCGGGAAATTCAGCCGAAGTATCCCAAAACCACGATGCGCGTAATGCGGTCTCCGCTACTCTTTCAGTCTTAAAGTGAACTTGGGCTATATTTCGACCCATAAGCTCGACAGTGAGCGTTCAAAAAGTTTTGCTGTGTCCATTTAACTGCAAACTAACGCCATCGGAAGTTAGTTTAGCTTCCCCGGGAATTGAAAATATTCGCCAACTTCCGGGAAATCGAGCCGAAGTTGGTGAAAATTACGATGCGCGTACGCCGGTCTCGGCTACTCTTTCAGTCTTAAAGTGAAGTAGGGCTATATTTCGGCCGAGAAGCTCGAAAGTGAGCGTTCAAAAAAATGTTTTGTGTCCATTTCTCTGCAACCCAAGGCCATCAGCAGTTAGTTTAGAGTCCCCGGGACTGGAATATATCCCCGAACTTCCGGGAAATCGAACGGAAGTTGGTCAAAATCACGATGCGCGTAAGACGGTCTCGGCTACTCTTTCAGTCTTAAAGTAAAGTGGGGCTATATTTCGGCCCAGAAGCGCGAAAGTGACCCTTTAAAAAGTTACGCTTTCTGCATTTAACTGCAAACCAAGGCCATCAGGAGTTAGTTTAAAGTCCCCCCGAAAATACCCCCCAAGTTCCGGGATATCGAGCTGAACTTGGTCAAAATCACGATGCTCGTAAGGCGGTCTTGGCTACTATTTTAGTCTTAAAGTGAAGTACGGTTGTATTTCGGCCCAGAAGCTCGACACTGAGCGTTCAAACAGTTTTCCTACGTCCATTTCTCTGCAAACCAAGGCCATCAGGAGTTGGTTTACAGTCCTCGGGACTGGAAAATATCGCCCAAGTTCGGGGAAATCGAGCCGAATTTTGTCAAAATCACGATGCCCGTAAGGCGGTCTCGGCTACTCTTTCATTCTTAAAGTGAGCTGGGTCTATATTTCGGTCGAGAAGCTAGAAAGTGAAAGTTCAAAAAGTTTTGCTGTGTTCATTTCACTGCAAACAAAGGCCATCAGGAGTTAGTTTAGACTCCTCGGGACTGGAAAATATCGCCCAAGTTCGGGGAAATCGAGCCGAATTTTTGTCAAAATCACGATGCGCGTAAGGCGGTCTCGGCTACTCTTTCATTCTTAAAGTGAACTGGGGCTATATTTCGGCCCAGAAGCTAGAAAGTGAAAGTTCAAAAAGTTTTGCTGTGTCCATTTCACCGCAAACCAAGCCACATCAGCAGATTGTTTACAGTTTCCGGGGCATCAAAATATCCCCCAAGTCCCGGGAAATCGAGCCGAAATTGGTCAAAATCACGATGCGCGTAAAGCAGTCTCCGCTACTCTTTTAGTTTTAAAGTGACGTGGCGGTATATTTCGGCCCAGAAGCTCCAAAGTGGGCGTTCAAAAAGTTATGATCTCCGCATGTCAGTGCAAACCAAGGCCATCCGGAGTTAGTTTAGAGTCCCCCGGACTGGAAAATATCCCAAAAGTTGCGTGAAATCGAGCTGAACTTGGTCTAACTCACGATGCGCGTGAGGCGGTCTGGGCTACTATTTCAGTCTGAAAGTGAAGTGGGATTCTATCTCGGCCCTGAAGCTACAAAGAGAGTGTTCAAAAAGCTTTCCTTTGTCCCTTTCACTGAAAACCAAGGCCATCACGAGTTAGTTTAGAGCCCGCGGAAATGGATTATATCCCCCAAGTTCCGGGAAACCGACCCGGAGTTTGTCAAAATCACGATTATCGCAAGACGGTCTCGGCTACTCTTTAAGTCTTAAAGTAAAGTGGGGCTATATTTCGGTCCAGAAGCTCGAGAGTGAGCGCTCAAAAAGTTTCGCGGTGTCCATTTCACTGAAAACCAAGACAATCAGGAGTTAGTTTAGGGTCCCCGGGACTGGAAAATATCCCCCAAGTTCCGGCAAATCGAGCCGAAGTTGGTCAAAATCACGGTGCGCTTAGGGCGGTGTCGGCTACTCCTTCAGTCTTAAAGTAAAAGTGCGGCTCTATTTCGGCCCACAAGCTCAAAGCTCAAAAGAAATTATTTTCTATTTCACTGGAAACCAAGTCTATCAGGAGTTAGTTTAGAGTCCCCGGGAGTGTAATGTATTTCCCAAGTTCCGGAAAATCGAGAAGACGTTGGTCAAAATCACGATGCGCGTAAGACGGTCTCGGCTACTCTTTCAGTCTTAAAGTGAAGTGGGGCTATATTTCGGCCCAGAAGCTCAAAAGTGAGCGTTGAAAAACTTTTGCTGTATCCATTTCAATGCAAACCAAGGCCATCAGGGGTTACTTAAGAGTCCTCGAGACTGGAAAATATCCCCCAAGTTTCGGTAAATCGAGCCGAAGTTGGTCAAAATCACGATGTGCGTAAGGTGGTCTCGGCTACTCTTTCAGTCTTAAAGTGAAGTGGGGCAATATTTCGGCCCAGAAGCTCGAAAGTGAGTGTTTAAAAAGTTTTGCTCTGTCACTTTCAGTGCAAACCAAGGCCATCAGAAGTTAGTTTAGAGTCCCCGGGACTGGAGAATATCCCCCAAGTCCCGGGAAATCGAGCCGAAGTTGATCAAATTCATGATGCGCGTAACGTGGTCTCGGCTACTGTGTCAGTCCTAAAGTGAAGTGTGGCTATATTTCGGCCCACAAGCTAGAAAGTGAGCGTTCAAAAAGTTTTGTTGTGTCCATTTTACTTCAAAACAAGGCCATCAGGACTTAGTTTAGCGTCCAAGGGACTGCAAGATATCCTCCAGGTTCCGGGAAATCCATTCGAAGTTCGTCAAAATTACGATGCGCGTAAGGCGGTCTCATCTACTCTTTCAGTCTTAAAGTAAAGTGGGGCTATATTTCTGCCCAGAAGCTCCAAAGTTGTGCTCTGTCCATTTCACTGAAAACCAAGGCCATCAGCAGTTACTTTAGAGTCCCTTTGACTGGAATATATCCCCCAAGTTTCGGGAAATAAACGCGAAATTGGTCAAAATCACGATTCGCTCAAGACGGTCTCGCCTACTCTTTCAGTCTTAAAGTAAAATTGGGCTCTATTTCGGCCCAGAAGCTCGAGAGTGAGCGTTAGAAAACTTTCGCTGTGTCCATTTCACTGCAAACCAAGACAAGCAGGAGTTAGTTGATAGTCCCCGGGACTGGAAACTATCCCCCAAGTTCCGGGAAATCAACCCGAAGTTTGTCAAAATCACGATGCGCGTAAGGCGGTCTCGGCTACTCTTTCAGTGTTGGAGTAATGGGGGGCTATATTTTTGCCCAGAAGTTCGAAATTGAGCGTTCAAAAAGTTTTGCTTTGTCCATTTCACTGCAATAGAAGGCCATCGGCACCTAGTTTAGCGTCCAAGGGACTGGAAAATATCCCCCAAGTTCCGGGAAATCCACCCGAAGTTTGTCAAAATCACGATGCGCGTAAGGCGGTCTCGGCTACCTTTTCAGTATTAAAGTAAAGTGGGCTATATTTCGGGCCAGAAGCTTGAAGGTGAGCGTTCAAAAAGTTTTGCTGTCTCCATTTCACTGCAAACCAAGGCCATCAAGAGTTAGTTTAGAGTCCCTGGGACTGGAAATTATCCCCCAAGGTCCAGAATATCGACCCGATGTTGGTCAAAATCACGATGCGCGCACGCTGGTCTCGGCTACTCTTTAAGCCGTAAGTGATGTGGGACTATATTTCGGCCTAGAAGCTCGAAAGTGTGCGTTCAAAAACTTGTGCTGTGTGAATTTCACTGCAAACCATGGCCATTAGGAGTTAGTTTAGAGTCCCCGGGACTGGAAAATATTCCCCAAGTTCCAGGAAAGCGAGCAGAAGTTGATCAAAATCACGATGCGCGTAACGCGGTCTCGGCTACTGTTTCAGTCTTAAAGTGAAGTGTGGCTATATTAAGGCCCACAAGCTCGAAAGTAAGCGTTCAAAAAGTTTTGCTGTGTCCATTTCACTGCAAACCAAGGCCATCAGGAGTTATTATAGAGTCCCCGGGACTGGAAAATATTCTCCAAGTTCCAGGAAATGGCGCCAAAGTTGATGAAAATTACGATGCGCGTAACGGCCTCTCGGCTATTCTTTCAGTCTTAAATTTAAGTAGGGCTATATTTCGGCCCTGAAGCTCGAAGGTGAGCGTTCAGAATGTTTTGCTGTGTTCATTAAACTGCAAACCAAGGTCATCGGGAGTTAGTTTAGCGTCCCCGGGACTTTAAATTATTCGCCAACTTCCGGGAAATCGAGCAAAAGTGGCCCAAAATCACGATGCGCGCAAGGCGGTCTCGGCTACTCTTTCAGTCTTAAAATTAAGGAGGGCTATATTTCGACCTAGAAGCTCGAGACCGGGCGTGCGCTAATTTTACCTGTGTCCATTTCACTGACATCTTAGGCCATGAGGAGTTAGTTTAGAGTCCTTGGGACTGGAAAATATTTCCCAAATTCTGGCAGATCGAGCCAAAGTTGCTCAAAATCACGATGCGCGTAAGGCGGTCTCGGCTACTCTTTTAGTCTTAAAATGAAGTGGGGCTATATTTCGGCCGACAAGCTCAACACCGAGCGTGCGCTCCTTTTGCCTGTGTACATATCACTGAAAACTAAGCTCATCAGGAGTTAGCATAGAGTCCTCGGGACTGGAGAATATACCCCGAATTCCGGCAAATTGAGCCAAAGATGCTCAAAATCACGATGCGCGTAAGGCGGTCTCGCCTACTCGTTTACTCCGAAAATGAAGTGGGGCTATATTTCGGTTCTACAAGCTCGACACCGAGCGTGCTCTCCTTTTACCTGTGTCCATTTCCCTAGGAACTAAGTCCATCAGGAGATAGTTTAGAATCCTCGAGACTGGAAGCTGTCCTCCAAGTTTCGGCAAATTGAGCCATACTTTCTTAAAATTACGATAAGCGTACGGCAGTTTCGTTTACTCTTTCAGTCTTAAAATGAACTGGGGCTACATTTCGGCCTAGAAGCTCGACACCGAGCCTCCGCTCCTGTTACCTGTAACCATTTAACTGAAAACTAAGGCCATCAAGAGTTAGGGTAGATCCCCGGGACTGGAAAATATCCCCCAAGTTTTGGCAGATTGAGCCATAGTGGCTAAAAATTTCGATGCGCTTAAGGCGGTTTCGTGTACACTTTCAGTCTTAAAATAAAGTGGGGCTATATTTCGGCCTACAACCTGGAAACCTAGCGTGCGCCCCTTTTACCTGTGTCCATTTGACTAAAAACCAAGGCAGTCAGGAGTTAGTTTAGAGCTTCCGGGAGTGGAAAATATCCCCCAACTCCCAGGAAATCAAGCCGAGGTTCGACAAAATTACCATGCGCGTAAGGCGGTCCCGGCTACTCTTTCAGTCTTAAAGTGAAGTGGGGCTATATTCCGGCCCAGAAATTCGAAAGTGAACGTTCAAAGAGTGTGGCTGTGTCCATTTCACTGAAAACCAAGGCCACCAGGAATTAGTTTAGAGTGCCCGGGACTGGAAAATATCCCAAAAGTTGCGTGAAATCGAGCTGAACTTGGTCTAACCCAAGTTCCGGGAAATCGAGCCGAAGTAGCCCAAAATCACGATGCGCGTAAGGCGGTCTCGGCTAGTCTTTCAGTCTTAAAGTAAAGTAGGGCTATGCTTCGGCCGAGAAGCTCAAAAGTGAGCGTTCAAAAAGTTGTGCTGCGTCCATTTCACTGGAAACCAACCAGGAGTTAGTTTAGAGTCCCTGGTACCGGAAAATATATCCCATTTCCCGGGAAATCGAGCCAAAGTTGGTCAAAATCACGATGCGCGTAAGGCGGTCCCGGTTACTCTTTCATTCTTAAAGTGAACTGGGGCAATATTTCCGCCCAGAAGCTGGAAAGTGAGTGTTGAAAAAGTTGTGCTGTGTCCATTTCACTCCAGAGCAACGCCATTAGGAGTTACTTTAGAGTCCGCGGGACTGGAAAATATCCCCCAAGTTCCGGGAAATCGAGCCGAAGTTGGTCAAAATTACGATGGGCGTAAGGCGGTCTCGGCTACTCTTTCAGTCTTAAAGTAAAGTGGGGCTATATTTCAACCCAGAAGCTCGAAAGTGACGCTTTAAAAAGTGACGCTTTGTGCATTTAACTGCAAACCAAGGCCATCAGGAGTTAGTTTAAAGTCCCCCGGACTGGAAAATATCCCCCAAGTTCCGGGAAATCGAGCTGAACTTGGTCAAAATCACGATGCTCGTAAGGCGGGCTCTGCTACTATTTCAGTCTTAAAGTGAAGTACGGTTGTATTTCGGCCCAGAAGCTCGAAACGGAGTGTTCAAAAAGTTTTCCTGCGTCCATTTCACTGCAAACCAAGGCCATCAGGAGTTAGTTTAGAGTCCCCGGGACTTGAAAATATCGCCAAAATTCTAGAAAATCGACTGGAAGTTGCCCAAAATCACGATGCGCGTAAGGCGGTCTCGGTTACTCTTTCAGTCTTAAAGTGAAGTTGGGCTATATTTCATCCCTGAAGCTCGAAAATAAGCCTTCAAAAAGTGTTACTGTGTTCATTTCACTGCAAACCAAGGCCATCAGGAGTTAGTTTACACTCCTCGGGACTGGAAAATATCGCCCAAGTTCGGGGAAATCGAGACTAATTTTGTCAAAATCACGATGCGCGTAAGGCGGTCTCGGCTACTCTTTCATTCTTAAAGTGAACTGGGGTTATATTTCGGCCGAGAAGCTAGAAAGTGAAAAGTTCAAAAAGTTTTGCTGTGTTCATTTCACTGCAAACCAAGGCCATCAGGAGTTAGCTTAGACTCCTCGGGACTGGAAAATATCGCCCAAGTTCGGGCAAATCGAGCCGAATTTTGTCAAAATCACTATGCGCGTAAGGCGGTCTCGGCTACACTTTAATTCTTAAAGTGAACTGGGGCTATATTTCGGTCGAGAAGCTCGAAAGTAAGCGTTCAAAAAAAATGTGCTGTGTCCATTCCACTGCAAACCAAGGCCATCAGGAGTTAGTTTAAAGTGCCCCGGACTGGAAAATATCCCCCAAGTTCCGGGAAATCGAGGTGAACTTGGTCAAAATTACGATGCTCGTAAGGCGGTCTCGGCTACTATTTCAGTCTTAAAGTGAAGTACGGTTGTATTTCGGCCCAGAAGCTCGAAACTGAGCGTTCAAAAAGTTTTCCTGCGTCAATTTCACTACAAGCCAAGGGCATCAGGAGTTAGTTTAGAGTCCCCGGGACTTGAAAATATGGCCAAAATTCTAGAAAATCGAGTGGAAGTTGCTCAAAATCACGATGTGCGTAAGGCGGCCTCGGCTACTCTTTCAGTCTTAAAGTGAAGGTTGGCTATATTTCATCCCAGAAGCTCCAAAATAAGCCTTTAATAAGTGTTACTGTGTTCATTTCACTGCAAACCAAGGCCATCAGGAGTTAGTTTACACTTCTCGGGACTGGAAAATATCGCCCAAGTTCGGGCAAATCGAGCCGAATTTTGTCAAAATCACTATGCGCGTAAGGCGGTCTCGGCTACTCTTTCATTCTTAAAGTGAACTGGGGCTATATTTCGGTCGAGAAGCTCGAAAGTGAGCGTTCAAAAAAAATGTGCTGTGTCCATTCCACTGCAAACCAAGGCCATCAGCAGTTAGTTTAGAGTCCCCGGGACTGGAATATATCCCCGAAGTTCCGGGAAATCGAACGGAAGTTGGTCAAAATCACGATGCGCGTAAGACGGTCTCGGCTACTCTTTCAGTCTTAAAGTAAAGTGGGGCTATATTTTGGCCCAGAAGCTCGAAAGTGACCCTTTAAAAAGTTACGCTGTCTGCATATAACTGCAAACCAAGGCCATCAGGAATTAGTGTAAAGTCCCCCGGACTGGAAAATATCCCCCAAGTTCCGGGAAATCGAGCTCAACTTGGTCAAAATCACGATGCTCGTAAAGCGGTCTCGGCTACTATTTCAGTCTTAAAGTGAAGTACGGTTGTATTTCGGCCCAGAAGCTCGAAACGGAGTGTTCAAAAAGTTTTCCTGCGTCCATTTCACTGCAAACCATGGCCATCAGGAGTTAGTTTAGAGTCCCCGGGACTTGAAAATATGGCCAAAATTCTAGAAAATGGAGCGGAAGTTGCTCAAAATCACGATGCGCGTAAGGCGGTCTCGGCTACTCTTTCATTCTTAAAGTGAACTGGGGCTATATTTCGGCCCAGAAGCTAGAAAGTGATAGTTCAAAGAGTTTTGCTGTGTCCATTTCACCGCAAACCAAGCCACATCAGCAGATTGTTTACAGTGTCCGGGAAATCAAAATATTCCCCAAGTCCCGAGAAATCGAGCCGAAGTTTGTCAAAATCACGATGCGCGTAAAGCAGTCTCGGCTACTCTTTTAGTCTTAAAGTGACGTGGCGGTATATTTCGGCCCTGAAGCTCGAAAGTGAGCATTCAAAAAGTCTTGCTCTCTCAATTGAACTGAAAACCAAGGCCGTCATGAGTTAGTTTAGAGTCCACGGGACTGGAAAATATCCCTTAAGTTCTGGCAACTCAAGGCGAAGTTGGTCAAAATCAAGATGCGTCTAAGGCGGTCTCGGCTACTCTTTCAGTCTTAAAGTGAAGTGGGGCTATCTTTCGGCCCAGAAGTTCGAAAGTAAGCGTTCAAAAAAATTTGCTGTGTCCATTTCACTGCAGACCAACGCCATCAGGGGTTAGTTTAGAGTCCTTGGGACTTGAATATATCCCCGAAGTTTCGGGAAATCGAGCCGAAGTTGGTCAAAATCACGATTTGGGTAAGGTAGTCTCGGCTACTATTTCAGTCTTAAAGTGAAGTGGGGCTATATTTCGGCCCAGAAGCCCGAAAGTGAGCGTTCGAAAAGTTTTGCTGTGTTCATTTCACTGCAAACCAAGGCCATCAGGAGTTAGTTTAGCGCCCCCGGGACAAGAAAATATGCCCCAAGGTCCGGGAAATTGAGCCGAGGTTGGTCAAAATTACGATGCCCCTAAAGTGGTCTCGGCTACTCTTTTTGTCTTAAAGTGAAGTGGGGCTATATTTCGGGCCAGAAGCCCGAAAGTGAGCGTTCAAAAAGTTTTGCTGTGTCCATTTCACTGCAAACCAAGGCCATCAGGGGTTAGTTTAGAGTCCCCGGGACTAAAAAATATTGCCCAAGTTTCGGGGAATCAAACCGAAGTTGATCAAAATCACGATGCGCGAAATGCGGTATCGGCTACTGTTTCAGTCTTAAAGTGAAGTGGGGCTATATTTCGGCCCAGAAGCCCGAAAGTGAGCGTTCGAAAAGTTTTGCTGTCTCCATTTTACTGCAAACCAAGGCCATCAGGAGTTAGTTTAGCGTCCCCGGGACAAGAAAATATGCCCCAAGGTCCGGGAAATTGAGCCGAAGTTGGTCAAAATCACGATGCCCCTAAAGTGGTCTCGGCTACTCTTTTTGTCTTAAAGTGAAGTGGGGCTATATTTCGGGCCAGAAGCCCGAAAGTGAGCGTTCAAAAAGTTTTGCTGTGTCCATTTCACTGCAAACCAAGGCCATCAGGGGTTAGTTTAGAGTCCCCGGGACTAAAAAATATTGCCCAAGTTTCGGGGAATCGAATGGAAGTTGATCAAAATCACGATGCGCGAAATGCGGTATCGGCTACTGTTTCAGTCTTAAAGTGAAGTGGGGCTATATTTCGGCCCAGAAGCTCGAAAGTGAGCGTTCAATAAGTTTTGCTGTGTTCTTTGACTTAAAAACAAGCCCATCACGAGTTAGTTTAGCGTCCCTGGGACTGGAAAATATTCCCTAAGTTCCGGTAAATCAAGCTGAAGTTGGTCAAAATCACGATGCTCCCAAAACGGTCTAAGCCACCCTTTCAGTCTTAAAGTGAAGTGGGGCTATATTTCTGTCCAGAAGCTCGAAAGTGAGCGTTCAAAAAGTTTTGCTGTGTGCATTTCACTGCAAACCAAAGCTATCAAAAGTTAGTTTACGGTTCCCGGGACTGGAAAATATTCCCCAAGTTCCGGGAAAGCGAACCGAATGTGATCAAAATCACGATGCGCGAAATGCGGTCTCGGCTACTGTTTCCGTCTTAAAGTAAACTGTGGCTATATTTCGGCTCACAAACTCGAAAGTGAGCATTCAAAAAGTTTTGCTGTGTCCATTTCACTGCAAAACAAGGCCATCAGGACTTAGTTTAGCGTCCAAGGTACTGGAAAATGTTCCCCAAGTTCCGGGAGATCCACCCGAAGTTTGTCAAAATCACAATGCGCGTGAGGTGGTCTCGGTTACTCTTTAAGTCTTAAAGTAAAGTTGGGCTTTATTTCGGCCAGGAAGCTCGAAGGTGAGCGTTCAAAAAGTTTTGCTCTGTGCATTTCAATGCAAGCCAAGGCCATCAGGACTTATTTTAGAGTCCCCGGGACCGGAAAATATCCCCCAAGTTCCGAGAAATCGATCCGAAAATGGTCAAAATCACGATGCGCGTAAGGCGATCTCGGCTACTCTTTGAGTCTTAAAGTGAACTGGGGCTATATTTTGGCCCAGAAGCTCCAAAGTGGGCATTCCAAAAATTATACTCTGCGCATTTCAGTGCAAACCAAGGCCATCCGGAGTTAGTTTAGACTCCCCCGGACTTGCAAATATCCCAAAAGTTGCGTGAAATCAAGCTAAACTTGGTCTAACTCACGATGCGCGTGAGGCGGTCTCGGCTACTATTTCAGTCTGAAAGTGAAGTGGGATTCTATTTCAGCCGAGAAGGTACAAAGAGAGTGTTCAAAAAGCTTTCCTTTGTCCATTTCACTGAAAACCAAGGCCATCAGGAGTTAGTTTAGAGCCCGCGGAAATGGAATATATCCCCCAACTTCCGGGAAACCGACCCGAAGTTGATCAAAATCACGATTTGCGCAACACGCTCTCGGCTACTCTTTCAGTCTTAAAGTAAAGTGGGGCTATATTTCGGTCCAGAAGCTCGAGAGTGAGCGTTCAAAAAGTTTCGCTGTGTCCATTTCACAGAAAACCAAGACAATCATTAGTTAGTTACAGTCCCCGGGACTGGAAAATATCCCCCAAGTTCCGGCAAATCGAGCCAAAGTGGGTCAAAATCACGGTGCGCTTAAGGCGGTGTCGGCTACTCCTTCAGTCTTAAAGTGAAGTGGGGCTCTATTTCGGCCCACAAGCTCAAAGCTCAAAAAACAATTACTGTGTCTATTTCACTGCAAACCAAGGCTATCAGGAGTTAGTTTAGAGTTCCCGGGAGTGGAATGTATTTCCCAAGTTCCGGAAAATCGAGAAGACGTTGGTCAAAATCACGATGCGCGTAAGACCTTCTCGGCTACTCTTTCAGTCTTAAAGTAAAGTGGGGCTATATTTCGGCCCAGAAGCTCAAAAGTGAGCGTTTAAAAAGTTTTGCTGTATCCATTTCAATGGAAACCAAGGCAATCAGGGGTTACTTAAGAGTCCTCGGAACTGGAAAATATCCCCTAAGTTCCGGTAAATCGAGCCGAAGTTGGTCAAAATCACGATGTGCGTAAGGTGGTCTCGCCTACTCTTTCAGTCTTAAAGTGAAGCGGGGCAATATTTCGGCCCAGAAGCTCGAAAGTGAGTGTTTAAAAAGTTTTGCTCTGTCACTTTCAGTGCAAACCAAGGCCATCAGAAGTTAGTTTAGAGTCCCCGGGACTGGAGAATATCCCTCAAGTCCCGGGAAATCGAGCCGAAGTTGATCAAATTCATGATGCGGGTAACGTAGTCTCGGCTACTGTGTCAGTCTTAAAGTGAAGTATGGCTATATTTCGGCCCACAACCTCGAAAGTGAGGGTTCAAAAAGCTTTGCTGTGTCCATTTCACTGCAAAAAAAGGCCATCGGCACCGAGTTTAGCGTCCAACGGACTGGAAAATATCCCCCAAGTTCCTGGAAATCCACCCGAAGTTTGTCAAAGTCACGATGCGCGGAAGGCGGTCTCGGCTGCTTTTTTAGTATTAAAGTATAGTGGGCTATATTTCGGCCCAGAAGCTTGAAGGTGAGCGTTCATAAAGTTTTGCTGTCTCCATTTCACTGCAAACCAAGGCCATCAAGAGTTAGTTTAGAGTCCCTGGGACTGGAAAATATCCCCTAAGTTCCGGAATATCGACCTCAAGTTGGTCAAAATCACGATGCGCGCACGCTGGTCTCGGCTACTCTTTAAGTCGTAAGTGATGTGGGACTATATTTCGGCCTAGAAGCTCGAAAGTGTGCGTTCAAAAACTTGTGCTGTGTGAATTTCACTGCAAACCATGGCCATCAGGAGTTAGTTTAGAGTCCCCGGGACTGGAAAATATTCCCCAAGTTCCAGGAAAGGGAGCAGAAGTTGATCAAAATCAAGATGCGCGTAACGCGGTCTCGGCTACTGTTTCAGTCTTAAAGTGAAGTGTGGCTATATTAAGGCCCACAAGGTCGAAAGCGAGCGTTCAAAAAGTTTTGATTTGTCCATTTCACTGCAAACCATGGCCATCAGGAGTTAGTTTAGAGTCCCCGCGACTGGAAAATATTCTCCAAGTTCCAGGAAATGGCGCCGAAGTTGATGAAAATTACCATGCGGGTAACGGGCTCTCGGCTATTCTTTCAGTCTTAAATTTAAGTATGGCTATATTTCGGCCCTGAAGCTCGAAGGTGAGCGTTCAGAATGTTTTGCTGTGTTCATTAAACTGCAAACCAAGGTCATCGGGAGTTAGTTTAGCGTTCCCGGGACTTTAAATTATTCGCCAACTTCCGGGAAATCGAGCAAAAGTGGCCCAAAATCACGATGCGCGTAAGGCGGTCTCGGCTACTCTTTCAGTCTTAAAATTAAGGGGGGCTATATTTCGACCTAGAAGCTCGAGACCGGACGTGCGCTAATTTTACCTGTGTCCATTTCACTGACATCTTAGGCCATCAGGAGTTAGTTTAGAGTCCTTGGGACTGGAAAATATTTCCCAAATTCTGGCAGATCGAGCCAAAGTGGCCCAAAATCACGATTCGCGTAAGGCGGTCTCGGCTACTCTTTCAGTCTTAAAATTAAGGGGGGCTATATTTCGACCTAGAAGCTCGAGACCGGACGTGCGCTAATTTTACCTGTGTCCATTTCACTGACATCTTAGGCCATCAGGAGTTAGTTTGGAGTCCTTGGGACTGGAAAATATTTCCCAAATTCTGGCAGATCGAGCCAAAGTCGCTCAAAATCACGACTCGCGTAAGGCGGTCTCGGCTACTCTTTCAGTCTTAAAATGAAGTGGGGCTATATTTCGGCCGACAAGCTCAACACCGAGCGTGCGCTCCTTTTTCTTGTGCACATATCACTGAAAACTAAGCTCATCAGGAGTTAGCATAGAGTCCTCGGGACTGGAGAATATACCCCGAATTCCGGCAAATCGAGCCAAAGATGCTCAAAATCACGATGCGCGTAAGGCGGTCTCGGCTACTCGTTTACTCCGAGAATGAAGTGGGGCTATATTTCGGTTCTACAAGCTCGACACCGAGCGTGCTCTCCTTTTACCTGTGTCCATTTCACTAAGAACTAAGTCCATCAGGAGATAGTTTAGAATCCTCGAGACTGGAAGCTATCCTCCAAGTTTCGGCAAATTGAGGCATACTTTCTTAAAATTACGATAAGCGTACGGCAGTTCGTTTATTCTTTCAGTCTTAAAATGAACTGGGGCTACATTTCCGCCTAGAAGCTCGACACCGAGCGTGCGCTCCTGTTACCTGTGACCATTTGACTGAAAACTAAGGCCATCAAGAGTTAGGGTAGAGTCCCCGGGACTGGAAAATATCCCCCAAGTTTTGGCAGATCGAGCCATAGTGGCTAAAAATTTCGATGCGCTTAAGGCGGTTTCGTGTACACTTTCAGTCTTAAAATAAAGTGGGGCTATATTTCGGCCTACAACCTGGAAACCTAGCGTGCGCCCCTTTTACTTGTGTCCATTTCACTAAAAACCAAGGCATTCAGGAGTTAGTTTAGAGCTTCTTGGACTGGAAAATATCCCCCAAGTCCCAGGAAATCAAGCCGAACTTCAACAAAATTACCATGCGCGTAAGGCGGTGCCGGCTACTCTTTTAGTCTTAAAGTGAAGTGGGGCTGTGTTTCGGCCCAGAAGCTCCAAAGTGAACGTTCAAAGAGTTTGGCTGTGTTCATTTCACTGAAAACCAAGGCCAGCAGGAATTAGTTTAGAGTGCCCGGGACTGGAAAATATCCCAAATGTTCCTTGAAATCGAGCTGAACTTGGTCTAACCCAAGTTCCGGGAAATCGAGCCGAAGTAGCGCAAAATCAGGATGCGCGTAAGGCGGTCTCGGCTAGTCTTTCAGTCTTAAAGTGAAGTAGGGCTATGCTTCGGCCGAGAAGCTCAAAAGTGAGCGTTCAAAAAGTTGTGCTGCGTCCATTTCACTGAAAAACAAGGCAATCAGGAGTTAGTTTAGAGTCCCCGGTACTGGAAAATATCCCCCATTTCCCCGGAAATCGAGCCAAAGTTGGTCAAAATCGCGATGCGCGTAAGGCGGTCCCGGTTACTCTTTCATTCTTAAAGTGAACTGGGGTAATATTTCCGCACAGAAGCTGGAAAGTGAGCGTTCAAAAAGTTGTGCTGTGTCCATTTCACTCCAGAGCAAGGCCATCAGGAGTTCCTTTAGAGTCCGCGGGACTGGAAAATATCCCCCAAGTTCCGGGAAATCGAGCCGAAGTTGGTCAAAATTACGATGGGCGTAAGGCGGTCTCGTCTACTGTTTCACTCTTAAAGTGAAGTGGAGCTATATTTCGGCCCAGAAGCTCAAAAGTGAGCGTTCAAAAAGTTTTGCTGTGTCCATTTTACTGCAGACCAAGGACGTCGGGGGTCAGTTTAGGATCCCCGGGACTGGAAAGTATCCCCCAATTTCCGGGAAATTTAAACGAAGTTGGTCAAAATCACGACGCGCATACGGCGGTCTCGGCTACTCTTTCAGTCTTAAAGAGAAGTGGGGCAATATTGCCGCCCAGAAGCTCGAAACTTAATGTTTAAAAAGTTTTGCTGTGTCCATTTCACTGCAAAACAAGGTCATCACGACTTAGTTTAGCGTCCAAGGGACTGGAAATATGCCCCAAGTTACGGGAAATCCACCCGAAGTTAGTCAAAATCACGATGCGCTTAAGGGGGTCTCGGCTACTCTTTCACTCGTAAGGTAAAGTGGGCTTAGATTTAACTCCAGAAGTTTGAAAGTAAGGGTTCAAAAATTTTTGTCTCTATTTCACTCACATCTTAGACACTCAGGGGTGAGTTTAGAGACTTTGGGACTGGAAAATATCTCCCAAGTTTCGCCAGATCGAGCCGAAGATTCTCAAAATCACAATGCGCGTAAGGCGCTCCCGCCTACTCTTTCAGTCTTAAAAAGAAGTAGGGCTATATTTCGGCCAGCAAGCTCGAAAGTGCGCCTTCAAAAAGTGTTCCTGTGTCCATTTCCCTGGAAACCAACGTCATCAGGAGTTAGTTTAGAGACCCCGGTACTGGAAAATATCGCCTTATTTGCGGAAAATCGAGCCGAAGTATCCCAAAATCACGATGCGCGTAAGGCGGTCTCGGCTACTCTTTCAGTCTTAAAGATAAGTGGGGCTATATTTCGACCCATAAGCTCGAAAGTGAGCGTTCAAAAAGTTTTGCTGTGTCCATTTAACTGCAAACTAAGGCCATCGGAAGTTAGTTTAGCTTCCTCGGGAATTGAAAATATTCGCCAACTTCCGGGAAATCGAGCCGAAGTTGGTCAAAATTACGATGCGCGTAACGCGGTCCCGGCTACTCTTTCAGTCTTAAAGTGAAGTAGAGCTATATTTCGGCCGAGAAGTTCGAAAGTGAGCGTTCAACAAAATGTGCTGTGTCCATTTCACTGCAAACCAAGGCCATCACTAGTTAGTTTAGAGTTCCCGGGACTGGAATATATCCCCGAACTTCCGGGAAATCGAACGGAAGTTGATCAAAATCAAGATGCGCGTAAGACGGTCTCGGCTACTCTTTCAGTCTTAAAGTAAAGTGGGGCTATATTTCGGCCCAGAAGCTCGAAAGTGACCGTTTAAAAAGTTACGCTTTCTGCATTTAACTGCAAACCAAGGCCATCAGGAGTTAGTTTAAAGTCCCCTGGACTGGAAAATATCCCCCAAGTTCCGGGAAATCGAGGTGAACTTGGTCAAAATCACGATGCTCGCAAGGCGGTCTCGGCTACTATTTCAGTCTTAAAGTGAAATACAGTTGTATTTCGGCCCAGAAGCTCGAACCTGAGCGTTCAAAAAGTTTTCCTGCGTCCATTTCACTTCAAACCAAGGCCATCAGGAGTTAGTTTAGACTCGTCGGGACTGGAAAATATCGCCCAAGTTCGGGGAAATCGAGCCGAATTTTCTCAAAATCACGATGCGTGTAAGGCGGTCTCGGCTACTCTTTCATTCTTAAAGTGAACTGGGGCTATATTTCGGCCGAGAAGCTAGAAAGTGAGAATTCAAAAAGTTTTGCTGGGTTCATTTCACTACAAACCAAGGCCATCAGGAGTTAGTTTAGACTCGTCGGGACTGGAAAATATCGCCCAAGTTCGGGGAAATCGAGCCGAATTTTCTCAAAATCACGATGCACGTAAGGCGGTCTCGGCTACTCTTTCATTCTTAAAGTGAACTGGGGCTATATTTCGGCCGAGAAGCTCGAAAGTGAAAGTTGAAAAAGTTTTGCTGTGTCCATTTCACCGCAAACCAAGCCACATCAGCAGATTGTTTACAGTGTCCGGGACATCAAAATATTCCCCAAGTCCCGGGAAATCGAGCCGAAGTTTCTCAAAATCACGATGCGCGTAAAGCAGTCTCGGCTACTCTTTTAGTCTTAAAGTGACGTGGCGGTATATTTCGGCCCAGAAGCTCGAAAGTGAGCGTTGAAAAAGTTTTGCGCTCTCAATTTAACTGAAAACCAAGGCCATCATGAGTTAGTTTAGAGTCCACGGGACTGGAAAATATCCCTTAAGTTCTGGCAACTCAAGCCGAAGTTGGTCAAAATCTCGATGCGCGTAAGGCGGTGTCGGCTATTGTTTCATTCTTAAAGTGAACTCGGGCTATATTTTGGCCCAGAAGCTCGAAAGTGAAAGTTGAAAAAGTTTTGCTGTGTCCATTTCACTGAAAACCAAGACAATCAGGAGTTAGTTTAGAGTCCCCGGGACTGGAAAATATCCCCCAAGTTCCGGCAAATCGAGCCGAAGTTGGTCAAAATCACGGTGCGCTTAAGGCGGTGTTGGCTACTCCTTCAGTCTTAAAGTGAAGTGGGGCTCTATTTCTTCCCACAAGCTCAAAGCTCAAAAAAAAATTACTGTGTCTATTTCACTGCAAACCAAGGCTATCAGGAGTTAGTTTAGAGTCCCCGGGAGTGGAATGTATCTCCCAAGTTCCGGAAAAACAAGAAGACGTTGGTCAAAATCACGATGCGCGTAAGACCTTCTCGGCTACTCTTTCAGTCTTAAAGTGAAGTGTGGCTATATTTCGACCCACAAGCTCGAAAGTGAGCGTTCAAAAAGTTTTGCTGTATCCATTTCAATGCAAACCAAGGCCATCAGGGGTTACTTAAGAGTCCTCGGGACTGGAAAATATCCCCCAAGTTCCGGTAAATCGAGCCGAAGTTGGTGAAAATCACGATCTGCGTAAGGTGGTCTCGGCTACTCTTTCAGTCTTAAAGTGAAGTGGGACAATATTTCGGCCCAGAAGCTCGAAAGTGAGCGTTTAAAAAGTTTTGCTCTGTCACTTTCAGTGCAAACCAAGGCCATCAGAAGCTAGTTTAGAGTCCCCGGGACTGGAAAATATCCCCCAAGTCCCGGGAAATCGAGCCGAAGTTGATCAAATTCATGATGCGCGTAACGCAGTCTCGGCTACTGTGTCAGTCCTAAAGTGAAGTGTGGCTATGTTTTGGCTCACAAGCTAGAAAATGAGCGTTCAAAAAGTTTTGTTGTGTCCGTTTTACCTCAAAACAAGGGCATCAGGACTTAATTTAGCGTCCAAGGGACTGCAAGATATCCCTCAAGTTCCGGGAAATCCATTCGAAGTTCGTCAAAATTACGATGCGCGTAAGGCGGTCTCATCTACTCTTTCAGTCTTAAAGTAAAGTGGGGCTATATTTCTGCCCAGAAGCTCCAAAGTTGTGCTCTGTCCAGTTCACTGAAAACCAAGGCCATCAGCAGTTACTTTAGAGTCCCTTTGACTGGAATATATCCCCCAAGTTTCGGGAAATAAACGCGAAATTGGTCAAAATCACGATTCGCTCAAGACGGTCTCGCCTATTCTTTCAGTCTTAAAGTAAAATGGGGCTCTATTTCGGCCCAGAAGCTCGAGAGTGAGCGTTCAAAAACTTTCGCTGTGTCCATTCCACTGCAAACCAAGACAAGCAGGAGTTAGTTGAGACTCCCCGGCACTGGAAAATATCCCCCAAGTTCCCGGAAATCAACCCGAAGTTTGTCAAAATCACGATGCGCGTAAGGCGGTCTCGGCTACTCTTTCAGTGTTGGAGTAATGGGGGGCTATATTTTTGCCCAGAAGCTCGAAATTGAGCGTTCAAAAAGTTTTGCTGGGTCCATTTTACTGCAAACCAAGCCCATCAGGAAATAGTTTAGAGTCCTCAGAACTGGAATATATCCCCTTAGTTCCGACAAATCGAGCCGAGGTTCCTCAAAATCACGATGCACGTAAGGTGGTCTCGGCTACTCTTTCAGTCTTCAAGTGAAGTGGGGTTCTATTTCGGTCCACAAGCTCGAAAGTATGCGTTCAAAAACTTTTTCTGTTTCCGTTGCACTGCAAACCAAGACCAGCACGAGTTAGTTTAGAGTCCCCTGGACTGGAAAATATTTCGCAAGTTCCGGGAAATCGAGCCGAAGTTGATCAAAATCACGATGCGCGAAACGTGGTCTCGGCTACTGTTTCAGTCTTAAAGTGAAATATGGCCATATTTCGGCCCAGAAGCTGGAAAGTGAGCGTTCAAAAACCTTTGCTGTGTCCATTTCACTGCAAAACAAGGCCATCGGCACCTAGTTTAGCGTCCAAGGGACTGGAAAATATCCCCCAAGTTCCGGGAAATCCACCCGAAGTTTGTCAAAATCACGATGCGCGTAAGGAGATCTCGGCTACTTTTTCAGTATTAAAGTAAAGTGGGCTATATTTCGGGCCAGAAGCTTGAAGGTGAGCGTTCAAAAAGTTTTGCTGTCTCCATTTCACTGCAAACCAAGGCCATCAAGAGTTAGTTTAGAGTCCCTTGGACTGGAAAGTATCCCCCAAGTTCCGGAATATCGACCCGAAGTTGGTCAAAATCACGATGCGCGCACGCCGGTCTCGGCTACTCTTTAAGTAGATCGAAAGTATGCGTTCAAAAACTTGTGCTGTGTGAAATTTACTGCAAACCATGGCCATCGGGAGTTAGTTTAGAGTCCCCGGAACTGGAAAATATTCCCCAAGTTCCAGGAAAGCAAGCAAAAGTTGATCAAAATCACGATGCGCGTAACGCGGTCTCGGCTACTGTTTCAGTCTTAAAGTGAAGTGTGGCTATATTTAGGCCCACAAGCTCGCAAGTGTGCCTTCAAAAAGTTTTGCTGTGTCCATTTCACTGCAAACCATGGCCATCAGGAGTTAGTTTAGAGTCCCCGCGACTGGAAAATATTCTCCAAGTTCCAGGAAATGGCGCCGAAGTTGATGAAAATTACCATGCGCGTAACGGGCTCTCGGCTATTCTTTCAGTCTTAAATTTAAGTAGGGCTATATTTCGCCCCTGAAGCTCGAAGGCGAGCGTTCAGAATGTTTTGCTGTGTTCATTAAACTGCAAACCAAGGTCATCGGGAGTTAGTTTAGCGTTCCCGGGACTTTAAATTATTCGCCAACTTAAGGGAAATCGAGCCAAACTTGCTCAAAATCACGATGCGCGTAAGGCGGTCTCGGCTACTCGTTTACTCCGAAAATGAAGTGGGGTTATATTTCGGTTCTACAAGCTCGACACCGAGCGTGCTCTCCTTTTACCTGTGTCCATTTCACTAAGAACTAAGTCCATCAGGAGATAGTTTAGAATCCTCGAGACTGGAAGCTATCCTCCAAGTTTCGGCAAATTGAGCCATACTTTCTTAAAATTACGATAAGGCTACGGCAGTTTCGTTTACTCTTTCAGTCTTAAAATGAACTGGGGCTACATTTCCGCCTAGAAGCTCGACACCGAGCGTGCGCTCCTGTTACCTGTGACCATTTTACTGAAGACTAAGGCCATAAAGAGTTAGGGTAGAGTCTCCGGGACTGGAAAATATCCCGCAAGTTTTGGAAGATCGAGCCATAGTGGCTAAAAATTTCGATGCGCTTAAGGCGGTTTCGTGTTCACTTTCAGTCTTAAAATAAAGTGGGGCTATATTTCGGCCTACAACCTGGAAACCTAGCGTGCGCCCCTTTTACCTGTGTCCATTTGACTAAAAACCAAGGCAGTCAGGAGTTAGTTTATAGCTTCCGGGAGTGGAAAATATCCCCCAAGTCCCAGGAAATCAAGCCAAAGTTCGACAAAATTACCATGCGCGTAAGGCGGTCCCGGCTACTCTTTCAGTCTTAAAGTGAAGTGGGGCTATATTTCGGCCCAGATGCTCGAAAGTGAACATTCAAAAAGTTTGGCAGTGTCCATTTCACTTAAAACCAAGGCCATCAGGAATTAGTTTAGAGTGCCCGGGACTGGGAATTATCTCCCAAGTTCCGGGAAATCGAGCCGAAGTAGCCCAAAATCACGATGCGCGTAAGGCGGTCTCGGCTAGTCTTTCAGTCTTAAAGTGAAGTAGGGCTATGCTTCGGGCCAGAAGCTCAAACGTGAGCGTTCAAAAAGTGGTGCTGTGTCCATTTCACTGCAAACCAAGGCAATCAGGAGTTAGTTTAGAGGCCCCGGTACTGGAAAATATCCCCCATTTCCCGGGAAAGCGAGCCAAAGTTGGTCAAAATCACGATGCGCGTAAGGCGGTCCCGGTTACTCTTTCATTCTTTAAGTGAACTGGGGCAATATTTCCGCCCAGAAGCTGGAAAGTGAGCGGTCAAAAAGTTGTGCTGTGTCCATTTCACTCCAGAGCAAGGCCATCAGGAGTTACTTTAGAGTCCGCGGGACTGGAAAATATCCCCCAAGTTCCGGGAAATCGAGCCGAATTTTGTCAAAATCACGATCCGCGTAAGGCGGTCTCGGCTACTCTTTCATTCTTAAAGTGAACTGGAGCTATATTTCGGCCGAGAAGCTAGCAAGTGAAAGTTCAAAAAGTTTGCTGTCTTCATTTCACTGCAAACCAAGGCAATCAGGGGTTAGTTTAGACTCCTCGGGACTGGAAAATATCGCCCAAGTTCGGGGAAATCGAGCCGAATTTTGTCAAAATCACGATGCGCGTAAAGCAGTCTCGGCTACTCTTTTAGTCTTAAAGTGACGTGGCTGTATATTTCGGCCCAGAAGCTCGAAAGTGAGCGTTCAAAAAGTTTTGCTCTCTCAATTTAACTGAAAACCAAGGGCATCATGAGTTAGTTTAGAGTCCACGGGACTGGAAAATATCCCTTAAGCTCTGGCAACTCAAGCCGAAGTTGGTCAAATTACGATGCGTCTAAGGCGGTCTCGGCTACTATTTCAGTGTTAAAGTGAAGTGGGGCTATATTTCGGCCCAGAATTTCGAAAGTAAGTCTTCAAAAAAAAATTGCTGTGTCCATTTCACTACAGACCAAGGCCATCAGGGGTTAGTTTAGAGTCCTTTGGACTTGAATATATCCCCGAAGTTTCGGGAAATCGAGCCGAAGTTCGTCAAAATCACGATGCGCGTAAGACGGTCTCGGCTACTCTTTCAGTCTTAAACTGAAGTGGGGCTATATTTCGGCTCAGAAGCCCGAAGGGGAGCGTTGAAAAAGTTTTGCTCTCTCCATTTCAATGCAAACCAAGGCAATAAAGAATTACTTTAGAGTCCCCAGTACCGGAAAATATTCCCCATTTGCCGGGAAATAGAGCCAAAGTTGGTCAAAATCACGATGCGCGTAAGGTGGTGTCGGCTATTCTTTCATTCTTAAAGTGAACTCGGGCTATATTTCGGTCCAGAAGCTCGAAAGTGAAAGTTCAAAAAGTTTTGCTGTGTCCATTTCAACGCGAACCAAGCCACATCAGGAGATAGTTTACAGTCTCCGGGACATCAAAATATCCCCCAAGTTCCGGGAAATCGAGACGAAGTTTGTCAAAATCACGATGCGCGTAAAGCACTCTCGGCTACTCTTTGAGTCTTAAAGTAACGTGGCTGTATATTTCGGCCCACAAGGTCGAAAGTGAGCGTTCAAAAAGTTATGCTGCGCCCATTTCACTGCAAACCAAGGCCCTCAGGAAGAAGTTTACAGTGCCCGGAACTGGAAAATATCCCCCAATTTCCGCGAAATCGAGACGAAGTTGGTCAAAATAACGATTCGCGAAAGGCGGTCTCGGCTACTCTTTCAGTCTTAAAGTTAAGTAGGGCTATATTTTGGTCCAGAAGCTCGAAAGTGAGCGTTCAAAAAGTTTTCCTCTGTCAATTTCACTGAAAACCAAGGCCATCATGAGTTAGTTTAGAGTCCCCGGGACTGGAAAATATCTTTTAAGTTCTGGCAGATCAAGCCGAAGTTGGTCAAAATAACGATGCGCCTAAGGCGGCCTCGGCTACTCTTTCAGTCTTAAAGTGAAGTGGGCCTCTATTTCGGCCCAGAAGCTCCAAAGTGAGCGCTGCAAAAAGTTTTCTGTGTCCATTTCACTGCAAACCAAGGCCATCAGGAGATAGTTTAGAGTCCCCGGGACTGCAATATATTTCCCAAGTTCCGGAAAATGGAGAAAACGTTGGTCAAAATCAGGATGCGCGCAAAACGGTCTTGGCTAGTCTTTCAGTCTTAAAGTGAAGTGGGGCTATATTTCGGCCCAGAAGCTCAAAAGTGAGCCTTCAAAAAGTTTTGCTGTATCCATTTAAAAGCAAACGAAGGCCATCAGGGGTTACTTAAGAGTCTTCGGGACTGGAAAATATCCCCCAAGTTCAGGGAAAGTTAGCCGAAGTTGGTCAAAATCACGGTGCGCGTTAGGCGGCCTCGCTTACTGTTTCAGTCTTAAAGTGAAGTGAGGCTTTATTCCTGCCCAGGAGCTTGAAAGTGAGCGTTCAAAAAGTTTCCCTGTGTTTATTTCACTGCAAACCAAAGCCATCAGGAGCTAGTTTAGAGTCCCCAGGACTGGAAAATATCCCCCAACTTCCGGGAAATCGAGCCGAAGTTGGTCAAAATAACGATTCGCGTAAGGCGGTCTCGGCTACTCTTTCAGTCTTAAAGTGAAGTGGGGCTATATTTCGGGCCAGAAGCCCGAAAGTGAGCGTTCAAAAAGTTTTGCTGTGTCCATTTCACTGCAAACCAAGGCAATCAGGGGTTAGTTTAGAGTCCCCGGGACTGAAAAATATTGCCCAAGTTCCGGGGAATCGAACCGAAGTTGATCAAAATCACAATGCGCGAAATGCGGCATCGGCTACTGTTTCAGTCTTAAAGTGAAGTGGAGCTATATTTCGGCCCAGGAGCCCGAAAATAAGCCTTCAAAAAGTTTTGGTGTGTTCTTTGACTGAAAAACAAGGCCATCACGAGTTAGTTTATTGTCCCTGGGACTGGAAAATATTCCCCAAGTTCCGGGAAATCGAGCTGAAGTTGGTCAAAATCACGATGCTCCCAAAGCGGTCTCGGCTACCCTTTCGGTCTTAAAGTGAAGTGGGGCTATATTTCTGTTCAGAAGCTCGAAAGTGAGCTTTCAAAAAGTTTTGCTCTGTGCATTTCACCGCAAACCAAAGCTATCAAAAGTTAGTTTAGGGTCCCCAGGACTAGAAAATATTCCCCAAGTTCTGGGAAAGCGCGCCGAAGTTGATCAAAATCACGATGATCCCAAAGCGGTCTCGGCTACTGTTTCAGTCTTAAAGTAAAGTGTGGCTATATTTCGGCCCACAAGCTCGAAAGTGAGCGTTCAAAAAGCTTTGCTCTGTCCATTTCAATGCAAAGCAAGGCGATCAGGAGTTAATTTAGAGTCCCCGGGACTGAAAAATATCCCCCAAGTTCCGACAAGTCGATCCGAAAATGGTCAAAATCACGATGCGCGTAAGGCGATCTCGGCTACTCTTTCAGTCTTAAAGTGAAGTGGGGCTATATTTCGACCCAGAAGCTCCAAAGTGGGCGTTCTAATAGTTATGCTGTGCGCATTTCAGTGCAAACAAAGGCCATCCGGAGTTAGTTTAGAGTCCCCCGGACTGGAAAATATCTCAAAAGTTGCGTGAAATCGAGCTGAACTTGGTCTAACTCACGATGCTCGTGAGGCGGTCTCGGCTACTATTTCAGTCTGAAAGTGAAGTGGGATTCTATTTCGGCCCTGAAGCTACAAAGAGAGTGTTCAAAAAGCTTTCCTTTGTCCATTTCACTGAAAACCAAGGCCATCAGGAGTTAGTTTAGAGCCCGCGGAAATGGAATATATCCCCCAAGTTCCGGGAAACGGACCCGAAGTTGGTCAAAATCACGCTTTGCGCAAGACGGTCTCGGCTACTCTTTCAGTCTTAACGTAAAGTGGGGCTATATTTCGGTCCAGAAGCGCCAGAGTGAGCGTTCAAAAAGTTTCGCTCTGTCCATTTCACTGAAAACCAAGACAATCAGGAGTTAGTTTAGAGTCCCCGGGACTGGAAAATATCCCCCAAGTTCCGGCAAGTCGAGCCGAAGTTGGTCAAAATCACGGTGCGCTTAAGGCGGTGTCGGCTACTCCTTCAGTCTTAAAGTGAAGTGGGGCTCTATTTCGGCCCACAAGCTCAAAGCTCAAAAAAAATTACTCTGTCTATTTCACTGCAAACCAAGGCTATAAGGAGTTAGTTTAGAGTCCCCGGGAGTGGAATGTATTTCCCAAGTTCCGGAAAATCGAGAAGACGTTGGTCAAAATCACGATGCGCGTAAGACGGTCTCGGCTACTCTTTCAGTCTTAAAGTGAAGTGGGGCTATATTTCGGCCCACAAGCTCGAAACTGAGCGTTGAAAAGTTGTGTTGTATCCATTTTAATGCAAACCAAGGCCATCAGGGGTTACTTAAGAGTCCGCGGGACTGGAAAATATCCCCCAAGTTCCGGTAAATCGAGCCGAAGTTGGTCAAAATCACGATGTGCTAAGGTGGTCTCGGCTACTCTTTCAGGTTTAAAGTGAAGTGGGGCAATATTTCGGCCCCGAAGCTCGAAAGTGAGTGTTTAAAAAGTTTTGCTCTGTCACTTTCAGTGCAAACCAAGGCCATCAGAAGTTAGTTTAGAGTCCCCGGGACTGAAGAATATCCCCCAAGTCCCGGGAAATCGAGCCGAAGTTGATCAAATTCATGATGCGCGTAACGCAGTCTCGGCTACTGTGTCAGTCCTAAAGTGAAGTGTGGCTATATTTCGGCCCACAAGCTAGAAAGTGAGCGTTCAAAAAGTTTTGCTGTGTCCAATTTTTTCAAAACAAGGCCATCAGGACTTAGTTTAGCGTCCAACGGACTGCAAAATATCCCCCAAGTTCCGGGGAAATCCATTCGAAGTTCGTCAAAATTACCATGGGCGTAGGGCGGTCTCATCTACTCTTTCAGTCTTAAAGTAAAGTGTGGCTATATTTCTCCCCAGAAGCTCCAAAGTTGTGCTCTGTCCATTTCACTGAAAACCAAGGCCATCAGGAGTGACTTTAGAGTCCCTTTGACTGGAATATATCCCCCAAGTTTCGGGAAATAAACGCGAAATTGGTCAAAATCACGATTCGCTCAAGACGGTCTCGCCTACTCTTTCAGTCTTAAAGTAAAATGGGGCTCTATTTCGGCCCAGAAGCTCGAGAGTGAGCGTTCAAAAACTTTTTCTGTTTCCGTTTCACTGCAAACCAAGACCAGCACGGGTTAGTTTAGAGTCCCCGGGACTGGAAAATATTTCGCAAGTTCCGGGAAATCGAGCCGAAGTTGATCAAAATCACGATGCGCGAAACATGGTGTCGGCTACTGTTTCAGTCTTAAAGTGAAGTATGGCTATATTTCGTCCCACAAGCTCGAAAGTGAGCGTTCAAAAAGCTTTGCTATGTCCATTTCACTGCAAAACAAGGCCATCGGCACCTAGTTTAGCGTCCAAGGGACTGGAAAATATCCCCCAAGTTCCGGGAAATCCAACCGAAGTTTGTCAAAAACACGTTTCCCGTAAGGCGGTCTCGGCTACTTTTTCAGTATTAAAGTAAAGTGGGCTATATTTGGGCCCAGAAGCTTGAAGGTGAGCGTTCAAAAAGTTTTCCTGTCTCCATTTCACTGCAAACCAAGGCCATGAAGAGTTAGTTTAGACTCCCCGGGACTGGAAAATATTCCCCAAGTTCCAGGAAAGCGAGCAGAAGTTGATCAAAATCACGATGCGCGTAACGCGGTCTCGGCTACTGTTTCAGTCTTAAAGTGAAGTGTGGCTATATTTAGGCCCACAAGCTCGAAAGTGAGCCTTCAAAAAGTTTTCCTGTGTCCATTTCACTGCAAACCAAGGCGATCAGGAGTTAGTTTAGAGTCCCCGGGACTGGAAAATATTCTCCAAGTTCCAGGAAATGGCGCCGAAGTTGATGAAAATTACGATTCGCGTAACGGGCTCTCGGCTATTCTTTCAGTCTTAAATTTAAGTAGGGCTATATTTCGGCCCTGAAGCTTGAAGGTGAGCGTTCAGAATGTTTTGCTGTGTTCATTAAACTGCAAACCAAGGTCATCGGGAGTTAGTTTAGCGTCCCCGGGACTTTAAATTATTCGCCAACTTCCGGGAAATCGAGCAAAAGTGGCCCAAAATCACGATTTGCGTAAGGCGGTTTCGGCTACTCTTTCAGTCTTAAAATTAAGGGGGGCTATATTTCCACCTATAAGCTCGAGACCGGGCGTGCGCTAATTTTACCTGTGTCCATTTCACTGACATCTTAGGCCATCAGGAGTTAGTTTAGAGTTCTTGGGACTGGAAAATATTTCCCAAATTCTGGCAGATCGAGCCAAAGTTGCTCAAAATCACGATGCGCGTAAGGCGGTCTCGGCTACTCTTTCAGTCTTAAAATGAAGTGGGGCTATATTTCGGCCGACAAGCTCAACACCGAGCGTGGGCTCCTTTTGCCTGTGTACATATCACTGAAAACTAAGTTCATCAGGAGTTAGCATAGAGTCCTCGGGACTGGAAAATATTGCCCGAATTCCGGCAAATCGAGCCAAAGATGCTCAAAATCACGATGCGCGTAAGGCGGTCTCGGCTACGCGTTTACTCCGAAAATGAAGTGGGGCTATATTTCGGTTCTACAAGTTCGACACCGAGCGTGCTCTCCTTTTACCTATGTCCATTTCACTAAGAACTAAGTCCATCAGGAGATAGTTTAGAATCCTCGAGACTGGAAGCTATCCTCCAAGTTTCGGCAAATTGAGCCATACTTTCTTAAAATTACGACAAGCGTACGGCAGTTTCGTTTACTCTTTCAGTCTTAAAATGAACTGGGGCTACATTTCGACCTAGAAGCTCGACACCGAGCGTGCGCTCCTGTTACCTGTGACCATTTGACTGAAAACTAAGGCCATCAAGAGTTAGGGTAGAGTCCCCGGGACTGGAAAATATCCCCCAAGTTTTGGCAGATCGAGCCATAGTGGCTAAAAATTTCGATGCGCTTAAGGCGGTTTCGTGTACACTTTCAGTCTTAAAATAAAGTGGGGCTATATTTCGGCCTACAACCTGGAAGCCCGGCGTGCGCCCCTTTTACCTGTGTCCATTTCACTAAAAACCAACGCATTCAGGAGTTAGTTTAGAGCTTCCGGGAGTGGAAAATATCCCCCAAGTCCCAGGAAATCAAGCCGAAGTTCGACAAAATTACCATGCGTGTAAGGCGGTCCCGGCTACTCTTTCACTCTTAAAGTGAAGTGGGGCTATATTTCGGCCCAGAAATAAAGTTGTGCTGTGTCCATTTCACTCCAGAGCAAGGCCATCAGGAGTTACTTTAGAGTCCGCGGGACTGGAAAATATCCCCCAAGTTCCGGGACATTGACCGAAGTTGGTCAAAATCACGACGCGCGTACGGCGGTCTCGGCTACTCTTTCAGTCTTAAAATGAAGTGGGGCAATATTTAGGCCCAGAAGCTCAAAAGTGACCGTTCAAAAACTTGTGTTGTGTCCATTTTACTGCAAAACAAGGCCATCACGACTTAGTTTAGCGTCTAAGGGACTGGAAAATATCCCCCAACTTCCGGGAAATTTAACCGAAGTTGGTCAAAATTACGATGGGCGTAAGCCGGTCTCGGCTACTCTTTCACTCTTAAAGTAAAGTGGAGCTATATTTCGGCCCAGAAGCTCAAAAGTGAGCGTTCAAAAAGTTGTGTTGTGTCCATTTTACTGCAGACCAAGGACGTCGGGGGTCAGTTTAGAGTCCCCGGGACTGGAAAATATCTCCCAAGTTCCGGGAAATTTAAACGAAGTTGGTCAAAATCACGACGCGCGTACGGCGGTCTCGGCTACTCTTTCAGTCTTAAAATGAAGTGGGGCAATATTTAGGCCCAGAAGCTCGAAACTGAGTGTTTAAAAAGTTTCGCTGTGTCCATTTGACTGCAAAACAAGGCCATCACGACTTAGTTTAGCGTCCAAGGGACTGGAAATATCCCCCAAGTTACAGGAAATCCTCCCGAAGTTAGTCAAAATCACGATGCGCTTAAGGGGGTCTCGGCTACTCTTTCAGTCTTAAGGTAAAGTGGGCTTAGATTTAACTCCAGAAGCTCGAAAGTAAGGGTTCAAAAATTTTTGTCTCTATTTCACTCACATCTTAGACAATCAGGAGTGAGTTTAGAAACTTTGGGACTGGAAAATATCTGCCAAGTTTCGCCAGATCGAGCCGAAGATCCTCAAAATCACAATGCGCGTAAGGCGCTCCCGCCTACTCTTTCAGTCTTAAAAAGAAGTAGCTCTATATTTCGGCCAGCAAGCTCGAAAGTGCGCGTTCAAAAAGTGTTCCTGTGTCCATTTCACTGGAAACCAAGGCCATCAGGAGTTAGTTTAGAGTCCCCGGCACTGGAAAATATCCCCCTATTTGCGGCAAATCGAGCCGAAGTATCCCAAAATCACGATGCGCGTAAGGCGGTCTCGGCTACTCTTTCAGTCTTAAAGTGAACTGGGGCTATATTTCGAGCCATAAGCTCGAAAGTGAGCGTTCAAAAACTTTTGCTGTGTCCATTTAACTGCAAACTAAGGCCATCGGAAGTTAGTTTAGCTTCCCCGGGAATTGAAAATATTTACCAACTTCCGGGAAATCGAGCCGAAGTGGGTCAAAATTACGATGCGCGTAAGGCGGTCTCGGCTACTCTTTGAGTCTTAAAGTGAAGTAGGGCTATATTTTGGCCGAGAAGCTCGAAAGTGATCGTTCAAAAAAATCTGCTGTGTCCATTTCACTGCAAACCAAGGCCATCAGCAGTTAGTTTAGAGTTCCCCGGACTGGAATATATCCCCGAAGTTCCGGGAAATCGAACGGAAGTTGGTCAAAATTACGATGCGCGTAAGACGGTCTCGGCTACTCTTTCAGTCTTAAAGTAAAGTGGGGCTATATTTCGGCCCAGAAGCTCGAAAGTGACCCTTTAAAAAGTTACGTTTTTTGCATTTAACTGCAAACCAAGGCCATCAGGAGTTAGTTTAAAGTCCCCCGGACTGGAAAATATCCCCCAAGTTCCGGGAAATCGAGCTGAACTTGGTCAAAATCACGATGCTCGTAAGGCGGTCTCGGCTACTATTCCAGTCTTAAACTGAAGTACGGTTGTATTTCGGCCCGGAAGCTCTAAACTGAGCGTTCAAAAAGTTTTCCTGCGTCCATTTCACTGCAAACCAAGGCCATCAGGAGTTAGTTTAGAGTCCCCGGGACTTGAAAATATCGCCAAAATTCTAGAAAATCGAGCGGAAGTTGCTCAAAATCACAATGCACGTAAGGCGGTCTCGCCTACTCTTCCAGTTTTAAAGATAAGTGGGGCTATATTTCATCCCAGAAGCTCGAAAATAAGCCTTCAAAAAAGTGTTACTGTGTTCATTTCACTGCAAACCAAGGCAATCAGGAGTTAGTTTAGACTCCTCGGGACTGGAAAATATCGCCCAAGTTCGGGGT
This sequence comes from Orbicella faveolata, assembly GCF_042242905.1. Classification (NCBI taxonomy): domain Eukaryota; kingdom Metazoa; phylum Cnidaria; class Anthozoa; order Scleractinia; family Merulinidae; genus Orbicella; species Orbicella faveolata. Next base: position 35,423,637 of record NW_028301539.1, read on the forward strand.
AATCGAGCCGAATTTTGTCAAAATCACGATGCGCGTAAGGCGGTCTCGGCTACTCTTTCATTCTTGAAGTGAACTGAGGCTATATTTCGGCCGAGAAGCTAGAGAGTGAAAGTTCAAAAAGTTTTGCTGTGTTCATTTCACTGCAAACCAAGGCCATCAGGAGTTAGTTTAGACTCCTCGGGACTGGAAAATATCGCCCAAGTTCGGGGAAATCGAGCCGAATTTTGTCAAAATCACGATGCGGGTAAGGCGGTCTCGGCTACTCTTTCATTCTTAAAGTGAACTGGGGCTACATTTCGGCCCAGAAGCTAGAAAGTGAAAGTTCCAAAAGGTTTTGCTGTGTCCATTTCACCGCAAACCAAGCCACATCAGCAGATTGTTTACAGTGTCCGGGACATCAAAATATCCCCCAAGTACCGGGAAATCGAGCCGAAGTTTGTCAAAATCACGATGTACGTAAAGCAGTCTCGGCTACTCTTTTAGTCTTAAAGTGAAGTAGGGCTATATTTCGGTCTAGAGTGAGCGTTTAAAAAGCTTTCCTCTCTCAATTTCAATGAAAACCAAGGCCATCATGAGTTAGTTTAGAGTCCCCGGGACTGGGAAATATCTTTTAAGTTCTGGCAACTCAAGCCGAAGTTGGTCAAAATCACGATGCGTCTAAGGCGGTCTCGGCTACTATTTCAGTGTTAAAGTGAAGTGGGGCTATATTTCGGCCCAGAATTTCGAAAGTAAGCGTTCAAAAAAATTTGCTGCGTCCATTTCACTGCAGACCAAGGCCATCAGCGGTTAGCTTAGATTCCTTGGGAGTTGAATATATCCCCGAAGTTTCGGGAAAGCGAACCGAAGTTGGTCAAAATCACGATGCGCGTAAGACGGTGTCGGCTACTCTTTCAGTGTTAAACTGAAGTGGGGCTATATTTCGGCTCAGAAGCCCGAAGGGGAGTGTTGAAAAAGTTTTGCTCTCTCCATTTCAATGCAAACCATGGCAATCAGGAGTTACTTTAGAGTCCCCGGTACTGGAAAATATTCCCCATTTGCCGGGAAATGGACCCGAAGTTGGTCAAAATCATGATGCGCGTAAGGCGGTCGCGGCTATTCTTTCATTCTTAAAGTGAACTCGGGCTATATTTCGGCCCAGAAGCTCGAAAGTGAAAGTTCAAAAAGTTTTGCTGTGTCCATTTCAACGCGAACCAAGCCACATCAGGAGATAGTTTACAGTCTCCGGGACATCAAAATATCCCCCAAGTTGCGGGAAATCGAGCCGAAGTTTGTCAAAATCACGATCCGCGTAAAGCAGTCTCGGCTACTCTTTGTGTCTTAAAGTGACGTGGCTGTATATTTCGGCCCAGAAGCTCGAAAGTGAGCGTTCAAATAGTTATGCTGTCCCCATTTCACTGCAAAGCAAGGCCCTCAGGAAGTAGTTTACAGTCCCCAGAACTGGAAAATATCCCCCAAGTTCCGCGAAGTCGAGACGAAGTTGGTCAAAATAACGATTCGCGTAAGGCGGTCTCGGCTACTCTTTCAGTCTTAAAGTGAAGTAGGGCTATATTTCGGTCTAGAGTGAGCGTCTAAAAAGCTTTCCTCTCTCAATTTCACTGAAAACCAAGGTCATCATGAGTTAGTTTAGAGTCCCCGGGACTGGGAAATATCTTTTAAGTTCTGGCAACTCAAGCCGAAGTTGGTCAAAATCACGATGCGCCTAAGGTTGCCTCGGCTACTCATTCAGTCTTAAATTGAAGTGGGGCTCTATTTCGGCCCAGAAGCTCCAAAGTGAGCCGTGCAAAAAATTTGCTGTGTCCATTTCACTGCAAATCAAGGCCATCAGAAGTTAGTTTAGAGTCCCCGGGACTGCAATATATTTCCCAAGTTCCGGAAAATGGAGAAGACGTTGGTCAAAATCAGGATGCGCGCAAGACTGTGTTGGCTAGTCTTTAAGTCTTAAAGTGAAGTGGGGCTATATTTCGGCCCAGAAGCTCAAAAGTGAGCTTCAAAATGTTTTGCTGTATCCATTTCAATGCAAACGAAGGCCATCAGGGGTTACTTAAAAGTCTTCGGGACTGGAAAATACCCCCCAAGTTCAGGGAAATTTAGCCGAAGTTGGTCACAATCACGGTGCGCGTTAGGCAGTCTCGCTTAATGTTTCAGTCTTAAAGTGAAGTGAGGCTTTATTCCTACCATGGAGCTTGAAAGTGAGCGTTCAAAAAGTTTCCCTGTGTTTATTTCACTGCAAACCAAAGCCCTCAGGAGCTAGTTTAGAGTCACCGGGACTGGAAAATATCCCCCAACTTCCGGGAAATCGAGCCGAAGTTGGTCAAAATCACGCTTTTCGTAAGGTAGTCTCGGCTACTCTTGCAGTCTTAAAGTGAAGTGGGGGTATATTTGGGGCCAGAAGCCCGAAAGTGAGAGTTCAAAAAATTTTCCTCTGTTTATTTCACTGGAAACCAAGGCCATCAGGAGTTAGTTTAGCGTCCGCGGGACAAGAAAATATGCCCCAAGGTCCGGAAAATTGAGCCGAGGTTGGTCAAAATCACGATGCCCCTAAAGTGGTCTCGGCTACTCTTTCTGTCTTAAAGTGAAGTGGGGCTATATTTCGGGCCAGAAGTCCGCAAGTGAGCGTTCAAAAAGTTTTGCTGTGTGCATTTCACTGCAAACCAAAGCGATCAAAAGTTAGTTTAGGGTCCCCGGGACTGGAAAATATTTCCCAAGTTCCGGGAAAGGGAGCCGAAGTTGATCAAAATCACGATGCGCGAAATGCGGTCTCGGCTACTGTTTCAGTCTTAAAGTAAAGTGTGGCTATATTTCGGCCCACAAGCTCGAAAGTGAGCGTTCAAAAAGCTTTGCTGTGTCCATATCACTGCAAAGCAAGGCCTTCAGGACTTAGTTTAGCGTCCAAGGGACTGGAAAATGTTCCCCAAGTTCCGGGAGATCCACCCGAAGTTTGTCAAAATCACAATGCGCGTAAGGTGGTCTCGGTTACTATTTAAGTCTTAAAGTAAAGTGGGGCTTTATTTCGGCCAGGAAGCTCGAAGGTGAGCGTTCAAAAAGTTTTGCTCTGTCCATTTCACTGCAAACCAAGGCCATCAGGAGTTAGTTTAGAGTTCCTGGGACTGGAAAATATTCCCCCAAGTTCCGGAATGTCGACCCGAAGTTTGTCAAACTCACGATGGGAGCAAGGCGGTCTCGGCTACTCTTTCAGTCTTAAGTGAAGTGGGACTATATTTAGGCCTACAAGCTCGAGAGTGTGCGCTCAAAAACTTGTGCTGTGTCAATTTCACTGCAAACCATGGCCATCAGGAGTTAGTTTAGAGTCCCCGGGACTGGAAAATATCCCCCAAGTCCCGGCAATTGGAGCCGAAGTTGATCAAATTCATGATGCGCGTAACGTGGTCTCGGCTACTGTTTCAGTCTTAAAGTCAAGTTCGCCTATATTTCGGCCCAAAAGCTAGAAAGTGAGCGTTCAAAACGTTTTGCTGTGTCCATTTCACTTCAAAACAAGGCCATCAGGACTTAGTTTAGCGTCCAAGGGACTGGAAAATATAGCCCAAGTTCCGGGAAATCCATTCGAAGTTCGTCAAAATCACGATGCGCGAAATGCGGTCTCGGCTACTCTTTCAGTCTTAAAGTAAAGTCGGGCTATATTTCTGTCCAGAAGCTCGAAAGTGAGCGTTCAAAAAGTTTTGCTGTGTGCATTTCACTGCAAACCAAAGCTATCAAAAGTTAGTTTAGGGTCCCCAGGACTGGAAAATATTCCCCAAGTTCCGGGAAAGCGAGCCGAAGTTGATCAAAATCACGATGCGCGAAATGCGGTCTCGGCTACTCTTTCAGTCTTAAAGTAAAGTGTGGCTATATTTCGGCCCACCAGCTCGAAAGTGAGCGTTCAGAAAGTTTTGCTCTGTCCATTTCAATGCAAAGAAAGGCGATCAGGAGTTAGTTTAGAGTCCCCTGGACGGGAAAATATCCCCCAAGTTCCGAGAAATCGATCCGAAAATGGTCAAAATCACAATGCGCGTAAGGCGATCTCGGCTACTCTTTCAGTCTTAAAGTGAAGTGGGGCTATATTTCGGCCCAGAAGCTCCAAAGTGGGCGTTCAAAAAGTTATGCTGTGCGCATTTCAGTGCAAACCAAGGCCATCCGGAGTTCGTTTAAAGTCCCCCGGACTGGAAAATATCCCAAAAGTTGCGTGAAATCGAGCTGAACTTGGTCTAACTCACGATGCGCGTGAGCCGGTCTCGGCTACTATTTCAGTCTGAAAGTGAAGTGGGATTCTATTTCGGCCAAGAAGCTAAAAAGAGAGTGTTCAGAAAGGTTTCCTTTGTCCATTTCACTGAAAACCAAGGCCATCAGGAGTTAGTTTAGAGCCCGCGGAAATAGAATCTATCACCCAAGTTCCGGGAAACCGACCCGAAGTTGGTCAAAATCACGATTTTGCGCAAGACGGTCTCGGCTACTCTTTCAGTCTTAAAGTAAAAGTGGGGCTATATTTCGGTCCAGAAGTTCGAGAGTGAGCGTTCAAAAAGTTTCGCTGTGTCCATTTCACTGAAAACCAAGACAATCAGGAGTTAGGTTAGAGTCCCCGGGACTGGAAAATATCCCCCAAGTTTCGGCAAATCGAGCCGAAGTTTGTCAAAATCACGGTGCGCTTAAGGCGGTGTCGGCTACTCCTTTAGTCTTAAACTGAATTGGGGCTCTATTTCGGCCCAAAAGCTCAAAGCTCAAAAAAAATTACTGTGTCTATTTCACTGCAAACCAAGGCTATCAGGAGTTAGTTTAGAGTCCACGGGAGTGGAATGTATTTCTCAAGTTCCGGAAAATCGAGAAGACGTTGGTCAAAATTACGATGCGCGTAAGACCTTCTCGGCTACTCTTTCAGTCTTAAAGTGAAGTGGGGCTATATTTCGGCCCAGAAGCTCAAAAGTGATCGTTCAAAACGTTTTGCTGTATCCATTTCAATGCAAACCAAGGCCATCAGGGGTTACCTAAGAGACTTCGGGACTGGAAAATATCCCCCAAGTTCCGGTAAATCGAGCCGAAGTTTGTCAAAATCACGATGCGCGTAAGGCGGTCTCGGCTACTTTTTCACTAATAAAGTAAAGTCGGCTCTATTTCGGCCCAGAAGCTTGAAGGTGAGCGTTCAAAAAGTTTTGCTGTCTCCATTTCACTGCAAACCAAGGCCATCAAGAGTTAGTTTAGAGTCTCTGGGACTGGAAAATATCCCTCAAGTTCCGGAATATCGACCTGAAGTTGGTCAAAATCACGATGCGCGCACGCCGGTCTCGGCTACTCTTTAAGTCGTAAGTGATGTGGGACTATATTTCGGCCTAGAAGCTCGAAAAAGTGCGTTCAAAAACTTGTGCTGTGTGAATTTCACTGCAAACCATGGCCATCAGGAGTTAGTTTAGAGTCCCCGGGACTGGAAAATATTCCCCAAGTTCCAGGAAAGCGAGCAAAAGTTGATCAAAATCACGATGCGCGTAACGCGGTCTCGGCTACTGTTTCAGTCTTAAAGTGAAGTGTGGCTATATTTAGGCCCGCAAGCTCGAAAGTGAGCCTTCAAAAAGTTTTGCTGTGTCCATTTCACTGCAAACCAAGGCGATCAGGAGTTAGTTTAGAGTCCCCGGGACTGGAAAATATTCTCCAAGTTCCAGGAAATGGCGCCGAAGTTGATGAAAATTACGATGCGCGTAACGGGCTCTCGGCTATTCTTTCAGTATTAAATTTAAGTAGGGCTATATTTCGGCCCTGAAGCTCGAAGGTGAGCGTTCAGAATGTTTTGCTGTGTTCATTAAACTGCAAACCAAGGTCATCGGGAGTTAGTTTAGCGTCCCCGGGACTTTAAATTATTTGCCAACTTCCGGAAAATCGAGCAAAAGTGGCCCAATATCACGATGCGCGTAAGGCGGTTTCGGCTACTCTTTCAGTCTTAAAATGAAGTGGGGCTATATTTAGGCCGACAAGCTCAACACCGAGCGTGCGCTCCTTTTGCCTGTGTACATATCACTGAAAACTAAGTTCATCAGGAGTTAGCATAGAGTCCTCGGGACTGGAAAATATTCCCCGAATTCCGGCAAATCGAGCCAAAGATGCTCAAAATCACGATGCCGGTAAGGCGGTCTCGACTACTCGTTTACTCTGACAATGAAGTGGGGCTATTTTTCGGTTCTACAAGCTTGACACCGAGCGTGCTCTCCTTTTACCTGTGTCCATTTCACTAAGAACTAAGTCCATCAGGAGATAGTTTAGAATCCTCGAGACTGGAAGCTATCCTCTAAGCTTCGGCAAATTGAGCCATACTTTCTTAAAATTACGATAAGCCTACGGCAGTTTCGTTTACTCTTTCAGTCTTAAAATGAACTGGGGCTACATTTCCGCCTAGAAGCTCGACACCGAGCGTGCGCTCCTGTTACCTGTGACCATTTGACTGAAAACTAAGGCCATCAAGAGTTAGGGTAGAGTCCCCGGGACTGGAAAATATCCCCCAAGTTTTGGAAGATCGAGCCATAGTGGCTAAAAATTTCGATGCGCTTAAGGCGGTTTCGTGTACACTTTCAGTCTTAAAATAAAGTGGGGCTATATTTCGGCCTACAACCTGGAAACCCAGCGTGCGCCCCTTTTACCTGTGTAAATTTCACTAAAAACCAAGGCATTCAGGAGTTAGTTGAGAGCTTCCGGGAGTGGAAAATATCCCCCAAGTCCCAGGAAATCAAGCCGAAGTTCGACAAAATTACCATGCGCGTAAGGCGGTGCCGGCTACTCTTTCAGTCTTAAAGTGAAGTGGGGCTATATTTCGGCCCAGAAGCTCGAAAGTGAACATTCAAAGAGTTTGGCTGTGTCCATTTCACTGAAAACCAAGGCCATCAGGAATTAGTTTAGAGTGCCCGGGACTGGGAATTATCTCCCAAGTTCCGGGAATTCGAGCCGAAGTAGCCCAAAATCACGATGCGCGTAAGGCGCTCTCGGCTAGTCTTTCAGTCTTAAAGTGAAGTAGGGCTATGCTTCGGGCCAGAAGCTCAAACGTGAGCGTTCAAAAAGTTGTGCTGTGTCCATTTCACTGCAAACCAAGGCAATCAGGAGTTAGCTTAGAGTCCCCGGTACCTGATAATATCCCCCGTTTCGCGGGAGATCGAGCCAAAGTATGTCAAAATCACTATGCGCGTAAGGCGGTCCCGGTTACTGTTTCATTCTTAAAGTGAACTGGGGCAATATTTCCGCCTAGAAGCTGCAAAGTGAGCGTTCAAAAAGTTGTGCTGTGTCCATTTCACTCCAGAGCAAGGCCATCAGGAGTTACTTTAGAGTCCGCAGGACTGGAAAATATCCCCCAAGTTCCGGGAAATCGAGCCGAAGTTGGTCAAAATTACGATGGGCGTAAGGCGGTCTCGGCTAATCTTTCACTCTTAAAGTGAAGTTGAGCTATATTTCGGCCCAGAAGCTCAAAAGTGAGCGTTCAAAAAGTTGTGTTGTGTCCATGTCACTGCAGAACAAGGACGTCGGGGGTCAGTTTAGAGTCCCCGGGACTGGAAAATATCCCCCAATTTCCGGGAAATTTAACCGAAGTTGGTCAAAATCACGAGGCGCGTACGGCGGTCTCGGCTACTCGTTCAGTCTTAAAGGGAAGTGGGGCAATATTTCGGCCCAGAAGCTCGAAACTGAGTGTTTCAAAAGTTTTGCTGTGTCCATTTCACTGCAAAACAAGGTCATCACGACTTAGTTTACCGTCCAAGGGACTGGAAATATCCCCCAAGTTACGGGAAATCCACCCGAAGTTAGTCAAAATCACAATGCGCTTAAGGGGGTCTCGGCTACTCTTTCAGTCTTAAGGTAAAGTGGGCTTAGATTTAACTCCAGAAGCTCGAAAGTAAGGGTTCAAAAATTTTTGTCTCTATTTCACTCACATCTTAGACAATCAGGAGTGAGTTTAGAGACTTTAGGACTGGAAAATATCTCCCAAGTTTCGCCAGATCGAGCCTAAGATCCTCAAAATCACAATGCGCGTAAGGCGCTCCCGCCTACTCTTTCAGTCTTAAAAAGAAGTAGGGCTATATTTCGGCCAGCAAGCTCGAAAGTGCGCGTTCAAAAAGTGTTCCTATCTCCATTTCACTGGAAGCCAAGGCCATCAGGAGTTAGTTTAGAGTCCCCGGGACTGGAAAATATCCCCCTATTTGCGGGAAATCGAGCCGAAGTATCCCAAAATCACGATGCGCGTAAGGCGGTCTCGGCTACTCTTTCAGTCTTAAAGTTAAGTGGGGTTATTTTTCGACCCATAAGCTCGAAAGTGAGCGTTCAAAAACTTTTGCTGTGTCCATTTAACTGCAAACTAAAGCAATCGGAAGTTAGTTTAGCTTCCCCGGGAATTGAAAATATTCGCCAACTTCCGGGAAATCGAGCCGAAGTTGGTCAAAATTACGATGCGCGTAAGGCGGTCTCGGCTATTCTTTCATTCTTAAAGTGAACTCGGACTATATTTCGGCCCAGAAGCTAGAAAGTGAAAGTTCAAAAAGTTTTGCTGTGTCCATTTCACCGCGAACAAAGCCACATCCGGAGATAGTTTACAGTCACCGGGACATCAAAATATGCCCCAAGTTGAGGGAAATCGAGCCGAAGTTTCTGAAAATCACGATGCGCGTAAGGCGGTCTCGGCTACTCTTTCAGTCTTAAAGTTAAGTGGGGTTATTTTTCGACCCATAAGCTCGAAAGTGAGCGTTCAAAAAGTTTTGCTGTGTTCATTTAACTGCAAACTAAAGCAATCGGAAGTTAGTTTAGCTTCCCCGGGAATTGAAAATATTCGCCAACTTCCGGGAAATCGAGCTGAAGTTGGTCAAAATTACGATGCGCGTAAGGCGGTCTCGGCTATTCTTTCATTCTTAAAGTGAACTCGGACTATATTTCGGCCCAGAAGCTAGAAAGTGAAAGTTCAAAAAGTTTTGCTGTGTCCATTTCACCGCGAACAAAGCCACATCCGGAGATAGTTTACAGTCACCGGGACATCAAAATATGCCCCATGTTGAGGGAAATCGAGCCGAAGTTTCTGAAAATCACGATGCGCGTAAGGCGGTCTCGGCTACTCTTTCAGTCTTAAAGTTAAGTGGGGTTATTTTTCGACCCATAAGCTCGAAAGTGAGCGTTCAAAAAGTTTTGCTGTGTTCATTTAACTGCAAACTAAAGCAATCGGAAGTTAGTTTAGCTTCCCCGGGAATTGAAAATATTCGCCAACTTCCGGGAAATCGAGCTGAAGTTGGTCAAAATTACGATGCGCGTAAGGCGGTCTCGGCTACTCTTTCAGTCTGAAAGTGAAGTAGGGCTATATTTCGGCCGAGAAGCTCGAAAGTGAGCGTTCAAAAAAATGTGCTGTATCCCTTTCTCAGCAAACCAAGGCTATCAGCAATTAGTCTAGAGTCCCCGGGACAGGAATATATCCACGAAGTTCCGGGAAATCGAAGGGAAGTTGGTCAAAATCACGATGCGCGTAAGACGGTCTCGGCTACTCTTTCAGTCTTAAAGTAAAGTGGGGCTATATTTCGGCCCAGAAGCTCGAAAGTGACACTAAAAAGTTACGCTTTCTGCATTTAACTGCAAACCAAGGCCATCAGGAGTTAGTTTAAAGTCCCCCGGACTGGAAAATATCCCCCAAGTTCCGGGAAATCGAGCTGAACTTGGTCAAAATCACGATGCTCGTAAGGCGGTCTCGGCTACTATTTTAGGCTTAAAGTGAAATACGATTGTATTTCGACCCAGAAGCTCGAAACTGAGCGTTCAAAAAGTTTTCCTGCGTCCATTTCACTGCAAACCAAGGCCATCAGGAGTTGGTTTAGAGTCCCGGGGACTTGAAAATATCGCCCAAGTTCGGGGAAATCGAGCCGAATTTTGTCAAAATCACGATGCGCGTAAGGCGGCCTCGGCTATACTTTCATTCTTAAAGTGAACTCGGGCTATATTTCGGCCCAGAAGCTCGAAAGTGAAAGTTCAAAAAGTTTTGCTGTGTCCATTTCACCGCAAACCAAGCCATATCAGCAGATTGTTTACAGTCTCCGGGTCATCAAAATATCCCCCAAGTCCCGGGAAATCGAGCCGAAGTTTGTCAAAATCACGATCCGCGTAAAGCAGTCTCGGCTACTCTTTGAGTCTTAAAGTGACGTGGCTGTATATTTCGGCCCAGAAGCTCGAAAGTGAGCGTTCAAAAATTATGCTGTGCCCATTTCACTGCAAAGCAAGGCCCTCAGGAAGTAGTTTACAGTCCCCGGAACTGGAAAATATCCCCCAAGTTCCGCGAAATCGAGACGAAGTTGGTCAAAATAACGATTCGCGTAAGGCGGTCTTGGCTACTCTTTCAGTCTTAAAGTGAAGTAGGGCTATATTTCGGTCCAGAAGCTCGAAAGTGAGCGTTCAAAAAGTTTTCCTCTGTCAATTTCACTGAAAACCAAGGCCATCATGAGTTAGTTTAGAGTCCCCGGGACTGGAAAATATCTTTTAAGTTCTGGCAACTCAAGCCGAAGTTGGTCAAAATCACGATGCGCCTAAGGCGGCCTCGGCTACTCTTTCAGTCGTAAAGTGAAGTGGGGCTCTATTTCGGCCTAGAAGCTCCAAAGTGAGCGCTGCAAAAAGTTTTCTGTGTCCATTTCACTGCAAACCAAGGCCATCAGGAGTTACTTTAGAGTCCCTGGGACTGCAATATATTTCCCAAGTTCCGGAAAATGGAGAAGACGTTGGTCAAAATCACTATGCGCGCAAGACGGTCTTGGCTAGTCTTTCAGTCTTAAAGTGAAGTGGGGCTATATTTCGGCCCAGAAGCTCAAAAGTGAGCGTTCAAAAAGTTTTACTGTATCCATTTCAATGCAAACGAAGGCCATCAGGGGTTACTTATGAGTCTTCGGGACTGGAAAATATCCCCCAAGTTCAGGGAAAGTTAGCCGAAATTGGTCAAAATCACGGTGCGCGTTAGGCGGTCTCGCTTACTGTTTCAGTCTTAAAGTGAAGTGAGGCTTTATTCCTACCCAGGAGCTTGAAAGTGAGCGTTCAAAAAATTTTCCTGTGTTCATTTCACTGGAAACCAAGGCCATCAGGAGTTAGTTTAGCGTCCGCGGGACAAGAAAATATGCCCCAATGTCCGGGAAATTCAGCGGAGGTTGGTCAAAATCACGATGCCCCTAAACTGGTCTCGGCTAGTCTTTCTGCCTTAAAGTGAAGTGGGGCTATATTTCGGGCCAGAAGCCCGAAAGTGAGCATTCAAAAACTTTTGCTGTGTCCATTTCACTGCAAACCAAGGCCATCAGGGGTTAGTTTAGAGTCCCCGGGATGGAAAAATATTCCCCAAGTTCCGGGCAATCGAACCGAAGTTGATCAAAATCACGATGCGCGAAATGCGGTATCGGCTACTGTTTCAGTCTTAAAGTGAAGTGGGGCTATATTTCGGCCCAGAAGCCCGAAAGTGAGCGTTCAAAAAGATTTGCTGTGTTCTTTGACTGAAAAACAAGGTCATCACGAGTTAGTTTAGCGTCCCTGAGACTGGAAAATATTCCCCAAGTTCCGGTAAATCGAGCTGAAGTTGGTCAAAATCACGATGCTCCCAAAGCGGTCTCGGCTACCCTTTCAGTCTTAAAGTGAAGTGGGGCTATATTTCTGTCTAGAAGCTCGAAAGTGAGCGTTCAAAAAGTTTTGCTGTGTCCATTTCACTGAAAACCAAGACAATCAGGAGTTAGTTTAGAGTCCCCGGGACTGGAAAATATTCGCCAAGTTCCGGCAAATCGAGCCGAAGTTGGTCAAAATCACGGTGCGCTTAAGGCGGTGTCGGCTACTCCTTCAGTCTTAAAGTGAAGTGGGACTCTATTTCGGCGCACAAGCTCAAAGCTCAAAAAAAATTACTGTGTCTATTTCACTGCAAACCAAGGCTATCAGGAGTTAGTTTAGAGTCCCCGGAAGTGCAATGTATTTCCCAAGTTCCGGAAAATCGAGAAGACGTTGGTCAAAATCACGATGCGCGTAAGACGGTCTCGGCTACTCTTTCAGTCTTAAAGTGAAGTGGGGCTATATTTCCGCCCAGAAGCTCAAAAGTGAGCGTTCAAACCGTTTTGCTGTATCCATTTCAATGCAAACCAAGGCCATCAGGGGTTAGTTAAGAGTCTTCGGGACTGGAAAATATCCCCCAAGTTCCGGTAAATCGAGCCGAAAATGGTCAAAATAACGATGTGCGTAAGCCGTCTCGGCTACCCTTTCAGTCTTAAAGTGAAGTGGGGCTATATTTCTGTCCAGAAGCTCGAAAGTGAGCGTTCAAAAAGTTTTGCTGTGTGCATTTCACTGCAAACCAAAGCTATCAAAAGTTAGTTTATGGTCCCCGGGAGTGGAAAATATTCGCCAAGTTCCGGGAAAGCGAGCCGAAGTTGATCAAAATCACGATGATCCCAAAGCGGTCTCGGCTACCCTTTCAGTCTTAAAGTAAAGTGTGGCTATATTTCGGCCCACAAGCTAGAAAGTGAGCGTTCAAAAAGTTTTCCTCTGTCCATTTCAATGCAAAGCAAGGCGATCAGGAGTTAGTTTAGAGTCTCCGTGACTGGAAAATATCCCCCAAGTTCCGAGAAATCGATCCGAAAATGGTCAAAATCACGATGCGCGTAAGGCGATCTCGGCTACTCTTTCAGTCTTAAAGTGAAGCGGGGCTATATTTCGGCCCAGAAGCTCCAAAGTGGGCGTTCAAAAAGTTATGCTGTGCGCATTTCAGTACAAACCAAGGCCATCCGGAGTTAGTTTAGAGTCCCCCGGACTGGAAAATATCCCAAAAGTTGCGTGAAATCGAGCTGAACTTGGTCTAACTCACGATGCGCGTGAGGCGGTCTCGGCTACTATTTCAGTCTGAAAGTGAAGTGGGATTCTATTTCGGCCCAAAAGCTACAAAGTGAGTGTTCAGAAAGCTTACCTTTGTCCATTTCACTGAAAACCAAGGCCATCAGGAGTTAGTTTAGAGCCCGTGGAATTGGAATATATTCCCCAAGTTCCGGGAAACCGACCCGAAGTTGCTCAAAATCACGATTTGCGTAAGGTGGTCTGGGCTACTCTTTCAGTCTTAAAGTGAAGTGGGGCAATATTTCGGCCCAGAAGTGAGTGAGTGTTTAAAAGGTTTTGCTCTGTCACTTTCAGTGCAAACCAAGGCCATCACAAGTTAGTTTAGAGTCCCCGGGACTGGAGAATATCCCCCAAGTCCCGGGAAATCGAGCCGAAGTTGATCAAATTCATGATGCGCGTAACGTGGTCTCGGCTACCGTGTCAGTCCTAAAGTGAAATGTGCCTATATTTCGGCCCACAAGCTAGAAATTGAGCCTTCAAAAAGTTTTGTTGTGTCCATTTTACTTCAAAACAAGGCCATCAGGACTTAGTTTAGAGTCCAAGGGACTGCAAAATATCCCCCAAGTTCCGGGAAATCCATTCGAAGTTCGTCAAAATTACGATGCGCGTAACGTGGTCTCATCTACTCTTTCAGTCTTAAAGTAAAGTGGGGCTATATTTCTGCCCAGAAGCTCCAAAGTTGTGCTCTGTCCATTTCACTAAAAACCAAGGCCATCAGGAGTTACTTTAGAGTTTGTTTGACTGGAATATATCCCCCAAGTTTCGGGAAATAAACGCGAAATTGGTCAAAATCACGATTCGCTCAAGACGGTCTCGCCTACTCTTTCAGTCTTAAAGTAAAATGGGGCTCTATTTCGGCCCAGAAGCTCGAGAGTGAGCGTTCAAAAACTTTCGCTGTGTCCATTTCACCGCAAACCAAGACAAGCAGGAGTTACTTGAGAGTCCCCGGGACTGGAAAATATCCCCCAAGTTCCGGGAAATCAACCCGAAGTTTCTCAAAATCACGACGCGCGTAAGGCGGTCTCGGCTACTCTTTCAGTGTTAAAGTAATGGGGGGCTATATTTTGGCCCAGAAGATCGAAATTGAGCGTTCAAAAAGTTTTGCTGGGTCCATTTTACTGCAAACCAAGGCCATCAGGAAATAGTTTAGAGTCCACAGAACTGGAATATATCCCCTTAGTTCCGGCAAATCCAGCCGAAGTTGCTCAAAATTACGATGCACGTAAGGCCGTCTCGGCTACTCTTTCAGTCTTCAAGTGAAGTGGGGTTCTATTTCGGTAGAGAAGCTCGAAAGTATGCGTTCAAAAACTTTTTCTGTTTCCGTTTCACTGCAAACCAAGACCAGCACGAGTTAGTTTAGAGTCGCCGGGACTGGAAAATATTTCGCAAGTTCCGGGAAATCGAGCCGAAGTTGATCAAAATCACAATGCGCGAAACGTGGTCTCGGTAACTGTTTCAGTTTTTAAGTGAAGTATGGCTATATTTCGGCCCACAACCTCGAAAGTGAGCGTTCAAAAAGCTTTGCTGTGTCCATTTCACTCCAAAACAAGGCCATCGGCACCTAGTTTAGCGTCCAAGGGACTGGAAAATATCCCCCAAGTTCCGGGAAATACACCCGAAGTTTGTCAAAATCACGATGCGCGTAAGGCGGTCTCGGCTACTTTTTCAGTATTAAAGTAAAGTGGGCTATATTTCGGCCCAGAAGCTTGAAGGTGAGCGTTCAAAAAGCTTTGCTTTGTCCATTTCACTGCAAAACAAGGCCATCGGCACCTAGTTTAGCGTCCAAGGGACTGGAAAATATCCCCCAAGTTCCGGAATATCGACCCGAAGTTGTTCAAAATAACGATGCGCGCACGCCGGTCTCGGCTACTCTTTAAGTCGTAAGTGATGTGGGACTATATTTCGGCCTAGAAGCTCGAAAGTGTGCGTTCAAAGACTTGTGCTGTGTGAATTTCACTGCAAACCATGGCCATCAGGAGTTAGTTTAGAGTCCTCGGGACTGGAAAATATCGCCCACGTTCGGGGAAATCGAGCCGAATTTTGTCAAAATCACGATGCGCGTAAGGCGGTCTCGGCTTCTCTTTCATTCTTAAAGTGAACTGGGGCTATATTTCGGCCCAGAAGCTAGAAAGTGAAAGTTGAAAAAGTTTTGCTGTCTCCATTTCACCGCAAACCAAGCCACATCAGCAGATTGTTTACAGTGTCCGGGACATCAAAATATCCCCCAAGTCCCGGGAAATCGAGCCGAAGTGTCTCAAAATCACGATGCGCGTAAAGCAGTCTCGGCCACCCTTTTAGTCTTAAAGTGACGTGGCTGTATATTTCGGCCCAGAAGCTCGAAAGTGAGCGTTCAAAAAGTTTTCCTCTCTCAATTTAACTGAAAACCAAGGCCACCATGAGTTAGTTTAGAGTCCACAGGACTGGAAAATATCCGTTAAGTTCTGGCAACTCAAGCCGAAGTTGGTCAAAATCACGATGCGTCTAAGGCGGTCTCGGCTACTATTTCAGTTTTAAAGTGAAGTGGGGCTATATTTCGCCTCAGAAGCCCGAAGGGGAGCGTTGAAAAAGTTTTGCTCTCTCCATTTCAATGCAAACCAAGGCAATCAGGAGTTACTTAAGAGTCCCCGGTAGCGGAAAATATTCCCCATTTGCCGGGAAATCACGCCAAAGTTGGTCAAAATCACGATGCGCGTAAGGTGGTCTCGGCTATTCTTTCATTCTTAAGGTAAACTCGGGCTATATTTCGGCCCAGAAGCTCGAAAGTGAAAGTTCAAAAAGTTTTGCTGTGTCCATTTCACCACGAACCAAGTCCAATCAGGAGATAGTTTACAGTCTCCGGGACATCAAAATATCCCCCAAGTTCCGGGAAATCGAGCCGAAGTTGGTCAAAATCACAATGCTCCCAAAGCGGCGTCGGCTACTCTTTCAGTCTTAAAGTGATGTGGGGCTCTATTTCGGCCCAGAAGCTCCAAAGTGAGCGCTGCAAAAAATTTGCTGTGTCCATTTCACTGCAAACCAAGGCCATCAGGAGTTAGTTTAGAGTCCCCGGGAGTGGAATGTATTTCCCAAGTTCCGGAAAATGGAGAAGACGTTGGTCAAAATCACGATGCGCGCAAGACGGTCTTGGCTAGTCTTTCAGTCTTAAAGTGAAGTGGGGCTATATTTCGGCCCAGAAGCTCAAAAGTGAGCTTCATAAAGTTTTGCTGTATCCATTTCAATGCAAACGAAGGCCGTCAGGGGTTACTTAAGAGTCTTCGGGACTGGAAAATATTCCCCAAGTTCAGGGAAATTTAGCCGAAATTGGTCAAAATCACGGTGCTCGTTAGGCGGTCTCGCTGACTGTTTCAGTCTTAAAGTGAAGTGAGGCTTTATTCCTGCCCAGGAGCTTGAAAGTGAGCGTTCAAAAAGTTTCCCTGTGTTTATTTCACTGCAAACCAAAGCCATCAGGAGCTAGTTTAGAGTCCCCGGGACTGGAAAATATCCCCCAACTTCCGGGAAATCGAGCCGAGGTTGCTCAAAATCACGATTTGCGTAAGGTAGTCTCGGCTACTATTTCAATCTTAAAGTGAGGTGGGGCTATATTTCTGTCCAGAAGCTCGAAAGTGAGCGTTCAAAAAGTTTTGCTCTGTTCATTTCACTGCAAACCAAGGCCATCAGGAGTTAGTTTAGCGTCCCCGGGACAAGAAAATATGCCCCAAGGTCCGCGAAATCGAGCCAAGGTTGATGAAAATCACGATGTCTCTAAAGTGGTCTCGGCTACTCTTTCTGTCTTAAAGTGAAATGGGGCTATATTTCCGGCCAGAAGCCCGAAAGTGAGCGTTCAAAAACTTTTGCTGTGTCCATTTCACTGCAAACCAAGGCCATCAGGGGTTAGTTTAGAGTCCCCGGGACTGAAAAATATTGCCCAAGTTCCGGGGAATCGAACCGAAGTTGATCAAAATCACGATGCGCGAAATGCGGTCTCGGCTACTGTTTCAGTCTTAAAGTAAAGTGTGGCTATATTTCGGCCCACAAGCTCGAAAGTGAGCGTTCAAAAACTTTTGCTGTGTCCATTTCACTGCAAAACAAGTCCATCAGGACTTAATTTAGGGACCAAGGGACTGGAAAATGTTCCGCAAGTTCCGGGAGATCCACCCGAAGTTTGTCAAAATCACAATGCGCGTAAGGTGGTCTCGGTTACTCTTTAAGTCTTAAAGTAGAGTGGGGCTTTATTTCGGCCAGGCGGCTCGAAGGTGAGCGTTCAAAACGTTTTGCTCTGTCCATTTCACTGCAAACCAAGGCCATCAGGAGTTAGTTTAGAGCTCCTGGGACTGGAAAATATCCCCCAAGTTCCGGAATATCGAACCCAAGTTTGTAAAACTCACGATGCGAGCAAGGCGGTCTCGGCTACTCTTTCAGTCTTAAGTGAAGTGGGGCTATATTTCGGCCCAGAAGCTCGAAAGTGTGGGTTCAAAAAATTGTGCTGTGTCCATTTCAATGCAAACCAAGGCCATCAGGAGTTAGTTTAGAGTCCCCTTAGACTTGAAAATATCCCCCAAGTCCCGGGAATTGGAGCCGAAGTTGATCAAATTCATGATGCGCGTAACGTGGTCTCGGCTACTGTTTCAGTCTTAAAGTCAAGTGTGCCTATATTTCGGCCCAAAAGCTAGAAAGTGAGCGTTCAAAAAGTTTTGCTGTGTGCATTTCAC
Organism: Orbicella faveolata; assembly: GCF_042242905.1. Lineage (NCBI taxonomy): Eukaryota > Metazoa > Cnidaria > Anthozoa > Scleractinia > Merulinidae > Orbicella > Orbicella faveolata. The sequence continues at coordinate 35,441,153 of NW_028301539.1, forward strand.
TGCAAACCAAAGCTATCAAAAGTTAGTTTAGGGTCCCCAGGACTGGAAAATATTCCCCAAGTTCCGGGAAAGCGAGCCGAAGTTGATCAAAATCACGATGCGCGAAATGCGGTCTCGGCTACTCTTTCAGTCTTAAAGTAGAGTGTGGCTATTTTCGGCCCACAAGCTCGAAAGTGAGCGTTGAAAAAGTTTTGCTCTGTCCATTTCAATGCAAAGCAAGGCGATCAGGAGTTAGTTTAGAGTCCCCGGGACTGGAAAATATCCCCCAAGTTCCGAGAAATCGATCCGAAAATGGTCAAAATCACGATGCGCGTAACGCGATCTCGGCTACTCTTTCAGTCTTAAAGTGAAGTGGGGCTATATTTCGGCCCAGAACCTCCAAAGTGGGCGTTCAAAAAGTTATGCTGTGCGCATTTCAGTGCAAACAAAGGCCATCCGGAGTTAGTTTAGAGTCCCCCGGACTGGAAAATATCCCAAAAGATGCGTGAAAACCAGCTGAACTTGGTCTAACTCACGATGCGCGTGAGGCGGTCTCGGCTACTATTTCAGTCTGAAAGTGAAGTGGGATTCTATTTCGGCCCAGAAGCTACAAAGAGAGTGTTCAAAAAGCTTTCCTTTTTCCATTTTACTGAAAACCAAGGCCATCAGGAGTTAGTTTAGAGCCCGCGGAAATGGAATATATCCCCCAAGTTCCGGGAAACAGACCAGAAGTTGGTCAAAATCACGATTTGCGCAAGACGGTCTCGGCTACTCTTTCAGTCTTAAAGTAAAGTGGGGGTATATTTCGGTCCAGAAGCTCGAGAGTGAGCGTTCAAAAAGTTTCGCTGTGTCCATTTCACGGAAAACCAAGACAATCAGGAGTTAGTTTAGAGTCCCCGAGACTGGAAAATATCCCCCAAGTTCCGGCAAATCGAGCCGAAGTTGGTCAAAATCACGGTGCGCTTAAGGCGGTGTTGGCTACTCCTTCAGTCTTAAAGTGAAGTGGGGCTCTATTTAGGCCCAAAAGCTCAAAGCTCAAAAAAAAATTACTGTGTCTATTTCACTGCAAACCAAGGCTTTCAGGAGTTAGTTTAGAGTCCCCGGGAGTGGAATGTACTTCCCAAGTTCCGGAATATCGAGAAGACGTTGGTCAAAATCACGATGCGCGTAAGACGGTCTCGGCTACTCTTTCAGTCTTAAAGTGAAGTGGGGCTATATTTCGGCCCAGAAGCTCGAGAGTGAGTGTTTAAAAAGTTTTGCTCTGTCACTTTCAGTGCAAACCAAGGCCATCAGAAGTCAGTTTAGAGTCCTCGGGACTGGAGAATATCCCCCAAGTTCCAGGAAAGCGAGCAGAAGTTGATCAAATTCACGATGCGCTTAAGGTGGTTTCGGCTACGGTGTCTGTCTTAAAGTGAAGTGTGGCTATATTTCGGCCCGCAAGCTCAAAAGTGAGCCTTCAAAAAGTTTTGCTGTTTCCATTTCACTGCGAACCAAGGCCATCAGGAGTTAGTAGAGAGTCCCCGGGACTGGAAAATATTCTCCAAGTTCCAGGAAATGGCGCCGAAGTTGATGAAAATTACGATGCGCGTAACGGCCTCTCCGCTATTCTTTCAGTCTTAAATTTAAGTAGGGCTATATTTCGGCCCTGAAGCTTGAAGGTGAGCGTTCAGAATGTTTTGCTGTGTTCATTAAACTGCAAACCAAGGTCATCGGGAGTTATTTTAGCGTTCCCGGGTCTTTAAATTATTCGCCAACTTCCGGTAAATCGAGCAAAAGTGGCCCAAAATCACGATGCGCGTAAGGCGGTCTCGGCTACTCTTTAAGTCTTAAAAATAAGGGGGGGCTATATTTCGACCTAGAAGTTCGAGACCGGGCGTGCGCTAATTTTACCTGTGTACATTTCACTGACATCTTAGGCCATCAGGAGTTAGTTTAGCGTCCTTGGGACTGGAAAATATTTCCCAAATTCTGGCAGATCGAGCCAAAGTTGCTCAAAATCACGATGCGCGTAAGGCGGTCTCGGCTACTCTTTCAGCCTTAAAATGAAGTGGGGCTATATTTCGGCCGACAAGCTCAACACCGAGCGTGCGCTCCTTTTGCCTGTGTACATATCACTGAAAACTAAGTTCATCAGGAGTTAGCATAGAGTCCTCGGGACTGGAAAATATTCCCCGAATTCCGGCAAATCGAGCCAAAGATGCTCAAAATCCCGATGCGCGTAAGGCGGTCTCGGCTACTCGTTTACTCCGAAAATGAAGCGGGGCTATTTTTCGGTTCTACAAGCTCGACACCGAGCGTGCTCTCCTTTAACCTGTGTCCATTTCCCTAGGAACTAAGTCCATCAGGAGATAGTTTAGAATCCTCGAGACTGGAAGCTGTCCTCCAAGTTTCGGCAAATTGAGCCATACTTTCTTAAAATTACGATAAGCGTACGGCAGTTTCGTTTACTCTTTCAGTCTTAAAATGAACTGGGGCTACATTTCGGCCTAGAAGCTCGACACCGAGCGTGCGCTCCTGTTACCTGTGACCATTTTACTGCAAACTAAGGCCATCAAGAGTTAGGGTAGAGTCCCTGGGACTGGAAAATATCCCCCAAGTTTTGGCAGATCGAGCCATAGTGGCTAAAAATTTCGATGCGCTTAAGGCGGTTTCGTGTACAGTCTTAAAATAAAGTGGGGCTATATTTCGGCCTACAACCTGGAAACCTAGCGTGCGCCCCTTTTACCTGTGTCCATTTCACTAAAAACCTAGGCATTCAGGAGTAAGTTTAGAGCTTCCAGGACTGGACAATATCCCCCAAGTCCCAGGAAATGAGGCCGAAGTTCGACAAAATTACCATGCGTGTAAGGCGGTCCCGGCTACTCTTTCAGTCTTAAAGTGAAGTGGGGCTATATTTCGGCCCAGAAGCTCGAAAGTGAACGTTCAAAGAGTTTGGCTGTGTCCATTTCACTGAAAACCAAGGCCATCAGGAATTAGTTTAGAGTGCCCGGGACTTGAAATTATCTCCCAAGTTCCGGGAAGTCGAGCCGAAGTAGCCCAAAATCACGATGCGCGTAAGGCGCTCTCGGCTAGTCTTTCAGTCTTAAAGTGAAGTAGGGCTATGCTTCGGCCCAGACGCTCAAAGGTGAGCGTTCAAAAACTTGCGCTGTGTCCATTTCACCGCAAAGCAAGGCAACCAGGAGTTAGTTTGGAGTCCCCGGTACCGGAAAATATCCCCCATTTCCCGGGAAATTGAGCCAAAGTTGGTCAAAATCACGATGCGCGTAAGGCGTTCCCGGCTACTCTTTCATTCTTAAAGTCAACTGGGGCAATATTTCCGCCTAGAAGCTGGAAAGTGAGCGTTCAAAAAGTTGTGCTGTGTCCATTTCACTCCAGAGCAAGGCCATCAGGAGTTACTTTAGAGTCTGCGGGACTGGAAAATATCCCCCAAGTTCCGGGAAATCGAGCTGAAGTTGGTCAAAATTACGATGGGCGTAAGGCGGGCTCCGCTACTCTTTCACTCTTAAAGTGAAGTGGAGCTATATTTCGGCCCAGAAGCTCAAAAGTGAGCGTTCAAAAAGTTTTGTTCTGTCCATTTTACTGCAGACCAAGGACGTCGGGGGTCAGTTTAGAGTCCCAGGGACTGGAAAATATCCCCAAGTTGCAGGAAACTTAACCGAAGTTGGTCAAAATCACGACGGGCGTACGGCGGTCTCGGCTACTCTTTCGGTCTTAAAGTGAAGTGGGGCAATATTTCGGCCCAGAAGCTCGAAACTGAGTGTTTCAAAAGTTTTGCTGTGTCCATTTCACTGCAAAACAAGGCCATCACGACTTAGTTTACCGTCCAAGGGACTAGAAATATCCCCCAAGTTACGGGAAATCCACCCGAAGTTAGTCAAAATCACAATGCGCTTAAGGGGGTCTCGGCTACTCTTTGATTCTTAAGGTAAAGTGGGCTTAGATTTAACTCCAGAAGCTCGAAAGTAAGGGTTCAAAAATTTTTGTCTCTATTTCACTCCCGTCTTAGACAATCAGGAGTGAGTTTAGAGACTTTGGGACTGGAAAATATCTGCCAAGTTTCGCCAGATCGAGCCGAAGATCCTCAAAATCACAATGCGCGTAAGGCGCTCCCCCCTACTCTTTCAGTCTTAAAAAGAAGTAGGGCTATATTTCGGCCAGCAAGCTCGAAAGTGCGCGTTCAAAAACTGTTCCTGTGTCCATTTAACTGGAAACCAAAGCCATCAGGAGTTAGTTTAGAGTCCCCGGGACTGGAAAATATCCCCCTATTTGCGGGAAATCCAGCCCAAGTATCCCAAAATCACGATGCGCATAAGGCGGTCTCGGCTACTCTTTCAGTCTTAAAGTAAAGTGTGGCTACATTTCGACCCATAAGCTCGAAAGTGAGCGTTCAAAAACTTTTGCTGTGTCCATTTAACTGCAAACTAAGGCCATCGGAAGTTAGTTTAGCTTCCCCGGGAATTGAAAATATTCGCCAACTTCCGGGAAATCGAGCCGAAGTTGGTCAAAATTACCATGCACGTAAGGCGGTCTCGCCTACTCTTTCAGTCTTAAAGTGAAGTAGGGCTATATTTCGGCCGAGAAGCTCGAAAGTGAGCGTTCAAAAAATGTGCTGTGTCCACTTCACTGCAAACCGAGGCCATCAGCAGTTAGTTTAGAGTCCCCGGGACTGGAATATATCCCCGAAGTTCCGGGAAATCGAACGGAAGTTGGTCAAAATCACGATGCGCGTAAGACGGTCTCGGCTACTCTTTCAGTCTTAAAGTAAAGTGGGGCTATATTTCGGCCCAGAAGCTCGAAAGTGACCCTTTAAAAAGTTACGCTTTCTGCATTTAACTGCAAACCAAGGCCATCAGGAGTTAGTTTAAAGTCCCCCGGACTGGAAAATATCCCCCAACTTCCGCGAAATCGAGCTGAACTTGGTCAAAATCACGATGCTCGTAAGGCGGTCTCTGCTACTATTTCAGTCTTAACGTGAAATACGGTTGTATTTCGGCCCAGAAACTCGAAACTGAGCGTTCAAAAAGTTATCCTGCGTCCATTTCACTGCAAACCAAGGCCATCAGGAGTTAGTTTAGAGTCCCCGGGACTGGAAAATATCGCCCAAGTTCGGGGAAATCGAGCCCAATTTTGTCAAAATCACGATGCGCGTAAGGCGGTCTCGGCTACTCTTTCATTCTTAAAGGGAACTGGGGCTACCTTTCGGCCGAGAAGATAGAAAGTGAAAGTTCAAAAAGTTTTGCTGTGTTCATTTCACTGCAAACCAAGGCAATCAGGAGTTAGTTTAGACTCCTCGGGACTGGAAAATATCGCCCAAGTTCGGGGAAATCGAGCCGAATTTTGTCAAAATCACGATGCGCGTAAGGCGGTCTCGGCTACTCTTTCATTCTTAAAGTGAACTGGGGCTATCTTTCGGCCGAGAAGCTAGAAAGTGAAAGTCCAAAAAGTTTTGTTGTGTTCATCTCACTGCAAACCAAGGGCATCTGGAGTTAGTTCAGACTCCTCGGGACTGGAAAATATCGCCCAATTTCGGGGAAATCGAGCCGAATTTTGTCAAAATCACGATGCGCGTAAGGCGGTCTCAGCTACTCTTCATTCTTAAAGTGAACTGGGGCTATATTTCGGCCGAGAAGCTAGAAAGTGAAAGTTCAAAAAGTTTTCCTGTGTTGATTTCACTGCAAACAAAGGCCTTCAGGAGTTAGTTTAGACTCCTCGGGACTGGAAAATATCGCCCAAGTTCGGGGAAATCGAGCCAAATTTTGTCAAAATCACGATGCGCGTAAGGCGGTCTGGGCTACTCTTTCATTCTTAAAGTGAACTCGGGCTATATTTCGGCCCAGAAGCTAGAAAGTGAAAGTTCAAAAAGTTTTGCTGTGTCCATTTCATCGCAAACCAAGCCACATCAGCAGATTGTTTACAGTGTCCGGGACATAAAAATATCCCCCAAGTTCCCGGAAATCGAGCCGAAGTTTCTCAAAATCACGATGCGCGTAAAGCAGTCTCGGCTACTCTTTGAGTCTTAAAGTGACGTGGCTGTATATTTCGGCCCAGAAGCTCGACAGTGAGCGTTCAAAAAGTTATGCTGTGCCCATTTCACTGCAAAGCAAGGCCCTCAGGAAGTAGTTTACAGTGCCCGGAACTGGAAAATATCCCCCAGGTTCCGCGAAATCGAGACAAAGTTGGTCAAAATAACGATGCGCGTAAGACGGTCTCGGCTACTCTTTCAGTCTTAAAGTGACGTAGGGCTATATTTCGGTCCCGACGCTCGAAAGTGAGCGTTCAAAAAGTTTTCCTCTATGAATTTTACTGAAAACCAAGGCCATCATGAGTTACTTTAGAGTCCCCGGGACTGGAAAATATCTTTTAAGTTCTGGCAACTCAAGCCGAAGTTTGTCAAAATAACGATGCGCCTCAGGCGGCCTCGGCTACTCTTTCAGTCTTAAAGTGAAGTGGGGCTCTATTTCGGCCCAGAAGCTCCAAAGTGAGCCCTGCAAAAAATTTGCTGTGTCCATTTCATTGTAAACCAAGCCCATCAGGAGTTAGTTTAGAGTCCCCGGGACTGCAAGATAATTGCCAAGTTCCGGAAAATGGAGAAGACGTTGGTCAAAATCACGATGCGCGCAAGACGGTCTTGGCTAATCTTTCAGTCTTAAAGTGAAGTGGGGCTATATTTCGGCCCAGAAGCTCAAAAGTGAGCGTTAAAAAAGTTTTGCTGTATCCATTTCAATGCAAACGAAGGCCATCAGGGGTTACTTAAGAGTCTTCGGGACTGGAAAATATCCCCCAAGTTCAGGGAAATTTAGCCGAAGTTGGTCAAAATCCCGATGCGCGTTAGGCGGTCTCGCTTACTGTTTCAGTCTTAAAGTGAAGTGAGACTTTATTCCTGCCCAGGAGCTTGAAAGTGAGCGTTCAAAAAGTTTCCCTGTGTATATTTCACTGCAAACCAAAGCCATCAGGAGCTAGTTTAGAGTCCCCGGGACTGGAAAATATCCCCCAACTTCCGGGAAATCGAGCCGAAGTTGGTCAAAATCACGATTTGCGTAAGGTTGTCTCGGCTACTCTTTCAGTCTTAAAGTGAAGTGGGGCTATATTTCGGGCCAGAAGCCCGAAAGTGGGCGTTCAAAAAGTTTTGCTGTGTTCATTTCACTGCAAACCAAGGCCATCATGAGTTAGTTTAGAGTCCCCGGGACTGGAAAATATCTTTTAAGTTCTGGCAACTCAAGCCGAAGTTGGCAAAATCACGATGCGCCTAAGGCGGCCTCGGCTACTCTTTAAGTCTTAAAGTGAAGTGGGGCTATATTTCGGCCCAGAAGCCCGAAAGTGAGCTTTCAAAAAGTTTTGCTGTGTTCTTTGCCTTAAAAACAAGGCCATCAGGAGTTAGTTTAGCGTCCCTAGGACTGGAAAATCTTCCCCAAGTTCCGGTAAATCGAGCTGAAGTTGGTCAAAATCACGATGCTCCCAAAGCGGTCTCGGCTACCCTTTCAGTCTTAAAGTGAAGTGGGGCTGTATTTCTGTCCAGAAGCTCGAAAGTGAGCGTTCAAAAAGTTTTGCTGTGTGCATTTCACTGCAAACCAAAGCTATCAAAAATTAGTTTAGGGTCCCCGGGACTAGAAAATATTGCCCAAGTTCCGAGAAAGCGAGCCGAAGTTGATCAAAATCACAATGCGCGAAATGCGGTCTCGGCTAATGTTTCAGTCTTAAAGTAAAGTGTGGCTATATTTCGGCCCACAAGCTCGAATGTGAGCGTTCAAAAACTTTTGTCAAAATCACGATGCGCGTAAAGCAGTCTCGGCTATTCTTTGAGTCTTAAAGTGACGTGGCTGTATATTTCGGCCCAGAAGCTCGAAAGTGAGCGTTCCAAAAGGTATGCTGTGCCCATTTCACTGCAAAGCAAGGTCCTCAGGAAGTAGTTTACAGTGCCCGGAACTGGAAAATATCCCCCAAGTTCCGCGAAATCGAGACGAAGTTGGTCAAAATAACGATTCGCGTAAGGCGGTCTCGGCTACTCTTTCAGTCTTATAGTTAAGTGGGGCTATATTTCGGCCCAGAAGCTCGAAAGTGACCCTTTAAAAAGTTACGCTTTCTGCATTTAACTGCAAACCAAGGCCATCAGGAGTTAGTTTAAAGTCCCCCGGACTGGAAAATATCCCCCAAGTTCCGGGAAATCGAGCTGAACTTGGTCAAAATCACGATGCTCGTAAGGCGGTCTCTGCTACTATTTCAGTCTTAAAGTGAAGTAGGGCTATATTTCGGTCCCGACGCTCGAAAGTGAGCGTTTAAAAAGTTTAACTCTCTCAATTTGACTGAACACCAAGGCCATCAGGAGTTAGTTTAGAGTCCCCGGGACTGGAAAATATCTTTTAAGTTCTGGCAACTCAAGCCGAAGTTGGTCAAAATCACGATGCGCCTAAGGCGGCCTCGGCTGCTCTTTAAGTCTTAAAGTGAAGTGGGGCTCTATTTCGGCCCAGAAGCTCCAAAGTGAGCGCTGCAAAAAATTTGCTGTGTCCATTTCACTGTAAACCAAGGCCATCAGGAGATAGTTTAGAGTCCCCGGGACTGCAATATATTTCCCAAGCTCCGGAAAATGGAGAAGACGTTGGTCAAAATCACGATGCGCGCAAGACGGTCTTGGCTAGTCTTTCAGTCTTAAAGTGAAGTGGGGCTATATTTCGGCCCAGAGGCTCAAAAGTGAGCTTCAAAAAGTTTTGCTGTATCCATTTCAATGCAAACGAAGGCCAACAGGGGTTACTTAAGAGTCTTCGGGACTGGAAAATATCCCCCAAGTTCAGGGAAATTTAGCCGAAGTTGGTCAAAATCCCGATGCGCGTTAGGCGGTCTCGCTTACTGTTCCACTCTTAAAGTGAAGTGAGACTTTATTCCTGCCCAGGAGCTTGAAAGTGAGCGTTCAAAAAGTTTCCGTGTATATTTCACTGCAAACCAAAGCCATCAGGAGCTAGGTTAGAGCCCTCGGGCCTGGAAAATATCCCCCAACTTCCAAGAAATCGAGCCGAAGTTGTTCAAAATCACGATTTGCGTAAGGTAGTCTCGGCTACTCTTTCAGTCTTAAAGTGAAGTGGGGCTATATTTCGGGCCAGAAGCCCGAAAGTGGGCGTTCAAAAAGTTTTGCTGTGTTCATTTCACTGCAAACCAAGGCCATCATGAGTTAGTTTAGAGTCCCCGGGACTGGAAAATATCTTTTAAGTTCTGGCAACTCAAGCCGAAGTTGGTCAAAATCACGATGCGCCTAAGGCGGCCTCGGCTACTCTTTAAGTCTTAAAGTGAAGTGGGGCTCTATTTCGGCCCAGAAGCTCCAAAGTGAGCGCTGCAAAAAATTTGCTGTGTCCATTTCACTGTAAACCAAGGCCATCAGGAGTTAGTTTAGAGTCCCCGGGACTGCAATATATTTCCCAAGTTCCGGAAAATGGAGAAGACGTTGGTCAAAATCACGATGCGCGCAAGACGGTCTTGGCTAGTCTTTCAGTCTTAAAGTGAAGTGGGGCTATATTTCGGCCCAGAGGCTCAAAAGTGAGCTTCAAAAAGTTTTGCTGTATCCATTTCAATGCAAACGAAGGCCAACAGGGGTTACTTAAGAGTCTTCGGGACTGGAAAATATCCCCCATGTTCAGGGAAATTTAGCCGAAGTTGGTCAAAATCACGGTGCGCGTTAGGCGGTCTCGCTTACTGTTTCAGTCTTAAAGTGAAGTGAGGCTTTATTCCTGCCCAGGAGCTTGAAAGTGAGCGTTCAAAAAGTTTCCCTGTGTTTATTTCACTGCAAACCAAAGCCATCAGGAGCTAGTTTAGAGTCCCCGGGACTGGAAAATATCCCCCAACTTCCGGGAAATCGAGCCGAAGTTGGTCAAAATAACGATTCGCGTAAGGCGGTCTCGGCTACTTTTTCAGTCTTAAAGTGAAGTGGGGCTATATTTCGGGCCAGAAGCCCGAAAGTGAGCGTTCAAAAAGTTTTGCTCTGCTAATATCACTGCAAACCAAGGCCATCAGGAGTTAGTTTAGCGTCCCCGGGACAAGAAAATATGCCCCAAGGTCCGGGAAATTGAGCCGAGGTTGGTCAAAATCACGATGGCCCTAAAGTGGTCTCGGCTACTCTTTCTGTCTTAAAGTGAAGTGGGGCTATATTTCGGGCCAGAAGCCCGAAAGTGTGCGTTCAAAAATTTTTCCTGTGTCCATTTCACTGCAAACCAAGGCCATCAGGGGTTACTTTAGAGTCCCCGGGACTGAAAAATATTGCCCAAGTTCCGGGGAATCGAACCGAAGTTGATCAAAATCACGATGCGCAAAATGCGGTATCGGCTACTGTTTTAGTCTTAAAGTGAAGTGGGGCTATATTTCGGCCCAGAAGCCCGAAAGTGAGCATTCAAAAAGTTTTGCTGTGTTCTTTGCCTTAAAAACAAGGCCATCAGGAGTTAGTTTAGCGTCCCTAGGACTGGAAAATCTTCCCCAAGTTCCGGTAAATCGAGCTGAAGTTGGTCAAAATCACGATGCTCCCAAAGCGGTCTCGGCTACCCTTTCAGTCTTAAAGTGAAGTGGGGCTATATTTCTGTCCAGAAGCTCGAAAGTGAGCGTTCAAAAAGTTTTGCTGTGTGCATTTCACTGCAAACCAAAGCTATCAAAAGTTAGTTTAGGGTCCCCGGGACTGGAAAATATTGCCCAAGTTCCGAGAAAGCGAGCCGAAGTTGATCAAAATCACAATGCGCGAAATGCGGTCTCGGCTAATGTTTCAGTCTTAAAGTAAAGTGTGGCTATATTTCGGCCCACAAGCTCGAAAGTGAGCGTTCAAAAACTTTTGCTCTGTCTATTTCACTGCAAAACAAGGCCATCAGGACTTAGGTTTGCGTCCAAGGGACTGGAAAATGTTCCCCAAGTTCCGGGACATCCACCCGAAGTTTGTCAAAATCACAATGCGCGTAAGGTGGTATCGGTTACTCTTTAAGTCTTAAAGTAAAGTGGGGCTTTATTTCGACCAGGAAGCTCGAAGGTGAGGGTTCAAAAAGTTTAGCTGTGTCCATTTTACTTCAAAACAAGGCCATCAGGACTTAGTTTAGCGTCCAAGGGACTGCAAAATATCCCCCGAGTTCCGGGAAATCCATTCGAAGTTCGTCAAAATTACGATGCACGTAAGGCGGTTTCGGTTACTCTTTCAGTCTTAAAGTAAAGTCGGACTATATTTCTGTCCAGAAGCTCGAAAGTGATTGTTCAAAAAGTTTTGCTGTGTGCATATCACTGCAAACCAAAGCTATCAAAGTTAGTTTAGGGGCCCCGGGACTGGAAAATATTCCCCAAGTTCCGTGAAAGTGAGCCGAAGTTGATCAAAATCACGATGCGCGAAATGCGGTCTCGGCTACTGTTTCCGTCTTAAACTAAAGTGTGGCTATATTTCGGCCCACAAGCTCGAAAGTGAGCGTTCAAAAAGTTTCGCTGTGTCCATTTCACTGAAAACCAAGACAATCAGGAGTTAGTTTAGAGTCCCCGGGACTGGAAAAAATCCCCCAAGTTCCGGCAAATCGAGCCGAAGTTGGTCAAAATCACGGTGGGCTTAAGGCGGTGTCGGCTACTCCTTCAGTCTTAAAGTGAAGTGGGGCTCTATTTCGGCCCACCAGCTCAAAGCTCAAAAAAAATTACTGTGTCTATTTCACTGCAAACCAAGGCTATCAGGAGTTAGTTTAGAGTCCCCGGGAAAGGAATGAATTTCCCAAGTTCCGGAATATCGAGAAGACGTTGGCCAAAATCACGATGCGCGTAAGACGGTCTCGGCTACTCTTTCAGTCTTAAAGTAAAGTGGGGCTATATTTCGGCCCACAAGCTCAAAAGTGAGCGTTCAAAAAGTTTTGCTGTATCCATTTCAATGCAAACAAAGGCCATCAGGGGTTACTTAAGAGTCCTCGGGACTGAAAAATATCCCCCAAGTTCCGGTAAATCGAGCCGAAGTTGGTCAAAATCACGATGTGCGTAAGGTGGTCTCAGCTACTCTTTCAGTCTTAAAGTGAAGTGGGGCAATATTTCGGCCCAGAAGCTCGAAAGTGAGCGTTCAAAAAGTTTTGTTGTGTCCATTTCACTTCAAAACAAGGCCATCAGGACTTAGTTTAGCGTCCAAGGGACTGCAAAATATCCCCCGAGTTCCGGGAAATCCATTGGAAGTTCGTCAAAATTACGATGCACGTAAGGCGGTCTCATCTACTCTTTCAGTCTTAAAGTAAAGTGGGGCTATATTTCTGCCCAGAAGCTCCAAAGTTGTGCTCTGTCCATTTCACTGAAAACCAAGGCCATCAGGAGTTACTTTAAAGTCCCTTTGACTGGAATATATCCCCCAAGTTTCGGGAAATAAACGTGAAATTGGTCAAAATCACGATTCGCTCAAGACGGTCTCGCCTACTCTTTCAGTCTTAAAGTAAAATGGGGCTCTATTTCGGCCCAGAAGCTCGAGAGTGAGCGTTCAAAAACTTTCGCTGTGTCCATTTCACTGCAAACCAAGACAAGCAGGAGTTAGTTGAGAGTCCCCGGCACTGGAAAATATCCCCCAAGTTCCGGGAAATCAACCCGAAGTTTGTCAAAATCACGATGCGCGTAAGGCGGTCTCGGCTACTCTTTCAGTGTTAAAGAAATGGGGGGCTATATTTTGGCCCAGAAGCTCGACATTGAGCGTTCAAAAAGTTTTGCTGGGTCCATTTTACTGCAAACCAAGGCCATCAGGAATTAGTTCAGAGTCCTCAGAACTGGAATATATCCCCTTAGTTCCGGCAAATCCAGCCGAAGTTGCTCAAAATCACGATGCGCGTAAGGCGGTCTCGGCTACACTTTCAGTCTTCAAGTGAAGTGGGGTTCTATTTCGGTCCCGAAGCTCGAAAGTATGCGTTCAAAAACTTTTTCTGTTTCCGTTTCACTACAAACCAAGACCAGCACGAGTTAGTTTAGAGTCCCCTGGACTGGAAAATATTTCGCAAGTTCCGGGAAATGGAGCCGAAGTTGATCAAAATCACGATGCGCGAAACATGGTCTCGGCTACTGTTTCAGTCTTAAAGGGAAGTATGGCTATATTTCGGCCCACAAGCTCGAAAGTGAGCGTTCAAAAAGCTTTGCTGTGTCCATTTCACTGCAAAACTAGGCCATCGGCACCTTGTTTAGCGTCCAAGAGACTGGAAAATATCCCCCAAGTTCTGGGAAATCCACCCGAAGTTTGTCAAAATCACGATGCGCGTAAGGCGGTTTCGGCTACTTTTTCAGTATTAAAGTAAAGTGGACTATATTTCGGCCCAGAAGCTTGAAGGTGAGCGTTCAAAAAGTTTTGCTGTCTCCATTTCACTGCAAACCAAGGCCATCAAGAGTAAGTTTAGAGTTCCTGGAACTGGAAAATAGCCCCCAAGTTCCGGAATATCGACCCGAAGTTGGTCAAAATCACGATGCGCGCACGCCGGTCTCGGCTACTCTTTAAGTCGTAAGTGATGTGGGACTATATTTGGGCCTAGAAGCTCGAAAGTGTGGGTTCAAAAACTTGTGCTGTGTGAATTTCACTGCAAACCATGGCCATCAGGAGTTAGTTTAGAGTCCCCGGGACTGGAAAATATTCCCCAAGTTCCGTGAAAGCGAGAAGAAGTTGATCAAAATCACGATGCGCGTAACGCGGTCTCGGCTACTGTTTCAGTCTTAAAGTGAAGTGTGGCTATGTTAAGGCCCACAAGCTCGAAAGTGAGCGTTCAAAAAGTTTTGCTGTGTCCATTTCACTGCAAACCAAGGCCATCAGGACTTAGTTTAGAGTCCCCGGGACTGGAAAATATTCTCCAAGTTCCAGGAAATTGCGCCGAAGTTGATGAAAATTACGATGCGCGTAACGGGCTCTCGGCGGTTCTTTCAGTCTTAAATTTAATTAGGGCTATATTTCGGCCCTGAAGCTCGAAGGTGAGCGTTCAGAATGTTTTGCTGTGTTCATTAAACTGCAAACCAAGGTCATCGGGAGTTAGTTTAGCGTCCCCGGGACTATAAATTATTCGCCAACTTCCGGGAAATCGAGCAAAAGTGGCCCAAAATCACGATGCGCGCAAGGCGGTCTCGGCTACTCTTTCAGTCTTAAAAATAAGGGGGGCTATATTTCGACCTAGAAGCTCGAGACCGGGCGTGCGCTAATTTTACCTGTGTCCATTTCACTGACATCTTAGGCCATCAGGAGTTAGTTTGGAGTCCTTGGGACTGGAAAATATTTCCCAAATTCTGGCAGATCGAGCCAATGTGGCTCAAAATCACGATGCGCGTAACGCGGTCTCGGCTACTCTTTCAGTCTTAAAATGAAGTGGGGCTATATTTCGGCCGACAAGCTCAACACCGAGCGTGGGCTCCTTTTGTCTGTGTACATATCACTGAAAACTAAGTTCATCAGGAGTTAGCATAGAGTCCTCGGGACTGGAAAATATTGCCCGAATTCCGGCAAATCGAGCCAAAGATGCTCAAAATCACGATGCGCGTAAGGCGGTCTCGGCTACTCGTTTACTCCGAAAATGAAGTGGGGCTATATTTTGGTTCTACAAGCTCGACACCGAGCGTGCTCTCCTTTTACCTGTGTCCATTTCACTAAGAACTAAGTCCATCAGGAGATAGTTTAGAATCCTCGAGACTGGAAGCTATCCTCCAAGTTTCGGCAAATTGAGCCATACTTTCTTAAAATTACGATTAGCGTACGGCAGTTTCGTTTACTCTTTCAGTCTTAAAATGAACTGGGGCTACATTTCGGCCTAGAAGCTCGACACCGAGCGTGCGCTCCTGTTACCTGTGACCATTTGACTGAAAACTAAGGCCATCAAGAGTTAGGGTAGAGTCTCCGGGACTGGAAAATATCCCCCAAGTTTTGGCAGATCAAGCAATAGTGGCTAAAAATTTCGATGCGCTTAAGGCGGTTTCGTGTACACTTTCAGTCTTAAAATAAAGTGGGGCTATATTTCGGCCTACAACCTGGAAACCTAGCGTGCGCCCCTTTTACCTGTGTCCATTTCAGTAAAAACCAAGGCATTCAGGAGTTACTTTAGAGCTTCCGGGACTGGACAATATCCCCCAAGTCCCAGGAAATCAAGCCGAAGTTCGACAAAATTACCATGCGTGTAAGGCGGTCCCGGCTACTCTTTCAGTCTTAAAGTGAAGTGGTGCTATATTTCGGCCCAGAAGCTCCAAAGTGAACGTTCAAAGAGTTTGGCTGTGTCCATTTCACTGAAAACCAAGGCCATCAGGAATTAGTTTAGAGTGCCCGGGACTGGGAATTACCTCCCAAGTTCCGGGAAATCGGGCCGAAGTAGCCCAAAATCACGATGCGCGTAAGGCGCTCTCGGCTAGTCTTTCAGTCTTAAAGTGAAGTAGGGCTATGCTTCGGCCCAGAAGCTCAAAGGTGAGCGTTCAAAAAGTTGCGCTGTGTCCATTTCACCGCAAACCAAGGCAACCAGGAGTTAGATTGGAGTCCCCGGTACCGGAAAATATCCCCTATTTCCCGGGAAATCGAGCCAAAGTTGGTCAAAATCACAAAAGTTTTGCTGTGTCCATTTCACTGCAAAACAAGGCCATCACGACTTAATTTAGCGTCCAAGGGACTGGAAATATCCCCCAAGTTATGGGAAATCCACCCGAAGTTAGTCAAAATCACGATGCGCTTAAGGGGGTCTCGGCTACTCTTTCAGTCTTAAGGTAAAGTGGGCTTAGATTTAACTCCAGAAGCTCGAAAGTAAGGGTTCAAAAATTTTTGTCTCTATTTCACTCACGTCTTAGACAATCAGGAGTGAGTTTAGAGACTTTGGCACTGGAACATATCTCCCAAGTTTCGCCAGATCGAGCCGAGGATCCTCAAAATCACAATGCGCGTAAGGCGCTCCCGCCTACTCTTTCAGTCTTAAAAAGAAGTAAGGCTATATTTCGGCCAGGAAGCTCGAAAGTGCGCGTTCAAAAAGTGTTCCTGTGTCCATTTAACTGGAAACCAAGGCCATCAGGAGTTAGTTTAGAGTCCCTGGGACTGGAAAATATCCCCCTATTTGCGGTAAATCGAGCCGAAGTATCCCAAAATCACGATGCGCGTAAGGCGGTCTCGGCTACTCTTTCAGTCTTAAAGTTAAGTGGGGCTATATTTCGACCCATAAGCTCGAAAGTGAGCGTTCAAAAACTTTTGCTGTGTCCATTTAACTGCAAACTAAGGCCATCGGAAGTTAGTTTAGCTTCCCCGGGAATTGAAAATATTCGCCAACTTCCGGGAAATCGAGCCGAAGTTGGTCAAAATTACGATGCGCGTACGCCGGTCTCGGCTACTCTTTCAGTCTTAAAGTGAAGTAGGGCTATATTTCGGCCGAGAAGCTCGAAAGTGAGCGTTCAAAAAGATGTGCTGTGTCTACTTCACTGCAAACCAAGGCCATCAGCAGTTAGTTTAGCGTCCCCGGGACTGGAATATATCCACGAAGTTCCGAGAAATCGAACGGAAGTTGGTCAAAATCACGATGCGCCTAAAACGGTCTCGGCTACTCTTTCAGTCTTAAAGTAAAGTGGGTCTATATTTCGGCCCAGAAGCTCGAAAGTGACCCTTTAAAAAGTTACGCTTTCTGCATTTAACTGCAAACCAAGGCCATCAGGAGTTAGTTTAAAGTCCCCCGGACTCCAAACTATCCCCCAAGTTCCGGGAAATCGAGCTGAACTTGGTCAAAATCACGATGCTCGTAATGCGGTCTCGGCTACTATTTCAGTCTTAAAGTGAAATACGGTTGTATTTCGGCCCAGAAACTCGAAACTGAGCGTTCAAAAAGTTTTCCTCCGTCCATTTCACTGCAAACCAAGGCCATCAAGAGTTGGTTTAGAGTCCCCGGGACTTGAAAATATCGCCCAAGTTCGGGGAAATCGAGCCCAATTTTGTCAAAATCACGATGCGCGTAAGGCGCTCTCGGCTACTCTTTCATTCTTAAAGTGAACTGGGGCTATATTTCGGCCGAGAAGCTAGAAAGTGAAAGTTCAAAAAGTTTTGCTGTGTTCATTTCACTGCAAAACAAGGCCATCAGGAGTTAGTTTAGACTCCTCGGGACTGGAAAATATCGCCTAAGTTCGGGGAAATCGAGCCGAATTTTGTCAAAATCACGATGCGCGTAAGGCGGTCTGGGCTACTCTTTCATTCTTAAAGTGAACTGGGGCTATATTTCGGCCCAGAAGCTAGAAAGTGAAAGTTCAAAAAGTTTTGCTGTGTCCATTTCACCGCAAAGCAAGCCACATCAGCAGATTGTTTACAGTGTCCGGGACATCAAAATATCTCCCAAGTCCCGGGAAATCCAGCCGAAGTTTCTCAAAATCACGATGCGCGTAAAGCAGTCTCGGCTACTCTTTTAGTCTTAAAGTGACGTGGCTGTATATTTCGGCCCAGAAGCTCGAAAGTGAGCGTTCAAAAAGTTCTGCTCTCTCAATTTAACTGAAAGCCAAGGCCATCATGAGTTAGCTTAGAGTCCACGGGACTGGAAAATATGCCTTAAATTCTCGCAACTCAAGCCGAAGTTGGTCAAAATCACGATGCGTCTAAGGCAGTCTCGGCTACTATTTCAGTCTTAAAGTGAAGTGGGGCTATATTTCGGCCCAGAATTTCGAAAGTAAGCGTTCAAAAAAATTTGCTGTGTCCATTTCACTGCAGACAGAGGCCATCAGGGGTTAGTTTAGAGTAATGGGGAGTTGAATATATACCGGAAGTTTCGGGAAATCGAGCCGAAGTTGGTCAAAATCACGATGCGCGTAAGGCGGTCTCGGCTATTCTTTCATTCTTAAAGTGAACTCGGGCTATATTTTGGCCCAGAAGCTCGAAAGTGAAAGTTCGAAAAGTTTTGCTGTGTCCATTTCACCGCAAACCAAGCCACATCAGGAGATAGTTTACAGTCTCCGGGACATCAAAGTATCCCCCAAGTTCCGGGAAATCGAGCCGAAGTTTGTAGAAATCACGATTCGCGTAAAGCAGTCTTGGCTACTCTTTGAGTCTTAAAGTGACCTGGCTGTATATTTCGGCCCAGAAGCTCGAAAGTGAGCGTTCAAAAAGTTATGCTGTGCCCATTTCACTGCAAAGCAAGACCCTCAGGAAGTAGTTTACAGTGCCCGGAACTGAAAAATATCCCCCAATTTCCACGAAATCGAGACGAAGTTGATCAAAATAACGATTCGCGTAAGGCGGTCTCGGCTACTCTTTCAGTCTTAAAGTGAAGTGGGGCTATATTTCGCTCCAGAAGCTCAAAAGTGAGCATTCAAAAAGTTTTGCTCTCTGAATTTCACTGAAAACCAAGGCCATCACGAGTTAGTTTAGCGTCCCTGGGACTGGAAAATATTCCCGAAGTTCCGGTAAATCGAGCTGAAGTTGATCAAAATCACGATGCTCCCAAAGCGGTCTCGGCTACCCTTTCAGTCTTAAAGTGAAGTGGGGCTATATTTCTGTCCAGAAGCTCGAAAGTGAGCGTTCAAAAAGTTTTGCTGTGTGCATTTCACTGCAAACCAAAGCTATCAAAAGTTAGTTTAGGGTCCCCGGGACTGGAAAATATTCCCCAAGTTCAAGGAAAGCGAACCGAAGTTGATGAAACTCACGATGCGCGAAATGCGGTCTCGGCTACTGTTTCAGTCTTAAAGTAAAGTGTGGCTATATTTCGGCCCACAAGCTCGAAAGTGAGCGTTCAAAAAGTTTTGCTCTGTCCATTTCAATGCAAAGCAAGGCGATAAGGAGTTAGTTTAGAGTCCCCGAGACTGGAAAATATCCCCCAAGTTCCGAGAAATCGATCCAAAAATGGTCAAAATCACGATGCGCGTAAGGCGATCTCGGCTACTCTTTCAGTCTTAAAGTGAAGTGGGGCTATATTTCAGCCCACAAGCTCGAAAGTGGGCGTTCGAAAAGTTATGCTGTGCCCATTTCAGTGCAAACCAAGGCCATCCGGAGTTAGTTTAGAGTCCCCCGGACTGGAAAATTTCCCAAAAGTTGCGTGAAATCGAGCTGAACTTGGTCTAACTCACGATGCGCGTTAGGCTGTCTCGGCTACTATTTCAGTCTGAAAGTGAAGTGGGATTCTATTTCGGCCCAGAAGCTACAAAGAGAGTGTTCAGAAAGCTTTCCTTTGTCCATTTCACTGAAAACCAAGGCCATCAGGATTTAGTTTAGAGCCCGCGGAAATGGAATATATCCACGAAGTTCCGAGAAATCGAACGGAAGTTGGTCAAAATCACGATTTGCGCAAGACGGTCTCGGCTACTCTTTCAGTCTTAAACTAAAAGTGGGGCTATATTTCGGTCCAGAAGCTCGAGAGTGAGCGTTCAAAAAGTTTCGCTTTGTCCATTTCACTGAAAACCAAGACAATAAGGGGTTAGTTTAGAGTCCCCGGGACTGGAAAATATCCGCCAAGTTCCGGCAAATCGAGCCGAAGTTGGTCAAAATCACGGTGGGCTTAAGGCGGTGTCGGCTACTCCTTCAGTCTTAAAGTGAAGTGGGGCTCTATTTCGGCCCACAAGCTCAAAGCTCAAAAAAATTACTGTGTCTATTTCACTGCAAACCAAGGCTATCAGGAGTTAGTTTAGAGTCCCCGGGAGTGGAATGTATTTCCCAAGTTCTGCAAAATCGAGAAGACGTTGGTCAAAATCACGATGCGTGTAAGACGGTCTCGGCTACTCTTTCAGTCTTAAAGTGAAGTGGGGCTATATTTCGGCCCACAAGCTCAAAAGTGAGCGTTCAAAAAGTTTTACTGTATCCATTTCAAAGCAAACCAAGGTCATCAGGGGTTACTTAAGAGTCCTCGGGACTGGAAAATATCCCCCAAGTTCCGCTAAATCGGGCCGAAGTTGGTCAAAATCACGATGTGCGTAAGGTGGTCTCGGCTACTCTTTCAGTCTTAAAGTGAAGTGGGGCAATATTTCGGCCCAGAAGCTCGAAAGTGAGTGTTTAAAAAGTTTTGCTCTGTCACTTTCAGTGCAAACCGAGGCCATCAGAAGTTAGTTTAGAGTCCCCGGCACTGGAGAATATCTCCCAAGTCCCGGGAAATCGAGCCGAAGTTGATCAAATTCATGATGCGCGTAACGTGGTCTCGGCTACTGTGTCAGTCCTAAAGTGAAGTGTGGCTATATTTCGGCCCACAAGCTAGAAAGTGAGCGTTCAAAAAGTTTTGTTGTGTCCATTTCACTTCAAAACAAGGCCATCAGGACTTAGTTTAGCGTCCAAGGGACTGCAAAATATCCCCCGAGTTCCGGGAAATCCATTGGAAGTTCGTCAAAATTACGATGCGCGTAAGGCGGTCTCATCTACTCTTTCAGTCTTAAAGTAAAGTGGGGCTATATTTCTGCCCAGAAGCTCCAAAGTTGTGCTCTGTCCATTTCACTGAAAACCAAGCCCATCAGGAGTTACTTTACAGTCCCTTTGACTGGAATATATCCCCCAAGTTTCGGGAAATAAACGCGAAATTGGTCAAAATCACGATTCGCTCAAGACGGTCTCGCCTACTCTTTCAGTCTTAAAGTAAAATGGGGCTCTATTTCGGCCCAGAAGCTCGAGAGTGAGCGTTCAAAAACTTTCGCTGTGTCCATTTCACTGCAAACCGAGACAAGCAGGAGTTAGTTGAGAGTCCCCGGCACTGGAAAATATCCCCCAAGTTCCGGGAAATCGAGCCGAAGTTTGTCAAAATCACGATGCGCGTAAGGCGGTCTCGGCTACTCTTTCCGTGTTAAAGAAATGGGGGGCTATATTTTGGCCCAGAAGCTCGAAATGGAGCGTTCAAAAAGTTTTGCTGGGTCCATTTTACTGCAAACCAAGGCCATCAGGAATTAGTTTAGAGTCCTCAGAACTGGAATATATCCCCTTAGTTCCGGCAAATCCAGCCGAAGTTGCTCAAAATCACGATGCACGTAAGGCGGTCTCGGCTACTCTTTCAGTCTTCAAGTGAAGTGGGGTTCTATTTCGGTCCAGAAGCTCGAAAGTATGCGTTCAAAAACTTTTTCTGTTTCCGTTTCACTACAAACCAAGACCAGCACGAATTAGTTTAGAGTCCCCGGGACTGGAAAATATTTCGCAAGTTCCGGGAAATCGAACCGAAGTTGATCAAAATCACGATGCGCGAAACGTGGTGTCGGCTACTGTTTCAGTCTTAAAGTGAAGTATGGCTATATTTCGGCCGACAACCTCGAAAGTGAGCGTTCAAAAAGCTTTGCTGTGTCCATTTCACTGGAAAACAAAGCCATCGGCACCTAGTTTAGCGTCCTAGGGACTGGAAAATATTCCCCAAGTTCCGGAATATCGACCCGAAGTTTGTCAAAATCACGATGCGCGCACGCCGGTCTCAGCTACTCTTTAAGTCGTCAGTGATGTGGGACTAAATTTCGGCCTAGAAGCTCGAAAGTGTGCGTTCAAAAACTTGTGCTGTGTCAATTTCACTGCAAACCAAGGATATCAGGAGTTAGTTTAGAGTCCTCGGGACTGGAAAATATCGCCCAAGTTCGGAGAAATCGAGCCGAATTTTGTCAAAATCACGATGCGCGTAAGGCGGTCTCGGCTACTCTTTCATTCTTAAAGTGAACTCGGGCTATCTTTCGGCGCAGAAGCTAGAAAGTGAAAGTTCAAAAAGTTTTGCTGTGTCCATTTCACCGCAAACCAAGCCACATCAGCAGATTGTTTACAGTGTCCGGGACATCAAAATATCCCCCAAGTCCCGGGAAATCGAGCCGAAGTTTCTCAAAATCACGATGCGCGTAAAGCAGTCTCGGCTACTCTTTTAGTCTTAAAGTGACGTGGCTGTATATTTCGGCCCAGAAGCTCGAAAGTGAGCGTTCAAAAAGTTCTGCTCTCTCAATTTAACTGAAAACCAAGGCCATCATGAGTTAGCTTAGAGTCCACGGGACTGGAAAATATCCCTTAAGTTCTGGCAACTCAAGCCGAAGTTGGTCAAAATCACGATGCGTCTAAGGCGGTCTCGGCTACTATTTCAGTCTTAAAGTGAAGTGGGGCTATATTTCGGCCCAGAATTTCGAAAGTAAGCGTTCAAAAAAATGTGCTGTGTCCATTTAACTGCAGACCAAGGCCATCAGGGGTTAGTTTAGAGTCCTTGGGACTTGAATATATCCCCGAAGTTTCGGGAAATCGAGCCGAAGTTGGTCAAAATCACGATGCGCGTAAGACGGTCTCGGCTACTCTTTCAGTCTTAAACTGAAGTGGGGCTATATTTCGGCTCAGAAGCCCGAAGGGGAGCCTTGAAAAAGTTTTGCTCTCTCCATTTCAATGCAAACCAAGGCAATCAGGAGTTACTTTAGAGTCCCCGGTACCGGAAAATATTCCCCATTTGCCGGGAAATCGAGCCAAAGTTGGTCAAAATCACGATGCGCGTAAGGCGGTCTCGGCTATTCTTTCATTCTTAAAGGGAACTCGGACTATATTTCGGCCCAGAAGCTAGAAAGTGAAAGTTCAAAAAGTTTTGCTGTGTCCATTTCACCGCGAACAAAGCCACATCCGGAGATAGTTTACAGTCACCGGGACAACAAAATATGCCCCAAGTTGAGGGAAATCGAGCCGAAGTTTGTCAAAATCACGATGCGCGTAAAGCAGTCTCGGCTACTCTTTGAGTCTTAAAGTGACGTGGCTGTATATTTCGGCCCAGAAGCTCGAAAGTGAGCGTTCAAAAAGTTATGCTGTGCCAATTTCACTGCAAAGCAAGGCCCTCAGGAAGTAGTTTACGGTGCCCGGAACTGGAAAATATCCCCCAAGTTCCGCGAAATCGAGACGAAGTTGATCAAAATAACGATTCGCGTAAGGTGGTCTCGGCTACTCTTTCAGTCTTAAAGTGAAGTAGGGCTATATCTCGGTCCAGACGCTCGAAAGTGAGTGTTCAAAAAGTTTTCCTATCTGAATTTCAGTGAAAACCAAGGACATCATGAGTTAGTTTAGAGTCCCCGGGACTGGAAAATATCTTTTAAGTTCTGGCAACTCAAGCCGAAGTTGGTCAAAATTACGATGCGCCTAAGACGGCCTCGGCTAGTCTTTAAGTCTTAAAGTGAAGTGGGGCTCTATTTCGGCCTAGAAGCTCCAAAGTGAGCGCTGCAAAAAATTTGCTGTGTCCATTTCACTGCAAACCAAGGCCATCAGGAGCTAGTTTAGAGTCCCCGGGACTGCAATATATTTCCGAAGTTCCGGAAAATGGAGAAGACGTTGGTCAAAATCACGATGCGCGCAAGACGGTCTTGGCTAGTCTTTCAGTCTTAAAGTGAAGTGGGGCTATATTTCGGCCCAGAAGCTCAAAAGTGAGCTTCAAAAAGTTTTGCTGTATCCATTTCAATGCAAACGAAGGCCATTAGGGGTGACTTAAGAGTCTTCAGGACTGTAAAATATCCCCCAAGTTCAGGGAAATTTAGCCGAAGTTGGTCAAAATCACGGTGCGCGTTAGGCGGTCTCGCTTACTGTTTCAGTCTTAAAGTGAAGTGAGGCTTTATTCCTGCCCAGGAGCTTGAAAGCGAGCGTTTAGAAAGTTTCCCTGTGTTTATTTCACTGCAAACCAAAGCCATCAGGAGCTAGCTTAGAGTCCCCGGGTCTGGAAAATATCCCCCAACTTCCGGGAAATCGAGCCGAAGTTGGTCAAAATCACGATTCGCGTAAGGTAGTCTCGGCTACCCTTTCAGTCTTAAAGTGAAGTGGGGCTATATTTCGGGCCAGAAGCCCGAAAGTGAGCGTTCAAAAAGTTTTGCTGTGTTCATTTCACTGCAAACCAAGGCCATCAGGAGTTCGTTTAGCGTCCCCGGGACAAGAAAATATGCCCCAAGGTCCGGGAAATTGAGCCGAGGTTGGTCAAAATCAAGATGCCCGTAAAGTGGTCACGGCTACTCTTTCTGTCTTAAAGTGAAGTGGGGCTATATTTCGGGCCAGAAGCCCGAAAGTGAGCGTTCAAAAAGTTTTGCTGTGTCCATTTCACTGCAAACCAAGGCCATCGGCGGTTAGTTTAGAGTCCCCGCGACTGAAAAATATTGCCCAAGTTCCGGGGAATCGAACCGAAGTTGATCAAAATCACGATGCGCAAAATGCGGTATCGGCTACTGTTTCAGTCTTAAAGTGAAGTGGGGCTATATTTCGGCCCAGAAGCCCGAAAGTGAGCGTTCAAAAAGTTTTGCTCTCTAAATTTCACTGAAAACCAAGGCCATCACGAATTAGTTTAGTGTCCCTGGGACTGGAAAACATTACCCAAGTTCCGGTAAATCGAGCTGAAGTTGGTCAAAATCACGATGCTCCCAAAGCGGTCTCGGCTACTCTTTCAGTCTTAAAGTGAAGTGGGGCTATATTTCTGTCCAGAAGCTCGAAAGTGAGCGTTCAAACAGTTTTGCTGTGTGCATTTCACTGGAAACCAAAGCTATCAAAAGGTAGTTTAGGGTCCCCGGGACTGGAAAATATTCCCCAAGTTCCGGGAAAGCGAGCCGAAGTTGATCAAAATCACGATGCGCGAAATGCGGTCTCGGCTACTGTTTCAGTCTTAAAGTAAAGTGTGGCTATATTTCGGCCCACAAGCTCGAAAGTGAGCGTTCAAAAACTTTTGCTCTGTCCATTTCCCTGGAAAGCAAGGCCATCAGGTCTTAGTTTAGCGTCCAAGGGACTGGAAAATGTTCCCCAAGGTCCGGGAGATCCACCCGAAGTTTGTCAAAATCACAATGCGCGTAAGGCGATCTCGGTTACTCTTTAAGTCTTAAAGTAGAGTGGGGCTTTATTTCGGCCAGGAAGCTCGAAGGTGAGCGTTCAAAAAGTTTTGCTCTGTCCATTTCACTGCAAACCAAGGCCATCAGGAGTCAGTTTAGAGTTCCTGGGACTGGAAAATATTCCCTCAATGTCCGGAATATGGACCCGAAGTTTGTCAAACTCACGATGGGAGCAAGGCGGTCTCGGCTACTCTTTCAGTCTTAAGTGAAGTGGGGCTATATTTCGGCCCACAATCTCGAAAGTGTGCGTTCAAAAAATTGTGTTGTGTCCATTTCAATGCAAACCAAGGCCATCAGGAGTTAGTTTAGAGTCCCCGGGACTGGAATTTATCCCCCAAGTTTCGGCAATTGGAGCCGAAGTTGATCAAATTCATGATGCGCGTAACGTGGTCTCGGCTACTGTTTCAGTCTTAAAGTCAAGTGTGCCTATATTTCGGCCCACAAGCTAGAAAGTGAGCGTTCAAAAAGTTTTGCTGTGTCCATTTCACTTCAAAACAAGGCCATCAGGACTTAGTTTACGTCCAAGGGACTGGAAAATATATCCCAAGTTTCGGGAAATCCATTCGAAGTTCGTCAAAATTACGATATAGGTAAGGCGGTTTCGGCTACTCTTTCAGTCTTAAAGTAAAGTCGGGCTATATTTCTGTCCAGAAGCTCGAAAGTGAGCGTTCAAAAAGTTTTGCTGTGTGCATTTCACTGCAAACCAAAGCTATCAAAAGTTAGTTTAGGGTCCCCGGGACTGGAAAATACTCTCCAAGTTCCGGGAAAGCGAACCGAAGTTGATGAAACTCACGATGCGCGAAATGCGGTCTCGGCTACTGTTTCAGTCTTAAAGTAGAGTGTGGCTATATTTCGGCCCACAAGCTCGAAAGTGAGCGTTCAAAAAGTTTTGCTCTCTCCATTTCAATGCAAAGCAAGGCGATCAGGAGTTAGTTTAGAGTCCCCGGGACTGGAAAATATCCCCCAAGTTCCGAGAAATCGATCCGAAAATGGTCAAAATCACGATGCGCGTAAGGCGATCTCGGCTACTCTTTCAGTCAAGTGAAGTGGGGCTATATTTCGGCCCAGAAGCTCCAAAGTGGGCGTTCAAAAAGTTATGCTGTGCGCATTTCAGTGCAAACCAAGGCCATCCGGAGTTAGTTTAGAGTCCCCCTGACGGGAAAATATCCCAAAAGTTGCTTGAAATCGAGCTGAACTTGGTCTAACTCACGATACGCGTGAGGCGGTCTCGGCTACTATTTCAGTCTGAAAGTGAAGTGGGATTCTATTTCGGCCCAGAGGCTACAAAGAGAGTGTTCAAAAAGCTTTCCTTTGTCCATTTCACTGAAAACCAAGGCCATCACGAGTTAGTTTAGAGCCCGCGGAAATGGAATATATCCCCCAAGTTCCGGCAAATCGAGCCGAAGTTGGTCAAAATCACGGTGCGCTTAAGGCGGTGTCGGCTACTCCTTCAGTCTTAAAGTAAAAGTGGGGCTCTATTTCGGCCCACAAGCTCAAAGCTCAAAAAAATTTACTGTGTCTATTTCACTGCAAACCAAGGCTATCAGGAGTTCGTTTAGAGTCCCCGGGAGTGGAATGTATTTCCAGGGTTCCGCAAACTCGAGAAGACGTTGGTCAAAATCACGATGCGCGTAAGACGGTCTCGGCTACTCTTTCAGTCTTAAAGTGAAGTGGGGCTATATTTCGGCCCACAAGCTCAAAAGTGAGCGTTCAAAAAGTTTTGCTGTATCCATTTCAATGCAAACCAAGGCCATCAGGGGTTACTTCAGAGTCCTCGGGACTGGAAAATATCCGCCAAGTTCCGGTAAATCGAGCCGAAGTTGGTCAAAATCACGATGTGCGTAAGGTGGTCTCAGCTACTCTTTCAGTCTTAAAGTGAAGTGGGGCAATATTTCGGCCTAGAAGCTCGAAAGTGAGTGTTTAAAAAGTTTTGCTCTGTCACGTTCAGTGCAAACCAAGGCCATCACAAGTTACTTTAGAATCCCCGGGACTGGAGAATATCCCCCGTCCCGGGAAATCGAGCCGAAGTTGATCAAATTCATGATGCGCGTAACGTAGTCTCGGCTACTGTGTCAGTCCTAAAGTGAAGTGTGGCTATATTTCGGCCCACAAGCTAGAAAGTGAGCGTTCAAAAAGTTTTGTTGTGTCCATTTTACTTCAAAACAAGGCCATCAGGACTTAGTTTAGCGTCCAAGGGACTGCAAAATATCCCCCGAGTTCCGGGAAATCCATTGGAAGTTCGTCAAAATTACGATGCGCGTAAGGCGGTCTCATCTACTCTTTCAGTCTTAAAGTAAAGTGGGGCTATATTTCTGCCCAGAAGCTCCAAAGTTGTGCTCTGTCCATTTCACTGAAAACCAAGCCCATCAGGAGTTACTTTACAGTCCCTTTGACTGGAATATATCCCCCAAGTTTCGGGAAATAAACGCGAAATTGGTCAAAATCACGATTCGCTCAAGACGGTCTCGCCTACTCTTTCAGTCTTAAAGTAAAATGGGGCTCTATTTCGGCCCAGAAGCTCGAGAGTGAGCGTTCAAAAACTTTCGCTGTGTCCATTTCACTGCAAACCAAGACAAGCAGGAGTTAGTTGAGAGTCCCCGGCACTGGAAAATATCCCCCAAGTTCCGGGAAATCAACCCGAAGTTTGTCAAAATCACGATGCGCGTAAGGCGGTCTCGGCTACTCTTTCAGTGTTAAAGTAAGGGAGGCTATATTTTGGCCCAGAAGCTCGAAATTGAGCGTTCAAAAAGTTTTGCTGGGTCCATTTTACTACAAACCAAGGCCATCAGGAATTAGTTTAGAGTCCTCAGAACTGGAATATATCCCCTTAGTTCCGGCAAATCGAGCCGAAGTTGCTCAAAATCACGATGCACGTAAGGCGGTCTGGGCTACTCCTTCAGTGTTCAGGTCAAGTGGGGTTCTATTTCGGTCCAGAAGCTCGAAAGTATGCGTTCACAAACTTTTTCTGTTTCCGTTTCACTGCAAACCAAGACCAGCACGAGTTAGTTTAGAGTCCCCGGGACTGGAAAATAATTCGCAAGTTCCGGAAAATCGAGCCGAAGTTGATCAAAATCACGATGCGCGAAACGCGGTGTCGGCTACTGTGTCAGTCTTAAAGTGAAGTATGGCTATATTTGTGTCCACAAGCTCGAAAGTGAGCGTTCAAAAAGCTTTGCTGTATTCATTTCACTGCAAAACAAGGCCATCGGCACCTAGTTTAGCATCCAACGGACTGGAAAATATCCCCCAATTTTCGGGAAATCCACCCGAAGTTGGTCAAAATCACGACGCGCGTACGGCGGTCTTGGCTACTCTTTCAGTCTTAAAGGGAAGTGGGGCAATATTTCGGCCCAGAAGCTCGAAACTGAGTGTTTCAAAAGTTTTGCTGTGTCCATTTCACTGGAAAACAAGGCCATCACGACTTAGTTTAGCGTCCAAGGGACTGGAAATATCCCCCAAGTTACGAGAAATCCACCCGAAGTTAGTCAAAATCACGATGCGCTTAAGGGGGTCTCGGCTACTCTTTGAGTCTTAAGGTAAAGTGGGCTGAGATTTTACTCCAGAAGCTCGAAAGTAAGGGTTCAAAAATTTTTGTCTCTGTTTCACTCACATCTTAGACAATCAGAAGTGAGTTTAGAGACTTTGGGACTGGGACATATCTCCCAACTTTCGCCAGATCGAGCCGAAGATCCTCAAAATCACAATGCGCGTAAGGCGGTCTCGGCTACTCTTTCAGTCTTATAGTTAAGTGGGGCTATATTTCGACCCATAAGCTCGAAAGTGAGCGTTCAAAAACTTTTGCTGTGTCCATTTAACTGCAAACTAAGGCCATCGGAAGTTAGTTTAGCTTCCCAGGGAATTGAAAATATTCGCCAACTTCCGGGAAATCGAGCCGAAGTTGGTCAAAATTACCATGCGCGGAAGGCGGTCTCGGCTACTCTTTCAGTCTTAAAGTGAAGTAGGGCTATATTTCGGCCGAGAACCTCGAAAGTGAGCGTTCAAAACAATGTGCTGTGTCCACTTCACTGCAAACCAAGGCCATCAGCAGTTAGTTTAGAGTCCCCGGGACTGGAATATATCCCCGAAGTTCCGGGAAATCGAACGGAAGTTGGTCAAAATCACGATGCGCGTAAGACGGTCTCGGCTACTCTTTCAGTCTTAAAGTGAAGTGGGGCAATATTTCGGCCCAGAAGCTCGAAACTGAGAGTTTCAAAAGTTTTGCTGTGTCCATTTCACTGCAAAACAAGGCCATCACGACATAGTTTACCGTCCAAGGGACTAGAAATATCCCCCAAGTTACGGGAAATCCACCCGAAGTTAGTCAAAATCACGATGCGCTTAAGGGGGTCTCGGCTACTCTTTGATTCTTAAGGTAAAGTGGGCTTAGATTTAACTCCAGAAGCTCGAAAGTAAGGGTTCAAAAATTTTTGTCTCTATTTCACTCCCGTCTTAGACAATCAGGAGTGAGTTTAGAGACTTTGGCACTGGAACATATCTCCCAAGTTTCGCCAGATCGAGCCGAAGATCCTCAAAATCACAATGCGCGTAAGGCGCTCCCGCCTACTCTTTCAGTCTTAAAAAGAAGTAGGGCTATATTTCGGCCAGCAAGCTCGAAAGTGCGCGTTCAAAAACTGTTCCTGTGTCCATTTCACTGGAAACCAAAGCCATCAGGAGTTAGTTTAGAGTCCCCGGGACTGGAAAATATCCCCCTATTTGCGGGAAATCCAGCCCAAGTATCCCAAAATCACGATGCGCATAAGGTGGTCTCGGCTACTCTTTCAGTCTTAAAGTAAAGTGTGGCTACATTTCGACCCATAAGCTCGAAAGTGAGCGTTCAAAAACTTTTGCTGTGTCCATTTAACTGCAAACTAAGGCCATCGGAAGTTAGTTTAGCTTCCCCGGGAATTGAAAATATTCGCCAACTTCCGGGAAATCGAGCCGAAGTTGGTCAAAATTACCATGCGCGTAAGGCGGTCTCGGCTACTCTTTCAGTCTTAAAGTGAAGTAGGGCTATATTTCGGCCGAGAAGCTCGAAAGTGAGCGTTCAAAAAGATGTGCTGTGTCCACTTCACTGCAAACCAAGGCCATCAGCAGTTAGTTTAGAGTCCCCGGGACTGGAAAATATCCCCCTATTTGCGGGAAATCCAGCCCAAGTATCCCAAAATCACGATGCGCATAAGGTGGTCTCGGCTACTCTTTCAGTCTTAAAGTAAAGTGTGGCTACATTTCGACCCATAAGCTCGAAAGTGAGCGTTCAAAAACTTTTGCTGTGTCCATTTAACTGCAAACTAAGGCCATCGGAAGTTAGTTTAGCTTCCCCGGGAATTGAAAATATTCGCCAACTTCCGGGAAATCGAGCCGAAGTTGGTCAAAATTACCATGCGCGTAAGGCGGTCTCGGCTACTCTTTCAGTCTTAAAGTGAAGTAGGGCTATATTTCGGCCGAGAAGCTCGAAAGTGAGCGTTCAAAACAATGTGCTGTGTCCACTTCACTGCAAACCAAGGCCATCAGCAGTTAGTTTAGAGTCCCCGGGACTGGAATATATCCCCGAAGTTCCGGGAAATCGAACGGAAGTTGGTCAAAATCACGATGCGCGTAAGACGGTCTCGGCTACTCTTTCAGTCTTAAAGTAAAGTGGGGCTATATTTCGGCCCAGAAGCTCGAAAGTGACCCTTTAAAAAGTTACGCTTTCTGCATTTAACTGCAAACCAAGCCCATCAGGAGTTAGTTTAAAGTCCCCCGGACTGGAAAATATCCCCCAAGTTCCGCGAAATCGAGCTGAACTTGGTCAAAATCACGATGCTCGTAAGGCGGTCTCTGCTACTATTTCAGTCTTAACGTGAAATACGGTTGTATTTCGGCCCAGAAACTCGAAACTGAGCGTTCAAAAAGTTTTCCTGCGTCCATTTCACTGCAAACCAAGGCCATCAGGAGTTAGTTTAGAGTCCCCGGGACTTGAAAATATCGCCCAAGTTCGGGGAAATCGAGCCGAATTTTGTCAAAATCACGATGCGCGTAAGGCGGTCTCGGCTACTCTTTCATTCTTAGAGGGAACTGGGGCTATCTTTCGGCCGAGAAGATAGAAAGTGAAAGTCCAAAAAGTTTTGCTGTGTTCATTTCACTGCAAACCAAGGCAATCAGGAGTTAGTTTAGACTCCTCGGGACTGGAAAATATCGCCCAAGTTCGGGGAAATCGAGCCGAATTTTGTCAAAATCACGATGCGCGTAAGGCGGTCTCAGCTACTCTTCATTCTTAAAGTGAACTGGGGCTATATTTCGGCCGAGAAGCTAGAAAGTGAAAGTTCAAAAAGTTTTCCTGTGTTCATTTCACTGCAAACAAAGGCCATCAGGAGTTAGTTTAGGCTCCTCGGGACTGGAAAATATCGCCCAAGTTCGGGGAAATCGAGCCGAATTTTGTCAAAATCACGATGCGCGTAAGGCGGTCTGGGCTACTCTTTCATTCTTAAAGTGAACTCGGGCTATATTTCGGCCCAGAAGCTAGAAAGTGAAAGTTCAAAAAGTTTTGCTGTGTCCATTTCATCGCAAACCAAGCCACATCAGCAGATTGTTTACAGTGTCCGGGACATAAAAATATCCCCCAAGTTCCCGGAAATCGAGCCGAAGTTTCTCAAAATCACGATGCGCGTAAAGCAGTCTCGGCTACTCTTTTAGTCTTAAAGTGACGTGGCTGTATATTTCGGCCCAGAAGCTCGACAGTGAGCGTTCAAAAAGTTATGCTGTGCCCATTTCACTGCAAAGCAAGGCCCTCAGGAAGTAGTTTACAGTGCCCGGAACTGGAAAATATCCCCCAGGTTCCGCGAAATCGAGACAAAGTTGGTCAAAATAACGATTCGCGTAAGCCAGTCTCGGCTACTCTTTCAGTCTTAAAGTGACGTAGGGCTATATTTCGGTCCCGACGCTCGAAAGTGAGCGTTCAAAAAGTTTTCCTCTCTGAATTTCACTGAAAACCAAGGCCATCATGAGTTACTTTAGAGTCCCCGGGACTGGAAAATATCTTTTAAGTTCTGGCAACTCAAGTCGAGGTTGGTCAAAATAACGATGCGCCTCAGGCGGCCTCGGCTACTCTTTCAGTCTTAAAGTGAAGTGGGGCTCTATTTCGGCCCAGAAGCTCCAAAGTGAGCCCTGCAAAAAATTTGCTGTGTCCATTTCATTGCAAACCAAGCCCATCAGAAGTTAGTTTAGAGTCCCCGGGACTGCAAGATAATTGCCAAGTTCCGGAAAATGGAGAAGACGTTGGTCAAAATCACGATGCGCGCAAGACGGTCTTGGCTAATCTTTCAGTCTTAAAGTGAAGTGGGGCTATATTTCGGCCCAGAAGCTCAAAAGTGAGCGTTAAAAAAGGTTTGCTGTATCCATTTCAATGCAAACGAAGGCCATCAGGGATTACTTAAGAGTCTTCGGGACTGGAAAATATCCCCCAAGTTCAGGGAAATTTAGCCGAAGTTGGTCAAAATCCCGATGCGCGTTAGGCGGTCTCGCTTACTGTTTCAGTCTTAAAGTGAAGTGAGACTTTATTCCTGCCCAGGAGCTTGAAAGTGAGCGTTCAAAAAGTTTCCCTGTGTATATTTCACTGCAAACCAAAGCCATCAGGAGCTAGTTTAGAGTCCCCGGGACTGGAAAATATCCCCCAACTTCCGGGAAATCGAGCCGAAGTTGATCAAAATCACGATTTGCGTAAGGTAGTCTCGGCTACTCTTTCAGTCTTAAAGTGAAGTGGGGCTATATTTCGGGCCAGAAGCCCGAAAGTGGGCGTTCAAAAAGTTTTGCTGTGTTCATTTCACTGCAAACCAAGGCCATCATGAGTTAGTTTAGAGTCCCCGGGACTGGAAAATATCTTTTAAGTTCTGGCAACTCAAGCCGAAGTTGGTCAAAATCACGATGCGCCTAAGGCAGTCTCGGCTACTCTTTCAGTCTTAAAGTGAAGTGAGGCTATATTTCGGGCCAGAAGCCCGAAAGTGAGCGTTCAAAAAGTTTTGCTCTGCTAATATCACTGCAAACCAAGGCCATCAGGAGTTAGTTTAGCGTCCCCGGGACAAGAAAATATGCCCCAAGGTCCGGGAAATTGAGCCGAGGTTGGTCAAAATCACGATGGCCCTAAAGTGGTCTCGGCTACTCTTTCTGTCTTAAAGTGAAGTGGGGCTATATTTCGGGCCAGAAGCCCGAAAGTGTGCGTTCAAAAATTTTTGCTGTGTCCATTTCACTGCAAACCAAGGCCATCAGGGGTTACTTTAGAGTCCCCGGGACTGAAAAATATTGCCCAAGTTCCGGGGAATCGAGCCGAAGTTGATCAAAATCACGATGCGCAAAATGCGATATCGGCTACTGTTTCAGTCTTAAAGTGAAGTGGGGCTATATTTCGGCCCAGAAGCCCGAAAGTGAGCATTCAAAAAGTTTTGCTGTGTTCT
Organism: Orbicella faveolata; assembly: GCF_042242905.1. NCBI lineage: Eukaryota > Metazoa > Cnidaria > Anthozoa > Scleractinia > Merulinidae > Orbicella > Orbicella faveolata. Next base: position 35,474,239 of record NW_028301539.1, read on the forward strand.
TTGCCTTAAAAACAAGGCCATCAGGAGTTAGTTTAGCGTCCCTAGGACTGGAAAATCTTCCCCAAGTTCCGGTAAATCGAGCTGAAGTTGGTCAAAATCACGATGCTCCCAAAGCGGTCTCGGCTACCCTTTCAGTCTTAAAGTGAAGTGGGGCTATATTTCTGTCCAGAAGCTCGAAAGTGAGCGTTCAAAAAGTTTTGCTGTGTGCATTTCACTGCAAACCAAAGCTATCAAAAGTTAGTTTAGGGTCCCCGGGACTGGAAAATATTGCCCAAGTTCCGAGAAAGCGAGCCGAAGTTGATCAAAATCACAATGCGCGAAATGCGGTCTCGGCTACTGTTTCAGTCTTAAAGTAAAGTGTGGCTATATTTCGGCCCACAAGCTCGAAAGTGAGCGTTCAAAAACTTTTGTCAAAATCACGATGCGCGTAAAGTAGTCTCGGCTATTCTTTGAGGCTTAAAGTGACGTGGCTGTATATTTCGGCCCAGAAGCTCGAAAGTGAGCGTTCAAAAAGTTATGCTGTGCCCATTTCACTGCAAAGCAAGGCCCTCAGGAAGTAGTTTACAGTGCCCGGAACTGGAAAATATCCCCCAAGTTCCGCGAAATCGAGACGAAGTTGGTCAAAATAACGATTCGCGTAAGGCGGTCTCGGCTACTCTTTCAGTCTTATAGTTAAGTGGGGCTATATTTCGACCCATAAGCTCGAAAGTGAGCGTTCAAAAACTTTTGCTGTGTCCATTTAACTGCAAACTAAGGCCATCGGAAGTTAGTTTAGCTTCCCAGGGAATTGAAAATATTCGCCAACTTCCGGGAAATCGAGCCGAAGTTGGTCAAAATTACGCTGCGCGTAGGGCGGTCTCGGCTACTCTTTCAGTCTTAAAGTGAAGTAGGGCTATATTTCGGCCGATAAGCTCGAAAGTGAGCGTTCAAAAAAATGTGCTGTGTCCACTTCACTGCAAACCAAGGCCATCAGCAGTTAGTTTAGAGTCCCCGGGACTGGAATATATCCCCGAAGTTCCGGGTAATCGAACGGAAGTTGGTCAAAATCACGATGCGCGTAAGACGGTCTCGGCTACTCTTTCAGTCTTATAGTTAAGTGGGGCTATATTTCGGCCCAGAAGCTCGAAAGTGACCCTTTAAAAAGTTACGCTTTCTGCATTTAACTGCAAACCAAGGCCATCAGGAGTTAGTTTAAAGTCCCCCGGACTGCAAAATATCCCCCAAGTTCCGGGAAATCGAGCTGAACTTGGTCAAAATCACGATGCTCGTAAGGCGGTCTCTGCTACTATTTCAGTCTTAAAGTGAAGTAGGGCTATATTTCGGTCCAAAAGCTCGAAAGTGAGCGTTCAAAAAGTTTAACTCTCTCAATTTGACTGAACACCAAGGCCATCAGGAGTTAGTTTAGAGTCCCCGGGACTGGAAAATATCTTTTAAGTTCTGGCAACTCAAGCCGAAGTTGGTCAAAATCACGATGCGCCTAAGGCGGCCTCGGCTACTCTTTAAGTCTTAAAGTGAAGTGGGGCTCTATTTCCGCCCAGAAGCTCCAAAGTGAGCGCTGCAAAAAATTTGCTGGGTCCATTTCACTGTAAACCAAGGCCATCAGGAGATAGTTTAGAGTCCCCGGGACTGCAATATATTTCCCAAGCTCCGGAAAATGGAGAAGACGTTGGTCAAAATCACGATGCGCGCAAGACGGTCTTGGCTAATCTTTCAGTCTTAAAGTGAAGTGGGGCTATATTTCGGCCCAGAGGCTCAAAAGTGAGCTTCAAAAAGTTTTGCTGTATCCATTTCAATGCAAACGAAGGCCATCAGGGGTTACTTAAGAGTCTTCGGGACTGGAAAATATCCCCCATGTTCAGGGAAATTTAGCCGAAGTTGGTCAAAATCACGGTGCGCGTTAGGCGGTCTCGCTTACTGTTTCAGTCTTAAAGTGAAGTGAGGCTTTATTCCTGCCCAGGAGCTTGAAAGTGAGCGTTCAAAAAGTTTCCCTGTGTTTATTTCACTGCAAACCAAAGCCATCAGGAGCTAGTTTAGAGTCCCCGGGACTGGAAAATATCCCCCAACTTCCGGGAAATCGAGCCGAAGTTGGTCAAAATAACGATTCGCGTAAGGCGGTCTCGGCTACTCTTTCAGTCTTAAAGTGAAGTGGGGCTATATTTCGGGCCAGAAGCCCGAAAGTGAGCGTTCAAAAAGTTTTGCTCTGCTAATATCACTGCAAACCAAGGCCATCAGGAGTTAGTTTAGCGTCCCCGGGACAAGAAAATATGCCCCAAGGTCCGGGAAATTGAGCCGAGGTTGGTCAAAATCACGATGGCCCTAAAGTGGTCTCGGCTACTCTTTCTGTCTTAAAGTGAAGTGGGGCTATATTTCGGGCCAGAAGCCCGAAAGTGTGCGTTCAAAAATTTTTGCTGTGTCCATTTCACTGCAAACCAAGGCCATCAGGGGTTACTTTAGAGTCCCCGGGACTGAAAAATATTGCCCAAGTTCCGGGGAATCGAGCCGAAGTTGATCAAAATCACGATGCGCAAAATGCGATATCGGCTACTGTTTTAGTCTTAAAGTGAAGTGGGGCTATATTTCGGCCCAGAAGCCCGAAAGTGAGCATTCAAAAAGTTTTGCTGTGTTCTTTGCCTTAAAAACAAGGCCATCAGGAGTTAGTTTAGCGTCCCTAAGACTGGAAAATCTTCCCCAAGTTCCGGTAAATCGAGCTGAAGTTGGTCAAAATCACGATGCTCCCAAAGCGGTCTCGGCTACCCTTTCAGTCTTAAAGTGAAGTGGGGCTATATTTCTGTCCAGAAGCTCGAAAGTGAGCGTTCAAAAAGTTTTGCTGTGTGCATTTCACTGCAAACCAAAGCTATCAAAAGTTAGTTTAGGGTCCCCGGGACTGGAAAATATTGCCCAAGTTCCGAGAAAGCGAGCCGAAGTTGATCAAAATCACAATGCGCGAAATGCGGTCTCGGCTACTGTTTCAGTCTTAAAGTAAAGTGTGGCTATATTTCGGCCCACAAGCTCGAAAGTGAGCGTTCAAAAACTTTTGCTCTGTCTATTTTACTGCAAAACAAGGCCATCAGGACTTAGGTTTGCGTCCAAGGGACTGGAAAATGTTCCCCAAGTTCCGGGACATCCACCCGAAGTTTGTCAAAATCACAATGCGCGTAAGGTGGTATCGGTTACTCTTTAAGTCTTAAAGTAAAGTGGGGCTTTATTTCGACCAGGAAGCTCGAAGGTGAGCGTTCAAAAAGTTTTGCTCTGTCCATTTCACTGCAAACCAAGGCCATCAGGAGTTAGTTTAGAGTTCCTGGGACTGGAAAATATCCCCTAAGTTCCGGAATATCGACCCGAAGTTTGTCAAACTTAGGATGCGAGTAAGACGGTCTCGGGTACTCTTTCAGCCTTAAGTGAAGCGGGGCTATATTTCGGCCCAGAATCTCCAAAGTGTGCTTTCAAAAAATTGTGCTGTGTCCATTTCAATGGAAACCAAGGCTATCAGGAGTTAGTTTAGAGTCCCCGGGGCTTGAAAATATCCCCCAAGTCCCGGCAATTGGAGCCGAAGTTGATCAAATTCATGATGCGCGTAACGTGGTCTCGGCTACTGTTTCAGTCTTAAAGTCAAGTGTGCCTATATTTCGGCCCACAAGCTAGAAAGTGAGGGTTCAAAAAGTTTAGCTGTGTCCATTTTACTTCAAAACAAGGCCATCAGGACTTAGTTTAGCGTCCAAGCGAGTGGAAAATATCCCCCAAGTTCCGGGAAATCCATTCGAAGTTCGTCAAAATTACGATATACGTAAGGCGGTTTCGGTTACTCTTTCAGTCTTAAAGTAAAGTCGGACTATATTTCTGTCCAGAAGCTCGAAAGTGATTGTTCAAAAAGTTTTGCTGTGTGCATTTCACTGCAAACCAAAGCTATCAAAGTTAGTTTAGGGGCCCCGGGACTGGAAAATATTCCCCAACTTCCGTGAAAGTGAGCCGAAGTTGATCAAAATCACGATGCGCGAAATGCGGTCTCGGCTACTGTTTCCGTCTTAAACTAAAGTGTGGCTATATTTCGGCCACCAAGCTCGAAAGTGAGCGTTCAAAAAGTTTCGCTGTGTCCATTTCACTGAAAACCAAGACAATCAGGAGTTAGTTTAGAGTCCCCGGGACTGGAAAAAATCCCCCAAGTTCCGGCAAATCGAGCCGAAGTTGGTCAAAATCACGGTGGGCTTAAGGCGGTGTCGGCTACTCCTTCAGTCTTAAAGTGAAGTGGGGCTCTATTTCGGCCCACAAGCTCAAAGCTCAAAAAAAATTACTGTGTCTATTTCACTGCAAACCAAGGCTATCAGGAGTTAGTTTAGAGTCCCCGGGAGTGGAATGTATTTCCCAAGTTCCGGAAAATCGAGAAGACGTTGGCCAAAATCACTATGCGCGTAAGACGGTCTCGGCTACTCTTTCAGTCTTAAAGTGAAGTGGGGCTATATTTCGGCCCACAAGCTCAAAAGTGAGCGTTCAAAAAGTTTTGCTGTATCCATTTCAATGCAAACCAAGGCCATCAGGGGTTACTTAAGAGTCCTCGGGACTGCAAAATATCCCCCAAGTTCCGGTAAATCGAGCCGAAGTTGGTCAAAATCACGATGTGCGTAAGGTGGTCTCAGCTACTCTTTCAGTCTTAAAGTGAAGTGGGGCAATATTTCGGCCCAGAAGCTCGAAAGTGAGCGTTTAAAAAGTTTTGCTCTGTCACTTTCAGTGCAAACCAAGCCCATCAGAAGTTACTTTAGAGTCCCCGGGACTGGAGAATATTCCCCAAGTCCCGGGAAATCGAGCCGAAGTTGATCAAATTCATGATGCGCGTAACGTGGTCTCGGCTACCGTGTCAGTCCTAAAGTGAAGTGTGGCTATATTTCGGCCCACAAGCTAGAAAGTGAGCGTTCAAAAAGTTTTGTTGTGTCCATTTTACTTCAAAACAAGGCCATCAGGACTTAGTTTAGCGTCCAAGGGAGTGCAAAATATCCCCCGAGTTCCGGGAAATCCATTCGAAGTTCGTCAAAATTACGATGCACGTAAGGCGGTCTCATCTACTCTTTCAGTCTTAAAGTAAAGTGGAGCTATATTTCTGCCCAGAAGCTCCAAAGTTGTGCTCTGTCCATTTCACTGAAAACCAAGGCCATCAGGAGTTACTTTAAAGTCCCTTTGACTGGAATATATCCCCCAAGTTTCGGGAAATAAACGCGAAATTGGTCAAAATCACGATTCGCTCAAGACGGTCTCGCCTACTCTTTCAATCTTAAAGTAAAATGGGGCTCTATTTCGGCCCAGAAGCTCGAGAGTGAACGTTCAAAAACTTTCGCTGTGTCCATTTCACTGCAAACCAAGACAAGCAGGAGTTAGTTGAGAGTCCCCGGCACTGGAAAATATCCCCCAAGTTCCGGGAAATCAACCCGAAGTTTGTCAAAATCACGATGCGCGTAAGGCGGTCTCGGCTACTCTTTCAGTGTTAAAGAAATGGGGGGCTATATTTTGGCCCAGAAGCTCGAAATTGAGCGTTCAAAAAGTTTTGCTGGGTCCATTTTACTGCAAACCAAGGCCATCAGGAATTAGTTCAGAGTCCTCAGAACTGGAATATATCCCCTTAGTTCCGGCAAATCAAGCCGAAGTTGCTCAAAATCACGATGCACGTAAGGCGGTCTCGGCTGCTCTTTGAGTCTTCAAGTGAAGTGGGGTTCTATTTCGGTCCCGAAGCTCGAAAGTATGCGTTCAAAAACTTTTTCTGTTTCCGTTTCACTGCAAACCAAGACCAGCACGAGTTAGTTTAGAGTCCCCTGGACTGGAAAATATTTCGCAAGTTCCGGGAAATGGAGCCGAAGTTGATCAAAATCACGATGCGCGAAACGTGGTGTCGGCTACTGTTTCAGTCTTAAAGGGAAGTATGGCTATATTTCGGCTCACAAGCTCGAAAGTGAGCGTTCAAAAAGCTTTGCTGTGTCCATTTCACTGCAAAACAAGGCCATCGGCACCTTGTTTAGCGTCCAAGAGACTGGAAAATATCCCCCAAGTTCTGGGAAATCCACCCGAAGTTTGTCAAAATCACGATGCGCGTAAGGCGGTTTCGGCTACTTTTTCAGTATTAAAGTAAAGTGGGCTATATTTCGGCCCAGAAGCTTGAAGGTGAGCGTTCAAAAAGTTTTGCTGTCTCCATTTCACTGCAAACCAAGGCCATCAAGAGTAAGTTTAGAGTTCCTGGAACTGGAAAATAGCCCCCAAGTTCCGGAATATCGACCCGAAGTTGGTCAAAATCACGATGCGCGCACGCCGGTCTCGGCTACTCTTTAAGTCGTAAGTGATGTGGGACTATATTTCGGCCTAGAAGCTCGAAAGTGTGCGTTCAAAAACTTGTGCTGTGTGAATTTCACTGCAAACCATGGCCATCAGGAGTTAGTTTAGAGTCCCCGGGACTGGCAAATATTCCCCAAGTTCCGTGAAAGCGAGAAGAACTTGATCAAAATCACGATGCGCGTAACGCGGTCTCGGCTACTGTTTCAGTCTTAAAGTGAAGTGTGGCTATATTAAGGCCCACAAGCTCGAAAGTGAGCGTTCAAAAAGTTTTGCTGTGTCCATTTCACTGCAAACCAAGGCCATCAGGACTTAGTTTAGAGTCCCCGGAACTGGAAAATATTCTCCAAGTTCCAGGAAATTGCGCCGAAGTTGATGAAAATTACGATGCGCGTAACGGGCTCTCGGCGGTTCTTTCAGTCTTAAATTTAATTAGGGCTCTATTTCGGCCCTGAAGCTCGAAGGTGAGCGTTCAGAATGTTTTGCTGTGTTCATTAAACTGCAAACCAAGGTCATCGGGAGTTAGTTTAGCGTCCCCGGGACTATAAATTATTCGCCAACTTCAAGGAAATCGAGCAATAGTGGCCCAAAATCACGATGCGCGTAAGGCGGTCTCGGCTACTCTTTCAGTCTTAAAAATAAGGGGGGCTATATTTCGACCTAGAAGCTCGAGACCGGGCGTGCGCTAATTTTACCTGTGTCCATTTCACTGACATCTTAGGCCATCAGGAGTTAGTTTGGAGTCCTTGGGACTGGAAAATATTTCCCAAATTCTGGCAGAGCGAGCCAATGTTGCTCAAAATCACGATGCGCGTAACGCGGTCTCGGCTACTCTTTCAGTCTTAAAATGAAGTGGGGCTATATTTCGGCCGACAAGCTCAACACCGAGCGTGGGCTCCTTTTGTCTGTGTACATATCACTGAAAACTAAGTTCATCAGGAGTTAGCATAGAGTCCTCGGGACTGGAAAATATTGCCCGAATTCCGGCAAATCGAGCCAAAGATGCTCAAAATCACGATGCGCGTAAGGCGGTCTCGGCTACTCGTTTACTCCGAAAATGAAGTGGGGCTATATTTCGGTTCTACAAGCTCGACACCGAGCGTGCTCTCCTTTTACCTGTGTCCATTTCACTAAGAACTAATTCCATCAGGAGATAGTTTAGAATCCTCGAGACTGGAAGCTATCCTCCAAGTTTCGGCAAATTGAGCCATACTTTCTTAAAATTACGATTAGCGTACGGCAGTTTCGTTTACTCTTTCAGTCTTAAAATGAACTGGGGCTACATTTCGGCCTAGAAGCTCGACACCGAGCGTGCGCTCCTGTTACCTGTGACCATTTGACTGAAAACTAAGGCCATCAAGAGTTAGGGTAGAGTCCCCGGGACTGGAAAATATCCCCCAAGTTTTGGCAGATCGAGCAATAGTGGCTAAAAATTTCGATGCGCTTAAGGCGGTTTCGTGTACACTTTCAGTCTTAAAATAAAGTGAGGCTATATTTCGGCCTACAACCTGGAAACCTAGCGTGCGCCCCTTTTACCTGTGTCCATTTCAGTAAAAACCAAGGCATTCAGGAGTTAGTTTAGAGCTTCCGGGAATGGACAATATCCCCCAAGTCCCAGGAAATCAAGCCGAAGTTCGACAAAATTACCATGCGTGTAAGGCGGTCCCGGCTACTCTTTCAGTCTTAAAGTGAAGTGGTGCTATATTTCGGCCCAGAAGCTCCAAAGTGAACGTTCAAAGAGTTTGGCTGTGTCCATTTCACTGAAAACCAAGGCCATCAGGAATTAGTTTAGAGTGCCCGGGACTGGGAATTACCTCCCAAGTTCCGGGAAATCGAGCCGAAGTAGCCCAAAATCACGATGCGCGTAAGGCGCTCTCGGCTAGTCTTTCAGTCTTAAAGTGAAGTAGGGCTATGCTTCGGCCCAGAAGCTCAAAAGTGAGCGTTCAAAAAGTTGCGCTGTGTCCATTTCACCGCAAACCAAGGCAACCAGGAGTTAGATTGGAGTCCCCGGTACCGGAAAATATCCCCCATTTCCCGGGAAATCGAGCCAAAGTTGGTCAAAATCACAAAAGTTTTGCTGTGTCCATTTCACTGCAAAACAAGGCCATCACGACTTAGTTTAGCGTCCAAGGGACTGGAAATATCCCCCAAGTTATGGGAAATCCACCCGAAGTTAGTCAAAATCACGATGCGCTTAAGGGGGTCTCGGCTACTCTTTCAGTCTTAAGGTAAAGTGGGCTTAGATTTAACTCCAGAAGCTCGAAAGTAAGGGTTCAAAAATTTTTGTCTCTATTTCACTCACGTCTTAGACAATCAGGAGTGAGTTTAGAGACTTTGGGACTGGAACATATCTCCCAAGTTTCGCCAGATCGAGCCGAAGATCCTCAAAATCACAATGCGCGTAAGGCGCTCCCGCCTACTCTTTCAGTCTTAAAAAGAAGTAGGGTTATATTTCGGCCAGGAAGCTCGAAAGTGCGCGTTCAAAAAGTGTTCCTGTGTCCATTTCACTGGAAACCAAGGCCATCAGGAGTTAGTTTAGAGTCGCCGGGACTGGAAAATATCCCCCTATTTGCGGTAAATCGAGCCGAAGTATCCCAAAATCACGATGCGCGTAAGGCGGTCTCGGCTACTCTTTCAGTCTTAAAGTTAAGTGGGGCTATATTTCGACCCATAAGCTCGAAAGTGAGCGTTCAAAAAGTTTCGCTGTGTCCATTTAACTGCAAACTAAGGCCATCGGAAGTTAGTTTAGCTTCCCCGGGAATTGAAAATATTCGCCAACTTCCGGGAAATCGAGCCGAAGTTGGTCAAAATTACCATGCGCGTAAGGCGGTCTCGGCTACTCTTTCAGTCTTAAAGTGAAGTAGGGCTATATTTCGGCCGATAAGCTCGAAAGTGAGCGTTCAAAAAGATGTGCTGTGTCCACTTCACTGCAAACCAAGGCCATCAGCAGTTAGTTTAGAGTCCCCGGGACTGGAATATATCCACGAAGTTCCGGGAAATCGAACGGAAGTTGGTCAAAATTACGATGCGCCTAAGACGGTCTCGGCTACTCTTTCAGTCTTAAAGTAAAGTGGGGCTATATTTCGGCCCAGAAGCTCGAAAGTGACCCTTTAAAAAGTTACGCTTTCTGCATTTAACTGCAAACCAAGGCCATCAGGAGTTAGTTTAAAGTCCCCCGGACTCCAAACTATCCCCCAAGTTCCGGGAAATCGAGCTGAACTTGGTCAAAATCACGATGCTCGTAAGGCGGTCTCTGCTACTATTTCAGTCGTAAAGTGAAATACGGTTGTATTTCGGCCCAGAAACTCGAAACTGAGCGTTCAAAAAGTTTTCCTCCGTCCATTTCACTGCAAAGCAAGGCCATCAAGAGTTGGTTTAGAGTCCCCGGGACTTGAAAATATCGCCCAAGTTCGGGGAAATAGAGCCCAATTTTGTCAAAATCACGATGCGCGTAAGGCGCTCTCGGCTACTCTTTCATTCTTAAAGTGAACTGGGGCTATATTTTGGCCGAGAAGCTAGAAAGTGAAAGTTCAAAAAGTTTTGCTGTGTTCATTTCACTGCAAAACAAGGCCATCAGGAGTTAGTTTAGACTCCTCGGGACTGGAAAATATCGCCCAAGTTCGGAGAAATCGAGCCGAATTTTGTCAAAATCACGATGCGCGTAAGGCGGTCTGGGCTACTCTTTCATTCTTAAAGTGAAGTGGGGCTAAATTTCGGCCGAGAAGCTAGAAAGTGAAAGTTCAAAAAGTTTTGCTGTGTCCATTTCACCGCAAACCAAGCCACATCAGCAGATTGTTTACAGTGTCCGGGACATCAAAATATCCCCCAAGTCCCGGGAAATCGAGCCGAAGTTTCTCAAAATCACGATGCACGTAAAGGAGTCTCGGCTACTCTTTTAGTCTTAAAGTGACTTGGCTGTATATTTCGGCCCAGAAGCTCGAAAGTGAGCGTTCAAAAAGTTCTGCTCTCTCAATTTAACTGAAAACCAAGGCCATCATGAGTTAGCTTAGAATCCACGGGACTGGAAAATATCCCTTAAGTTCTGGCAACTCAAGCCGAAGTTGGTCAAAATCACGATGCGTCTAAGGCGGTCTCGGCTACTATTTCAGTCTTAAAGTGAAGTGGGGCTATATTTCGGCCCAGAATTTCGAAAGTAAGCGTTCAAAAAAATGTGCTGTGTCCATTTCACTGCAGACCAAGGCCATCAGGGGTTAGTTTAGAGTCCTTGGGACTTGAATATATCCCCGAAGTTTCGGGAAATCGAGCCGAAGTTGGTCAAAATCACGATGCGCGTAAGACGGTCTCGGCTACTCTTTCAGTCTTAAACTGAAGTGGGGCTATATTTCGGTTCAGAAGCCCGAAGGGGAGCCTTGAAAAAGTTCAGCTCTCTCCATTTCAATGCAAACCAAGGCAATCAGGAGTTACTTTAGAGTCCCCGGTACCGGAAAAAATTCCCCATTTGCCGGGAAATCGAGCCAAAGTTGGTCAAAATCACGATGCGCGTACGCCGGTCTCGGCTATTCTTTCATTCTTAAAGTGAACTCGGACTATAATTCGGCCCAGAAGCTAGAAAGTGAAAGTTCAAAAACTTTTGCTGTGTCCATTTCACCGCGAACCAAGCCACATCCGGAGATAGTTTACAGTCACCGGGACATCAAAATATCCCCCAAGTTGCGGGAAATCGAGCCGAAGTTTGTCAAAATCACGATGCGCGTAAACCAGTCTCGGCTACTCTTTGAGTCTTAAAGTGACTTGGCTGTATATTTCGGCCCAGAAGCTCGAAAGTGAGCGTTCAAAAAGTTATGGTGTGCCCATTTCACTGCAAAGCAAGGTCCTCAGGAAGTTGTTTAAAGTGCCCGAAACTGGAAAATATTCCCCAAGTCCCGGGAAATCGAGCCGAAGTTGATCAAATTCATGATGCGCGTAACGTGGTCTCGGCTACCGTGTCAGTCCTAAAGTGAAGTGTGGCTATATTTCGGCCCACAAGCTAGAAAGTGAGCGTTCAAAAAGTTTTCTTGTGTCCATTTTACTTCAAAACAAGGTCATCAGGGTTTAGTTTAGCGTCCAAGGGACTGCAAAATATCCCCCGAGTTCCGGGAAATCCATTGGAAGTTCGTCAAAATTACGATGCGCGTAAGGCGGTCTCATCTACTCTTTCAGTCTTAAAGTAAAGTGGGGCTATATTTCTGCCCAGAAGCTCCAAAGTTGTGCTCTGTCCATTTCACTGAAAACCAAGCCCATCAGGAGTTACTTTACAGTCCCTTTGACTGGAATATATCCCCCAAGTTTCGGGGAATAAACGCGAAATTGGTCAAAATCACGATTCGCTCAAGACGGTCTCGCCTACTCTTTCAGTCTTAAAGTAAAATGGGGCTCTATTTCGGCCCAGAAGCTCGAGAGTGAACGTTCAAAAACTTTCGCTGTGTCCATTTCACTGCAAACCAAGACAAGCAGGAGTTAGTTGAGAGTCCCCGGCACTGGAAAATATCCCCCAAGTTCCGGGAAATCAACCCGAAGTTTGTCAAAATCACGATGCGCGTAAGGCGGTCTCGGCTACTCTTTCAGTGTTAAAGAAATGGGGGGCTATATTTTGGCCCAGAAGCTCGAAATTGAGCGTTCAAAAAGTTTTGCTGGGTCCATTTTACTGCAAACCAAGGCCATCAGGAATTAGTTTAGAGTCCTCAGAACTGGAATATATCCCCTTAGTTCCGGCAAATCGAGCCGAAGTTGCTCAAAATCACGATGCACGTAAGGCGGTCTCGGCGACTCTTTCAGTCTTCAAGTGAAGTGGGGTTCTATTTCGGTCCAGAAGCTCGAAAGTATGCGTTCAAAAACTTTTTCTGTTTCCGTTTCACTGCAAACCAAGACGAGCACGAGTTAGTTTAGAGTCCCCGGGACTGGAAAATATTTCGCAAGTTCCGGGAAATCGAGCCGAAGTTCATCAAAATCACGATGCGCGAAACGTGCTCTCGGCTAATGTTTCAGTCTTAAAGTGAAGTATGGCTATACTTCGGCCCACAAGCTCGAAAGTGAGCGTTCAAAAAGCTTTGCTGTGTCCATTTCACTGCAAAACAAGGCCATCGGTACCTTGTTTAGCGTCCAAGAGACTGGAAAATATCCCCCAAGTTCTGGGAAATCCACCCGAAGTTTGTCAAAATCACGATGCGCGTAAGGCGGTTTCGGCTACTTTTTCAGTATTAAAGTACAGTAGCCTATATTTCGGCCCAGAAGCTTGAAGGTGAGCGTTCAAAAAATTTTGCTGTCTCCATTTCGCTGCAAACCAAGGCCATCAAGAGTTAGTTTAGAGTCCCCGGGACTGGAAAATATCTTCCAAGTTCCGGAATATCGACCCGAAGTTGGTCAAAATCACGATGCGCGCACGCCGGTCTCGGCTACTCTTTAAGTCGTAAGTGATGTGGGACTATATTTCGGCCTAGAAGCTCGAAAGTGTGCGTTCAAAAACTTGTGCTGTGCTACTTTCACTGCAAACCATGGCCATCAGGAGTTAGTTTAGAGTCCCCAGGACTGGCAAATATTCCCCAAGTTCCAGGAAAGCGAGCAGAAGTTGATCAAAATCACGATGCGCGTAACGCGGTCTCGGCTACTGTTTCAGTCTTAAAGTGAAGTGTGGCTATATTTAGGTCCACAAGCTCGAAAGTGAGCGTTCAAAAAGTTTTGCTGTGTCCATTTCACTGCAAACCAAGGCCATCAGGACATAGTTTAGAGTCTCCGGGACTGGAAAATATTCTCCAAATTCCAGGAAATTGCGCCGAATTTGATGAAAATTACGATGCGCGTAACGGGCTCTCGGCGGTTCTTTCAGTCTTAAATTTAATTAGGGCTCTATTTCGGCACTGAAGCTCGAAGGTGAGCGTTCAGAATGTTTTGCTGTGTTCATTAAACTGCAAACCAAGGTCATCGGGAGTTAGTTTAGCGTCCCCGGGACTATAAATTATTCGCCAACTTCAAGGAAATCGAGCAATAGTGGCCCAAAATCACGATGCGCGTAAGGCGGTCTCGGCTACTCTTTCAGTCTTAAAAATAAGGGGGGCTATATTTCGACCTAGAAGCTCGAGACCGGGCGTGCGCTAATTTTACCTGTGTCCATTTCACTGACATCTTAGGCCATCAGGAGTTAGTTTGGAGTCCTTGGGACTGGAAAATATTTCCCAAATTCTGGCAGATCGAGCCAATGTGGCTCGCCAACTTCCGGGAAATCGAGCAAAAGTGGCCCAAAATCACGATGCGCGTAAGGCGGTCTCGGCTACTCTTTCAGTCTTAAAATTAAGGGGGGCTATATTTTGACCTGGAAGCTCGAGACCGGGCGTGCGCTAATTTTACCTGTGTCCATTTCACTTACATCTTAGGCGATCAGGTGTTAGTTTAGAGTCCTTGGGACTGGAAAATATTCCCCAAATTCTGGCAGATCGAGCCAAAGTTGCTCAAAATCACGATGCGCGTAAGGCGGTCTCGGCTACCCTTTCAGTCTTAAAGTGAAGTGGGGCTATATTTCGGCCGAGAAGCTCGACACCGAGCGTGCGCTCCTTTTGCCTGTGTACATATCACTGAAAACTAAGTTCATCATGAGTTAGCATAGAGTCCTCGGGACTGGAAAATATTCCCTGAATTACGGCAAATCGAGCCAAAGATGCTCAAAATCAAGATGGGAGTAAGTTGGTCTCGCCTACTCTCTCACTCTGAAAATGAAGTGGGGCCATATTTCGGTTCTACAAGCTTGACACCGAGCGTGCGCTACTTTTGCCTGTGTCCTTTTCACTAAGACCTAGGTCCATCGAGAGATAGTTTAGAGTCCTCGAGACTGGAAACTATCTCCAGGTTTCGGCAAATTGAGTTTCTTAAAATTACGATAAGCGTACGGCAGTTTCGTTTACTCTTTCAGTCTTAAAATGAAGTGGGGCTTTATTTCGACCTAGAAGCTCGACAGGGAGCGTGCGCTCCTGTTACCTGTGACCATTTTACTGAAAACTAAGGTTATCAGGAGTTAGCTTAGAGTCCCCGGGACTGGAAAATATCCCCCAAGTTTTGGCAGATCGAGCCATAGTGGCTAAAAACTTGGATGCGCTTAAGGCGGTTTCGTCTACCCTTTCAGTCTTAAAATAAAGTGGGGCTAGATTTCGGCCTACAACCTGGAAACCTAGCGTGCGCTCCTTTTACCTGTGTCCATTTCACTAAAAACCAAGGCAATCAGGAGTTAGTTTAGAGCTTGCGGGACTGGAAAATATCCCCCAAACCCCGAGAAATCAAGCCGAAGTTGGACAAATTTACCATGCGCGTAAGGCGCTCTCGGCTACTCTCTCAGTCTCAAAGTGAAGTGGGGCTATATTTCGGCCCAGAAGCTCGAAAGTGAAGGTTCAAAAAGTTTGGCTGTGTCCATTTCACTGAAAACCAAGGCCATCAGGAATTAGTTTAGAGTTTCCGGGACTGGGAATTATTTCCCAAGTTCCGGGAAATCGAGCCAAAGTAACCCAAAATCACGATGCGCGTAAGGCAATCTCAGCTACTCTTTCAGTCCTAAAGTGAAGTAGGGCTATGCTTCGGCCCAGAAGCTCGAAAGTGAGCGTTCAAAATGTTATCCTGTGTCCATTTCACTGGAAACCACAGCCATCAGAACTTAGTTTAGAGTCCCCGGAACTGGAAAATATCCCCCAAGTTCCGCGAAATCGAGACGAAGTTGGTCAAAATCACGATGCGCGTAAGGCGGTCTCGGCTACTCTTTCAGTCTTAAAGTGAAGTAGGGCTATATTTCGGTCCAGAAGCTCGAGAGTGCGCGTTCGAAACGTTTTGCTCTCTCAATTTAACTGAAAACCAAGGCCATCGTGAGTTAGTTTAGAGTCCCCGGGACTGAAAAATATTCCTTAAGTTCCGGAAACTCGAGCCGAAGTTGCTCAAAATCACGATGCGCCTAAGGCGGTCTCGGCTACACTTTCAGTTTTAAAGTGACGTGGGGCTATATTTCTGCCCAGAATTTCGAAAGTATGCGTTCAAAAAAATTGGCTGTGTCCATTTCACTGCAAACCAAGGCCATCAGGAATTACTTTAGAGACCTTGGGACTGGAATATGTCCCCGAAGTTTCGGGAAATCTAGTCGAAGTTGGTCAAAACCACGATGCGCGAAAGACGGTCTCGGCTACTCTTTCAGTCTTAAAGTGAAGTGGGGCAATATTTCGGCCAGAAAGCTCGAAGGTGAGTCTTCACAACGTTTTGCTCTGTCAGTTTCAATGCAAAGCAAGGCCATCAGGAGTTAGCTTAGAGTGCCCGGGACTGGAAAATATCCCCCAAGTTCCGGGATATCGATCCGAAGTTGGTCAAAATCACGATGCGCGTAAGGCGCTCTCGCTTACTCTTTCAGTCTTTAAGTGAGGTGGGGCTATATTTTGGCCAAGAAGCTCGAAAGTGAACCTTCAAAAAGTTTTGCTGTGTCCATTTCAATGCGAACCAAGGCCATCAGGAGTTACTTTAGAGTCCGCGGGACTAAAAAATATTCCCCAAGTTCCGGGAAACCGAGCCGAAGTTGGGCAAAATCACGATGCGCGTAAGGCGGGCTCGGCTACTCTTTTAGTCTTAAAGTAAAGTGGGGCTATATCTCGTCCCAGAAGCTCGAAAATGAGCGTTCAAAAAGCCTTGCTGGGTCCAGTTTACTGCAGACCAAGGACGTCGGGGGTCAGTTTAGAGTCCCCGGGAATGGAAAATATCCCCCAAGTTCCGGGAAATTTAGCCCAAGTTGGTCAAAATCACGACGCGCGTACGCGGTCTCGGCTACTCTTTCAGTCTTAATGTGAAGTGGGGCAATATTTCGGCCCAGAAGCTCGAAACTGAGTGTTCAAAAAGTTTTGCTGTGTCAATTTCACTGCTAACCAAGGCCATCAGGAGTTAGTATAGAGACCCAGGGAGTGGAAAATATTCCCCTAATTCCGGGAAATTTAGCCTAAGTTTGTCAAAAACCATGGGCGTAAGACGGTCTTGGCTTATCTTTCAGTCTTAAAGTGAAGTGGGGCTATATTTCGCCCCAGAAGCTCGAAAGTGAGCGTTCAAAAAGTTTTCCCTTGTCAAGTTCACTTCAAACCAAGGTGATCAGGAGTTAGTTTAGGGTCCCCAGGACTGGAAAATATCCCCCAAGTTCCGGGATATCGATCCGAAGTTGGTCAAAATCACGATTCGCGAAACGCGGTCGGCTATTGTTGCAGTCTTAAAGTGAAGTGGGGCTATATTTCAGCCGAGAAGCTCGAAAGTGACCGCTTAAACAGTTACGCTTCGTGCATTTAACTGCAAAAAAAGGCCATCAGGAGTTATTTTAAAGTCCCCTGGACTGGAAAGTATCCGCCAAGTTCCGGGAAATCGAGCTGAACTTGGTCGAAATCACGATGTCTGTAAGGCGGTCTCGGCTATTCTTTCAGTCTTCAAGTGAAGTGGGGCTATATTTTGGCGCAGAAGCTCGAAGATGAGCGTTCAAAAAGTTTTGCTGTGTCCATTTCATTGCAAACCAAGGCCATCAGGAATTAGTTTAGAGTCCACAGAACTGGAAAATATTCCCTAAGTTCCGGCCAATCGAGCCGAGGTTGATCAAAATCACGATGCGCGTAAGGCGGTCTCGGCTAGTTTTTTCAGTCTTCAAGTGAAGTGGGGCTATGTTTTGGCGCAGAAGCTCGAAGATAAGCGTTCAAAAACTTTTGCTGTGTCAATTTCACTGCAAAACAAGGTCATCAGGACTTAGTTTAAAGTCCCCGGAACTAGGAAATATCCCCCAAGTCCCGGGAAATCAAGCCAAAGATGGTCAAAATCACGATGCGCGTAAAGCGGTCTCGGCAACTCTTTAAGTCTTAAAGTGAAGTGGGGTTATATTTCGGCCCAGAAGGTCCAAAGTGAGCGTTCGAAAAGTTTTGCTGTGTCCATTTCACTGCAAAGCAAGGCCATCAGGAGTTAGTTTAGAGTCCCCGGGACTGGAAAATATCCCCCAAGTTCCGGAAAATCAAGCCAAAGTTGGTCAAAATCACGATGCGCGTAAGACGGTCTCGGCTACTCTTTCAGGCTTAAAGTGAAGTGGGGGTATATTCGGCTCAGAAGCTTGAAGGTGAGCGTTTAAAATGTTTTGCTCTGTCCATTTCAATGCAAACCAAGGCGATCGGGAGTTAGTTTACAGTCCCTGGGACTGAAAAATATCCCACAAGTTCCGGCAAATTGAGCCAAAGTTGCTCAAAATCACGATGCGCGTAAGGCCGTTTCGTCTATTTTTTCAGTCTTAAAATGAAGTGGGGCTATATTTCGACCTAGAAGCTCGGCACCGAGCGTGCGCTAATTTAATCTGTGTCGATTTTACTGAAAACTAAGGCAATCAGGAGTTAGTTTAGAGCTCCCAAAGCTGGAAACTATCCCCCAAGTTCCGGGAAATCCAGCCATAGAGGCTCAAAATCACGATGCGCGTAAGGCGGTCTCGGCTAGTTTTTTTAGTCTTCAAGTGAAGTGGGGCTATATTTTGGCGCAGAAGCTCGAAGATAAGCGTTCAAAAACTTTTGCTGTGTCAATTTCACTGCAAAACAAGGTCATCAGGACTTAGTTTAAAGTCCCCGGAACTAGGAAATATCCCCCAAGTCCCGGGAAATCAAACCGAAGATGGTCAAAATCACGATGCGCGTAAAGCGGTCTCGGCAACTCTTTAAGTCTTAAAGTGAAGTGGGGTTATATTTCGGCCCAGAAGGTCCAAAGTGAGCGTTCAAAAAGTTTTGCTGTGTCCATTTCACTGCAAAGCAAGGCCATCAGGAGTTAGTTTAGAGTCCCCGGGACTGGAAAATATCCCCCAAGTTCCGGAAAATCAAGCCAAAGTTGGTCAAAATCACGATGCGCGTAAGACGGTCTCGGCTACTCTTTCAGGCTTAAAGTGAAGTGGGGGTATATTCGGCTCAGAAGCTTGAAGGTGAGCGTTTAAAATGTTTTGCTCTGTCCATTTCAATGCAAACCAAGGCGATCGGGAGTTAGTTTACAGTCCCTGGGACTGAAAAATATCTAAGGCAATCAGGAGTTAGTTTAGAGCTCCCAAAGCTGGAAACTATCCCCCAAGTTCCGGGAAATCCAGCCATAGAGGCTCAAAATCACGATGCGCGTAAGGCGGTCTCGTCTACTCTTTCAGCCTTAAAATGAAATGGGCTATATTTCGGCCCAAAGGCTCGAAAGTGAGCGTTCAAAAAGTTTTCCTGTGTCCATTTCACTGCAAACCAAGGCCAAGAGGAAATACGTTAGAGTCCACGGGACTGTAAAATATCCCCCAAATTCCGGGAAATCAAGCGGAAGGTTGTCAAAATCACGTTGCGTGTAAGGCGATCTCGGCTACTCTTTCAGTCTTAAAGGGAAGTGGGGCTATATTTCGACCCAGCAGCTCGAAAGTGAGCGTTCAAAAGATTTTCCTGTGTCCATTGCTCGGCCAACCAAGGCAATCAGGATTTAGTTTAGAGTCCCCGGGACTGGAAAATATCCTCCCAGTTCCGGGAAATAGAGCCGAACTTGGTCAAAATCACGATGCGCTTAAGACGGTCTCGGCTACTCTTTAAGTCTTAAAGTGAAATGGGGCTATGTGTTGGCCCAGAAGCTTTAAAGTGAGCGTTGAAAAAGTTTTGCCGTTTCCATTTTACTGCAAACCAAGCAATCAGGAGTTAGCTTAAAGTTCCCGGGTCTGGAAAATATCCCCCAAGTTCCGGGAAATCGAGGCGTAGTTTGTCGAAATTACGATTCGCATGAGGCGGTCTCGGCTACTCTTTCAGTCTTAAAGTGAAGTGGGGCTAAACTTTTGGGCCCAGAAGCTGGAAAGTCAGCGTTCAAAAAGTTTTGCTGTTTCCATTTCACTCCAAACCAAGACAAGCAGGAGTTAGTTTAGAGTCCCCGGGACTGGAAAATATCCCCCAAGTTTCCGAAAATCGAGCTTAAGTTAGTCAAAATTACGATGCCCGTAAGGCGGCCTCGGCTACTCTTTCAATCTTAAAATGAAGTGGGGCTAAACTTTTGGGCCCAGAAGCTGGGAAGTCAGCGTTCAAAAAGTTTTGCTGTTTCCATTTCACTCCAAACCAACACAAGCAGGAGTTAGTTTAGAGTCCCCGGGACTGGAAAATATCCCTCAAGTTCCGGGAAATCAACCCGAAGTTTGTCAAAATCACGATGCGCGTAAGGCGGTCTCGGCTACCCTTTTAGTGTTAAAGTAAAGTGGGGCTATATTTTGGCCCAGAAGCTCGAAATTGAGCGTTCAAAAGGTTTTGCTGTGTCCATTTTACTGCAAACCAAGGCCATCAGGAATTAGTTTGGAGTCCTCAGAACTGGAATATATCCCCTAAGTTCCGCCAAATCGAGCCGAAGTTGCTCAAAAACTAGGATGCGCGTAAGTCGGTCTCGGCTACTCTTTGAGTCTTCAAGTGAAGTGGGGCTCTATTTCGGTCCAGAACCTCGAAAGTGTGCGTTCAAAACTTGTGCTCTGTAAATTTCACTGCAAACCATGGCCATCAGGAGTTAGTTTAGAGTTCCCGCGACTGGAAAATATTCCCCAAGTTCCGGGAAATCGAGGAGAAGTTGATCAAAATCACGATGCGCGTAAGGCGGTCTCGGCTACTGTTTCAGTCTTCAAGTGAAGTGTGGCTGTATTTCGGCCCACAAGCTCGAAAGTGAGCGTTCAAAAAGTTTTGCTGTCTCTATTTCACTGCAAACCAAGGCCATCAGGCGTTAGTTTAGAGTACGCGGAAGTAGAAAATATCCCCCCAGTTCCGGGAAATGGAGCCCATGTTGGTCAAAATCACGATGCGCGCAAGGCCGTCCCGGCTACTCTTTCAGTCTTAAAGTGAAGTGTGGCTGTATTTCGGCCCACAAGCTCGAAAGTGAGCGTTCAAAAAGTTTTGCTCTGTCCCTTTCACTGGAAACCAAGGCCGTCAGGAGTTAGTTTAGAGTCCCCGGGACTGGAAAATATTCTCCAAGTTCCAGGAAATCGCGCCGAAGTTGATCAAAACCACCATGCGCGTAACGGGCTCTCGGCTATTCTTTCAGTCTTAAATTTAAGTAGGGCTATATTTCGGCCCTGAAGCTCGAAGGTGAGCGATCAGAATGTTTTGCTGTGTTCATTAAATTGGAAACCAAGGTCATCGGGAGTTAGTTTAACATCCCAGGGACTTTAAATTATTCGCCAACTTCCGGGAAATCGAGCAAAAGTGGCCCAAAATCACGATGCGCGTAAGGCGGTCTCGGCTACTCTTTCAGTCTTAAAATTAAGGGGGGCTATATTTCGACCTAGAAGCTCGAAACCGGGCGTGCGCTAATTTTACCTGTGTCCATTTCACTTACATCTTAGGCGATCAGGTGTTAGTTTAGAGTCCTTGGGACTGGAAAATATTCCCCAAATTCTGGCAGATCGAGCCAAAGTTGCTCAAAATCACGATGCGCGTAAGGCGGTGTCGGCTACTCTTTCAGTCTTAAAGTGAAGTGGGGCTATATTTCGGCCGAGAAGCTCGACACCGAGCGTGCGCTCCTTTTGCCTGTGTACATATCACTGAAAACTAAGTTCATCATGAGTTAGCATAGAGTCCTCGGGACTGGAAAATATTCCCCGAATTACGGCAAATCGAGCCAAAGATGCTCAAAATCAAGATGGGAGTAAGTTGGTCTCGCCTACTCTTTCACTCTGAAAATGAAGTGGGGCCATATTTCGGTTCTACAAGCTTGACACCGAGCGTGCGCTCCTTTTGCCTGTGTCCTTTTCACTAAGAACTAAGTCCATCGAGAGATAGTTTAGAGTCCTCGAGACTGGAAACTATCTCCAAGTTTCGGCAAATTGAGTTTCTTAAAATTACGATAAGCGTACGGCAGTTTCGTTTACTCTTTCAGTCTTAAAATGAAGTGGGGCTTTATTTCGACCTAGAAGCTCGACAGGGAGCGTGCGCTCCTGTTACCTGTGACCATTTTACTGAAAACTAAGGTTATCAGGAGTTAGCTTAGAGTCCCCGGGACTGGAAAATATCCCCCAAGTTTTGGCAGATCGAGCCATAGTGGCTAAAAACTTGGATGCGCTTAAGGCGGTTTCGTCTACCCTTTCAGTCTTAAAATAAAGTGGGGCTAGATTTCGGCCTACAACCTGGAAACCTAGCGTGCGCTCCTTTTACCTGTGTCCATTTCACTGAAAACCAAGGCAATCAGGAGTTAGTTTAGAGCTTCCGGGACTGGAAAATATCCCCCAAACCCCGAGAAATCAAGCCGAAGTTGGACAAATTTACCATGCGCGTAAGGCGCTCTCGGCTACTCTCTCAGTCTTAAAGTGAAGTGGGGCTATATTTCGGCCCAGAAGCTCGAAAGTGAAGGTTCAAAAAGTTTGGCTGTGTCCATTTCACTGAAAACCAAGGCCATCAGGAATTAGTTTAGAGTTTCCGGGACTGGGAATTATTTCCCAAGTTCCGGGAAATCGAGCCGAAGTAACCCAAAATCACGATGCGCGTAAGGCAATCTCAGCTACTCTTTCAGTCTTAAAAAGAAGTAGGGCTATGCTTCGGCCCAGAAGCTCGAAAGTGAGCGTTCAAAAAGTTATCCTGTTTGCATTTCACTGCAAACCAAAGCCATCAGGACTTAGTTTAGAGTCCCCGGAACTGGAAAATATCCCCCAAGTTCCGCGAAATCGAGACGAAGTTGGTCAAAATCACGATGCGCGTAAGGCGGTCTCGGCTACTCTTTCAGTCTTAAAGTGAAGTAGGGCTATATTTCGGTCCAGAAGCTCGAAAGTGAGCGTTCAAAACGTTTTGCTCTCTCAATTTAACTGAAAACCAAGGCCATCGTGAGTTAGTTTAGAGTCCCCGGGACTGAAAAATATCCCTTAAGTTCCGGAAACTCGAGCCGAAGTTGGTCAAAATCACGATGCGCCTAAGGCGGTCTCGGCTACTCTTTCAGTTTTAAAGTGAAGTGGGGCTATATTTCTGCCCAGAATTTCGAAAGTATGCGTTCAAAAAAATTGGCTGTGTCCATTTCACTGCAAACCAAGACCATCAGGAATTACTTTAGAGTCCTTGGGACTGTAATATGTCCCCGAAGTTTCGGGAAATCTGGCCGAAGTTAGTCAAAACCACGATGCGCGTAAGACGGTCTCGGCTACTCTTTCCGTCTTAAAGTGAAGTGGGGCAATATTTCGCCCCAGAAGCTCGAAACTGAGTGCTTAAAAAGTTTTCCTGTGTCAATTTCACTGCAAAGCAAGGCCATCAGGAGTTAGTTTAGAGACCCAGGGAGTGGAAAGTATACCCCAAATTCCGATAAATTTAGCGTAAGTTTCTCAAAATCACCAGGGCGTAAGGCGGTCTTGGCTAATCTTTCAGTCTTAAAGTGAAGTGGGGCTATATTTCGCCCCAGAAGCTCGAAAGTTAGCGTTCAAAAAGTTTTCCTGTGTCAATTTCACTTCGAACCAAAGCCATCAAGAGTTAGTTTTGAGTCCCAGGGACTGGAAAATATCCCGTAAGTGCCGAAAAATCGAGACAAAGTTTGGCAAAATAAATAAGCGCTTAAGGCCGTCTCGGCTACTCTTTTAGTGTTAAAATTAAGTGGGGCTCTATTTCGGCCCAGAAGCTCCAAAGTAAGGGTTCAAAAAAATTTGCTGTGTCCATTTCACTGGAAACCAAGGCCATCAGGAGTTAGTTTAGTGTTCCCGGGACTGGAATATATCCCCCAGGTTCCGGCAAATCGAGCCGAAGTTAGTCAAAATCACGATTTGCGTAAGACAGACTCGGCTACTCTTGCTCTTAAAAAGAAGTGGGGCTATATTTCGGCCCAGAAGCTCGAAGGTGAGTCTTCACAACGTTTTGCTCTGTCAGTTTCAATGCAAAGCAAGGCAATCAGGAGATAGTTTAGAGTCCCCGGGACTGGAAAATATCCCCCAAGTTCCGGGATATCGATCCGAAGTTGGTCAAAACACGATTCGCGAAACGCGATCTCGGCTATTGTTTCAGTCTTAAAGTGAAGTGGGGCTATATTTCGGCCCAGAAGCTCGAAAGTGACCGTTTAAAAAGTTACCCTTGGTGCATTTAACTGCAAACAAAGGCCATCAGGAGTTAGTTTAAAGTCTCCCGGACTGGAAAATATCCGCCAAGTTCCGGGAAATCGAGCTGAAGGTAGTCAAAATCACGATGCCTGTAAGGCGGTCTCCGCTACTCTTTCAGTCTTAAAGTGAAGTGGGGCTATATTTCGGGCCAGAAGCTGCAAAGTGATCGTTAAAAAAGTTATGCTCTGTGCATTTCACTGCAAACCAAGGCCATCAGGAGTTAGTTTAGAGTCCCCCGGACTGGAAAATATCCCCCAAGTTCCGGGAAATCGAGCTGAACTTGGTCAAAATCACGATGCGGGTAAGGCGGTCTCGGCTACTATTTTAGGGTTAAAGTGAAGTGGGCTTCTATTTAAGCCCACAAGCTAGAAGGTGAGTGTTAAAAAACTTGTGCTCTGTCCATTTCTCCGAAAACCAACGCCATAAGGAGTTAATTTAGAGCTCGCGGGACTCGAATATATCCGCCAAGCTCCGGGAAATCGACCCGAAGTTGGTCAAAATCACGATTCGCGCAAGACGGTTTCGGCTACTCTTTCAGTCTTAAAGTAAACTGGGCTATATTTCGGGCCAGAAGCTCGAAAGTGAGCGTTCAAAAAGTTTCGCTGTGTCCATTTCAATGCAAACCAAGACGATAAGGAGTTAGTTTAGAGTCCCCGCGACTAGAAAATATCCCTCAAGTTCCGGGAAATCAACCCGAAGTTTGTCAAAATCACGATGCGCGTAAGGCGGTCTCGGCTACTCTTTTAGATTTAAAGTAAAGTGGGGCTATATTTTGGCGCAGAAGCTCGAAGACAAGCGTTCAAAAAGTTTTGCTGTGTCCATTTCAATGCAAACCAAGGCCATCAGGAATTAGTTTAGAGTCCTCAGAACTGGAATATATCCCCTAAGTTCCGCCAAATCGAGCCGAAGTTGCTCAAAATCAGGATGCGCGTAAGTCGGTCTCGGCTACTCTTTCTGTCTTCAAGTGAAGTGGGGCTCTATTTCGGTCCAGAACGTCGAAAGTGTGCGTTAAAAAACTTATGCTGTGTAAATTTCACTGCAAACCATGGCCATCAGGAGTTAGTTTAGAGTCCCCGAAACTGGAAAATATTTCGCAAGTTCCGGGAAATCGAGCAGAAGTTGATCAAAATCACGATGCGCGAAATGCGGTATCGGCTACTGTTTCAGTCTTCAAGTGAAGTGTGGCTGTATTTCGGCCCACAAGCTCGAAAGTGAGCGTTCAAAAAGTTTTGCTGTCTCTATTTCACTTCAAAGCAAGGCCATCAGGAGTTAGTTTAGAGTTCTTGCGACTAGAAAATATTTCCCAAGTTCCGCCAGATCGAGCCGAAGTTGGTCAAAGTCACGATGCGCGTAAGGCGCGCTCGCTTAGTCTTTCAGTCTTAAAGTGAAGTTGGGCTATAGTTCGGCCAAGAAGCTCGAAAGTGCGCGTTCAAAAAGTTTTGCTCTGTCCCTTTCACTGGAAACCAAGGCCGTCAATAGTTAGTTTAGAGTCCCCGGGACTGGAAAATATTCTCCAAGTTCCAGGAAATCGCGCCGAAGTTGATCAAAACCACCATGCGCGTAACGGGCTCTCGGCTATTCTTTCAGTCTTAAATTTAAGTAGGGCTATATTTCGGCCCTGAAGCTCGAAGGTGAGCGATCAGAATGTTTTGCTGTGTTCATTAAATTGGCAACCAAGGTCATCGGGAGTTAGTTTAGCGTCCCCGGGACTTTAAATTATTCGCCAACTTCCGGGAAATAGAGCAAAAGTGGCCCAAAATCACGATGCGGGTAAGGCGGTCTCGGCTACTCTTTCAGTCTTAAAATTAAGGGGGGCTATATTCTCGACCAAGAAGCTCGAAACCGGGCGTGCGCTAATTTTACCTGTCTCCATTTCACTGAAAACCAAGGCAATCAGGAGTTAGTTTAGAGCTTCCGGGACTGGAAAATATCCCCCAAACCCCGAGAAATCAAGCCGAAGTTGGACAAATTTACCATGCGCGTAAGGCGGTCTCGGCTACTCTTTCAGTCTCAAAGTGAAGTGGGGCTATATTTCGGCCCAGAAGCTCGAAAGTGAAGGTTCAAAAAGTTTGGCTGTGTCCATTTCACTGAAAACCAAGGCCATCAGGAATTAGTTTAGAGTGCCCGGGACTGGGAATTATTTCCCAAGTTCCGGGAAATCGAGCCGAAGTAACCCAAAATCACGATGCGCGTAAGGCAATCTCAGCTACTCTTTCAGTCTTAAAGTGAAGTAGGGCTATACTTCGGCCCAGAAGCTCGAAAGTGAGCGTTCAAAATGTTATCCTGTGTCCATTTCACTGCAAACCAAAGACATCAGGACTTAGTTTAGAGTCTTCGGAACTGGAAAATATCCCCCAAGTTCCGCGAAATCGAGACGAAGTTGGTCAAAATCACGATGCGCGTAAGGCGGTCTCGGCTACTCTTTCAGTCTTAAAGTGAAGTAGGGCTATATTTCGGTCCAGTAGCTCGAGAGTGCGCGTTCAAAACGTTTTGCTCTCTCAATTTAACTGAAAACCAAGGCCATCGTGAGTTAGTTTAGAGTCCCCGGGACTGAAAAATATTCCTTAAGTTCCGGAAACTCGAGCCGAAGTTGGTCAAAATCACGATGCGCCTAAGGCGGTCTCGGCTACTCTTTCAGTTTTAAAGTGAAGTGGGGCTATATTTCTGCCCAGAATTTCGAAAGTATGCGTTCAAAAAAATTGGCTGTGTCCATTTCACTGCAAACCCAGGCCATCAGGAATTACTTTAGAGTCCTTGGGACTGGAATATGTCCCCGAAGTTTCGGGAAATCTGGCCGAAGTTAGTCAAAACCACGATGCGCGTAAGACGGTCTCGGCTACTCTTTCAGTCTTAAAGTGAAGTAGGGCAATATTTCGGCCAGAAAGCTCGAAGGTGAGTCTTCACAACGTTTTGCTCTGTCAGTTTCAATGCAAAGCAAGGCCATCAGGAGTTAGTTTAGAGTCCCCGGGACTGGAAAATATCCCCCAAGTTCCGGGATATCGATCCGAAGTTGGTCAAAATCACGATGCGCGTAAGGCGCTCTCGCTTACTCTTTCAGTCTTTAAGTGAGGTGGGGCTATATTTTGGCCAAGAAGCTCGAAAGTGAACCTTCAAAAAGTTTTGCTGTGTCCATTTCAATGCGAACCAAGGCCATCAGGAGTTACTTTAGAGTCCGCGGGACTAAAAAATATTCCCCAAGTTCCGGGAAACCGAGCCGAAGTTGGGCAAAATCACGATGCGCGTAAGGCGGGCTCGGCTACTCTTTTAGTCTTAAAGTAAAGTGGGGCTATATCTCGTCCCAGAAGCTCGAAAATGAGCGTTCAAAAAGCCTTGCTGGGTCCAGTTTACTGCAGACCAAGGACGTCGGGGGTCAGTTTAGAGTCCCCGGGAATGGAAAATATCCCCCAAGTTCCGGGAAATTTAGCCCAAGTTGGTCAAAATCACGACGCGCGTACGCGGTCTCGGCTACTCTTTCAGTCTTAATGTGAAGTGGGGCAATATTTCGGTCCAGAAGCTCGAAACTGAGTGTTCAAAAAGTTTTGCTGTGTCAATTTCACTGCTAACCAAGGCCATCAGGAGTTAGTATAGAGACCCAGGGAGTGGAAAATATTCCCCTAATTCCGGGAAATTTAGCCTAAGTTTGTCAAAAACCATGGGCGTAAGACGGTCTTGGCTTATCTTTCAGTCTTAAAGTGAAGTGGGGCTATATTTCGCCCCAGAAGCTCGAAAGTGAGCGTTCAAAAAGTTTTCCCTTGTCAAGTTCACTTCAAACCAAGGTGATCAGGAGTTAGTTTAGGGTCCCCAGGACTGAAAAATATCCCCCAAGTTCCGGGATATCGATCCGAAGTTGGTCAAAATCACGATTCGCGAAACGCGGGTCGGCTATTGTTGCAGTCTTAAAGTGAAGTGGGGCTATATTTCAGCCCATAAGCTCGAAAGTGACCGCTTAAACAGTTACGCTTCGTGCATTTAACTGCAAAAAAAGGCCATCAGGAGTTATTTTAAAGTCCCCTGGACTGGAAAATATCCGCCAAGTTCCGGGAAATCGAGCTGAACTTGGTCAAAATCACGATGTCTGTAAGGCGGTCTCGGATATTCTTTCAGTCTTCAAGTGAAGTGGGGCTATATTTTGGCGCAGAAGCTCGAAGATGAGCGTTCAAAAAGTTTTGCTGTGTCCATTTCATTGCAAACCAAGGCCATCAGGAATTAGTTTAGAGTCCACAGAACTGGAAAATATTCCCTAAGTTCCGGCCAATCGAGCCGAAGTTGATCAAAATCACGATGCGCGTAAGGCGGTCTCGGCTAGTTTTTTCAGTCTTCAAGTGAAGTGGGGCTATATTTTGGCGCAGAAGCTCGAAGATAAGCGTTCAAAAACTTTTGCTGTGTCAATTTCACTGCAAAACAAGGTCATCAGGACTTAGTTTAAAGTCCCCGGAACTAGGAAATATCCCCCAAGTCCCGGGAAATCAAACCGAAGATGGTCAAAATCACGATGCGCGTAAAGCGGTCTCGGCAACTCTTTAAGTCTTAAAGTGAAGTGGGGTTATATTTCGGCCCAGAAGGTCCAAAGTGAGCGTTCAAAAAGTTTTGCTGTGTCCATTTCACTGCAAAGCAAGGCCATCAGGAGTTAGTTTAGAGTCCCCGGGACTGGAAAATATCCCCCAAGTTCCGGAAAATCAAGCCAAAGTTGGTCAAAATCACGATGCGCGTAAGACGGTCTCGGCTACTCTTTCAGGCTTAAAGTGAAGTGGGGGTATATTCGGCTCAGAAGCTTGAAGGTGAGCGTTTAAAATGTTTTGCTCTGTCCATTTCAATGCAAACCAAGGCGATCGGGAGTTAGTTTACAGTCCCTGGGACTGAAAAATATCCCACAAGTTCCGGCAAATTGAGCCAAAGTTGCTCAAAATCACGATGCGCGTAAGGCCGTTTCGTCTATTTTTTCAGTCTTAAAATGAAGTGGGGCTATATTTCGACCTAGAAGCTCGGCACCGAGCGTGCGCTAATTTAATCTGTGTCGATTTTACTGAAAACTAAGGCAATCAGGAGTTAGTTTAGAGCTCCCAAAGCTGGAAACTATCCCCCAAGTTCCGGGAAATCCAGCCATAGAGGCTCAAAATCACGATGCGCGTAAGGCGGTCTCGGCTAGTTTTTTTAGTCTTCAAGTGAAGTGGGGCTATATTTTGGCGCAGAAGCTCGAAGATAAGCGTTCAAAAACTTTTGCTGTGTCCATTTCACTGCAAACCAAGGCCAAGAGGAAATACGTTAGAGTCCACGGGACTGTAAAATATCCCCCAAATTCCGGGAAATCAAGCGGAAGGTTGTCAAAATCACGTTGCGTGTAAGGCGATCTCGGCTACTCTTTCAGTCTTAAAGGGAAGTGGGGCTATATTTCGACCCAGCAGCTCGAAAGTGAGCGTTCAAAAGATTTTCCTGTGTCCATTGCTCGGCCAACCAAGGCAATCAGGATTTAGTTTAGAGTCCCCGGGACTGGAAAATATCCTCCCAGTTCCGGGAAATAGAGCCGAACTTGGTCAAAATCACGATGCGCTTAAGACGGTCTCGGCTACTCTTTAAGTCTTAAAGTGAAATGGGGCTATGTGTTGGCCCAGAAGCTTTAAAGTGAGCGTTGAAAAAGTTTTGCCGTTTCCATTTTACTGTAAACCAAGCAATCAGGAGTTAGCTTAAAGTTCCCGGGTCTGGAAAATATCCCCCAAGTTCCGGGAAATCGAGGCGTAGTTTGTCGAAATTACGATTCGCATGAGGCGGTCTCGGCTACTCTTTCAGTCTTAAAGTGAAGTGGGGCTAAACTTTTGGGCCCAGAAGCTGGAAAGTCAGCGTTCAAAAAGTTTTGCTGTTTCCATTTCACTCCAAACCAAGACAAGCAGGAGTTAGTTTAGAGTCCCCGGGACTGGAAAATATCCCCCAAGTTTCCGAAAATCGAGCTTAAGTTAGTCAAAATTACGATGCCCGTAAGGCGGCCTCGGCTACTCTTTCAATCTTAAAATGAAGTGGGGCTAAACTTTTGGGCCCAGAAGCTGGGAAGTCAGCGTTCAAAAAGTTTTGCTGTTTCCATTTCACTCCAAACCAACACAAGCAGGAGTTAGTTTAGAGTCCCCGGGACTGGAAAATATCCCTCAAGTTCCGGGAAATCAACCCGAAGTTTGTCAAAATCACGATGCGCGTAAGGCGGTCTCGGCTACCCTTTTAGTGTTAAAGTAAAGTGGGGCTATATTTTGGCCCAGAAGCTCGAAATTGAGCGTTCAAAAGGTTTTGCTGTGTCCATTTTACTGCAAACCAAGGCCATCAGGAATTAGTTTGGAGTCCTCAGAACTGGAATATATCCCCTAAGTTCCGCCAAATCGAGCCGAAGTTGCTCAAAAACTAGGATGCGCGTAAGTCGGTCTCGGCTACTCTTTGAGTCTTCAAGTGAAGTGGGGCTCTATTTCGGTCCAGAACCTCGAAAGTGTGCGTTCAAAACTTGTGCTCTGTAAATTTCACTGCAAACCATGGCCATCAGGAGTTAGTTTAGAGTTCCCGCGACTGGAAAATATTCCCCAAGTTCCGGGAAATCGAGGAGAAGTTGATCAAAATCACGATGCGCGTAAGGCGGTCTCGGCTACTGTTTCAGTCTTCAAGTGAAGTGTGGCTGTATTTCGGCCCACAAGCTCGAAAGTGAGCGTTCAAAAAGTTTTGCTGTCTCCATTTCACTGCAAACCAAGGCCATCAGGCGTTAGTTTAGAGTACGCGGAAGT
Organism: Orbicella faveolata; assembly: GCF_042242905.1. NCBI lineage: Eukaryota > Metazoa > Cnidaria > Anthozoa > Scleractinia > Merulinidae > Orbicella > Orbicella faveolata. Next base: position 35,504,353 of record NW_028301539.1, read on the forward strand.
AGAAAATATCCCCCCAGTTCCGGGAAATGGAGCCCATGTTGGTCAAAATCACGATGCGCGCAAGGCCGTCCCGGCTACTCTTTCAGTCTTAAAGTGAAGTGTGGCTGTATTTCGGCCCACAAGCTCGAAAGTGAGCGTTCAAAAAGTTTTGCTGTCTCTATTTCACTTCAAAGCAAGGCCATCAGGAGTTAGTTTAGAGTTCTTGCGACTAGAAAATATTTCCCAAGTTCCGCCAGATCGAGCCGAAGTTGGTCAAAGTCACGATGCGCGTAAGGCGCGCTCGGTTAGTCTTTCAGTCTTAAAGTGAAGTTGGGCTATAGTTCGAACAAGAAGCTCGAAAGTGCGCGTTCAAAAAGTTTTGCTCTGTCCCTTTCACTGGAAACCAAGGCCGTCAATAGTTAGTTTAGAGTCCCCGGGACTGGAAAATATTCTCCAAGTTCCAGGAAATCGCGCCGAAGTTGATCAAAACCACCATGCGCGTAACGGGCTCTCGGCTATTCTTTCAGTCTTAAATTTAAGTAGGGCTATATTTCGGCCCTGAAGCTCGAAGGTGAGCGTTCAGAATGTTTTGCTGTGTTCATTAAATTGGAAACCAAGGTCATCGGGAGTTAGTTTAGCGTCCCCGGGACTTTAAATTATTCGCCAACTTCCGGGAAATCGAGCAAAAGTGGCCCAAAATCACGACGCGCGTAAGGCGGTCTCGGCTACTCTTTCAGTCTTAAAATTAAGGGGGGCTATATTTCGACCTACAAGCTCGAGACCGGGCGTGCGCTAATTTTACCTGTGTCCATTTCACTGACATCTTAGGCGATCAGGTGTTAGTTTAGAGTCCTTGGGACTGGAAAATATTCCCCAAATTCTGGCAGATCGAGCCAAAGTTGCTCAAAATCACGATGCGCGTAAGGCGGTCTCGGCTACTCTTTCAGTCTTAAAGTGAAGTGGGGCTATATTTCGGCCGAGAAGCTCGACACCGAGCGTGCGCTCCTTTTGCCTGTGTACATATCACTGAAAACTAAGTTCATCATGAGTTAGCATAGAGTCCTCAGGACTGGAAAATATTCCCCGAATTACGGCAAATCGAGCCAAAGATGCTCAAAATCAAGATGGGAGTAAGTTGGTCTCGCCTACTCTTTCACTCTGAAAATGAAGTAGGGCCATATTTTGGTTCTAGAAGCTTGACACCGAGCGTGCGCTCCTTTTGCCTGTGTCCTTTTCACTAAGAACTAAGTCCATCGAGAGATAGTTTAGAGTCCTCGAGACTGGAAACTATCTCCAAGTTTCGGCAAATTGAGTTTCTTAAAATTACGATAAGCGTACGGCAGTTTCGTTTACTCTTTCAGTCTTAAAATGAAGTGGGGCTTTATTTCGACCTAGAAGCTCGACAGGGAGCGTGCGCTCCTTTTACCTGTGACCATTTTACTGAAAACTAAGGTTATCAGGAGTTAGCTTAGAGTCCCCGGGACTGGAAAATATCCCCCAAGTTTTGGCAGATCGAGCCATAGTGGCTAAAAACTTGCATGCGCTTAAGGCGGTTTCGTCTACCCTTTCAGTCTTAAAATAAAGTGGGGCTAGATTTCGGCCTACAACCTGGAAACCTAGCGTGCGCTCCTTTTACCTGTGTGCATTTCACTGAAAACCAAGGCAATCAGGAGTTAGTTTAGAGCTTCCGGGACTGGAAAATATCCCCCAAACCCCGAGAAATCAAGCCGAAGTTGGACAAATTTACCATGCGCGTAAGGCGGTCTCGGCTACTCTCTCAGTCTTAAAGTGAAGTGGGATTATATTTCGGCTCAGAAGCTCGAAAGTGAAGGTTCAAAAAGTTTGGCTGTGTCCATTTCACTGAAAACCAAGGTCATCAGGAATTAGTTTAGAGTTTCCGGGACTGGGAATTATTTCCCAAGTTCCGGGAAATCGAGCCGAAGTAACCCAAAATCACGATGCGCGTAAGGCAATCTCAGCTACTCTTTCAGTCTTAAAGTGAAGTAGGGCTATACTTCGGCCCAGAAGCTCGAAAGTGAGCGTTCAAAAAGTTATCCTGTTTCCATTTCACTGGAAACCAAAGACATCAGGACTTAGTTTAGAGTCCCCGGAACTGGAAAATATCCCCCAAGTTCCGCGAAATCGAGACGAAGTTGGTCAAAATCACGATGCACGTAAGGCGGTCTCGGCTACTCTTTCAGTCTTAAAGTGAAGTAGGGCTATATTTCGGTCCAGAAGCTCGAAAGTGCGCCTTCAAAACGTTTTGCTCTCTCAATTTAACTGAAAACTAAGGCCATCGTGAGTTAGTTTAGAGTCCCCGGGACTGAAAAATATCCCTTAAGTTCCGGAAACTCGAGCCGAAGTTGGTCAAAATCACGATGCGCCTAAGGCGGTCTCGGCTACTCTTTCAGTTTTAAAGTGAAGTGGGGCTATATTTCTGCCCAGAATTTCGAAAGCATGCGTTCAAAAAAAATTGGCTGTGTCCATTTCACTGCAAACCAAGGCCATCAGGAATTACTTTAGAGTCCTTGGGACTGGAATATGTCCCCGAAGTTTCGGGAAATCTAGCCGAAGTTAGTCAAAACCACGATGCGCGTAAGACGATCTCGGCTACTCTTTCAGTCTTAAAGTGAAGCGGGGCTATAATTCGGCTCAGAAGCCTCCAAGGGGAGTGTTCAAAAAGTTTTGCTCTCTCCATTTCAATGCAAACCAAGGCAATCGGGAGTTACTTTAGAGTCTCCGATAGCGGAAAATATCCCCCATTTCCCGGGAAATCGAGCCAAAGTTGGCCACAATCACGATAAGCGTAAGGCGGTCTTGGCTACTCTTTTATTCTTAAAGTGACCTGTGGCAACATTTCCGCCCAGAAGCTTGAAAGTGAGCGTTCAGAAAGTTTTGCTGTGTCCATTTCACTCCAAAGCAAGGCCATCAGGAGTTACTTTAGAGTCCGCGGGACTGGAAAATATCCCCCAAGCTCCGGGAAATCGAGCCGAAGTTGGTCAAACTTACGATGCCCGTAAGCCGGTCTCCGCTACTCTTTCAATCTTAAAGTAAAGTGGGGCTATATTTCGGCCCAGAAGCTCGAAAGTGAGCGTTCAAAAAGTTTTGCTGTTTCCATTTTAATGCAGACGAAGGACGTCGGGAGCCAGTTTAGAGTCCCCGGGAATGGAAAATATCCCCCAAGTTCCGGGAAATTTAGCCAAAGTTGGTCAAACTCACGACGCGCGTACGGCGGTCTCGGCCACTCTTTCAGTCTTAAAGTGAAGTGGGGCAATATTTCGGCCCAGAAGCTCGAAACTGGGTGTTTGAAAAGTTTTGCTGTGTCAATTTCACTGCAAACCAGGGCCATCAGGAGTTAGTTTAGAGACCCAGGGAGGGGCAAATATCCCGTAAGTGCCGAAAAATCGGGACAAAGTTTGCAAAATAAATAAGCGCGTAAGGCCGTCTCGGCTACTCTTTTAGTGTTAAAATTAAGTGGGGCTCTATTTCGGCCCAGAAGCTCCAAAGTAAGGGTTCAAAAAAATTTGCTGTGTCCATTTCACTGGAAACCAAGGCCATCAGGAGTTAGTTTAGTGTTCCCGGGACTGGAATATATCCCCCAGGTTCCGGCAAATCGAGCCGAAGTTAGTCAAAATCACGATTTACGTAAGACAGACTCGGCTACTCTCACTCTTAAAAAGAAGTGGGGCTATATTTCGGCCCAGAAGCTCGAAAGTGAGTCTTCACAACGTTTTGCTCTGTCAGTTTCAATGCAAAGCAAGGCGATCAGGAGTTAGTTTAGAGTCCCCCGGACTGGAAAATATCCCCCAAGTTCCGGGAAATATAGCTGAACTTGGTCAAAACCACGATGCGCGTAAGGCGGTCTCGGCTACTATTTCAGTCTTAAAGTAAAGTGGGGTATATTTCGGGCCAGAAGCTCGAAAGTGAGCGTTCAAAAAGTTTCGCTGTGTCCATTTCAATGCAAACCAAGACGATCAGGAGTTAGTTTAGAGTCTCCGGGACTGGAAAACATCCCCCAAATTCCGGGAAATCGAGCCGAAGCTGGTGAAAATCACGATGCGCGCAAGGCGGTCTCAGCTATTCTTTCAATCTTAAAGTGAAGTTAGGCTATATTTTAGGCCAGAAGCTCGAAGATAAGCGTTCAAAAAGTTTTGCTGTGTCCATTTCACTGCAAACCAAGGCCATCAGGAATAAGTTTAGAGTCCACAGAACTGGAAAATATTCCCTAATTTCCGGCAAATCGAGCCGAAGTTGGTCAAAATCACGATGTGCGTAAGGCGGACTCGGCTCATCTTTCACTTTTCAAGTGAAGTGGGGCTATATTTGGGCCTAGAAGCTCGAAACTTTGCTTTCGTAATGAGGGTAAGACGTATTTATAGAAGCTGCCTGCTCTTAGCCATTTTAGTGCTTTTAAGATGCTCGGTTACGGAATACAAGTACTTGGCAGATGGTCTAAGCCAAAAAGGTCATGTTTGGGAAAGTTTCAAGACTCAAGACCATTTATCCACTCAGGAAATACGGAATTTTACTTCTGGACTACAAGCGAGTTGGTGGTTTCAAGGTGACGGAATTTCGTAGAAAGAAAATTTTCTTGATTTCGCTTTGTACTCAAGCAATGATGTATTGTTTACAACGCGCATACCACACGGCTGGATGGATAATTACGCAATCACTGATAATCTTCTACACAGGTATTTACCAAAGCGGCATAGGATGAAAAGACACAAAAGACCATGTTTTTATTATCCCAACAGCTCCGCCGCTTTCAACATGGAATTAATTGACGATCTGACATTCAAGCTAAATCCCGGGCCTTCTGTGAACAGAACAATACCGGTCATTGTTTCATCGCAAGCCAAACGCAGCCATGCATCACGGCCCACCACTGTGTCACACAACGTCACCCTTGGCTCCAAAAATTGCTGCTCCAGAGGAGTGAATTGGCACAATCTTACCAGCATAAGATGCTCAAACAAAAATCTGCAGAATAGTATTATACCAATCGACTTCTGTTTATTGAACACTAGATCGATCAACAAGAAGGAACTTGCGATAAAAGATTATGCAGTCGGCAATAACGTGGATATTTTTGCAGTGACTGAGACATGGCTGCGCAATAATGAAAACTATAATTTTTCAATTGCTGAAGTTTGTCCAACCGGATACCGCTTCTACCATGTTCCACGGAAAAACTGACGAGGGGGAGGAGTTGGTCTCCTAATAAAGAAACAAATGAAAGTCACGAAACAAACCCAGACAAATTTCAGCTCCTTCGAATACCTGGACATTGTGACGACATGCTCCACTGGTTCTATAAGAATTGTAACTATCCATAGCCCGCCTCCATCCAAGGGAAATCAATTAAATTGTTCTCTATTCTTTGAAGAATTTTGCACCCTCGCAGAACAGTTCGTTGTTTCCCCTGGCAACCTTCTAATAGTGGGTGACTTCAATTATCACATGGATAAAATCAGCATTTTGGAGACTGTAAAATTTAACAAGATCTTAGAATCGCTCAGTCTAGTCCAGCATGTAAATGGACCCACCCATAAGAAAGGCCACACCTTAGACCTGATCATAACTAGGGCCGAGGACGAGCTAGTTACTAGCGTTGAAATACGCGATCCAATGCTGTCCGATCACTCTGCTGTACACTGCAAGCTACGCCTAAAGAAACCACCTCTGGAACGAATGGAAATTAGTTATCGTAAACTGCGCTCGGTAAATATGGTCAGTTTTAATGACGACCTAAAGCAATCTGACCTCCTGACAACCAACGCCTTTGATCTTATGGATCTCACTGAAAAATACGAAAATACTCTGACGGAAATACTTCAAAGGCATGCACCTTTAAAACGACGCATGATAACTCTCCGTCCATCAGCACCATGGTACCATGAGGGTATTAGTAACGCCAAGAGAAAACGTCGAAGGCTGGAGCGCCACTGGCGATCGTCGAGACTGTGCGTCGACAGACAGATGTTTGTCGACCAGTGCCAGGTAGTGAACAAAATGCTAAGGGACGCAAAGGCTTCATACTAATCATCTATTATTTCAGAGAATGCATCAGATCCAAAAATACTTTTCAACGCAGTCGACAAGCTATTACACCGCAGAGTAGATGGACGCTATCCGACCGCACCCTCAACGTTTGTGCTTACGAACAATTATGCCGACTTTTTTGACAAGAAGATAGCATCCATAAGAACGGAGCTATCCAAAGAAGTGACTTCTGGTACCCAGTCCTGCGAAGCATACAAACAGCCATGTCAAGCCGAATTCACAGAGTTCAGGGTGATGTCAGAAAGAGAGATTGAAAGTTTTGTGGACAAAATCGGTAAAAAATCCTCTGATCTTGACCCTATACCGGCTTCTATTCTTAAGGAATGTAAATCAACTATTCTACCGGTGTTAACTAACATCGTTAACATGTCTCTCCAATCAGCATCTATGCCCGCTGCACTGAAAGAAGCAATGATCAAACCGAAGCTGAAGAAGGACAACCTGGACTCTGAGGATTATTCAAACTTTAGACCTATCTCAAATCTGAAGGTTGTATCTAAGATAATTGAAAAGGCAGTATCTTGTCAATTGAGCGACTATCTACGCGATAATGATCTAGAGGAATCAGACTGCTCTCCTGAGGGTGCAAAATGACATTCTCTGTGAGATAGATAATCAGAAATGCGTTATCCTGCTACTGTTGGACATGTCTGCGGCGTTTGATACCGTCGACCATAAACTGCTACTAGAAAGAATGGAAAAACGCTACGGCGTGAAAGGAAATGCGCTAAAATGGTTTCGATCCTATCTTCAAGACCGAAAACAGTTTGTGATGATTGACGGAACCAAGTCAGAGATGAAAGAACTTCGCTACGGTGTTCCCCAGGGATCCGTTTAGGGCCAATCCTGTATTTGTTATACACATCGCCCATCGGGGACATCATCAAACGGCACGGACTTAACTACCATCTATACGCTGATGACACCCAGCTCTACCTCTCATTTAAGCCCAACTACGCCGAACAACCTGGTTCTATAGCTAAAATAGGAGCATGTGTTTCTGAGATCGACTCGTGGATGGTGTGCAATAAGCTGAAACTAAACAGAGGAAAGACGGAGCTTTTGATCTTGAGCGCACGACATCGTCCACCCCCATTAATAGACCACGTCGATGTGTCTGGTGAACAGATCGAGCCATCTACTTCTGCAAAGAACATTGGAGTTATCTTTGATGAGTACATGTCACTGGAAAAGCATGTTACCAGTACCTGCAAGGCCTGTTTCTTCCATCTTAGAAACATTAGCAGGATAAGAGTCTGTCTATCTCTAGCAGACACTGAAAAGTTAGTACATGCATTCATCACTTCCAAACTAGATAACGCCAACTCGCTTCTATATGGACTACCAAAATTTTTGATAGATCGTCTACAAAATGTCCAGAATGCTGCGGCTCGCGTTGTTAACAGAACAAGGAAATACGATCATATCAAGCCGGTTTTAAAGCAGCTACACTGGCTTCCAATAAGCCAGCGCATCAATTATAAGATTTTACTTTTAACCTATAAAGCGCTCAACGGCCAGGCCCCTAATTACATTACTGAGCTTCTAGAGCCTTATGTACCAAGCAGAAATCTTCGATCCTCCTCCAAAAACCTGTTGAAAGTACCACCTGTCAAGTTAATAGGCTATGGTCATAGGTGTTTTTCTTTTGTAGCACCTAGCCTATGGAACTCTCTTCCGAACAATATAAGAGGGAGCGGCTTGCTATCAGATTTTAAGACTTGTATAAAGACATATCTTTTTAACAAATTTTCTAACTAGACTTTTGGTTAGTTAGTTAATTAGTAGATTAGATAGTTTAGCTAGTTAGTTAGTCACTCACTTAGTTAAGTTAGTCAGTTTTTACTTAAAGGTTTTAATGATTCCTAGTTTTACTTTCATTTTTACAGCTTAGCTATTTTATTTGTTAGTAAATTTTTATCACTGATGTAAATTTTTAATGTAAATTTTATTTTTAATAACATTTTTTACTGTAAAGCGCCATGAGCCCTGGATATGGCGCTATACAAATCTATTATTATTATTATTATTCAAAAAGTTTGGCTGTTTCAATCTCACTGCAAAACAAGGCCATCCGGACTTAGTTTAGAATCCCCGGGACTAGAAAATATCCCCCAAGTCCCGCGAAATCAAGCCGAAGATGGTCAAAATCACGATGCGCGTAAGGCGGTCTCGGCTACTCTTTAAGTCTTAAAGTGAAGTGGGGCTATGTTTCGGCCCAGAAGCTCGAAAGGAAGCGTTCAAAAAGTTTTCCTGTGTCCATTTCACTGCAAACCCAGGCCATCAGGAGTTAGCTTAGAGTCCCCGGGACTGGAATATATCCCCCAAGTTCCGGGAAATCGAGCCAAATTTGGTCAAAATCACCATGCGCGTAAGCCGGTCTCGGCTACTCTATCAGTCTTAAAGTAAAGTTGGGCTATATTTTGTTCCAGAAACTCACAAGTGAGCGTTTAAAAAGTTCTGCTAAGTCCACTTCACTGCAAACCACGACAATGAGGAGTTAGTTTAGAAATCCCGGGACTGGAAAATATCCTCGAAGTTGCGGGAAATCGAGCCGAAGTTGGTGAAAATCACGATGCGCGGAAGGCGTTCTTTGCTACTCTTTCCGTCTTAAAGTGAAGTGGGGCTATATTTCGGCCTAGAAGCTCCACACCGAGCGAGCGCTTCTTTTATCTGTGTCCATTTTAGTAAAACTTAAGGCCATCAGAAGTTAGTTTAGAGTCCCCGGGACTGTAAAATATCAACCAAAATCCGGCAAATCAAGCAAAGTTGCTGAAAATCACGATGTGCGTAAGAGTTTATGGTACTCTTACCGTTTTCAATTAAAGTGGGGCTATATTTCGGCCTAGAAGCTCCACACCTAGCGTCCGCTTCGTTTACCTCTGTCCTTTTCACTTAATAATACGGCAATCAGGAGTTAGTTTAGAGTCCCCGGGACTGAAAAATATCCCCCTAGTCCCCGCAAATCCAGCCAAAGATGCTCAAAAATCACCATTCGCGTAAGGCGGTCTCGGCTACTCTTTTAGTCTTAAAATGAAGTGGGGCTATATTTCGGCCTAGAAGCTCGACACCTAGCTTGCGCTTCTTTAACCTGTGTCCATTTCAGCAAAAAATAAAGACATCCGCGTTTAGTTTAGAGTTTCTGGCACTGGAAAATACCCCCCAATTTCCGGAAAATCGAGCCGAAGTTGATCAAAATCACGATGCGCGTAACGCGGTCTCGTCTACTGTTTCAGTCTTAAAGTGAAGTATGGCTGTATCTCGGCCGAGAAGCTCGACACCGAGCGTGCGCTCCTTTTGCCTTTGTACATATCACTGAAAACTAAGTTCATCGTGAGTTAGCACAGAGTCCTCGGGACTGGAAAATATTCCCCGAATTCCGGCAAATCGAGCCAAAGATGCTCAAAATCAAGATGCGAGTAAGGCGGTCTCGGCTACTCTTTCACTCTGAAAATGAAGTGGGGCCATATTTCGGTTCTACAAGCTTAACACCGAGCGTGCGCTCCTTTTGCCTGTGTCCTTTTCACTAAGAACTAAGTCCATCAGGAGATAGTTTAGAATCCTCGAGACTGGAAACTATCCTCCAAGTTTCGGCAAATTGAGCCATAGTTTCTTAAAATTACGATAAGCGCACGGCAGTTTCGTTTACTCTTTCAGTCTTAAAATGAAGTGGGGCTTTATTTCGACCTAGAAGCTCGACAGGGAGCGTGCGCTCCTGTTACCTGTGACCATTTTACTGAAAACTAAGGTTATCAGGAGTTAGCTTAGAGTCCCCGGGACTGGAAAATATCCCCCAAGTTTTGGCAGATCGAGCCATAGTGCCTAAAAATTTGGATGCGCTTAAGGCGGTTTCGTCTACCCTTTCAGTCTTAAAATAAAGTGGGGCTAGATTTCGGCCTACAACCTGGAAACCTAGCGTGCGCTCCTTTTACCTGTGTCCATTTCACTAAAAACCAAGGCAATCAGGAGTTAGTTTAGAGCTTGCGGGACTGGAAAATATCCCCCAAACCCCGAGAAATCAAGCCGAAGTTGGACAAATTTACCATGCGCGTAAGGCGGTCTCGGCTACTCTTTCAGTCTCAAAGTGAAGTGGGGCTATATTTCGGCCCAGAAGCTCGAAAGTGAAGGTTCAAAAAGTTTGGCTGTGTCCATTTCACTGAAACCCAAGGCCATCAGGAATTAGTTTAGAGTTTCCGGGACTGGGAATTATTTCCCAAGTTCCGGAAAATCGAGCCAAAGTAGCGCAAAATCACGATGCGCGTAAGGCAATCTCAGCTACTCTTTCAGTCTTAAAGTGAAGTAGGGCTATGCTTCGGCCCAGAGGCTCGAAAGTGAGCGTTCAAAATGTTATCCTGTGTCCATTTCACTGCAAACCAAAGCTATCAGGAGTTAGTTTAGAATGCCCGGAACTGGAAAATATCCCCAAGTTCCGCGAAATCGAGACGGAGTTGGTCAAAATCACGATGCGCGTAAGGCGGTCTCGGCTACTCTTTCAGTCTTAAAGTAAAGTAGGGCTATATTTCGGTCCAGAAGCTCGAAAGTGAGCGTTCAAAAAGTTTTGCTCTCACAATTTAACTGAAAACCAAGGTCATCGTGAGTTAGTTTAGAGTCCCCGGGACTGAAAAATATCCCATAAGTTCCGGAAACTCGAGCCGAAGTTGGTCAAAATCACGATGCGCCTAAGGCGGTCTCGGCTACACTTTCAGTTTTAAAGTGAAGTGGGGCTATATTTCTCCCCAGAATTTCGAAAGTATCCGTTCAAAAAAATTGGCTGTGTCCATTTCACTGCAAACCAAGGCCATCAGGAATTACTTTAGGGTCCTTGGGAGTGGAATATATCCCCGAAGTCTCGGGAAATCTAGCCGAAGTTAGTCAAAACCACGATGCGCGTAAGACGGTCTCGGCTACTCTTTCAGTCTTAAAGTGAAGTGGGGCTATATTTCGGCTCAGAAGCTCGAAAGGGAGCGTTCAAAAAGTTTTGCTCTCTCCATTTCAATGCAAACCAAGGCAATCAGGAGTTACTTTAGAGTCCCCGGTACCGGAAAGTATCCCCCATTTCCCGGGAAATCGAGCCAAGGTTGGTCACAATCACGATAACCGTAAGGCGGTCTCGGCTACTCTTTCATTCTTAAAGTGAACTGGGGCAATATTTCCGCCCAGAAGCTTGAAAGTGAGCGTTCAGAAAGTTTTGCTGTGTCCATTTTACTGCAGACGAAGGACGTTGGGGGCCAGTTCAGAGTCTCCGGGAATGGAAAATATCCCCGAAGTTCCGGGAAATTTAGCCAAAGCTGGTCAAAATCACGACGCGCGTACGGCGGTCTCGGCTACTCTTTCAGGCTTAAAGTGAAGTGGGACAACATTTCGGCTTAGAAGCTCAAAAGTGAGCGTTCAAAAAGTTTTCCTGTGTCAATTTCACTTCGAACGAAAGCCATCAAGAGTTAGTTTAGAGTCCTAGGGACTGGAAAATATCCCGTAAGTGCCGAAAAATCGAGACAAAGTTTGGCAAAATAAATAAGCGCGTAAGGCCGTCTCGGCTATTCTTTTAGTGTTAAAATAAAGTGGGGCTCTATTTCGGCCTAGAAGCTCCAAAGTAAGGGTTCAAAAAAATTTGCTGTGTCCATTTCACTGGAAACCAAGGCCGTCAGGAGTTAGTTTAGTGTTCCCGGGACTGGAATATATCCCCCAGGTTCCGGCAAATCGAGCCGAAGTTAGTCAAAATCACGATTTACGTAAGACAGACTCGGCTACTCTCACTCTTAAAAAGAAGTAGGGCTATATTTCGGCCCAGAAGCTCGAAGGTGAGTCTTCACAACGTTTTGCTCTGTCAGTTTCAATGTAAAGCAAGGCGATCAGGAGTTAGTTTAGAGTCCCCGGGACTGGAAAATATCCCCCAAGTTCCGGGATATCGATCCGAAGTTGGTCAAAATCACGATTCGCGAAACGCGATCTCGGCTATTGTTTCAGTCTTAAAGTGAAGTGGGGCTATATTTCGGCCCAGAAGCTCGAAAGTGACCGTTTAAAAAGTTACGCTTTGTGCATTTAACTGCAAACAAAGGCCATCAGGAGTTAGTTTAAAGTCTCCCGGACTGGAAAATATCCGCCAAGTTCCGGGAAATCGAGCTGAAGGTAGTCAAAATCACGATGCCTGTAAGGCGGTCTCCGCTACTCTTTCAGTCTTAAAGTGAAGTGGGGCTATATTTCGGCCCAGAAGCTGCAAAGTGATCGTTAAAAAAAAGTTATGCTCTGTGCATTTCACTGCAAACCAAGGCCATCAGGAGTTAGTTTAGAGTCCCCCGGACTGGAAAATATCCCCCAAGTTCCGGGAAATCGACCTGAACTTGGTCAAAGTCACGATGCACGTAAGGCGGTCTCGGCTACTATTTTAGGGTTAAAGTGAAGTGGGCTTCTATTTAAGCCCAAGAGCTAGAAGGTGAGTGTTAAAAAAGTTGTGCTCTGTCCATTTCTCCGAAAACCAAGGCCATAAGGAGTTAATTTAGAGCTCGCGGGACTCGAATATATCCGCCAAGCTCCGGAAAATCGACCCGAAGTTGGTCAAAGCCACGATTCGCGCAAGACGGTTTCGGCTACTCTTTCAGTCTTAAAGTAAAGTGGGGTATATTTCGGGCCAGAAGCTCGAAAGTGAGCGTTCAAAAAGTTTCGCTGTGTCCATTTCAATGCAAACCAAGACGATCAGGAGTTAGTTTAGAGTCTCCGGGACTGGAAAATATCCCCCAAATTCCGGGAAATCGAGCCGAAGCTGGTCAAAATCACGATGCGCGCTAGGCGTTCTCAGCTATTCTTTCAGTCTTAAAGTGAAGTTGGGCTATATTTTAGGCAAGAAGCTCGAAGATAAGCGTTCAAAAAGGTTTTGCTGTGTCCATTTCAGTGCAAACCAGAGCCATCAGGAATTAGTTTAGAGACCCAGGGATTGGAATATATTCCCCAAATTCCGGGAAACTTAGCCGAAGTTGGCCAAAATCACCATGTGCGTAAGGCGGTCTCGGCTAATCTTTCAGTCTTAAAGTGAAGTGGGGCTATATTTCTGCCCAGAAGCTCGAAAGTGACCGTTCAAAAGGTCTTCCTGTGTCAATTTCACTGCAAACAAAGGCAAGCAGAAGTTAGGTTAGAGTCCCAGGGACTGGAAAATATCCTGTAAGTGCGGGAAAATGGGGACACAGGTTGTCAAAATGAAGATACGCGTAAGGCCGTCTCGGCTATTCGTTCAGTCTTAAAGTGAAGTGAGGCTCTACTTCGGCCCAGAAGGTCCAAAGTGAGCGTTCAAAAAAATTGCTGTGTCCATTTCACTGCAAACCAAGGCAATCAGGAGATAGTTTAGAGTCCCCGAGACTTGAATATATCCCCTAAGGTCCGGGAAATCGAGCCAAAGTTTGTCAAACTCACGATGCGCGTAAGACGGACTCGGCTCATCTTTTACTCCTCAAGGTAAGTGGGGCTATATTTCGGCCCAGAAGCTCGTAACTCTGCTTTCAAAAACTTTTGCTGTTTCAAGTTCACTGCCAAAAAAGGTCATCAGGACTTAGTTTATAGTCCCCGGGACTAGAAAATATCCCCCAAGTCCCGGGAAATCAAGCCGAAGATGTTCAAAATCACGATGCGCGTAAAGCGGTCTCGGCAACTCTTTAAGTCTTAAAGTGAAGTGGGGTTATATTTGGGCCCAGAAGAACCAAAGTGAGCGTTCAAAAAGTTTTGCTGTGTCCATTTCACTGCAAAGCAAGGCCATCAGGAGTTAGTTTAGAGTCCCCGGGACTGGAAAATATCCCCCAAGTTCCGGAAAATCAAGCCAAAGTTGGTCAAAATCACGATGCGCGTAAGACGGTCTCGGCTACTCTTTCAGGCTTAAAGTGAAGTGGGGGTATATTCGGCTCAGAAGCTTGAAGGTGAGCGTTTAAAATGTTTTGCTCTGTCCATTTCAATGCAAACCAAGGCGATCGGGAGTTAGTTTACAGTCCCTGGGACTGAAAAATATCCCACAAGTTCCGGCAAATTGAGCCAAAGTTGCTCAAAATCACGATGCGCGTAAGGCCGTTTCGTCTATTTTTTCAGTCTTAAAATGAAGTGGGGCTATATTTCGACCTAGAAGCTCGGCACCGAGCGTGCGCTAATTTAATCTGTGTCGATTTTACTGAAAACTAAGGCAATCAGGAGTTAGTTTAGAGCTCCCAAAGCTGGAAACTATCCCCCAAGTTCCGGGAAATCCAGCCATAGAGGCTCAAAATCACGATGCGCGTAAGGCGGTCTCGTCTACTCTTTCAGCCTTAAAATGAAATGGGCTATATTTCGGCCCAAAGGCTCGAAAGTGAGCGTTCAAAACGTTTTCCTGTGTCCATTTCACTGCAAACCAAGGCCAAGAGAAAATACGTTAGAGTCCCCGGGACTGTAAAATATCCCCCAAGTTCCGGTAAATCGAGCGGAAGTTGGTCAAAATCACGTTGCGTGCAAGGCGGTCTCGGCTACTGTTTCAGTCTTAAAGTAAAGTGTGGCTATATTTCGGCCCACAAGCTCGAAAGTGAGCGTTCAAAAAGTTTTCCTGTGTCCATTTCACTGCAAAAGAAGGCCATTAGGACTTTGTTTAGCGTCCAAGAGACTGGAATATGTTCCCCAAGTTCCGGGAGATCCACCCGAAGTTTGTCAAAATCTTAATGCGCGTAAGGTGGTCTCGGTTACTCTTTAAGTCTTAAAGTAAAGTGGGGCTTTATTTCGGCCAGGATGCTCGAAGGTAAGCGTTCAAAAAGTTTTGCTCTGTCCATTTCACTGCAAACCAAGGCCATGAAGAGTTAGTTTAGAGCTCCTGGGACTGGAAAATATCCCCCAAGTTCCGGAATATCGACTGGAAGTTTGTCAAACGCACGATGCGAGCAAGGCGGTCTCGGCTACTCTTTCAGTCTTAAGTGAAGTGGGGCTGTATTCCGGCCCAGAATCTCGAAAGTATGCGTTCAAAAAATTGTGCTGTGTCCATTTCAATGCAAACCAAGGCCATCAGGAGTTAGTTTAGAGTCCCCGGGACTAGTACATATCCCCCAAGTCCCGGGAATCGGAGCCGAAGTTGATCAAAATCATGATGCGCGTAACGCGGTCTCGGCTACTGTTTCAGTCTTAAAGTCAAGTGTGCCTATATTTCGGCCCACAAGCTAGAAAGTGAGCGTTCAAAAAGCTTTGCTGTGTCCATTTCACTGCAAAACAAGGCCATCGGCACCTACTTTACCGTCCAAGGGACTGGAAAATATCCCCCAAGTTCCCGGAAATCCACCCGAAGTTTGTCAAAATCACCATGCGCGTAAGGCGGTCTCGGCTACTTTTTCGGTATTAAAGTAAAGTGGGCTATATTTCGGCCCAGAAGCTTGAAGGTGAGCGTTCAAAAAGTTTTCCTCTCTCCATTTCACTGCAAACCAAGGCCATCAAGAGTTAGTTTAGAGCCCGTGGGACTGGAAAATATCCCCCAAGTTCCGGAATATCGACCCGAAGTTGGTCAAAATCACGATGCGCGCACGCCGGTCTCGGCTACTCTTTAAGTCGTAAGTAATGTGGGACTATATTTCGGCCTAAAAGCTCGAAAGTGTGGGTTCAAAAACTTGTGCTGTGTGAATTTCACTGCAAACCATGGCCATCAGGAGTTAGTTTAGAGTCCTCAGGATTGGAAAATATTCCCCAAGTTCAAGGAAAGCGAGCAGAAGTTGCTCAAAATCACGATGCGCGTAACGCGGTCTCGGCTACTGTTTCAGTCTTAAAGTTAAGTGTGGCTATACTTAGGCCCACAAGCTCGAAAGTGAGCGTTCAAAAAGTTTTGCTGTGTCCATTTCACTGCAAACCAAGGCAATCAGCAGTTAGTTTAGAGTCCCCGGAACTGGAAAATATTCTCCAAGCTCCAGGAAATGGCGCCGAAGTTGATAAAAATTACGATGCGCGTAACGGGCTCTCGGTTATTCTTTCAGTCTTAAATTTAAGTAGGGCTATATTGCGGCACTGAAGCTCGAAGGTGAGCGTTCAGAATGTTTTGCTGTGTTCATTAAACTGCAAGCCAAGGTCATCGGGAGTTAGTTTAGCGTCCCCGGGGCCTTAAATTTCTTTAAATTTCCCGGGAAATCGAGCAAAAGTGGCCCAAAATCACGATGCGCGTAAGGCGGTCTCGGCTACTCTTTCAGTCTTAAAATGAAGTGGGGCTATATTTCGGCGGACAAGCTCAACACCGAGCGTGTGCTCCTTTTGCCTGTGTACATATCACTGAAAACTAAGTTCAAGGCAAAATTTCCCCCCAGAAGCTCGAAAGTGAGCGTTCAAAAAGTTGTGCTGTGTCCATTTCACTCCAGAGCAAGTCCAGCACGAGTTACTTTAGAGTCCGCGGGACTGGAAAATATCCCGGAAGTTCCGGGAAATCGAGCCGAAGTTGGTCAAAATTACGATGGGCGTAAGGCGGTCTCGGCTGCTCTTTCACTCTTAAAGTGAAGTGGAGCTATATTTCGGCTCAGAAGTCAAAGTGAGCGCTCAAAAAGTTTTCCTGTGTCCATTTTACTGCAGACCAAGGACGTCGGGGCTCAGTTTAGAGTCCCTGGGACTGGAAAATATCCCCCAAGTTCCGGGAAATTTAACCGAAGTTGGTCAAATCACGACGCGCATACGGCGGTCTCGGCTACTCTTTCAGTCTTAAAGTGAATTGGGGCAATATTTCGGCCCAGAAGCTCGAAACTGAGTGTTTAAAAAGTTTTGCTGTGTCCATTTCACTGCAAAACAAGGCCATCACGACTTAGTTTAGCGTCAAAGGAACTGGAAATATCCCCCAAGTTACGGGAAATCCACCCGAAGTTAGTCAAAATCACCATGGGCTTAAGGGGGTCTCGGCTACTCTTTCAGTCTTAAGGTAAGGTGGGCTTAGATTTAACTCCAGAAGCTCGAAAGTAAGGGTTGAAAAATTTTTGTGTCTATTTCACTCACATCTTAGACAATCAGGAGTGAGTTTAGAGACTTTGGGACTGGAACATATCTCCCAAGTTTCGCCAGATCGAGCCGAAGATCCTCAAAATCACAATGCGCGTAAGGCGCTCCCGCCTACTCTTTCAGTCTTAAAAAGAAGTAGGGCTATATTTCGGCCGGCAAGCTCGAAAGTGTGCGTTCAAAAAGTGTTCCTGTGTCCATTTCACTGGAAAGGAAGGCCATCAGCAATTAGTTTACAGTCCCCGGGACTGGAAAATATCCCCCTATTTCCGGGAAATCGAGCCGAAGTATCCCAAAATCACGATGCGCGTAAGGCGGTCTCGGCTACTCTTTCAGTCTTAAAGTTAAGTGGGGCTATATTTCGAGCCATAAGCTCGAAAGTGAGCGTTCAAAAGGTTTTGCTGTGTCCATTTAACTGCAAACTAAGGCCATCGGAAGTTAGTTTAGCTTCCCCACTAATTGAAAATATTGGTCAACTTTCGGGAAATCGAGCCGAAGTTGGTCAAAATTACGATGCGCGTAAGGCGGTCTCGGCTACTCTTTCAGTCTTAAAGTGAGGTATGGCTATATTTCGGCCGAGAAGCTTGAAAGTGAGCGTTCAAAAAAATGTGCTGTGTCCATTTCACTGCAAACCAAGGCGATCAGCAGTTAGTTTAGAGTCCCCGGGACTGGAAAATATCCCCAAAGTTCCGGGAAATCGTACAAAAGTTGGTCAAAATCACGATTCGCGTAAGACGGTCTCGGCTACTCTTTCAGTCTTAAAGTAAAGTGGGGCTATATTTCGGCCCAGAACCTCGAAAGTGAACCTTTAAAAAGTTACGCTTTGTGCATTTAACTGCAAACCAAGGCCATCGGGAGTTAGTTTAAAGTCCCCCGAACTGGAAAATATCCCCCAAGTTCCAGGAAATCGAGCTGAACTTGGTAAAAATCACGATGCTCCTAGGGAGGCCTCGGCTACTATTTTAGTCTTAAAGTGAAGTACGGTTGTATTTCGGCCTAGAAGCTCGAAACTGAGCGTTCAAAAAGTGTTCCTGCGTCCATTTCACATCAAACCAAGGCCATCAGGAGTTAGTTTAGTGTCCCCGGGACTTGAAAATATCGCCAAAATTCTAGAAAATCGAGCGGAAGTTGCTCAAAATCACGATGCGGGTAAGGCGGTCTTGCCTACTCTTTCAGTCTTAAAGTGAAGTTGGGCTATATTTCATCCCAGAAGCTCGAAAATAAGCGTTCAAAAAGTGTTACCTTGTTCATTTCACTGCAAACCAAGGCCATCAGGAGTTAGTTTAGACTGTTCGGGACTGGAAAATATCGCCCAAGTTCGGGGAAATGGAGCCGAAGTTTGTCAAAATCACGATGCGCGTATAGCAGTCTCGGCTACTCTTTTAGTCTTAAAGTGACGTGGCTGTATATTTCGGCCCAGAAGCTCAAAAGTGAGCGTTAAAAACGTTTTGCTGTCTCAATTTAACTGAAAACCAAGGCCATCATGAGTTAGTTTAGAGTCCGCGGGACGAAAAAATATCCCTTAAGTTCTGGCAACTCAAGCCGAAGTTGGTCAAAATCACGATGCGTCTAAAGCGGTCTCGGCTACTATTTCAGTCTTAAAGTGAAGTGGGGCTATATTTCGGCCCAGAATTTCGAAAGTAAGCGTTCGAAAAAAATTGCTGTGTGCATTTCACTGCAGACCAAGGTCATCAGGGGTTAGTTTAGAGTCCTTGGAACTTGAATATATCCCCGAAGTTTCGGGAAATCCAGCCGAAGTTGGTCAAAATCACGATGCGCGTAAGACGGTCTCCGCTACTCTTTTAGTCTTAAACTAAAGTGGGGCTATATTTCGGCTCAGAAGCCCGAAGGGGAGCGTTGAAAAAGTTTTGCTCTCTCCATTTCAACGCAAACCAAGGCAATCAGGAGTTACTTTAGAGTCCCCGGTACCGGAAAATATTCCCCATTTGCCGGGAAATCGAGCCAAAGTTGGTCAAAATCACGATGCGCGTAAGGCGGTCTCGACTATTCTTTCATTCTTAAAGTGAACTCGGGCTATATTTCGGCCCAGAAGCTCGAAAGTGAAAGTTCAAAAAGTTTCGCTGTGTCCATTTCACCGCGAACCAAGCCACATCAGGAGATAGTTTACAGTCTCCGGGACATCAAAATATCCCCCAAGTTGCGGGAAATCGAGCCGAAGTTTGTGAAAATCACGATGCGCGTAAAGCAGTCTCGGCTACTCTTTGAGTCTTAAAGTGACGTGGCTGTATATTTTGGCCCAGAAGCTCGAAAGTGAGCGTTCAAAAAGTTATGCTGTGCCCATTTCACTGCAAAGCAAGGCCCTCAGGAAGTAGTTTACAGTCCCCGGAACTGGAAAATATCCTCCAAGTTCCGCGAAATCGAGACGAAGTTGGTCAAAATAACGATTCGCGTAAGGCGGTCTCGGCTACTCTTTGAGTCTGAAAGTGAAGTAGGGCTATGTTTCGGTCCAGAGGCTCGAAAGTGAGCGTTCAAAAAGTTTTGCTCTTTCAATTTCACTGAAAACCAAGGCCATCATAAGTTAGTTTAGAGTCCCCGGGAGTGGAAAATGTCTTTTAATTTCTGGCAACTCAAGCCGAAGTTGGTCAAAATCACGATGCGCCTAAGGCGGCCTCGGCTACTCTTTCAGTCTTAAAATGAAGTGGGGCTCTATTTCGGGCCAGAAGCTCCAAAGTGAGCGCTGCAAAACATTTGCTGTGTACATTTCACTGCAAACCAAGGCCATCAGGAGTTACTTTAGAGTCCCCGCGACTGCAATATATTTCCCAAGTTGCGGAAAATCGAGAAGACGTTGGTCAAAATCACGATGCGCGCAAGACGGTCTTGGCTAGTCTTTCAGTCTTAAAGTGAAGTGGGGCTATATTTCGGCCCAGAAGCTCAAAAGTGAGCTTCAAAAAGTTTTGCTGTATCCATTTCAATGCAAACGAAGGCCATCAGGGGTTACTTAAGAGTCTTCGGGACTGGAAAATATCCCCCATGTTCAGGTAAATTTAGCCGAAGTTGGTCAAAATCACGGTGCGCGTTAGGCTGTCTCGCTTACTGTTTCAGTCTTAAAGTGAAGTGAGGCTTTATTCCTGCCCAGGAGCTTGAAAGTGAGCGTTCAAAAAGTTTCCGTGTGTTTATTTGACTGCAAACCAAAGCCATCAGAAGCTAGTTTAGAGTCCCCGGAACTGGAAAATATCCCCCAACTTCCACGAAATCGAGCCGAAGTTGGTCAAAATCACGATTTGCGTCAGGTAGTCTCGGCTACTCTTTCAGTCTTAGAGTGAAGTTGGGCTATATTTCGGGCCAGAAGCCCGAAAGTGAGCGTTCAAAAAGTTTTGCTGTGTTTATTTCACTGCAAACCAAGGCCATCAGGAGTTAGTTTAGCGTCCCCGGGACAAGAAAATATGCCCCAAGGTCCTGGAAATTGAGCCGAGGTTGGTCAAAATCACGATGCGCGAAATGCGGTATCGGCTACTCTTTCAGTCTTAAAGTGAAGTGGGGCTATATTTCGGGCCAGAAGCCCGAAAGTGAGCGTTCAAAAAGTCTTGCTGTGTTCTTTGACTGAAAAACAAGGCCATCACCAGTTAGTTTAGCGTCCCTGGGACTGGAAAATATTCCCCAAGTTCCGGTAAATCGAGCTGAAGTTGGTCAAAATCACGATGCTCCCAAAGCGGTCTCGGCTACCCTTCCAGTCTTAAAGTGAAGTGGGGCTACATTTCTGTCCAGAAGCTCGAAAGTGAGCGTTCAAAAAGTTTTGCTGTGTGCATTTCACTGCAAACCAAAGCTATCAAAAGTTAGTTTAGGGTCCCCGAGACTGGAAAATATTCCCCAAGTTCCGGGAAGGCGAGCCCAGGTTGATGAAAATCACGATGAGCGAAATGCGGTCTCGGCTACTGTTTCATTCTTAAAGTGAAGTGGGGCTATATTTCGGCCTAGAAGCTCTAAAGTGAGCGTTCAAAAAGTTTTGCTGTATCCATTTCAATGCAAACCTAGGCCATCAGGGGTTACTTAAGAGTCCTAGGGACTGGAAAATATCCCCCAAGTTCCGGTAAATGCAGCCGAAGTTGGTCAAAATCACGATGTGCGTAAGGTGGTCTCGGCTACTCTTTCAGTCTTAAAGTGAAGTGGGGCTATATTTCGGCCCAGAAGCTCGAAAGTGAATGTTTAAATAGTTTTTCTCTGTCACTTTCAGTACAAACCAAGGCCATCAGAAGATAGTTTAGAGTCCCCGGGACTGGAGAATATCCCCCAAGTCCCGAAAAATCGAGCCGAAGCTGATCAAATTCATGATGGGCGTAACGTGGTCTCGGCTCCTGTGTCAGTCCTAAAGTGAAGTGTGGCTATATTTCGGCCCACAAGCTAGAAAGTGAGCGTTCAAAAACTTTTGTTGTGTTTATTTGACATCAAAACAAGGCCATCAGGACTTAGTTTAGCGTCCAAGGGACTGGAAAATATCCCCCAAGTTCCGGGAAATCCATTCGAAGTTCGTCAAAATCACGATGCGCCTAAGGCGGTGTCATCTACTCTTTCAGTCTTAAAGTAAAGTGGGGCTATATTTCTGCCCAGAAGCTCCTAAGTTGTGCTCTGTCCATTTCACTGAAAACCAAGGCCATCAGGAGTGACTGTAGAGTGCCTTTGACTGGAATATATCCGCCACGTTTCGGGAAATCAACCCGAAGTTTGTCAAAATCACGATGCACGTAAGGCGGTCTCGGCTACTCTTTCAGTGTTAAAGTAATGGGGGGCTATATTTTGGCCCAGAAGCTCGACATTGAGCGTTCAAAAACTTTTGCTGGGTCTATTTTACTGCAAACCAAGTCCACCAGGAATTAGTTTAGAGTCCTCAGAACTGGAATATATCCCCTTAGTTCCGGCAAATCGAGCCGAAGTTGCTCAAAATCACGATGCACGTAAGGCGGTCTCGGCTACTCTTTCTGTCTTCAAGTGAAGTGGGGTTCTATTTCGGTCCAGAAGCTCGAAAGTATGCGTTCAAAAACTTTTTCTGTTTCCGTTTCACTGCAAACCAAGACTACCACGAGTTAGTTTAGAGTCCCCGGGACTGCAAAATATTTCGCAAGTTCCGGGAAATCGAGCCGAAGTTGATCAAAATCACGATGCGCGAAACTTTGTCTCGGCTACTGTTTCAGTCTTATAGTGAAGTATGGCTATATTTCAGCCCACAACCTCGAAAGTGAGCGTTCAAAAAGCTTTGCTGTGTCCATTTCACTGCAAAACAAGTCCATCGGCACCTAGTTTAGCGTCCAAGGGACTGGAAAATATCCCCCAAGTTCCGGGAAATCCATTCGAAGTTCGTAAAAATCACGATGCGCGTAAGGCGGTCTCATCTACTCTTTCAGTATTAAAGTAAAGTGGGGCTATATTTCTGCCCAGAAGCTCTAAAGTTGTGCTCTGTCCATTTCACTGAAAACCAAGGCCATCAAGAGTTAGTTTATAGTCCCTGGGACTGGAAAATATCCCCCAAGTTCCGGAATATCGACCTGAAGTTGGTCAAAATCACGATGTGCGCACGCCGGTCTCCGCTACTCTTTAATTCGTAAGTGATGTGGGACTATATTTCGGCCTAAAAGCTCGAAAGTGTTCGTTCAAAAACTTGTGCTGTGTGAGTTTCACTGCAAACCATGGCCATCAGGAGTTCGTTTAGAGTCCCCAGGACTGGAAAATATTCCCCAAGTTCCAGGAAAGCGAGCAGAAGTTGCTCAAAATCACGATGCGCGTAACGCGGTCTCGGCTACTGTTTCAGTCTTAAAATGAAGTGTGGCTATATTTAGGCCCACAAGCTCGAAAGTGAGCGTTCAAAAAGCTTTGCTGTGTCCATTTCACTGCAAACCAAGGCAATCAGGAGTTAGTTTAGAGTCCCCGGAACTGGAAAATATTCTCCAAGCTCCAGGAAATGGCGCCGAAGTTGATGAAAATTACGATGCGCGTAACGGGCTCTCGGTTATTCTTTCAGTCTTAAATTTAAGAAGGGCTATATTGCGGCACTGAAGCTCGAAGGTGAGCGTTCAGAATGTTTTGCTGTGTTCATTAAACTGCAAACCAAGGTCATCGGGAGTTAGTTTAGCGTCCCCGGGACTTTAAATTATTCGCCAACTTGCGGGAAATCGAGCAAAAGTGGCCCAAAATCACGATGCGCGTTAGGCGGTCTCGGCTACTCTTTCAGTCTTAAAATTAAGGGGGGCTATATTTCGACTTAGAAGGTCGAGACCGGACGTGGGCGAATTTTACCTGTGTCCATTTCACTGACATCTTAGGCCATCAGGAGTTAGTTTAGAGTCCTTGGGACTGGAAAATATTTCCCAAATTCTGGCAGATCGAGCCGAAGTTGCTCAAAATCACGATGCACGTAAGGCGGTCTCGGCTACTCTTTCAGTCTTCAAGTGAAGTGGGGTTCTATTTCGGTCCAGAAGCTCGAAAGTATGCGTTCAAAAACTTTTTCTGTTTCCGTTTCACTGGAAACCAAGACCAGCACGTGTTAGTTTAGAGTCCCCGGGACTGCAAAATATTTCGCAAGTTCCGGGAAATCGAGGCGAAGTTCATCAAAATCACGATGCGCGAAACGTGGTCTCGGCTACTGTTTGAGTCTTAAAGTCAAGTATGGCTATATTTCGGCCCACAACCTCGAAAGTGAGCGTTCAAAAAGCTTTGCTGTCTCCATTTCACTGCAAAACAAGTCCATCGGCACCTAGTTTAGCGTCCAAGGGACTGGAAAATATCCCCCAAGTTCCGGGAAATCCATTCGAAGTTCGTCAAAATTACGATGCGCGTAAGGCGGTCTCATCTACTCTTTCAGTCTTAAAGTAAAGTGGGGCTATATTTCTGCCCAGAAGCTCCAAAGTTGTGCTCTGTCCATTTCACTGAAAACCAAGGCCATCAGGAGTGACTGTAGAGTCCCTTTGACTGGAATATATCCCCCAAGTTTCGGGAAATAAACGCGAAATTGCTCAAAATCACGATTCGCTCAAGACGGTCTCGCCTACTCTTTCAGTCTTAAAGTAAAATGGGGCTGTATTTCGGCCCAGAAGCTCGAGAGTGAACGTTCAAAAACTTTCGCTGTGTCAATTTCACTGCAAACCAAGACAAGCAGGAGTTAGTTGAGAGTCCCCGGGAATGGAAAATATCCCCCAAGTTCCGGGAAATCAACCCGAAGTTTGTCAAAATCACGATGCACGTAAGGCGGTCTCGGCTACTCTTTCAGTGTTAAAGTAATGGGGGGCTATATTTTGGCCCAGAAGCTCGACATTGAGCGTTCAAAAACTTTTGCTGGGTCCATTTTGCTGCTAACCAAGGCCATCAGGAATTAGTTTAGAGTCCTCAGAACTGGAATATATATCCCTTAGTTCCGGCAAATCGAGCCGAAGTTGCTCAAAATCACGATGCACGTAAGGCGGTCTCGGCTACTCTTTCAGTCTTCAAGTGAAGTGGGGTTCTATTTCGGTCCAGAAGCTCGAAAGTATGCGTTCAAAAACTTTTTCTGTTTCCGTTTCACTGCAAACCAAGACCAGCACGAGTTAGTTTAGAGTCCCCGGGACTGCAAAATATTTCGCAAGTTCCGGGAAATCGAGCCGAAGTTCATCAAAATCACGATGCGCGAAACGTGGTCTCGGCTACTGTTTGAGTCTTAAAGTCAAGTATGGCTATATTTCGGCCCACAACCTCGAAAGTGAGCGTTCAAAAAGCTTTGCTGTGTCCATTTCACTGCAAAACAAGTCCATCGGCACCTAGTTTAGCGTCCAAGGGACTGGAAAATATCCCCCAAGCTCCGGGAAATCCACCCGAGGTTTGTCAAAATCACAATGCGCGTAAGGCGGTCTCGGCTACTTTTTCAGTATTAAAGTAAAGTGGGCTATATTTCGGCCCAGAAGCTTGAAGGTGAGCGTTCAAAAAGTTTTCCTGGTCCATTTCACTGCAAACCAAGGCCATCAAGAGCTAGTTTAGAGTCCCTGGGACTGGAAAATATCCCCCAAGTTCCGGAATATCGACCCGAAGTTGGTCAAAATCACGATGCGCGCACGCCGGTCTCGGCTACTCTTTAAGTCGTAAGTGATGTGGGACTATATTTGGGCCTAAAAGCTCGAAAGTGCTCGTTCAAAAACTTGTGCTGTGTGAATTTCACTGCAAACCATGGCCATCAGCAGTTGGTTTAGAGTCCCCGGGACTGGAAAATATTCCCCAAGTTCCAGGAAAGCGAGCAGAAGTTGCTCAAAATCACGATGCGCGTAACGCGGTCTCGGCTACTGTTTCAGTCTTAAAGTGAAGTGTGGCTATATTTAGGCCCAGAAGCTCGAAAGTGAGCGTTCAAAAAGTTTTGCTGTGTCTATTCCACTGCAAACCAAGGCAATCAGGAGTTAGTTTAGAGTCCCCGGAACTGGAAAATATTCTCCAAGCTCCAGGAAATGGCGCCGAAGTTGATGAAAATTACGATGCGCGTAACGGGCTCTCGGTTATTCTTTCAGTCTTAAATTTAAGTAGGGCTATATTGCGGCACTGAAGCTCGAAGGTGAGCGTTCAGAATGTTTTGCTGTGTTCATTAAACTGCAAACCAAGGTCATCGGGAGTTAGTTTAGCGTCCCCGGGACTTTAAATTATTCGCCAACTTGCGGGAAATCGAGCAAAAGTGGCCCAAAATCACGATGCGCTGTAGGCGGTCTCGGCTACTCTTTCAGTCTTAAAATTAAGGGGGGCTATATTTCGACCTAGAAGCTCGAGACCGGACGTGCGCTAATTTTACCTGTGTCCATTTCACTGACATCTTAGGCCATCAGGAGTTAGTTTAGAGTCCTTGGGACTGGAAAATATTTCCCAAATTCTGGCAGATCGAGCCAAAGTTGCTCAAAATAACGATGCGCGTAAGGCGGTCTCGGCTACTCTTTCAGTCTTAAAATGAAGTGGGGCTATATTTCGGCCGACAAGCTCAACACCGAGCGTGCGCTCCTTTTGCCTGTGTACATATCACTGAAAACTAAGTTCATCAGAAGTTAACATAGAGTCCTCGGCACTGGAAAATATTCCCCGAATTCCGGCAAATCGAGCCAAAGATGCTCAAAATCACGATGCGCCTAAGGCGGTCTCGGCTACTCGTTTACTGCGAAAATGAAGTGGGGCTATATTTCGGTTCTACAAGCTCGACACCGAGCGTGCTCTCCTTTTACCTGTGTCCATTTCACTAAGAACTAAGTCCATCAGGAGATAGTTTAGAATCCTCGAGACTGGAAGCTATCCTCCAAGTTTCGGCAAATTGAGCCATACTTTCTTAAAATTACGATAAGCGTACGGCAGTTTCGTTTACTCTTTCAGTCTTAAAATGAACTGGGGCTACATTTCGGCCTAGAAGGTCGACACCGAGCGTGCGCTCCTGTTACCTGTGACCATTTTACTGAAAACTAAGGCCATCAAGAGTTAGGGTAGAGTCCCCGGGACTGGAAAATATCCCCCAAGTTTTGGCATATCGAGCCATAGTGGCTAAAAATTTCGATGCGCTTAAGGCGGTTTCGTGTACACTTTCAGTCTTAAAATAAAGTGGGGCTATATTTCGGCCTACAACCTGGAAACCGAGCGTGCGCTCCTTTTACCTGTGTCCATTTCACTAAAAACCAAGGCATTCAGGAGTTAGTTTAGAGCTTCCGGGACTGGAAAATATCCCCCACGTCCCAGGAAATCAAGCCGAAGTTCGACAAAATTACCATGCGCGTAAGGCGGTCCCGACTACTCTTTCAGTCTTAAAGTGAAAAGGGGCTATATTTAGGCCAGCAAGCTCGAAAGTGAACGTTCAAAAAGTTTGGCTGTGTCCATTTCACTGAAAACCAAGGCCATCAGGAATTAGTTTAGAGTGCCCGGGACTGGCAATTATCTCCCAAGTTCCGGGAAATCGGGCCGAAGTAGCCCGAAATCACGCTGCGCGTAAGGCGGTCTCGGCTAGTCTTTGAGTCTTAAAGTGAAGTAGGGCTATGCTTCGGCCCAGAAGCTCAAAAAGTTGTCCTGCGTCCATTTGACTGCAAACCGAGGAAATCAGGAGTTAGTTTAGAGTCCCCGGTACCGGAAAATATCCCCCATTTCCCGGGAAATCGAGCCAAAGTTGGTCAAAATCACGATTCGCGTAAGGCGGTCCCGGTTACTCTTTCATTCTTAAAGTGAACTGGGGCAATATTTCGCCCCAGAAACTCGAAAGTGAGGGTTCAAAAAGTTGTGCTGTGTCCATTTCACTCCAGAGCAAGGCCATCAGGAGTTACTTTAGAATCCGCGGGACTGGAAAATATCCCCCAAGTTCCGGGAAATCGAGGCGAAGCTGGTCAAAATTACGATGGGCGTAAGGCGGTCTCGGCTGCTCTTTCACTCTTAAAGTGAAGTGGAGCTATATTTCGCCTCAGAAGCTCAAAGTGAGCGTTCAAAAAGTTTTGCTCTCGCAATTTCACTGAAAACCAAGGCCATCATGAGTTAGTTTAGAGTCCCCGGGAGTGGAAAATATCTTTTAAGTTCTGGCAACTCAAGCCGAAGTTGGTCAAAATCACGATGCGCCTAGGGCGGCCTCGGCTACTCTTTCAGTCTTAAAGTGAAGTGGGGCTCTATTTCGGGCCAGAAGCTCCAAAGTGAGCGCTGCAAAAAATTTGCTGTGTCCGTTTCACTGCAAACCAAGGCCATCAGGAGTTACTTTAGAGTCCCTGGGACGGCAATATATTTCCCAAGTTCCGGAAAATCGAGAAGACGTTGGTCAAAATCACGATGCGCGCAAGACGGCCTTGGCTAGTCTTTCAGTCTTAAAGTGAGGTGGGGCTATATTTCGGCCCAGAAGCTCAAAAGTGAGCTTCAAAAAGTTTTGCTGTATCCATTTCAATGCAAACGAAGGCCATCAGGGGTTACTTAAGAGTCTTCGGGACTGGAAAATATCCCCCCAAGTTCAGAGAAGTTTAGCCGAAGTTGGTCAAAATCACGGTGCGCGTTAGGCTGTCTCGCTTACTGTTTCAGTCTTAAAGTGAAGTGAGGCTTTATTCCTGCCCAGGAGCTTGAAAGTGAGCGTTCAAAAAGTTTCCGTGTGTTTATTTGACTGCAAACCAAAGCCATCACGAGCTAGTTTAGAGTCCCCGGGACTGGAAAATATCCCCCAACTTCCGGGATATCGAGCCGAAGTTGGTCAAAATCACGATTTGCGTAAGGTAGTGTCGGCTACTCTTTCAGTCTTAGAGTGAAGTGAGGCTATATTTCGGGCGAGAAGCCCGAAAGTGAGCGTTCAAAAAGTTTTGCTGTCTTCATTTCACTGCAAACCAAGGCCATCAGGAGTTAGTTTAGCGTCCCCGGGACAAGAAAATATGCCCCAAGGTCCGGGAAATTGAGCCGAGGTCGGTCAAAATCACGATGCCCCTGAAGTGGTCTCGGCTACTCTTTCTGTCTTAAAGTGAAGTGGGGCTATATTTCGGGCCAGAAGCCCGAAAGTGAGCGTTCAAAAAGTTTTGCTGTGTCCATTTCACTGCAAACCAAGGCCATCAGGGGTTAGTTTAGAGTCCCCGGGACTGAAAAATATTGCCCAAGTTCCGGGCAATCGAACCGAAGTTGATCAAAATCACGATGCGCGAAATACGGTATCGGCTACTCTTTCAGTCTTAAAGTGAAGTGGGGCTATATTTCGGCCCACAAGCCCGAAAGTGAGCCTTCAAAAAGTTTGCTGTGTTCTTTGACTGAACCACAAGGCCATCACGAGTTAGTTTAGCGTCCCTGGGACTGGAAAATATTCCCCAAGTTCAGGTAAATCGAGCTGAAGTTGGTCAAAATCACCATGCTCCCAAAGCGGTCTCGACTACCCTTTCAGTCTTAAAGTGAAGTGGGGCTATATTTCTGTCCAGAAGCTCGAAAGTGAGCGTTCAAAAAGTTTTGCTGTGTGCATTTCACTGCAAACCAAAGCTATCAAAAGTTAGTTTAGAGTCCCCGGGACTGGAAAATATTCCCCAAGTTCCGGGAAAGGGAGCCGAAGTTGATCAAATTCATGATGTGCGTAACGTGGTCTCGGCTACTGTTTCAGTCTTAAAGTCAACTGTGCCTATATTTCGGCCCACAAGCTAGAAAGCGAGCGGTCAAAAAGTTTTCCTGTGTGCATTTCACTGCAAACCAAAGCAGTCAAAAGTTAGTTTAGGGTCCCCGGGACTGGAAAAGATTCCGCAAGTTCCGGGAAAGCGAGCCGAAGTTGATCAAAATCACGATGCGCGAAATGCGGTCTCGGCTACTGTTTCAGTCTTAAAGTAAAGTGTGGCTATATTTCGGCCCACGAGCTCGAAAGTGAGCGTTAAAAAAGTTTTGCTGTGTCCATTTCAATGCAAAGCAAGGCGATCAGGAGTTAGTTTAGCGTCCAAGGGACTGCAAAATATCCCCCAAGTTCCGGGAAATCCATTGGAAGTTCGTCAAAATTACGATGCGCGTAAGGCGGTCTCATCTACTCTTTCTGTCTTAAAGTAAAGTGGGGCTATATTTCTGCCCAGAAGCTCCTAAGTTGTGCTCTGTCCATTTCACTGAAAACCAAGGCCATGAGGAGCAACTGTAGAGTCCCTTTGACTGGAATATATCCCCCAAGTTTCGGGAAATAAACGCGAAATTGCTCAAAATCACGATTCACTCAAGACGGTCTCGCCTACTCTTTCAGTCTTAAAGTAAAATGGGGCTGTATTTCGGCCCAGAAGCTCGAGAGTGAGCGTTCAAAAACTTTCGCTGTGTCCATTTCACTGCAAACCAAGACAAGCAGGAGTTAGTTGAGAGTCCCCGGGACTGAAAAATATCCCCGAAGTTCCGGGAAATCAACCCGAAGTTTGTCAAAATCACGATGCACGTAAGGCGGTCTCAGCTACTCTTTCAGTGTTAAAGTAATAGGGGGCTATATTTTGGCCCAGAAGCTCGAAATTGAGCGTTCAAAAAGTTTTGCTGGGTCTATTTTACTGCAAACCAAGGCCATCAGGAATTAGTTTAGAGTCCTCAGAACTGGAATATATCCCTTTAGTTCCGGGAAATCGAGCCGAAGTTGATCAAAATCACGATGCGCGAAACGTGGTCTCGGCTACTGTTTGAGTCTTAAAGTGAAGTATGGCTATATTTCGGCCCACAAGCTCGAAAGTAAACGTTCAAAAAGCTTTCCTGTGTCCATTTTACTGCAAAACAAGTCCATCGGCGCCTAGTTTAGCGTCCAAGGGACTGGAAAATATCCCCCAAGCTCCGGGAAATCCACCCGAAGTTTGTCAAAATCACGATGCGCGTAAGGCGGTCTCGGCTACTTTTTCAGTATTAAAGTAAAGTGGGCTATATTTCGGCCCAGAAGCTTGAAGGTGAGCGTTCTAAAAGTTTTGCTGTCTCCATTTCACTGAAAACCAAGGCCATCAACAGTTAGTTTAGAGTCCCTGGGACTGGAAAATATCCCCCAAGTTCCGGAATATCGACCCGAAGTTGGTCAAAATCACGATGCGCGCACGCCGGTCTCGGCTACTCTTTAAGTCGTAAGTGATGTGGGACTATATTTTGGCCTAAAAGCTCGAAAGTGTTCGTTCAAAAACTTGTGCTGTGTGAATTTCACTGCAAACCATGCCATCAGCAGTTAGTTCAGAGTCCCCGGGACTGGAAAATATTCCCCAAGTTCCAGGAAAGCGAGCAGAAGTTGCTCAAAATCACGATGCGCGTAACGCGGTCTCGGCTACTGTTTCAGTCTTAAAGTGAAGTGTGGCTATATTTAGGCCCACAAGCTCGAAAGTGAGCG
Organism: Orbicella faveolata; assembly: GCF_042242905.1. NCBI lineage: Eukaryota > Metazoa > Cnidaria > Anthozoa > Scleractinia > Merulinidae > Orbicella > Orbicella faveolata. The sequence goes on from NW_028301539.1 coordinate 35,535,086, forward strand.
TTCAAAAAGCTTTACTGTGTCCATTTCACTGCAAACCAAGGCAATCAGGAGTTAGTTTAGAGTCCCCGGAACTGGAAAATATTCTCCAAGTTCCAGGAAATGGCGCCGAAGTTGATGAAAATTACGATGCGCGTAACGGGCTCTCGGTTATTCTTTCAGTCTTAAATTTAAGTAGGGCTATATTGCGGCACTGAAGCTCGAAGGTGAGCGTTCAGAATGTTTTGCTGTGTTCATTAAACTGCAAACCAAGGTCATCGGGAGTTAGTTTAGGGTCCCCGGGACTTTAAATTATTCGCCAACTTCCGGGAAATCGAGCAAAAGTGGCCCAAAATCACGATGCGCGTAAGGCGGTCTCGGCTACTCTTTCAGTCTTAAAATTAAGGGGGGCTATATTTCGACCTAGAAGCTCGAGACCGGGCGTGCGCTAATTTTACCTGTGTCCATTTCACTGACATCTTAGGCCATCAGGAGTTAGTTTAGAGTCCTTGGGACTGGAAAATATTTCCCAAATTCTGGCAGATCGAGCCAAAGTTGCTCAAAATAACGATGCGCGTAAGGCGGTCTCGGCTACTCTTTCAGTCTTAAAATGAAGTGGGGCTATATTTCGGCCGACAAGCTCAACACCGAGCGTGTGCTCCTTTTGCCTGTGTACATATCACTGAAAACTAAGTTCATCAGGAGTTAACATAGAGTCCTCGGGACTGGAAAATATTCCCCGAATTCCGGCAAATCGAGCCAAAGATGCTCAAAATCACGATACGCGTAAGGCGGTCTCGGCTACTCGTTTACTCCGAAAATGAAGTGGGGCTATATTTCGGTTCTACAAGCTCGACACCGAGCGTGCTCTCCTTTTACCTGTGTCCGTTTCACTAAGAACTAAGTCCATCAGGAGATAGTTTAGAATCCTCGAGACTGGAAGCTATCCTCCAAGTTTCGGCAAATTGAGCCATACTTTCTTAAAATTACGATAGGCGTACGGCAGTTTCGTTTACTCTTTCAGTCTTGAAATGAACTGGGGCTACATTTCGGCCTAGAAGCTCGACACCTAGCGTGCGCTCCTGTTACCTGTGACCATTTTACTGAAAACTAAGGCCATCAAGAGTTAGGGTAGAGTCCCCGGGACTGGAAAATATCCCCCAAGTTTTGGCATATCGAGCCATAGTGGCTAGAAATTTCGATGCGCTTAAGGCGGTTTCGTGTACACTTTCAGTCTTAAAATAAAGTGGGGCTATATTTCGGCCTACAACCTGGAAACCGAGCGGGCGCTCCTTTTACTTGTGTCCATTTCACTAAAAACCAAGGCATTCAGGAGTTAGTTTAGAGCTTCCGGCACTGAAAAATATCCCCCAAGTCCCAGGAAATCAAGCCGAAGTTCGACAAAATTACCATGCGCGTAAGGCGGTCCCGACTACTCTTTCAGTCTTAAAGTGAAAAGGAGCTATATTTCGGCCAGGAAGCTCGAAAGTGAACGTTCAAAAAGTTTGGCTGTGTCCATTTCACTGAAAACCAAGGCCATCAGGAATTAGTTTAGAGTGCCCGGGACTGGCAATTATCTCCCAAGTTCCGGGAAATCGAGCCGAAGTAGCCCAAAATCACGATGCGCGTAAGGCGGTCTCGGCTAGTCTTTCAGTCTTAAGGTGAAGTAGGGCTATGCTTCGGCCCAGAAGCTCAAACGTGAGCGTTGAAAAAGTTGTGCTGTGTCCATTTCACTGCAGACCGAGGAAATCAGGAGTTAGTTTAGAGTTCCCGGTACCAGAAAATATCCCCCATTTCCCGGGAAATCGAGCCAAAGTTGGTCAAAATCACGATGCGCGTAAGGCGGTCCCGGTTACTCTTTCATTCTTAAAGTGAACTGGGGCAATATTTCCCCCCAGAAGCTCGAAAGTGAGCGTTCAAAAAGTTGTGCTGTGTCCATTTCACTCCAGAGCAAGGCCATCAGGAGTTACTTTAGAGGCGCGGGACTGGAAAATATCCCCGAAGATCCGGGAAATCGAGGCGAAGCTGGTCAAAATTACGATGGGCGTAAGGCGGTCTCGGCTACTCTTTCAGTCTTAAGGTTAAGTGGGGCTATATTTCGAGCAATAAGCTCGAAAGTGAGCGTTCAAAAGGTTTTGCTGTGTCCATCTAACTGGAAACTAAGGCCATCGGAAGTTAGTTTAGCTTCAATGGGAATTGAAAATATTCGCCAACTTCCGGGAAATTGAGCCGAAGTTGGTCAAAATTACGATGCGCGTAAGGCGGTCTCGGCTACTCTTTCAGTCTTAAAGTGAAGTAGGGCTATATTTCGGCCCAGAAGCTCGAAAGTGAACCTTTAAAAAGTTACGCTTTGTGCATTTAACTGCAAACCAAGGCATTCAGGAGTTAGTTTAGAGCTTCCGGCACTGAAAAATATCCCCCAAGTCCCAGGAAATCAAGCCGAAGTTCGACAAAATTACCATGCGCGTAAGGCGGTCCCGGCTACTCTTTCAGTCTTAAAGTGAAAAGGAGCTATATTTCGGCCAGGAAGCTCGAAAGTGAACGTTCAAAAAGTTTGGCTGTGTCCATTTCACTGAAAACCAAGGCCATCAGGAGTTAGTTTAGAGTCCCCGGGACTTGAAAATATCGCCAAAATTCTAGAAGATCGAGCGGAAGTTTCTCAAAATCACGATGCGCGTAAGGCGGTCTCGCCTACTCTTTCAGTCTTAAAGTGAAGTGGGACTATATTTCATCCCAGAAGCTCGAAAATAAGCGTTCAAAAACTGTTACCTTGTTCATTTCACTGCAAACCAAGGCCATCAGGAGTTAGTTTAGACTGCTCGGGACTGGAAAATATCGGCCAAGCTCGGGGAAATCGAGCCGAATTTTGTCAAAATCACGATGCGCGTAAGGCGGTCTCGGCTACTCTTTGATTCTTAAAGTGAACCGGGGCTATATTTCGGGCGAGAAGCTAGAAAATGAAAGTTCAAAAAGTTTTGCTGTGTTCATTTCACTGCAAACCAAGGCCATCAGGAGTTAGTTTAGACTCCTCGGGACTGGAAAATATCGCCCAAGTTCGGGGAAATCGAGCCGAATTTTGTCAAAATCACGATGCGCGTAAGGCGCTCCCGGCTACTCTTTCATTCTTAAAGTGAACTGGGGCTATATTTCGGCCCAGAAGCTCGAAAGTGAAAGTTCAAAAAGTTTTGCTGTGTCCATTTCACCGCAAACCAAGCCACATCAGCAGATTGTTTACAGTGTCCGGGACATCAAAATATTCCCCAAGTCCCGGGAAATCGAGCCGAAGTTTGTCAAAATCACGATGCGCGTAAAGCAGTCTCGGCTACTCTTTTAGTCTTAAAGTGACGTGGCTGTATATTTCGGCCCAGAAGCTCGAAAGTGAGCGTTCAAAAAGTTTTGCTCTCTCAATTTAACTTAAAACCAAGGCTATCATGAGTTAGTTTAGAGTCCGCGGGACTAAAAAATATCCCTTAAGTTCTGGCAACTCAAGCCGAAGTTGCTCAAAATCACGATGCGTCTAAGGCGGTCTCGGCTACTATTTCAGTCTTAAAGTGAAGTGGGGCTATATTTCGGCCCAGAATTTCGAAAGTAAGCGTTCAAAAAAATTTGCTGTGTCCATTTCACTGCAGACCAAGGCCATCAGGGGTTAGTTTAGAGTCCTTGGAACTAGAATATATCCCCCAAGTTTCGGGAAATCCAGCCGAAGTTGGTCAAAATCACGATGCGCGTAAGACGGTCTCGGCTACTCTTTCAGTCTTAAACTGAAGTGGGGCTATATTTCGGCTCAGAAGCCCGAAGGGGAACGTTGAAAAAGTTTTGCTCTCTCCATTTCAATGCAAACCAAGGCAATCAGGAGCTACTTTAGAGTCCCCAGTACCGGAAAATATTCCCCATTTCCTGGGAAATCGAGCCAAAGTTGGTCAAAATCACGATGCGCGTAAGGCGGTCTCGGCTATTCTTTCATTCTTAAAGTGAACTCGGGCTATATTTCGGCCGAGAAGCTCGAAAGTGAAAGTTCAAAAAGTTTTCCTGTGTCCATTTCACCGCAAACCAAGCCACATCAGGAGATAGTTTACAGTCTCTGGGACATCAAATTATCCCCCAAGTTGCGGGAAATCGAGCCGAAGTTTGTGAAAATCACGATGCGCGTAAAGCAGTCTCGGCTACTCTTTGAGTCTTAAAGTGACGTGGCTGTATATTTTGGCCCAGAAGCTCGAAAGTGAGAGTTCACAAAGTTATGCTGTGCCCATTTCACTGCAAAGCAAGGCCCTCAGGAAGTAGTTTACAGTCCCCGGAACTGGAAAATATCCTCCAAGTTCCGCGAAATCGAGACGAAGTTGGTCAAAATAACGATTCGCGTAAGGCGGTCTCGGCTACTCTTTGAGTCTGAAAGTGAAGTAGGGCTATATTTCGGTCCAGAAGCTCGAAAGTGAGCGTTCAAAAAGTTTTGCTCTCTCCATTTCACTGCAAACCAACGCCATCAGGAGTTAGTTTAGAGACTCTGGGACTGAAAAATATTGCTCAAGTCCGGGGTATCGAACCGAAGTTGATCAAAATCACGATGCGCGAAATGCGGTATCGGCTACTCTTTCAGTCTTAAAGTGAAGTGGGGCTATATTTCGGCCCACAAGCCCGAAAGTGAGCCTTCAAAAAGTTTGCTGTGTTCTTTGACTGAAACACAAGGCCATCACGAGTTAGTTTAGCGTCCCTGGGACTGGAAAATATTCCCCAAGTTCCGGTAAATCGAGCTGAAGTTGGTCAAAATCATGATGCTCCCAAAGCGGTCTCGACTACCCTTTCAGTCTTAAAGTGAAGTGGGGCTATATTTCTGTCCAGAAGCTCGAAAGTGAGCGTTCAAAAAGTTTTGCTGTGTGCATTTCACTGCAAACCAAAGCTATCAAAAGTTAGTTTAGGGTCCCCGGGACTGGAAAATATTCCCCAAGTTCCGGGAAAGCGAGCCCAAGTTGATGAAAATCACGATGCGCGAAATGCGGTCTCGGCTACTGTTTCAGTCTTAAAGTAAAGTGTGGCTATATTTCGGCCCACAAGCTCGAAAGTGAGCGTTCAAAAAGTTTTGCTGTGTCCATTTCACTGCAAAACAAGGCCATCAGGACTCAGTTTAACGTCCAAGGGACTGGAAAATGTTCCCCAGGTTCCGAGAGATCCACCCGAAGTTTGTCAAAATCACAATGCGCGTAAGGTGGTCTCGGTTACTCTTTAAGTCTTAAAGTAAAGTGGGGCTTTATTTCGGCCAGGAAGCTCGAAGGTGAACGTTCAAAAAGTTTTCCTCTATCCATTTCACTGCAAACCAAGGCCATCAGGAGTTAGTTTAGAGCTCCTGGGACTGGAAAATATCCCCCAAGTTCCGGAATATCGACCGGAAGTTTGTCAAACGCACGATGCGAGCAAGGCGGTCTCGGCTACTCTTTCAGTCTTAAGTGAAGCGGGGCTATATTTCGGCCCAGAATCTCGAAAGTGTGCGTTCAAAAAATTTTGCTGTGTCCATTTCAATGCAAACCAAGGCCATCAGGAGTTAGTTTAGAGTCCCCGGGACTGGAACATATCCCCTAAGTCCCGGGAAATCCAGCCGAAGTTGATCAAATTCATGATGCGCGTAACGTGGTCTCGGCTACTGTTTCAGTCTTAAAGTCAAGTGTGCCTATATTTCGGCCCACAAGCTAGAAAGCGAGGGTTAAAAAAGTTTTGCTGTGTCCATTTCACTTCAAAACAAGGCCATCAGGACTTAGTTTAGGGTCCCCAGGCCTGGAAAATATTCCCCAAGTTCCGGGAAAGCGAGCCCAAGTTGATCAAAATCACGATGCGCGAAATGCGGTCTCGGCTACTGTTTCAGTCTTAAAGTAAAGTGTGGCTATATTTCGGCCCACAAGCTCGAAAGTGAGCGTTCAAAAAGTTTAGCTGTGTCCATTTCAATGAAAAGCAAGGCGATCAGGAGTTAGTTTAGAGTCCCCGGGACTGGAAAATATCCGACAAGTTCCGAGAAATCGATCCGAAAATGGTCAAAATCACGATGCGCGTAAGGCGATCTCGGCTACTCTTTCAATCTTAAAGTGAAGTGGGGCTATATTTCGGCCCAGAAGCTCCAAAGTGGGCGCTCAAAAATTTATGCTGTGCGCATTTCAGTCCTAACCAAGGCCATCCGGAGTTAGTTTAGAGGTTCTCGGACTGGAAAATATCCCAAAAGTTGCGTGAAATCGAGCTGAATTTGGTCTAACTCACGATGCGCGTGAGGCGGTCTCGGCTACTATTTCAGTCTGAAAGTGAAGTGGGATTCTATTTCGGCCCAGGAGCTACAAAGAGAGTGTTCAAAAAGCTTTCCTTTGTCCATTTCACTGAAAACCAAGACCATCAGGAGTTAGTTTAGAGCCCGCGGAAATGGAATATATCCCGCAAGTTTCGGGAAACCGACCCGAAGTTGGTCAAAATCACGATTTGCGCAAGACGGTCTCGGCTACTCTTTCAGTCTTAAAGTAAAGTGGGGCTATATTTCGGTCCAGAAGCTCGAGAGTGAGCGTTCAAAAAATTTCGCTTTGTCCATTTCACTGAATACCAAGACAATCGGGAGTTAGTTTAGAGTCCCCGGGACTGGAAAATATGCCCCAAGTTCCGGGAAATCCATTGGAAGTTCGTCAAAATTACGATGCGCGGAAGGCGGTCTCATCTACTCTTTCAGTCTTAAAGTAAAGTGGGGCTATATTTCTGCCCAGAAGCTCAAAAGTTGTGCTCTGTCCATTTCACTGAAAACCAAGGCCATCAGGAGTTACTGTAGAGTCCCTTTGACTGGAATATATCCCCCAAGTTTCGGGAAATAAACGCGAAATTGCTCAAAGTCACGATTCGCTCAAGACGGTCTCGCCTACTCTTTCAGTCTTAAAGTAAAATGGGGCTGTATTTCGGCCCAGAAGCTCGAGAGTGAGCGTTCAAAAACTTTCGCTGTGTCCATTTCACTGCAAACCAAGACAAGCAGGAGTTAGTTGAGAGTCCCCGGGACTGCAAAATATCCCCAAGTTCCGGGAAATCAACCCGAAGTTTGTCAAAATCACGATGCACGTAAGGCTGTCTCGGCTACTCTTTCAGTGTTAAAGTAATGGGGGGCTATATTTTGGCCCAGAAGCTCGACATTGAGCGTTCAAAAAGTTTTGCTGGGTCTATTTTACTGCAAACCAAGGCCATCAGGAATTAGTTTAGAGTCCTCAGAACTGGAATATATCCCCTTAGTTGCGGCAAATCGAGCCGAAGTTGCTCAAAATCACGATGTGCGTAAGGCGGTCTCGGCTACTCTTTGATTCTTAAAGTGAACTGGGGCTATATTTCGGCCCAGAAGCTCGAAAGTGAGCGTTCAGAAAGTTTTGCTCTCTTAATTTAACTAAAAACCAAGGCCATCATGAGTTAGTTTAGAGTCCGCGGGACTAAAAAATATCCCTTAAGTTCTGGCAACTCAAGCCGAAGTTGCTCAAAATCACGATGCGTCTAAGGCGGTCTCGGCTACTATTTCAGTCTTAAAGTGAATTGGGGCTATATTTTGGCCCAGAATTTCGAAAGTAAGCCTTCAAAAAAATTTGCTGTGTCCATTTCACTGCAGACCAAGGCCATCAGCGGTTAGTTTAGAGTCCTTGGAACTTGAATATATCCCCGAAGTTTCGGGAAATCCAGCCGAAGTTGGTCAAAATCACGATGCGCGTAAGACGGTCTCGGCTACTCTTTCAGTCTTAAACTGAAGTGGGGCTATATTTCGGCTCAGAAGCCCGAAGGGGAGCCTTGAAAAAGTTTTGCTCTCTCCATTTCAATGCAAAACAAGGCAATCAGGAGTTAATTTAGAGTCCCCGGTACCGGAAAATATTCCCTATTTCCTGGGAAATCGAGCCAAAGTTGGTCAAAATCACGATGCGCGTAAGGCGGTGTCGGCTATTCTTTCATTCTTAAAGTGAACTCGGGCTATATTTCGGCCCAGAAGCTCGAAAGTGAAAGTTCAAAAAGTTTTGCTGTGTCCATTTCACTGCGAACCAAACCACATCAGGAGATAGTTTACAGTCTCCGGGACATCAAAATATCCCCCAAGTTGCGGGAAATCGAGCCGAAGTTTGTGAAAATCACGATGGGCGTAAAGCAGTCTCGGCTACTCTTTGAGTCTTAAAGTGACGTGGCTGTATATTTTGGCCCAGAAGCTCGAAAGTGAGAGTTCAAAAAGTTATGCTGTGCCCATTTCACTGCAAAGCAAGGCCCTCAGGAAGTAGTTTACAGTCCCCGGAACTGGAAAATATCCTCAAAGTTCCGCGAAATCGAGACGAAGTTGGTCAAAATAACGATTCGCGTAAGGCGGTCTCGGCTACTCTTTCAGTCTGATAGTGAAGTAGGGCTGTATTTCGGTCCAGAAGCTCGAAAGTGAGCGTTCAAAAAGTTTTCCTCTCTCAATTTCACTGAAAGCCAAGGCCATCATAAGTTAGTTTAGAGTCCCCGGGAGTGGAAAATATCTTTTAAGTTCTGGCAACTCAAGCCGAAGTTGGTCAAAATCACGATGCGCGCAAGACGGTCTTGGCTAGTCTTTCAGTCTTAAAGTGAAGTTGGACTATATCTCGGCCCAAAAGCTCAAAAGTGAGTTAGTTTAGGGTCCCCGGGAGTGGAAAATATCTTTTAAGTTCTGGCAACTCAAGCCGACCTTGGTCAAAATCACGATGCGCCTAAGGCGGCCTCGGCTACTCTTTCAGTCTTAAAGTGAAGTGGGGCTCTATTTCACCCAGAATCTCCAAAGTGAGCGCTGCAAACAAATTTGCTGTGTCCATTTCACTGCAAACCAAGGCCATCAGGAGTTACTTTAGAGTCCCCGGGACTGCAATATATTTCCCAAGTTCCGGAAAATCGAGAAGACGTTGCCCAAAATCACGATGCGCGCAAGACGGTCTTGGCTAGTCTTTCAGTCTTAAAGTGAAGTGGGGCTATATTTCGGCCCAGAAGCTCAAAAGTGAGCTTCAAAAGTTTTGCTCTATCCATTTCAATGCAAACGAAGGCCATCAGGGGTTACTTAAGAGTCTTCGGGACTGGAAAATATCCGCCAAGTTCAGAGAAGTTTAGCCGAAGTTGGTCAAAATCACGGTGCGCGTTAGGCGGTCTCGCTTACTGTTTCAGTCTTAAAGTGAAGTGAGGCTTTATTCCTGCCCAGGAGCTTGAAAGTGAGCGTTAAAAAATTTTCCCTGTGTTTATTTGACTGCAAACCAAAGCCCTCAGGAGCTAGTTTAGAGTCCCCGGGACTGGAAAATATCCCCCAACTTCCGGGAAATCGAGCCGAAGTTGGTCAAAATCACGATTTGCGTAAGGTAGTGTCGGCTACTCTTTCAGTCTTAGAGTGAAGTGGGGCTATATTTCGGGCGAGAAGCCCGAAAGTGAGCGTTCAAAAAGTTTTGCTGTCTTCATTTCACTGCAAACCAAGGCCATCAGGACTTAGTTTAGCGTCCCCGGGACAAGAAAATATGCCCTAAGGTCCGGGAAATTGAGCCGAGGTTGGTCAAGATCACGATGCCCCTAAAGTGGTCTCGGCTACTCTTTCTGTCTTAAAGTGAAGTGGGGCTATATTTCGGGCCAGAAGCCCGAAAGTGAGCGTTCAAAAAGTTTTGCTGTGTCCATTTCACTGCAAACCAAGGCCATCACGGGTTAGTTTAGAGTCCCCGGGACTGAAAAATATTGCCCAAGTTCCGGGGAATCGAGCCGAAGTTAATCAAAATCACGATGCGCGAAATGCGGTGTCGGCTACTCTTTCAGTCTTAAAGTGAAGTGGGGCTATATTTCGGCCCAGAAGCTCGAAAGTGAGCCTTCAAAAAGTTTTGGTGTGTTCTTTGACTGAAAAACGAGTCCATCACGAGTTAGTTTAGCGTCCCTGGGACTGGAAAATATTCCCCAAGTTCCGGTAAATCGAGCTGAAGTTGGTCAAAATCACGATGCTCCCAAAGCGGTCTCGACTACCCTTTCAGTCTTAAAGTGAAGTGGGGCTATATTTCTGTCCAGAAGCTCGAAAGTGAGCGTTCAAAAAGTTTTGCTGTGTGCATTTCGCTGCAAACCAAAGCTATCAAAAGTTAGTTTAGGGTCCCCGGGACTGGAAAACATTCCCCAAGTTCCGGGAAAGCGAGCCCAAGTTGATCAAAATCACGATGCGCGAAATGCGGTCTCGGCTACTGTTTCAGTCTTAAAGTAAAGTGTTGGTATATTTCGGCCCACAAGCTCGAAAGTGAGCGTTCAAAAAGTTTTGCTGTGTGCATTTCACTGCAAACCAAAGCTATCAAAAGTTAGTTTAGGGTCCCCGGGACTGGAAAACATTCCCCAAGTTTCGGGAAAGCGAGCCCAAGTTGATCAAAATCACGATGCGCGAAATGCGGTCTCGGCTACTGTTTCAGTCTTAAAGTAAAGTGTGGCTATATTTCGGCCCACAAGCTCGAAAGTGAGCGTTCAAAAAGTTTTGCTGTGTCCATTTCATTTCAAAACAAGGCCATCAGGACTTAGTTTAGGGTCCCCGGGCCTGGAAAACATTCCCCAAGTTCCGGGAAAGCGAGCCGAAGTTGATCAAAATCACGATGCGCGAAATGCGGTCTCGGCTACTGTTTCGGTCTTAAAGTAAAGTGTGGCTATATTTCGGCCCACAAGCTCGAAAGTGAGCGTGCAAAAAGTTTTCCTGTGTCCATTTCACTGCAAAACAAGGCCATCAGGACTTAGTTTAGCGTCCAAGGAACTGGAAAATGTTCCCCAAGTTTCGGGAGATCCACCCGAAGTTTGTCAAAATCACAATGCGCGTAAGGTGGTCTCGGTTACTCTTTAAGTCTTAAAGTAAAGTGGGGCTTTATTTCGGCCAGGAAGCTCGAAGGTGAACGTTCAAAAAGTTTTCCTCTATCCATTTCACTGCAAACCAAGGCCATCAGGAGTTAGTTTAGAGTTCCTGGGACTGGAAAATATCCCCCAAGTTCCGGAATATCGACCGGAAGTTTGTCAAACGCACGATGCGAGCAAGGCGGTCTCGGCTACTCTTTCAGTCTTAAGTGAAGCGGGGCTATATTTCGGCCCAGAATCTCGAAAGTGTGCGTTCAAAAAATTTTGCTGTGTCCATTTCAATGCAAACCAAGGCCATCAGGAGTTAGTTTAGAGTCCCCGGGACTGGAAAATATCCCCTAAGTCCCGGGAAATCCAGCCGAAGTTGATCAAATTCATGATGCGCGTAACGTGGTCTCGGCTACTGTTTCAGTCTTAAAGTCAAGTGTGCCTATATTTCGGCCCACAAGCTAGAAAGCGAGGGTTAAAAAAGTTTTGCTGTGTCCATTTCACTTCAAAACAAGGCCATCAGGACTTAGTTTAGGGTCCCCAGGCCTGGAAAATATTCCCCAAGTTCTGGGAAAGCGAGCCCAAGTTGATCAAAATCACGATGCGCGAAATGCGGTCTCGGCTACAGTTTCAGTCTTAAAGTAAAGTGTTGCTATATTTCGGCCCACAAGCTCGAAAGTGAGCGTTCAAAAAGTTTTGCTGTGTGCATTTCACTGCAAACCAAAGCTATCAAAAGTTAGTTTAGGGTCCCCGGGACTGGAAAACATTCCCCAAGTTCCGGGAAAGCGAGCCCAAGTTGATCAAAATCACGATGCGCGAAATGCGGTCTCGGCTACTGTTTCAGTCTTAAAGTAAAGTGTGGCTATATTTCGGCCCACAAGCTCGAAAGTGAGCGTTCAAAAAGTTTTGCTGTGTCCATTTCAATGCAAAGCAAGGCGATCAGGAGTTAGTTTAGAGTCCCCGGGACTGGAAAATATCCGACAAGTTCCGAGAAATCGATCCGAAAATGGTCAAAATCACGATGCGCGTAAGGCGATCTCGGCTACTCTTTCAATCTTAAAGTGAAGTGGGGCTATATTTCGGCCCAGAAGCTCCAAAGTGGGCGCTCAAAAATTTATGCTGTGCGCATTTCAGTCCTAACCAAGGCCATCCGGAGTTAGTTTAGAGGTTCTCGGACTGGAAAATATCCCAAAAGTTGCGTGAAATCGAGCTGAATTTGGTCTAACTCACGATGCGCGTGAGGCGGTCTCGGCTACTATTTCAGTCTGAAAGTGAAGTGGGATTCTATTTACTTCATTACGCTGCCTTGGTTTGCACTGAAAGTGACAGAGCAAAACTTTTTAAACACTCACTTTCGAGCTTCTGGGCCGAAATATTGCCCCACTTCACTTTAAGACTGAAAGAGTAGCCGAGACCACCGTACGCACATCGTGATTTTGACCAACTTCGGCTCGATTTACCGAAACTTGGGGGATATTTTCCAGTCCCGAGGACTCTTAAGTAACCCCTGATGGCCTTGGTTTGCATTCAAATGGATACAGCAAAACTTTTTGAACGCTCACTTTTGAGCTTCTGGGCCGAAATATAGCCCCACTTCACTTTAAGACTGAAAGAGTAGCCGAGACCGTCTTACGCGCATCGTGATTTTGACCAACGTCTTCTCGATTTTCCGGAACTTGGGAAATACATTCCACTCCCGGGGACTCTAAACTAACTCCTGATAGCCTTGGTTTCCAGTGAAATAGAAAATAATTTCTTTTGAGCTTTGAGCTTGTGGGCCGAAATAGAGCCCCACTTTTACTTTAAGACTGAAGGAGTAGCCGACACCGCCCTAAGCGCACCGTGATTTTGACGAACTTCGGCTCGATTTGCCGGAACTTGGGGGATATTTTCCAGTCCCGGAGACTCTAAACTAACTCCTGATTGTCTTGGTTTTCAGTGAAATGGACACAGCGAAACTTTTTGAGCGCTCACTCTCGAGCTTCTGGAGCGAAATATAGCCCCACTTTACTTTAAGACTTAAAGAGTAGCCGAGACCGTCTTGCGATGATCGTGATTTTGACCAACTCCGGGTCGGTGTCCCGGAACTTGGGGGATATAATCCATTTCCGCGGGCTCTAAACTAACTCGTGATGGCCTTGGTTTTCAGTGAAATGGACAAAGGAAAGCTTTTTGAACACTCTCTTTGTAGCTTCTGGGCCGAGATAGAATCCCACTTCACTTTCAGACTGAAATAGTAGCCGAGACCGCCTCACGCGCATCGTGAGTTAGACCAAGTTCAGCTGGATTTCACGCAACTTTTGGGATATGTTCCAGTCCGGGGGACTCTAAACTAACTCCGGATGGCCTTGGTTTGCACTGACATGCGCACATCATAACTTTTTGAACGCCCACTTTGGAGCTTCTGGGCCGAAATATAGCCCCACTTCACTTTAAGATTGAAACAGTAGCCGAGATCGCCTTACGCGCATCGTGATTTTGACCATTTTCGGATCGATTTCTCGGAACTTGGGGGATATTTTCCAGTCCCGGGGACTCTAAACTAACTCCTGAACGCCTTGGTTTGCATTGAAATGGACAGAGAAAAACTTTTTGAACGCTCAATTTCGAGCTTCCTGGCCGAAATAAAGCGCCACTTTACTTTAAGACTTAAAGAGTAACCGAGACCACCTTACGCGCATTGTGATTTTGACAAACTTCGGGTGGATCTCCCGGAACTTGGGGAACATTTTCCAGTCCCTTGGACCCTAAACTAAGTCCTGATGGCCTTGTTTTTCAGTGAAATGGACACAGGAAAACTTTTTGAACGCTCACTTTCGAGCTTGTGGGCCGAAAGATAGCCACACTTTACTTTAAGACTGAAACAGTAGCCGAGACCGCATTTCGCGCATCGTGATTTTGATCAACTTCGGCTCGCTTTCCCGGAACTTGGGGAATATTTTCCAGTCCCGGGGACCCTAAACTAACTTTTGATAGCTTTGGTTTGCAGTGAAATGCACAGAGCAAAACTTTTTGAACGCTCACTTTCGAGCTTCTGGACAGAAATATAGCCCCACTTCTTTTCAAGACTAAAATGGTAGCCGAGACCGTTTTGGGAGCATCGTGATTTTGACCAACTTCAGCTCGAGTTACCGGAACTTGGGGAATATTTTCCAGTCCCAGGGACGCTAAACTAACTGGTGATGGCCTTGTTTCTCAGTCAAAGAACACAGCAAATTTTTTTGAATGCTGACTTTCGGGCTTGTGGGCCGAAATATAGCCCCACTTCACTTTAAGACTGAAAGAGTAGCCGATACCGCATGTCGCGCATCGTGATTTTGATCAACTTCGGCTCGATTCCCCGGCACTTGGGCAATATTTTTAAGACCCGGGGACTCTAAACTAACCCCTGACGGCCTTGGTTAGCAGTGAAATGGACACAGCAAAACTTTTTGAACGCTCACTTTCGGGCTTCTGGCACGAAATATAGCCCCACTTCAGTTTAAGACAGAAAGACTAGCCGAGACCACTTTAGGAGCATCGTGATTTTGACCAACCTCGGCTCAATTTCCCGGACCTTAGGGCATATTTTCTTTTCCCGGGGACGCTAAACTAAGTCCTGATGGCCTTGGTTTGAAGTGAAATGAACACAGGAAAACTTTTCGAACGCTCACTTTCGGGCTTCTGCCCGAAATATAGCCCCACTTCACTTTAAGACTGAAAGAGTAACCGAGACTACCTTACGCAAATCGTGATTTTGACCAACTTCGGCTCGATTTCCCGGAAGTTGGGGGATATTTTCCAGTCCCGGGGACTCTAAACTAGCTCCTGATGGCTTTGGTTTGCAGTCAAATAAACATAGGGAAACTTTTTGAATGCTCACTTTCAAGCTCCTGGGCAGGAATAAAGCCTCACTTCACTTTAAGACTGAAAAAGTAAGCGAGACCGCCTAACGCGCACCGTGATTTTGATCAACTTGGGCTAAATTTCCCTGAATTTGGGGGATATTTTCCAGTCCCGAAGACTCTTAAGTAACCTCTGATGGCCTTCGTTTGCATTGAAATGGATACAGCAAAACTTTTTGAAGCTCACTTTTGAGCTTCTGGGCCGAAATATAGCCCCACTTCACTTTAAGACTGAAAGACTAGCCAAGACCGTCTTGCGCGCATCGTGATTTTGACCAACGTCTTCTCCATTTTCCGGAATTTGGGAAATATATTGCAGTCCCGGGGACTCTAAACTAACTCCTGATGGCCTTGGTTTGCAGTGAAATGGACACAGCAAATTTTTGACAGCGCTCACTTTGGAGCTTCGGGGCCGAAATAGAGCCCCACTTCACTTTAAGACTGAAAGAGTAGCCGAGGCCGCCTTAGGCGCATCGTGATTTTGACCAACTTCGGCTTGATCTACCAGAACTTAAAAGATATTTCCCAGTCCCGGAGACTCTAAACTAACTCGTGATGGCCTTGGTTTTCGGTGAAATTGAGAGAGGAAAACTTTTTAAACGCTCACTTTGGAGCTTCTGGACCAAAATATAGCCCTACTTAACTTTAAGACTGAAAGAGTAGCCGAGACCGCCTTACGCGAATCGTTATTTTGACCAACTTCGTCTCGATTTCGCGGAACTTGGGGGATATTTTCCAGTTCCGGGCACTGTAAACTACTTCCTGAGGGCCTTCCTTTGCAGTGAAATGGGCACAGCATAACTTTTTGAACTCTCACTTTCGAGCTTCTGGGCCGAGATATACAGCCGCGTCACTTTAAGACTCAAAGAGTAGCCGAGACTTCTTTACGCGCATCGTGATTTTGAGAAACTTCGGCTCGATTTCCCGCAACTTGGGGGATATTTTGATGTCCCAAAGACTGAAAACTATCTCCTGATGTGGCTTGGTTCGCGGTGAAATGGACACAGCAACACTTTTTGAACTTTCACTTTCGAGCTTCTGGGCCGAAATATAGCCTGAGTTCACTTTAAGAATAAAAGAATAGCCGCGACCGCCTTACGCGCATCGTGATTTTGACCAACTTTGGCTCGGTTTCCAGGGAAATGAGGAATATTTTCCGGTACCGGGGACTCTAAAGTAACTCCTGATTGCCTTGGTTTGCATTGAAATGGAGAGAGCAAAACTTTTTCAAGGCTCCCCTTCGGGCTTCTGAGCCGAAATATAGCCCCACTTCAGTTTAAGACTGAAAGAGTAGCCGACACCGTCTTACGCGCATCGTGATTTTGACCAGCTTCGGCTCGATTTCCCGAAACTTCGGGGATATATTCAAGTCCCAAGGACTCTAAACTAACCCCTGATGGCCTTGGTCTGCAGTGAAATGGACACAGCCAATTTTTTTTAACGCTTACTTTCTAAATTCTGGGCCGAAATATAGCCCCACTTCACTTTAAGACTGAAATACTAGCCGAGACCGCCTTAGACGCATCGTGATTTTGACCAACTTCGGCTTAAGTTGCCAGAACTTGGGCGATATTTTCCAGTCCCGAGGAGTCTAAACTAACTCCTGATGACCTTGGATTGCAGTGAAATGAACACAGCAAAACTTTTTGAACTTTCACTTTCTAGCTTCTCGGCCGAAATATAGCCCCAGTTCACTTTAAGAATGAAAGAGTAGCCGAGAGCGCCTTACGCGCATCGTGATTTTGACAAAATTCGGCTCGATTTCCCCGAACTTGGGCGATATTTTCCAGTCCCGAGGAGTCTAAACTAACTCCTGATGGCCTTGGTTTGTAGTGAAATGAAGACAGTAACACTTTTTGAAGGCTTATTTTCGAGCTTCTGGGATGAAATATAGCCCAACTTCACTTTAAGACTGAAAGAGTAGGCGAGACCGCCTTACGCGCATCGTGATTTTGAGCAACTTCCGCTCGATTTTCTAGAATTTTGGCGATATTTTCAAGTCCCGGGGACTCTAAACTAACTCCTGATGGCCTTGGTTTGCAGTGAAATGGACGCAGGAAAACTTTTTGAACGCTCAGTTTCGAGCTCCTGGGCCGAAATACAGCCGTATTTCACTTTAAGACTGAAATAGTAGCCGAGACCGCCTTACGAGCATCGTGATTTTGACCAAGTTCAGCTCGATTTCCTGGAACTTGGGGGATATTTTGCAGTCCGGGGGACCTTAAACTAACTCCTGTTGGCCTTGGTTTGCAGTTAAATGCACAAAGCGTAACTTTTTAAAGGGTCACTTACCAGCCTCTGGGCCGAAATAAGCCCCACTTTACTTGAAGACTGAAAGAGTAGCCGAGACCCCCTTACGCGCATCGTGATTTTGACCAACTTCCGTTCGATTTCCCGGAACGTCGGGGATATAATCCAGTCCCGGGGACTCTAAACTAACTGCTGATGGCCTTTCTTTGCAGTGAAATGGACACAGCACATTTTTGTGAACGCTCACTTTCGAGCTTCTCGGCCGAAATATAGCCCTACTTCACTTTAAGACTGAAAGAGTAGCCGAGACCGCCTTGCGCGCAACGCGATTTGGGGATCTTCGGCTCGATTTCCCGCAAATAGGGGGATATTTTCCAGTCCCGGGGACTCTAAACTAACTCCTGATGGCCTTGGTTTCCAGTGAAATGGACAGAGGAGCACTTTTTGAACGCGCACTTTCGAGCTTGCTGGCCGAAATATAGCCCTACTTCTCTTTTAAGACTGGAAGAGTAGGCGGGAGCGCCTTACGCGCATTGTGATTTTGGGGATCTTCGGCTCGATCTGGCGAAACTTGGGAGATATTTTCCAGTCCCAAAGTCTCTAAACTCACTCCTGATTGTCTAAGATGTGAGTGAAATAGAGACAAATATTTTTGAACCCTTACTTTCGAGCTTCTGGAGTTAAATCTAAGCCCACTTTACCTCAAGACTGAAAGAGTAGCCGAGACCCCTTTAAACGCATCGTGATTTTGAGTAACTTCGGGTGGATTTCCCGTAACTTGGGGGATATTTCCAGTTCCTTTGACGCTAAACTAAGTCGTGATGGCCTTGTTTTGCAGTGAAATGGACACAGCAAAACTTTTGAAACACTCAGTTTCGAGCTTCTGGGCCGAAATATTGCCCCACTTCACTTTAAGACTGAAAGAGTAGCCGAGACCGCCGTAAGCGCGTCGTGATTTTGACCAACTTCGGTTAAATTTCCCGGAACTTGGGGGATATTTTCCAGTCCCGGGGACTCTAAACTGACCCCCGACGTCCTTGGTCTGCAGTAAAATGGACACAGCAAAACTTTTTGAACGCTCACCTTTGAGCTTCTGGGCCGAAATATAGCTCCACTTCACTTTAAGAGTGAAAGAGTAGCCGAGACCGCCTTACGCCCATCGTAATTTTGACCAACTTCGGGTCGGTTTCCCGGAACTTGGGGGATATATTCCATTTCCGCTGGCTCTAAACTAACACCTGATGGCCTTGGTTTTCAGTGAAATGGACAAAGGAAAGCTTTTTGAACACTCTCTTTGCAGCTTCTGGGCCGAAATAGAATTCCACTTCACTTTCAGACTGAAAGAGTAGCCGAGACCGCCTCACGCGCATCGTGAGTTACCCAAGTTCAGCTCGATTCCACGCGACTTTTGGCATATTTTCCAGTCCGGGGGACTCTAAACTAACTCCGGATGGCCTTGGTTTGCACTGAAATGCGCACAGCATAACTTTTTGAAGCTCACTTTTGAGCTTCGGGGCCGAAATATAGCCCCACTTCACTTTAAGAGTGAAAGAGTAGCCGGGACCGCCTTACGCGCATGGTAATTTTGTCGAACTTCGGCTTGATTTCCTGGGACTTGGGGGATATTTTCCATTCCCGGAAGCTCTAAACTAACTCCTGAATGCCTTGGTTTTTAGTGAAATGGACACAGGTAAAAGGTGCGCACGCTAGGTTTCCAGGTTGTAGGCCGAAATATAGCCCCACTTTATTTTAAGACTGAAAGTGTACACGAAACCGCCTTAAGCGCATCGAAATTTCTAGCCATTATGGCTCGATCTGCCAAAACTTGGGGGATATTTTTCAGTCCCGGGGACTCTACCCTAACTCTTGATGGCCTTAGTTTTCAGTCAAATGGTGACAGGTAACAGGAGCGCACGCTCGGTGTCGAGCTTCTAGGCCGAAATGTAGCCCCAGTTCATTTTAAGACTGAAAGAGTAAACGAAACTGACGTAGGCTTATCGTAATTTTAAGAAAGTATGGCTCAATTTGCCCAAACTTGGAGGATAGCTTCCAGTCTCGAGGACTCTAAAGTATCTCCTGATGGACTTAGTTCTTAGTGAAATGGACACAGGTAAAAGGAGAGCACGCTCGGTGTCGAGCTTGTAGAACCGAAATATAGCCCCACTTCATTTTCGGAGTAAACGAGTAGCCGAGACCGCCTTACGCGCATCGTGATTTTGAGCATCTTTGGCTCGATTTGCCGGAATTCGGGCAATATTTTCCAGTCCCGAGGACTCTATGCTAACTCCTGATGAACTTAGTTTTCAGTGATATGTACACAGGCAAAAGGAGCGCACGCTCGGTGTTGAGCTTATCGGCCGAAATATAGCCCCACTTCATTTTAAGACTGAAAGAGTAGCCGAGACCGCCTTACGCGCATTGTGATTTTGAGCAACTTTGGCTCGATCTGCCAGAATTTGGGAAATATTTTCCAGTCCCAAGGACTCTAAACTAACTCCTGATGGCCTAAGATGTTAGTGAAATGGACACAGGTAAAATTAGCGCACGCCCAGTCTCGAGCTTCTAGGTCGAAATATAGCCCCCCTTAATTTTAAGACTGAAAGAGTAGCCGACACCGCCTTACGCGCATCGTGATTTTGGGCCACTTTTGCTCGATTTCCCCGAAGTTGGCGAATAATTTAAAGTCCCGGGGACGCTAAACTAACTCCCGATGACCTTGGTTTGCAGTTTAATGAACACAGCAAAACATTCTGAACGCTCACCTTCGAGCTTCAGGGCCGAAATATAGCCCTACTTAAATTTAAGACTGAAAGAATAGCCGAGAGCCCGTTACGCGCATCGTAATTTTCATCAACTTCGGCTCCATTTCCTGGAACTTGGAGAATATTTTCCAGTCCCGGGGACCCTAAACTAACTCGTGATGGCCTTGGTTTGCACTGAAATGGACACAGCAAAACTTTTTGAACGCAGTTTTCAGTGATATGTACACAGGCAAAAGGAGCGCACGCTCGGTGTTGAGCTTGTCGGCCGAAATATAGCCACACTTCACTTTAAGACTTAAACAGTAGCTGAGACCGCGTTACGCGCATCGTGATTTTGATCAACTTCGGCTCGCTTTCCCGGAACTTAGGGAATATTTTCCAGTCCCGGGGACTCTAACCTAACTCCTGATGGCCTTGGTTTGCATTGAAATGGACACAGGACAATTTTTTGAACGGAAACTTTCGAGATTCCGGGCCGAAATATAGCCCCACTCCACTTAAGACTGAAAGAGTAGCCGAGACCGCCTTGCTCGCATCGTGAGTTTGACAAACTTCGGGTCTATATTCCGGAACTTCGGGGATATTTTCCAGTCCCAGGAGCTCTAAACTAACTCCTGATGGCCTTGGTTTGCAGTGAAATGGACAGAGCAAAACTTTTTGAACGCTCACCTTCGAGCTTCCTGGCCGAAATAAAGCCCCACTCTACTTTAAGACTTAAAGAGTAACCGAGACCACCTTACGCGCATTGTGATTTTGACAAACTTCGGGTGGATCACCCGGAACTTGGGGAACATTTTCCAGTCCAAGGGACGCTAAACTAACTCCTGATGGCCTTGGTTTTCAGTGAAATTCCAAGAGGAAAACTTTTTGAACGCTCACTTTCGGGCTTCTGGGCCGAAATATAGCCCCACTTCACTTTAAGACTGAAAAAGTAGCCGATACCGCATTTCGCGCATCGTGATTTTGATCAACTTCGGTTCGATTCCCCGGATCTTGGCCAATATTTTTCAGTCCCGGGGACGCTAAACTAACTCCTGATGGCCTTGGTTTGCAGTGAAATAAACACAGCAAAACTTTTTGAACGCTCACTTTCGGGCTTTTTGCCCGAAATATAGCCCCACTTCACTTTAAGACTGAAAGAGTAGCCGAGACTACCTGACGCAAATCGTGATTTTCACCAACTTGGGCTCGATTTCCCGGAAGTTGGGGGATATTTTCCAGTCCCGGGGACTCTAAACTAGCTCCTGATGGCTTTGGTTTGCAGTGAAATCAACACAGGAAAACTTTTTGAACGCTCACTTTCAAGCTCCTGGGCAGGAATAAAGCGTCATTTCACTTTAAGACTGAATCACTAAGCGAGACCGCCTAACGCGCACCCTGATTTTGACCAACTTCGGCTAAATTTCCCTGAACTTGGGGGATATTTTCCAGTCCCGAAGACTCTTAAGTAACCCCTGATGGCCTTCGTTTGCATTGAAATGGATACAGCAAAACTTTTTGAAGCTCACTTTTGAGCTTCTGGGCCGAAATATAGCCCCACTTCTCTTTAAGACTGAAAGACTAGCCAAGACCGCCTTGCGCGCATCGTGATTTTGACCAACGTCTTCTCGATTTTCCGGAACTTGGGAAATATATTGCAGTCCCGGGGACTCTAAACTAACTCCTGATGGCCTTGGTTTGCAGTGAAATAGACACAGAAAATATTTTGCAGCGCTCACTTTGGAGCTTCTGGACCGAAACAGAGCCCCACTTCACTTTAAGACTGAAAGAGTAGCCGAGGCCGCCTTAGGCGCATCGTGATTTTGACCAACTTCGGCTTGAGTTGCCAGAACTTTAAAGATATTTTCCAGTCCCGTGGACTCTAAACTAACTCATGATGGCCTTGGTTTTCAGTGAAATTGAGAGAGGAAAACTTTTTGAACGTTCACTTTCGAGCTTCTGGACCGAGATATAGCCCTACTTCACTTTAAGACTGAAAGAGTAGCCGAGACCCCCTTACGCGAATCGTTATTTTGACCAACTTCGTCTCGATTTCGCGGAACTTGGGGGATATTTTCCAGTTCCAGGCACTGTAAACTATTTCCTGAGGGCCTTGCTTTGCAGCGAAATGGGCACGGCATAACTTTTTGAAGGCTCACTTTCGAGCTTGTGGGCCGAAATATACAGCCACGTCACTTTAAGACTCAAAGAGTAGCCGAGACTGCTTTACGCGCATCGTGATTTTGACAAACTTCGGCTCGATTTCCCGCAACTTGGGGGATATTTTGATGTCCCGGAGACTGTAAACTATCTCCTGATGTGGCTTGGTTCGCGGTGAAATGGACACAGCAAAACTTTTTGAGCTTTCACTTTCGAGCTTCTGGGCCGAAATATAGCCCGAGTTCACTTTAAGAATGAAAGAATAACCGACACCCCCTTACGCGCATCGTGATTTTGACCAACTTTGGCTCGATTTCCCGGCAAATGGGGAATATTTTCCGGTACCGGGCACTCTAAAGTAACTCCTGATTGCCTTGGTTTGCATTGAAATGGAGAGAGCAAAACTTTTTCAACGCTCCCCTTCGGGCTTCTGAGCCGAAATATAGCCCCACTTGAGTTCAAGACTGAAAGAGTAGCCGACACCGTCTTACGCGCATCGTGATTTTGACCAACTTCGGCTCGATTTCCCGAAAGTTCGGGGATATATTCAAGTCCCAAGGACTCTAAACTAACCCCTGATGGCGTTGGCCTGCAGTGAAATGGACACAGTAAATTTTTTTGAACGCTTACTTTCTCAATTCTGGGCCGAAATATAGCCCCACTTCACTTTAAGACTGAAAGAGTAGCCGACACCGTCTTACGCGCATCGTGATTTTGACCAACTTCGGCTCGATTTCCCGAAACTTCGGGTATATATTCAAGTCTCAAGGAGTCTAAACTAAGCCCTGATGGCCTTGGTCTGCAGTGAAATGGACACAGTAAATTTTTTTAAACGGTTACTTTCTAAATTCTGGGCCGAAATATAGCCCCACTTCACTTTAAGACTGAAATAGTAGCCGAGACCGCTTTAGACGCATCGTGATTTTGACCAACTTCGGCTTGAGTTGCCAGAACTTAAGGGATATTTTCCAGTCCCGTGGACTCTAAAGTAACTCATGATGGCCTTGGTTTTCAGTTAAATTGAGAGAGCAAAACTTTTTGAACGCTCACTTTCGAGCTTCTGGGCCGAAATATACAGCCACGTCACTTTAAGACTAAAAGAGTAGCCGACACTGCTTTACGTGCATCGTGATTTTGACCAACTTCGGCTCGATTTCCTGGAAGTTGGGGGATATTTTCCAGTCCCGGGGAGTCGAAACTAACTCCTGATGGCTTTGGTTTGCAGTGAAATAAACACAGGGAAACTTTTTGAACGCTCACTTTCGGGCTTCTGGCCCGAAATATAGCCCCACTTCACTTTAAGACTGAAAGAGTAGCCGAGACTACCTTACGCAAATCGTGATTTTGACCAACTTCGGCTCGATTTCCCGGAAGTTGGGGGATACTTTCCAGTCCCGAGGACTCTAAACTAGCTCCTGATGGCTTTGGTTTGCAGTGAAATAAACACAGGGAAACTTTTTGAACGCTCACTTTCAAGCTCCTGGGAAGGAATAAAGCCTCACTTCACTTTAAGACTGAAACAGTAAGCGAGACCGCCTAACGCCCACCGTGATTTTTAGCAACTTCCGCTCGATTTTCTAGAAGTTTGGCGATATTTTCAAGTCCCGGGGACTCTAAACTAACTCCTGATGAACTTGGTTTGCAGTGAAATGGACGCAGGAAAACTTTTTGAACGCTCAGTTTCGAGCTTCTGGGCTGAAATACAACCGTATTTCACGTTAAGACTGAAATAGTAGTCGAGACCGTCTTACGAGCATCGTGAGTTAGACCAAGTTCAGCTCGATTTCACGCAACTTTTGGGATATTTTCCAGTCCGGGGAACTCTAAACTAACTCCGGATGGCCTTGGTTTGGACTGAAATGCGCAGAGCATAACTTTTTGAACGCCCATTTTGAAGCTTGTGGGCCGAAATATAGCCCCACTTCACTTTAAGGCTGAAAGAGTAGCCGAGATCGCCTTACGCGCATCGTGATTTTGACCATTTTCGGATCGATTTCTCGGAACTTGGGGGATATTTTCCAGTCTCTTGGACGCTAAACTAAGTCCTGATGGGCTTGTTTTGAAGTGAAATGGACACAGGAAACCTTTTTCAACGCTCACTTTCTAGCTTGTGGGCCGAAATATAGGCACACTTGACTTTGAGACTGAAACAGTAGCCGAGACCACGTTACGCGCAACATGAATTTGATCAACGACGGCTCCAATTCCCGGGATTTGGGGGATATATTCCAGTCCCGGCGACTCTAAACTACCTCCTGATGGCCTTGGTTTGCATTGAAATGGACACAGCACAATTTTTTAAACGCACACTTTCGAGATTCTGGGCCGAAATATAGCCCCACTTCACTTAAGACTGAAAGAGTAGCCGAGACCGCCTTGCTCGCATCGTGAGTTTGACAAACTTCGGGTCGATATTCCAGAACTTGGGGGATATTTTTCAGTCCCAGGAGCTCTAAACTAACTCCTGATGGCCTTGGTTTGCACTGAAATGCGCACAGCATAACCTTTTGAACGCCCACTTTGGAGCTTCGGGGTCGAAATGCAGCCCCACTTCAGTTTAAGACTGAAAGAGTAGCCGAGATCGCCTTACGCGCATCGTGATTTTGACCATTTTCGGATCAATTTGTTGGACGTTGGGGGATATTTTCCAGTCCCGGGAACTCTAAACTAACTCCTGATCGCCTTGCTTTGCATTGAAATGGACAGAGCAAAACTTTTTGAACGCTCACCTTCGAGCTTCCTGGCCAAAATAAAACCCCACTTTACTTTAAGACTTAAAGAGTAACCGAGACCACCTTACGCGCATTGTGATTTTGACAAACTTCGGGTGGATCACCCGGAACTTGGGGAACATTTTCCAGCCCCTTGGACGCTAACCTAAGTCCTGATGGCCTTGTTTTGCAGCGAAATGGACACAGCAAAACTTTTTGAACGCTCACTTTCGAGCTTGTGGGCCGAACTATAGCCACACTTTACTCTAAGCTGAAACAGTAGCCGAAACCGCATTTCGCGCATCGTAATTTTGATCAACTTCGGCTCGCTTTCCCGGAACTTGGGGAATATTTTCCAGTCCCGGGGACCCTAAACTAACTTTTGATACCTTTGGTTTGCAGTGAAATGCACACAGCAAAACTTTTTGAACGCTCACTTTCGAGCTTCTGGACAGAAATATAGCCCCACTTCACTTTAAGACTAAAAGGGTAGCCGAGACCGCTTTGGGAGCATCGTGATTTTGACCAACTTCAGATCGCTTTCCCGGAACTTGGGGAATATTTTCCAGTCCCAGGGACGCTAAAATAACTCGTGATGGCCTTGTTTTTCAGTCAAAGAACACAGCAAAAATTTATTAACGCTCACTTTCGGGCTTCTGGCCCGAAATATAGCCCAACTTCACTTAAAGACTGAAACAGTAGCCGATACCGGATTTCGCCCATCGTGATTTTGATCAACTTCGGTTCGATTCCCCGGAACTTGGGCAATATTTTTTAGACCCGGGGACTCTAAACTAACCCCAGATTGCCTTGGTTTGCAGTGAAATGGACACAGCAAAACTTTTTGAACGCTTACTTTCGGGCTTCTGGCCCGAAATATAGCCCCACTTCACTTTAAGACAGAAAGAGTAGCCGAGACCACTTTAGGGGCATCGTGATTTTGACCAACCTCGGCTCAATTTCCCGGACCTTAGGGCATATTTTCTTGTCCGGGGGACGCTAAACTAACTCCTGATGGCCTTGGTTTGCAGTGAAATGAACACAGCAAAACTTTTTGAACGCTCACTTTCGGGCTTCTGGCCTGAAATATAGCCCTACTTCACTTCAAGACTGAAAGAGTAGCCGAGACTACCTTACGCAAATCGTGATTTTGACCAACTTCGGCTCGATTTCCCGGAAGTTGGGAGATATTTCCAGGTCCCGGGGACACTAAACTAGCTCATGATGCCTTTGGTTTGCAGTGAAATAAACACAGGGAAACTTTTTGAACGCTCACTTTCAAGCTCCTGGCCAGGAATAAAGCCTCACTTCACTTTAAGACTGAAACAGTAAGCGAGACCGCCTAACGCGCACCGTGATTTAGAGCAACTTCGGCTAAATTTCCCTGCACTTGGGGGATATTTTCCAGTCCCGAAGACTCTTAAGTAACCCCTGATGGCCTTCGTTTGCATTGAAATAGATACAGCAAAACTTTTTGAAGCTCACTTTTGAGCTTCTGGGCCGAAATATAGCCCCACTTCACTTTAGGACTGAAAGACTAGCTAAGACCGTCTTGCGCGCATCGTGATTTTGACCAACGTCTTCTCGATTTTCCGGAACTTGGGAAATATATTGCAGTCCCGGGGACTCTAAACTAACTCCTGATGGCCTTGGTTTGCAGTGAAATGGACACAGCAAATTTTTTGCAGCGCTCACTTTGGAGCTTCTGGGCCAAAATAGAGCCCCACTTCACTTTAAGACTGAAAGAGTAGCCGAGGCCGCCTTAGGCGCATCGTGATTTTCACCAACTTCGGCTTGATCTGCCAGAACTTAAAAGATATTTTGCAGTCCCGGGGACGCTAAACTAACTCATGATGGCGTTAGTTTTCAGTGAAATTCCGAGAGGAAAACTTTTTGAACGCTCACTTTCGAGCTTCTGGGACGAAATATACAGCCACGTCACTTTAAGACTCAAAGAGTAGCCGAGACTGCTTTACGCCCATCGTGATTTTGAAAAACTTCGGCTCGATTTCCGGAACTTGGGGGATATTTTGATGTCCCGGAGACTGTAAAGTCTCTCCTGATGTGGCGTGGTTCGCGGTGAAATGGACACAGCAACACTTTTTGAACTTTCACTTTCGAGCTTCTGGGCCGCAATATAGCCCGAGTTCACTTTAAAGAATGAAAGAATAGCCGAGACCGCCTTACGCGCATCGTGATTTTGACCAACTTTGGCTCGATTTCCCGGCAAATGGGGAATATTTTCCGGTACCGGGGACGCTAAAGTAACTCCTGATTGCCTTGGTTTGCATTGAAATGGAGAGAGCAAAACTTTTTCAACGCTCCCCTTCGGGCTTCTGAGCCGAAATATAGCCCCACTTCAGTTTAAGACTGAAAGAGTAGCCGACACCGTCTTACGCGCATCGTGATTTTGACCAACTTCGGCTCGATTTCCCGAAACTTAGGGTATATTTTCAAGTCCCAAGGAGTCTAAGCTAAGCCCTGATGGCCTTGGTCTGCAGTGAAATGGACACAGCAAATTTTTTTGAACGCTTACTTTCTAAATTCTTCGCCGAAATATAGCCCCACTTCACTTTAAGACTGAAATAGTAGGCGAGACCGCTTTAGACGCATCGTGATTTTGACCAACTTCGGCTTGAGTTGCCAGAACTTAAGGGATATTTTCTAGTCCCGTGGACTCTAAAGTAACTCATGATGGCCTTGGTTTTCAGTTAAATTGGGAGAGCAAAACTTTTTGAACGCTCACTTTCGAGCTTCTGGGCCGAAATATACAGCCACGTCACTTTAAGACTAAAAGAGTAGCCGAGACTGCTTTACGCGCATCGTGATTTTGACAAACTTCGGCTCGATTTCCCGGGACTTGGGGGATATTTTGATGTCCAGGACACTGTAAACAATCTGCTGATGTGGCTTGGTTTGCGGTGAAATGGACACAGCAAAACTTTTTGAACTTTCACTTTCTAGCTTCTGGGCCTAAATATAGCCCCAGTTCACTTTAAGAATGAAAGAGTAGCCGAGACCGCCTTACGCGCATCGTGATTTTGACAAAATTCGGCTCGATTTCCACGAACTTGGGCGATATTTTCCAGTCCCGAGGAGTCTAAACTAACTCCTGATGGCCTTGGTTTGTAGTGAAATAAACACTGCAAAACTTTTTGAACTTTCACTTTCTAGCTTCTCGGCGGAAATATAGCCCCAGTTCACTTTAAGAATGAAAGTATAGCCGAAACCACCTTACACGCATCGTGATTTTGACAAAATTCGGCTCGATTTCCCCGAACTTCGGCGATATTTTCAAGTCCTGGGGACTCTAAACCAACTCCTGATGGCCTTGGTTTGCAGTGAAATGGACGCAGGAAAACTTTTTGAACGCTCAGTTTCGAGCTTCTGGGCCGAAATACAACTGTATTTCACTTTAAGACTAAATAGTAGCCGGACCGCCTTACGAGCATCGTGATTTTGACCAAGTTCAGCTCGATTTCCCGGAACTTGGGGGATATTTTCCAGTCCGGGGGACTTTAAACTAACTCCTGATCGTCTTGGTTTGCAGTTAAATGCAGAAAGCGTAACTTTTTAAAGGGTCACTTTCGAGCTTCTGGGCCGAAATGTAGCCCCACTTTACTTTAAGACTGAAAGAGTAGCCGAGACCGTCTTACGCGCATCTTGATTTTGAGCAACTTCCGTTCGATTTCCCGGAACTTCGGGGATATATTCCAGTCCCGGGGACTCTAAACTAACTGCTGATGGCCTTGGTTTGCAGTGAAATGGACACAAAACATTTTGTTGAACGCTCAGTTTCGAGCTTCTCGGCCGAAATATAGCCCTACTTCACTTTAAGTCTCAAAGAGTAGCCGAGACCGCCTTACGCGCATCGTAATTTTGACCAACTTCGGCTCGATTTCCTGGAAGTTGGCGAATATTTCCATTTCCCGGGGAAGCTAAACTAACTTCCGATGGCCTTAGTTTGCAGTTAAATGGACACAGCAAAACTTTTTGAACGCTCACTTTCGAGCTTCTGGGTCGAAATATAGCCCCACTTAACTTTAAGACTGAAAGAGTAGCGGAGACCGCCTTACGCGCATCGTGATTTTGGGTTACTTCGGCTCGATTTTCCGCAAATAAGGGGATATTTTCCAGTCCCGGGGACTCTGAACTAACTCCTGATGGCGTTGGTTTCCAGTGAAATGGACACAGGAACACTTTTTGAACGCGCACTTTCGAGCGTGCTGGCCGAAATATAGCCCTACTTCTTTTTAAGACTGAAAGAGTAGGCGGGAGCGCCTTACGCGCATTGTGATTTTGAGAATCTTCGGCTCGATCTGGCGAAACTTGGGAGATATTTTCCAGTCCCAAAGTCTCTAAACTCACTCCTGATTGTCTAAGATGTGAGTGAAATAGACACAAAAATTTTTGAACCCTTACTTTCGAGCTTCTGGAGTTAAATCTAAGCCCACTTTACCTTAAGACTGCAAGAGTAGCCGACACCCCCTTAAGCGCATCGTGATTTTGACTAACTTCGGGTAAATTTCCCGTAACTTGGGGGATATTTCCAGTCCCTTGGACGCTAAACTAAGTCGTGATGGCCTTGTTTTGCAGTGAAATGGACACAGCAAAACTTTTGAAACACTCAGTTTCGAGCTTTTGGGCGGAAATATTGCCCCACTTCATTTTAAGACTGAAAGAGTAGCCGAGACCGCCGTACGCGCGTCGTGATTTTGACCAACTTCGGTTAAATTTCCCGGAACTTGGGGGATTTTTTCCAGTCCCGGGGACCCTAAACTGACCCCCGACGTCCTTGCTCTGCAGTAAAATGGACACAGCAAAACTTTTTGAACGCTCACTTTTGAGCTTCTGGGCCGAAATATAGCTCCACCTCACTTTAAGAGTGAAAGAGTAGCCGAGACCGCCTTACGCCCATCGTAATTTTGACCAACTTTGGCTCGATTTCCCGGAACTTGGGGGATATTTTCCAGTGCCGCGGACTCTAAAGTAACTCCTGATGGCCTTGCTCTGGAGTGAAATGGACACAGCACAACTTTTTGAACGCTCACTTTCCAGCTTGTGTGCGGAAATATTACCCCAGTTCACTTTAAGAATGAAAGAGTAACCGTGACCGCCTTACGCGCATCGCGATTTTGACCAACTTTGGCTCGATTTCCCGGGAAATGGGGGATAGTTTCCGGTACCGGGGACTCTAAACTAACGCCTGATTGCCTTGTTTTGCAGTGAAATGGACACAGCACAACTTTTTGAACGCTCACTTTTGAGCTTCTCGGCCGAAGCATAGCCCTACTTCAATTTAAGACTGAAAGACTAGCCGAGACCGCCTTACGCGCATCGTGATTTTGGGCTACTTCGCCTCGATTTCCCGGAACTTGGGTTAGACCAAGTTCAGCTCGATTTCCAGCAACTTTTGGGATATTTTCCAGTCCCGAGCACTCTAAACTAGTTCCTGCTTGCCTTGGTTTTCAGTGAAATGGACACAGCCAAACTCTTTGAACGTTCACTTTCGAGCTTCAGGGCCGAAATATAGCCCCACTTCACTTTAAGACTGAAAGAGTAGCCGGGACCGCCTTACGCGCATGGTAATTTTGTTGAACTTCGGCTTGATTTCCTGGGACTTGGGGGATATTTTCCAGTCCCGGAAGCTCTAAACTAACTTCTGAATGCCTTGGTTTTTAGTGAAATGGACACAAGTAAAAGGGGCGCACGCTAGGTTTCCAGGTTTTAGGCCGAAATATAGCCCCACTTTATTTTAAGACTGAAAGTGTACACGAAACCGCCTTAAGCGCATCGAAATTTTTAGCCACTATGGCTCGATCTGCCAAAACTTGGGGGATATTTTCCAGTCCCGGGGACTCTACCCTAACTCTTGATGGCCTTAGTTTTCAGTCAAATGGTGACAGGTAACAGGAGCGCACGCTCGGTGTCGAGCTTCTAGGCCGAAATGTAGCCCCAGTTCATTTTAAGACTGAAAGAGTAAACGAAACTGCCGTACGCTTGTCGTAATTTTAAGAAAGTATGGCTCAATTTGCCCAAACTTGGAGGATAGCTTCCAGTCTCGAGGATTCTAAACTATCTCCTGATGGACTTAGTTCTTAGGGAAATGGACACAGGTAAAAGGAGAGCACGCTCGGTGTCGAGCTTGTAGAACCGAAATATAGCCCCACTTCATTTTCGGAGTAAACGAGTAGCCGAGACCGCCTTACGCGCATCGTGATTTTGAGCATCTTTGGCTCGATTTGCCGGAATTCGGGGAATATTCTCCAGTCCCGAGTACTCTATGCTAACTCCTGATGAGCGTAGTTTTCAGTGATATGTGCACAGGCAAAAGGAGCGCACGCTCGGTGTTGAGCTTGTCGGCCGAAATATAGCCTCACTTCATTTTAAGACTGAAAGAGTAGCCGAGACCGCCTTACGCGAATCGCGATTATGAGCAACTTTGGCTCGATCTGCCAGAATTTGGGAAATATTTTCCAGTCCCAAGGACTCTAAACTAACTCCTGATGGCCTAAGATGTCAGTGAAATGGACACAGGTAAAATTAGCGCACGCCCGGTCTCGAGCTTCTAGGTCGAAATATAGCCCCCCTTAATTTTAAGACTGAAAGAGTAGCCGACACCGCCTTACGCGCATCGTGATTTTGGGCCACTTTTGCTCGATTTCCCCGAAGTTGGCGAATAATTTAAAGTCCCGGGGACGCTAAACTAACTCCCGATGACCTTGGTTTGCAGTTTAATGAACACAGCAAAACATTCTGAACGCTCACCTTCGAGCTTCAGGGCCGAAATATAGCCCTACTTAAATTTAAGACTGAAAGAATAGCCGAGAGCCCGTTACGCGCATCGTAATTTTCATCAACTTCGGCGCAATTTCCTGGAACTTGGAGAATATTTTCCAGTCCCGGGGACTCTAAACTAACTCCTGATGGCCTTGGTTTGTAGTGAAATGGACACAGGAAAACTTTTTGAAGGCTCACTCCCGAGCTTGTGGGCCTTAATTTAGCCACACTTCACTTTAAGACTGAAACAGTAGCCGAGACCGCGTTACGCGCATCGTGATTTTGATCAACTTCTGCTCGCTTTCCTGGAACTTGGGGAATATTTTCCAGTCCCGGGGACTCTAAACTAACTCCTGATTGCCATGGTTTGCAGTGAAATTCACACAGCACAAGTTTTTGAACGCACACTTTCGAGCTTCTAGGCCGAAATATAGTCCCACATCACTTACGACTTAAAGAGTAGCCGATACCGGCGTGCGCGCATCGTGATTTTGACCAACTTCGGGTCGATAATCCGGAACTTGGGGGATATTTTCCAGTCCCAGGGACTCTAAACTAACTCTTGATGGCCTTGGTTTGCAGTGAAATAAAGACAGCAAAACATTTTGAACGCTCACCTTCAAGCTTCTGGCCCGAAATATAGCCCACTATACTTTAATACTGAAAAAGTAGCCGAGACCGCCTTACGCGCATCGTGATTTTGACAAGCTTCGGGTGGATTTCCCGGAACTTGGGGGATATTTTCCAGTCCCTTGGACGCTAAACTCGGTGCCGATGGCCTTGTTTTGCAGTGAGATGGGCACAGCAAAGCTTTTTGAAGGCTCACTTTCGAGGTTGTGGGCCGAAATATAGCCATACTTCACTTTAAGACTCACACAGTAGCCGAGACTACGTTACGCGCATCATGAATTTGATAAACTTCGGCTCGATTTCCCGGGACTTGAGGGATATTCTCCAGTCCCGGGGACTGTAAACTAACTTCTGATGGCCTTGGTTTGCACTGAAAGTGAGAGAGCAAAACCTTTTAAACACTCACTTTCGAGCTTCTGGGCCGAAATATTGCCCCATTTCACTTTAAGACTGAAAGAGTAGCCGAGACCACCTTACGCACATCGTGATTTTGACCAACTTCGGCTCGATTTACCGGAACTTGGGGGATATTTTCCAGTCCCGAGGACTCTTAAGTAATCCCTGATTGCCTTGGTTTGCATTGAAATGGATACAGCAAAACTTTTTAAACGCTCACTTTTGAGCTTCTGGGCCGAAATATAGCCCCACTTCACTTTAAGACTGAAAGAGTAGCCGAGAAGGTCTTACGCGCATCGTGATTTTGACCAACGTCTACTCGATTTTCCAGAACTTGGGAAATACATTCCACTCCCGGGGACTCTAAACTAACTCCTGATAGCCTTGGTTTGCAGTGAAATAGACACAGTAATTTTTTTTGAGCTTTGAGCTTGTGGGCCGAAATAGAGCCCTACTTCACTTTAAGCTGAAGGAGTAGCCGACACCGCCTTAAGCGCACCGTGATTTTGACCAACTTCGGCTCGATTTGCCGGAACTTGGGGGATATTTTCCAGTCTCGGGGACTCTAAACTAACGCCTGATTGTCTTGATTTTCTGTGAAATGGACACAGCGAAACTTTTTGAACGCTCACTCTCGAGCTTCTGGACCGAAATATATCCCCACTTTACTTTAAGACTGAAAGAGTTGCCGAGAGCGTGTTGCGCAAATCGTGATTTTGACCAGCTTCGGGTCGGTTTCCCGGAACTTGGGGGATATATTCCATTTCCGCGGGTTCTAAACTAACTCCTGATGGCCTTTGTTTTCAGTGAAATGGACAAAGGAAAGCTTTTTGAACACTCTCTTTGTAGCTTCTGGGCTGAAATAGAATCCCACTTCACTTTCAGACTGAAATAGTAGCCCAAACCGCCTGACGCGCATCGTGAGTTAGACCAAGTTTAGCTCGATTTCACGCAACTTTTGGGATATTTTCTAGTCCGGGGGACTCTAAACTAACTTCGGATGGCCTTGGTTTGCACTGAAATGCGCAGAGTATAATTTTTGGAACGCCCACTTTGGAGGTTGTGGGCCAAAATATAGCCCCACTTCACTTTAAGACTGAAAGAGTAGCCGAGATCGCCTTACGCGCATCGTGATTTTGACCATTTTCGGATCGATTTCTCGGAACTTGGGGGATATTTTCCGGTCCCGGGGACTCTAAAATAACTCCTCATCGCCTTGGCTTGCATTGAAATGGACAGAGCAAAACTTTTTGAACGCTCACCTGCGAGCTTCCTGGCCGAAATAAAGCGCCACTTTACTTTAAGACTTAAAGAGTAACCGAGACCACCTTACGCGCATTGTGATTTTGACAAACTTCGGGTGGATCTCCCGGAACTTGGGGAACATTTTCCAGCACCTTGGACGCTAAACTAACTCCTGATGGCCTTGTTTTGCAGTTAAATGGACACAGCAAAACTTTTTGAACGTTGACTTTCGAGCTTGTCGGCCGAAATATAGCCACACTTTACTTTAAGACTGAAACAGTAGCCGAGACCGCATTTCGCGCATCGTGATTTTGATCAACTTCGGTTCGCTTTCCCGGAACTTGGGGAATATTTTCCAGTCCCGGGAACCCTAAACTAACTTTTGATACCTTTGGTTTGCAGTGAAATGCACACAGCAAAACTTTTTGAACGCTCACTTTCGAGCTTCTGGACAGAAATATAGCCCCACTTCACTTTAAGACTGAAAGGGTAGCCTAGACTGTTTTGGGAGCATCGTAATTTTGACCAACTTCAGCTTGATTTACCGGAACTTGGGGATTATTTTGCAGTCCAAGGGACGCTAAACTAACTCGTGATGGCCTTTTTTTTCAGTCAAAGAACACAGCAAAACTTTTTGAACGCTCACTTTCGAGCTTCTAGGCCGAAATATAGCCCCACTTCACTTTCAGACTGAAACAGTAGCCGATACCGCATTTCGCGCATCGTGATTTTGATCAACTTCGGTTCGATTCCCCGTAACTTGGGCAATATTTTTCAGTCCCAGGGACTCTAAACTAACCCCTGATGGCCTTGGTTTGCAGTGAAATGAACACAGCAAAACTTTTTGAACTTTCACTTTCTAGCTTCTCGGCCGAAATATAGCCCCAGCTCACTTTAAGAATGAAAGAGTAGCCGAGACCGCCTTACGCGCATCGTGATTTTGACAAAATTTGGCTCGATTTGCCCGAACTTGGGCGATATTTTCCAGTCCCGAGGAGTCTAAACTAACTCCTGATGGCCTTGGTTTGCAGTGAAATGAACACAGTAACACTTTTTGAAGGCTTATTTTCGAGCTTCTGGGATGAAATATAGCCCCACTTCACTTTAAGACTGAAAGAATAGCCGAGACCGCCTTACGCGCATCGTGATTTTGAGCAACTTCCGCTCCATTTTCTAGAATTTTGGCCATATTTTCAAGTCGCGGGGACTCTAAACTAACTCATGATGGCCTTGGTTTGCAGTGAAATGGACGCAGGAAAAGTTTTTGAACGCTCAGTTTCGAGCTTCTGGGCCGAAATACAACCGTGCTTTACTTTAAGACTGAAATAGTAGCCGAGACCGTCTTACGCGCATCGTGATTTTGACCAACTTCCGTTCGATTTCCCGGAACTTCGGGGATATATTCCAGTCCCGGGGACTCTAAACTAACTGCTGATGGCCTTGGTTTGCAGTGAAATGGACACAAAACATTTTTTTGAACGCTCACTTTCGAGCTTCTCGGCCGAAATATAGCCCTATTTCACTTTAAGACTGAAAGAGTAGCCGAGACCCCCTTACGCGCATCGCAATTTTGACCAACTTCGGCTCGATTTCCTGGAAGTTGGCGAATATTTTCAATTCCCGGGGAAGCTAAACTAACTTCCGATGGCCTTAGTTTGCAGTTAAATAAACACAGGAAAACTTTTTGAACGCTCACTTTCGAGCTTATGGGTCGAAATATAGCCCCAGTTCACTTTAAGAATGAAAAAGTAGCCGAGACCGCCTTACGCGCATCGTGATTTTGGGATACCTTGGCTCGATTTCCCGCAAATAGGGGGTTATTTTCTAGTCGCGGGGACTCTAAACTAAGTACTGATGGCCTTGGTTTCCAGTGAAATGGACACAGGAACACTTTTTGAACGCGCACTTTCGAGCTTGCTGGCCGAAATATAGCCCTACTTCTTTTTAAGACTGAAAGAGTAGGCGGGAGCGCCTTACGCGCCTTGTGATTTTGAGGATCTTCGGCTCGATCTGGCGAAACTTGGGAGATATTTTCCAGTCCCAAAGTCTCTAAACTCACTCCTGATTGTCTAAGATGTGAGTGAAATAGAGACAAAAAGTTTTGAAACCTTACTTTCGAGCTTCTGGAGTTAAATCTAAGCCCACTTTACCTTAAGACTGAAAGAGTAGCCGAGACCCCCTTAAGCGCATCGTGATTTTGACTAACTTCGGGTGGATTTGCCGTAACTTGGGGGATATTTCCAGTCCCTTGGACGCTAAACTAAGTCGTGATGGCCTTGTTTTGCAGTGAAATGGACACAGCAAAACTTTCTAAACACTCAGTTTCGAGCTTCTGGGCCGAAATATTGCCCCACTTCACTTTAAGACTGAAAGAGTAGCCGAGACCGCCGTACGCGCGTCGTGATTTTGACCAACTTCGGTTAAATTTCCCGGAACTTGCGGGATATTTTCCAGTCCCGGGAACTCTAAACTGAGCCCCGACGTCCTTGCTGTGCAGTAAAATGGACACAACAAAACTTTTTGAACGCTCACTTTTGAGCTTCTGGGCCGAAGTATAGCTCCACTTCACTTTAAGAGTGAAAGAGTAGCCGAGACCGCCCTACGCCCATCGTAATTTTGACCAACTTCGCCTCGATTTCCCGGAACTTGGGGGATATTTTCCAGTGCCGCGGACTCTAAAGTAACTCCTGATGGCCTTGCTCTGGAGTGAAATGGACACCGCAAAACTTTTTGAACGCTCACTTTCCAGCTTGTGTGCGGAAATATTGCCCCAGTTCACTTTAAGAATGAAAGAGTAACCGGGACCGCCTTACGCGCATCGTGATTTTGACAAAATTCGGCTCGATTTGCCCGAACTTGGGCGATATTTTCAAGTCCCGGGGACTCTAAACTAACTCCTGATTGCCTTGGTTTGCAGTGAAATGGACGCAGGAAAACCTTTTGAACGCTCAGTTTCGAGCTTCTAAGCCGAAATACAACCCTATTTCAGTTTAAGACTGAAATAGTAGCCGAGACCGCCTTACGAGCATCGTGATTTTGACCAAGTTCAGCTCGCTTTCCCGGAACTTGGGGGATATTTTCCAGTCCGGGGGACTTTAAACTAACTCCTGATGGCCTTGGTTTGCAGTTAAATGCACAAAGCGTAACTTTTTAAAGGGTCACTTTCGAGCTTCTGGGCCGAAATATAGCCCCAGTTTACTTTAAGACTGAAAGAGTAGCCAAGACCGCCTTACGCCCATCGTAATTTTGACCAACTTCGGCTCGATTGCCCGGAACTTGGGGGATATTTTCTAGTCCCGCGGACTCTAAAGTAACTCCTGATGGCCTTGCTCTGGAGTCAAATGGACAGAGCACAACTTTTTGAACGCTCACTTTCCAGCTTCTGGGCGGAAATATAACCCCAGTTCACTTTAAGAATGAAAGAGTAACCGGGACCGCGTTACGCGCATCGTGATTTTGACCAACTTTGGCTCGATTTCCCGGGAAATGGGATATATTTTCCGGTACCAGGGACTCTAAACTAACTCCTGGTTGGTTTGCAGTGGAATGGACACAGCACAACTTTTTGAACGCTCACTTTTGAGCTTCTCGGCCGAAGCATAGCCCTACTTCACTTTAAGACTGAAAGACTAGCCGAGACCGCCTTACGCGCATCGTGATTTTGGGCTACTTCGCCTCGATTTTCCGGAACTTGGGTTAGACAGGGTTCAGCTCGATTTCTCGCAACTTTTGGGATATTTTCCATTCCCGGGCACTCTAAACTAATTCCTGATGGCCTTGGTTTTCAGTGAAATGGACACAGCCAAACTCTTTGAACGTTCACTTTCCAGCTTCTGGGCCGGAATATAGCCCCACTTCACTTTAAGACTGAAAGAGTAGCCGGGACCGCCTTACACGCATGGTAATTTTGTCGAACTTCGGCTTGATTTCCTGGGACTTGGGGGATATTTTCCAGTCCCGGAAGCTCTAAACTAACTCCTGACTGCCTTGGTTTTTAGTCAAATGGACACAGGTAAAAGGGGCGGACGCTAGGTTTCCAGGTTGTAGGCCGAAATATAGTCCCACTTTATTTTAAGACTGAAAGTGTACACGAAACCGCCTTAAGCGCATCGAAATTTTTAGCCACTATGGCTCGATCTGCCAAAACTTGGGGGATATTTTCCAGTCCCGGGGACTCTACCCTAACTCTTGATGGCCTTAGTTTTCAGTCAAATGGTGACAGGTAACAGGAGCGCACGCTCGGTGTCGAGCTTCTAGGCCGAAATGTAGCCCCAGTTCATTTTAAGACTGAAAAAGTAAACGAACTGCCGTAGGCTTATCGTAATTTTAAGAAAGTATGGCTCAATTTGCCCAAACTTGGAGGATAGCTTCCAGTCTCGAGGATTCTAAACTATCTCCTGATGGACTTAGTTCTTAGCGAAATGGACACAGGTAACAGGAGAGCACGCTCGGTGTCGAGCTTGTAGAACCGAAATATAGCCCCACTTCATTTTCGGAGTAAACGAGTAGCCGAGACCGCCTTACGCGCATCGTGATTTTGAGCATCTTTGGCTCGATTTGCCGGAATTCGGGGAATATTCTCCAGTCCCGAGTACTCTATGCTAACTCCTGATGAGCTTAGTTTTCAGTGATATGTGCACAGGCAAAAGGAGCGCACGCTCGGTGTTGAGCTTGTCGGCCGATATATAGCCCCACTTCATTTTAAGACTAAAAGAGTAGCCGAGACCGCCTTACGCGCATCGTGATTTTGAGCAACTTTGGCTCGATCTGCCAGAATTTGGGAAATATTTTCCAGTCCCAAGGACTCTAAACTAACTCCTGATGGCCTAAGATGTCAGTGAAATGGACACAGGTAAAATTAGCGCACGACCGGTCTCGAGCTTCTAGGTCGAAATATAGCCCCCCTTAATTTTAAGACTGAAAGAGTAGCCGAGACCGCCTTACGCGCATTGTGATTTTGGGCAACTTTTGCTCGATTTTCCGGAAGTCGGCGAATAATTTAAAGTCCCGGGGACGTTAAACTAACTCCCGATGACCTTGGTTTGCAGTTTAATGAACACAGCAAAACATTCTGAACGCTCACCTTCGAGGTTCAGGGCCGAAATATAGCCCTACTTAAATTTAAGACTGAAAGAATAGCCCAGAGCCCGTTACGCGCATCGTGATTTTCATCAACTTCGGCGAACTTTCCTGGAACTTGGAGAATATTTCCAGTCCCGGGGACTCTATAATAACTCCTGATGGCCTTGGTTTGCAGTGAAATGGACACATCAAAACTTTTTGAACGCTCACTTTCGAGCTTGTGGGCCTAACTAAAGCCACACTTCACTTTAAGACTGAAACAGTAGCCGAGACCGCGTTACGCGCATCGTGGTTTTGATCAACTTCTGCTCGCTTTCCTGGAACTTGGGGAATATTTTCCAGTCCCGGGGACTCTTAACTAACTCCTGATGGCCATGGCTTGCAGTGAAATTTACACAGCACAAGTTTTTGAACGCACACTTTCGAGCTTCTAGGCCGAAATATAGTCCCACATCACTTACGACTTAAAGAGTAGCCGATACCGGCGTGCGCGCATCGTGATTTTGACCAACTTCGGGTCGATATTCCGGAACTTGGGGGATAATTTCCAGTCCCAGGGACTCTAAACTAACTCTTGATGGCCTTGGTTTGCAGTGAAATAAAGACAGCAAAACTTTTTGAACGCTCACCTTCAAGCTTCTGGGCCGAAATATAGCCCACTTTACTTTAATACTGAAAAAGTAGCCGAGACCGCCTTACGCGCATCGTGATTTTGACAAACTTCGGGTGGATTTCCCGGAACTTGGGGGATATTTTCCAGTCCCTTGGACACTAAACTAGGTGCCGATGGCCTTGTTTTGCAGTGAAATGGACACAGCAAAGCTTTTTGAACGCTCAATTTCCAGCTTGTGGGGCGAAATATAGCCATACTTCACTTTAAGACTGACACAGTAGCCGAGACCACGTTTCGCGCATCGTGATTTTGATGCACTTCGGCTCGATTTCCCGGAACTTGCGAAATATTTTCCAGTTCCGGGGACTCTAAACTAACTCGTGCTGGTCTTGGTTTGCAGTGAAACGGAAACAGAAAAAGTTTTTGAACGCATACTTTCGAGCTTCTGGACCGAAATAGAACCCCACTTCACTTGAAGACTGAAAGAGTAGCCGAGACTGCCTTACCAGCATCGTGATTTTGAGCAACTTCGGCTGGATTTTCCGGAACTAAGTGGATATATTCCAGTTCTGAGGACTCTAAACTAATTCCTGATGGGCTTGGTTTGCAGTAAAACGGACCCAGCAAAACTTTTTGAACGCTCAATTTCGAGCTTCTGGGCCAACATATAGCCCCCCATTACTTTAACACTGAAAGAGTAGCCGAGACCGCCTTACGCGCATCGTGATTTTGACAAACTTCGGGTTGATTTCCCGGAACATGGGGGATATTTTCCAGTCCCGGGGAGTATCAACTAACTCCTGCTTGTCTTGGTTTGCAGTGAAATGGACACAGCGAAAGTTTTTGAACGTTCACTCTCGAGCTTCTGGGCCGAAATAGAGCCCCATTTTACTTTAAGACTAAAAGAGTAGGCGAGACCGTCTTGAGCGAATCGTGATTTTGACCAATTTCGCGTTTATTTCCCGAAACTTGGGGGATATATTCCAGTCAAAGGGACTCTAAAGTAACTCCTGATGGCCTTGGTTTTCAGTGAAATGGACAGAGCACAACTTTTGAGCTTCTGGGCAGAAATATAGCCCCACTTTACTTTAAGACTGAAAGAGTAGATGAGACCGCCTTACGCGCATCGTAATTTTGACGAACTTCGAATGGATTTCCCGGAACTTGGGGGATATTTTGCAGTCCTTTGGACGCTAAACTAAGTCCTGATGGCCTAGTTTTGAAGTAAAATGGACACAACAAAACTTTTTGAATGCTCACTCTCTAGCTTGTGAGCCGAAATATAGCCACACTTCACTTTAGGACTGACACAGTAGCCGAGACCACGTCACGCGCATCATGAATTTGATCAACTTCGGCTCGATTTCCCGGGACTTGGGGGATATTCTCCAGTCCCGGGGACTCTAAAGTAACTTGTGATGGCCTTGGTTTGCACTGAAAGTGACAGAGCAAAACTTTTTAAACACTCACTTTCGAGCTTCTGGGCCGAAATATTGCCCCACTTCACTTTAAGACTGAAAGAGTAACCGAGACCACCTTACGCCCATCGTGATTTTGACCAACTTCGGCTCGATTTACCGGTACTTGGGGTATATTTTCGAGTCCCGAGGACTCTTAAGTAACCCCTGATGGCCTTGGTTTGCATTGAAATGGATACAGCAAAACTTTTTGAACGCTCACTTTTGAGCTTCTGGGCCGAAATGTAGCCCCACTTCACTTTAAGACTGAAACAGTAGCCGAGAAGGTCTTACGCACATCGTGATTTTGACCAACGTCTTCTCGATTTTCCGGAACTTGGGAAACACATTCCACTCCCGGGGACTCTAAACTAACTCCTGATAGCCTTGGTTTCCAGTGAAATGGACACAGCGAAACTTTTTGAACGCTCACTGTCGAGCTTCTGGACCGAAATATAGCCCCACTTTACTTTAAGACTGAAAGAGTAGCCGAGAGCGTTTTGGGAGCATCGTGATTTTGACCAACTGCAGCTCGAGTTACCGGAACTTGGGGAATATTTTCCAGTCCCAGGGACGCTAAACTAACTGGTGATGGCCTTGTTTCTCAGTCAAAGAACAAAGCAAAACTTTTTGAATGCTCACTTTCGGGCTTCTGGCCCGAAATATAGCCCCACTTCACTTTAAGACTGAAAGAGTAGCTGAGACTACCTTCCGCAAATCGTGATTTTCACCAACTTCGGCTCGATTTCCCGGAAGTTGGGGGATATTTTCCAGTCCCGGGGACTCTAAACTAGCTCCTGATGGCTTTGGTTTGCAGTGAAATAAACACAGGGAAACTTTTTGAACGCTCACTTTCAAGCTCCTGGGCAGGAATAAAGCCTCACTTCACTTTAAGACTGAAACAGTAAGCGAGACCGCCTAACACACACCGTGATTTTGACCAACTTCGGCTAAATTTCCCTGAACTTGGGGGATATTTTCCAGTCCCGAAGACTCTTAAGTAACCTCTGATGGCCTTCGTTTGCATTGAAATGGATACAGCAAAACTTTTTGAACGCTCACTTTTGAGCTTCTCGGCCGAAATATAGCCCCACTTCCCTTTAAGACTGAAAGACTAGCCAAGACCGTCTTGCGCGCATCGTGATTTTGACCACCGCCTTCTCGATTTTCCGGAACTTGGGAATTATATTGCAGTCCCGGGGACTCTAAACTAACTCCTGATGGCCTTGGTTTGCAGTGAAATGGACACAGCAAATTTTTTGCAGGGCTCACTTTGGAGCTTCTGGGCCGAAATAGAGCCCCACTTCCCTTTAAGACTGAAAGAATAGCCGAGGCCGCCTTAGGCGCATCGTGATTTTGACCAACTTCGGCTTGAGTTGCCAGAACTTAAAAGATATTTTCCAGTCCCGTGGACTCTAAACTAACTTATGATGGCCTTGGTTTTCAGCGAAATTCAGAGAGGTAAACTTTTTGAACGCTTACTTTGGAGCTTCTGGACCGAAATATACCCCTACTTCACTTTAAGACTGAAAGAGTAGCCCAGACCGCCTTACGCGAAACGTTATTTTGACCAACTTCGTCTAGAGTTCGCGGAACTTGGGGGATATTTTCCAGTTCCGGGCACTGTAAACTACTTCCTGAGGGCCTTGCTTTGCAGTGAAATGGGCACAGGATAACTTTTTGAACGCTCACTGTCGAGCTTCTGGGCCGAAATATACAGCCACGTCACTTTAAGACTCAAAGAGTAGCCGAGACTGCTTTACGCGCATCGTGATTTCGACAAACTTCGGCTCGATTTCCCGCAACTTGGGGGATATTTTGATGTCCCGGAGACTGTAAACTATCTCCTGTTGTGGCTTGGTTCGCGGTGAAATGGACACAGCAAAACTTTTTGAACTTTCACTTTCGAGCTTCTGGGCCGAAATATAGCCCGAGTTCACTTTAAGAATGAAAGAATAGCCGACACCTCCTTACGCGCATCGTGATTTTGACCAACTTTGGCTCGATTTCCCGGCAAATGGGGAATATTTTCCGGTACCGGGGACTCTAAAATAACTCCTGATTGCCTTGGTTTGCATTGAAATGGAGAGAGCAAAACTTTTTCAACGCTCCCCTTCGGGCTTCTGAGCCGAAATATAGCCCCACTTCAGTTTAAGACTGAAAGAGTAGCCGACACCGTCTTACGCGCATCGTGATTTTGACCAACTTCGGCTCGATTTCCCGAAACTGCGGGGATATATTCAAGTCCCAAGAAGTCTAAACTAAACCCTGATGGCCTGGGTCTGCAGTGAAATGGACACAGGAAGTTTTTTTGAACGCTTACTTTCTAAATTCTGGGCCGAAAGATAGCCCCACTTCACTTTATGAGTGAAAGAGTAGCCGAGACCGCCTTAGACGCATCGTGATTTTGATCAACTTCGGCTTGAGTTGCAAGAACTTAAGGGATATTTTCCAGTCCCGTGGACTCTAAACTAACTCATGATGGCCTTGGTTTTCAGTTAAATTGAGAGAGCAAAACTTTTTGAACGCTCACTTTCGAGCTTCTGGGCCGAAATATACAGCCACGTCACTTTAAGACTTAAAGAGTAGCCGAGACTGCTTTACGCGCATCGTGATTTTGACAAACTTCGGCTCGATTTCCCGGGACTTGGGGGATATTTTGATGTCCCGGACACTGTAAACAATCTGCTGATGTGGCTTGGTTTGCGGTGAAATGGACACAGCAAAACTTTTTGAACTTTCAGTTTCTAGCTTCTGAGCCGAAATATAGCCCCACTTCACTTTAAAAGTGAAAGAGTAGCCGAGACCGCCTTACGCGCATCGTGATTTTGACCAACTTTGGCTCGATTTCCCGGGAAATGGGAGATATTTTCCGGTACCGGGGACTCTGAACTAACTCCTGATTTCCTTGGTTTGCAGTGAAATGGACACAGCACAACTTTTTGAACGCTCACGTTTGAGCTTCTGGGCCGAAGCATAGCCCTACTTCACTTTAAGACTGAAAGACTAGCCGAGACCGCCCTACACACATCGTGATTTTGCGCTACTTCGGATCGATTTCCCGGAACTTGGGAGATAATTCCCAGTCCCGGGCACTCTCAACTAATTCCTGATGGCCTTGGTTTTCAGTGAAATGGACACAACCAAACTCTTTGAACGTTCACTTTCGAGCTTCTGGGCCGAAATATAGCCCCACTTCATTTTAAGACTGAAAGAGTAGCCGAGACCGCGTTACGCGCATCGTGATTTTGAGCAACTTTGGCTCGATC
Source organism: Orbicella faveolata (assembly GCF_042242905.1). Lineage (NCBI taxonomy): Eukaryota > Metazoa > Cnidaria > Anthozoa > Scleractinia > Merulinidae > Orbicella > Orbicella faveolata. Next base: position 35,579,095 of record NW_028301539.1, read on the forward strand.
TGCCAGAATTTGGGAAATATTTTCCAGTCCCAAGGACTCCAAACTAACTCCTGATGGCCTAAGATGTCAGTGAAATGGACACAGGTAAAATTAGCGCACGCCCGGTCTCGAGCTTCTAGGTCGAAATATAGCCCCCCCCTAATTTTAAGACTGAAAGAGTAGCCGAGAGCGCCTTACGCATCGTGATTTTGGGCCACTTTTGCTCGATTTCCCGGAAGTTGGCGAATAATTTAAAGTCCCGGGGACGCTAAACTAACTCCCGATGACCTTGGTTTGCAGTTTAATAAACACAGCAAAACATTCTGAACGCTCACCTTCGAGCTTCAGGGCCGAAATATAGCCCTACTTAAATTTAAGACTGAAAGAATAGCCGAGAGCCCGTTACGCGCATCGTAATTTTCATCAACTTCGGCGCCATTTCCTGGAACTTGCAGAATATTTTCTAATCGCGGGGACTCTAAACTAACTCCTGATGGCCTTGGTTTGTAGTGAAATGGACACAGCAAAACTTTTTGAACGCTCACTTTCGAGCTTGTGGGCCTAAATATAGCCACACTTCACTTTAAGACTGAAACAGTAGCCGAGACCGCGTTACGCGCATCGTGATTTTGATCAACTTCTGCTCGCTTTCCTGGAACTTGGGGAATATTTTCCAGTCCCGGGGACTCTAAACTAACTCCTGATGGCCATGGTTTGCAGTGAAATTCACACAGCACAAGTTTTTGAACGCACACTTTCGAGCTTCTAGGCCGAAATATAGTCCCACATCACTTACGACTTAAAGAGTAGTCGAGACCGGCGTGCGCGCATCGTGATTTTGACCAACTTCGGGTCGATATTCCGGAACTTGGGGGATATTTTCCAGTCCCAGTGACTCTAAACTAACTCTTGATGGCCATGGTTTGCAGTGAAATAAACACAGCAAAACTTTTTGGACGCTCACCTTCAAGCTTCTGGGCCGAAATATAGCCCACTTTACTTTAAGACTTAAAGAGTAGATGAGACCGCCTTACGCGCATCGTAATTGTGACGAACTTCGAATGGATTTCCCGGAACTTGGGGGATATTTTGCACTCCCTTGGACGCTAAACTAAGTTCTGATGGCCTTGTTTTGAAGTAAAATGAACACAACAAAACTTTTTGAACGCTCACTTTCTAGCTTGTGAGCCGAAATATAGCCACACTTCACTTTAGGACTGACACAGTAGCCGAGACCACGTCACGCGCATTATGAATTTGATCAACTTCGGCTCGATTGCCCTGGACTTGGGGGATATTCTTGAGTCCCGGGGACTCTAAACTAACTTCTGATGGCCTTGGTTTGTACTGAAAGTGATAGAGCAAAACTTTTTCAACACTCACTTTCGAGCTTCTGGGCCGAAATATTGCCCCACTTCACTTTAAAACTGAAAGAGTAGCCTAGACCACCTTACGCACATCGTGATTTTGACCAACTTTATTTCCCGAAACTTAGGGGATATATTCCAGTCAAAGGGACTCTAAAGTAACTCCTCATGGCCTTGGTTTTCAGTGAAATGGACAGAGCACAACTTTGGAGCTTCTGGGCAGAAATATAGCCCCACTTTACTTTAAGACTGAAAGAGTAGATGAGACCGCCTTACGCGCATCGTAATTTTGACGAACTTCGAATGGATTTACCGGAACTTGGGGGATACATTCCACTCCCGGGGACTCTAAACTAACTCCTGATAGCCTTGGTTTGCAGTGAAATAGACACATTAATTTTTTTTGAGCTTTGAGCTTTGAGCTTGTGGGCCGAAATAGAGCCCCACTCCACTTTAAGACTGAAGGAGTAGCCGACACCGCCTTAAGCGCACCGTGATTTTGACCAACTTCGGCTCGATTTGCCCGAACTTGGGGGATATTTTCCAGTCCCGGGGACTCTAAACTAACTCCTGATTGTCTTGGTTTTCAATGAAATGGACAAAGCGAAACTTTTTGAACGCTCACTCTCGAGCTTCTGGACCGAAATATAGCCCCACTTTACGTTAAGACTGAAACAGTAGCCGAGACCGTCTTGCGCAAATCGTGATTTTGACCTACTTCGGGTCGGTTTCCCGGAACTTGGGGGATATATTCCATTTCCGCGGGCTCTAAACTAACTCCTGATGGCCTTGGTTTTCAGTGAAATGGACAAAGGAAAGCTTTTTGAACACTCTCTTTGTAGCTTCTCGGCCGAAATAGAATCCCACTTCACTTTCAGACTGAAATAGTAGCCGAGACCGCCTCACGCGCATCGTGAGTTAGACCAAGTTCAGCTCGATTTCACGCAACTTTTGGGATATTTTCCAGTCCGGGGGACTCTAAACTAACTCCTGATCGCCTTGCTTTGCATTGAAATGGACACAGCAAAACTTTTTGAACGCTCACTTTCGAGCTTGTCGGCCGAAATACAGCCACACTTTAATTTAAGACTGAAACAGTAGCCGAGACCGCAGTTCGCGTATCGTGATTTTGATCAACTTCGGCTTGCTTTCCCGCAACTTGGGGATATTCTCCAGTCCTGGGGATTCTAAACTAACTTTTGATAGCTTTGGTTTGCAGTGAAATGCACACAGCAAAACTGTTTGAACGCTCACTTTCGAGCTTCTGGACAGAAATATAGCCCGACTTTACTTTAAGACTGAAAGAGTAGCCGAAACCGCCTTACGTATATCGTAATTTTGACGAACTTCGAATGGATTTCCGGCAAATTGGTGTATATTTTCCAGTCCCTTGGACGCTGAACTAAGTTCTGATGGCCTTGTTTTGAAGTGAAATGGACACAGCAAAACTTTTTGAACGCTCACTTTCTAGCTTTTGGGCCGAGATATAGGCACACTTGACTTTAAGACTGAAACAGTAGCCGAGACCACGTTACGCGCATCATGAATTTGATCAACGTCGGCTCCAATTCCCGGGACTTGGGGGATATTTTCCAGTCCCGGGGACTCTAAACTAACTCCTGATGGCCTTGGTTTGCATTGAAATGGACACAGCACAATTTTTTGAACGCACACTTTCGAGATTCTGGGCCAAAATATAGCCCCACTTCACTTAAGACTGAAAGAGTAGCCGAGACCGCCTTGCTCGCATCGTGAGTTTGACAAACTTCGGGTCGATATTCCGGAACTTGGGGGATATTTTCCAGTCCCAGGAACTCTAAACTAACTCCTGATGGCCTTGGTTTGCAGTGAAATGGACAGAGCAAAACTTTTTGAACGCTCACCTTCGAGCTTCCTGGCCGAAATAAAGCCCCATTTTACTTTAAGACTTAAAGAGTAACCGAGACCACCTTACGCGCATTGTGATTTTGAGAAACTTCGGGTGGATCTCCCGAAACTTGGGGAACATTTTCCAGTTCCTTGGACGCTAACCCAAGTCCTGATGGCCTTGTTTTGCAGTGAAATGGACACAGCAAAACTTTTTGAACGCTCACTTTCGAGCTTGTGGACCGAAATATAGCCACACTTTACTTTAAGAGTGAAACAGTAGCCGAGACCGCATTTCGCGCATCGTGATTTTGATCAACTTCGGCTCGCTTTCCCGGAACTTGGGGAATATTTTCCAGTCCCGGGGACACTAAACTAACTTTTGATAGCTTTGGTTTGCAGTGAAATGCACACAGCAAAACTTTTTGAACGCTCACTTTCGAGCTTCTGGAGAGAAATATAGCCCCACTTTCCTTTAAGACTGAAAGGGTACCCGAGACCGCTTTGGGAGCATCGTGATTTTGACAAACTTCAGCTCGAGTTACCGGAACTTGGGGAATATTTTCCAGTCCCAGGGACGCTAAACTAACTCGTGATGGCCTTGTTTTTCAATCAAAGAACACAGCAAAACTTTTTGAACGCTCACTTTCGGGCTCCTAGCCGAAATATAGCCCCACTTCACTTTAAGACTGAAACAGTAGCCGATACCGCATTTCGCGCAACGTGATTTTAATCAACTTCGGTTCGATTCCCCGGAACTGGGGCAAAATTTTTCAGTCTCGGGGACTCTAAACTAACCCCTGATGGCCTTGGTTTGCAGTGAAATGGACACAGGAAAACTTCTTGAACGCTCACTTTCGAGCTTCTGGCCCGAAATATAGCCCAACTTCACTTTAAGACAAAAAGAGTAGCCGAGACCACTTAAGGGGCATCGTGATTTTCACCAACTTCGGCTCAATTTCCCGGACCTTGGGGCATATTTTCTGGTCTCGGGGACGCTAAACTAACTCCTGATGGCCTTGGTTTGCAGTGAAATGAACACAGCAAAACTTTTTGAACGCTCACTTTCGGGCTTCTGGCCCGAAATATAGCCCCACTTCACTTTAAGACTGAAAGAGTAGCCGAGACCGCCTTACGCGAATCGTTATTTTGACGAACTTCGGCTCGTTTTCCCGGAAGTTGGGGGATATTATCCAGTCCCGGGGACTCTAAACTAGCTCCTGATGGCTTTGGTTTCCAGTGAAATAAACACAGGGAAACTTTTTGAATGCTCACTTTCAAGCTCCTGGGCAGGAATAAAGCCTCACTTCACTTTAAGACTGAAACAGTAAGCGAGACCGCCTAACGCGCACCCTGATTTTGACTAACTTCGGCTAAATTTCCCTGCACTTGGGGGATATTTTCCAGTCCCGAAGACTCTTAAGTAACCTCTGATGGCCTTCGTTTGCATTGAAATGGATACAGCAAAACTTTTTGAACGCTCACTTTTGAGCTTCTCGGCCGAAATATAGCCCAACCTCACTTTAAGACTGAAAGACTAGCCAAGACCGTCTTGCGCGCATCGTGATTTTGACCAACGTCTTCTCCATTTTCCGGAGCTTGGGAAATATATTGCAGTCCCGGGGACTCTAAACTATCTCCTGATGGGCTTGGTTTGCAGTGAAATGGACACAGCAAATTTTTTGCAGCGCTCACTTTGGAGCTTCTGGGCCGAAATAGAGCCCCACTTCACTTTAAGACTGAAAGAGTAGCCGAGGCCGCCTTAGGCGCATCGTGATTTTGACCAACTTCGGCTTGAGTTGCCAGAACTTAAAAGATATTTTCCAGTCCCGGGGACTCTAAACTAACTCATGGTGGCCTTGGTTTTCAGTGAAATTGAGAGAGGAAAACTTTTTGAACGCTCACTTTCCAGCTTCTGGGCCGAAATATACAGCCACGTCATTTTAAGACTCAAAGAGTAGCCGAGACTGCTTTACGCGCATCGTGATTTTGACAAACTTCGTCTCGATTTCCCGGAACTTGGGGGATATTTTGATGTCCCGGAGACTGTAAACTATCTCCTGATGTGGCTTGGTTCGCGGTGAAATGGACACAGCAACACTTTTTGAACTTTCACTTTCGAGCTTCTGGGCCGAAATATAGCCCGAGTTCAGTTTAAGAATGAAAGAATAGCCGAGACCGCCTTACGCGCATCGTGATTTTGACCAACTTTGGCTCGATTTCCCGGCAAATGGGGAATATTTTCCGGTACCGGGGACTCTAAAATAACTCCTGATTGCCTTGGTTTGCATTGAAATGGAGAGAGCAAAACTTTTTCAACGCTCCCCTTCGGGCTTCTGAGCCGAAATATAGCCCCACTTCAGTTTAAGACTGAAAGAGTAGCCGACACCGTCTTACGCGCATCGTGATTTTGACCAACTTCGGCTCGATTTCCCGAAACTGCGGGGATATATTCAAGTCCCAAGGACTCTAAACTAATCCCTAATGGCCTTGGTCTGCAGTGAAATGGACACAGCAATTTTTTTGAACGCTTACTTTCTAAATTCTGGGCCGAAATATAGCCCCACTTCACTTTAAGACTGAAATAGTAGCCGAGACCGCCTTAGACGCATCGTGATTTTGATCAACTTCGGCTTGAGTTGCCAGAACTTAAGGGATATTTTCCAGTCCCGTGGACTCTAAACTAACTCATGATGGCCTTGGTTTTCAGTGAAATGGACACAGCACATTTTTTTGAACGCTCACTTTCGAGCTTCTCGGCCGAAATATACAGCCACGTCACTTTAGGACTGAAAGAGTAGCCGAGACCGCCTTACGCGCATCGTAATTTTGACCAACTTCGGCTCGATTTCCCGGAAGTTGGCGAATATTTTCAATTCCCGGGGAAGCTAAACTAACTTCCGATGGCCTTAGTTTGCAGTTAAATGGACACAGCAAAACTTTTTGAACCCTCACTTTCGAGCTTCTGGGTCGAAATATAGCCCCACTTAACTTTAAGACTGAAAGAGTAGCCGAGACCGCCTTACCCGCATCGTGATTTTGGGATACTTCGGCTGGATTTCCCGCAAATAGGGGGATATTTTCCAGTCCCGGGGACTCTAAACTAACTCCTGATGGCCTTGGTTTCCAGTGAAATGGACACAGGAACACTTTTTGAACGCGCACTTTCGAGCTTGCTGGCCGAAATATAGCCCTACTTCTTTTTAAGACTGAAAGAGTAGGCGGGAGCGCCTTACGCGCATTGTGATTTTGAGGATCTTCGGCTCGATCTGGCGAAACTTGGGAGATATTTTCCAGTCCCAAAGTCTCTAAACTCACTCCTGATTGTCTAAGATGTGAGTGAAATAGAGACAAAATTTTTTGAACCCTTACTTTTGAGCTTCTGGAGTTAAATCTAAGCCCACTTTACCTTAATACTGAAAGAGTAGCCGAGATCCCCTTAAGCGCATCGTTATTTTGACTAAGTTCGGGTGGATTTGCCGTAACTTGGGGGATATTTCCAGTCCCTTGGACGCTAAACTAAGTCGTGATGGCCTTGTTTTGCAGTGAAATGGACACAGGGAAACTTTTGAAACACTCAGTTTCGAGCTTCTGGGCCGAAATATTGCCCCACTTCACTTTAAGACTGAAAGAGTAGCCGAGACCGCCGTACGCACGTCGTGATTTTGACCAACTTCGGTTAAATTTCCCGTAACTTGGAGGATATTTTCCAGTCCCGGGGACTCTAAACTGACCCCCGACGTCCTTGCTCTGCAGTAAAATGGACACAGCAAAACTTTTTTGAACGCGCACTTTGGAGGGTCTGGGCCGAAATATAGCTCCATTTCACTTTAAGAGTGAAAGAGTAGCCGAGACCGCCTAACGCCCATCGTAATTTTGACCAACTTCGGCTCGATTTCCCGGAACTTGGAGCATATTTTCCAGTCCCGCGGACTCTAAAGTAACTCCTGATGGCCTTGCTCTGGAGTGAAATGGACACAGCACAACTTTTTTGACGCTCACTTTCCAGCTTGTGGGCTGAAATATTGCCGCAGTTCACTTTAAGAATGAAAGAGTAACCGGGACCGCCTTACGCGCATCGTGATTTTGACCAACTTTGGCTCGATTTCCAGGGAAATGGGAGATATTTTCCGGTACCGGGGACTCTGAACTAACTCCTGATTGCCTTGGTTTGCAGTGAAATGGACACAGCACAACTTTTTGAACGCTCACGTTTGAGCTTCTCGGCCGAAGCATAGCCCTACTTCACTTTAAGACTGAAAGACTAGCCGAGACCGCCTTACGCGCATCGTGATTTTGCGCTACTTTGGCTCGATTTCTCGGAACTTGGGAGATAATTCCCAGTCCCGGGCACTCTAAACTAATTCATGATGGCCTTGGTTTTCAGTGAAATGGACACAGCCAAACTCTTTGAACGTTCACTTTCGAGCTTCTGGGCCGAAATATAGCCCCACTTCACTTTAAGACTGAAAGAGTAGCCGAGACCGCCTTACGCGCATGGTAATTTTGTCGAACTTCGGCTTGATTTCCTGGGACTTGGGGGATATTTTCCACTCCCGGAAGCTCTAAACTAACTCCAGAATGCCTTGGTTTATAGTGAAATGGACACAGGTAAAAGGGGCGCACGCTGGGTTTCCAGGTTGTAGGCCAAAATATAGCCCCACTTTATTTTAAGACTGAAAGTGTACGCGAAACCGCCTTAAGCGCATCGAAATTTTTAGCCACTATGGCTCGATCTGCCAAAACTTGGGGGATATTTTCCAGTCCCGGGGACTCTACCCTAACTCTTGATGGCCTTAGTTTTCAGTCAAATGGTGACAGGTAACAGGAGCGCACGCTCGGTGTCGAGCTTCTAGGCCGAAATGTAGCCCCAGTTCATTTTAAAACTGAAAGAGTAAACGAAACTGCCGTAGGCTTATCGTAATTTTAAGAAAGTATGGCTCAATTTGCCCAAACTTGGAGGATAGCTTCCAGTCTCGAGTATTCTAAACTATCTCCTGATGGACTTAGTTCTTAGTGAAATGGACACAGTTAAAAGGAGAGCACGCTCGGTGTCGAGCTTGTAGAACCGAAATATAGCCCCACTTCATTTTCGGAGTAAACGAGTAGCCGAGACCGCCTTACGCGCATCGTGATTTTGAGCATCTTTGGCTAGATTTGCCGGAATTTGGGGAATATTTTCCAGTCCCGAGGAATCTATGCTAACTCCTGATGAGCTTAGTTTTCAGTGATATGTACCCAGGCAAAAGGAACGCACGCTCGGTGTTGAGCTTGTCGGCCGAAATATAGCCCCACTTCATTTTAAGACTGAGAGAGTAGCCGAGGCCACCTTACGCGCATCGTGATTTTGAGCAACTTTGGCTCGATATGCCAGAATTTGGGAAATATTTTCCAGTTCCAAGGACTCTAAACTAACTCCTGATGGCCTAAGATGTCAGTGAAATGGACACAGGTAAAATTAGCGCACGCCCGGTCTCGAGCTTCTAGGTCGAAATATAGCGCCCCTTAATTTTAATACTGAAAGAGTAGCCGAGACCGCCTTACGCGCATCGTGATTTTGGGCCACTTTTGCTCGATTTCCCGGAAGTTGGCGAATAATTTAAAGTCCCGGGGACGCTAAACTAACTTCTGATGGCCTTGGTTTGCACTGAAAGTGACAGAGCAAAACTTTTTAAACACTCACTTTCGAGCTTCTCGGCCGAAATATTGCCCCATTTCACTTTAAGACTGAAAGAGTAGCCGAGACCACATTACGCACATGGTGATTTTGACCAACTTCGGCTCGATTTACCGAAACTTGGGGGATATTTTCCAGTCCTGAGGACTCTTAAGTAACCCCTGATGGCCTTGGTTTGCATTGAAATGGATACAGCAAAACTTTTTGAACGCTCACTTTTGAGCTTCTGGGCCGAAATATAGCCCCACTTCACTTTAAGACTGAAAGAGTAGCCGAGAAGGTCTTACGCGCATCGTGATTTTGACCAACGTCTTCTCGATTTTTCGGAACTTGGGAAATACATTCCACTCCCGGGGATTCTAAACTAACTCCTGATAGCCTTGGTTTCCAGTGAAATAGACACAGTAATTTTTTTTGAGCTTTGAGCTTGTGGGCCGAAATAGATCCCCACTTCACTTTAAGACTAAAGGAGTAGCCGACACCGCCTTAAGTGCACCGTGATTTTGACCAACTTCGGCTCGATTTGCCGGAACTTGGGGGATATTTTCCAGTCCCGGGGACTCTAAACTAACTCCTGATTGTCTTGGTTTTCAGTGAAATGGACACAGCGAAACTTTTTGAACGCTCACTCTCGAGCTTCTGAACCGAAATATAGCCCCATTTTACTTTAAGACTGAAAGAGTAGCCGAGAGCGTGTTGCGCAAATCGTGATTTTGACCTACTTCGGGTCGGTTTCCCGGAACTTGGGGGATATATTCCATTTCCGCGGGCTCTAAACTAACTCCTGATGGCCTTGGTTTTCAGTGAAATGGACAAAGGAAAGCTTTTTGAACACTCTCTTTGTAGCTTCTGGGCCGAAATAGAATCCCACTTCACTTTCAGACTGAAATAGTAGACGAGACCGCCTCACGCGCAACGCGAGTTAGACCAAGTTCAGCTCGATTTCACGCAACTTTTGGGATATTTTCCAGTCCGGGGGACTCTAAACTAACTCCGGATGCCCTTGGTTTGCACTGAAATGCGCACAGCATAACCTTTTGAACGCCCACTTTGGAGCTTTGGGGTCGAAATACAGCCCCACTTCAGTTTAAGACTGAAAGAGTAGCCGAGATCGCCTTACGCGCATCGTGATTTTGACCATTTTCGGATCGATTTGTCGGAACTTGGGGGATATTTTCCAGTCCCGGGAAATCTAAACTAACTCCTGATCGCCTTGCTTTGCATTGAAATGGACAGAGCAAAACTTTTTGAACGCTCACTTTCGAGCTTGTGGGCTGAAATATAGCCACACTTTAATTTAAGACTGAAACAGTAGCCGAGACCGCATTTCGCGCATCGTGATTTTGATCAACTTCGGCTCGCTTTCCCGCAACTTGGAGAATAATTTCCAGTCCCGCAGACCCTAAACTAACTTTTGATAGCTTTGATTTGCAGTGAAATGCACAGAGCAAAACTGTTTGAACGCTCACTTTCGAGCTTCTGGTTAGAAATATAGCCCGACTTTACTTTAAGACAGAAAGAGTAGCCGAAACCGCCTTACGTATATCGTAATTTTGACGAACTTCGAATGGATTTCCCGCAACTTGGGGTATATTTTCCAGTCCCTTGGACGCTAAACTGAGTCCTTATGGCCTTGTTTTAAAGTGAAATGGAGACAGCAAAACTTTTTGAACTCTCACTTTCTAGCTTGTGGGCCGAAATATAGGCACACTTGACTTTAAGACTGAAACAGTAGACGAGACCACGTTACGCGCATCATGAATTTAATCAACTTCGGCTCCAATTCCCGGGACTTGGGGGATATTTTCCAGTCCCGGGGACTCTCAACTAACTCTTGGTGGCCTTGGTTTGCATTGAAATGGACACAGCACAATTTTTTGAACGCACACTTTCGAGATTCTGGGCCGAAATATAGCCCCACTTCACTTAAGACTGAAAGAGTAGCCGAGACCGCCTTGCTCGCATCGTGACTTTGACAAACTTCGGGTCGATATTCCGGAACTTGGGGGATATTTTCAAGTCCCAGGAGCTCTAAACTAACTCCTGATGGCCTTGGTTTGCAGTGAAATGGACAGAGCAAAACTTTTTGAACGCTCATCTTCGAGCTTCCTGGCCGAAATAAAGCCCCACTTTACTTTAAGACTTAAAGAGTAACCGAGCCCACCTTACGCGCATTGTGATTTTGAAAAACTTCGGGTGGATCTAGCCGAACTTGGGGAACATTTTCCAGTCCCTTAGACGCTAACCTAAGTCCTGATGGCCTTGTTTTGCAGTGAAATAGACACAGCAAAACTTTTTGAACGCTCACTTTCGAGCTTGTGGGCCGAACTATAGCCACACTTTACTTTAAGACTTAAACAGTAGCGGAGACCGCAATTCGCGCATCGTGACTTTGATCAACTTCGGCTCGCTTTCCCGGAACTTGGGGAATATTTTCCACTCCCGGGGACCCTAAATTAACTTTGATAGCTTTGGTTTGCAGTGAAATGGACACAGCAAAACTTTTTGAACGCTCACTTTCGAGCTTCTGGACAGAAATATAGCCCGACTTTACTTTAAGACTGAAAGAGTAGCCGAAACGGCCTTACGTATATCGTAATTTTGACGAACTTCAAATGAATTTCCCGCAACTTGGGGGATATTTTCCAGTCCCTTGCACCCTAAACTAAGTGCTGATGGCCTTGTTTTGAAGTGAAATGGAGACAGCAAAACTTTTTGAACGCTCACTTTCTAGCTTGTGGGCCGAAATATAGGCACACTTGACTTTAAGACTGAAACAGTAGCCGAGACCGCGTTACGCGCATCATGAATTTGATCAACTTCGGCTCCAATTCCCGGGACTTGGGGGATATTTTCCAGTCCCGGGGACTCTCAACTAACTCCTGATGGCCTTGGTTTGCATTGAAATGGACACAGCAATATTTTTTGAAAGCACACTTTGGAGATTCTGGGCCGAAATATAGCCCCACTTCACTTAAGACTGAAAGAGTAGCCGAGACCGCCTTGCTCGCATCGTGAGTTTGACAAACTTCGGGTCGATATTCCGGAACTTGGGGGATATTTTCCAGTCCCAGGAACTCTAAACTAACTCCTGATGGCCTTGGTTTGCAGTGATATGGACAGAGCAAAACTTTTTGAACGCTTACCTTCGAGCTCCCTGGCCGAAATAAAGCCCCACTTTACTTTAAGACTTAAAGAGTAACCGAGACCACTTCACGCGCATTGTGATTTTGACAAACTTCGGGTGGATCTCCCAGAACTTGGGGAAGATTTTCCAGTCCCTTGGACGCTAAACTAAGTCCTGATCGCCTTGTTTTGCCGTGAAATGGACACAAGAAAACTTTTTGAACGCTCACTTTCGAGCTTGTGGGCCGAAATATAGCCACAGTTTACTTTAAGACTGAAACAGTAGCCGATACCGCATTTCGCGCATCGTGATTTTCATCAACTTTGGCTCCCTTTCCCGGAACTTGGTGAATATTTTCCAGTCCTGGGTACCCTAAACTAACTTCTGATAGCTTTGGTTTGCAGTGAAATGCACACAGCAAAACTTTTTGAACCCTCACTTTCGAGCTTCTGGGCCGAAATATAGCCCGACTTCACTTTAAGACTGAAACAGTAGCCGATACGGCATTTCGCGCATCGTGATTTTGATCAACTGCGGTTCGATTCCCCGCAACTTGGGCAATATTTTTCAGACCCGGGGACTCTAAACTAACCCCTGATGGCCTTGGTTTGCACTGAAATGGACACAGCAAAACTTTTTGAACGTTCACTTTCGGGTTCTGGCCCGAAATATTGCCCCAGTTCACTTTAACACAGTAAGAGTAGCAGAGACCACTTTAGGGGCATCGTTATTTTGACCAACCTCGGCTCAATTTCCCGGACCTTGGGGCATATTTTCTTGTCCCGGGGACGCTAAACTAACTCGTGATGGCCTTGGTTTGTAGTGAAATGAACACAGCAAAACTTTTTGAACGCTCACTTTCGGGCTTCTGGCCCGAAATATAGCCCCACTTCACTTTAAGACTGAAAGAGTAGCCGAGACCGCCTTACGCGAATCGTTATTTTGACCAACTTCGGCTCGATTTCCCGGAAGTTGGGGGATATTTTCCAGTCCCGGGGACTCTAAACTAGCTCCTGATGGCTTTGGTTTCCAGTGAAATAAACACAGGGAAACTTTTTGAACGCTCACTTTCAAGCTCCTGGGCAGGAATAAAGCCTCACTTCACTTTAAGACTGAAACAGTAAGCGAGACCACCTAACGCGCACGGTGATTTTGACGAATTTCGGCTAAATATCCCTGAACTTGGGGGATATTTTCCAGTCCCGAAGACTCTTAAGTAACCCCTGATAGCCTTCGTTTGCATTGAAATGGATACAGCAAAACTTTTTGAACGCTCACTTTTGAGCTTCTGGACCGAAATATAGCCCTACTTAACTTTAAGACTGAAAGAGTAGCCGAGACCGCTTTACGAGCATCGTGTTTTTGACAAACTTCGGCTCGATTTCCCGGGACTTGGGGGATATTTTGATGTCCCGGACACTGTAAACAATCTGCTGATGTGGCTTGGATTGCGGTGAAATGGACACAGCAAAACTTTTTGAACTTTCACTTTCGAGCTACTGGACCGAAATATAGCCCTACTTCACTTTAAGACTGAAAGAGTGGCCGAGACCGCGTTACGCGAATCGTTATTTTGACCAACTTCGTCTCGATTTCGCGGAACTTGGGGGATAATTTCCAGTTCCGTGCACTGTAAACTACTTCCTGAGGACCTTGCTTTGCAGTGAAATGGGCACAGCATAACTTTTTGAACTCTCACTTTCGAGCTTCTGGGCCGAAATATACAGCCGCGTCACTTTAAGACTCAAAGAGTAGCCGAGACTGCTTTACGCGCATCGTGATTTTGACAAACTTCGGCTCGATTTCCCGCAACTTGGGGGATATTTTGATGTCCCGGAGACTGAAAACTATCTCCTTATTTGGCTTGGTTCGCGGTGAAATGGACACAGCAACACTTTTTGAACTTTCACTTTCGAGCTTCTGGGCCGAAATATAGCGCGAGTTCACTTTAAGAATAAAAGAATAGCTGCGACCGCCTTACGCGCATCGTGATATTGACCAACTTTGGCTCGGTTTCCCGGGAAATGAGGAATATTTTCCGGTACCGGGGACTCTAAAGTAACTCCTGATTGCCTTGGTTTGCATTGAAATGGAGAGACCAAAACTTTTTCAACGCTCCCCTTCGGGCTTCTGGCCGAAATATAGCCCACTTCAGTTTAAGACTGAAAGAGTAGCCGACACCGTCTTACGCGCATCGTGATTTTGACCAGCTTCGGCTCGATTTCCCGAAACTTCGGGGATATATTCAAGTCCCAAGGACTCTAAACTAACCCCTGATAGCCTTGGTCTGCAGTGAAATGGACACAGCCAATTTTTTTTGAACGCTTACTTTCTAAATTCTGGGCCGAAATATAGCCCCACTTCACTTTAAGACTAAAATAGTAGCCGAGACCGCCTTAGACGCATCGTGATTTTGACACACTTCGGCTTGAGTTGCCCGAACTTGGGCGATATTTTCCAGTCCCGAGGGGTCTAAACTAACTCCTGATGGCCTTGGTTTGCAGTGAAATGAACACAGCAAAACTTTTTGAACTTTCACTTTCTAGCTTCTCGGCCGAAATATAGCCCCAGTTCACTTTAAGAATGAAAGAGTAGCCGAGACCGCCTTACGCGCATCGTGATTTTGACAAAATTCGGCTCGATTTGCCCGAACTTGGGCGATATTTTCCAGTCCCGAGGAGTCTAAACTAACTCCTGATGGCCTTGGTTTGCACTGAAATGAACACAGTAAGACTTTTTGAAGGCTTATCTTCGAGCTTCTGGGATGAAATATAGCCCAACTTCACTTTAAAACTGAAAGAGTAGGCGAGACCGCCTTACACGCATCGTGATTTTGAGCAACTTCCGCTCGATTTTCTAGAATTTTGGCGATATTTTCAAGTCCCGGGGACTCTAAACTAACTCCTGATTGCCTTGGTTTGCAGTGAAATGGACGCAGGAAAACTTTTTTAACGCTCAGTTTCGAGCTTCTAGGCCGAAATACAGCCGTACTTCACTTTCAGACTGAAATAGTAGCCGGGACCGCCTTACGAGCATCGTGATTTTGACCAAGTTCAGCTCGATTACCCGGAACTTGGGGGATATTTTCCTGTCCGGGGGACTTTAAACTAAGTCCTGTTGGCCTTGGTTTGCAGTTAAATGCACAAAGCGTAACTTTTTAAAGGGTCACTTACCAGCCTCTGGGCCGAAATAAGCCCCACTTTACTTGAAGACTGAAAGAGTAGCCGAGACCGTCTTCCGCGCATCGTGATTTTGACCAAGTTCCGTTCGATTTCCCGGAACTTCGGGGATATATTCCAGTCCCGGGGACTCTAAACTAACTGCTGATGGCCTTGGTTTGCAGTGAAGTGGACACAGCACATTTTTTTGAACGCTCCCTTTCGAGCTTCTCGGCCGAAATATAGCCCTACTTCACTTTAAGACTGAAAGAGTAGCCGAGACCGCCTTACCCGCAACGCGATTGTGGGATACTTCGGCTCGATTTCCCGCAAATAGGGGGATATTTTCCAGTCCCGGGGACTCTAAACTAACTCCTGATGGCCTTGGTTTCCAGTGAAATGGACACAGGAACACTTTTTGAACGCGCACTTTCGAGCTTGCTGGCCGAAATATAGCCCTACCTCTCTTTTAAGACTGAAAGAGTAGGCGTGAGCGCCTTACGCGCATTGTGATTTTGGGGATCTTCGGCTCGATCTGGCGAAACTTGGGAGATATTTTCCAGTCCCAAAGTCTCTAAACTCACTCCTGATTGTCTAAGATGTGAGTGAAATAGGGACAAAAATGTTTCAACCCTTACTTTCGAGCTTCTGGAGTTAAATCTAAGCCCACTTTACCTTAATACTGAAAGAGTAGCCGAGACCCCTTTAAACGCATCGTGATTTTGAGTAACTTCGGGTGGATTTGCCGTAACTTGGGGGATATTTCCAGTCCCTTGGACGCTAAACTAAGTCGTGATGGCCTTGTTTTGCAGTGAAATGGACACAGGAAAACTTTTGAAACACTCAGTTTCGAGCTTCTGGGCCGAAATATTGCCCCACTTCACTTTAAGACTGAAAGAGTAGCCGAGACCGCCGTACGCGCGTCGTGATTTTGACCAACTTCGGTTAAATTTCCCGGAACTTGGGGAATATTTTCCAGTCTCGGGGACTCTAAACTGACCCGCGACGTCCTTGGTCTGCAGTAAAATGGACACAGCAAAACTTTTTGAACGCTCACTTTTGAGCTTCTGGGCCGAAATATAGCTCCACTTCACTTTAAGAGTGAAAGAGTAGCCGACACCGCCTTACGCACATCGTAATTTTGACCAACTTCGGCTCGATTTCCCGGAACTTGGGGGATATTTTCCAGTCCCGCGGACTCTAAAGTAACTCCTGATGGCTTTGCTCTGGAGTGAAATGGACACAGCACAACTTTTTGAACGCTCACTTTCCAGCTTCTGGGCGGAAATATTGCCCCAGTTCACTTTAAGAATGAAAGAGTAACCGTAACCGCCTTACGCGCATCGTGATTTTGACCAACTTTGGCTCGATTTCCCGGGAAATGTGGGATATTTTCCGGTACCGGGGACTCTAACCTAACTCCTGATTGCCTTTGTTTGCAGTGAAATGGACACAGCAAAACTTTTTGAACGGTCACTTTCTAGCTTGTGGGCCGAAATAGAGCCCCACTTCACTTTAAGACTGAAGGAGTAGCCGACACCGCCTTAAGCGCACCGTGATTTTGACCAACTTCGGCTCGATTTGCTGGAACTTCGGGGATATTTTCCAGTCTCGGGGACTCTAAACTAACTCCTGATTGTGTTGGTTTTCAGTGAAATGGACACAGCGAAACTTTTTGAACGCTCACTCTCGAGCTTCTGGACCGAAATATAGCCCCACTTTACTTTAAGACTGAAAGAGTAGGCGAGACCGTCTTGCGGAAATCGTGATTTTGACTAACTTCGGGTCGGTTTCCCGGAACTTGGGGGATATATTCCATTTCCGCGGGCTCTAAGCTAACTCCTGATGGCCTTGGTTTTCAGTGAAATGGACAGAGCACAACTTTGGAGCTTCTGGGCAGAAATATAGCCCCACTTTACTTTAAGACTGAAAGCGTAGATGAGACCGCCTTACGCGCATCGTAATTTTGACGAACTTCGAATGGATTTCCCGCAACTTGGGGGCTATTTTGCAGTCCCTTGGACGCTAAACTAAGTCCTGATGGCCTTGTTTTGAAGTAAAATGGACACAATAAAACTTTTTAAACGCTCACTTTCTAGCTTGTGGGCCGAAATATAGCCACACTTCACTTTAGGACTGACACAGTAGCCGAGACCACGTTACGCGCATCATGAATTTGATCAACTTCGGCTCGCTTTCCCGGAACTTGGGGAATATTTTCCAGTCCCGCAGACCCTAAACTAACTTTTGATAGCTTTGATTTGCAGTGAAATGCACAGAGCAAAACTGTTTGAACGCTCACTTTCGAGCTTCTGGACAGAAATATAGCCCGACTTTATTTTAAGATTGAAAGAGTAGCCGAAACCGCCTTACGGATATCGTAATTTTGACGAACTTCGAATGGATTTCCCGCAACTTGGGGTATATTTTCCAGTCCCTTGGACGCTAAACTGAGTCCTTATGGCCTTGTTTTAAAGTGAAATGGAGACAGCAAAACTTTTTGAACTCTCACTTTCTAGCTTGTGGGCCGAAATATAGGCACACTTGACTTTAAGACTGAAACAGTAGCCGAGACCACGTTACGCGCATCATGAATTTGATCAACTTCGGCTCCAATTCCCGGGACTTGGGGGATATTTTCCAGTCCCGGGGACTCTCAACTAACTCCTGGTGGCCTTGGTTTGCATTGAAATGGACACAGCACAATTTTTTGAACGCACACTTTCGAGATTCTGGGCCGAAATATAGCCCCACTTCACTTAAGACTGAAAGAGTAGCCGAGACCGCCTTGCTCGCATCGTGACTTTGACAAACTTTAGGTCGAAATTCCGGAACTTTAAGCATATTTTCCAGTCCCAGGAACTCTAAACTAACTCCTGATGGCCTTGGTTTGCAGTGAAATGGACAGAGCAAAACTTTTTGAACGCTCATCTTCGAGCTTCCTGGCCGAAATAAAAAAATTATTTCCTGGCCGAAATAAAGCCCCACTCTACTTTAAGACTTAAAGAGTAACCGAGACCACCTTACGCGCATTGTGATTTTGACAAACTTCGGGTGGATCTAGCGGAACTTGGGGAACATTTTCCAGTCCGTTGGACGCTAAACTAAGTCCTGATGGCCTTGTTTTGCAGTGAAATAGACACAGCAAAACTTTTTGAACGCTCACTTTCGAGCTTGTGCGCCGAACTATAGCCACACTTTACTTTAAGACTGAAACAGTAGCCGAGACCGCATTTCGCGCATCGTGATTTTCATCAACTTCGGCTCCCTTTCCCGGAACTTGGGAAATATTTTCCAGTCCCGGGGACCCTAAACTGACTTTTGATAGCTTTGGTTTGCAGTGAAATGGACACAGCAAAACTTTTTGAACGCTCACTTTCGAGCTTCTGGACAGAAATATAGCCCGACTTCACTTTAAGACTGAAAGGGTACCCGAGACCGCTTTGGGAGCATCGTGATTTTGACAAACTTCAGCTCGATTTACCGGAACTTGGGGAATATTTTCCAGTCTCAGGGACGCTAAACTAACTCGTGATGGCCTTGTTTTTCCGTCAAAGAACACAGCAAATCTTTTTGAACGTTCACTTTCGGGCTTCTGGGCCGAAATATAGCCCCACTTCACTTTAAGACTGAAACAGTAGCCGATACCGCATTTCGCGCATCGTGATTTTGATCAACTTCGGTTCGATTGCCCGGAGCTTGGGGAATATTTTTCCATCCCGGGGACTCTAAACTAACCCCTGATGGCCTTGGTTTGCACTGAAATGGACACAGCAAAAGTTTTTGAACGCTCACTTTCGGGCTTCTGGCCCGAAATATAGCCCCACTTCACTTTAAGAGTGAAAGACTAGCCAAGATCGTCTTGCGCGCATCGTGATTTTGACCAACGTCTTCTTCCTTTTCCGGAACTTGGGAAATATATTGCAGTCCCGGGGACTCTAAACTAACTCCTGATAGCCTTGGTTTTCAGTGAAATGGACACAGCGAAACTTTTTGAACGCTCACTCTCGAGCTTCTGGACCGAAATATAGCCCCACTTTTACTTTAAGACTGAAAGAGTAGCCGAGACCGTCTTGCGCAAATCGAGATTTTGACCAACTTCGGGTCGGTTTCCCGGAACTTGGGTGATATATTCCATTTCCGCGGGCTCTAAACTAACTCCTGATGGCCTTGGTTTTCAGTGAAATGGACAAAGGAAAGCTTTCTGAACACTCTCTTTGTAGCTTCTGGGCCGAAATAGAATCCCACTTCACGCCCACTTAGACTGAAATAGTAGCCGAGACCGCCTCACGCGCATCGTGAGTTAGACCAAGTTCAGCTCGATTTCACGCAACTTTCGGGATATTTTCCAGTCCAGGGGACTCTAAACTAATTCCGGATGGCCTTGGTTTGCACTGAAATGCGCAGAGCATAACTTTTTGAACGGCTACTTTGGAGCTTCTGCGCCGAAATATAGCCCCACTTCACTTAAGACTGAAAGAGTAGCAGAGATCGCCTTACGCGCATCGTGATTTTGACCATTTTCGGACCGATTTCTCGCAACTTGGTGGATATTTTCCAGTCTCGGAGTTTCTAAACTAACTACTGATCGCCTTGCTTTGTTTTGAAATGGACAGAGCAAAACTTTTTGAACGCTCACTTTCGAGCTTGTGGGCCGAAATATAGCTACACTTTACTTTAAGACTGAAACAGTAGCCGAGACCGCATTTCGCGCATCGTGATTTTGATCAACTTCGGCTCGATTTCCCGGAAGTTGGGGGATATTTTCCAGTCCCGGGGACTCTAAACTAGCTCCTGATGGTTTGGTTTGCAGTGAAATAAACACGGGGAAACTTTTCAAACGCTCACTTTCAAGCTCCTGGTCAGAAATAAAGCCTCATTTCACTTTAAGACTGAAACAGTAAGCGAGACCGCCTTACGCGCACCGTGATTTTGACCAATTTCGGCTAAATTTCCGTGAACTTGGGGGATATTTTCCAGTCCCGAAGACTCATAAGTAACCCCTGATGGTCTTCGTTTGCATTGAAATGGATACAGCAAAACTTTTTGAACGCTCACTTTTGAGCTTCTCGGCCGAAATATAGCCCCACTTCACTTTAAGACTGAAAGACTAGCCAAGACCGTCTTCCGCGCATAGTGGTTTTGACCAACGTCTTCTCCATTTTCCGGAACTTGGGAAATATAATGTAGTCCCGGGGACTCTAAACTAACTCCTGATGGCCTTGGTTTGCAGTGAAATGGACACAGCAAATTTTTTGCAGCGCTCACTTTGGAGCTTCTGGGCCGAAATAGAGCCCTAGTTCACTTTACGACTGAAAGAGTAGCCGAGGCCGCCTTAGGCGCATCGTGATTTTGACCAACTTCGGCTTGAGTTGCCAGAACTTAAAAGATATTTTCCAGTCCCGGGGACTCTAAACTAACTCATGATGGCCTTGGTTTTCAGTGAAATTCACAGAGGAAAACTTTTTGAACGCTCACTTTCGAGCTTCTGGACTGAAATATAGCCCTACTTCACTTTAAGACTGAAAGAGTAGCCAAGACCGCCTTACGCGAATCGTTATTTTGACCAACTTCGTCTCGATTTCCCGGAACTTGGGGGATATTTTCCAGTTCCGGGCACTGTAAACTACTTCCTGAGGGCCTTGCTTTGCAGTGAAATGGGCACAGCATAATTTTTGAACGCTCACTTTCGAGCTTATGGGCCGAAATATAAAGCCACGTCACTTTAAGACTAAAAGAGTAGCCGAGACTGCTTTACGCGCATCGTGATTTCGACAAACTTCGGCTCGATTTCCCTGGACTTGGGGGATATTTTGATGTCCCGGAGACTGTAAAAAATCTGCTGATGTGGTTTGGTTTGCGGTGAAATGGACACAGCAAAACTTTTTGAACTTTCACTTTCGAGCTTCTGGGCCGAAATATAGCCCGAGTTCACTTTAAGAATGAAAGTATAGTTGAGACCGCCTTACGCGCATCGTGATTTTGACAAAATTCGGCTCGATTTGCCCGAACTTGGGCGATATTTTCAAGTCCCCGGGACTCTAAACCAACTCCTGATGGCCTTGGTTTGCAGTGAAAGGGACAAAGGAAAATTTTTTGAACGCTCAGTTTCGAGCTCCTGCGTCGAAATACAACCGTATTTCACTTTAAGCCTGAAATAGTAGCCGAGACCGCCTTACGAGCATCGTGATTTTGACCAAGTTCAGCTCGATTTCCCGGAACTTGGGGGAGATTTTCCAGTCCGGGGGACTTTAAACTAACTCCTGATGGCCTTGGTTTGCAGTTAAATGCAGAAAGCGTAACTTTTTAAAGGGTCACTTTCGAGCTTCTGGGCCGAAATATAGCCCCACTTTACTTTAAGACTGAAAGAGTAGCCGAGACAGCCTTACGCGCATCGTGATTTTGACCAGCTTCCCTTCGATTTCCCGGAACTTCGGGGATATATTCCAGTCCCGGGGACTCTAGACCAATTCCTGATAGCCTTGGTTTGCAGAGAAAGAGACACAGCACATTTTTTTGAACGCTCACTTGCGAGCTTCTTGGCCGAAATATAGCCCTACTTCACTTTCAGACTGAAAGAGTAGCCGAGACCGCCTTACGCGCATCGTAATTTTGACCAACTTCGGCTCGATTTCCCGGAAGTTGGCGAATATTTTCAATTCCCGGGGAAGCTAAACTAACTTCCGATTGCTTTAGTTTGCAGTTAAATGGACACAGCAAAACTTTTTGAAGGCTCACTTTCCAGCTTATGGGTCGAAAAATAACCCCACTTAACTTTAAGACTGAAAGAGTAGCCGAGACCGCCTTACGCGCATCGTGATTTTGGGATACTTCGGCTCCATTTCCCGCAAATAGGGGGATATTTTCCAGTCCCGGTGACTCTAAACTAACTCCTGATGGCCTTGGTTTCCAGTGAAATGGACACAGCAACACTTTTTGAAGGCGCACTTTCGAGCTTGCTGGCCGAAATATAGCCCTACTTCTTCTTAAGACTGAAAGAGTAGGTGTGAGCGCCTTACGCGCATTGTGATTTTGAGGATCTTCGGCTCGATCTGGCGAAACTTGGGAGATATTTTCCAGTCCCAAGGTCTTTAAACTCACTCCTGATTGTCTAAGATGTGAGTGAAATAGACAAAAATTTTTGAACCCTTACTTTCGAGCTTCTGGAGTTAAATCTAAGCCCACTTTACCTTAAGACTGAAAGAGTAGCCGAGACCCCCTTAAGCGCATCGTTATTTTGACTTACTTCGGGTGGATTTGCCGTAACTTGGGGGATATTTCCAGTCCCTTGGACGCTAAACTAAGTCGTGATGGCCTTGTTTTGCAGTGAAATGGACACAGCAAAACTTTTGAAACACTCAGTTTTGAGCTTCTGGGCCGAAATATTGCCCCACGTCACTTTAAGACTGAAAGAGTAACCGAGACCGTCGTACGCGCGTCGTGATTTTGACCAACTTCGGTTAAATTTCCCGGAACTTGGGGGATATTTTCCAGTCCCGGGGACTCTAAACTGACTCCCGACGTCCTTGGTCTGCAGTAAAATGGACACAGCAAAACTTTTTAAACGCTCACTTTCGAGCTTGTGGGCCTAAATATAGCCACATTTCACTTTAAGACTGAAACAGTAGTCGAGACCGCGTTACGCGCATCGTGATTTTGATGAGCTTCTGCTCGCTTTCCCGGAACTTGGGGAATATTTTCCAGTCCCAGGGACTCCAAACTAACTCCTGATGGCCATGGTTTGCAGTGAAATTCACACAGCACAAGTTTTTGAACGCACACTTTTGAGCTTCTGGGCCGAAATATAGCTCCACTTCACTTTAAGAGTGAAAGAGTAGCCGACACCGCCTTACGCCCATCGTAATTTTGACCAACTTCGGCTCGATTTCCCGGAACTTGGGGGATATATTCCAGTCCCGCGGACTCTAAAGTAACTCCTGATGGCCTTGCTCTGGAGTGAAATGGACACAGCACAACTTTTTGAACGCTCACTTTCCAGCTTCTAGGCGGAAATATTGCCCCAGTTCACTTTAAGAATGAAAGAGTAACCGGGACCGCCTTACGCGCATCGTGATTTTGACCAACTTTGGCTCGATTGCCCGGGAAATGGGGGATATTTTCCGGTATCGGGAACGCTAAACTAACTCCTGATTGCCTTGGTTTGCAGTGAAATGGACACAGCACAACTTTTTAAACGCTCACGTTTGAGCTTCTGGGCCGAAGCATAGCCCTACTTCACTTTAAGACTGAATGACTAGCCGACACCGCCTTACGCGCATCGCGATTTTGGGCTACTTCGGCTCGATTTCCCGGAACTTGGGAGATAATTCCCAGTCCCGGGCACTCTAAACTAATTACTAATGGCCTTGGATTTTCAGTGAAATGGACACAGCCAAACTCTTTGAACGTTCACTTTCGAGCTTCTGGGCCGAAATATAGCCCCACTTCACTTTAAGACTGAAAAAGTAGCTGGGACCGCCTTACGCGCATGGTAATTTTGTCGAACTTCGGCTTGATTTCCTGGGACTTGGGGGATATTTTCCAGTCCCGGAATCTCTAAACTAACTCCTGAATGCCTTGGTTTTTAGTGAAATGTACACAGGTAAAAGGGGCGCACGCAAGGTTTCTAGGTTGTAGGCCGAAATATAGCCCCACTTTATTTTAAGACTGAAAGTGTACACGAAACCGCCTTAAGCGCATCGCAATTTTTAGCCACTATGGCTCGATCTGCCAAAACTTGGGGGATATTTTTCAGTCCCGGGGACTCTACCCTAACTCTTGATGGCCTTAGTTTTCAGTCAAATGGTTACAGGTAACAGGAGCGCACGCTCGGTGTCGAGCTTCTAGGCCGAAATGTAGCCCCAGTTCATTTTAAGACTGAAAGAGTAAACGAAACTGCCGTACGCTTGTCGTAATTTTAAGAAAGTATGGCTCAATTTGCCCAAACTTGGAGGATAGCTTCCAGTCTCGAGGATTCTAAACTATCTCCTGATGGACTTAGTTCTTAGGGAAATGGACACAGGTAAAAGGAGAGCACGCTCGGTGTCGAGCTTGTAGAACCGAAATATAGCCCCACTTCATTTTCGGAGTAAACGAGTAGCCGAGACCGCATTACGCGCATCGTGATTTTGAGCATCTTTGGCTCGATTTGCCGGAATTCGGGCAATATTTTAGAGTCCCGAGGACTCTATGTTAACTCCTGATGAACTTAGTTTTCAGTGATATGTACACAAGCAAAAGGAGCGCACGCTCGGTGTTGAGCTTGTCGGCCGAAATATAGCCCCGCTTCATTTTAAGACTGAAAGAGTAGCCGAGGCCGCCTTACGCGCATCGTGATTTTGAGCAACTTTGGCTCAATCTGTCAGAATTTGGGAAATATTTTCCAGTCCCAAGAACTCTAAACTAACTCCTGATGGCCTAAGATGTCAGTGAAATGGACACAGGTAAAATTAGCGCACGCCCGGTCTCGAGCTTCTAGGTCGAAATATAGCCCCCCTTAATTTTAAGACTGAAAGAGTAGCCGAGACCGCTTTACGCGCATCGTGATTTTGGGCCACTTTTGCTTGATTTCCCGGAAGTTGGCGAATAATTTAAAGTCCCGGGGACGCTAAACTAACTCCCGATGACCTTGGTTTGCAGTTTAATGAACACAGCAAAACATTCTGAACGCTCACCTTCGACCTTCAGGGCCGAAATATAGCCCTACTTAAATTTAAGACTGAAAGAATAGCCGAGAGCCCGTTACGCGCATCGTAATTTTCATCAACTTCGGCGCCATTTCCTGGAACTTGGAGAATATTTTCCAGTCCCGGGGACTCTAAACTAACTCCTGATGGCCTTGGTTTGTAGTGAAATGGACACAGCAAAACTTTTTGAAGGCTCACTTTCGAGCTTGTGGGCCTAAATATAGCCACACTTCACTTTAAGACTCAAACAGTAGCCGAGACCGCGTTACGCGCATCGTGATTTTGATCAACTTCTGCTCGCTTTCCTGGAACTTGGGGAATATTTTCCAGTCCTGGGGACTCTAAACTAACTCCTGATGGCCTTGGTTTGCAGTGAAATTCACACAGCACAAGGTTTTGAACGCACACTTTCGAGCTTCTAGGCCGAAATATAGTCCCACATCACTTACGACTTAAAGAGTAGCCGAGACCGGCGTGCGCGCATCGTGATTTTGACCAACTTCGGGTCGATATTCCGGAACTTGGGGGATATTTTCCAGTCCCAGGGACTCTAAACTAACTCTTGATGGCCTTGGTTTGCAGTGAAATGGAGACAGCAAAACTTTTTGAACGCTCACCTTCAAGCTTCTGGGCCGAAATATAGCCGACTTTACATTATTACTGAAAAAGTAGCCGAGGCCGCCTTACGCACATCGTGATTTTGACAAACTTCGGGTGGATTTCCCGGAACTTGGGGGATATTTTCCAGTCCCTTGGACGCTAAACTAGGTGCCGATGGCCTTCTTTTGCAGTGAAATGGACACAGCAAAGCTTTTTGAACGCTCACTTTCGAGCTTGTGGGCCGAAATATAGCCATACTTCACTTTAAGACTGAAACAGTAGCCGAGACCACGTTTCGCGCATCGTGATTTTGATCAACTTCGGCTTGATTTCCCGGAACTTGCGAAATATTTTCCAGTCTCGGGGACTCTAAACTAACTCGTGCTGGTCTTGGTTTGCAATGAAACGGAAAGAGAAAAAAGTTTTTGAACGCATACTTTCGAGCTTCTGGACCGAAATAGAACCCCACTTCACTTGAAGACTGAAAGAGTAGCTGAGACCGCCTTACGTGCATCGTGATTTTGAGCAACTTCGGCTCGATTTGCCGGAACAAGAGGATATATTCCAGTTCTGAGGACTCTAAACTAATTCGTGATGGCCTTGGTTTGCGGTAAAATGGACCAAGTAAAACTTTTTCAATGCTCAATTTCGATCTTCTGGGCCAAAATATAGCCCCCCATTACTTTAACACTGAAAGAGTAGCCGAGACCGCCTTACGCGCATCGTGATTTTTACAAACTTCGGGTTGATTTCCCGGAACTTGGGGGATATTTTCCAGTGCCGGGGACTCTAAACTAACTCCTGCTTGTCTTGGTTTGCGGTGAAATGGACACAGCAAAAGTGTTTGAACGCTCACTCTCGAGCTTCTGGGCCGAAATAGAGCCCCATTTTACTTTAAGACTGAAAGAGTAGGCGAGACCGTCTTGAGCGAATCGTGATTTTGACCAATTTCGCGTTTATTTCCCGAAACTTGGGGGATATATTCCAGTCAAAGGGACTCTAAAGTAACTGCTGATGGCCTTGGTTTTCAGTGAAATGGACAGAGCACAACTTTGGAGCTTCTGGGCAGAAATATAGCCCCACTTTACTTTAAGACTGAAAGCGTAGATGAGACCGCCTTACGCGCATCGTAATTTTGACGAACTTCGAATGGATTTCCCGGAACTTGGGGGATATTTTGCAGTCCCTTGGACGCTAAACTAAGTCCTGATGGCCTTGTTTTGAAGTAAAATGAGAACAGCAAAACTTTTTGAACGCTCACTTTCGAGCTTGTGGGGCGAAATATAGCCACACTTCACTCTAGGCTGACACAGTAGCCGAGACCACGTTACGCGCATCATGAATTTGATCAACTTCGGCTCGATTTCCCGGGACTTGGGGGATATTCTCCAGTCCCAGGGACTCTAAACTAGCTTCTGATGGCCTGGTTTTGCACTGAAAGTGACAGACCAAAACTTTTGAAACACTCATTTTCGAGTTTCTGGGCCGAAATATTGCCCCACTTCACTTTAAGACTGAAAGAGTAGCCGAGACCACCTTACGCACATCGTGATTTTTACCAACTTCGGCTCGATTTACCGGAACTTAGGGGATATTTTCCAGTCCCGAAGACTCTTAAGTAGCCCCTGATGGCCTTGGTTTGCATTGAAATGGATACAGCAAAACGTTTTGAACGCTCACTTTTGAGCTTCTGGGCCGAAATATAGCCCCACTTCACTTTAAGACTGAAAGAGTAGCCGAGAAGGTCTTACGCGCATCGTGATTTTGACCAACGTCTTCTCGATTTTCCGGAACTTGGGAAATACATTCCACTCCCGTGGACTCTAAACTAACTCCTGATAGCCTTGGTTTGCAGTGAAATAGACACAGTAATTTTTTTTGAGCTTTGAGCTTGTGGGCCGAAATAGAGCCCCACTTCACTTTAAGACTGAAGGAGTAGCCGACACCGCCTTAAGCGCACCGTGATTTTGACCAACTTCGGCTCGATTTGCCGGAACTTGGGGGATATTTTCCAGTCCCGGGGACTCTAAACTAACTCCTGATTGTCTTGTTTTTCTGTGAAATGGACACAGCGAAACTTTTTGAACGCTCACTCTCGAGCTTCTGGACCGAAATATAGCCCCACTTTTACTTTAAGACTGAAAGAGTAGCCGAGACCGTCTTGCGCAAATCGTGATTTTGACCAACTTCGGGTCGGTTTCCCGGAACTTGGGTGATAGATTCCATTTGCGCGGGCTCTAAACTAACTCCTGATGGCCTTGGTTTTCAGTGAAATGGACAAAGGAAAGCTTTCTGACCACTCTCTTTTTAGCTTCTGGGCCGAAATAGAATCCCACTTCACTTTCAGACTGAAATGGTAGCCGAGACCGGCTAACGCGCATCGTGAGTTAGACCAAGTTCAGCTCGGTTTCACGCAACTTTTGGGATATTTTCCAGTCCGGGGGACTTTAAACTAACTCCGGATGGCCTTGGTTTGCACTGAAATGCGCACAGCATAACTTTTTGAACGCCCACTTTGGAGCTTCTGGGCCGAAATATAGCCCCACTTCACTTTAAGACTGAAAGAGTAGCCGAGATCGCCTTACGCGCATTTTGATTTTGACCATTTTCGGATCGATTTCTCGGAACTTGGGGGATATTTTCCCGTCCAGGGGACTCTAAACTAACTCCTGATCGCCTTTCTTTGTATTGAAATGGACACAGCAAAACTTTTTGAACGCTCACTTTCGAGCTTGTGGGCCGAAATATAGCCACACTTTACTTTAAGACTGAAACAGTAGCCGAGACCGCATTTCGCGCATCGTGATTTTGATCAACTTCGGCTCGCTTTCCCGGAACTTGGGGAATATTTTCCAGTCCTGGGGACCCTAAACTAACTTTTGATAGCTTTGGTTTGCAGTGAAATGCACACAGCAAAACTTTTTGAACGCTCACTTTCGAGCTTCTGGACAGAAATATAGCCCGACTTTACTTTAAGACTGAAAGAGTAGCTGAAACCGCCTTACGTATATCGTAATTTTGACGAACTTCGAATGGATTTCCCGGAACTTGGGGTATATTTTCCAGTCCCTTGGACACTAAACTAAGTCCTGATGGCCTTGTTTTGAAGTGAAATGGACACAGCAAAACGTTTTGAAGGCTCACTTTTTAGCTTGTGGGCCGAAATATAGGCACACTTGACTTTAAGACTGAAAGACTAGCCAACACAGTCTTGCGCACATCCTGATTTTGACCAACGTCTTCTTCATTTTCCGGAACTTGGGAAATATATTGCAGTCCCGGGGACTCTAAACTAACTCCTGATAGCCTTGGTTTGGAGTGAAATGGACACAGCAAATTTTTTGCAGCGCTCACTTTGGAGCTTGTGGGCCGAAATAGAGCCCCACTTCAATTTAAGACTGAATGAGTAGCCGAGGCCACCTTAGGCGCATCGTGATTTTGACCAACTTCGGCTTGAGTTGCCAGAACTTAAAAGATATTTCCCAGTCCCAGGGACTCTAAACTAACTCATGATGGCCTTGGTTTTCAGTGAAATTGAGAGAGGAAAGCTTTTTACACGCTCACTCTAGACCGAAATATAGCCCTACTTCACTTTAAGACTGAAAGAGTAGCCGAGACCGCCTTACGCGAATCGTTATTTTGACCAACTTCGTCTCGATTTCGCGGAACTTGGGGGATATTTTCCAGTTCCGGAGACTGTAAACTACTCCCTGAGGACCTTGCTTTGCAGTGAAATGGGGACAGCATAACTTTTTGAACGCTCACTTTCGAGCTTCTGGGCCGAAATATAGCCCGAGTTCACTTTAAGAATGAAAGTAAAGCCGAGACCGCCTTACGCGCATCATGATTTTGACCAACTTCGGCTCAGTTTCCCGGGAAATGGGGAATATTTTCCGGTATCGGGGACTCTAAAGTAACTCCTGATTGCCTTGGTTTCCATTGAAATGGAGAGAGCAAAACTTTTTCAACACTTTTCTTCGGGCTTCTGAGCCGAAATATAGCCCCACTTCAGTTTAAGACTGAAAGAGTAGCCGACACCGTCTTACGCGCATCGTGATTTTGACCATCTTCGACTCGCTTTCCCGAAAACTTCGGGGATATATTCAAGTCCCAAGGAATCTAAGCTAACCGCTGATGGCCTTGGTCTGCAGTGAAATGGACGCAGCAAATTTTTTTTGAACGCTTACTTTCGAAATTCTGGGCCGAAATATAGCCCCACTTTACTTTAACACTGAAATAGTAGCCGAGACCGCCTTAGACGCATCGTGATTTTGATCAACTTCGGCTTGAGTTGCCAGAACTTAAGGGATATTTTCCAGTCCCGTGGACTCTAAACTAACTCATGATGGCCTTGGTTTTCAGTTACATTGAGAGAGAAAAACGTTTTGAACGCTCACTTTCGAGCTTCTGGGCCGAAATATACAGCCACGTCACTTTAAGACTAAAAGAGTAGCCGAGACTGCTTTACGTGCATCGTGATTTTGACAAACTTCGGCTCGATTTCCCGGGACTTGGGGAATATTTTGATGTCCCGGAAACTGTAAACAATCTGCTGATGTGGCTTGGTTTACGGTGAAATGGACACAGCAAAACCTTTTGGAACTTTCACTTTCTAGCTTCTGGGCCGAAATATAGCCCCAGTTCACTTCAAGAATGAAAGAGTAGCCGAGACCGCCTTACGCGCATCGTGATTTTGACAAAATTCGGCTCGATTTCCCCGAACTTGGGCGATATTTTCCAGTTCCGAGGAGTCTAAACTAACTCCTGATTGCCTTGGTTTGCAGTGAAATGAACACAGTAACACTTTTTGAAGGCTTATTTTCGAGCTTCTGGGACGAAATATAGCCCAACTTCACTTTAAAACTGAAAGAGTAGGCGAGACCGCCTTACGCGCATTGTGATTTTGAGCAACTTCCGCTCGATTTTCTAGAATTTTGGCGATATTTTCAAGTCCCGGGGACTCTAAACTAACTCCTGATTGCCTTGGTTTGCAGTGAAATGGACCAAGAAAACTTTTTGAACGCTCAGTTTCGAGCTTCCGGGCCGAAATACAACCGTACTTCACTTTAAGACTGAAATAGTAGCCGAGACCGCCTTACGCGCATCGTGATTTTGACCAAGTTCAGCTCAATTTCCCGGAACTTGGGGGATAGTTTGGAGTCCGGGGGACTTTAAACTAACTCCTGATGGCCTTGGTTTGCAGTTAAATGCAGAAAACGTAACTTTTTAAAGTGTCACTTTCGAGCTTCTGGGCCGAAATATAGCGCCACTTTACTTTAAGACTGAAAGAGTAGCCGAGACCGTCTTCCGCGCATCGTGATTTTGACCAACTTCCGTTCGATTTCCCGGAACTTCGGGGATATATTCCAGTCCCGGGAACTCTAAACTAACTGCTGATGGCTTTGGTTTGCAGTGAAATGGACACAGCAGATTTTTTTTGAACGCTCACTTTCGAGCTTCTCGGCCGAAATATAGCCCTACTTCACTTTAAGACTGAAAGAGTAGCCGAGACCGCCTTACGCGTATCGAAATTTTGACCAACTTCGGCTCGATTTCCCGGAAGTTGGTGAATATTTTCAATTCCCGGGGAAGCTAAACTAACTTCCGATGGCCTTAGTTTGCAGTTAAATGGACACAGCAAAACTTTTTGAACGCTCACTTTCGAGCTTATGGGTCGAAATATAGCCCCAGTTTACTTTAAGACTGAAAGGGTAGCCGAGACCACCTTACGCGCATCGTGATTTTGGGATACTTCGGCTCGACTTCCCGCAAATAGGGGGATATTTTCCAGTCCCCGGGACTCTAAACTAACTCCTGATGGCCTTGGTTTCCTGTGAAATGGACACAGGAACACTTTTTGAACGCGCACTAACGAGCTTCCTGGCCGAAATATAGCCCTACTTCTTTTTAAGACTAAAAGAGTAGGCTGGAGCGCCTTACGCGCATTGTGATTTTGAGGATCTTCAGCTCGATCTGGCGAAACTTGGGAGATATTTTCCAGTCCCAAAGTCTCTAAACTCACTCCTGATTGTCTAAGATGTGAGTGAAATAGAGACAAAAATTTTTGAACCCTTACTTTCGAGCTTCTGGAGTTCAATCTAAGCCCACTTTACCTTAAGACTGAAAGAGTAGCCGAGACCCCCTTAAGCGCATCGTTATTTTGACTAACTTCGGGTGGATTTCCCGTAACTTGGGGGATATTTCCAGTCCCTTGGACGCTAAACTAAGTCGTGATGGCCTTGTTTTGCAGTGAAATGGACACAGCGAAACTTTTTAAACACTCAGTTTCGAGTTTCTGGGCCTAAATATTACCGCACTTCATTTTAAGACTTAAAGAGTAGCCGAGACCGTCGTACGCGCGTCGTGATTTTGCCCAACTTCGGTTAAATTTCCCGGAACTTGGGAGACATTTTCCAGTCCCGGGGACTCTAAACTGACCCCCGAGGTCCTTGGTCTGCAGTAAAAAGGACACAACACAACTTTTTGAACGCTCACTTTTGAGCTTCTGGGCCGAAATATAGCTCCACTTCACTTTAAGAGTGAAAGAGTAGCCGAGACCGGCTTACGCCCATCGTAATTTTGACCAACTTCGGTTAAATTTCCCGGAACTTGGGGGATATTTTCCAGTCCCTTGGACGCTAAACTAAGTCGTGATGGCCTTGTTTTGTAGTAAAATGGACACAACACAACTTTTTGAAAGCTCACTTTTGAGCTTCTGGGCCTAAATATTGCCCCACTTCATTTTAAGACTGAAAGAGTAGCCGAGACCGCCGTACACGCGTCGTGATTTTGACCAACTTCGGTTAATTTCCCGGAACTTGGGGGATATTTTCCAGTCCCGCGGACTCTAAAGTAACTCCTGATGGCCTTGCTCTGGAGTGAAATGGACACAGCACAACTTTATTTCTGGGCCGAAATATATCCCTACTTCACTTTAAGAGTGAAAGAGTAGCCGGGACCGCCTTACGCGCATGGTAATTTTGTCGAACTTCGGCTTGATTTCCTGGGACTTGGGGGATATTTTCCACTCCCGGAAGCTCTAAACTAACTCCTGAATGCCTTGGTTTTTAGTGAAATGGACACAGGTAAAAGGGGCGCACGCTGGGTTTCCAGGTTGTAGGCCGAAATATAGCCCCACTTTATTTTAAGACTGAAAGTGTACACGAAACCGCCTTAAGCGCATCGAAATTTTTAGCCACTATGGCTCGATCTGCCAAAACTTGGGGGATATTTTTCAGTCCCGGGGACTCTACCCTAACTCTTGATGGCCTTAGTTTTCAGTCAAATGGTCACAGGTAACAGGAGCGCACGCTCGGTGTCGAGCTTCTAGGTCGAAATGTAGCCCCAGTTCATTTTAAGACTGAAAGGGTAAACGAAACTGCCGTACGCTTGTCGTAATTTAAAGAAAGTATGGCTCAATTTGCCCAAACTTGGAGGATAGCTTCCAGTCTCGAGGATTCTAAACTATCTCCTGATGGACTTAGTTCTTAGGGAAATGGACACAGGTAAAAGGAGAGCACGCTCGGTGTCGAGCTTGTAGAACCGAAATATAGCCCCACTTCATTTTCGGAGTAAACGAGTAGCCGAGACCGCATTACGCGCATCGTGATTTTGAGCATCTTTGGCTCGATTTGCCGGAATTCGGGCAATATTTTAGAGTCCCGAGGACTCTATGTTAACTCCTGATGAACTTAGCTTTCAATGATATGTACACAGGCAAAAGGAGCCCACGCTCGGTGTTGAGCTTGTCGGCCGAAATATAGCCCCACTTCATTTTAAGACTGAAAGAGTAGCCGAGACCGCCTTACGCGCATCGTGATTTTGAGCAACTTTGGCTCGATCTGCCAGAATTTGGGAAATATTTTCCAGTCCCAAGGACTCTAAACTAACTCCTGATGGCCTAAGATGTCAGTGAAATGGACACAGGTAAAATTAGCGCACGCCCGGTCTCGAGCTTCTTGGTCGAAATATAGCCCCCCTTAATTTTAAGACTGAAAGAGTAGCCGAGACCGCTTTACGCGCATCGTGATTTTGGGCCACTTTTGCTCGTTTTCCCGGAAGTTGGCGAATAATTTAAAGTCCAGGGGACGCTAAACTAACTCCCGATGACCTTGGTTTGCAGTTTAATGAACACAGCAAAACATTCTGAACGCTCACCTTCGAGCTTCAGGGGCGAAATATAGCCCTACTTAAATTTAAGACTGAAAGAATAGCCGAGAGCCCGTTACGCGCATCGTAATTTTCATCAACTTCGGCAGCATTTCCTGGAACTTGGAGAATATTTTCCAGTCCCGGGGACTCTAAACTAACTCCTGATGGCCTTGGTTTGCAGTGAAATGGACACAGCAAAACTTTTTGAAGGCTCACTTTCGAGCTTGTGGGCCTAAATATAGCCACACTTCACTTTAAGACTGAAACAGTAGCCGAGACCGCGTTACGCGCATCCTAATTTTGATCAACTTCTTCTCGCTTTCCCGGAACTTGGGGAATATTTTCCAGTCCCAGGGACTCTAAACTAACTCTTCATGGCCTTGGTTTGCAGTGAAATGGAGACAGCAAAACTTTTTTAACGCTCACCTTCAAGCTTCTGGGCCCAAATATAGCCGACTTTACTTTAATACTGAAAAAGTAGCCGAGACCGCCTTACGGGAAACGTGATTTTGACAAACTTCGGGTGGATTTCCCGGAACTTGGGGGATATTTTCCAGTCCCTTGGACGCTAAACTAGGTGCCGATGGCCTTGTTTTGCAGTGAAATGGACACAGCAAAGCTTTTTGAACGCTCACTTTCGAGCTTGTGGGACGAAATATAGCCATACTTCACTTTAAGATTGAAACAGTAGCCGACACCACGTTTCGCGCATCGTGATTTTGATCAACTTCGGGTCGATTTCCCCGAACTTGCGAATTATTTTCCAGTCCCGGGGACTCTAAACTAACCCGTGCTGGTCTTGGTTTGCAGTGAAACGGAAACAGAAAAAGTTTTTGAACGCTCATTCTCGAGCTTCTGGGCCGAAATAGAGCCCCATTTTACTTTAAGCCTGAAAGAGTAGGCGAGACCGTCTTGAGCGAATCGTGATTTTGACCAATTTCGCGTTAATTTCCCGAAACTTGGGGGATATATTCCAGTCAAAGGGACTCTAAAGTAACTGCTGATGGCCTTGGTTTTCAGTGAAATGGACAGAGCACAACTTTGGAGCTTCTGGGCAGAAATATAGCCCCACTTTACTTTAAGACTGAAAGAGTAGATGAGACCGCCTTACGCGCATCGTAATTTTGACGAACTTCGAATGGATTTCCCGCAACTTGGGGGATATTTTGCAGTCCCTTGGACGCTAAATTAAGTCCTGATGCCCTTGTTTTGAAGTAAAATGGCCACAGCAAAACTTTTTGAACGCTCACTTTCTAGCTTGTGGGCCGAAATATAGCCACACTTCACTTTAGGACTGACACAGTAGCCGAGACTACGTTACGCGCATCATGAATTTGATCAACTTCGGCTCGATTTCCCGGGACTTGGGGGATATTCTTCAGTCCCGGGGACTCTAAACTAACTTCTGATGGCCTTGGTTTGCACTGAAAGTGACAGAGCAAAACTTTTTAAACACTCACTTTCGAGCTTCTAGGCCGAAATATTGCCCCACTTCACTTTAAACCTGAAAGAGTAGCCGAGACCACCTTACGCACATCGTGATTTTGACCACCTTCGGCTCGATTTACCGGAACTTGGGGGATATTTTCCAGTCCCGAGGACTCTTAAGTAACCCCTGATGGCCCTGGTTTGCATTGAAATGGATACAGCAAAACTTTTTGAACGCTCAGTTTCAAGCTTCTGGGCCGAAATATAGCCCCACTTCACTTTAAGACTGAAAGAGTAGCCGAGAAGGTCTTACGCGCATCGTGATTTTGACCAACGTCTTCTCGATTTTCCGGAACTTGGGAAATACATTCCACTCCCGGGGACTCTAAACTAACTCGTGATAGCCTTGGTTTGCAGTGAAATAGACACAGTAATTTTTTTTGAGCTTTGAGCTTGTGGGCCGAAATAGAGCCCCACTTCACTTTAAGACTGAAGGAGTAGCCGACACCGCCTTAAGCGCACCCTGATTTTGACCAACTTCGGCTCGATTTGCCGGAACTTGGGGGATATTTTCCAGTCCCGGGGACTCTAAACTAACTCCTGATTGTCTTGGTTTTCAGTGAAATAGACACAGCGAAACTTTTTGAACGCTCACTCTCGCGCTTCTGGACCGAAATATAGCCCCACTTTACGTTAAGACTGAAAGAGTAGTCGAGATCGTCTTGCGCAAATCGTGATTTTGACCAACTTCGGGTCGGTTTCCCGGAACTTGGGGGATATTCTTCAGTCTCGGGGACTCTAAACTAACTTCTGATGGCCTTGGTTTGCACTGAAAGTGACAGAGCAAAACTTTTTGAACGCTCACTTTCGAGCTTCTGGACAGAAATATAGCCCGACTTTCCTTTAAGACTGAAAGAGTAGCCGAAACCGCCTTACGTATATCGTAATTTTGACGAACTTCGAATGGATTTCCCGGAACTTGGGGTATATTTTCCAGTCCCTTGGACGCTAAACTAAGTCCTTATGGCCTTGTTTTGAAGTGAAATGGACACAGGAAAACTTTTTGAACGCTCACTTTCTAGCTTTTGGGCCCAAATATAGGCACATTTGACTTTAAGACTGAAACAGTAGCCGAGACCACGTTACGCGCATCATGAATTTGATCAACTTCGGCTCCAATTCCCGGGACTTGGGGGATCTTTTCCAGTCCCGGGGACTCTAAACTAACTCGTGATAGCCTTGGTTTGCATTGAAATGGAAACAGCACAATTTTTTGAAAGCACACTTTGGAGATTCTGGGCCAAAATATAGCCCCACTTCACTTAAGACTGAAAGAGTAGCCGAGACCGCCTTGCTCGCATCGTGAGTTTGACAAACTTCGGGTCGATATTCCGGAACTTGGGGGATATTTTCCAGTCTTATGAGCTCTAAACTAACTCCTGATGGCCTTGGTTTGCAGTGAAATTGAGAGAGGAAAACTTTTTGAACGCTCACTTTCGAGCTTCTGGACCAAAATATACCCCTACTTAACTTTAAGACTGAAAGAGTAGCCGAGACCGCCTTACGCGAATCGTTATTTTGACCAACTTCGTCTCGATTTCGCGGAACTTGGGGGATATTTTCCAGTTCCGGGCACTGTAAACTACTTCCTGAGGGCCTTGCTTTGCAGTGAAATGGGCACAGCATAACTTTTTGAACACTCACTTTCGAGCTTCTGGGCCGAAATATAGCCCGAGTTCACTTTAAGAATGAAAGAATAGCCGACACCGCCTTACGCGCATCGTGATTTTGACCAACTTTGGCTCGATTTCCCGGCAAATGGGGAATATTTTCCGGTACTGGGGACTCTAAAGTAACTCCTGATTGCCTTGGTTTGCATTGAAATAGAGAGAGCAAAACTTTTTCAACGCTCCCCTTCGGGCTTCTGAGCCGAAATATAGCCCCACTTCAGTTTAAGACTGAAAGAGTAGCCGACACCGTCTTACGCGCATCGTGATTTTGACCAACTTCGGCTCGATTTCCCGAAACTTCGGGGATATATTCAAGTCCCAAGGACTCTAAACTAACCCCTGATGGCCTTGGTCTGCAGTGAAATGGACACAGCAATTTTTTTTTGAAGGCTTACTTTCGAAATTCTTCGCCGAAATATAGCCCCACTTCACTTTAAGACTGAAATAGTAGCCGAGACCGCCTTAGACGCATCGTAATTTGACCAACTTCGGCTTGAGTTGCCAGAACTTAAGGGATATTTTCCAGTCCCGTGGACTCTAAACTAACTCATGATGGCCTTGGTTTTCAGTTAAATTGAGAGAGAAAAACTTTTTGAACGCTCACTTTCGAGCTTCTGGGCCGAAATATACAGCCACGTCACTTTAAGACTAAAAGAGTAGCCGAGAGTGCTTTACGCGCATCGTGATTTTGACAAAATTCGGCTCGATTTCCCCGAACTTGGGCGATATTTTCCAGTCCCGAGGAGTCTAAACTAAGTCCTGATGGCCTTGGTTTGCACTGAAATGAACACAGTAACACTTTTAGAACGCTTATTTTTGAGCTTCTGGGATGAAATATAGCCCCACTTCACTTTAAGACTGAAAGAGTAGGCGAGACCTCTTTACGCGCATCGTGATTTTGAGCAACTTCCGCTCGATTTTCTAGAATTTTGGCGATATTTTCAAGTTCCGGGGACTCTAAACTAACTCTTGATGGCCTTGGTTTGCAGTGAAATGGACGCAGGAAAACTTTATGAACGCTCAGTTTCGAGTTTCTGGGCCGAAATACAACCGTATTTCATGTTAAGACTGAAATAGTAGCCGAGACCGCCTTACGAGCATCGTGATTTTGACCAAGTTCAGCTCGTTTTCCCGGAACTTGGGGGATATTTTCCAGTCCGGGGGACTTTAAACTAACTCCTGATGGCCTTGGTTTGCAGTTAAATGCAGAAAGGGCAACTTTTTAAAGGGTCACTTTCGAGCTTCTGGGCCGAAATATAGCCCCACTTTACTTTAAGACTGAAAGAGTACCCGAGACTACCTTACGCAAATCGTGATTTTGACCAACTTCCGTTCGATTTCCCGGAACTTCGGGGATATATTCCAGTCCCGGGGACTCTAAACCAACTGCTGATGGCCTTGGTTTGCAGTGAAATGGACAGAGCACATTTTTTTGAACGCTCACTTTCAAGCTCCTGGGCAGGAATAAAGCCTGACTTCACTTTAAGACTGAAACAGTAAGCGAGACCGCCTAACGCGCACCGTGATTTTGACCAACTTCGGCTAAATTTCCCTGAACATGGGGGATATTTTCCAGTCCCGAAGACTCTTAAGTAGCCCCTGATGGTCTTCGTTTGCATTGAAATGGATACAGCAAAACTTTTTGAAGCTCACTTTTGAGCTTCTGGGCCGAAATATAGCCCCACTTCATTTTAAGACTGAAAGACTAGCCAAGACCGTCTTGCGCGCATCGTGATTTTGACCAAAGTCTTCTCGATTTTCCGGAACTTGGGAAATATATTGCAGTCCCGGGGACTGTAAACTAACTCCTGATGGCCTTGGTTTCCAGTGAAATGGACAGAGCAAAACTTTTTGAACGCTCACCTTCGAGCTTCCTGGCCGAAATAAAGCCCCACTTTACTTTAACACTTTAAGAGTAACCGAGACCACCTTACGCGCATTGTGATTTTGACAAACTTCGGGTGGATCTCCCGGAACTTGGGGAACATTTTCCAGTGCCTTGGACGCTAAACTAAGTATTGATGGCCTTGTTTTGCAGTGAAATGGACACAGCAAAACTTTTTGAACGCTCACTTTCGAGCTTGTGGACCGAAATATAGCCCTACTTAACTTTAAGACTCAAAGAGTAGCCGAGACCGCCTTACGCGAATCGTTATTTTGGCCAACTTCGTCTCGATTTCGCGGAACTTGGGGGATATTTTCCAGTTCCGGCCACTGTAAATTACTTCCAGAGGGCCTTGCTTTGCAGTGAAATGGGCACAGCAAAACCCTTTGAACTTTCACTTTCGAGCTTCTGGTCCGAAATATAGCCCGAGTTCACTTTAAGAATGAAAGAATAGCCGAGAGCGTCTTACGCGCATCGTGATTTTGACCAACTTTGGCTCGATTTCCCGGCAAATGGGGAATATTTTCCGGTACCGGGGACTCTAAAGTAACTCCTGATTGCCATGGTTTGCATTGAAATGGAGAGAGCAAAACTTTTTCAACGCTCCCCTTCGGGCTTCTGAGCCGAAATATAGCCCCACTTCAGTTTAAGACTGAAAGAGTAGCCGACACCGTCTTACGCGCATCGTGATTTTGACCAACTTCGGCTCGATTTCCCGAAACTTCGGGTATATATTCAAGTCCCAAGGACTCTAAACTAACTCCTGATGGCCTTGGTGTGCAGTGAAATGGACACAGCAAATTTTTTTGAACGCTTACTTTCGAAACTCTGGGCCGAAATATAGCCCCTCTTCACCTTAAGACTGAAATAGTACCCGAGACCGCCTTAGAAGCATCGTGATTTTGACAAAATTCGGCTCGATTTCCCCGAACTTGGGCGATATTTTCCATTCCCGAGGAGTCTAAACTAACTCCTTATGGCCTTGGTTTGCAGCGAAATGAACACAGTAACGCTATTTGAAGGCTTATTTTCGAGCTTCTGGGATGAAATATAGCCCCACTTCACTTTAAGACTGAAAGAGCAGGCGAGCCCGCCTTAGGCGCATCGTGATTTTGCGCAACTTCCGCTCGATTTTCTAGAGTTTTGGCGATATTTTCAAGTCCCGGGGACTCTAAACTAACTCTTGATGGCCTTGGTTTGCAGTGAAATGGACGCAGGAAAACTTTTTGAACTTTCACTTTCTAGCTTCTCGGCCGAAATATAGCCCCAGTTCACTTTAAGAATGAAAGAGTAGCTGAGACCGCCTTACGCGCATCGTGATTTTGACAAAATTTGGCTCGATTTCCCCGAACTTGGGCGATATTTTCCATTCCCGAGGAGTCTAAACTAACTCCTTATGGCCTTGGTTTGCAGCGAAATGAACACAGTAACGCTATTTGAAGGCTTATTTTCGAGCTTCTGGGATGAAATATAGCCCCACTTCACTTTAAGACTGAAAGAGTAGGCGAGACCGCCTTACGCGCATCGTGATTTTGAGCAACTTCCGCTCGATTTTCTAGAATTTTGGCGATATTTTCAAGTCCCGGGGACTCTAAACTAACTCTTGATGGCCTTGGTTTGCAGTGAAATGGACGCAGGAAAACTTTTTGAACGCTCAGTTTCGAGCTTCTGGGCCGAAATACAACCGTACTTCACTTTAAGACTGAAATTGTAGCCTAGACCGCCTTACGAGCATCGTGATTTTGACCAAGTTCAGCTCGATTTCCCGGAACTTGGGGGATATTTTCCAGTCCGGGGGACTTTAAACTAACTCCTGACGGCCTTGGTTTTTAGTTAAATGCAGAAAGCGTAACTTTTTAAAGGGTCACTTTCGAGCTTCTGGGCCGAAATATAGCCGCACTTTACTTTAAGACTGAAAGAGTAGCCGAGACCGCCTGACGCGCATCGTGATTTTGGGTTACTTCGGCTCGATTTCCCGCAAATAGGGGGATATTTTCCAGTCCCGGGGACTCTAAACTAACTCCTGATGGCCTTGGTTTCCAGTGAAATGGACACAGGAACACTGTTTGAACGCGCACTTTGGAGCTTGCTGGCCGAAATATAGCCCTACTTCATTTTAAGACTGAAAGAGTAGGCGGGAGCGCCTTACGCGCATTGTGATTTTGAGGATCTTCGGCTCGATCTTGCGAAACTTAGGAGATATTTTCCAGTCCCAAAGTCTCTAAACTCACTCCTGATTGTCTAAGATGTGAGTGAAATAGAGAGCTTCCGGAGTTA
Organism: Orbicella faveolata; assembly: GCF_042242905.1. Taxonomy (NCBI): domain Eukaryota; kingdom Metazoa; phylum Cnidaria; class Anthozoa; order Scleractinia; family Merulinidae; genus Orbicella; species Orbicella faveolata. The sequence continues at coordinate 35,620,026 of NW_028301539.1, forward strand.
AATCTAAGCCCACTTTACCTTAAGACTGAAAGAGTAGCCGAGACCCCCTTAAGCGCATCGTGATTTTGACTAACTTCGGGGGGATTTCCCGTAACTTGGGGGATATTTCCAGTCCCTTGGACGCTAAACTAAGTCGTGATGGCCTTGTTTTGCAGTGAAATGGACACAGCAAAACTTTTTAAACACTCAGTTTCGAGCTTCTGGGCCGAAATATTGCCCCACTTCACTTTAAGACTGAAAGAGTAGCCGAGACCGCCGTACGCGCGTCGTGATTTTGACCAACTTCGGTTAAATTTCCCGGAACTTGGGGGATATTTTCCAGTCCCGGGGACTCTAAACTGACCCCCGACGTCCTTGGTCTGCAGTAAAATGGACACAGCAAAAGTTTTTGAACGCTCACTTTTGAGCTTCTGCGCCGAAATAAAGCTCCACTTCACTTAAAGAGTGAAAGAGTAAACGAGACCGCCTTACGCGCATCGTAATTTTGACCAACTTCGGCTCGATTTCACGGAACTTGGGGGATATTTTCCAGTCTCGCGGACTCTAAAGTAACTCCTGATGGCCTTGCTCTGGAGTGAAATGGACACAGCACAACTTTGTGAACGCTCACTTTGGAGCTTCTGGGCGGAAATATTGCCCCAGTTCACTTTAAGAATGAAAGAGTAACCGGGACCGCCTTACGCGCATCGTGATTTTGACCAACTTTGGCTCGATTTCCCGGGAAATGGGGGATATTTCCCGGTACCGGGGACTCTCAACTAACTCCTGATTGCCTAGGCCGAAATGTAGCCACAGCTCATTTTAAGACTGAAAGAGTAAACGAAACTGCCGTACGCTTATCGTAATTTTAAGAAAGTATGGCTCAATTTGCCCAAACTTGGAGGACAGCTTCCAGTCTCGAGGATTCTAAACTATCTCCTGATGGACTTAGTTCGTAGTGAAATGGACACAGGTAAAAGGAGAGCACGCTCGGTGTCGAGCTTGTAGAACCGAAATATAGCCCCACTTCATTTTCGGAGTAAACGAGTAGCCGAGACCGCCTTACGCGCATCGTGATTTTGAGCATCTTTGGCTCGATTTTCCGGGATTCGGGGAATATTTTCCAATCCCGAGGACTCTATGCTAACTCCTGATGAACTTAGTTTTCAGTGATATGTACACAGGCAAAAGAAGCCCACGCTCGGTGTTGAGCTTGTCGGCCGAAATATAGCCCCACTTCATTTTAAGACTGAAAGAGTAGCCGAGACCGCCTTACGCGCATCGTGGTTTTGAGCATCTTTGGCTCGATCTGCCAGAATTTGGGAAATATTTTCCAGTCTCAAGGACTCTAAACTAACTCCTGATGGCCTAAGATGTTAGTGAAATGGACACAGGTAAAATTAGCGCACGCCCGGTCTCGAGCTTCTAGGTCGAAATATAGCGCCCCTTAACTTTAAGACTGAAAGAGTAGCCGAGACCGCCTTACGCGCATCGTGATTTTGGGCCACTTTTGATCGATTTCCCGGAAGTTGGCCAATAATTTAAAGTCCAGGGGACGCTAAACTAACTCCCGATGACCTTGGTTTGCAGTTTAATGAACACAGCAAAACATTCTGAACGCTCACCTTCGAGCTTCAGGGGCGAAATATAGCCCTACTTAAATTTAAGACTGAAAGAATAGCCGAGAGCCCGTTACCCGCATCGTAATTTTCATCAACTTCGGCGCCATTTCCTGGAACTTGGAGAATATTTTCCAGTCCCGGGGACTCTAAACTAACTCCTGATGGCCTTGGTTTGGACTGAAATGGACACAGCAAAACTTTTTGAAGGCTCACTCCCGAGCTTGTGGGCCTAAATATAGCCTCATTTCAATTTAAGACTGAAACAGTAGCCGAGCCCGCTTTACGCGCATCGTGATTTTGATCAACTTCTGCTCGCTTTCCTGGAACTTGGGGAATATTTTCCAGTCCCAGGGACTCTAAACTAACTCGTGATGGCCATGGTTTGCAGTGAAATTCACACAGCACAAGTCTTTGAACGCACACTTTCGAGCTTCTAGGCCGAAATATAGTCCCACATCACTTACGCTTAAAGAGTAGCCGAGACCGGCGTACGCGCATCGTGATTTTGACCAACTTCGGGTCGATATTCCGGCACACGGGGGATATTTTCCAGTCCCAGAGACTCTAAACTAACTCTTGATGGCCTTGGTTTGCAGTGAAATGGAGACAGCAAAACTTTTTGAACGCTCACCTTCAAGGTTCTGGGCCGAAATATAGCCCACTTTGCTTTAATAGTGAAAAAGTAGCCGAGACCGCCTTACGCGCATCGTGATTTTGAGAAACTTCGGGTGGATTTCCGGGAACTTGGGGGATATTTTGCAGTCCCTTGGACGCTAAACTAGGTGCCGATGGCCTTGTTTTGCCGTGAAATGGACACAGCAAAGCTTTTTGAGCTTCTAGGCTGAAATATAGTCCCACATCACTTACGACTTAAAGAGTAGCCGAGACCGCCTTACGCGCATCGTGATTTTGACAAACTTCGGGTTGATTTCCCGGAACTTGGAGGATATTTTCCAGTCCCGGGGACTCTCAGCTAACTCCTGCTTGTCTTGGTTTGCAGTGAAATGGACACAGCGAAGGTTTTTGAACCCTCACTCTCGAGCTTCTGGGCCGAAATAGAGCCCCATTTTACTTTAAGACTGAAAGAGTAGGCGAGACCGCCTTACGCGCATCGTGATTTTGACCAATTTCGCGTTTATTTCCCGAAACTTGGGGAATCTTTTCCAGTCACTTGGACGCTAAACTAGGTGCGGATGGCCTTGTTTTGCAGTGAAATGGACACAGCAAAGCTTTTTGAACGCTCACTTTCGAGCTTGTGGGCCGAAGTATAGCCATACTTCACTTTAAGACTGAAACAGTAGCCGAGAGCACGTTTCGCGCATCGTGATTTTGATCAACTTCGGTTCGATTTCCCGGAACTTGCGAAATATTTTCCAGTCCCGGGGACTCTAAACTAACTCGTGCTGGTCTTGGTTTGCAGTGAAACGGAAACAGAAAAAGTTTTTGAACGCATACTTTCGAGCTTCTGGACCGAAATAGAACCCCACTTCACTTGAAGACTGAAGGAGTAGCCGAGACCGCCTTACGTGCATCGTGATTTTGAGCAACTTCGGCTGGATTTGCCGGAACTAAGGGGATATATTCCAGTTCTGAGGACTCTAAACTAATTCCTGATGGCCTTGGTTTGCAGTAAAATGGATCCAGCAAAACTTTTTGAACGCTCAATTTCGAGCTTCTGGGCCAAAATATAGCCCCCCATTACTTTAACACTGAAAGAGTAGCCGAGACCGCCTTACGAGCATCGTGATTTTGACAAACTTCGGGTTGATTTCCCGGAACTTGGGGGATATTTTCCAGTGCCGGGGACTCTCAACTAACTCCTGCTTGTCTTTGTTTGCAGTGAAATGGACACAGCGAAAGTTTTTGAACGCTCACTCTCGAGCTTCTGGGCCGAAATAGAGCCCCATTTTACTTTAAGACTGAAAGAGTAGGCGAGACCGTCTTGAGCGAATCGTGATTTTGACCAATTTCGCGTTCATTTCCCGAAACTTGGGGGATATATTCCAGTCAAAGGGACTCTTAAGTAACTCCTGATGGGCTTGGTTTTCAGTGAAATGGACAGAGCACAACTTTGGAGCTTCTGGGCAGAAATATAGCCCCACTTTACTTTAAGACTGAAAGAGTAGATGGGACCGCGTTACGCGCATCGTAATTTTGACGAACTTCGAATGGATTTCCCGCAACTTGGGGGATATTTTCAAGTCCCTTGGACGCTAAACTAAGTCCTGATGGCCTTGTTTTCAAGTAAAATGGACACAACAAAGCTTTTTGAACGCTCAATTTCTAGCTTGTGGGACGAAATGTAGGCACACTTGACTTTAAGACTGACGCAGTAGCCGAGACCACGTTACGCGCATCATGAATTTGATCAACTTCGGCTCGATTTCCCGGGACTTGGGGGATATTCTCCAGTCCCAGGGACTCTAAACTAACTTCTGATGGCCTCGGTTTGCACTGAAAGTGAGAGAGCAAAACTTTTTAAACACTCACTTTCGAGCTTCTGGGCCGAAATATTGCCCCACTTCACTTTAAGACTGAAAGAGTAGCCGAGACCGCCTTACGCGAATCGTTATTTTGACCAACTTCGTCTCGATTTCCCGGAACTTGGGGGATACTTTGACGTCCCGGAGACTGTAAACTATCTCCTGATGTGGCTTGGTTTGCGGTGAAATGGACACAGCAAAACTTTTCGAACTTTCACGTTCGAGCTTCTGGGCCAAAATATAGCCCGAGTTCACTTTAAGAATGAAAGAATAGCCGAGACCGCCTTACGCGCATCGTGATTCTGACCAACTTCGGCTCTATTTCCCGAAACTTCGGGTATATATTCATCTCCCCAGGACTCTAAACTAACCCCTGATGGCCTCTGTCTGCAGTGAAATGGACACAGCAAATTTTTTTGAACGCTTACTTTCGAAATTCTGGGCCGAAATATAGCCCCACTTCACTTTAAGACTGAAATAGTAGCCGAGACTGCCTTAGACGCATCGTGATCTTGATCAACTTCAGCTTGAGTTGCCAGAATTTAAGGGATATTTTCCAGTCCCGTGGACTCTAAACTAACTCATGATGGCCTTGGTTTTCAGTTAAATTGAGAGAGCAAAACTTTTTGAACGCTCACTTTCGAGCTTCTGGGCCGAAATATACAGCCACGTCACTTTAAGACTAAAAGAGTAGCCGAGAATGCTTTACGCGCATCGTGATTTTGACAAACTTCGGCTCGATTTCCCGGGACTTGGGGGATATTTTGATGTCCCGGACACTGTAAACAATCTGCTGATGTGGCTTGGTTTGCGGTGAAATGGACACAGCAAAACTTTTTGAACTTTCACTTTCTAGCTTCTGGGCCGAAATTTAGCCCCACTTCACTTTAAGAATGAAAGAGTAGCCCAGACCGCCTTACGCGCATCGTGATTTTGACAAAATTCCGCTCGATTTCCCCAAACTTGGGCGATATTTTCCAGTCCCGAGGAGTCTAAACTAACTCCTGATGGCCTTGGTTTGCAGTGAAATGAACACAGCAAAACTTTTCGAACTTTCACTTTCTAGCTTCTCGGCCGAAATATAGCCCCAGTTCACTTTAAGAATGAGAGAGTAGCCGAGACCGCCTTACGCGCATCGTGATTTTGACAAAATTGGGCTCGATTTCCCCGAACTTGGGCGATATTTTCAAGTCCCGGGGACTCTAAACTAACTCATGATGGCCTTGCTTTGCAGTGAAATGGACGCAGGAAAACTTTTTGAACGCTCAGTTTCGAGTTTCTGGGACGAAATACAACCGTATTTCACGTTAAGACTGAAATAGTAGCCGAGACCCCCTTACGAGCATCGTGATTTTGACCAAGTTCAGCTCGATTTCCCGGAACTTGGGGGATATTTTGCAGTCCGGGGGACTTTCAACTAACTCCTGATGGCCTTGGTTTGCAGTTAAATGCAAAAAGCGTAACTTTTTAAAGGGTCACTTTCGAGCTTCTGGGCCGAAATATAGCCCCACTTTACTTTAAGACTGAAAGAGTAGCCGAGACCGTCTTACGCGCATCGTGATTTTGACCAACTTCCGTTGGATTTCCCGGAACTTCGGGGATATATTCCAGTCCCGGGGACTCTAAACTAACTCCTGATGGCCTTGGTTTGCAGTGAAGTGGACACAGCACATCTTTTTGAACGCTCACTTTCGAGCTTCTCGGCCGAAATATAGCCCTACTTCACTTTAAGACTGAAAGAGTAGCCGAGACCGCCTTACGCGCATCGTAATTTTGACCAACTTCGGCTCGATTTCCCGGAAGTTGGCGAATATTTTCAATTCCCGGGGAAGCTAAACTAACTTCCGATGGCCTTAGTTTGCAGTTAAATGGACACAGCAAAACTTTTTGAACGCTCACTTTCGAGCTTATGGGTCGAAATATAGCCCCACTTAACTATAAGACTGAAAGAGTAGCCGAGACCGCGTTACGCGCATTGTGATTTTGAGGATCTTCGGCTCGATCTGGCGACAGTTGGGAGATATGTTCCAGTCCCAAAGTCTCTAAACTCACTTCTGATTGTCTAAGATGTGAGTGAAACAGAGACAAAAAGTTTTGAACCCTTACTTTCGAGCTTCTGGAGTAAAATCTCAGCCCACTTTACCTTAAGACTCAAAGAGAAGCCGAGACCCCCTTAAGCGCATCGTGATTTTGACTAACTTCGGGTGGATTTCTCGTAACTTGGGGGATATTTCCAGTCCCTTGGACGCTAAACTAAGTCGTGATGGCCTTGGTTTCCAGTGAAATGGACACAGCAAAACTTTTGAAACACTCAGTTTCGAGCTTCTGGGCCGAAATATTGCCCCACTTCCCTTTAAGACTGAAAGAGTAGCCAAGACCGCCGTACGCGCGTCGTGATTTTGACCAACTTCGGTTAAATTTCCCGGAACTTGGGGGATATTTTCCAGTCCCTGGGACTCTAAGCTGACCCCCGACGTCCTTGGTCTGCAGTAAAATGGACACAGCAAAGCTTTTTGAACGCTCACTTTCGAGCTTGTGGGCCGAAATATAGCCATACTTCACTTTAACACTGACACAGTAGCCGACACCGCGTTTCGCGCATCGTGATTTTGATCAACTTCGGCTCGATTTTCCGGAACTTGCGAATTATTTTCCAGTCCCGGGGACTCTAAACTAACTCGTGCTGGTCTGGGTTTGCAGTGAAACGGAAACAGAAAAAGTTTGTGAACGCTCACTTTCGAGCCTCTGGGCGGAAATATTGCCCCAGTTCACTTTAAGAATGAAAGAGTAACCGGGAACGCCTTACGCGCATCGTGATTTTGACCAACTTTGGCTCGATTTCCCGGGAAATGGGGGATATTTTCCGGTACCGGGGACTCTAAACTAACTCCTGATTGCCTTAGTTTGCAGAGAAATGGACACAGCACAACTTTTTGAACGCTCACTTTTGAGCTTCTGGGCCGAAGCATAGCCCTACTTCACTTTAAGACTGAATGACTAGCCGACACCGCCTTACGCGCATTGTGTTTTTGGGCTACTTCGGCTCGAATTCCCGGAACTTGGGAGATAATTCCCATTCCCGGGCACTCTAAACTAATTCCTGATAGCTTTGGTTTTCAGTGAAATGGACAAAGCCAAACTCTTTGAACGTTCACTTTGGAGCTTCTGGGCCGAAATATAGCCCCAGTTCACTTTAAGACTGAAAGAGTAGCCGAGACCGCCTTACGCGCATCGTGTTTTTGGGCTACTTCGGCTCGAATTCCCGGAACTTGGGAGATAATTCCCATTCCCGGGCACTCTAAACTAATTCCTGATAGCTTTGGTTTTCAGTGAAATGGACAAAGCCAAACTCTTTAAACGTTCACTTTGGAGCTTCTGGGCCGAAATATAGCCCCAGTTCACTTTAAGACTGAAAGAGTAGCCGAGACCGCCTTACGCGCATCGTGTTTTTGGGCTACTTCGGCTCGAATTCCCGGAACTTGGGAGATAATTCCCATTCCCGGGCACTCTAAACTAATTCCTGATGGCCTTGGTTTTCAGTGAAATGGACACAGCCAAACTCTTTGAACGTTCACTTTGGAGCTTCTGGGCCGAAATATAGCACCACTTCACTTTAAGACTGAAAGAGTAGCCGGGACCGCCTTACGCGCATGGTAATTTTGTCGAACTTCGGCTTGATTTCCTGGGACTTGGGGGATATTTTCCACTCCCGGAAGCTCTAAACTAACTCCTGAATGCCTTGGTTTTTAGTGAAATGTACACAGGTAAAAGGGGCGCACGCTATGTTTCCAGGTTGTACGCCGAAATATAGCCCCACTTTATTTTAAGACTGAAAGTGTACACGAAACCGCCTTAAGCGCATCGAAATTTTTAGCCACTATGGCTCGATCTGCCAAAACTTGGGGGACATTTTCCAGTCCCGGGGACTCTACCCTAACTCTTGATGGCCTTAGTTTTCAGTCAAATAGTTACAGGTAACAGGAGCGCACGCTCGGTGTCGAGCTTCTAGGCCGAAATGTAGCCCCAGTTCATTTTAAGACTGAAAGGGTAAACGAAACTGCCGTACGCTTGTCGTAATTTTAAGAAAGTATGGCTCAATTTGCCCAAACTTGGAGGATAGCTTCCAGTCTCGAGGATTCTAAACTATCTCCTGATGGACTTAGTTCTTAGGGAAATGGACACAGGTAAAAGGAGAGCACGCTCGGTGTCGAGCTTGTAGAACCGAAATATAGCCCCACTTCATTTTCGGAGTAAACGAGTAGCCGAGACCGCCTTACGCGCATCGTGATTTTGAGCATCTTTGGCTCGATTTGCCGGAATTCGGGCAATATTTTCCAGTCCCGAGGACTCTATGCTAACTCCTGATGAACTTAGCTTTCAGTGATATGTACACAGACAAAAGGAGCGCACGCTCGGTGTTGAGCTTGTCGGCCGAAATATAGCCCCACTTCATTTTAAGACTGAAAGAGTAGCCGAGACCGCCTTACGCGCATCGTGATTTTGAGCAACTTTGGCTCGATCTGCCAGAATTTGGGAAATATTTTCCAGTCTCAAGGACTCTAAACTAACTCCTGATGGCCTAAGATGTCAGTGAAATGGACACAGGTAAAATTAGCGCACGCCCGGTCTCAAGCTTCTAGGTCGAAATATAGCCCCCCTTAATTTTAAGACTGAAAGAGTAGCCGAGACCGCTTTACGCGCATCGTGATTTTGGGCCACTTTTGCTCGATTTCCCGGAAGTTGGCGAATAATTTAAAGACCCGGGGACGCTAAAATAACTCCCGATGACCTTGGTTTGCAGTTTAATGAACACAGCAAATCATTCTGAACACTCACCTTCGAGCCTCAGGGCCTAAATATGGCCCTACTTAAATTTAAGACTGAAAGAACCGCCGAGAGCTCGTTACGCGCATCGTAATTTTCATCAACTTCGGCGCCATTTCCTGGAACTTGGAGAATATTTTCCAGCCCGGGGACTCTAAACTAACTCCTGATCGCCTTGCTTTGCATTGAAATGGACAGAGCAAAACTTTTTGAACGCTCACTTTCGAGCTTGTGGGCCGAAATATAGCCACACTTTACTTTAAGACTGAAACAGTAGCCGAGACCGCATTTCGCGCATCGTGATTTTGATCAACTTCGGCTCGCTTTCCCGGAACTTGGGGAATATTTTCCAGTCCCGGGGACCCTAAACTAACTTTGATAGCTTTGGTTTGCAGTGAAATGTACACAGCAAAACGTTTTGAACGCTCACTTTCGAGCTTCTGGACAGAAATATAGCCCGACTTTACTTTAAGACTGAAAGAGTAGTAGAAACCGCCTTACGTATATCGTAATTTTGACGAACTTCGAACGGATTTCCCGGAACTTGGGGGATATTTTCCAGTCCCGTGGACGCTAAACTAAGTCCTGATGGCCTTGTCTTGAAGTGAAATGGACACAGCAAAACTTTTTGAACGCTCACTTTCTAGCTTGTGGGCCGAAATATAGGCACACTTGACTTTAAGACTGAAACAGTAGCCGAGACCACGTTACGGGCATCATGAATTTGATCAACTTCGGCTCCAATTCCCGGGACTTGGGGGATATTTTCCAGTCCCGGGGACTCTCAACTAACTCCTGATGGCCTTGGTTTGCATTGAAATGGACAGCACAATTTTTTGAACGCACACTTTCGAGGTTCTGGGCCGAAATATAGCCCCACTTCACTTAAGACTGAAAGAGTAGCCGAGACCGCCTTGCTCGCATCGTGAGTTTGACAAACTTCGGGTCGATATTCCGGAACTTGGGGGATATTTTCCAGTCCCAGTAACTCTAAACTAACTCCTGATGGCCTTGGTTTGCAGTGAAATGGACAGAGCAAAACTTTTTGAACGCTCACCTTCGAGCTTCCTGGCCGAATTAAAGCCCCACTTTACTTTAAGACTTAAAGAGTAACCGAGACCACCTTACGCGCATTGTGATTTTGACAAACTTTGGGTGGATCTCCCGGAACTTGGGGAACATTTTCCAGTCCCTTGGACGCTAACCGAAGTCCTGATGGGCTTGTTTTGCAGTGAAATAGACACAGCAAAACTTTTTGAACGCTCACTTTCGAGCTTGTGGGCCGAAATATAGCCACACTTTACTTTAAGACTGGAACAGTAGCCGAGACCGTATTTCGCGCATCGTGATTTTGATCAACTTCGGCTCGCTTTCCCAGAACTTGGGAAATATTTTCCAGTCCCGGGGACCCTAAACTAACTTTTGATAGCTTTGGTTTGCAGTGAAGAGCACACCGGAAAACTTTTTGAACGCTCACTTTCGAGCTTCTGGACAGAAATATAGCCCGACTTTACTTTAAGACTGAAAGAGTAGCCGAAACCGCCTTACGTATATCGTAATTTTGACGAACTTCGAATGGATTTCCCGGAACTTGGGATATATTTCCCAGTCCCTTGGACGCTAAACTAAGTCCTGATGGCCTTCTTTTGAAGTGAAATGGACACAGCAAAACTTTTTGAACGCTCACTTTCTAACTTTTGGGCCGAAATATAGGCACACTTGACTTTAACACTGAAACAGTAGCCGAGACCACGTTACGCGCATCATGAAGTTGATCAACATCAGCCCCAATTACCGGGACTTGGGGGATCTTTTCCAGTCCCGGGGACTCTAAACTAACTCCTGATAGCCTTGGTTTGCATTGAAATGGAAACAGCACAATTTTTTGAAAGCACACTTTGGAGATTCTGGGCCAAAATATAGCCCCACTTCACTTAAGACTGAAAGAGTAGCCGAGACCGCCTTGCTCGCATCGTGAGTTTGACAAACTTCGGGTCGATATTCCGGAACTTGGGGGATATTTTCCAGTCCCAAGGACTCTAAACTAACCCCTGATGGCCTTGGTCTGCAGTGAAATGGACACAGCAATTTTTTTTTGAAGGCTTACTTTCGAAATTCTTCGCCGAAATATAGCCCCACTTCACTTTAAGACTGAAATAGTAGCCGAGACCGCCTTAGACGCATCGTAATTTGACCAACTTCGGCTTGAGTTGCCAGAACTTAAGGGATATTTTCCAGTCCCGTGGACTCTAAACTAACTCATGATGGCCTTGGTTTTCAGTTAAATTGAGAGAGAAAAACTTTTTGAACGCTCACTTTCGAGCTTCTGGGCCGAAATATACAGCCACGTCACTTTAAGACTAAAAGAGTAGCCGAGAGTGCTTTACGCGCATCGTGATTTTGACAAAATTCGGCTCGATTTCCCCGAACTTGGGCGATATTTTCCAGTCCCGAGGAGTCTAAACTAAGTCCTGATGGCCTTGGTTTGCACTGAAATGAACACAGTAACACTTTTAGAACGCTTATTTTTGAGCTTCTGGGATGAAATATAGCCCCACTTCACTTTAAGACTGAAAGAGTAGGCGAGACCTCTTTACGCGCATCGTGATTTTGAGCAACTTCCGCTCGATTTTCTAGAATTTTGGCGATATTTTCAAGTTCCGGGGACTCTAAACTAACTCTTGATGGCCTTGGTTTGCAGTGAAATGGACGCAGGAAAACTTTATGAACGCTCAGTTTCGAGTTTCTGGGCCGAAATACAACCGTATTTCATGTTAAGACTGAAATAGTAGCCGAGACCGCCTTACGAGCATCGTGATTTTGACCAAGTTCAGCTCATTTTCCCGGAACTTGGGGGATATTTTCCAGTCCGGGGGACTTTAAACTAACTCCTGATGGCCTTGGTTTGCAGTTAAATGCAGAAAGGGCAACTTTTTAAAGGGTCACTTTCGAGCTTCTGGGCCGAAATATAGCCCCACTTTACTTTAAGACTGAAAGAGTACCCGAGACTACCTTACGCAAATCGTGATTTTGACCAACTTCCGTTCGATTTCCCGGAACTTCGGGGATATATTCCAGTCCCGGGGACTCTAAACCAACTGCTGATGGCCTTGGTTTGCAGTGAAATGGACAGAGCACATTTTTTTGAACGCTCACTTTCAAGCTCCTGGGCAGGAATAAAGCCTGACTTCACTTTAAGACTGAAACAGTAAGCGAGACCGCCTAACGCGCACCGTGATTTTGACCAACTTCGGCTAAATTTCCCTGAACATGGGGGATATTTTCCAGTCCCGAAGACTCTTAAGTAGCCCCTGATGGTCTTCGTTTGCATTGAAATGGATACAGCAAAACTTTTTGAAGCTCACTTTTGAGCTTCTGGGCCGAAATATAGCCCCACTTCATTTTAAGACTGAAAGACTAGCCAAGACCGTCTTGCGCGCATCGTGATTTTGACCAAAGTCTTCTCGATTTTCCGGAACTTGGGAAATATATTGCAGTCCCGGGGACTGTAAACTAACTCCTGATGGCCTTGGTTTCCAGTGAAATGGACAGAGCAAAACTTTTTGAACGCTCACCTTCGAGCTTCCTGGCCGAAATAAAGCCCCACTTTACTTTAACACTTAAAGAGTAACCGAGACCACCTTACGCGCATTGTGATTTTGACAAACTTCGGGTGGATCTCCCGGAACTTGGGGAACATTTTCCAGTGCCTTGGACGCTAAACTAAGTATTGATGGCCTTGTTTTGCAGTGAAATGGACACAGCAAAACTTTTTGAACGCTCACTTTCGAGCTTGTGGACCGAAATATAGCCCTACTTAACTTTAAGACTCAAAGAGTAGCCGAGACCGCCTTACGCGAATCGTTATTTTGGCCAACTTCGTCTCGATTTCGCGGAACTTGGGGGATATTTTCCAGTTCCGGCCACTGTAAATTACTTCCAGAGGGCCTTGCTTTGCAGTGAAATGGGCACAGCAAAACCCTTTGAACTTTCACTTTCGAGCTTCTGGTCCGAAATATAGCCCGAGTTCACTTTAAGAATGAAAGAATAGCCGAGAGCGTCTTACGCGCATCGTGATTTTGACCAACTTTGGCTCGATTTCCCGGCAAATGGGGAATATTTTCCGGTACCGGGGACTCTAAAGTAACTCCTGATTGCCATGGTTTGCATTGAAATGGAGAGAGCAAAACTTTTTCAACGCTCCCCTTCGGGCTTCTGAGCCGAAATATAGCCCCACTTCAGTTTAAGACTGAAAGAGTAGCCGAGACCGTCTTACGCGCATCGTGATTTTGAGCATCTTTGGCTCGATTTTCCGGGATTCGGGGAATATTTTCCAATCCCGAGGACTCTATGCTAACTCCTGATGAACTTAGTTTTCAGTGATATGTACACAGGCAAAAGGAGCCCACGCTCGGTGTTGAGCTTGTCGGCCGAAATATAGCCCCACTTCATTTTAAGACTGAAAGAGTAGCCGAGACCGCCTTACGCGCATCGTGGTTTTGAGCATCTTTGGCTCGATCTGCCAGAATTTGGGAAATATTTTCCAGTCCCAAGGACTCTAAACTAACTCCTGATGGCCTAAGATGTCAGTGAAATGGACACAGGTAAAATTAGCGCACGCCCGGTCTCGAGCTTCTAGGTCGAAATATAGCGCCCCTTAACTTTAAGACTGAAAGAGTAGCAGGGACCGCCTTACGCGCATCGTGATTTTGGGCCACTTTTGATCGATTTCCCGGAAGTTGGCCAATAATTTAAAGTCCAGGGGACGCTAAACTAACTCCCGATGACCTTGGTTTGCAGTTTAATGAACACAGCAAAACATTCTGAACGCTCACCTTCGAGCTTCAGGGGCGAAATATAGCCCTACTTAAATTTAAGACTGAAAGAATAGCCGAGAGCCCGTTACCCGCATCGTAATTTTCATCAACTTCGGCGCCATTTCCTGGAACTTGGAGAATATTTTCCAGTCCCGGGGACTCTAAACTAACTCCTGATGGCCTTGGTTTGGACTGAAATGGACACAGCAAAACTTTTTGAAGGCTCACTCCCGAGCTTGTGGGCCTAAATATAGCCTCATTTCAATTTAAGACTGAAACAGTAGCCGAGCCCGCTTTACGCGCATCGTGATTTTGATCAACTTCTGCTCGCTTTCCTGGAACTTGGGGAATATTTTCCAGTCCCGGGGACTCTAAACTAACTCGTGATGGCCATGGTTTGCAGTGAAATTCACACAGCACAAGTCTTTGAACGCACACTTTCGAGCTTCTAGGCCGAAATATAGTCCCACATCACTTACGCTTAAAGAGTAGCCGAGACCGGCGTACGCGCATCGTGATTTTGACCAACTTCGGGTCGATATTCCGGCACACGGGGGATATTTTCCAGTCCCAGAGACTCTAAACTAACTCTTGATGGCCTTGGTTTGCAGTGAAATGGAGACAGCAAAACTTTTTGAACGCTCACCTTCAAGGTTCTGGGCCGAAATATAGCCCACTTTGCTTTAATAGTGAAAAAGTAGCCGAGACCGCCTTACGCGCATCGTGATTTTGAGAAACTTCGGGTGGATTTCCGGGAACTTGGGGGATATTTTGCAGTCCCTTGGACGCTAAACTAGGTGCCGATGGCCTTGTTTTGCCGTGAAATGGACACAGCAAAGCTTTTTGAGCTTCTAGGCTGAAATATAGTCCCACATCACTTACGACTTAAAGAGTAGCCGAGACCGCCTTACGCGCATCGTGATTTTGACAAACTTCGGGTTGATTTCCCGGAACTTGGAGGATATTTTCCAGTCCCGGGGACTCTCAGCTAACTCCTGCTTGTCTTGGTTTGCAGTGAAATGGACACAGCGAAGGTTTTTGAACCCTCACTCTCGAGCTTCTGGGCCGAAATAGAGCCCCATTTTACTTTAAGACTGAAAGAGTAGGCGAGACCGCCTTACGCGCATCGTGATTTTGACCAATTTCGCGTTTATTTCCCGAAACTTGGGGAATCTTTTCCAGTCACTTGGACGCTAAACTAGGTGCGGATGGCCTTGTTTTGCAGTGAAATGGACACAGCAAAGCTTTTTGAACGCTCACTTTCGAGCTTGTGGGCCGAAGTATAGCCATACTTCACTTTAAGACTGAAACAGTAGCCGAGAGCACGTTTCGCGCATCGTGATTTTGATCAACTTCGGTTCGATTTCCCGGAACTTGCGAAATATTTTCCAGTCCCGGGGACTCTAAACTAACTCGTGCTGGTCTTGGTTTGCAGTGAAACGGAAACAGAAAAAGTTTTTGAACGCATACTTTCGAGCTTCTGGACCGAAATAGAACCCCACTTCACTTGAAGACTGAAGGAGTAGCCGAGACCGCCTTACGTGCATCGTGATTTTGAGCAACTTCGGCTGGATTTGCCGGAACTAAGGGGATAAATTCCAGTTCTGAGGACTCTAAACTAATTCCTGATGGCCTTGGTTTGCAGTAAAATGGACCCAGCAAAACTTTTTGAACGCTCAATTTCGAGCTTCTGGGCCAAAATATAGCCCCCCATTACTTTAACACTGAAAGAGTAGCCGAGACCGCCTTACGAGCATCATGATTTTGACAAACTTCGGGTTGATTTCCCGGAACTTGGGGGATATTTTCCAGTGCCGGGGACTCTCAACTAACTCCTGCTTGTCTTTGTTTGCAGTGAAATGGACACAGCGAAAGTTTTTGAACGCTCACTCTCGAGCTTCTGGGCCGAAATAGAGCCCCATTTTACTTTAAGACTGAAAGAGTAGGCGAGACCGTCTTGAGCGAATCGTGATTTTGACCAATTTCGCGTTTATTTCCCGAAACTTGGGGGATATATTCCAGTCAAAGGGACTCTTAAGTAACTCCTGATGGGCTTGGTTTTCAGTGAAATGGACAGAGCACAACTTTGGAGCTTCTGGGCAGAAATATAGCCCCACTTTACTTTAAGACTGAAAGAGTAGATGAGACCGCGTTACGCGCATCGTAATTTTGACGAACTTCGAATGGATTTCCCGCAACTTGGGGGATATTTTCAAGTCCCTTGGACGCTAAACTAAGTCCTGATGGCCTTGTTTTCAAGTAAAATGGACACAACAAAGCTTTTTGAACGCTCAATTTCTAGCTTGTGGGACGAAATATAGGCACACTTGACTTTAAGACTGACGCAGTAGCCGAGACCACGTTACGCGCATCATGAATTTGATCAACTTCGGCTCGATTTCCCGGGACTTGGGGGATATTCTCCAGTCCCAGGGACTCTAAACTAACTTCTGATGGCCTCGGTTTGCACTGAAAGTGAGAGAGCAAAACTTTTTAAACACTCACTTTCGAGCTTCTGGGCCGAAATATTGCCCCACTTCACTTTAAGACTGAAAGAGTAGCCGAGACCGCCTTACGCGAATCGTTATTTTGACCAACTTCGTCTCGATTTCGTGGAACTTGGGGGATATTTTTCAGTTCCGGGCACTGTAAACTACTTCCTGAGGGCCTTGCTTTGCAGTGAAATGGGCACAGCGTAACTTTTTGAACGCTCACTTTCGAGCTTCTGGGCCGAAATATACAGCCACGTCACTTTAAGACTCAAAGAGTAGCCAAGACTGCTTTACGCGCATCGTGATTTTGACAAACTTCGGCTCGATTTCCCGGAACTTGGGGGATACTTTGACGTCCCGGAGACTGTAAACTATCTCCTGATGTGGCTTGGTTTGCGGTGAAATGGACACAGCAAAACTTTTCGAACTTTCACGTTCGAGCTTCTGGGCCAAAATATAGCCCGAGTTCACTTTAAGAATGAAAGAATAGCCGAGACCGCCTTACGCGCATCGTGATTCTGACCAACTTCGGCTCTATTTCCCGAAACTTCGGGTATATATTCATCTCCCCAGGACTCTAAACTAACCCCTGATGGCCTCTGTCTGCAGTGAAATGGACACAGCAAATTTTTTTGAACGCTTACTTTCGAAATTCTGGGCCGAAATATAGCCCCACTTCACTTTAAGACTGAAATAGTAGCCGAGACTGCCTTAGACGCATCGTGATCTTGATCAACTTCAGCTTGAGTTGCCAGAATTTAAGGGATATTTTCCAGTCCCGTGGACTCTAAACTAACTCATGATGGCCTTGGTTTTCAGTTAAATTGAGAGAGCAAAACTTTTTGAACGCTCACTTTCGAGCTTCTGGGCCGAAATATACAGCCACGTCACTTTAAGACTAAAAGAGTAGCCGAGAATGCTTTACGCGCATCGTGATTTTGACAAACTTCGGCTCGATTTCCCGGGACTTGGGGGATATTTTGATGTCCCGGACACTGTAAACAATCTGCTGATGTGGCTTGGTTTGCGGTGAAATGGACACAGCAAAACTTTTTGAACTTTCACTTTCTAGCTTCTGGGCCGAAATTTAGCCCCACTTCACTTTAAGAATGAAAGAGTAGCCCAGACCGCCTTACGCGCATCGTGATTTTGACAAAATTCCGCTCGATTTCCCCGAACTTGGGCGATATTTTCCAGTCCCGAGGAGTCTAAACTAACTCCTGATGGCCTTGGTTTGCAGTGAAATGAACACAGCAAAACTTTTCGAACTTTCACTTTCTAGCTTCTCGGCCGAAATATAGCCCCAGTTCACTTTAAGAATGAGAGAGTAGCCGAGACCGCCTTACGCGCATCGTGATTTTGACAAAATTGGGCTCGATTTCCCCGAACTTGGGCGATATTTTCAAGTCCCGTGGACTCTAAACTAACTCATGATGGCCTTGCTTTGCAGTGAAATGGACGCAGGAAAACTTTTTGAACGCTCAGTTTCGAGCTTCTGGGACGAAATACAACCGTATTTCACGTTAAGACTGAAATAGTAGCCGAGACCCCCTTACGAGCATCGTGATTTTGACCAAGTTCAGCTCGATTTCCCGGAACTTGGGGGATATTTTGCAGTCCGGGGGACTTTCAACTAACTCCTGATGGCCTTGGTTTGCAGTTAAATGCAAAAAGCGTAACTTTTTAAAGGGTCACTTTCGAGCTTCTGGGCCGAAATATAGCCCCACTTTACTTTAAGACTGAAAGAGTAGCCGAGACCGTCTTACGCGCATCGTGATTTTGACCAACTTCCGTTGGATTTCCCGGAACTTCGGGGATATATTCCAGTCCCGGGGACTCTAAACTAACTCCTGATGGCCTTGGTTTGCAGTGAAGTGGACACAGCACATCTTTTTGAACGCTCACTTTCGAGCTTCTCGGCCGAAATATAGCCCTACTTCACTTTAAGACTGAAAGAGTAGCCGAGACCGCCTTACGCGCATCGTAATTTTGACCAACTTCGGCTCGATTTCCCGGAAGTTGGCGAATATTTTCAATTCCCGGGGAAGCTAAACTAACTTCCGATGGCCTTAGTTTGCAGTTAAATGGACACAGCAAAACTTTTTGAACGCTCACTTTCGAGCTTATGGGTCGAAATATAGCCCCACTTAACTATAAGACTGAAAGAGTAGCCGAGACCGCGTTACGCGCATTGTGATTTTGAGGATCTTCGGCTCGATCTGGCGACAGTTGGGAGATATGTTCCAGTCCCAAAGTCTCTAAACTCACTTCTGATTGTCTAAGATGTGAGTGAAACAGAGACAAAAAGTTTTGAACCCTTACTTTCGAGCTTCTGGAGTAAAATCTCAGCCCACTTTACCTTAAGACTCAAAGAGAAGCCGAGACCCCCTTAAGCGCATCGTGATTTTGACTAACTTCGGGTGGATTTCTCGTAACTTGGGGGATATTTCCAGTCCCTTGGACGCTAAACTAAGTCGTGATGGCCTTGGTTTCCAGTGAAATGGACACAGCAAAACTTTTGAAACACTCAGTTTCGAGCTTCTGGGCCGAAATATTGCCCCACTTCCCTTTAAGACTGAAAGAGTAGCCAAGACCGCCGTACGCGCGTCGTGATTTTGACCAACTTCGGTTAAATTTCCCGGAACTTGGGGGATATTTTCCAGTCCCTGGGACTCTAAGCTGACCCCCGACGTCCTTGGTCTGCAGTAAAATGGACACAGCAAAGCTTTTTGAACGCTCACTTTCGAGCTTGTGGGCCGAAATATAGCCATACTTCACTTTAACACTGACACAGTAGCCGACACCGCGTTTCGCGCATCGTGATTTTGATCAACTTCGGCTCGATTTTCCGGAACTTGCGAATTATTTTCCAGTCCCGGGGACTCTAAACTAACTCGTGCTGGTCTTGGTTTGCAGTGAAACGGAAACAGAAAAAGTTTGTGAACGCTCACTTTCGAGCCTCTGGGCGGAAATATTGCCCCAGTTCACTTTAAGAATGAAAGAGTAACCGGGAACGCCTTACGCGCATCGTGATTTTGACCAACTTTGGCTCGATTTCCCGGGAAATGGGGGATATTTTCCGGTACCGGGGACTCTAAACTAACTCCTGATTGCCTTAGTTTGCAGAGAAATGGACACAGCACAACTTTTTGAACGCTCACTTTTGAGCTTCTGGGCCGAAGCATAGCCCTACTTCACTTTAAGACTGAATGACTAGCCGACACCGCCTTACGCGCATTGTGTTTTTGGGCTACTTCGGCTCGAATTCCCGGAACTTGGGAGATAATTCCCATTCCCGGGCACTCTAAACTAATTCCTGATAGCTTTGGTTTTCAGTGAAATGGACAAAGCCAAACTCTTTGAACGTTCACTTTGGAGCTTCTGGGCCGAAATATAGCCCCAGTTCACTTTAAGACTGAAAGAGTAGCCGAGACCGCCTTACGCGCATTGTGTTTTTGGGCTACTTCGGCTCGAATTCCCGGAACTTGGGAGATAATTCCCATTCCCGGGCACTCTAAACTAATTCCTGATAGCTTTGGTTTTCAGTGAAATGGACAAAGCCAAACTCTTTAAACGTTCACTTTGGAGCTTCTGGGCCGAAATATAGCCCCAGTTCACTTTAAGACTGAAAGAGTAGCCGAGACCGCCTTACGCGCATCGTGTTTTTGGGCTACTTCGGCTCGAATTCCCGGAACTTGGGAGATAATTCCCATTCCCGGGCACTCTAAACTAATTCCTGATGGCCTTGGTTTTCAGTGAAATGGACACAGCCAAACTCTTTGAACGTTCACTTTGGAGCTTCTGGGCCGAAATATAGCACCACTTCACTTTAAGACTGAAAGAGTAGCCGGGACCGCCTTACGCGCATGGTAATTTTGTCGAACTTCGGCTTGATTTCCTGGGACTTGGGGGATATTTTCCACTCCCGGAAGCTCTAAACTAACTCCTGAATGCCTTGGTTTTTAGTGAAATGTACACAGGTAAAAGGGGCGCACGCTATGTTTCCAGGTTGTACGCCGAAATATAGCCCCACTTTATTTTAAGACTGAAAGTGTACACGAAACCGCCTTAAGCGCATCGAAATTTTTAGCCACTATGGCTCGATCTGCCAAAACTTGGGGGACATTTTCCAGTCCCGGGGACTCTACCCTAACTCTTGATGGCCTTAGTTTTCAGTCAAATAGTTACAGGTAACAGGAGCGCACGCTCGGTGTCGAGCTTCTAGGCCGAAATGTAGCCCCAGTTCATTTTAAGACTGAAAGGGTAAACGAAACTGCCGTACGCTTGTCGTAATTTTAAGAAAGTATGGCTCAATTTGCCCAAACTTGGAGGATAGCTTCCAGTCTCGAGGATTCTAAACTATCTCCTGATGGACTTAGTTCTTAGGGAAATGGACACAGGTAAAAGGAGAGCACGCTCGGTGTCGAGCTTGTAGAACCGAAATATAGCCCCACTTCATTTTCGGAGTAAACGAGTAGCCGAGACCGCCTTACGCGCATCGTGATTTTGAGCATCTTTGGCTCGATTTGCCGGAATTCGGGCAATATTTTCCAGTCCCGAGGACTCTATGCTAACTCCTGATGAACTTAGCTTTCAGTGATATGTACACAGACAAAAGGAGCGCACGCTCGGTGTTGAGCTTGTCGGCCGAAATATAGCCCCACTTCATTTTAAGACTGAAAGAGTAGCCGAGACCGCCTTACGCGCATCGTGATTTTGAGCAACTTTGGCTCGATCTGCCAGAATTTGGGAAATATTTTCCAGTCTCAAGGACTCTAAACTAACTCCTGATGGCCTAAGATGTCAGTGAAATGGACACAGGTAAAATTAGCGCACGCCCGGTCTCAAGCTTCTAGGTCGAAATATAGCCCCCCTTAATTTTAAGACTGAAAGAGTAGCCGAGACCGCTTTACGCGCATCGTGATTTTGGGCCACTTTTGCTCGATTTCCCGGAAGTTGGCGAATAATTTAAAGACCCGGGGACGCTAAAATAACTCCCGATGACCTTGGTTTGCAGTTTAATGAACACAGCAAATCATTCTGAACACTCACCTTCGAGCCTCAGGGCCTAAATATGGCCCTACTTAAATTTAAGACTGAAAGAACCGCCGAGAGCTCGTTACGCGCATCGTAATTTTCATCAACTTCGGCGCCATTTCCTGGAACTTGGAGAATATTTTCCAGCCCGGGGACTCTAAACTAACTCCTGATCGCCTTGCTTTGCATTGAAATGGACAGAGCAAAACTTTTCGAACGCTCACTTTCGAGCTTGTGGGCCGAAAGATAGCCACACTTTACTTTAAGACTGAAACAGTAGCCGAGACCGCATTTCGCGCATCGTGATTTTGATCAACTTCGGCTCGCTTTCCCGGAACTTGGGGAATATTTTCCAGTCCCGGGGACCCTAAACTAACTTTGATAGCTTTGGTTTGCAGTGAAATGTACACAGCAAAACGTTTTGAACGCTCACTTTCGAGCTTCTGGACAGAAATATAGCCCGACTTTACTTTAAGACTGAAAGAGTAGTAGAAACCGCCTTACGTATATCGTAATTTTGACGAACTTCGAACGGATTTCCCGGAACTTGGGGGATATTTTCCAGTCCCGTGGACGCTAAACTAAGTCCTGATGGCCTTGTCTTGAAGTGAAATGGACACAGCAAAACTTTTTGAACGCTCACTTTCTAGCTTGTGGGCCGAAATATAGGCACACTTGACTTTAAGACTGAAACAGTAGCCGAGACCACGTTACGGGCATCATGAATTTGATCAACTTCGGCTCCAATTCCCGGGACTTGGGGGATATTTTCCAGTCCCGGGGACTCTCAACTAACTCCTGATGGCCTTGGTTTGCATTGAAATGGACAGCACAATTTTTTGAACGCACACTTTCGAGGTTCTGGGCCGAAATATAGCCCCACTTCACTTAAGACTGAAAGAGTAGCCGAGACCGCCTTGCTCGCATCGTGAGTTTGACAAACTTCGGGTCGATATTCCGGAACTTGGGGGATATTTTCCAGTCCCAGTAACTCTAAACTAACTCCTGATGGCCTTGGTTTGCAGTGAAATGGACAGAGCAAAACTTTTTGAACGCTCACCTTCGAGCTTCCTGGCCGAATTAAAGCCCCACTTTACTTTAAGACTTAAAGAGTAACCGAGACCACCTTACGCGCATTGTGATTTTGACAAACTTTGGGTGGATCTCCCGGAACTTGGGGAACATTTTCCAGTCCCTTGGACGCTAACCGAAGTCCTGATGGGCTTGTTTTGCAGTGAAATAGACACAGCAAAACTTTTTGAACGCTCACTTTCGAGCTTGTGGGCCGAAATATAGCCACACTTTACTTTAAGACTGGAACAGTAGCCGAGACCGTATTTCGCGCATCGTGATTTTGATCAACTTCGGCTCGCTTTCCCAGAACTTGGGAAATATTTTCCAGTCCCGGGGACCCTAAACTAACTTTTGATAGCTTTGGTTTGCAGTGAAGAGCACACCGGAAAACTTTTTGAACGCTCACTTTCGAGCTTCTGGACAGAAATATAGCCCGACTTTACTTTAAGACTGAAAGAGTAGCCGAAACCGCCTTACGTATATCGTAATTTTGACGAACTTCGAATGGATTTCCCGGAACTTGGGATATATTTCCCAGTCCCTTGGACGCTAAACTAAGTCCTGATGGCCTTCTTTTGAAGTGAAATGGACACAGCAAAACTTTTTGAACGCTCACTTTCTAACTTTTGGGCCGAAATATAGGCACACTTGACTTTAACACTGAAACAGTAGCCGAGACCACGTTACGCGCATCATGAAGTTGATCAACATCAGCCCCAATTACCGGGACTTGGGGGATCTTTTCCAGTCCCGGGGACTCTAAACTAACTCCTGATAGCCTTGGTTTGCATTGAAATGGAAACAGCACAATTTTTTGAAAGCACACTTTGGAGATTCTGGGCCAAAATATAGCCCCACTTCACTTAAGACTGAAAGAGTAGCCGAGACCGCCTTGCTCGCATCGTGAGTTTGACAAACTTCGGGTCGATATTCCGGAACTTGGGGGATATTTTCCAGTCCCAGGAGCTCTAAACTAACTCCTGATGGCCTTGGTTTGCAGTGAAATTGAGAGAGGAAAACTTTTTGAACGCTCACTTTCGAGCTTCTGGACCAAAATATACCCCTACTTAACTTTAAGACTGAAAGAGTAGCCGAGACCGCCTTACGCGAATCGTTATTTTGACCAACTTCGTCTCGATTTCGCGGAACTTGGGGGATATTTTCCAGTTCCGGGCACTGTAAACTACTTCCTGAGGGCCTTGCTTTGCAGTGAAATGGGCACAGCATAACTTTTTGAACACTCACTTTCGAGCTTCTGGGCCGAAATATAGCCCGAGTTCACTTTAAGAATGAAAGAATAGCCGACACCGCCTTACGCGCATCGTGATTTTGACCAACTTTGGCTCGATTTCCCGGCAAATGGGGAATATTTTCCGGTACTGGGGACTCTAAAGTAACTCCTGATTGCCTTGGTTTGCATTGAAATAGAGAGAGCAAAACTTTTTCAACGCTCCCCTTCGGGCTTCTGAGAAGAAATATAGCCCCACTTCAGTTTAAGACTGAAAGAGTAGCCGACACCGTCTTACGCGCATCGTGATTTTGACCAACTTCGGCTCGATTTCCCGAAACTTCGGGGATATATTCAAGTCCCAAGGACTCTAAACTAACCCCTGATGGCCTTGGTCTGCAGTGAAATGGACACAGCAATTTTTTTTTGAAGGCTTACTTTCGAAATTCTTCGCCGAAATATAGCCCCACTTCACTTTAAGACTGAAATAGTAGCCGAGACCGCCTTAGACGCATCGTAATTTGACCAACTTCGGCTTGAGTTGCCAGAACTTAAGGGATATTTTCCAGTCCCGTGGACTCTAAACTAACTCATGATGGCCTTGGTTTTCAGTTAAATTGAGAGAGAAAAACTTTTTGAACGCTCACTTTCGAGCTTCTGGGCCGAAATATACAGCCACGTCACTTTAAGACTAAAAGAGTAGCCGAGAGTGCTTTACGCGCATCGTGATTTTGACAAAATTCGGCTCGATTTCCCCGAACTTGGGCGATATTTTCCAGTCCCGAGGAGTCTAAACTAAGTCCTGATGGCCTTGGTTTGCACTGAAATGAACACAGTAACACTTTTAGAACGCTTATTTTTGAGCTTCTGGGATGAAATATAGCCCCACTTCACTTTAAGACTGAAAGAGTAGGCGAGACCTCTTTACGCGCATCGTGATTTTGAGCAACTTCCGCTCGATTTTCTAGAATTTTGGCGATATTTTCAAGTTCCGGGGACTCTAAACTAACTCTTGATGGCCTTGGTTTGCAGTGAAATGGACGCAGGAAAACTTTATGAACGCTCAGTTTCGAGTTTCTGGGCCGAAATACAACCGTATTTCATGTTAAGACTGAAATAGTAGCCGAGACCGCCTTACGAGCATCGTGATTTTGACCAAGTTCAGCTCGTTTTCCCGGAACTTGGGGGATATTTTCCAGTCCGGGGGACTTTAAACTAACTCCTGATGGCCTTGGTTTGCAGTTAAATGCAGAAAGGGCAACTTTTTAAAGGGTCACTTTCGAGCTTCTGGGCCGAAATATAGCCCCACTTTACTTTAAGACTGAAAGAGTACCCGAGACTACCTTACGCAAATCGTGATTTTGACCAACTTCCGTTCGATTTCCCGGAACTTCGGGGATATATTCCAGTCCCGGGGACTCTAAACCAACTGCTGATGGCCTTGGTTTGCAGTGAAATGGACAGAGCACATTTTTTTGAACGCTCACTTTCAAGCTCCTGGGCAGGAATAAAGCCTGACTTCACTTTAAGACTGAAACAGTAAGCGAGACCGCCTAACGCGCACCCTGATTTTGACCAACTTCGGCTAAATTTCCCTGAACATGGGGGATATTTTCCAGTCCCGAAGACTCTTAAGTAGCCCCTGATGGTCTTCGTTTGCATTGAAATGGATACAGCAAAACTTTTTGAAGCTCACTTTTGAGCTTCTGGGCCGAAATATAGCCCCACTTCATTTTAAGACTGAAAGACTAGCCAAGACCGTCTTGCGCGCATCGTGATTTTGACCAAAGTCTTCTCGATTTTCCGGAACTTGGGAAATATATTGCAGTCCCGGGGACTGTAAACTAACTCCTGATGGCCTTGGTTTCCAGTGAAATGGACAGAGCAAAACTTTTTGAACGCTCACCTTCGAGCTTCCTGGCCGAAATAAAGCCCCACTTTACTTTAACACTTAAAGAGTAACCGAGACCACCTTACGCGCATTGTGATTTTGACAAACTTCGGGTGGATCTCCCGGAACTTGGGGAACATTTTCCAGTGCCTTGGACGCTAAACTAAGTATTGATGGCCTTGTTTTGCAGTGAAATGGACACAGCAAAACTTTTTGAACGCTCACTTTCGAGCTTGTGGACCGAAATATAGCCCTACTTAACTTTAAGACTCAAAGAGTAGCCGAGACCGCCTTACGCGAATCGTTATTTTGGCCAACTTCGTCTCGATTTCGCGGAACTTGGGGGATATTTTCCAGTTCCGGCCACTGTAAATTACTTCCAGAGGGCCTTGCTTTGCAGTGAAATGGGCACAGCAAAACCCTTTGAACTTTCACTTTCGAGCTTCTGGTCCGAAATATAGCCCGAGTTCACTTTAAGAATGAAAGAATAGCCGAGAGCGTCTTACGCGCATCGTGATTTTGACCAACTTTGGCTCGATTTCCCGGCAAATGGGGAATATTTTCCGGTACCGGGGACTCTAAAGAAACTCCTGATTGCCATGGTTTGCATTGAAATGGAGAGAGCAAAACTTTTTCAACGCTCCCCTTCGGGCTTCTGAGCCGAAATATAGCCCCACTTCAGTTTAAGACTGAAAGAGTAGCCGAGACCGTCTTACGCGCATCGTGATTTTGACCAACTTCGGCTCGATTTCCCGAAACTTCGGGTATATATTCAAGTCCCAAGGACTCTAAACTAACTCCTGATGGCCTTGGTGTGCAGTGAAATGGACACAGCAAATTTTTTTGAACGCTTACTTTCGAAACTCTGGGCCGAAATATAGCCCCTCTTCACCTTAAGACTGAAATAGTACCCGAGACCGCCTTAGAAGCATCGTGATTTTGACAAAATTCGGCTCGATTTCCCCGAACTTGGGCGATATTTTCCATTCCCGAGGAGTCTAAACTAACTCCTTATGGCCTTGGTTTGCAGCGAAATGAACACAGTAACGCTATTTGAAGGCTTATTTTCGAGCTTCTGGGATGAAATATAGCCCCACTTCACTTTAAGACTGAAAGAGCAGGCGAGCCCGCCTTAGGCGCATCGTGATTTTGCGCAACTTCCGCTCGATTTCCTAGAGTTTTGGCGATATTTTCAAGTCCCGGGGACTCTAAACTAACTCTTGATGGCCTTGGTTTGCAGTGAAATGGACGCAGGAAAACTTTTTGAACTTTCACTTTCTAGCTTCTCGGCCGAAATATAGCCCCAGTTCACTTTAAGAATGAAAGAGTAGCTGAGACCGCCTTACGCGCATCGTGATTTTGACAAAATTTGGCTCGATTTCCCCGAACTTGGGCGATATTTTCCATTCCCGAGGAGTCTAAACTAACTCCTTATGGCCTTGGTTTGCAGCGAAATGAACACAGTAATGCTATTTGAAGGCTTATTTTCGAGCTTCTGGGATGAAATATAGCCCCACTTCACTTTAAGACTGAAAGAGTAGGCGAGACCGCCTTACGCGCATCGTGATTTTGAGCAACTTCCGCTCGATTTTCTAGAATTTTGGCGATATTTTCAAGTCCCGGGGACTCTAAACTAACTCTTGATGGCCTTGGTTTGCAGTGAAATGGACGCAGGAAAACTTTTTGAACGCTCAGTTTCGAGCTTCTGGGCCGAAATACAACCGTACTTCACTTTAAGACTGAAATTGTAGCCTAGACCGCCTTACGAGCATCGTGATTTTGACCAAGTTCAGCTCGATTTCCCGGAACTTGGGGGATATTTTCCAGTCCGGGGGACTTTAAACTAACTCCTGACGGCCTTGGTTTTTAGTTAAATGCAGAAAGCGTAACTTTTTAAAGGGTCACTTTCGAGCTTCTGGGCCGAAATATAGCCGCACTTTACTTTAAGACTGAAAGAGTAGCCGAGACCGCCTGACGCGCATCGTGATTTTGGGTTACTTCGGCTCGATTTCCCGCAAATAGGGGGATATTTTCCAGTCCCGGGGACTCTAAACTAACTCCTGATGGCCTTGGTTTCCAGTGAAATGGACACAGGAACACTGTTTGAACGCGCACTTTGGAGCTTGCTGGCCGAAATATAGCCCTACTTCATTTTAAGACTGAAAGAGTAGGCGGGAGCGCCTTACGCGCATTGTGATTTTGAGGATCTTCGGCTCGATCTTGCGAAACTTAGGAGATATTTTCCAGTCCCAAAGTCTCTAAACTCACTCCTGATTGTCTAAGATGTGAGTGAAATAGAGAGCTTCCGGAGTTAAATCTAAGCCCACTTTACCTTAAGACTGAAAGAGTAGCCGAGACCCCCTTAAGCGCATCGTGATTTTGACTAACTTCGGGGGGATTTCCCGTAACTTGGGGGATATTTCCAGTCCCTTGGACGCTAAACTAAGTCGTGATGGCCTTGTTTTGCAGTGAAATGGACACAGCAAAACTTTTTAAACACTCAGTTTCGAGCTTCTGGGCCGAAATATTGCCCCACTTCACTTTAAGACTCAAAGAGTAGCCGAGACCGCCGTACGCGCGTCGTGATTTTGACCAACTTCGGTTAAATTTCCCGGAACTTGGGGGATATTTTCCAGTCCCGGGGACTCTAAACTGACCCCCGACGTCCTTGGTCTGCAGTAAAATGGACACAGCAAAAGTTTTTGAACGCTCACTTTTGAGCTTCTGCGCCGAAATAAAGCTCCACTTCACTTAAAGAGTGAAAGAGTAAACGAGACCGCCTTACGCGCATCGTAATTTTGACCAACTTCGGCTCGATTTCACGGAACTTGGGGGATATTTTCCAGTCTCGCGGACTCTAAAGTAACTCCTGATGGCCTTGCTCTGGAGTGAAATGGACACAGCACAACTTTGTGAACGCTCACTTTGGAGCTTCTGGGCGGAAATATTGCCCCAGTTCACTTTAAGAATCAAAGAGTAACCGGGACCGCCTTACGCGCATCGTGATTTTGACCAACTTTGGCTCGATTTCCCGGGAAATGGGGGATATTTCCCGGTACCGGGGACTCTCAACTAACTCCTGATTGCCTAGGCCGAAATGTAGCCACAGCTCATTTTAAGACTGAAAGAGTAAACGAAACTGCCGTACGCTTATCGTAATTTTAAGAAAGTATGGCTCAATTTGCCCAAACTTGGAGGATAGCTTCCAGTCTCGAGGATTCTAAACTATCTCCTGATGGACTTAGTTCGTAGTGAAATGGACACAGGTAAAAGGAGAGCACGCTCGGTGTCGAGCTTGTAGAACCGAAATATAGCCCCACTTCATTTTCGGAGTAAACGAGTAGCCGAGACCGCCTTACGCGCATCGTGATTTTGAGCATCTTTGGCTCGATTTTCCGGGATTCGGGGAATATTTTCCAATCCCGAGGACTCTATGCTAACTCCTGATGAACTTAGTTTTCAGTGATATGTACACAGGCAAAAGAAGCCCACGCTCGGTGTTGAGCTTGTCGGCCGAAATATAGCCCCACTTCATTTTAAGACTGAAAGAGTAGCCGAGACCGCCTTACGCGCATCGTGGTTTTGAGCATCTTTGGCTCGATCTGCCAGAATTTGGGAAATATTTTCCAGTCTCAAGGACTCTAAACTAACTCCTGATGGCCTAAGATGTCAGTGAAATGGACACAGGTAAAATTAGCGCACGCCCGGTCTCGAGCTTCTAGGTCGAAATATAGCGCCCCTTAACTTTAAGACTGAAAGAGTAGCCGAGACCGCCTTACGCGCATCGTGATTTTGGGCCACTTTTGATCGATTTCCCGGAAGTTGGCCAATAATTTAAAGTCCAGGGGACGCTAAACTAACTCCCGATGACCTTGGTTTGCAGTTTAATGAACACAGCAAAACATTCTGAACGCTCACCTTCGAGCTTCAGGGGCGAAATATAGCCCTACTTAAATTTAAGACTGAAAGAATAGCCGAGAGCCCGTTACCCGCATCGTAATTTTCATCAACTTCGGCGCCATTTCCTGGAACTTGGAGAATATTTTCCAGTCCCGGGGACTCTAAACTAACTCCTGATGGCCTTGGTTTGGACTGAAATGGACACAGCAAAACTTTTTGAAGGCTCACTCCCGAGCTTGTGGGCCTAAATATAGCCTCATTTCAATTTAAGACTGAAACAGTAGCCGAGCCCGCTTTACGCGCATCGTGATTTTGATCAACTTCTGCTCGCTTTCCTGGAACTTGGGGAATATTTTCCAGTCCCGGGGACTCTAAACTAACTCGTGATGGCCATGGTTTGCAGTGAAATTCACACAGCACAAGTCTTTGAACGCACACTTTCGAGCTTCTAGGCCGAAATATAGTCCCACATCACTTACGCTTAAAGAGTAGCCGAGACCGGCGTACGCGCATCGTGATTTTGACCAACTTCGGGTCGATATTCCGGCACACGGGGGATATTTTCCAGTCCCAGAGACTCTAAACTAACTCTTGATGGCCTTGGTTTGCAGTGAAATGGAGACAGCAAAACTTTTTGAACGCTCACCTTCAAGGTTCTGGGCCGAAATATAGCCCACTTTGCTTTAATAGTGAAAAAGTAGCCGAGACCGCCTTACGCGCATCGTGATTTTGAGAAACTTCGGGTGCATTTCCGGGAACTTGGGGGATATTTTGCAGTCCCTTGGACGCTAAACTAGGTGCCGATGGCCTTGTTTTGCCGTGAAATGGACACAGCAAAGCTTTTTGAGCTTCTAGGCTGAAATATAGTCCCACATCACTTACGACTTAAAGAGTAGCCGAGACCGCCTTACGCGCATCGTGATTTTGACAAACTTCGGGTTGATTTCCCGGAACTTGGAGGATATTTTCCAGTCCCGGGGACTCTCAGCTAACTCCTGCTTGTCTTGGTTTGCAGTGAAATGGACACAGCGAAGGTTTTTGAACCCTCACTCTCGAGCTTCTGGGCCGAAATAGAGCCCCATTTTACTTTAAGACTGAAAGAGTAGGCGAGACCGCCTTACGCGCATCGTGATTTTGACCAATTTCGCGTTTATTTCCCGAAACTTGGGGAATCTTTTCCAGTCACTTGGACGCTAAACTAGGTGCGGATGGCCTTGTTTTGCAGTGAAATGGACACAGCAAAGCTTTTTGAACGCTCACTTTCGAGCTTGTGGGCCGAAGTATAGCCATACTTCACTTTAAGACTGAAACAGTAGCCGAGAGCACGTTTCGCGCATCGTGATTTTGATCAACTTCGGTTCGATTTCCCGGAACTTGCGAAATATTTTCCAGTCCCGGGGACTCTAAACTAACTCGTGCTGGTCTTGGTTTGCAGTGAAACGGAAACAGAAAAAGTTTTTGAACGCATACTTTCGAGCTTCTGGACCGAAATAGAACCCCACTTCACTTGAAGACTGAAGGAGTAGCCGAGACCGCCTTACGTGCATCGTGATTTTGAGCAACTTCGGCTGGATTTGCCGGAACTAAGGGGATATATTCCAGTTCTGAGGACTCTAAACTAATTCCTGATGGCCTTGGTTTGCAGTAAAATGGATCCAGCAAAACTTTTTGAACGCTCAATTTCGAGCTTCTGGGCCAAAATATAGCCCCCCATTACTTTAACACTGAAAGAGTAGCCGAGACCGCCTTACGAGCATCGTGATTTTGACAAACTTCGGGTTGATTTCCCGGAACTTGGGGGATATTTTCCAGTGCCGGGGACTCTCAACTAACTCCTGCTTGTCTTTGTTTGCAGTGAAATGGACACAGCGAAAGTTTTTGAACGCTCACTCTCGAGCTTCTGGGCCGAAATAGAGCCCCATTTTACTTTAAGACTGAAAGAGTAGGCGAGACCGTCTTGAGCGAATCGTGATTTTGACCAATTTCGCGTTCATTTCCCGAAACTTGGGGGATATATTCCAGTCAAAGGGACTCTTAAGTAACTCCTGATGGGCTTGGTTTTCAGTGAAATGGACAGAGCACAACTTTGGAGCTTCTGGGCAGAAATATAGCCCCACTTTACTTTAAGACTGAAAGAGTAGATGGGACCGCGTTACGCGCATCGTAATTTTGACGAACTTCGAATGGATTTCCCGCAACTTGGGGGATATTTTCAAGTCCCTTGGACGCTAAACTAAGTCCTGATGGCCTTGTTTTCAAGTAAAATGGACACAACAAAGCTTTTTGAACGCTCAATTTCTAGCTTGTGGGACGAAATATAGGCACACTTGACTTTAAGACTGACGCAGTAGCCGAGACCACGTTACGCGCATCATGAATTTGATCAACTTCGGCTCGATTTCCCGGGACTTGGGGGATATTCTCCAGTCCCAGGGACTCTAAACTAACTTCTGATGGCCTCGGTTTGCACTGAAAGTGAGAGAGCAAAACTTTTTAAACACTCACTTTCGAGCTTCTGGGCCGAAATATTGCCCCACTTCACTTTAAGACTGAAAGAGTAGCCGAGACCGCCTTACGCGAATCGTTATTTTGACCAACTTCGTCTCGATTTCGTGGAACTTGGGGGATATTTTTCAGTTCCGGGCACTGTAAA
The DNA here is from genome assembly GCF_042242905.1 of Orbicella faveolata. NCBI lineage: Eukaryota > Metazoa > Cnidaria > Anthozoa > Scleractinia > Merulinidae > Orbicella > Orbicella faveolata. The sequence goes on from NW_028301539.1 coordinate 35,652,026, forward strand.
CTACTTCCTGAGGGCCTTGCTTTGCAGTGAAATGGGCACAGCGTAACTTTTTGAACGCTCACTTTCGAGCTTCTGGGCCGAAATATACAGCCACGTCACTTTAAGACTCAAAGAGTAGCCAAGACTGCTTTACGCGCATCGTGATTTTGACAAACTTCGGCTCGATTTCCCGGAACTTGGGGGATACTTTGACGTCCCGGAGACTGTAAACTATCTCCTGATGTGGCTTGGTTTGCGGTGAAATGGACACAGCAAAACTTTTCGAACTTTCACGTTCGAGCTTCTGGGCCAAAATATAGCCCGAGTTCACTTTAAGAATGAAAGAATAGCCGAGACCGCCTTACGCGCATCGTGATTCTGACCAACTTCGGCTCTATTTCCCGAAACTTCGGGTATATATTCATCTCCCCAGGACTCTAAACTAACCCCTGATGGCCTCTGTCTGCAGTGAAATGGACACAGCAAATTTTTTTGAACGCTTACTTTCGAAATTCTGGGCCGAAATATAGCCCCACTTCACTTTAAGACTGAAATAGTAGCCGAGACTGCCTTAGACGCATCGTGATCTTGATCAACTTCAGCTTGAGTTGCCAGAATTTAAGGGATATTTTCCAGTCCCGTGGACTCTAAACTAACTCATGATGGCCTTGGTTTTCAGTTAAATTGAGAGAGCAAAACTTTTTGAACGCTCACTTTCGAGCTTCTGGGCCGAAATATACAGCCACGTCACTTTAAGACTAAAAGAGTAGCCGAGAATGCTTTACGCGCATCGTGATTTTGACAAACTTCGGCTCGATTTCCCGGGACTTGGGGGATATTTTGATGTCCCGGACACTGTAAACAATCTGCTGATGTGGCTTGGTTTGCGGTGAAATGGACACAGCAAAACTTTTTGAACTTTCACTTTCTAGCTTCTGGGCCGAAATTTAGCCCCACTTCACTTTAAGAATGAAAGAGTAGCCCAGACCGCCTTACGCGCATCGTGATTTTGACAAAATTCCGCTCGATTTCCCCGAACTTGGGCGATATTTTCCAGTCCCGAGGAGTCTAAACTAACTCCTGATGGCCTTGGTTTGCAGTGAAATGAACACAGCAAAACTTTTCGAACTTTCACTTTCTAGCTTCTCGGCCGAAATATAGCCCCAGTTCACTTTAAGAATGAGAGAGTAGCCGAGACCGCCTTACGCGCATCGTGATTTTGACAAAATTGGGCTCGATTTCCCCGAACTTGGGCGATATTTTCAAGTCCCGGGGACTCTAAACTAACTCATGATGGCCTTGCTTTGCAGTGAAATGGACGCAGGAAAACTTTTTGAACGCTCAGTTTCGAGTTTCTGGGACGAAATACAACCGTATTTCACGTTAAGACTGAAATAGTAGCCGAGACCCCCTTACGAGCATCGTGATTTTGACCAAGTTCAGCTCGATTTCCCGGAACTTGGGGGATATTTTGCAGTCCGGGGGACTTTCAACTAACTCCTGATGGCCTTGGTTTGCAGTTAAATGCAAAAAGCGTAACTTTTTAAAGGGTCACTTTCGAGCTTCTGGGCCGAAATATAGCCCCACTTTACTTTAAGACTGAAAGAGTAGCCGAGACCGTCTTACGCGCATCGTGATTTTGACCAACTTCCGTTGGATTTCCCGGAACTTCGGGGATATATTCCAGTCCCGGGGACTCTAAACTAACTCCTGATGGCCTTGGTTTGCAGTGAAGTGGACACAGCACATCTTTTTGAACGCTCACTTTCGAGCTTCTCGGCCGAAATATAGCCCTACTTCACTTTAAGACTGAAAGAGTAGCCGAGACCGCCTTACGCGCATCGTAATTTTGACCAACTTCGGCTCGATTTCCCGGAAGTTGGCGAATATTTTCAATTCCCGGGGAAGCTAAACTAACTTCCGATGGCCTTAGTTTGCAGTTAAATGGACACAGCAAAACTTTTTGAACGCTCACTTTCGAGCTTATGGGTCGAAATATAGCCCCACTTAACTATAAGACTGAAAGAGTAGCCGAGACCGCGTTACGCGCATTGTGATTTTGAGGATCTTCGGCTCGATCTGGCGACAGTTGGGAGATATGTTCCAGTCCCAAAGTCTCTAAACTCACTTCTGATTGTCTAAGATGTGAGTGAAACAGAGACAAAAAGTTTTGAACCCTTACTTTCGAGCTTCTGGAGTAAAATCTCAGCCCACTTTACCTTAAGACTCAAAGAGAAGCCGAGACCCCCTTAAGCGCATCGTGATTTTGACTAACTTCGGGTGGATTTCTCGTAACTTGGGGGATATTTCCAGTCCCTTGGACGCTAAACTAAGTCGTGATGGCCTTGGTTTCCAGTGAAATGGACACAGCAAAACTTTTGAAACACTCAGTTTCGAGCTTCTGGGCCGAAATATTGCCCCACTTCCCTTTAAGACTGAAAGAGTAGCCAAGACCGCCGTACGCGCGTCGTGATTTTGACCAACTTCGGTTAAATTTCCCGGAACTTGGGGGATATTTTCCAGTCCCTGGGACTCTAAGCTGACCCCCGACGTCCTTGGTCTGCAGTAAAATGGACACAGCAAAGCTTTTTGAACGCTCACTTTCGAGCTTGTGGGCCGAAATATAGCCATACTTCACTTTAACACTGACACAGTAGCCGACACCGCGTTTCGCGCATCGTGATTTTGATCAACTTCGGCTCGATTTTCCGGAACTTGCGAATTATTTTCCAGTCCCGGGGACTCTAAACTAACTCGTGCTGGTCTGGGTTTGCAGTGAAACGGAAACAGAAAAAGTTTGTGAACGCTCACTTTCGAGCCTCTGGGCGGAAATATTGCCCCAGTTCACTTTAAGAATGAAAGAGTAACCGGGAACGCCTTACGCGCATCGTGATTTTGACCAACTTTGGCTCGATTTCCCGGGAAATGGGGGATATTTTCCGGTACCGGGGACTCTAAACTAACTCCTGATTGCCTTAGTTTGCAGAGAAATGGACACAGCACAACTTTTTGAACGCTCACTTTTGAGCTTCTGGGCCGAAATATAGCCCTACTTCACTTTAAGACTGAATGACTAGCCGACACCGCCTTACGCGCATTGTGTTTTTGGGCTACTTCGGCTCGAATTCCCGGAACTTGGGAGATAATTCCCATTCCCGGGCACTCTAAACTAATTCCTGATAGCTTTGGTTTTCAGTGAAATGGACAAAGCCAAACTCTTTGAACGTTCACTTTGGAGCTTCTGGGCCGAAATATAGCCCCAGTTCACTTTAAGACTGAAAGAGTAGCCGAGACCGCCTTACGCGCATTGTGTTTTTGGGCTACTTCGGCTCGAATTCCCGGAACTTGGGAGATAATTCCCATTCCCGGGCACTCTAAACTAATTCCTGATAGCTTTGGTTTTCAGTGAAATGGACAAAGCCAAACTCTTTGAACGTTCACTTTGGAGCTTCTGGGCCGAAATATAGCCCCAGTTCACTTTAAGACTGAAAGAGTAGCCGAGACCGCCTTACGCGCATCGTGTTTTTGGGCTACTTCGGCTCGAATTCCCGGAACTTGGGAGATAATTCCCATTCCCGGGCACTCTAAACTAATTCCTGATGGCCTTGGTTTTCAGTGAAATGGACACAGCCAAACTCTTTGAACGTTCACTTTGGAGCTTCTGGGCCGAAATATAGCACCACTTCACTTTAAGACTGAAAGAGTAGCCGGGACCGCCTTACGCGCATGGTAATTTTGTCGAACTTCGGCTTGATTTCCTGGGACTTGGGGGATATTTTCCACTCCCGGAAGCTCTAAACTAACTCCTGAATGCCTTGGTTTTTAGTGAAATGTACACAGGTAAAAGGGGCGCACGCTATGTTTCCAGGTTGTACGCCGAAATATAGCCCCACTTTATTTTAAGACTGAAAGTGTACACGAAACCGCCTTAAGCGCATCGAAATTTTTAGCCACTATGGCTCGATCTGCCAAAACTTGGGGGACATTTTCCAGTCCCGGGAACTCTACCCTAACTCTTGATGGCCTTAGTTTTCAGTCAAATAGTTACAGGTAACAGGAGCGCACGCTCGGTGTCGAGCTTCTAGGCCGAAATGTAGCCCCAGTTCATTTTAAGACTGAAAGGGTAAACGAAACTGCCGTACGCTTGTCGTAATTTTAAGAAAGTATGGCTCAATTTGCCCAAACTTGGAGGATAGCTTCCAGTCTCGAGGATTCTAAACTATCTCCTGATGGACTTAGTTCTTAGGGAAATGGACACAGGTAAAAGGAGAGCACGCTCGGTGTCGAGCTAGTAGAACCGAAATATAGCCCCACTTCATTTTCGGAGTAAACGAGTAGCCGAGACCGCCTTACGCGCATCGTGATTTTGAGCATCTTTGGCTCGATTTGCCGGAATTCGGGCAATATTTTCCAGTCCCGAGGACTCTATGTTAACTCCTGATGAACTTAGCTTTCAGTGATATGTACACAGACAAAAGGAGCGCACGCTCGGTGTTGAGCTTGTCGGCCGAAATATAGCCCCACTTCATTTTAAGACTGAAAGAGTAGCCGAGACCGCCTTACGCGCATCGTGATTTTGAGCAACTTTGGCTCGATCTGCCAGAATTTGGGAAATATTTTCCAGTCTCAAGGACTCTAAACTAACTCCTGATGGCCTAAGATGTCAGTGAAATGGACACAGGTAAAATTAGCGCACGCCCGGTCTCAAGCTTCTAGGTCGAAATATAGCCCCCCTTAATTTTAAGACTGAAAGAGTAGCCGAGACCGCTTTACGCGCATCGTGATTTTGGGCCACTTTTGCTCGATTTCCCGGAAGTTGGCGAATAATTTAAAGACCCGGGGATGCTAAAATAACTCCCGATGACCTTGGTTTGCAGTTTAATGAACACAGCAAATCATTCTGAACACTCACCTTCGAGCCTCAGGGCCTAAATATGGCCCTACTTAAATTTAAGACTGAAAGAACCGCCGAGAGCTCGTTACGCGCATCGTAATTTTCATCAACTTCGGCGCCATTTCCTGGAACTTGGAGAATATTTTCCAGCCCGGGGACTCTAAACTAACTCCTGATCGCCTTGCTTTGCATTGAAATGGACAGAGCAAAACTTTTTGAACGCTCACTTTCGAGCTTGTGGGCCGAAATATAGCCACACTTTACTTTAAGACTGAAACAGTAGCCGAGACCGCATTTCGCGCATCGTGATTTTGATCAACTTCGGCTCGCTTTCCCGGAACTTGGGAATATTTTCCAGTCCCGGGGACCCTAAACTAACTTTGATAGCTTTGGTTTGCAGTGAAATGTACACAGCAAAACGTTTTGAACGCTCACTTTCGAGCTTCTGGACAGAAATATAGCCCGACTTTACTTTAAGACTGAAAGAGTAGTAGAAACCGCCTTACGTATATCGTAATTTTGACGAACTTCGAACGGATTTCCCGGAACTTGGGGGATATTTTCCAGTCCCGTGGACGCTAAACTAAGTCCTGATGGCCTTGTCTTGAAGTGAAATGGACACAGCAAAACTTTTTGAACGCTCACTTTCTAGCTTGTGGGCCGAAATATAGGCACACTTGACTTTAAGACTGAAACAGTAGCCGAGACCACGTTACGGGCATCATGAATTTGATCAACTTCGGCTCCAATTCCCGGGACTTGGGGGATATTTTCCAGTCCCGGGGACTCTCAACTAACTCCTGATGGCCTTGGTTTGCATTGAAATGGACAGCACAATTTTTTGAACGCACACTTTCGAGGTTCTGGGCCGAAATATAGCCCCACTTCACTTAAGACTGAAAGAGTAGCCGAGACCGCCTTGCTCGCATCGTGAGTTTGACAAACTTCGGGTCGATATTCCGGAACTTGGGGGATATTTTCCAGTCCCAGTAACTCTAAACTAACTCCTGATGGCCTTGGTTTGCAGTGAAATGGACAGAGCAAAACTTTTTGAACGCTCACCTTCGAGCTTCCTGGCCGAATTAAAGCCCCACTTTACTTTAAGACTTAAAGAGTAACCGAGACCACCTTACGCGCATTGTGATTTTGACAAACTTTGGGTGGATCTCCCGGAACTTGGGGAACATTTTCCAGTCCCTTGGACGCTAACCGAAGTCCTGATGGGCTTGTTTTGCAGTGAAGTAGACACAGCAAAACTTTTTGAACGCTCACTTTCGAGCTTGTGGGCCGAAATATAGCCACACTTTACTTTAAGACTGGAACAGTAGCCGAGACCGTATTTCGCGCATCGTGATTTTGATCAACTTCGGCTCGCTTTCCCAGAACTTGGGAAATATTTTCCAGTCCCGGGGACCCTAAACTAACTTTTGATAGCTTTGGTTTGCAGTGAAGAGCACACCGGAAAACTTTTTGAACGCTCACTTTCGAGCTTCTGGACAGAAATATAGCCCGACTTTACTTTAAGACTGAAAGAGTAGCCGAAACCGCCTTACGTATATCGTAATTTTGACGAACTTCGAATGGATTTCCCGGAACTTGGGATATATTTCCCAGTCCCTTGGACGCTAAACTAAGTCCTGATGGCCTTCTTTTGAAGTGAAATGGACACAGCAAAACTTTTTGAACGCTCACTTTCTAACTTTTGGGCCGAAATATAGGCACACTTGACTTTAACACTGAAACAGTAGCCGAGACCACGTTACGCGCATCATGAAGTTGATCAACATCAGCCCCAATTACCGGGACTTGGGGGATATTTTCCAGTCCCGGGGACTCTAAACTAACTCCTGATAGCCTTGGTTTGCATTGAAATGGAAACAGCACAATTTTTTGAAAGCACACTTTGGAGATTCTGGGCCAAAATATAGCCCCACTTCACTTAAGACTGAAAGAGTAGCCGAGACCGCCTTGCTCGCATCGTGAGTTTGACAAACTTCGGGTCGACATTCCGGAACTTGGGGGATATTTTCCAGTCCCAGGAGCTCTAAACTAACTCCTGATGGCCTTGGTTTGCAGTGAAATTGAGAGAGGAAAACTTTTTGAACGCTCACTTTCGAGCTTCTGGACCAAAATATACCCCTACTTAACTTTAAGACTGAAAGAGTAGCCGAGACCGCCTTACGCGAATCGTTATTTTGACCAACTTCGTCTCGATTTCGCGGAACTTGGGGGATATTTTCCAGTTCCGGGCACTGTAAACTACTTCCTGAGGGCCTTGCTTTGCAGTGAAATGGGCACAGCATAACTTTTTGAACACTCACTTTCGAGCTTCTGGGCCGAAATATAGCCCGAGTTCACTTTAAGAATGAAAGAATAGCCGACACCGCCTTACGCGCATCGTGATTTTGACCAACTTTGGCTCGATTTCCCGGCAAATGGGGAATATTTTCCGGTACTGGGGACTCTAAAGTAACTCCTGATTGCCTTGGTTTGCATTGAAATAGAGAGAGCAAAACTTTTTCAACGCTCCCCTTCGGGCTTCTGAGAAGAAATATAGCCCCACTTCAGTTTAAGACTGAAAGAGTAGCCGACACCGTCTTACGCGCATCGTGATTTTGACCAACTTCGGCTCGATTTCCCGAAACTTCGGGGATATATTCAAGTCCCAAGGACTCTAAACTAACCCCTGATGGCCTTGGTCTGCAGTGAAATGGACACAGCAATTTTTTTTTGAAGGCTTACTTTCGAAATTCTTCGCCGAAATATAGCCCCACTTCACTTTAAGACTGAAATAGTAGCCGAGACCGCCTTAGACGCATCGTAATTTGACCAACTTTGGCTTGAGTTGCCAGAACTTAAGGGATATTTTCCAGTCCCGTGGACTCTAAACTAACTCATGATGGCCTTGGTTTTCAGTTAAATTGAGAGAGAAAAACTTTTTGAACGCTCACTTTCGAGCTTCTGGGCCGAAATATACAGCCACGTCACTTTAAGACTAAAAGAGTAGCCGAGAGTGCTTTACGCGCATCGTGATTTTGACAAAATTCGGCTCGATTTCCCCGAACTTGGGCGATATTTTCCAGTCCCGAGGAGTCTAAACTAAGTCCTGATGGCCTTGGTTTGCACTGAAATGAACACAGTAACACTTTTAGAACGCTTATTTTTGAGCTTCTGGGATGAAATATAGCCCCACTTCACTTTAAGACTGAAAGAGTAGGCGAGACCTCTTTACGCGCATCGTGATTTTGAGCAACTTCCGCTCGATTTTCTAGAATTTTGGCGATATTTTCAAGTTCCGGGGACTCTAAACTAACTCTTGATGGCCTTGGTTTGCAGTGAAATGGACGCAGGAAAACTTTATGAACGCTCAGTTTCGAGTTTCTGGGCCGAAATACAACCGTATTTCATGTTAAGACTGAAATAGTAGCCGAGACCGCCTTACGAGCATCGTGATTTTGACCAAGTTCAGCTCGTTTTCCCGGAACTTGGGGGATATTTTCCAGTCCGGGGGACTTTAAACTAACTCCTGATGGCCTTGGTTTGCAGTTAAATGCAGAAAGGGCAACTTTTTAAAGGGTCACTTTCGAGCTTCTGGGCCGAAATATAGCCCCACTTTACTTTAAGACTGAAAGAGTACCCGAGACTACCTTACGCAAATCGTGATTTTGACCAACTTCCGTTCGATTTCCCGGAACTTCGGGGATATATTCCAGTCCCGGGGACTCTAAACCAACTGCTGATGGCCTTGGTTTGCAGTGAAATGGACAGAGCACATTTTTTTGAACGCTCACTTTCAAGCTCCTGGGCAGGAATAAAGCCTGACTTCACTTTAAGACTGAAACAGTAAGCGAGACCGCCTAACGCGCACCCTGATTTTGACCAACTTCGGCTAAATTTCCCTGAACATGGGGGATATTTTCCAGTCCCGAAGACTCTTAAGTAGCCCCTGATGGTCTTCGTTTGCATTGAAATGGATACAGCAAAACTTTTTGAAGCTCACTTTTGAGCTTCTGGGCCGAAATATAGCCCCACTTCATTTTAAGACTGAAAGACTAGCCAAGACCGTCTTGCGCGCATCGTGATTTTGACCAAAGTCTTCTCGATTTTCCGGAACTTGGGAAATATATTGCAGTCCCGGGGACTGTAAACTAACTCCTGATGGCCTTGGTTTCCAGTGAAATGGACAGAGCAAAACTTTTTGAACGCTCACCTTCGAGCTTCCTGGCCGAAATAAAGCCCCACTTTACTTTAACACTTAAAGAGTAACCGAGACCACCTTACGCGCATTGTGATTTTGACAAACTTCGGGTGGATCTCCCGGAACTTGGGGAACATTTTCCAGTGCCTTGGACGCTAAACTAAGTATTGATGGCCTTGTTTTGCAGTGAAATGGACACAGCAAAACTTTTTGAACGCTCACTTTCGAGCTTGTGGACCGAAATATAGCCCTACTTAACTTTAAGACTCAAAGAGTAGCCGAGACCGCCTTACGCGAATCGTTATTTTGGCCAACTTCGTCTCGATTTCGCGGAACTTGGGGGATATTTTCCAGTTCCGGCCACTGTAAATTACTTCCAGAGGGCCTTGCTTTGCAGTGAAATGGGCACAGCAAAACCCTTTGAACTTTCACTTTCGAGCTTCTGGTCCGAAATATAGCCCGAGTTCACTTTAAGAATGAAAGAATAGCCGAGAGCGTCTTACGCGCATCGTGATTTTGACCAACTTTGGCTCGATTTCCCGGCAAATGGGGAATATTTTCCGGTACCGGGGACTCTAAAGAAACTCCTGATTGCCATGGTTTGCATTGAAATGGAGAGAGCAAAACTTTTTCAACGCTCCCCTTCGGGCTTCTGAGCCGAAATATAGCCCCACTTCAGTTTAAGACTGAAAGAGTAGCCGAGACCGTCTTACGCGCATCGTGATTTTGACCAACTTCGGCTCGATTTCCCGAAACTTCGGGTATATATTCAAGTCCCAAGGACTCTAAACTAACTCCTGATGGCCTTGGTGTGCAGTGAAATGGACACAGCAAATTTTTTTGAACGCTTACTTTCGAAACTCTGGGCCGAAATATAGCCCCTCTTCACCTTAAGACTGAAATAGTACCCGAGACCGCCTTAGAAGCATCGTGATTTTGACAAAATTCGGCTCGATTTCCCCGAACTTGGGCGATATTTTCCATTCCCGAGGAGTCTAAACTAACTCCTTATGGCCTTGGTTTGCAGCGAAATGAACACAGTAACGCTATTTGAAGGCTTATTTTCGAGCTTCTGGGATGAAATATAGCCCCACTTCACTTTAAGACTGAAAGAGCAGGCGAGCCCGCCTTAGGCGCATCGTGATTTTGCGCAACTTCCGCTCGATTTCCTAGAGTTTTGGCGATATTTTCAAGTCCCGGGGACTCTAAACTAACTCTTGATGGCCTTGGTTTGCAGTGAAATGGACGCAGGAAAACTTTTTGAACTTTCACTTTCTAGCTTCTCGGCCGAAATATAGCCCCAGTTCACTTTAAGAATGAAAGAGTAGCTGAGACCGCCTTACGCGCATCGTGATTTTGACAAAATTTGGCTCGATTTCCCCGAACTTGGGCGATATTTTCCATTCCCGAGGAGTCTAAACTAACTCCTTATGGCCTTGGTTTGCAGCGAAATGAACACAGTAATGCTATTTGAAGGCTTATTTTCGAGCTTCTGGGATGAAATATAGCCCCACTTCACTTTAAGACTGAAAGAGTAGGCGAGAGCGCCTTACGCGCATCGTGATTTTGAGCAACTTCCGCTCGATTTTCTAGAATTTTGGCGATATTTTCAAGTCCCGGGGACTCTAAACTAACTCTTGATGGCCTTGGTTTGCAGTGAAATGGACGCAGGAAAACATTTTGAACGCTCAGTTTCGAGCTTCTGGGCCGAAATACAACCGTACTTCACTTTGACTGAAATTGTAGCCTAGACCGCCTTACGAGCATCGTGATTTTGACCAAGTTCAGCTCGATTTCCCGGAACTTGGGGGATATTTTCCAGTCCGGGGGACTTTAAACTAACTCCTGACGGCCTTGGTTTTTAGTTAAATGCAGAAAGCGTAACTTTTTAAAGGGTCACTTTCGAGCTTCTGGGCCGAAATATAGCCGCACTTTACTTTAAGACTGAAAGAGTAGCCGAGACCGCCTGACGCGCATCGTGATTTTGGGTTACTTCGGCTCGATTTCCCGCAAATAGGGGGATATTTTCCAGTCCCGGGGACTCTAAACTAACTCCTGATGGCCTTGGTTTCCAGTGAAATGGACACAGGAACACTGTTTGAACGCGCACTTTGGAGCTTGCTGGCCGAAATATAGCCCTACTTCATTTTAAGACTGAAAGAGTAGGCGGGAGCGCCTTACGCGCATTGTGATTTTGAGGATCTTCGGCTCGATCTTGCGAAACTTAGGAGATATTTTCCAGTCCCAAAGTCTCTAAACTCACTCCTGATTGTCTAAGATGTGAGTGAAATAGAGAGCTTCCGGAGTTAAATCTAAGCCCACTTTACCTTAAGACTGAAAGAGTAGCCGAGACCCCCTTAAGCGCATCGTGATTTTGACTAACTTCGGGGGGATTTCCCGTAACTTGGGGGATATTTCCAGTCCCTTGGACGCTAAACTAAGTCGTGATGGCCTTGTTTTGCAGTGAAATGGACACAGCAAAACTTTTTAAACACTCAGTTTCGAGCTTCTGGGCCGAAATATTGCCCCACTTCACTTTAAGACTCAAAGAGTAGCCGAGACCGCCGTACGCGCGTCGTGATTTTGACCAACTTCGGTTAAATTTCCCGGAACTTGGGGGATATTTTCCAGTCCCGGGGACTCTAAACTGACCCCCGACGTCCTTGGTCTGCAGTAAAATGGACACAGCAAAAGTTTTTGAACGCTCACTTTTGAGCTTCTGCGCCGAAATAAAGCTCCACTTCACTTAAAGAGTGAAAGAGTAAACGAGACCGCCTTACGCGCATCGTAATTTTGACCAACTTCGGCTCGATTTCACGGAACTTGGGGGATATTTTCCAGTCTCGCGGACTCTAAAGTAACTCCTGATGGCCTTGCTCTGGAGTGAAATGGACACAGCACAACTTTGTGAACGCTCACTTTGGAGCTTCTGGGCGGAAATATTGCCCCAGTTCACTTTAAGAATGAAAGAGTAACCGAGACCGCCTTACGCGCATCGTGATTTTGACCAACTTTGGCTCGATTTCCCGGGAAATGGGGGATATTTCCCGGTACCGGGGACTCTCAACTAACTCCTGATTGCCTAGGCCGAAATGTAGCCACAGCTCATTTTAAGACTGAAAGAGTAAACGAAACTGCCGTACGCTTATCGTAATTTTAAGAAAGTATGGCTCAATTTGCCCAAACTTGGAGGATAGCTTCCAGTCTCGAGGATTCTAAACTATCTCCTGATGGACTTAGTTCGTAGTGAAATGGACACAGGTAAAAGGAGAGCACGCTCGGTGTCGAGCTTGTAGAACCGAAATATAGCCCCACTTCATTTTCGGAGTAAACGAGTAGCCGAGACCGCCTTACGCGCATCGTGATTTTGAGCATCTTTGGCTCGATTTTCCGGGATTCGGGGAATATTTTCCAATCCCGAGGACTCTATGCTAACTCCTGATGAACTTAGTTTTCAGTGATATGTACACAGGCAAAAGGAGCCCACGCTCGGTGTTGAGCTTGTCGGCCGAAATATAGCCCCACTTCATTTTAAGACTGAAAGAGTAGCCGAGACCGCCTTACGCGCATCGTGGTTTTGAGCATCTTTGGCTCGATCTGCCAGAATTTGGGAAATATTTTCCAGTCCCAAGGACTCTAAACTAACTCCTGATGGCCTAAGATGTCAGTGAAATGGACACAGGTAAAATTAGCGCACGCCCGGTCTCGAGCTTCTAGGTCGAAATATAGCGCCCCTTAACTTTAAGACTGAAAGAGTAGCCGAGACCGCCTTACGCGCATCGTGATTTTGGGCCACTTTTGATCGATTTCCCGGAAGTTGGCCAATAATTTAAAGTCCAGGGGACGCTAAACTAACTCCCGATGACCTTGGTTTGCAGTTTAATGAACACAGCAAAACATTCTGAACGCTCACCTTCGAGCTTCAGGGGCGAAATATAGCCCTACTTAAATTTAAGACTGAAAGAATAGCCGAGAGCCCGTTACGCGCATCGTAATTTTCATCAACTTCGGCGCCATTTCCTGGAACTTGGAGAATATTTTCCAGTCCCGGGGACTCTAAACTAACTCCTGATGGCCTTGGTTTGGACTGAAATGGACACAGCAAAACTTTTTGAAGGCTCACTCCCGAGCTTGTGGGCCTAAATATAGCCTCATTTCAATTTAAGACTGAAACAGTAGCCGAGCCCGCTTTACGTGCATCGTGATTTTGATCAACTTCTGCTCGCTTTCCTGGAACTTGGGGAATATTTTCCAGTCCCGGGGACTCTAAACTAACTCGTGATGGTCATGGTTTGCAGTGAAATTCACACAGCACAAGTCTTTGAACGCACACTTTCGAGCTTCTAGGCCGAAATATAGTCCCACATCACTTACGCTTAAAGAGTAGCCGAGACCGGCGTACGCGCATCGTGATTTTGACCAACTTCGGGTCGATATTCCGGCACACGGGGGATATTTTCCAGTCCCAGAGACTCTAAACTAACTCTTGATGGCCTTGGTTTGCAGTGAAATGGAGACAGCAAAACTTTTTGAACGCTCACCTTCAAGGTTCTGGGCCGAAATATAGCCCACTTTGCTTTAATAGTGAAAAAGTAGCCGAGACCGCCTTACGCGCATCGTGATTTTGAGAAACTTCGGGTGCATTTCCGGGAACTTGGGGGATATTTTGCAGTCCCTTGGACGCTAAACTAGGTGCCGATGGCCTTGTTTTGCCGTGAAATGGACACAGCAAAGCTTTTTGAGCTTCTAGGCTGAAATATAGTCCCACATCACTTACGACTTAAAGAGTAGCCGAGACCGCCTTACGCGCATCGTGATTTTGACAAACTTCGGGTTGATTTCCCGGAACTTGGAGGATATTTTCCAGTCCCGGGGACTCTCAGCTAACTCCTGCTTGTCTTGGTTTGCAGTGAAATGGACACAGCGAAGGTTTTTGAACCCTCACTCTCGAGCTTCTGGGCCGAAATAGAGCCCCATTTTACTTTAAGACTGAAAGAGTAGGCGAGACCGCCTTACGCGCATCGTGATTTTGACCAATTTCCCGTTTATTTCCCGAAACTTGGGGAATCTTTTCCAGTCACTTGGACGCTAAACTAGGTGCGGATGGCCTTGTTTTGCAGTGAAATGGACACAGCAAAGCTTTTTGAACGCTCACTTTCGAGCTTGTGGGCCGAAGTATAGCCATACTTCACTTTAAGACTGAAACAGTAGCCGAGAGCACGTTTCGCGCATCGTGATTTTGATCAACTTCGGTTCGATTTCCCGGAACTTGCGAAATATTTTCCAGTCCCGGGGACTCTAAACTAACTCGTGCTGGTCTTGGTTTGCAGTGAAACGGAAACAGAAAAAGTTTTTGAACGCATACTTTCGAGCTTCTGGACCGAAATAGAACCCCACTTCACTTGAAGACTGAAGGAGTAGCCGAGACCGCCTTACGTGCATCGTGATTTTGAGCAACTTCGGCTGGATTTGCCGGAACTAAGGGGATAAATTCCAGTTCTGAGGACTCTAAACTAATTCCTGATGGCCTTGGTTTGCAGTAAAATGGACCCAGCAAAACTTTTTGAACGCTCAATTTCGAGCTTCTGGGCCAAAATATAGCCCCCCATTACTTTAACACTGAAAGAGTAGCCGAGACCGCCTTACGAGCATCGTGATTTTGACAAACTTCGGGTTGATTTCCCGGAACTTGGGATATATTTTCCAGTGCCGGGGACTCTCAACTAACTCCTGCTTGTCTTTGTTTGCAGTGAAATGGACACAGCGAAAGTTTTTGAACGCTCACTCTCGAGCTTCTGGGCCGAAATAGAGCCCCATTTTACTTTAAGACTGAAAGAGTAGGCGAGACCGTCTTGAGCGAATCGTGATTTTGACCAATTTCGCGTTTATTTCCCGAAACTTGGGGGATATATTCCAGTCAAAGGGACTCTTAAGTAACTCCTGATGGGCTTGGTTTTCAGTGAAATGGACAGAGCACAACTTTGGAGCTTCTGGGCAGAAATATAGCCCCACTTTACTTTAAGACTGAAAGAGTAGATGAGACCGCGTTACGCGCATCGTAATTTTGACGAACTTCGAATGGATTTCCCGCAACTTGGGGGATATTTTCAAGTCCCTTGGACGCTAAACTAAGTCCTGATGGCCTTGTTTTCAAGTAAAATGGACACAACAAAGCTTTTTGAACGCTCAATTTCTAGCTTGTGGGACGAAATATAGGCACACTTGACTTTAAGACTGACGCAGTAGCCGAGACCACGTTACGCGCATCATGAATTTGATCAACTTCGGCTCGATTTCCCGGGACTTGGGGGATATTCTCCAGTCCCAGGGACTCTAAACTAACTTCTGATGGCCTCGGTTTGCACTGAAAGTGAGAGAGCAAAACTTTTTAAACACTCACTTTCGAGCTTCTGGGCCGAAATATTGCCCCACTTCACTTTAAGACTGAAAGAGTAGCCGAGACCGCCTTACGCGAATCGTTATTTTGACCAACTTCGTCTCGATTTCGTGGAACTTGGGGGATATTTTTCAGTTCCGGGCACTGTAAACTACTTCCTGAGGGCCTTGCTTTGCAGTGAAATGGGCACAGCGTAACTTTTTGAACGCTCACTTTCGAGCTTCTGGGCCGAAATATACAGCCACGTCACTTTAAGACTCAAAGAGTAGCCAAGACTGCTTTACGCGCATCGTGATTTTGACAAACTTCGGCTCGATTTCCCGGAACTTGGGGGATACTTTGACGTCCCGGAGACTGTAAACTATCTCCTGATGTGGCTTGGTTTGCGGTGAAATGGACACAGCAAAACTTTTCGAACTTTCACGTTCGAGCTTCCGGGCCAAAATATAGCCCGAGTTCACTTTAAGAATGAAAGAATAGCCGAGACCGCCTTACGCGCATCGTGATTCTGACCAACTTCGGCTCGATTTCCCGAAACTTCGGGTATATATTCATCTCCCCAGGACTCTAAACTAACCCCTGATGGCCTCTGTCTGCAGTGAAATGGACACAGCAAATTTTTTTGAACGCTTACTTTCGAAATTCTGGGCCGAAATATAGCCCCACTTCACTTTAAGACTGAAATAGTAGCCGAGACCGCCTTAGACGCATCGTGATCTTGATCAACTTCGGCTTGAGTTGCCAGAATTTAAGGGATATTTTCCAGTCCCGTGGACTCTAAACTAACTCATGATGGCCTTGGTTTTCAGTTAAATTGAGAGAGCAAAACTTTTTGAACGCTCACTTTCGAGCTTCTGGGCCGAAATATACAGCCACGTCACTTTAAGACTAAAAGAGTAGCCGAGAATGCTTTACGCGCATCGTGATTTTGACAAACTTCGGCTCGATTTCCCGGGACTTGGGGGATATTTTGATGTCCCGGACACTGTAAACAATCTGCTGATGTGGCTTGGTTTGCGGTGAAATGGACACAGCAAAACTTTTTGAACTTTCACTTTCTAGCTTCTGGGCCGAAATTTAGCCCCACTTCACTTTAAGAATGAAAGAGTAGCCCAGACCGCCTTACGCGCATCGTGATTTTGACAAAATTCCGCTCGATTTCCCCGAACTTGGGCGATATTTTCCAGTCCCGAGGAGTCTAAACTAACTCCTGATGGCCTTGGTTTGCAGTGAAATGAACACAGCAAAACTTTTCGAACTTTCACTTTCTAGCTTCTCGGCCGAAATATAGCCCCAGTTCACTTTAAGAATGAAAGAGTAGCCGAGAGCGCCTTACGCGCATCGTGATTTTGACAAAATTGGGCTCGATTTCCCCGAACTTGGGCGATATTTTCAAGTCCCGGGGACTCTAAACTAACTCATGATGGCCTTGCTTTGCAGTGAAATGGACGCAGGAAAACTTTTTGAACGCTCAGTTTCGAGCTTCTGGGACGAAATACAACCGTATTTCACGTTAAGACTGAAATAGTAGCCGAGACCCCCTTACGAGCATCGTGATTTTGACCAAGTTCAGCTCGATTTCCCGGAACTTGGGGGATATTTTGCAGTCCGGGGGACTTTCAACTAACTCCTGATGGCCTTGGTTTGCAGTTAAATGCAAAAAGCGTAACTTTTTAAAGGGTCACTTTCGAGCTTCTGGGCCGAAATATAGCCCCACTTTACTTTAAGACTGAAAGAGTAGCCGAGACCGTCTTACGCGCATCGTGATTTTGACCAACTTCCGTTGGATTTCCCGGAACTTCGGGGATATATTCCAGTCCCGGGGACTCTAAACTAACTCCTGATGGCCTTGGTTTGCAGTGAAGTGGACACAGCACATCTTTTTGAACGCTCACTTTCGAGCTTCTCGGCCGAAATATAGCCCTACTTCACTTTAAGACTGAAAGAGTAGCCGAGACCGCCTTACGCGCATCGTAATTTTGACCAACTTCGGCTCGATTTCCCGGAAGTTGGCGAATATTTTCAATTCCCGGGGAAGCTAAACTAACTTCCGATGGCCTTAGTTTGCAGTTAAATGGACACAGCAAAACTTTTTGAACGCTCACTTTCGAGCTTATGGGTCGAAATATAGCCCCACTTAACTATAAGACTGAAAGAGTAGCCGAGACCGCGTTACGCGCATTGTGATTTTGAGGATCTTCGGCTCGATCTGGCGACAGTTGGGAGATATGTTCCAGTCCCAAAGTCTCTAAACTCACTTCTGATTGTCTAAGATGTGAGTGAAACAGAGACAAAAAGTTTTGAACCTTTACTTTCGAGCTTCTGGAGTAAAATCTCAGCCCACTTTACCTTAAGACTCAAAGAGAAGCCGAGACCCCCTTAAGCGCATCGTGATTTTGACTAACTTCGGGTGGATTTCTCGTAACTTGGGGGATATTTCCAGTCCCTTGGACGCTAAACTAAGTCGTGATGGCCTTGTTTTCCAGTGAAATGGACACAGCAAAACTTTTGAAACACTCAGTTTCGAGCTTCTGGGCCGAAATATTGCCCCACTTCCCTTTAAGACTGAAAGAGTAGCCAAGACCGCCGTACGCGCGTCGTGATTTTGACCAACTTCGGTTAAATTTCCCGGAACTTGGGGGATATTTTCCAGTCCCTGGGACTCTAAGCTGACCCCCGACGTCCTTGGTCTGCAGTAAAATGGACACAGCAAAGCTTTTTGAACGCTCACTTTCGAGCTTGTGGGCCGAAATATAGCCATACTTCACTTTAACACTGACACAGTAGCCGACACCGCGTTTCGCGCATCGTGATTTTGATCAACTTCGGCTCGATTTTCCGGAACTTGCGAATTATTTTCCAGTCCCGGGGACTCTAAACTAACTCGTGCTGGTCTTGGTTTGCAGTGAAACGGAAACAGAAAAAGTTTGTGAACGCATACTTTCGAGCTTCTGGACCGAAATAGAACCCCACTTGACTTGAACCCTGAAGGAGTAGCCGAGACCGCCTTACGTGCATCGTGATTTTGAGCAACTTCGGCTGGATTTGCCGGAACTAAGGGGATATATTCCAGTTCTGAGGACTCTAAACTAATTCCTGATGGCCTTGGTTTGCAGTAAAATGGACCCAGCAAAACTTTTTGAACACTCAATTTCGAGCTTCTGGGCCAAAATATAGCCCCCCATTACTTTAACACTGAAAGAGTAGCCGAGACCGCCTTACGCGCATCGTGATTTTGACAAACTTCGGGTTGATTTCCCGGAACTTGGGGGATATTTTCCAGTGCCGGGGACTCTCAACTAACTCCTGCTTGTCTTGGTTTGCAGTGAAATGGACACAGCGAAAGTTTTTGAACGCTCACTCTCGAGCTTCTGGGCCGAAATAGAGCCCCATTTTACTTTAAGACTGAAAGAGTAGGCGAGACCGTCTTGAGCGAATCGTGATTTTGACCAATTTCGCGTTTATTTCCCGAAACTTAGGGGATATATTCCAGTCAAAGGGACTCTTAAGTAACTCCTGATGGGCTTGGTTTTCAGTGAAATGGACAGAGCACAACTTTGGAGCTTCTGGGCAGAAATATAGCCCCACTCTACTTTAAGACTGAAAGAGTAGATGAGACCGCGTTACGCGCATCGTAATTTTGACGAACTTCGAATGGATTTCCCGGAACTCGGGGGATATTTTGCAGTCCCTTGGACGCTAAACTAAGTCCTGATGGCCTTGTTTTGAAGTAAAATGGACACAACAAAACTTTTTGAACGCTCACTTTCTAGCTTGTGGGCCGAAATATAGCCACAGTTCACTTTAGGACTGACACAGTAGCCGAGACTACGTTACGCGCATCATGAATTTGATCAACTTCGGCTCGATTTCCCGGGACGGGGGATATTCTCCAGTCCCGGGGACTCTAAAGTAACTTGTGATGGCCTTGGTTTGCACTGAAAGTGACAGAGCAAAACTTTTTAAACACTCACTTTCGAGCTTCTAGGCCGAAATATTGCCCCACTTCACTTTAAGACTGAAAGAGTAGCTGAGACCACCTTACGCACATCGTGATTTTGACCAACTTCGGCTCGATTTACCGGAACTTGGCGGATATTTTCCAGTCCCGAGGACTCTGAAGTAACCCCTGATGGCCTTGGTTTGCATTGAAATGGATACAGCAAAACCTTTTGAACGCTCGCTTTTGAGCTTGTGGGCCGAAATATAGCCCCACTTCACTTTAAGACTGAAAGAGTAGCCGAGACCGTCTTACGCGCATCGTGATTTTGACCAACGTCTTCTCGATTTTGCGGAACCCTGGAAATACATTCCACTCCCGGGGACTCTAAACGAACTCCTGATAGCCTTGGTTTGCAGTGAAATAGACACATTAATTTATTTTGAGCTTTGAGCTTGTGGGCCGAAATAGAGCCCCACTTTTACTTTAAGACTGAAGGAGTAGCCGACACCGCCTTAAGCGCACCGTGATTTTGACCAACTTCGGCTCGATTTGCCGGAACTTGGGGGATATATTCCATTTCCGCGGGCTCTAAACTAACTCGTGATGGCCTTGGTTTTCAGTGAAATGGACAAAGGAAAGCTTTTTGAACACTCTCTTTGTAGCCTCTGGGCCGAAATAGAATCCCACTTCACTTTCAGACTGAAATAGTAGCCGAGACCGCCTCACGCGCATCGTGAGTTAGACCAAGTTTAGCTCGATTTCAAGCAACTTTTGGGATATTTTCCAGTCAGGGGGACTCTAAACTAACTCCGGATGGCCTTGGTTTGCACTGAAATGCGCACAGCATAACTTTTTCAACGCCCACTTTGGAGCTTCTGGGCCGAAATATAGCCCCACTTCACTTGACTGAAAGAGTAGCCGAGATCGCCTTAGGCGCATCGTGATTTTGACCATTTTCGGATCGATTTCTCGGAACTTGGGGGATATTTTCCAGTCCCGGGGACTCTAAACTAACTCCTGATCGCCTTGCTTTGCATTGAAATGGAGAGAGCAAAACTTTTTGAACGCTCACTTTCGAGCTTGTGGGCCGAAATATAGCCACACTCTACTTTAAGACTGAAACAGTAGCCGAGACCGCATTTCGCGCATCGTGAGTTTCATCAACTTCGGTTCGCTTTCCCGGAACTTGGGAAATATTTTCCAGTCCCGGGGACCCTAAACTAACTTTTGATAGCTTTGGTTTGCAGTGAAATGCACACACCAAAACTTTTTGAACGCTCACTTTCGAGCTTCTGGACAGAAATATAGCCCGACTTTACTTTAAGACTGAAAGAGTAGCCGAAACCGCCTTACCTATATCGTAATTTTGACGAACTTCGAATGGATTTCCCGAAACTTGGGATATATTTTCCAGTCCCTTGGACGTAAACTAAGTCCTGATGGCCTTGTTTTGAAGTGAAATGGACACAGCAAAACTTTTTGAACGCTCACTTTCTAGCTTGTGGGCCGAAATATAGGCACACTTGACTTTAAGACTGAAACAGTAGCCAAGACCACGTTACGCGCATCATGAATTTGATGAACTTCGGCTCCAATTGCCGGGACTTGGGGGATAAATTCCAGTCCCGGGGACTCTAAACTAACTCCTGATGGCCTTGGTTTGCATTGAAATGGACACAACACAATTTTTTGAACGCACACTTTCGAGATTGTGGGCCGAAATATAGCCCCACTTCACTTAAGACTGAAAGAGTAGCCGAGACCGCCTTGCTCCCATCGTCAGTTTGACAAACTTCGGGTCCATATTCCGGACATTGAGGGAATATTTTCCAGTCCCAGGAACTCTAAACTGACTCCTGATGGCCTTGGTTTGCAGTGAAATGGACAGAGCAAAACTTTTTGAACGCTCACCTTCGAGCTTCCTGGCCGAAATAAAGCCCCACTCTACTTTAAGACTTAAAGAGTAACCGAGATCGCGTTACGCGCATTGTGATTTTGACAAACTTCGGGTGGATCTCCCGGACCTTGGGGAACATTTTCCAGTCCCTTGGACGCTAAACTAAGTCCTGATGGCCTTGCTTTCCAGGGAAATGGACAGAGCAAAAGTTTTTGAACGCTCACTTTCGAGCTTGTGGGCCGAAATATAGCCACACTTTACTTTAAGACTGAAACAGTAGCCGAGACCGCATTTCGCGCATCGTGATTTTGATCAACTTCGGCTCGCTTTCCCGGAACTTGGGGAATATTTTCCAGTCCCGGGGACCCTAAACTACCTTTTGATAGCTTTGGTTTCCAGTGAAATGCACACAGCAAAACTGTTTGAACGCTCACTTTCGAGCTTCTGGACAGAAATATAGCCCCACTTCACTTTAAGACTGAAAGAGTAGCCGAGACCGCTTTGGGAGCATCGTGATTTTGACCAACTTCAGCTCGATTTACCGGAACTTGGGTAATGTTTTCTAGTCCCAGGGACACTAAACTAATTCGTGATGGCCTTGGTTTTCAGTGAAATTCAGAGAGCAAAACTTTTTGAACGCTCACTTTCGGGCTTCTGGGCCGAAATATAGCCCCACTTCACTTTAAGACTGAAACAGTAGCCGATACCGCATTTTGCGCATCGTGATTTTGATCAACTTCGGTTCGATTCCCCGGAACTTGGGCAATATTTTTCAGTCGCGGGGACTCTAAACTAACCGCCGATGGCCTTGGTTTGCAGTGAAATGGACACAGCAAAACTTTTTGAACGCTCACTTTCGGGCTTCTGGCTCGAAATATAGCCCCACTTCACTTTAAGACAGAAAGAGTAGCCGTGACCACTTTACGGGCATCTTGATTTTGACCAACCTCGGCTCAATTTCCCGGACCTTGGGGCATATTTTCTTGTCCCGGGGACGCTAAACGAACTCCTGATGGCCTTGGTTTGCAGTGAAATGAACACAGCAAAACTTTTTGAACGCTCACTTTCGGGCTTCTGGCCCGAAATATAGCCCCACTTCACTTTAAGACTGAAAGGGTAGCCGAGACTACCTTACGCGAATCGTGATTTTGACCAACTTCGGCTCGATTTCCCGGAAGTTGGGGGATATTTTCCAGTCCCGGGGACTCTAAGCTAGCTCCTGATGGCTTTGGTTTGCAGTGAAATAAACACAGGGAAACTTTCTGAACGCTCGCTTTCAAGCTCCTGGGCAGGAATAAAGCCTCACTTCACTTTAAGACTGAAACAGTAAGCGAGACCGCCTAACGCGCACCGTGATTTTGACCAACTTCGGCTAAATTTCCCTGAACTTGGGGGATATTTTACAGTCCTGAAGACTCTTAAGTAACCCCTAATGGCCTTCGTTTGCATTGAAATGGATACAGCAAAACTTTTTGAAGCTCACTTTTGAGCTTCTGGGCCGAAATATAGCCCCACTTCACTTTAAGACTGAAAGACTAGCCAAGACCGTCTTGCGCGCATCGTGATTTTGACCAACGTCTTCTCCATTTTCCGGAACTTCGGAAATATATTGCAGTCCCGGGGACTCTAAACTAACTCCTGATGGCCTTGGTTTGCAGTGAAATGGACACAGCAAATTTTTTGCAGCTCTCACTTTGGAGCTTCTAGGCCGAAATAGAGCCCCACTTCACTTTAAGACTTAAATACTAGCCGAGGCCGTCTTAGGCGCATCGTGATTTTGACCAACTTCGGCTTGAGTTGCCAGAACTTAAAAGATATTTTCCAGTCCCGAGAACTCTAAATTAACACATGATGGCTTTGGTTTGCAGTGAAATAAACACAGGGAAACTTTTCGAACGCTCACTTTCAAGCTCCTGGGCAGGAATAAAGCCCCACTTCACTTTAAGACTGAAAGAGGAGCCGAGGCCGCCTTAGGCGCATCGTAATTTTGACCAACTTCGGCTTGAGTTGCCAGAACTTAAAAGATATTTTCCAGTCCCGGGGACTCTAAACTAACTCATGATGTCCTTGGTTTTCATTGAAATTCAGAGAGCAAAACTTTTTGAATGCTCACTTTCGAGCGTCTGGACCGAGATATAGCCCTACTTCACTTTAAGACTGAAAGAGTAGCCGAGACCACCTTACGCGAATCGTTATTTTCACCAACTTCGTCTCGATTTCGCGGAACTTGGGGGATATTTTCCAGTTCCGGGCACCGTAAACTACTTCCTGAGGGCCTTGCTTTGCAGTGAAATTGGCACAGCATAACTTTTTGAACGCTCACTTTCGAGCTTCTGGGCCGAAATATACAGCCACGTCACTTTAAGACTCAAAGAGTAGCCGAGACTGCTTTACGCGCATCGTGATTTTGACAAACTTCGGCTCGATTTCCCGCAACTTCGGGCATATTTTGTTGTCCCGGTGACTGTAAACTATCTCCGGATGTGGCTTTGTTCGCGGTGAAATGCACACAGCAAAACTTTTTGAACTTTCACTTTCTAGCTTCTGGGCCGAAATATAGTCCGAGTTCACTTTAAGAATGAAAGAATAGCCGAGACCGCCTTACGCGCATCGTGATTTTGACCAACTTTGGCTCGATTTCCCGGCAAATGGGGAATATTTTCCGGTACCGGGGACTCTAAAGTAACT
This sequence comes from Orbicella faveolata, assembly GCF_042242905.1. Classification (NCBI taxonomy): domain Eukaryota; kingdom Metazoa; phylum Cnidaria; class Anthozoa; order Scleractinia; family Merulinidae; genus Orbicella; species Orbicella faveolata. The sequence goes on from NW_028301539.1 coordinate 35,676,022, forward strand.
CCTGATTGCCTTGGTTTGCATTGAAATGGACACAGCAAAACTTTTTCAACGCTCCCCTTCGGGCTTCTGAGCCGAAATATAGCCCCACTTCAGTTTAAGACTGAAAGAGTAGCCGAGACCATCTTACGCGGATCGTGATTTTGACCAACTTCGGCTCGATTTCCCGAAACTTCGGGGATATATTCAACTCCCCATTACTCTAAACTAACCCCTGATGGCCTCTGTCTGCAGTGAAATGGACACAGCACATTTTTTTGAACGCTTACTTTCGAAATTCTGGGCCGAAATATAGCCCCACTTCACTTTAAGACTGAAATAGTAGCCGAGACTGCCTTAGACGCATCGTGATTTTGACCAACTTCGGCTTGAGTTGCCAGAACTTAAGGGATATTTTCCAGTCCCGTGGACTCTAAGCTAACTCATGATGGCCTTGGTTTTCAGTTAAATTGAGAGAGCAAAACTTTTTGAACGCTCACTTTCGAGCTTCTGGGCCGAAATATACAGCCACGTCACTTTAAGACTAAAAGAGTAGCCGAGACTGCTTTACGCGCATCGTGATTTTGAGAAACTTCGGCTCGATTTCCCGGGACTTGGGGGATATTTTGATGTCCCGGACACTGTAAACAATCTGCTGATGTGGCTTGGTTTGCGGTGAAATGGACACAGCAAAACTTTTTGAACTTTCACTTTCTAGCTTCTGGGCCGAAATATAGCCTCAGTTCACTTTAAGAATGAAAGAGTAGCCGAGACCGCCTTACGCGCATCGTGATTTTGACAAAATTCCGCTCGATTTCTCCGAACTTGGGCGATATTTTCCAGTCCCGAGGAGTCTAAACTAACTCCTGATGGCCTTGGTTTGCAGTGAAATGAACACAGCAAAACTTTTTGAACTTTCACTTTCTAGCTTCTCGGCCGAAATATAGCCCCAGTTCACTTTAAGAATGAAAGAGTAGCCGAGAGCGCCTTACGCGCATCGTGATTTTGACAAAATTGGGCTCGATTTCCCCGAACTTGGGCGATATTTTCAAGTCCCGGGGACTCTAAACCAACTCTTGATGGCCTTGCTTTGCAGTGAAATGGACGGAGGAAAACTTTTTGAACGCTCAGTTTCGAGTTTCTGGGCCGAAATACAACCGTATTTCACTTTACGACTGAAATAGTAGCCGAGACCGCATTACGAGCATCGTGATTTTGACCAAGTTCAGCTCGATTTCCCGGAACTTGGGGGATAGTTTGGAGTCCGGGGGACTTTAAACTAACTCCTGATGGCCTTGGTTTGCAGTTAAATGCAGAAAGCGTAACTTTTTAAAGGGTCACTTTCGAGCTTCTGGGCCGAAATATAGACCCACTTTACTTTAAGACTGAAAGAGTAGCCGAGACCGTTTTAGGCGCATCGTGATTTTGACCAACTTCCGTTCGATTTCTCGGAACTTCGTGGATATATTCCAGTCCCGGGGACGCTAAACTAACTGCTGATGGCCTTGGTTTGCAGTGAAGTGGACACAGCACATCTTTTTGAACGCTCACTTTCGAGCTTCTCGGCCGAAATATAGCCCTACTTCACTTTAAGAGTGAAATAGTAGCCAAGACCGCCTTACGCGCATCGTGATTTTGGGATACTTCGCCTCGATTTACCGCAAATAGGGGGATATTTTCCAGTCCCGGGGACACTAAACTAACTCCTGAAGGCCTTGGTTTCCAGTGAAATGGACACAGGAACACTTTTTGAACGCGCACTTTCGAGCTTGCTGGCCGAAATATAGCCCTACTTCTTTTTAAGACTGAAAGAGTAGGCGGGAGCGCCTTACGCGCATTGTGATTTTGAGGATCCTCGGCTCGATCTGGCGAAACTTGGGAGATATGTTCCAGTGCCAAAGTCTCTAAACTCACTCCTGATTGTCTAAGACGTGAGTGAAATAGAGACAAAAATTTTTGAACCCTTACTTTCGAGCTTCTGGAGTTAAATCTAAGCCCACTTTACCTTAAGACTGAAAGAGTAGCCGAGACCCCCTTAAGCGCATCGTGATTTTGACTAACTTCGGGTGGATTTCCCATAACTTGGGGGATATTTCCGGTCCCTTGGACGCTAAACTAAGTCGTGATGGCCTTGTTTTGCAGTGAAATGGACACAGCAAAACTTTCGTAATTTTGACCAACTTTGGCTCGATTTCCCGGGAAATTGGGGATATTTTCCGGTACCGGGGACTCCAATCTAACTCCTGGTTGCCTTGGTTTGCGGTGAAATGGACACAGCCAAACTCTTTGAACGTTCACTTTGGAGCTTCTGGGCCGAAATATAGCACCACTTCACTTTAAGACTGAAAGAGTAGCCGGGACCGCCTTACACGCATGGTAATTTTGTCGAACTTCGGCTTGATTTCCTGGGACTTGGGGGATATTGTCCAGTCCCGGAAGCTCTAAAGTAACTCCTGAATGCCTTGGTTTTTAGTGAAATGGACACAGGTAAAAGGGGCGCACGCTAGGTTTCCAGGTTGTAGGCCGAAATATAGCCCCACTTTATTTTAAGACTGAAAGTGTACACGAAACCGCCTTAAGCGCATCGAAATTTTTAGCCACTATTGCTCGATCTGCCAAAACTTGGGGGATATTTTCCAGTCCCGGGGACTCTACCCTAACTCTTGATGGCCTTAGTTTTCAGTCAAATGGTCACAGGTAACAGGAGCGCACGCTCGGTGTCGAGCTTCTAGGCCGAAATGTAGCCCCAGTTCATTTTAAGACTGAAAGAGTAAACGAAACTGCCGTACGCTTATCGTAATTTTAAGAAAGTATGGCTCAATTTGCCGAAACTTGCAGGATAGCTTCCAGTCTCGAGGATTCTAAACTATCTCCTGATGGACTTAGTTCTTAGGGAAATGGACACAGGTAAAAGGAGAGTACGCTCGGTGTCGAGCTTGTAGAACCGAAAAATAGCCCCACTTCATTTTCGGAGTAAACGAGTAGCCGAGACCGCCTTACGCGCATCGTGATTTTGAGCATCTTTGGCTCGATTTGCCGGAATGCGGGGAATATTTTCCAGTCCCGAGGACTCTATGCTAACTCCTGATGAACTTAGTTTTCAGTGATATGTACACAGGCAAAAGGAGCGCACGCTCGGTGTTGAGCTTGTCGGCCGAAATATAGCCCCACTTCATTTTAAGACTGAAAGAGTAGCCGAGACCGCGTTACGCGCATCGTGATTTTGAGCCACATTGGCTCGATCTGCCAGAATTTGGGAAATATTTTCCAGTCCCAAGGACTCCAAACTAACTCCTGATGGCCTAAGATGTCAGTGAAATGGACACAGGTAAAATTAGCGCACGCCCGGTCTCGAGCTTCTAGGTCGAAATATAGCCCCCCTTATTTTTAAGACTGAAAGAGTAGCCGAGACCGCCTTACGCGCATCGTGATTTTGGGGCACTATTGCTCGATTTCCTTGAAGTTGGCGAATAATTTATAGTCCCGGGGACGCTAAACTAACTCCCGATGACCTTGGTTTGCAGTTTAATGAACACAGCAAAACATTCTGAACGCTCACGTTCGAGCTTCAGGGCCGAAATAGAGCCCTAATTAAATTTAAGACTGAAAGAACCGCCGAGAGCCCGTTACGCGCATCGTAATTTTCATCAACTTCGGCGCAATTTCCTGGAACTTGGAGAATATTTTCCAGTCCCGGAGACTCTAAACTAAGTCCTGATGGCCTTGGTTTGCAGTGAAATGGACACAGCAAAACTTTTTGAAGGCTCAGTTTCGAACTTGTGGACCTAAATATAGCCACACTTCACTTTAAGACTGAAACAGTAGCCGAGACCGCGTTACGCGCATCGTGATTTTGATCAACTTCTGCTCGCTTTCACGGAACTTGGGGAATATTTTCCAGTCCTGGGGACTCTAAACTAACTCCTGATGGCCATGGTTTGCAGTGAAATTAACACAGCACAAGTTTTTGAACGCACACTTTCGAGCTTCTAGGCCGAAATATAGTCCCACATCACTTACGACTTAAAGAGTAGCCGAGACCGGCGTGCGCGCATCGTTATTTTGACCAACTTCGGGTCGATATTCCGGAACTTGGGGGCTATTTTCCAGTCCCGGGGACTCTAAACTAACTCTTGATGGCCTTGGTTTGCAGCGAAATGGAGACAGCAAAACTTTTTGATCGCTCACCTTCAAGCTTCTGGGCCGAAATATAGTCCCACATCACTTACGACTTAAAGAGTAGCCGAAACCGCCTTACGCGCATCGTGATTTTGACAAACTTCGGGTGGATTTCCCAGAACTTGGGGGATATTTTCCAGTCTCTTGGACGCTAAACAAGGTGCCGATGGCCTTGTTTTGCAGTGAAATGGACACAGCAAAGCTTTTTGAACGCTCACTTTCGAGCTTGTGGGCCGAAGTATAGCCATACTTCACTTTAAGACTGAAACATTAGCCGAGAGCACGTTTCGCGCATCGTGATTTTGATCAACTTCGGCTCCATTTCCCGGAACTTGCGAAATATTTTCCAGTCCCGGGGACTCTAAACTAACTCGTGCTCGTCTTGGTTTGCAGTGAAACGGAAACAGAAAAAGTTTTTGAACGCATACTTTCGAGCTTCTGGACCGAAATAGAACCCCACTTCACTTGAAGACTGAAAGAGTAGCCGAGACCGCCTTACGTGCATCGTGATTTTGAGCAACTTCGGCTGGATTTGCCGGAACTAAGGGGATATATTCCAGTTCTGAGGACTCTAAACTAATTCCTGATGGCCTTGGTTTGCAGTAAAATGGACCCAGCAAAACTTTTTGAACACTCAATTTCGAGCTTCTGGGCCAAAATATAGCCCCCCATTTCTTTAACACTGAAAGAGTAGCCGAGACCGCCTTACGCGCATCGTGACTTTGACAAACTTCGGGTTGATATCCCGGAACTTGGGGAATAATTTCCAGTGCCGGGGACTCTCAACTAACTCCTGCTTGTCTTGGTTTGCAGTGAAATGGACACAGCGAAAGTTTTTGAACGTTCACTCTCGAGCTTCTGGGCCGAAATAGAGCCCCATTTTACTTTAAGACTGAAAGAGTAGGCGAGACCGTCTTGAGCGAATCGTGATTTTGACCAATTTCGCGTTTATTTCCCAAAACTTGGGGGATATATTCCAGTCAAAGGGACTGTAAAGTAACTCCTGATGGCCTTGGTTTTCAGTGAAATGGACAGAGCACAACTTTGGAGCTTCTGGGCAGAAATATAGCCCCACTTTACTTTAAGACTGAAAGAGTAGATGAGACCGCCTTACGCGCATCGTAATTTTGACGAACTTCGAATGGATTTCCCGGAACTCGGGGGATATTTTGCAGTCCCTTGGACGCTAAACTAAACCCTGATGACCTTGGTTTGAAGTAAAATGGACACAACAAAACTTTTTGAACGCTCACTTTCTAGCTTGTGGGCCGAAATATAGCCACACTTCACTTTAGGACTGACACGGTAGCCGAGACCACGTTACGCGCATCATGAATTTGATCAACTTCGGCTCGATTTCCCGGGACTTGGGGAATATTTTCCAGTTTCGGGCACTTTAAACAACTTCCTGAGGACCTTGCTTTGCAGTGAAATGGGCACACCATAACTTTTTGAACGCTCACTTTCGAGCTTCTGGGCCGAAATATACAGCCAAGTCACTTTAAGACTCAAAGAGTAGCCGAGACTGCTTTACGCGCATCGTGATTTTGACAAACTTCGGCTCGATTTCCCGGGACTTGGGGGATATTTTGATGTCCCGGAGACTGTAAACTATCTCCGGATGTGGCTTGGTTCGCGGTGAAATGGACACAGCAAAAGTTTTTGAACTTTCACTTTCTAGCTTCTGGGCCGAATTATAGTCCGAGTTCACTTTAAGAATGAAAGAGTAGCCGAGACCGGCGTACGCGCATCGTGATTTTGACCAACTTTGGCTCGATTTCCCGGCAAATGGGGAATATTTTCCGGTACCGGGGACTCTAAAGTAACTCCTGATTGCCTTGGTTTGCATTGAAATGGAGAGAGCTGAACTTTTTCAAGGCTCCCCTTCGGGCTTCTGAACCGAAATATAGCCCCACTTCAGTTTAAGACTGAAAGAGTAGCCGAGACCGTCTTACGCGCATCGTGATTTTGACCAACTTCGGCTCGATTTCCCGAAACTTCGGGGATATATTCAAGTCCCAAGGACTCTAAACTAACCCCTGATGGCCTTGGTCTGCAGTGAAATGGACACAGCACATTTTTTTGAACGCTTACTTTCGAAATTCTGGGCCGAAATATAGCCCCACTTCACTTTAAGACTGAAATAGTAGCCGAGACTGCCTTAGACGCATCGTGATTTTGACCAACTTCGGCTTGAGTTGCCAGAACTTAAGGGATATTTTCCAGTCCCGTGGACTCTAAGCTAACTCATGATGGCCTTGGTTTTCAGTTAAATTGAGAGAGCAGAACTTTTTGAACGCTCACTTTCGAGCCTCTGGGCCGAAATATACAGCCAAGTCACTTTAAGACTAAAAGAGTAGCCGAGACTCCTTTACGTGCATCGTGATTTTGAGAAACTTCGGCTCGATTTCCCGGGACTTGGGGGATATTTTGATGTCCCGGACACTGTAAACAATCTGCTGATGTGGCTTGGTTTGCGGTGAAATGGACACAGCAAAAGTTTTTGAACTTTCACTTTCTAGCTTCTGCGCCGAAATATAGCCCGAGTTCACTTTAAGAATGACAGAGTAGCCGAGACCGCCTTACGCGAATCATGATTTTGACAAAATTCGGCTCGATTTCTCCGAACTTGGCGATATTTTCCAGTCCCGAGGACTCTAAACTAACTCCCGATATCCTTGGTTTGCAGTGAAATGGACACAGCAAAACTTTTGAAACACTCAGTTTCGAGCTTCTGGGCCGAAATATTGCCCCACTTCCCTTTAAGACTGAAAGAGTAGCCAAGACCGCCGTACGCGCGTCGTGATTTTGACCAACTTCGGCTAAATTTCCCGGAACTTGGGGGATATTTTCCAGTCCCTGGGACTCTAAGCTGACCCCCGACGTCCTTGGTCTGCAGTAAAAGGGACACAGCAAAGCTTTTTGAACGCCCACTTTCGAGCTTGTGGGCCGAAATATAGCCATACTTCACTTTAACACTGACACAGTAGCCGACACCGCGTTTCGCGCATCGTGATTTTGATCAACTTCGGCTCGATTTTCCGGAACTTCCGAAATATTTTCCAGTCCCGGGGACTCTAAACTAACTCGTGCTGGTCTTGGTTTGCAGTGAAACGGAAACAGAAAAAGTTTTTGAACGCATACTTTCGAGCTTCTGGACCGAAATAGAACCCCACTTCACTTGAACACTGAAGGAGTAGCCGAGACCGCCTTACGTGCATCGTGATTTTGAGCAACTTCGGCTGGATTTGCCGGAACTAAGGGGATATATTCCAGTTCTGAGGACTCTAAACTAATTCCTGATGGCCTTGGTTTGTAGTAAAATGGACCCAGCAAAACTTTTTGAACACTCAATTTCGAGCTTCTGGGCCAAAATATAGCCCCCCATTACTTTAACACTGAAAGAGTAGCCGAGACCGCCTTACGCGCATCGTGATTTTGACAAACTTCGGGTTGATTTCCCGGAACTTGGGGGATATTTTCCAGTGCCGGGGACTCTCAACTAACTCCTGCTTGTCTTGGTTTGCAGTGAAATGGACACAGCGAAAGTTTTTGAACGCTCACTCTCGAGCTTCTGGGCCGAAATAGAGCCCCATTTTACTTTAAGACTGAAAGAGTAGGCGAGACCGTCTTGAGCGAATCGTGATTTTGACCAAGTTCACGTTTATTTCCCGAAACTTGGGGGATATATTCCAGTCAAAGGGACTGTAAAGTAACTCCTGATGGCCTTGGTTTTCAGTGAAATGGACAGAGCACAACTTTGGAGCTTCTGGGCAGAAATATAGCCCCACTTTACTTTAAGACTGAAAGAGTAGATGAGACCGCCTTACGTGCATCGTAATTTTGACGAACTTCGAATGGATTTCCCGAAATTCGGGGGATATTTTGCAGTCCCTTGGACGCTAAACTAAGTCCTGATGGCCTTGTTTTGAAGTAAAATGGACACAACAAAACTTTTTGAACGCTCACTTTCTAGCTTGTGGGCCGAAATATAGCCACACTTCACTTTAGGACTGACACAGTAGCCGAGACCACGTTACGCGCATCATGAATTTGATCAACTTCGGCTCGATTTCCCGGGACGGGGGATATTCTCCAGTCCCGGGGACTCTAAAGTAACTTGTGATGGCCTTGGTTTGCACTGAAAGTGACAGAGCAAAACTTTTTAAACACTCACTTTCGAGCTTCTGGGACGAAATATTGCCCCACTTCACTTTAAGACTGAAAGAGTAGCTGAGACCACCTTACGCACATCGTGATTTTGACCAACTTCGGCTCGATTTACCGGAACTTGGGGGATATTTTCCAGTCCCGAGGACTCTTAAGTAACCCCTGATGGCCTTGGTTTGCATTGAAATGGATACAGCAAAACCTTTTGAACGCTCACTTTTGAGCTTGTGGGCCGAAATATAGCCCCACTTCACTTTAAGACTGAAAGAGTAGCCGAGACCGTCTTACGCGCGTCGTGATTTTGACCAACGTCTCCTCGATTTTGCGGAACTTGGAAAATACATTCCACTCCCGGGGACTCTAAACGAACTCCTGATAGCCTTGGTTTGCAGTGAAATAGACACAGTAATTTTTTTGAGCTTTGAGCTTGTGGGCCGAAATAGAGCCCCACTTTTACTTTAAGACTGAAGGAGTAGCCGACACCGCCTTAAGCGCACCGTGATTTTGACCAACTTCGGCTCGATTTGCCGGAACTTGGGGGATATATTCCATTTCCGCGGGCTCTAAACTAACTCGTGATGGCCTTGGTTTTCAGTGAAATGGACAAAGGAAAGCTTTTTGAACACTCTCTTTGTAGCTTCTGGGCCGAAATAGAATCCCATTTCACTTTCAGACTGAAATAGTAGCCGAGACCGCCTCACGCGCATCGTGAGTTAGACCAAGTTCAGCTCGATTTCACGCAACTTTTGGGATATTTTCCAGTCAGGGGGACTCTAAACTAATTCCGGATGGCCTTGGTTTGCACTGAAATGCGCACAGCATAACTTTTTCAACGCCCACTTTGTAGCTTCTGGGCCGAAATAGAATCCCACTTCACTTTCAGACTGAAAGAGTAGCCGAGATCGCCTTACGCGCATCGTGATTTTGACCATTTTCGGATCGATTTCTCGGAACTTGGGGGATATTTTCCAGTCCCGGGGACTCTAAACTAACTCCTTATCGCCTTGCTTTGCATTGAAATGGACAGAGCAAAACTTTTAGAACACTCACTTTCGTGCTTGTGGGCCGAAATATAGCCACACTTAAGTTAAGACTGAAACAGTAGCCGAGACCGCATTTCGCGCATCGTGAGTTTCATCAACTTCGGTTCGCTTTCCCGGAACTTGGGGAATATTTTCCAGTCCCGGGGACCCTAAACTAACTTTGGATAGCTTTGGTTTGCAGTGAAATGCACACAGCAAAACTTTTTGAACGCTCACTTTCGAGCTTCTGGACAGAAATATAGCCCCACTTCACTTTAAGACTGAAAGGGTAGCCGAGAGCGCTTTGGGAGCATCGTGATTTTGATCAACTTCAGCTCGATTTACCACAACTTCGGGAATATTTTTCAGTCCCAGGGACGCTAAACTAACTCGTGATGGCCTTGGTTTTCAGTGAAATTCAGAGAGGAAAACTTTTTGAACGCTCACTTTCGAGCTTCTGGACAGAAATATAGCCCCACTTCACTTTAAGACTGAAAGGGTAGCCGAGAGCGCTTTGGGAGCATCGTGATTTTGATCAACTTCAGCTCGATTTACCGGAACTTCGGGAATATTTTCCAGTCCCAGGGACGCTAAACTAACTCCTGATGGCCTTGGTTTTCAGTGAAATTCAGAGAGGAAAACTTTTTGAACGCTCACTTTCGATCTTCTGGACAGAAATATAACCCCACTTCACTTTAAGACTGAAAGAGTAGCCGAGACCGCTTTGGGAGCATCGTGATTTTGATCAACTTCAGCTCGATTTACCGGAACTTCGGGAATATTTTCCAGTCCCAGGGACAATAAACTAAGTCGTGATGGCCTTGTTTTTCAGTCAAAGAACACAGCAAAACTTTTTGAATGCTCACTTTCGAGCTTGTGGGCCTTAATATAGCCACACTTCACTTTAAGACTGAAACAGTAGCCGAGACCGCGTTACGCGCATCGTGATTTTGATCAACTTCTTCTCGCTTTCACGGAACTTGGGGAATATTTTCCAGTCCCGGGGACTCTAAACTAACTCCTGATGGCCATGGTTTGCAGTGAAATTCACACAGCACAACTTTTTGAACCCACACTTTCGAGCTTCTAGGCCCAAATATAGTCCCACATCACTTACGACTTAAAGAGTAGCCGAGACCGGCGTGCGCGCATCGTGATTTTGACAAACTTCGGGTCGATATTCCGGAACTTGGGGGCTATTTTCCAGTTCCAGGAACTCTAAACTTACTCTTGATGGCCTTGGTTTGCAGTGAAATGGAGACAGCAAAACTTTTTGAACGCTCACCTTCAAGCTTCCGGGCCGAAATATAGTCCCACATCACTTACGACTTAAAGAGTAGCCGAAACCGCCTTACGCGCATCGTGATTTTGACAAACTTCGGGTGGATTTCCCAGAACTTGGGGGATATTTTCCAGTCTCTTGGACGCTAAACAAGGTGCCGATGGCCTTGTTTTGCAGTGAAATGGACACAGCAAAGCTTTTTGAACGCTCACTTTCGAGCTTGTGGGCCGAAATATAGCCATACTTCCCTTTAAGACTGAAACAGTAGCCGAGACCACGTTTCGCGCATCGTGATTTTGATCAACTTCGGCTCCATTTCCCGGAACTTGCGAAATATTTTCCAGTCCCGGGGACTCTAAACTAACTCGTGCTGGTCTTGGTTTGCAGTGAAACGGAAACAGAAAAAGTTTTTGAACGCATACTTTCGAGCTTCGGGACCGAAATAGAACCCCACTTCACTTGAAGACTGAAAGTGTAGCCCAGACCGCCTTACGTGCATCGTGATTTTGAGCAACTTCGGCTGGATTTGCCGGAACTAAGGGGATATATTCCAGTTCTGAGGACTCTGAACTAATTCCTGATGGCCTTGGTTTGCAGTAAAATGGACCCAGCAAAACTTTTTGAACGCTCAATTTCGAGCTTCTGGGCCAAAATATAGCCCCCCATTTCTTTAACACTGAAAGAGTGGCCGAGACCGCCTTACGCGCATCGTGATTTTGACAAACTTCGGGTTGATTTCCCGGAACTTGGGGGATATTTTCCAGTGCCGGGGACTCTCAACTAACTCCTGCTTGTCTTGGTTTGCAGTGAAATGGACACAGCGAAAGTTTTTGAACGCTCACTCTCGAGCTTCTGGGCCGAAATAGAGCCCCATTTTACTTTAAGACTGAAAGAGTAGGCGAGACCGTCTTGAGCGAATCGTGATTTTGACCAAGTTCACGTTTATTTCCCGAAACTTGGGGGATATATTCCAGTCAAAGGGACTGTAAAGTAACTCCTGATGGCCTTGGTTTTCAGTGAAATGGACAGAGCACAACTTTGGAGCTTCTGGGCAGAAATATAGCCCCACTTTACTTTAAGACTGAAAGAGTAGATGAGACCGCCTTACGTGCATCGTAATTTTGACGAACTTCGAATGGATTTCCCGGAACTCGGGGGATATTTTGCAGTCCCTTGGACGCTAAACTAAGTCCTGATGGCCTTGTTTTGAAGTAAAATGGACACAACAAAACTTTTTGAATGCTCACTTTCGAGCTTGTGGGCCGAAATATAGCCATACTTCCCTTTAAGACTGAAACAGTAGCCGAGACCACGTTTCGCGCATCGTGATTTTGATCAACTTCGGCTCCATTTCCCGGAACTTGCGAAATATTTTCCAGTCCAGGGGACTCTAAACTAACTCGTGCTGGTCTTGGTTTGCAGTGAAACGGAAACAGAAAAAGTTTTTGAACGCATACTTTCGAGCTTCGGGACCGAAATAGAACCCCACTTCACTTGAAGACTGAAAGTGTAGCCCAGACCGCCTTACGTGCATCGTGATTTTGAGCAACTTCGGCTGGATTTGCCGGAACTAAGGGGATATATTCCAGTTCTGAGGACTCTGAACTAATTCCTGATGGCCTTGGTTTGCAGTAAAATGGACCCAGCAAAACTTTTTGAACGCTCAATTTCGAGCTTCTGGGCCAAAATATAGCCCCCCATTTCTTTAACACTGAAAGAGTGGCCGAGACCGCCTTACGCGCATCGTGATTTTGACAAACTTCGGGTTGATTTCCCGGAACTTGGGGGATATTTTCCAGTGCCGGGGACTCTCAACTAACTCCTGCTTGTCTTGGTTTGCAGTGAAATGGACACAGCGAAAGTTTTTGAACGCTCACTCTCGAGCTTCTGGGCCGAAATAGAGCCCCATTTTACTTTAAGACTGAAAGAGTAGGCGAGACCGTCTTGAGCGAATCGTGATTTTGACCAAGTTCACGTTTATTTCCCGAAACTTGGGGGATATATTCCAGTCAAAGGGACTGTAAAGTAACTCCTGATGGCCTTGGTTTTCAGTGAAATGGACAGAGCACAACTTTGGAGCTTCTGGGCAGAAATATAGCCCCACTTTACTTTAAGACTGAAAGAGTAGATGAGACCGCCTTACGTGCATCGTAATCTTGACGAACTTCGAATGGATTTCCCGGAACTCGGGGGATATTTTGCAGTCCCTTGGACGCTAAACTAAGTCCTGATGGCCTTGTTTTGAAGTAAAATGGACACAACAAAACTTTTTGAATGCTCACTTTCTAGCTTGTGGGCCGAAATATAGGCACATTTCACTTTAGGACTGACACGGTAGCCGAGACCACGTTACGCGCATCATGAATTTGATCAACTTCGGCTCGATTTCCCGGGACTTGGGGAATATTCTCCAGTCCCGGGGACTCTAAAGTAACTTCTGATGGGCTTGGTTTGCACTGAAAGTGACAGAGCAAAACTTTTTAAACGCTCACTTTCGAGCTTCTGGGCCGAAATATTGCCCCACTTTAGTTTAAGACGGAAACAGTAGCCGAGACCGCATTTCGCGCATCGTGATTTTGATCAACTTCGGCTCACTTTCACGGAACTTGGGGAATATTTTCCAGTCCCGGGGCCCCTAAACTAACTTTGATAGCTTTGGTTTGCAGTGAAATGCACACAGCAAAACTTTTTGAACAATCACTTTCGAGCTTCTGGACAGAAATATAGTCCGACTTTACTTTAAGACTGAAAGAGTAACCGAAACCGCCTTACGTATATCGTAATTTTGACGAACTTCGAATGGATTTCCCGGAACTTGGGGGATATTTTGCAGTCCCTTGGACGCTAAACTAAGTCCTGATGGCCTTGTTTTGAAGTAAAATGGACACAGCTAAACTTTTTGAACCCTCACTTTCTAGCTTGTGGGCCGAAATATAGGCACACTTGACTTTAAGACTGAAACAGTAGCCGAGACCACGTTACGCGCATCATGAATTTGATCAACTTCGGCTCCAATTCCCGGGACTTGGGGGATATTTTCAAGCCCCGGGGACTCTAAACTAACTCCTGATAGCCTTGGTTTCCATTGAAATGGACACAGCACAATTTTTTGAAAGCACACTTTGGAGATTCTGGGCCGAAATATAGCCCCGCTTCACTTAAGGCTGAAAGAGTACCCGAGACCGTCTTACTCGCATCCTAAGTTTGACAAACTTCGGGTCGATATTCCGGAACTTAGGGGATATTTTCCAGTCCCAGGAACTCTAAACTAACTCCTGATGGCCTTGGTTTGCAGTGAAATGGACAGAGCAAAACTTTTTGAACGCTCACCTTCGAGCTTCCTGGTCGAAATAAAGCCCCACTTTACTTTAAGACTTAAAGAGTAACCGATACCACCTTACGCGCATTGTGATTTTGACAAACTTCGGGTGGATGTCCCGGAACTTGGGGAACATTTTCCAGTCCCTTGGACGCAAACCTAAGTCCTGATGGCCTTGTTTTGCAGTGAAATAGACAGAGCAAAAGTTTTTGAACGCTCACTTTCGAGCTTCTGGGCCGAAATATACAGCCACGTCACTTTAAGCCTCAAAGAATAGCCGAGACTGCTTTACGCGCATCCTGATTTTGACAAAAGTTTTTGAACGCTCACTTTCGAGCTTGTGGGCCGAAATATAGCCACACTTTACTTTAAGACTGAAACATTAGCCGAGACCGCATTTCGCGCATTGTGATTTTGATCAACTTCGGCTCGCTTTCTCGGAACTTGGGCAATATTTTCCAGTCCCGGGGACCCTAAACTAACTTTTGATAGCTTTGGTTTGCAGTGAAATGCACACAGCAAAACTTTTTGAACGCTCACTTTCGAGCTTCTGGACAGAAATATAGCCCCACTTCACTTTAAGACTGAAAGGGTAGCCTAGACTGTTTTGGGAGCATCGTGATTTTGACCAACTTCAGCTCGATTTACCGGAACTTGGGGAAGATTTTCCAGTCCTAGGGACGCTAAACTAACTCCTGATGGCCTTGTTTTTAAGGCAAAGAACACAGCAAAACTTTTTGAATGCTCACTTTCGGGCTTCTGGGCCGAAATATAGCCCCACTTCACTTTAAGACTGAAACAGTAGCCGATATCGCATTTTGCGCATCGTGATTTTGATCAACTTCGGTTCGATTCCCCGGAACTTGGGCAATATTTTTCAGTCCCGGGGACTCTAAAGTAACCCCTGATGGCCTTGGTTTGCAGTGAAATGGACACAGGAAAAATTTTTGAACGCACACTTTCGGGCTTCTGGCCCGAAATATAGCCCCACTTCACTTTAAGACAGAAAGAGTAGCCGAGACCACTTTAGGGCCATCGTGATTTTGACCAACCTCGGCTCAATTTCCCGGACCTTGGGGCATATTTTCTTGTCCCGGGGACGCTAAACTAACTCCTGATGGCCTTGGTTTGCAGTGATATTAGCAGAGCACAACTTTTTGAACGCTCACTTTCGGGCTTCTGGCCCGAAATATAGCCCCACTTCACTTTAAGACTGAAAGAGTAGCCGAGACCGCCTTAGGCGCATCGTGATTTTGACCAACTTCGGCTTGAGTTGCCAGAACTTAAAAGATATTTTCCAGTCCCGGGGACTCTAAACTAGCTCCTGATGGCTTTGGTTTGCAGTGAAATATACACAGGGAAACTTTTTGAACGCTCACTTTCAAGCTCCTGGGCAGGAATAAAGCCTCACTTCACTTTAAGACTGAAACAGTAAGCGAGACCGCCTAACGCGCACCGTGAATTTGACCAACTTCGGCTAAATTTCCCTGAACATGGGGGATATTTTCCAGTCCCGAAGACTCTTAAGTAACCCCTGTTGGCCTTCGGTTGCATTGAAATGGATACAGCAAAACTTTTTGAAGCTCACTTTTGAGCCTCTGGGCCGAAATATAGCCCCACTTCACTTTAAGACTGAAAGACTAGCCAAGACCGTCTTGCGCGCATCGTGATTTTGACCAACGTCTTCTCCATTTTCCGGAACTTGGGAAATATATTGCAGTCCCGGGGACTCTAAACTATCTCCTGATGGCCTTGGTTTACAGTGAAATGGACCCAGCAAATTTTTTGCAGCGCTCACTTTGGAGCTTCTGGGCCGAAATAGAGCCCCACTTCACTTTAAGACTTAAAGAGTAGCCGAGGCCGCCTTAGGCGCATCGTGATTTTGACCAACTTCGGCTTGAGTTGCCAGAACTTAAAAGATATTTTCCAGTCCCGGGGACTCTAAACTAACTCCTGATGGCCTTGGTGTTCAGTCAAATTGAGAGAGTTAAACTTTTTGAACGCTCACTTTCGAGCTTTTGGACCGAAATATAGCCCTACTTCACTTTAAGACTGAAATAGTAGCAGAGACCGCCTTACGAGCATCGTGATTTTGACCAAGTTCACCTCGATTTCCCGGAACTTGGGGGATATTTTGCAGTCCGGGGGACTTTAAACTAACTCCTGATGGCCTTGGTTTCCAGTTAAATGCAGAAAGCGTAACTTTTTAAAGGGTCACTTTCGAGCTTCTGGGCCGAAATATAGCCCCACTTTACTTTAAGACTGAAAGAGTAGCCGAGACCGTCTTACGCGCATCGTGATTTTGACCAACTTCCGTTCGATTTCCCGGAACTTCGGGGATATATTCCAGTCCCGGGCACTCTAAACTAACTGCTGATGGCCTTGGTTTGCAGTGAAGTGGACACAGCACATTTTTTTGAACGCTCACTTTCGAGCTTATCGGCCGAAATATAGCCACACTTTACTTTAAGACTGAAACATTACCCGAGACCGCATTTCGCGCATTGTGATTTTGATCAACTTCGGCTCGCTTTCTCGGAACTTGGGCAATATTTTCCAGTCCCGGGGACCCTAAACTAACTTTTGATAGCTTTGGTTTGCAGTGAAATGCACACAGCAAAACTTTTTGAACGCTCACTTTCGAGCTTCTGGACAGAAATATAGCCCCACTTCACTTTAAGACTGAAAGGGTAGCCGAGACCGCTTTGGGAGCATCGTGATTTTGACCAACTTCAGCTCGATTTACCGGAACTTGGGGAAGATTTCCCAGTCCTAGGGACGCTAAACTAACTCCTGATGGCCTTGTTTTTAGGGCAAAGAACACAGCAAAACTTTTTGAATGCTCACTTTCGGGCTTCTGGGCCGAAATATAGCCTTACTTCACTTTAAGACTGAAACAGTAGCCGATATCGCATTTTGCGCATCGTGATTTTGATCAACTTCGGTTCGATTCCCCGGAACTTGGGCAATATTTTTCAGTCCCGGGGACTCTAAAGTAACCCCTGATGGCCTTGGTTTGCAGTGAAATGGACACAGGAAAAATTTTTGAACGCACACTTTCGGGCTTCTGGCCCGAAATATAGCCCCACTTCACTCTAAGACAGAAAGAGTAGCCGAGACCACTTTATGGCCATCGTGATTTTGACCAACCTCGGCTCAATTTCCCGGACAGTGGGGCATATTTTCTTGTCCCGGGGACGCTAAACTAACTCCTGATGGCCTTGGTTTGCAGTGATATTAGCAGAGCAAAACTTTTTGAACGCTCACTTTCGGGCTTCTGGCCCGAAATATAGCCCCACTTCACTTTAAGACTGAAAGAGTAGCCGAGACCGCCTTAGGCGCATCGTGATTTTGACCAACTTCGGCTTGAGTTGCCAGAACTTAAAAGATATTTTCCAGTCCCGGGGACTCTAAACTAACTCATGATGGCCTTGGTTTGCAGTGAAATGAACACAGCAAAACTTTTTGAACGCCCACTTTCGGGCTTCTGGCCCGAAATATAGCCCCACTTCACTTTAAGACTGAAAGAGTAGCCGAGACTACCTTACGCAAATCGTGATTTTGATCAACTTCAGCTCGATTTCCCGGAAGTTGGGGGATATTTTCCAGTCCCGGAGACTCTAAACTAGCTCCTGATGGCTTTGGTTTGCAGTGAAATATACACAGGGAAACTTTTTGAACGCTCACTTTCAAGCTCCTGGGCAGGAATAAAGTCTCACTTCACTTTAAGACTGAAACAGTAAGCGAGACCGCCTAACGCGCATCGGGATTTTGACCAACTTCGGCTAAATTTCCCTGAACTTGGGGGATATTTTCCAGTCCCGAAGACTCTTAAGTAACCCCTGATGGCCTTCGTTTGCATTGAAATGGATACAGCAAAACTTTTTTAACGCTCACTTTTGAGCTTCTGGGCCGAAATATAGCCCCACTTCACTTTAAGACTGAAAGATTAGCCAAGACCGTCTTGCGCGCATCGTGATTTTGACCAACGTCTTCTCCATTTTCCGGAACTTGGCAATTATCTTGCAGTCCCGGGGACTCTAAACTAACTCCTGATGGGCTTGGTTTGCAATGAAATGGACACAGCAAATTTTTTGCAGGGCTCACTTTGGAGCTTCTGGGCCGAAATAGAGCCCCAATTCACTTTAAGACTGAAAGAGTAGCCGAGGCCGCCTGAGGCGCATCGTTATTTTGACCAACTTCGACTTGAGTTGCCAGAACTTAAAAGATATTTTCCAGTCCCGGGGACTCTAAAGTAACTCATGATGGCCTTGGTTTTCAGTGAAATTCAGAGAGGAAAACTTTTTGAACGCTCACTTTCGAGCGTCGGGACCGAAATATAGCCCTACGTCACTTTAAGACTGAAAGAGTAGCCGAGACCGGCTTACGCGAATCGTTATTTTGACCAACTTTGTCTCGATTTCGCGGAACCTGGGGGATATTTTCCAGTTCCGGGCACTGTAAACTACTTCGTGAGGGCCTTGCTTTGCAGTGAAATGGGCACAGCATAACTTTTTGAACGCTCACTGTCGAGCTTCTGGGCCGAAATATACAGCCAAGTCACTTTAAGACTAAAAGAGTAGCCGAGACTGCTTTACGCGCATCGTGATTTTGAGAAACTTCGGCTCGATTTCCGGGAACTTGGGGGATATTTTTATGTCCCGGACACTGTAAACAATCTGCTGATGTGGCTTGGTTTGCGATGAAATGGACACAGCAAAACTTTTTGAACTTTCACTTTCTAGCTTCTGGGCCGAAATATAGCCCGAGTTCACTTTAAGAATGAAAGAGTAGCCCAGACCGCCTTACGCGCATCGTGATTTTGACAAAATTTGGCTCGATTTCCCCGAACTTGGGCGATATTTTCCAGTCCCGAGAAGTCTAAACTAACTCCTGATGGCCTTTGTTTGCAGTGAAATCAACACAGGAAAACTTTTTGAACTTTCACTTTCTAGCTTCTCGGCCGAAATATAGCCCCAGTTCACTTTAAGAATGAAGAGTAGCTGAGACCGCCTTACGCGCATCGTGATTTTGACAAAATTCGGCTCGATTTCCCCGAACTTGGGCGATATTTTCCAGTCCCGAGGAGTCTAAACTAACTCCTGATTGCCTTGGTTTGCAGTAAAATGAACACAGCAAAACTTTTTGGACTTTCACTTTCTATCTTCTCGGCCGAAAGATAGCCCCAGTTCCCTTTAAGAATGAAAGAGTAGCCGAGACCGCCTTACGCGCATCGTGATTTTGACAAAATTCGGCTCGATTTCCCCGAACTTGGGCGATATTTTCAAGTCCCGGGGACTCTAAACTAACTCCTGATGGCCTTGGTTTGCAGTGAAATGGACGCAGGAAAACTTTTTGAACGCTCAGTTTCGAGTTTCTGGGCCGAAATACAACCGTATTTCACGTTAAGACTGAAATAGTAGCAGAGACCGCCTTACGAGCATCGTGATTTTGACCAAGTTCAGCTCGATTTCCCGGAACTTGGGGGAGATTTTCCAGTCCGGGGGACTTTAAACTAACTCCTGATGGGCTTGGTTTGCAGTTAAATGCAGAAAGCGTAATTTTTTAAAGGGTCACTTTCGAGCTTCTGGGCCGAAATATAGCCCCACTTTACTTTAAGACTGAAAGAGTAGCCGAGACCGTCTTACGCGCATCGTGATTTTGACCAACTTCCGTTGGATTTCCCGGAACTTCGGGGATATATTCCAGTCCCGGGGACTCTAAACTAACTGCTGATGGCCTTGGTTTGCAGTGAAGTGGACACAGCACATTGTTTTGAACGCTCACTTTCGAGCTTCTCGGCCGAAATATAGCCCTACTTCACTTTAAGACTGAAAGAGTAGCCGAGACCGCCTTACGCGCATTGTGATTTTGAGGATCTTCGGCTCGATCTGGCGAAACTTATATGTTCCAGTCCCAAAGTCTCTAAACTCACTTCTGATTGTCTAAGATGTGAGTGAAACAGAGACAAAAATTTTTGAACCCTTACTTTCGAGCTTCTGGAGTAAAATCTCAGCCCACTTTACCTTAAGACTCAAAGAGTAGCCGAGACCCCCTTAAGCGCATCGTGATTTTGACTAACTTCGGGTGGATTTCTCGTAACTTGGGGGATATTTCCAGTCCCTTGGACGCTAAACTAAGTCGTGATGGCCTTGTTTTCCAGTGAAATGGACACAGCAAAACTTTTGAAACACTCAGTTTCGAGCTTCTGGGCCGAAATATTGCCCCACTTCCCTTTAAGACTGAAAGAGTAGCCAAGACCGCCGTACGCGCGTCGTGATTTTGACCAACTTCGGTTAAATTTCCCGGAACTTGGGGGATATTTTCCAGTCCCTGGGACTCTAAGCTGACCCCCGACGTCCTTGGTCTGCAGTAAAATGGACACAGCAAAGCTTTTTGAACGCTCACTTTCGAGCTTGTGGGCCGAAATATAGCCATACTTCACGTTAACACTGACACAGTAGCCGACACCGCGTTTCGCGCATCGTGATTTTGATCAACTTCGGCTCGATTTTCCGGAACTTGCGAATTATTTTCCAGTCCCGGGGACTCTAAACTAACTCGTGCTGGTCTTGGTTTGCAGTGAAACGGAAACAGAAAAAGTTTGTGAACGCATACTTTCGAGCTTCTGGACCGAAATAGAACCCCACTTGACTTGAACACTAAAGGAGTAGCCGAGACCGCCTTACGTGCATCGTGATTTTGAGCAACTTCGGCTGGATTTGCCGGAACTAAGGGGATAAATTCCAGTTCTGAGGACTCTAAACAAATTCCTGATGGCCTTGGTTTGTAGTAAAATGGACCCAGCAAAACTTTTTGAACGCTGAATTTCGAGCTTCTGGGCCAAAATATAGCCCCCCTTACTTTAACACTGAAAGAGTAGCCGAGACCGCCTTACGCGCATCGTGATTTTGACAAACTTCGGGTTGATTTCCCGGAACTTGGGGGATATTTTCCAGTGCCGGGGACTCTCAACTAACTCCTGCTTGTCTTGGTTTGCAGTGAAATGGACACAGCGAAAGTTTTTGAACGCTCACTCTCGAGCTTCTGGGCCGAAATAGAGCCCCATTTTACTTTAAGACTGAAAGAGTAGGCGAGACCGTCTTGAGCGAATCGTGATTTTGACCAATTTCACGTTTATTTCCCGAAACTTGGGGGATATATTCCAGTCAAAGGGACTTTAAAGTAACTCCTGATGGCCTTGGTTTTCAGTGAAATGGACAGAGCACAACTTTGGAGCTTCTGGGCAGAAATATAGCCCCACTTTACTTTAAGACTGAAAGAGTAGATGAGACCGCCTTACGTGCATCGTAATTTTGACGAACTTCCAATGGATTTCCCGGAACTCGGGAGATATTTTGCAGTCCCTTGGACGCTAAACTAAGTCCTGATGGCCTTGTTTTGAAGTAAAATGGACACAACAAAACTTTTTGAACGCTCACTTTCTAGCTTGTGGGCCGAAATATAGCCACACTTCACTTTAGGACTGACACAGTAGCCGAGACTACGTTACGCGCATCATGAATTTGATCAACTTCGGCTCGATTTCCCGGGACGGGGGATATTCTCCAGTCCCGGGGATTCTAAAGTAACTTGTGATGGCCTTGGTTTGCACTGAAAGTGACAGAGCAAAACTTTTTAAACACTCACTTTCGAGCTTCTGGGCCGAAATATTGCCCCCCTTCACTTTAAGACTGAAAGAGTAGCTGAGACCACCTTACGCACATCGTGATTTTGACCAACTTCGGCTCGATTTACCGGAACTTGGCGGATATTTTCCAGTCCCGAGGACTCTGAAGTAACCCCTGATGGCCTTGGTTTGCATTGAAATGGATACAGCAAAACCTTTTGAACGCTCACTTTTGAGCTTGTGGGCCGAAATATAGCCCCACTTCACTTTAAGACTGAAAGAGTAGCCGAGACCGTCTTACGCGCATCGTGATTTTGACCAACGTCTTCTCGATTTTGCGGAACCCTGGAAATACATTCCACTCCCGGGGACTCTAAACGAACTCCTGATAGCCTTGGTTTGCAGTGAAATAGACACAGTAATTTTTTTTGAGCTTTGAGCTTGTGGGCGGAAATAGAGCCCCACTTTTACTTTAAGACTGAAGGAGTAGCCGACACCGCCTTAAGCGCACCGTGATTTTGACCAACTTCGGCTCGATTTGCCGGAACTTGGGGGATATATTCCATTTCCGCGGGCTCTAAACTAACTCGTGATGGCCTTGGTTTTCAGTGAAATGGACAAAGGAAAGCTTTTTGAACACTCTCTTTGTAGCCTCTGGGCCGAAATAGAATCCCACTTCACTTTCAGACTGAAATAGTAGCCGAGACCGCCTCACGCGCATCGTGAGTTAGACCAAGTTCAGCTCGATTTCAAGCAACTTTTGGGATATTTTCCAGTCAGGGGGACTCTAAACTAACTCCGGATGGCCTTGGTTTGCACTGAAATGCGCACAGCATAACTTTTTCAACGCCCACTTTGTAGCTTCTGGGCCGAAATATAGCCCCACTTCACTTGACTGAAAGAGTAGCCGAGATCGCCTTACGCGCATCGTGATTTTGACCATTTTCGGATCGATTTCTCGGAACTCGGGGGATATTTTGCAGTCCCTTGGACGCTAAACTAAGTCCTGATGGCCTTGTTTTGAAGTGAAATGGACACAACAAAACTTTTTGAACGCTCACTTTCTAGCTTGTGGGCCGAAATATAGCCACAGTTCACTTTAGGACTGACACAGTAGCCGAGACCACGTTACGCGCATTATGAATTTGATCAACTTCGGCTCGATTTCCCGGGACTTGGGAGATATTTTCCAGTCCCGGGGACTCTAAACTAACTCCTGATCGCCTTGCTTTGCATTGAAATGGAGAGAGCAAAACTTTTTGAACGCTCACTTTCGAGCTTGTGGGCCGAAATATAGCCACACTCTACTTTAAGACTGAAACAGTAGCCGAGACCGCATTTCGCGCATCGTGAGTTTCATCAACTTCGGTTCGCTTTCCCGGAACTTGGGAAATATTTTCCAGTCCCGGGGACCCTAAACTAACTGTTGATAGCTTTGGTTTGCAGTGAAATGCACACAGGAAAACTTTTTGAACGCTCACTTTCGAGCTTCTGGACAGAAATATAGCCCGACTTTACTTTAAGACTGAAAGAGTAGCCGAAACCGCCTTACCTATATCTTGATTTTGACCAACCTCGGCTCAATTTCCCGGACCTTGGGGCATATTTTCTTGTCCCGGGGACGCTAAACGAACTCCTGATGGCCTTGGTTTGCAGTGAAATGAACACAGCAAAACTTTTTGAACGCTCACTTTCGGGCTTCTGGCCCGAAATATAGCCCCACTTCACTTTAAGACTGAAAGGGTAGCCGAGACTATCTTACGCGAATCGTGATTTTGACCAACTTCGGCTCGATTTCCCGGAAGTTGGGGGATATTTTCCAGTCCCGGGGACTCTAAACTAGCTCCTGATGGCTTTGGTTTGCAGTGAAATAAACACAGGGAAACTTTCTGAACGCTCGCTTTCAAGCTCCTGGGCAGGAATAAAGCCTCACTTCACTTTAAGACTGAAACAGTAAGCGAGACCGCCTAACGCGCACCGTGATTTTGACCAACTTCGGCTAAATTTCCCTGAACTTGGGGGATATTTTACAGTCCTGAAGACTCTTAAGTAACCCCTAATGGCCTTCGTTTGCATTGAAATGGATACAGCAAAACTTTTTGAAGCTCACTTTTGAGCTTCTGGGCCGAAATATAGCCCCACTTCACTTTAAGACTGAAAGACTAGCCAAGACCGTCTTGCGCGCATCGTGATTTTGACCAACGTCTTCTCCATTTTCCGGAACTTCGGAAATATATTGCAGTCCCGGGGACTCTAAACTAACTCCTGATAGCCTTGGTTTGCAGTGAAATGAACACAGCAAATTTTTTGCAGCGCTCACTTTGGAGCTTCTAGGCCGAAATAGAGCCCCACTTCACTTTAAGACTTAAAGACTAGCCGAGGCCGTCTTAGGCGCATCGTGATTTTGACCAACTTCGGCTTGAGTTGCCAGAACTTAAAAGATATTTTCCAGTCCCGAGAACTCTAAATTAACACATGATGGCTTTGGTTTGCAGTGAAATAAACACAGGGAAACTTTTCGAACGCTCACTTTCAAGCTCCTGGGCAGGAATAAAGCCCCACTTCACTTTAAGACTGAAAGAGTAGCCGAGGCTGCCTTAGGCGCATCGTAATTTTGACCAACTTCGGCTTGAGTTGCCAGAACTTAAAAGATATTTTCCAGTCCCGGGGACTCTAAACTAACTCATGATGTCCTTGGTTTTCATTGAATTTCAGATAGGAAAACTTTTTGAACACTCACTTTCGAGCGTCTGGACCGAGATATAGCCCTACTTCACTTTAAGACTGAAAGAGTAGCCGAGACCACCTTACGCGAATCGTTATTTTGATCAACTTCGTCTCGATTTCGCGGAACTTGGGGGATATTTTCCAGTTCCGGGCACCGTAAACTACTTCCTGAGGGCCTTGCTTTGAAGTGAAATTGGCACAGCATAACTTTTTGAACGCTCACTTTCGAGCTTCTGGGCCGAAATATACAGCCACGTCACTTTAAGACTCAAAGAGTAGCTGAGACTGCTTTACGCGCATCGTGATTTTGACAAACTTCGGCTCGATTTCCCGCAACTTGGGGCATATTTTGTTGTCCCGGTGACTGTAAACTATCTCCGGATGTGGCTTTGTTCGCGGTGAAATGGACACAGCAAAACTTTTTGAACTTTCACTTTCTAGCTTCTGGGCCGAAATATAGTCCGAGTTCACTTTAAGAATGAAAGAATAGCCGAGACCGCCTTACGCGCATCGTGATTTTGACCAACTTTGGCTCGATTTCCCGGCAAATGGGGAATATTTTCCGGTACCGGGGACTCTAAAGTAACTCCTGATTGCCTTGGTTTGCATTGAAATGGAGAGAGCAAAACTTTTTCAACGCTCCCCTTCGGGCTTCTGAGCCGAAATATAGCCCCACTTCAGTTTAAGACTGAAAGAGTAGCCGAGACCGCCTTACGCGCATCGTGATTTTGACCAACTTCGGCTCGATTTCCCGAAACTTCGGGTATATATTCAACTCCCCATTACTCTAAACTAACCCCTGATGGCCTCTGTCTGCAGTGAAATGGACACAGCAAATTTTTTTGAACGCTTACTTTCGAAATTCTGGGCCGAAATATAGCCCCACTTCACTTTAAGACTGAAATAGTAGCCGAGACTGCCTTAGGCGCATCGTGATTTTGACCAACTTCGGCTTGAGTTGCCAGAACTTAAAAGATATTTTCCAGTCCCGGGGACTCTAAACTAACTCCTGATGGCCTTGGTGTTCAGTCAAATTGAGAGAGTTAAACTTTTTGAACGCTCACTTTCGAGCTTTTGGACCGAAATATAGCCCTACTTCACTCTAAGACTGAAATAGTAGCAGAGACCGCCTTACGAGCATCGTGATTTTGACCAAGTTCACCTCGATTTCCCGGAACTTGGGGGATATTTTGCAGTCCGGGGGACTTTAAACTAACTCCTGATGGCCTTGGTTTCCAGTTAAATGCAGAAAGCGTAACTTTTTAAAGGGTCAATTTCGAGCTTCTGGGCCGAAATATAGCCCCACTTTACTTTAAGACTGAAAGAGTAGCCGAGACCGTCTTACGCGCATCGTGATTTTGACCAACTTCCGTTCGATTTCCCGGAACTTCGGGGATATATTCCAGTCCCGGGCACTCTAAACTAACTGCTGATGGCCTTGGTTTGCAGTGAAGTGGACACAGCACATTTTTTTGAACGCTCACTTTCGAGCTTATCGGCCGAAATATAGCCACACTTTACTTTAAGACTGAAACATTACCCGAGACCGCATTTCGCGCATTGTGATTTTGATCAACTTCGGCTCGCTTTCTCGGAACTTGGGCAATATTTTCCAGTCCCGGGGACCCTAAACTAACTTTTGATAGCTTTGGTTTGCAGTGAAATGCACACAGCAAAACTTTTTGAACGCTCACTTTCGAGCTTCTGGACAGAAATATAGCCCCACTTCACTTTAAGACTGAAAGGGTAGCCGAGACCGCTTTGGGAGCATCGTGATTTTGACCAACTTCAGCTCGATTTACCGGAACTTGGGGAAGATTTCCCAGTCCTAGGGACGCTAAACTAACTCCTGATGGCCTTGTTTTTAGGGCAAAGAACACAGCAAAACTTTTTGAATGCTCACTTTCGGGCTTCTGGGCCGAAATATAGCCCCACTTCACTTTAAGACTGAAACAGTAGCCGATATCGCATTTTGCGCATCGTGATTTTGATCAACTTCGGTTCGATTCCCCGGAACTTGGGCAATATTTTTCAGTCCCGGGGACTCTAAAGTAACCCCTGATGGCCTTGGTTTGCAGTGAAATGGACACAGGAAAAATTTTTGAACGCACACTTTCGGGCTTCTGGCCCGAAATATAGCCCCACTTCACTCTAAGACAGAAAGAGTAGCCGAGACCACTTTATGGCCATCGTGATTTTGACCAACCTCGGCTCAATTTCCCGGACAGTGGGGCATATTTTCTTGTCCCGGGGACGCTAAACTAACTCCTGATGGCCTTGGTTTGCAGTGATATTAGCAGAGCAAAACTTTTTGAACGCTCACTTTCGGGCTTCTGGCCCGAAATATAGCCCCACTTCACTTTAAGACTGAAAGAGTAGCCGAGACCGCCTTAGGCGCATCGTGATTTTGACCAACTTCGGCTTGAGTTGCCAGAACTTAAAAGATATTTTCCAGTCCCGGGGACTCTAAACTAACTCATGATGGCCTTGGTTTGCAGTGAAATGAACACAGCAAAACTTTTTGAACGCCCACTTTCGGGCTTCTGGCCCGAAATATAGCCCCACTTCACTTTAAGACTGAAAGAGTAGCCGAGACTACCTTACGCAAATCGTGATTTTGATCAACTTCGGCTCGATTTCCCGGAAGTTGGGGGATATTTTCCAGTCCCGGAGACTCTAAACTAGCTCCTGATGGCTTTGGTTTGCAGTGAAATATACACAGGGAAACTTTTTGAACGCTCACTTTCAAGCTCCTGGGCAGGAATAAAGTCTCACTTCACTTTAAGACTGAAACAGTAAGCGAGACCGCCTAACGCGCATCGGGATTTTGACCAACTTCGGCTAAATTTCCCTGAACTTGGGGGATATTTTCCAGTCCCGAAGACTCTTAAGTAACCCCTGATGGCCTTCGTTTGCATTGAAATGGATACAGCAAAACTTTTTTAACGCTCACTTTTGAGCTTCTGGGCCGAAATATAGCCCCACTTCACTTTAAGACTGAAAGATTAGCCAAGACCGTCTTGCGCGCATCGTGATTTTGACCAACGTCTTCTCCATTTTCCGGAACTTGGCAATTATCTTGCAGTCCCGGGGACTCTAAACTAACTCCTGATGGGCTTGGTTTGCAATGAAATGGACACAGCAAATTTTTTGCAGGGCTCACTTTGGAGCTTCTGGGCCGAAATAGAGCCCCAATTCACTTTAAGACTGAAAGAGTAGCCGAGGCCGCCTGAGGCGCATCGTTATTTTGACCAACTTCGACTTGAGTTGCCAGAACTTAAAAGATATTTTCCAGTCCCGGGGACTCTAAAGTAACTCATGATGGCCTTGGTTTTCAGTGAAATTCAGAGAGGAAAACTTTTTGAACGCTCACTTTCGAGCGTCGGGACCGAAATATAGCCCTACGTCACTTTAAGACTGAAAGAGTAGCCGAGACCGGCTTACGCGAATCGTTATTTTGACCAACTTTGTCTCGATTTCGCGGAACCTGGGGGATATTTTCCAGTTCCGGGCACTGTAAACTACTTCGTGAGGGCCTTGCTTTGCAGTGAAATGGGCACAGCATAACTTTTTGAACGCTCACTGTCGAGCTTCTGGGCCGAAATATACAGCCAAGTCACTTTAAGACTAAAAGAGTAGCCGAGACTGCTTTACGCGCATCGTGATTTTGAGAAACTTCGGCTCGATTTCCGGGAACTTGGGGGATATTTTTATGTCCCGGACACTGTAAACAATCTGCTGATGTGGCTTGGTTTGCGATGAAATGGACACAGCAAAACTTTTTGAACTTTCACTTTCTAGCTTCTGGGCCGAAATATAGCCCGAGTTCACTTTAAGAATGAAAGAGTAGCCCAGACCGCCTTACGCGCATCGTGATTTTGACAAAATTTGGCTCGATTTCCCCGAACTTGGGCGATATTTTCCAGTCCCGAGGAGTCTAAACTAACTCCTGATGGCCTTTGTTTGCAGTGAAATCAACACAGGAAAACTTTTTGAACTTTCACTTTCTAGCTTCTCGGCCGAAATATAGCCCCAGTTCACTTTAAGAATGAAGAGTAGCTGAGACCGCCTTACGAGCATCGTGATTTTGACCAAGTTCAGCTCGATTTCCCGGAACTTGGGGGATAGTTTGGAGTCCGGGGGACTTTAAACTAACTCCTGATGGCCTTGGTTTGCAGTTAAATGCAGAAAGCGTAACTTTTTAAAGGGTCACTTTCGAGCTTCTGGGCCGAAATATAGCCCCACTTTACTTTAAGACTGAAAGAGTAGCCGAGACCGTCTTAGGCGCATCGTGATTTTGACCAACTTCCGTTCGATTTCCCGGAACTTCGTGGATATATTCCAGTGCCGGGGACTCTAAACTAACTGCTGATGGCCTTGGTTTGCAGTGAAGTGGACACAGCACATCTTTTTGAACGCTCACTTTCGAGCTTATCGGCCGAAATATAGCCCTACTTCACTTTAAGACTGAAAGAGTAGCCGAGACCGCCTTACGCGCATGGTAATATTGACCAACTTCGGCTCGATTTCCCGGAAGTTGGCGAATATTTTCAATTCCCGGGGAAGCTAAACTAACTTCCGATGGCCTTAGTTTGCAGTTAAATGGACAGAGCAAAATTTTTCGAACGCTCACTTTCGAGCTTATGGGTCGAAATGTAGCCACACTTTACTTTAAGACTGAAAGAGTAGCCGAGACCGCCTTACGCGCATCGTGATTTTGGGATACTTCGGCTCGATTTACCGCAAATAGGGGGATATTTTCCAGTCCCGGGGACTCTAAACTAACTCCTGATGGCCTTGGTTTCCAGTGAAATGGACACAGGAACAGTTTTTGAACGCGCACTTTCGAGCTTGCTGGCCGAAATATAGCCCTACTTCTTTTTAAGACTGAAAGAGTAGGCGGGAGCGCCTTACGCGCATTGTGATTTTGAGGATCCTCGGCTCGATCTGGCGAAACTTGGGAGATATGTTCCAGTGCGAAAGTCTCTAAACTCACTCCTGATTGTCTAAGACGTGAGTGAAATAGAGACAAAAATTTTTGAACCCTTACTTTCGAGCTTCTGGAGTTAAATCTAAGCCCACTTTACCTTAAGACTGAAAGAGTAGCCGAGACCCCCTTAAGCCCATCGTGATTTTGACTAACTTCGGGTGGATTTCCCATAACTTGGGGGATATTTCCAGTCCCTTGGACGCTAAACTAAGTCGTGATGGCCTTGTTTTGCAGTGAAATGGACACAGCAAAACTTTTGTGATTTTGACCAACTTTGGCTCGATTTCCCGGGAAATGGGGGATATTTTCCGGTACCGGGGACTCCAATCTAACTCCTGGTTGCCTTGGTTTGCGGTGAAATGGACACAGCGCAAGTTTTTGAACGCTCACCTTTGAGCTTCTGGGCCGAAGCATAGCCCTACTTCACTTTAAGACTGAAAGACTAGCCGAGAGCGCCTTACGCGCATCGTGATTTTGGGCTACTTCGGCTCGATTTCCCGGAACTTGGGAGGTAATTCCCAGTCCCGGGCACTCTAAACTAATTCCTGATGGCCTTGGTTTTCAGTGAAATGGACACAGCCAAACTCTTTGAACGTTCACTTTGGAGCTTCTGGGCCGAAATATAGCACCACTTCACTTTAAGACTGAAAGAGTAGCCGGGACCGCCTTACACGCATGGTAATTTTGTCGAACTTCGGCTTGATTTCCTGGGACTTGGGGGATATTGTCCAGTCCCGGAAGCTCTAAAGTAACTCCTGAATGCCTTGGTTTTTAGTGAAATGGACACAGGTAAAAGGGGCGCACGCTAGGTTTCCAGGTTGTAGGCCGAAATATAGCCCCACTTTATTTTAAGACTGAAAGTGTACACGAAACCGCCTTAAGCGCATCGAAATTTTTAGCCACTATTGCTCGATCTGCCAAAACTTGGGGGATATTTTCCAGTCCCGGGGACTCTACCCTAACTCTTGATGGCCTTAATTTTCAGTCAAATGGTCACAGGTAACAGGAGCGCACGCTCGGTGTCGAGCTTCTAGGCCGAAATGTAGCCCCAGTTCATTTTAAGACTGAAAGAGTAAACGAAACTGCCGTACGCTAATCGTAATTTTAAGAAAGTATGGCTCAATTTGCCGAAACTTGGAGGATAGCTTCCAGTCTCGAGGATTCTAAACTATCTCCTGATGGACTTAGTTCTTAGGGAAATGGACACAGGTAAAAGGAGAGCACGCTCGGTGTCGAGCTTGTAGAACCGAAATATAGCCCCACTTCATTTTCGGAGTAAACGAGTAGCCGAGACCGCCTTACGCGCATCGTGATTTTGAGCATCTTTGGCTCGATTTGCCGGAATTCGGGCAATATTTTCCAGTCCCGAGGACTCTATGCTAACTCCTGATGAACTTAGTTTTCAGTGATATGTACACAGGGAAAAGGAGCCCACGCTCGGTGTTGAGCTTGTCGGCCGAAATATAGCCCCACTTCATTTTAAGACTGAAAGAGTAGCCGAGACCGCGTTACGCGCATCGTGATTTTGAGCAACATTGGCTCGATCTGCCAGAATTTGGGAAATATTTTCCAGTCCCAAGGACTCCAAACTAACTCCTGATGGCCTAAGATGTCAGTGAAATGGACACAGGTAAAATTAGCGCACGCCCGGTCTCGAGCTTCTAGGTCGAAATATAGCCCCCCTTATTTTTAAGACTGAAAGAGTAGCCGAGACCGCCTTACGCGCATCGTGATTTTGGGCCACTTTTACTCGATTTCCTTGAAGTTGGCGAATAATTTATAGTCCCGGGGACGCTAAACTAACTCCCGATGACCTTGGTTTGCAGTTTAATGAACACAGCAAAACATTCTGAACGCTCACCTTCGAGCTTCAGGGCCGAAATATAGCCCTAATTAAATTTAAGACTGAAAGAACCGCCGAGAGCCCGTTACGCGCATCGTAATTTTCATCAACTTCGGCGCAATTTCCTGGAACTTGGAGAATATTTTCCAGTCCCGGGGACTCTAAACTAACTCCTGATGGCCTTGGTTTGCAGTGAAATGGACACAGCAAAACTTTTTGAACGCTCACTTTCGAGCTTGTGGGCCTTAATATAGCCACACTTCACTTTAAGACTGAAACAGTAGCCGAGACCGCGTTACGCGCATCGTGATTTTGATCAACTTCTTCTCGCTTTCACGGAACTTGGGGAATATTTTCCAGTCCTGGGGACTCTAAACTAACTCCTGATGGCCATGGTTTGCAGTGAAATTCACACAGCACAACTTTTTGAACCCACACTTTCGAGCTTCTAGGCCCAAATATAGTCCCACATCACTTACGACTTGAAGAGTAGCCGAGACCGGCGTGCGCGCATCGTGATTTTGACCAACTTCGGGTCGATATTCCGCAACTTGGGGGCTATTTTCCAGTTCCAGGAACTCTAAACTTACTCTTGATGGCCTTGGTTTGCAGTGAAATGGAGACAGCAAAACTTTTTGAACGCTCACCTTCAAGCTTCTGGGCCGAAATATAGCCCACTTTACTTTCATACTGAAAAAGTAGCCGAAACCGCCTTACGCGCATCGTGATTTTGACAAACTTCGGGTGGATTTCCCGGAACTTGGGGGATATTTTCCAGTCTCTTGGACGCTAAACAAGGTGCCGATGGCCTTGTTTTGCAGTGAAATGGACACAGCAAAGCTTTTTGAACGCTCACTTTCGAGCTTGTGGGCCGAAATATAGCCATACTTCCCTTTAAGACTGAAACAGTAGCCGAGACCATGTTTCGCGCATCGTGATTTTGATCAACTTCGGCTCCATTTCCCGGAACTTGCGAAATATTTTCCAGTCCAGGGGACTCTAAACTAACTCGTGCTGGTCTTGGTTTGCAGTGAAACGGAAACAGAAAAAGTTTTTGAACGCATACTTTCGAGCTTCGGGACCGAAATAGAACCCCACTTCACTTGAAGACTGAAGGAGTAGCCGAGACCGCCTTACGCGCATCGTGATTTTGAGCAACTTCGGCTGGATTTGCCGGAACTAAGGGGATATATTCCAGTTCTGAGGACTCTGAACTAATTCCTGATGGCCTTGGTTTGCAGTAAAATGGACCCAGCAAAACTTTTTGAACGCTGAATTTCGAGCTTCTGGGCCAAAATATAGCGCCCCATTTCTTTAACACTGAAAGAGTAGCCGAGACCGCCTTACGCGCATCGTGATTTTGACAAACTTCGGGTTGATTTCCCGGAACTTGGGGGATATTTTCCAGTGCCGGGGACTCTCAACTAACTCCTGCTTGTCTTGGTTTGCAGTGAAATGGACACAGCGAAAGTTTTTGAACGCTCACTCTCGAGCTTCTGGGCCGAAATAGAGCCCCATTTTACTTTAAGACTGAAAGAGTAGGCGAGACCGTCTTGAGCGAATCGTGATTTTGACCAATTTCACGTTTATTTCCCGAAACTTGGGGGATATATTCCAGTCAAAGGGACTTTAAAGTAACTCCTGATGGCCTTGGTTTTCAGTGAAATGGACAGAGCACAACTTTGGAGCTTCTGGGCAGAAATATAGCCCCACTTTACTTTAAGACTGAAAGAGTAGATGAGACCGCCTTACGTGCATCGTAATTTTGACGAACTTCCAATGGATTTCCCGGAACTCGGGGGATATTTTGCAGTCCCTTGGACGCTAAACTAAGTCCTGATGGCCTTGTTTTGAAGTCAAATGGACACAACAAAACTTTTTGAACGCTCACTTTCTAGCTTGTGGGCCGAAATATAGCCACACTTCACTTTAGGACTGACACGGTAGCCGAGACCACGTTACGCGCATCATGAATTTGATCAACTTCGGCTCGATTTCCCGGGACTTGGGGAATATTCTCCAGTCCCGGGGACTCTAAAGTAACTTCTGATGGGCTTGGTTTGCACTGAAAGTGACAGAGCAAAACTTTTTAAACGCTCACTTTCGAGCTTCTGGGCCGAAATATTGCCCCACTTCACTTTAAGACTGAAAGAGTAGCTGAGACCACCTTACGCACATGGTGATTTTGACCAACTTCGGCTCGATTTACCGGAACTTGGGGGATATTTTGCAGTCCCGAGGACTCTTAAGTAACCCCTGATGGCCTTTGGTTGCATTGAAATGGATACAGCAAAACTTTTTGAACGCTCACTTTTGAGCTTGTGGGCCGAAATATAGCCCCACTTTACTTTAAGACTGAAAGAGTAGCCGAGACCGTCTTACGCGCATAGTGATTTTGGCCAACGTCTTCTCGATATTCCGGAACTTGGGAAATTCATTCCACTCCCGGGGACTCTAAACTAACTCCTGATAGCCTTGGTTTGCAGTGAAATAGACACAGTAATTTTTTTTGAGCTTTGAGCTTGTGGGCCGAAATAGAGCCCCACTTCACTTTAAGACTGAAGGAGTAGCCGACACTGCCTTAAGCCCACCGTGATTTTGACCAACTTCGGCTCGATTTGCCGGAACTTGGGGGATTTTTTCCAGTCCCGGGGACTCTAAACTAACTCCTGATTGTCTTGGTTTTCAGTGAAATGGACACAGCGAAACTTTTTGAACGCTCACTTTCGAGCTTGTGGGCCGAAATATAGCCACACTTTAGTTTAAGACGGAAACAGTAGCCGAGACCGCATTTCACGCATCGTGATTTTGATCAACTTCGGCTCACTTTCACGGAACTTGGGGAATATTTTCCAGTTTCGGGCACTTTAAACAACTTCCTGAGGACCTTGCTTTGCAGTGAAATGGGCACAGCATAACTTTTTGAACGCTCACTTTCGAGCTTCTGGGCCGAAATATACAGCCAAGTCACTTTAAGACTCAAAGAGTAGCCGAGACTGCTTTACGCGCATCGTGATTTTGACAAACTTCGGCTCGATTTCCCGCAACTTGGGGGATATTTTGATGTCCCGGAGACTGTAAACTATCTCCGGATGTGGCTTGGTTCGCGGTGAAATGGACACAGCAAAAGTTTTTGAACTTTCACTTTCTAGCTTCTGGGCCGAATTATAGTCCGAGTTCACTTTAAGAATGAAAGAGTAGCCGAGACCGGCGTACGCGCATCGTGATTTTGACCAACTTTGGCTCGATTTCCCGGCAAATGGGGAATATTTTCCGGTACCGGGGACTCTAAAGTAACTCCTGATTGCCTTGGTTTGCATTAAAATGGAGAGAGCTGAACTTTTTCAAGGCTCCCCTTCGGGCTTCTGAGCCGAAATATAGCCCCACTTCAGTTTAAGACTGAAAGAGTAGCCGAGACCGTCTTACGCGCATCGTGATTTTGACCAACTTCGGCTCGATTTCCCGAAACTTCGGGGATATATTCAAGTCCCAAGGACTCTAAACTAACCCCTGATGGCCTTGGTCTGCAGTGAAATGGACACAGCACATTTTTTTGAACGCTTACTTTCGAAATTCTGGGCCGAAATATAGCCCCACTTCACTTTAAGACTGAAATAGTAGCCGAGACCACCTTAGACGCATCGTGATTTTGACCAACTTCGGCTTGAGTTGCCAGAACTTAAGGGATATTTTCCAGTCCCGTGGACTCTAAGCTAACTCATGATGGCCTTGGTTTTCAGTTAAATTGAGAGAGCAGAACTTTTTGAACGCTCACTTTCGAGCTTCTGGGCCGAAATATACAGCCAAGTCACTTTAAGACTAAAAAAGTGGCCGAGACTCCTTTACGCGCATCGTGATTTTGAGAAACTTCGGCTCGATTTCCCGGGACTTGGGAGATATTTTGATGTCCGGACACTGTAAACAATCTGCTGATGTGGCTTGGTTTGCGGTCAAATGGACACAGCAAAACTTATTGAACTTTCACTTTCTAGCTTCTGCGCCGAAATATAGCCCGAGTTCACTTTAAGAATGAAGGAGTAGCCGAGACCGCCTTACGCGAATCATGATTTTGACAAAATTCGGCTCGATTTCTCCGAACTTGGGCGATATTTTCCAGTCCCGAGGACTCTAAACTAACTCCCGATATCCTTGGTTTGCAGTGAAATGGACACAGCAAAACTTTTGAAACACTCACTTTCGAGCTTCTGGGCCGAAATATTGCCCCACTTCCCTTTAAGACTGAAAGAGTAGCCGAGACCGCCTTACGCGCGTCGTGATTTTGACCAACTTCGGCAAAATTTCCCGGAACTTGGGGGATATTTTCCAGTCCCTGGGACTCTAAGCTGACTCCCGACGTCCTTGGTCTGCAGTAAAATGGACACAGCAAAGCTTTTTGAACGCTCACTTTCGAGCTTGTGGGCCGAAATATAGCCATACTTCACTTTAACACTGACACAGTAGCCGACACCGCGTTTCGCGCATCGTGATTTTGATCAACTTCGGCTCGATTTTCCGGAACTTGCGAATTATTTTCCAGTCCCGGGGACTCTAAACTAACTCGTGCTGGTCTTGGTTTGCAGTGAAACGGAAACAGAAAAAGTTTTTGAACGCATACTTTCGAGCTTCTGGACCGAAATAGAACCCCACTTGACTTGAACACTGAAGGAGTAGCCAAGACCGCCTTACGTGCATCGTGATTTTGAGCAACTTCGGCTGGATTTGCCGGAACTAAGGGGATATATTCCAGTTCTGAGGACTCTAAACTAATTCCTGATGGCCTTGGTTTGTAGTAAAATGGACCCAGCAAAACTTTTTGAACACTCAATTTCGAGCTTCTGGGCCAAAATATAGCCCCCCATTACTTTAACACTGAAAGAGTAGCCGAGACCGCCTTACGCGCATCGTGATTTTGACAAACTTCGGGTTGATTTCCCGGAACTTGGGGGATATTTTCCAGTGCCGGGGACTCTCAACTAACTCCTGCTTGTCTTGGTTTGCAGTGAAATGGACACAGCGAAAGTTTTTGAACGCTCACTCTCGAGCTTCTGGGCCGAAATAGAGCCCCATTTTACTTTAAGACTGAAAGAGTAGGCGAGACCGTCTTGAGCGAATCGTGATTTTGACCAATTTCACGTTTATTTCCCGAAACTTGGGGGATATATTCCAGTCAAAGGGACTTTAAAGTAACTCCTGATGGCCTTGGTTTTCAGTGAAATGGACAGAGCACAACTTTGGAGCTTCTGGGCAGAAATATAGCCCCACTTTACTTTAAGACTGAAAGAGTAGATGAGACCGCCTTACGCACATCGTAATTTTGACGAACTTCCAATGGATTTCCCGGAACTCGGGGGATATTTTGCAGTCCCTTGGACGCTAAACTAAGTCCTGATGGCCTCGTTTTGAAGTAAAATGGACACAACAAAACTTTTTGAACGCTCACTTTCTAGCTTGTGGGCCGAAATATAGCCACACTTCACTTTAGGACTGACACAGTAGCCGAGACCACGTTACGCGCATCATGAATTTGATCAACTTCGGCTCGATTTCCCGGGACGGGGGATATTCTCCAGTCCCGGGGACTCTAAAGTAACTTGTGATGGCCTTGGTTTGCACTGAACGTGACAGAGCAAAACTTTTTAAACACTCACTTTCGAGCTTCTGGGCCGAAATATTGCCCCCACTTCACTTTAAGACTGAAAGAGTAGCTGAGACCACCTTACGCACATCGTGATTTTGACCAACTTCGGCTCGATTTACCGGAACTTGGGGGATATTTTTCAGTCCCGAGGACTCTTAAGTAACCCCTGATGGCCTTGGTTTGCATTGAAATGGATACAGCAAAACCTTTTGAACGCTCACTTTTGAGCTTGTGGGCCGAAATATAGCCCCACTTCACTTTAAGACTGAAAGAGTAGCCGAGACCGTCTTACGCGCATCGTGATTTTGACCAACGTCTCCTCGATTTTGCGGAACTTGGGAAATACATTCCACTCCCGGGGACTCTAAACGAACTCCTGATAGCCTTGGTTTGCAGTGAAATAGACACAGTAATTTTTTTGAGCTTTGAGGTTGTGGGCCGAAATAGAGCCGCACTTTTACTTTAAGACTGAAGGAGTAGCCGACACCGCCTTAAGCGCACCGTGATTTTGACCAACTTCGGCTCGATTTGCCGGAACTTGGGGGATATATTCCATTTCCGCGGGCTCTAAACTAACTCGTGATGGCCTTGGTTTTCAGTGAAATGGACAAAGGAAAGCTTTTTGAACACTCTCTTTGTAGCTTCTGGGCCGAAATAGAATCCCACTTCACTTTCAGACTGAAATAGTAGCCGAGACCGCCTCACGCGCATCGTGAGTTAGACCAAGTTCAGCTCGATTTCACGCAACTTTTGGGATATTTTCCAGTCAGGGGGACTCTAAACTAATTCCGGATGGCCTTGGTTTGCACTGAAATGCGCACAGCATAACTTTTTGAACGCCCACTTTGAAGCTTCTGGGCCGAAATAGAATCCCACTTCACTTTCAGACTTAAAGAGTAGCCGAGATCGCCTTACGCGCATCGTGATTTTGACCATTTTCGGATCGATTTCTCGGAACTTGGGGGATATTTTCCAGTCCCGGGGACTCTAAACTAACTCCTGATCGCCTTGCTTTGCATTGAAATGGACAGAGCAAAACTTTTAGAACACTCACTTTCGTGCTTGTGGGCCGAAATATAGCCACACTTAAATTAAGACTGAAACAGTAGCCGAGACCGCATTTCGCGCATCGTGAGTTTCATCAACTTCGATTCGCTTTCCCGGAACTTGGGGAATATTTTCCAGTCCCAGGGACGCTAAACTAACTCGTGATGGCCTTGGTTTTCAGTGAAATTCAGAGAGCAAAACTTTTTGAACGCTCACTTTCGAGCTTCTGGACAGAAATATAGCCCCACTTCACTTTAAGACTGAAAGGGTAGCCGAGACCGCTTTGGGAGCATCGTGAGTTTGATCAACTTCAGCTCGATTTACCGGAACTTCGGGAATATTTTCCAGTCCCAGGGACGCTAAACTAACTCCTGATGGCCTTGGTTTTCAGTGAAATTCAGACAGGAAAACTTTTTGAACGCTCACTTTCGATCTCCTGGACAGAAATATAGCCCAACTTCACTTTAAGACTGAAAGGGTAGCCGAGACCGCTTTGGGAGCATCGTGATTTTAATCAACTTCAGCTCGATTTACCGGAACTTCGGGAATATTTTCCAGTCCCAGGGACGCTAAACTAACTCGTGATGGCCTTGGTTTTCAGTGAAATTCAGAGAGCAAAACTTTTTGAACGCTCACTTTCGAGCTTCTGGAGCGAAATATAGCCGTACTTCACTTTAAGACCGAAAGAGTACCCGAGACCGCCTTACGAGCATCGTGATTTTGACCAACTTCGGCTCGATTTCCCGAAACTTCGGGTATATATTCATCTCCCCAGGACTCTAAACTAACCCCTGATGGCCTCTGTCTGCAGTGAAATGGACACAGCACATTTTTTTGAACGCTTACTTTCGAAAATCTGGTCCGAAATATAGCCCCACTTCACTTTAAGACTGAAATAGTAGCCGAGACCGCCTTAGACGCATCGTGATTTTGACCAACTTCGGCTTCAGTTGCCAGAATTTAGGGGATATTTTCCAGTCCCGTGGACTCTAAACTAACTCATGATGGCCTTGGCTTTCAGTTAAATTGAGAGAGCAAAACTTTTTGAACGCTCACTTTCGAGCTTCTGGGCCGAAATATACAGCCACGTCACTTTAAGACTAAAAGAGTAGCCGAGACTGCTTTACGCGCATCGTGATTTTGAGAAACTTCGGCTCGATTTCCCGGGACTTGGGGGATATTTTGATGTCCCGGACACTGTAAACAATCTGCTGATGTGGCTTGGTTTGCGGTGAAATGGACACAGCAAAACTTTTTGAACTTTCACTTTCTAGCTTCTTGGCCGAAATTTAGCCCCACTTCACTTTAAGAATGAAAGAGTAGCCCAGACCGCCTTACGCGCATCGTGATTTTGACAAAATTCGGCTCGATTTCTCCGAACTTGGGCGATATTTTCCAGTCCCGAGGAGTCTAAACTAACTCCTGATGGCCTTGTTTTGCAGTGAAATGAACACAGCAAAACTTTTTGAACTTTCACTTTCTATCTTCTCGGCCGAAATATAGCCCCAGTTCACTTTAAGAATGAAAGAGTAGCCGAGAGCGCCTTACGCGCATCGTGATTTTGACAAAATTGGGCTCTATTTCCCCGAACTTGGGCGATATTTTCAAGTCCTGGGGACTCTAAACCAACTCTTGATGGCCTTGCTTTGCAGTGAAATGGACGGAGGAAAACTTTTTGAACGCTCAGTTTCGAGTTTCTGGGCCGAAATACAACCGTATTTCACTTTACGACTGAAATAGTAGCCGAGACCGCCTTACGAGCATCGTGATTTTGACCAAGTTCAGCTCGATTTCGCGGAACTTGGGGGATAGTTTGGAGTCCGGGGGACTTTAAACTAACTCCTGATGGCCTTGGTTTGCAGTTAAATGCAGAAAGCGTAACTTTTTAAAGGGTCACTTTCGAGCTTCTGGGCCGAAATATAGCCCCACTTTACTTTAAGACTGAAAGAGTAGCCGAGACCGTCTTAGGCGCATCGTGATTTTGACCAACTTCCGTTCGATTTCCCGGAACTTCGTGGATATATTCCAGTGCCGGGTACTCTAAACTAACTGCTGATGGCCTTGGTTTGCAGTGAAGTGGACACAGCACATCTTTTTGAACGCTCACTTTCGAGCTTATCGGCCGAAATATAGCCCTACTTCACTTTAAGACTGAAAGAGTAGCCGAGACCGCCTTACGCGCAT
This sequence comes from Orbicella faveolata, assembly GCF_042242905.1. Classification (NCBI taxonomy): domain Eukaryota; kingdom Metazoa; phylum Cnidaria; class Anthozoa; order Scleractinia; family Merulinidae; genus Orbicella; species Orbicella faveolata. Next base: position 35,716,029 of record NW_028301539.1, read on the forward strand.
GGTAATATTGACCAACTTCGGCTCGATTTCCCGGAAGTTGGCGAATATTTTCAATTCCCGGGGAAGCTAAACTAACTTCCGATGGCCTTAGTTTGCAGTTAAATGGACACTGCAAAAGTTTTTGAACGCTCACTTTCGAGCTTATGGGTCGAAATATAGCCCCACTTAACTTTAAGACTGAAAGAGTAGCCGAGACCGCCTTACGCGCATCGTGATTTTGGGATACTTCGGCTCGATTTACCGCAAATAGGGGGATATTTTCCAGTCCCGGGGACTCTAAACTAACTCCTGATGGCCTTGGTTTCCAGTGAAATGGACACAGGAACAGTTTTTGAACGCGCACTTTCGAGCTTGCTGGCCGAAATATAGCCCTACTTCTTTTTAAGACTGAAAGAGTAGGCGGGAGCGCCTTACGCGCATTGTGATTTTGAGGATCCTCGGCTCGATCTGGCGAAACTTGGGAGATATGTTCCAGTGCCAAAGTCTCTAAACTCACTCCTGATTGTCTAAGACGTGAGTGAAATAGAGACAAAAATTTTTGAACCCTTACTTTCGAGCTTCTGGAGTTAAATCTAAGCCCACTTTACCTTAAGACTGAAAGAGTAGCCGAGACCCCCTTAAGCCCATCGTGATTTTGACTAACTTCGGGTGGATTTCCCATAACTTGGGGGATATTTCCAGTCCCTTGGACGCTAAACTAAGTCGTGATGGCCTTGTTTTGCAGTGAAATGGACACAGCAAAACTTTTGTGATTTTGACCAACTTTGGCTCGATTTCCCGGGAAATGGGGGATATTTTCCGGTACCGGGGACTCCAATCTAACTCCTGGTTGCCTTGGTTTGCGGTGAAATGGACACAGCGCAACTTTTTGAACGCTCACCTTTGAGCTTCTGGGCCGAAGCATAGCCCTACTTCACTTTAAGACTGAAAGACTAGCCGAGAGCGCCTTACGCGCATCGTGATTTTGGGCTACTTCGGCTCGATTTCCCGGAACTTGGGAGGTAATTCCCAGTCCCGGGCACTCTAAACTAATTCCTGATGGCCTTGGTTTTCAGTGAAATGGACACAGCCAAACTCTTTGAACGTTCACTTTGGAGCTTCTGGGCCGAAATATAGCACCACTTCACTTTAAGACTGAAAGAGTAGCCGGGACCGCCTTACACGTATGGTAATTTTGTCGAACTTCAGCTTGATTTCCTGGGACTTGGGGGATATTGTCCAGTCCCGGAAGCTCTAAAGTAACTCCTGAATGCCTTGGTTTTTAGTGAAATGGACACAGGTAAAAGGGGCGCACGCTAGGGTTCCAGGTTGTAGGCCGAAATATAGCCCCACTTTATTTTAAGACTGAAAGTGTACACGAAACCGCCTTAAGCGCATCGAAATTTTTAGCCACTATTGCTCGATCTGCCAAAACTTGGGGGATATTTTCCAGTCCCGGGGACTCTACCCTAACTCTTGATGGCCTTAGTTTTCAGTCAAATGGTCACAGGTAACAGGAGCGCACGCTCGGTGTCGAGCTTCTAGGCCGAAATGTAGCCCCAGTTCATTTTAAGACTGAAAGAGTAAACGAAACTGCCGTACGCTAATCGTAATTTTAAGAAAGTATGGCTCAATTTGCCGAAACTTGGAGGATAGCTTCCAGTCTCGAGGATTCTAAACTATCTCCTGATGGACTTAGTTCTTAGGGAAATGGACACAGGTAAAAGGAGAGCACGCTCGGTGTCGAGCTTGTAGAACCGAAATATAGCCCCACTTCATTTTCGGAGTAAACGAGTAGCCGAGACCGCCTTACGCGCATCGTGATTTTGAGCATCTTTGGCTCGATTTGCCGGAATTCGGGCAATATTTTCCAGTCCCGAGGACTCTATGCTAACTCCTGATGAACTTAGTTTTCAGTGATATGTACACAGACAAAAGGAGCCCACGCTCGGTGTTGAGCTTGTCGGCCGAAATATAGCCCCACTTCATTTTAAGACTGAAAGAGTAGCCGAGACCGCGTTACGCGCATCGTGATTTTGAGCAACATTGGCTCGATCTGCCAGAATTTGGGAAATATTTTCCAGTCCCAAGGACTCCAAACTAACTCCTGATGGCCTAAGATGTCAGTGAAATGGACACAGGTAAAATTAGCGCACGCCCGGTCTCGAGCTTCTAGGTCGAAATATAGCCCCCCTTATTTTTAAGACTGAAAGAGTAGCCGAGACCGCCTTACGCGCATCGTGATTTTGGGCCACTTTTACTCGATTTCCTTGAAGTTGGCGAATAATTTATAGTCCCGGGGACGCTAAACTAACTCCCGATGACCTTGGTTTGCAGTTTAATGAACACAGCAAAACATTCTGAACGCTCACCTTCGAGCTTCAGGGCCGAAATATAGCCCTAATTAAATTTAAGACTGAAAGAACCGCCGAGAGCCCGTTACGCGCATCGTAATTTTCATCAACTTCGGCGCAATTTCCTGGAACTTGGAGAATATTTTCCAGTCCCGGGGACTCTAAACTAACTCCTGATGGCCTTGGTTTGCAGTGAAATGGACACAGCAAAACTTTTTGAACGCTCACTTTCGAGCTTGTGGGCCTTAATATAGCCACACTTCACTTTAAGACTGAAACAGTAGCCGAGACCGCGTTACGCGCATCGTGATTTTGATCAACTTCTTCTCGCTTTCACGGAACTTGGGGAATATTTTCCAGTCCTGGGGACTCTAAACTAACTCCTGATGGCCATGGTTTGCAGTGAAATTCACACAGCACAACTTTTTGAACCCACACTTTCGAGCTTCTAGGCCCAAATATAGTCCCACATCACTTACGACTTGAAGAGTAGCCGAGACCGGCGTGCGCGCATCGTGATTTTGACCAACTTCGGGTCGATATTCCGCAACTTGGGGGCTATTTTCCAGTTCCAGGAACTCTAAACTTACTCTTGATGGCCTTGGTTTGCAGTGAAATGGAGACAGCAAAACTTTTTGAACGCTCACCTTCAAGCTTCTGGGCCGAAATATAGCCCACTTTACTTTAATACTGAAAAAGTAGCCGAAACCGCCTTACGCGCATCGTGATTTTGACAAACTTCGGGTGGATTTCCCGGAACTTGGGGGATATTTTCCAGTCTCTTGGACGCTAAACAAGGTGCCGATGGCCTTGTTTTGCAGTGAAATGGACACAGCAAAGCTTTTTGAACGCTCACTTTGGAGCTTGTGGGCCGAAATATAGCCATACTTCCCTTTAAGACTGAAACAGTAGCCGAGACCATGTTTCGCGCATCGTGATTTTGATCAACTTCGGCTCCATTTCCCGGAACTTGCGAAATATTTTCCAGTCCAGGGGACTCTAAACTAACTCGTGCTGGTCTTGGTTTGCAGTGAAACGGAAACAGAAAAAGTTTTTGAACGCATACTTTCGAGCTTCGGGACCGAAATAGAACCCCACTTCACTTGAAGACTGAAGGAGTAGCCGAGACCGCCTTACGCGCATCGTGATTTTGAGCAACTTCGGCTGGATTTGCCGGAACTAAGGGGATATATTCCAGTCCCGGGGACTCTATACTAACTCCTGATGGCCTTGGTTCGCAGTGAAATGGAAACAGCAAAACTTTTTGAAGGCTCACTTTTGAGCTTGCGGGCCGAAATATAGCCACACTTCACTTTAAGACAGACACCGTAGCCGAGACCACCTTAAGCGCATCGTGAATTTGATCAACTTCTGCTCGCTTTCCTGGAACTTGGGGGATATTCTCCAGTCCCGAGGACTCTAAACTGACTTCTGATGGCCTTGGTTTGCACTGAAAGTGACAGACCAAAACTTTTTAAACACTCACTTTCGAGCTTCTGGGCCGAAATATAGCCCCACTTCACTTTAAGACTGACAGAGTAGCCGAGACCGTCTTACGCGCATCGTGATTTTGACCAACGTCTTCTCGATATTCCGGAACTTGGGAAATACATTCCACTCCCGGGGACTCTAAACTAACTCCTGATAACCTTGGTTTGCAGTGAAATAGACACAGTAATTTTTTTTGAGCTTTGAGCTTTTGGGCCTAAATAGAGCCCCACTTCACTTTAAGACTGAAGGAGTAGCCAACACCGCCTTAAGCGCACCGTGATTTTGACCAACTTCGGCTCGATTTGCCGGAACTTGGGGGATATTTTCCAGTCTCGGGGACTCTAAACTAACTCCTGATTGTCTTGGTTTTCCGTGAAATGGACACAGCGAAACTTTTTGAACGCTCACTCTCGAGCTTCTGGACCGAAATATAGCCCCACTTTACTTTAAGACTGAAAGAGTAGCCGAGACCGTCTTGCGCAAATCGTGATTTTGACCAACTTCTGGTCTGTTTCCCGCAACTTGGGGGATATATTCCATTTCCGCGGGCTCTAAACTAACTCCTGATGGCCTTGGTTTTCAGTAAAATGGACAAAGGAAAGCTTTTTGAACACTCTCTTTGTAGCTTCTGGGCCGAAATAGAATCCCACTTCACTTTCAGACTGAAATAGTAGCCGAGACCGCCTCACGCGCATCGTGAGTTAGACCAAGTTCAGCTGGTTTTCACGCATCTTTTGGGATATTTTCCAGTCCGGGGGACTCTAAACTAACTCCGGATGGCCTTGGTTTCCACTGAAATGCGCACAGCATAACTTTTTGAACGCCCACTTTGGAGCTTCTGGGCCGAAATATAGCCCCACTTCACTTTAAGACTGAAAGAGTAGCCGAGATCGCCTTACGCGCATCGTGATTTTGACCATTTTCAGATCGATTTGTCGGAACTTGGGGGATATTTTCCAGTCCCGGGGACTCTAAACTAACTCCTGATCGCCTTGCTTTGCATTGAAATGGACAGAGCAAAACTTTTTGAACGCTCACTTTCGAGCTTGTGGGCCGAAAATAGCCACACTCTACTTTAAGACTGAAACAGTAGCCGAGACCGCATTTCGCGCATCGTGATTTTGATCAACTTCGGCTCGCTTTCCCGGAACTTGGGGAATATTTTCCAGTCCTGGGGACCCTAAACTAACTTTTGATAGCTTTGGTTTGCAGTGAAATGCACACAGCAAAACTTTTTGAACGCTCACTTTCGAGCTTCTGGAGAGAACTATAACCCGACTTTACTTTAAGACTGAAAGAGTAGCCGAAACCGCCTTACGTATATCGTAATTTTGACGAACTTCGAATGGATTTCCCGGAACCTGGGGTATATTTTCCAGTCCCTTGGACGATAAACTAAGTCCTGATGGCCTTGTTTTGAAGTGAAATGGACACAGCAAAACTTTTTGAACGCTCACTTTCTAGCTTTTGGGCCGAAATATAGGCACACTTGACTTTAAGACTGAAACAGTAGCCGAGACCACGTTACGCGCATCATGAATTTGATCAACTTCGGCTCCAATTGCCGGGACTTGGGGGATATTTTCAAGTCTAAGGGGACTCTAAACTAACTCCTGATGGCCTTGGTTTGCATTGAAATGGACACAGCACAATTTTTTGAACCCACACTTTCGAGCTTCTGGGCCGAAATATAGCCCCACTTCACTTAAGACTGAAAGAGTAGCCGAGACCGCCTTGCTCGCATCGTGAGTTTGACAAACTTGGGTTCGATATTCCGGAACTTGGGGGATATTTTCCAGTCCCAGGAGCTCTAAACTAACTCCTGATGGCCTTGGTTTGCAGTGAAATGGACAGAGCAAAACGTTTTGAACGCTCACCTTCGAGCCGCCCGGCCGAAATAAAGCCCCACTCTACTTTAAGACTTAAAGAGTAACCGAGACCACCTTACGCGCATTGTGATTTTGACAAACTTCGGTTGGATCTCCCGGAACTTGCGGAACATTTTCCAGTCCCTTGGACCCTAAATTAAGTCCTGATGGCCTTGTTTTGCAGTGAAATGGACACAGCAAAAGTTTTTGAACGCTCACTTTCGAGCTTGTGGGCCAAAATATAGCCACACTTTACTTTAAGACTGAAACAGTAGCCGAGACCGCATTTCGCGCATCGTGATTTTGATCAACTTCGGTTCGATTCCCCGGAACTTGGGCAATATTTTTCAGTCCCGGGGACTCTAAACTAACCCCTGATGGCCTTGGTTTGCAGTGAAATGGACACAGCAAAAGTTTTTGAACGCTCACTTTCGGGCTTCTGGCCCGAAATATAGCCCCATTTCACTTTAAGACAGAAAGAGTAGCCGACACCACTTTAGAGGCATCGTGATTTTCATCAACCTTGGCTCGATTTCGCGGACCTTGGGGCATATTTTCTTGTCCCGGGGACGCTACACTAACTCCTGATGGCCTTGGTTTGCAGTGAAATGAACACAGCAAAACTTTTTGAACGCTCACTTTCGAGCTTCTGGACAGAAATATAGCCCCACCTCACTTTAAGATTGAAATAGTAGCCGAGACTACCTTACGCAAATCGTGATTTTGACCAACCTCGGCTCGATTTCCCGGAAGTTGGGGGATATTTTCCAGTCCCGGGGACTCTAAACTAGCTCCTGAGGGCTTTGGTTTGCAGTGAAATAAACACAGGGAAACTTTTTGAACGCTCACTTTCAAGCTCCTGGGCAGGAATAAAGCCTCACTTCACTTTAAGACTGAAACAGTCAGCGAGACCGCCTACCGAGCACCGTGATTTTGACCAACTTCTGCTAAATTTCCCTGAACTTGGGGAATATTTTCCAGTCCCGAAGACTCTTAAGTAACCCCTGACGGCCTTCGTTTGCATTGAAATGGATACAGCAAAACTTTATGAAGCTCACTTTTGAGCTTCTGGGCCGAAATATAGCCCCACTTCACTTTAAGACTGAAAGACTAGCCAAGACCGTCTTGCACGCATCGTGATTTTGACCAACGTCTTCTCCATTTTCCGGAACTTGGGAAATACATTCCACTCCCGGGGACTCTAAACTAACTCCTGATGGCCTTGGTTTGCAGTGAAATGGACACAGCAAATTTTTTGCAGCGCTCACTTTGGAGCTTCTGGGCCGAAATAGAGCCCCACATCACTTTAAGACTGAAAGAGTAGCCGACGCCGCTTTGGGAGCATTGTGATTTTGACCAACTTCGGCTCGATTTCCCGGAACTTGGGGGATATTTTGATGTCCCGGAGACTGTAAACTATCTCCTGATGTGACTTGGTTCGCGGTGAAATGGACACAGCAAAACTTTTTGAACTTTCACTTTCGAGCTTCTGGGCCGAAATATAGCCCGAGTTTACCTTAAGAATGAAAGAATAGCCGAGACCGCCTTACGCGCATCGTGATTTTGACCAACTTTGGCTCGATTTCCCGGCAAATGGGGAATATTTTCCGCTACCGGGGACTCTTAAGTAACTCCTGATTGCCTTGGTTTGCATTGAAATGGAGAGAGCAAAACTTTTTCAACGCTCCCCTTCGGGCTTCTGAGCCGAAATATAGCCCCACTTCACTTTAAAACTGAAATAGTAGCCGAGACCGCCTTAGACGCATCGTGATTTTGACCAACTTCGGCTTGAGTTGCCAGAACTTAACGGATATTTTCCAGTCCTGTGGACTCTAAACTAACTCATGATGGCCTTGGTTTTCAGTTAAATTGAGAGAGGAAAACTTTTTGAACGCTCACTTTCGAGCTTCTGGGCCGAAATATACAGCCACGTCACTTTAAGACTAAAAGGGTGGCCGAGACTGCTTTACGCGCATCGTGATTTTGAGAAACTTCGGCTCGATTTCCCGGGACTTGGGGGATATTTTGATGTCCCGGACACTGTAAACAATCTGCTGATGTGGCTTGGTTTGCGGTGAAATGGAGACAGCAAAACTTTTTGAACTTTCACTTTCTAGCTTCTGGGCCGAAATATAGCCCCAGTTCACTTTAAGAATGAAAGAGTAGCCGAGACCGCCTTACGCGCATCGTGATTTTGACAAAATTCGGCTCGATTTCCCCGAACTTGAGCGATATTTTCCAGTCCCGAGGAGTCTAAACTAACTCCAGATGCCCTTGGTTTGCAGTGAGATGAACACAACAAAACTTTTTGGACTTTCACTTTCTAGCTTCTCGGCCGAAATATAGCCCCAGTTCACTTTAAGAATGAAAGAGTAGCCGAGACCGCCTTACGCGCATCGTGATTTTGACAAAATTGGGCTCGATTTCCCCGAACTTGGGCGATATTTTCCAGTCCCGAGGAGTCTAAACTAACTCCTGATTGCCTTGGTTTGCAGTGAAATGAACACAGCAAAACTTTTTGGACTTTCACTTTCTATCTTCTCGGCCGAAAGATAGCCCCAGTTCCCTTTAAGAATGAAAGAGTAGCCGAGACCGCCTTGCGCGCATCGTGATTTTGACAAAAAATTCGGCTCGATTTCCCCGAACTTGGGCGATATTTTCCAGTCCCGAGGAGTCTAAACTAACTCCTGATTGCCTTGGTTTGCAGTGAAATGAACACAGCAAAACTTTTTGGACTTTCACTTTCTATCTTCTCGGCCGAAAGATAGCCCCAGTTCCCTTTAAGAATGAAAGAGTAGCCGAGACCGCCTTGCGCGCATCGTGATTTTGACAAAAAATTCGGCTCGATTTCCCCGAACTTGGGCGATATTTTCCAGTCCCGAGGAGTCTAAACTAACTCCTGATTGCCTTGGTTTGCAGTGAAATGAACACAGCAAAACTTTTTGGACTTTCACTTTCTATCTTCTCGGCCGAAAGATAGCCCCAGTTCCCTTTAAGAATGAAAGAGTAGCCGAGACCGCCTTGCGCGCATCGTGATTTTGACAAAAAATTCGGCTCGATTACCCCGAACTTGGGCGATATTTTCCAGTCCCGGGGACTCTAAACTAACTCCTGATGGCCTTGGTTTGCAGTGAAATGGACGCAGGAAAACTTTTTGAACGCTCAGTTTCGAGTTTCTGGGCCGAAATACAACCGTATTTCACGTTAAGACTGAAATAGTAGCAGAGACCGCCTTACGAGCATCGTGATTTTGACCAAGTTCAGCTCGATTTCGCGGAAGTTGGGGGATATTTTCCAGTCCGGGGGACTTTAAACTAACTCCTGATGGCCTTGGTTTGCAGTTAAATGCAGAAAGCGTAACTTTTTAAAGGGTCACTTTCGAGCTTCTGGGCCGAAATATAGCCCCACTTTACTTTAAGACTGAAAGAGTAGCCGAGACCGTCTTACGCGCATCGTTATTTTGACCAACTTCCGTTCGATTTCCCGGAACTTCGGGGATATATTCCAGTCCCGGGGACTCTAAACTAACTGCTGATGGCCTTGGTTTGCAGTGAAGTGGACACAGCACATCTTTTTGAACGCTCACTTTCGAGCTTCTCGGCCGAAATATAGCCCTACTTCACTTTAAGACTGAAAGAGTAGCCGAGACCGCCTTACGCGCATGGTAATTTTGACCAACTTCGGCTCGATTTCCCGGAAGTTGGCGAATATTTTCAATTCCCGGGGAAGCTAAACTAACTTCCGATGGCCTTAGTTTGCAGTTAAATGGACACAGCAAAAGTTTTTGAACGCTCACTTTCGAGCTTATGGGTCGAAATGTAGCCACACTTTACTTTAAGACTGAAAGAGTAGCCGAGACCACCTTATGCGCATCGTGATTTTGGGATACTTGGGCTGGATTTCCCGCAAATAGGGGGATATTTTCCAGTCCCGGGGACTCTAAACTAACTCCTGATGGCTTTGGTTTCCAGTGAAATGGACACAGGAACAGTTTTTGAACGCGCACTTTCGAGCTTGCTGGCCGAAATATAGCCCTACTTCTTTTTAAGACTGAAAGAGTAGGCGGGAGCGCCTTACGCGCATTGTGATTTTGAGGATCTTCGGCTCGATCTGGCGAAACTTGGGAGATATTTTCCAGTCCCAAAGTCTCTAAACTCACTCCTGATTGTCTAAGACGGGAGTGAAATAGAGACAAAAATTTTTGAACCCTTACTTTCGAGCTTCTGGAGTTAAATCTAAGCCCACTTTACCTTAAGAATCAAAGAGTAGCCGAGACCCCCTTAAGCGCATCGTGATTTTGACTAACTTCGGGTGGATTTCCCGTAACTTGGGGGATATTTCTAGTCCCTTGGACGGTAAACTAAGTCGTGATGGCCTTGTTTTGCAGTGAAATGGACACAGCAAAACTTTTGAAACACTCAGTTTCGAGCTTCTGGGCCGAAATATTGCCCCACTTCACTTTAAGACCGAAAGAGTAGCCGAGACCGCCGTACGCCCGTCGTGATTTTGACCAACTTCGGTTAAGTTTCCTGGAACTTGGTGATATTTTCCAGTCCCTGGGACTCTAAACTGACCCCCGACGTCCTTGGTCTGCAGTAAAATGGACAGAACAAAACTTTTTGAACGCTCACTTTTGAGCTTCTGGGCCGAAATATAGCTCCACTTCACTTTAAGAGTGAAAGAGTAGCGGAGCCCGACTTACGCCCATCGTAATTTTGACCAACTTCAGCTCGATTTCCCGGAACTTGGGGGATATTTTCCAGTCCCGCAGACTCTAAAGTAACTCCTGATGGCCTTGCTCTGGAGTGAAATGGACACAGCACAACTTTTTGAACGCTCACTTTCCAGCTTCTAGGCGGAAATATTGCCCCAGTTGACTTTAAGAATGAAAGAGTAGCCGGGAACGCCTTACGCGCATCGTGATTTTGACCAACTTTGGCTCGATTTCCCGGGAAATGGGGGATATTTTCCGGTACCGGGGACTCCAAACTAACTCCTGGTTGCCTTGCTTTGCGGTGAAATGGACACAGCGCAAGTTTTTGAACGCTCACCTTTGAGCGTCTGGGCCGAAGCATAGCCCTACTTCACTTTAAGACTGAAAGACTAGCCGAGAGCGCCTTACGCGCATCGTGATTTTGGGCTCCTTCGGCTCGACTTCCCGGAACTTGGGAGATAATTTCCAGTCCCGGGCACTCTAAACTAATTCCTGATGGCCTTGGTTTTCAGTGAAATGGACACAGCCAAACTCTTTGAACGTTCACTTTGGAGCTTCTGGGCCGAAATATAGCCCCACTTCACTTTAAGACTGAAAGAGTAGCCGGGACCGCCTTACACGCATGGTAATTTTGTCGAACTTCGGCTTGATTTCCTGGGACTTGGGGGATAGTGTCCAGTCCTGGAAGCTCTAAACTTACTCCTGAATGCCTAGGTTTTTAGTGAAATGGACACAGGTAAAAGGGGCGCACGCTAGGTTTCCAGGTTGTAGGCCGAAATATAGCCCCACTTTATTTTAAGACTGAAAGTGTACACGAAACCGCCTTAAGCGCATCGAAATTTTTAGCCACTATGGCTCGATCTGCCAAAACTTGGGGGATATTTTCCAGTCCCGGGGACTCTACCCTAACTCTTGATGGCCTTAGTTTGCAGTAAAATGGTCACAGGTAACAGGAGCGCACGCTCGGTGTCGAGCTTCTAGGCCGAAATGTAGCCCCAGTTCATTTTAAGACTGAAAGAGTAAACGAAACTGCCGTACGCTTATCGTAATTTTAAGAAAGTATGGCTCAATTTGCCGAAACTTGGAGGACAGCTTCCAGTCTCGAGGATTCTAAACTATCTCCTGATGGACTTAGTTCTTAGGGAAATGGACACAGGTAAAAGGAGAGCACGCTCGGTGTCGAGCTTGTAGAACCGAAAAATAGCCCCGCTTCATTTTCGGAGTAAACGAGTAGCCGAGACCGCCTTACGCGCATCGGGATTTTGAGCATCTTTGGCTCGATTTGCCGGAATTCGGGGAATATTTTCCAGTCCCGAGGACTCTATGCTAACTCCTGATGAACTTAGTTTTCAGTGATATGTACACAGGCAAAAGGAGCGCACGCTCGGTGTTGAGCTTGTCGGCCGAAATATAGCCCCACTTCATTTTAAGGCTGAAAGAGTAGCCGAGACCGCCTTACGCGCATCGTGATTTTGAGCAACTTTGGCTCGATCTGCCAGAATTTGGGAAATATTTTCCAGTCCCAAGGACTCTAAACTAACTCCTGATGGCCTAAGATGTCAGTGAAATGGACACAGGTAAAATTAGCGCACGCCCGGTCTCGAACTTCTAGGTCGAAATATAGCCCCCCTTATTTTTAAGACTGAAAGAGTAGCCGAGACCGCCTTACGCGCATCGTGATTTTGGGCCACTTTTGCTCGATTTCCCGGAAGTTGGCGAATAATTTAAAGACCCGGGAACGCTAAAATAACTCCCGATGACCTTGGTTTGCAGTTTAATGAACACAGCAAAACATTCTGAACGCTCACCTTCGAGCTTCAGGGCCGAAATATAGCCCTACTTAAATTTAAGACTGAAAGAATAGCCGAGAGGCCGTTACGCGCATCGTAATTTTCATCAACTTCGGCGCCATTTCCTGGAACTTGGAGAATATTTTCCAGTCCCGGGGACTCTATACTAACTCCTGATGGCCTTGGTTCGCAGTGAAATGGAAACAGCAAAACTTTTTGAAGGCTCACTTTTGAGCTTGTGGGCCGAAATATAGCCACACTTCACTTTAAGACAGACACCGTAGCCGAGACCACCTTAAGCGCATCGTGAATTTGATCAACTTCTGCTCGCTTTCCTGGAACTTGGGGGATATTCTCCAGTCCCGAGGACTCTAAACTGACTTCTGATGGCCTTGGTTTGCACTGAAAAAGACAGACCAAAACTTTTTAAACACTCACTTTCGAGCTTCTGGGCCGAAATATAGCCCCACTTCACTTTAAGACTGACAGAGTAGCCGAGACCGTCTTACGCGCATCGTGATTTTGACCAACGTCTTCTCGATATTCCGGAACTTGGGAAATACATTCCACTCCCGGGGACTCTAAACTAACTCCTGATAACCTTGGTTTGCAGTGAAATAGACACAGTAATTTTTTTTTGAGCTTTGAGCTTTTGGGCCTAAATAGAGCCCCACTTCACTTTAAGACTGAAGGAGTAGCCAACACCGCCTTAAGCGCACCGTGATTTTGACCAACTTCGGCTCGATTTGCCGGAACTTGGGGGATATTTTCCAGTCTCGGGGACTCTAAACTAACTCCTGATTGTCTTGGTTTTCCGTGAAATGGACACAGCGAAACTTTTTGAACGCTCACTCTCGAGCTTCTGGACCGAAATATAGCCCCACTTTACTTTAAGACTGAAAGAGTAGCCGAGACCGTCTTGCGCAAATCGTGATTTTGACCAACTTCTGGTCTGTTTCCCGCAACTTGGGGGATATATTCCATTTCCGCGGGCTCTAAACTAACTCCTGATGGCCTTGGTTTTCAGTAAAATGGACAAAGGAAAGCTTTTTGAACACTCTCTTTGTAGCTTCTGGGCCGAAATAGAATCCCACTTCACTTTCAGACTGAAATAGTAGCCGAGACCGCCTCACGCGCATCGTGAGTTAGACCAAGTTCAGCTGGTTTTCACGCATCTTTTGGGATATTTTCCAGTCCGGGGGACTCTAAACTAACTCCGGATGGCCTTGGTTTCCACTGAAATGCGCACAGCATAACTTTTTGAACGCCCACTTTGGAGCTTCTGGGCCGAAATATAGCCCCACTTCACTTTAAGACTGAAAGAGTAGCCGAGATCGCCTTACGCGCATCGTGATTTTGACCATTTTCAGATCGATTTGTCGGAACTTGGGGGATATTTTCCAGTCCCGGGGACTCTAAACTAACTCCTGATCGCCTTGCTTTGCATTGAAATGGACAGAGCAAAACTTTTTGAACGCTCACTTTCGAGCTTGTGGGCCGAAAATAGCCACACTCTACTTTAAGACTGAAACAGTAGCCGAGACCGCATTTCGCGCATCGTGATTTTGATCAACTTCGGCTCGCTTTCCCGGAACTTGGGGAATATTTTCCAGTCCTGGGGACCCTAAACTAACTTTTGATAGCTTTGGTTTGCAGTGAAATGCACACAGCAAAACTTTTTGAACGCTCACTTTCGAGCTTCTGGAGAGAACTATAACCCGACTTTACTTTAAGACTGAAAGAGTAGCCGAAACCGCCTTACGTATATCGTAATTTTGACGAACTTCGAATGGATTTCCCGGAACCTGGGGTATATTTTCCAGTCCCTTGGACGATAAACTAAGTCCTGATGGCCTTGTTTTGAAGTGAAATGGACACAGCAAAACTTTTTGAACGCTCACTTTCTAGCTTTTGGGCCGAAATATAGGCACACTTGACTTTAAGACTGAAACAGTAGCCGAGACCACGTTACGCGCATCATGAATTTGATCAACTTCGGCTCCAATTGCCGGGACTTGGGGGATATTTTCAAGTCTAAGGGGACTCTAAACTAACTCCTGATGGCCTTGGTTTGCATTGAAATGGACACAGCACAATTTTTTGAACCCACACTTTCGAGCTTCTGGGCCGAAATATAGCCCCACTTCACTTAAGACTGAAAGAGTAGCCGAGACCGCCTTGCTCGCATCGTGAGTTTGACAAACTTGGGTTCGATATTCCGGAACTTGGGGGATATTTTCCAGTCCCATGAGCTCTAAACTAACTCCTGATGGCCTTGGTTTGCAGTGAAATGGACAGAGCAAAACGTTTTGAACGCTCACCTTCGAGCCGCCCGGCCGAAATAAAGTCCCACTCTACTTTAAGACTTAAAGAGTAACCGAGACCACCTTACGCGCATTGTGATTTTGACAAACTTCGGTTGGATCTCCCGGAACTTGCGGAACATTTTCCAGTCCCTTGGACCCTAAATTAAGTCCTGATGGCCTTGTTTTGCAGTGAAATGGACACAGCAAAAGTTTTTGAACGCTCACTTTCGAGCTTGTGGGCCAAAATATAGCCACACTTTACTTTAAGACTGAAACAGTAGCCGAGACCGCATTTCGCGCATCGTGATTTTGATCAACTTCGGTTCGATTCCCCGGAACTTGGGCAATATTTTTCAGTCCCGGGGACTCTAAACTAACCCCTGATGGCCTTGGTTTGCAGTGAAATGGACACAGCAAAAGTTTTTGAACGCTCACTTTCGGGCTTCTGGCCCGAAATATAGCCCCATTTCACTTTAAGACAGAAAGAGTAGCCGACACCACTTTAGAGGCATCGTGATTTTCATCAACCTTGGCTCGATTTCGCGGACCTTGGGGCATATTTTCTTGTCCCGGGGACGCTACACTAACTCCTGATGGCCTTGGTTTGCAGTGAAATGAACACAGCAAAACTTTTTGAACGCTCACTTTCGAGCTTCTGGACAGAAATATAGCCCCACCTCACTTTAAGATTGAAATAGTAGCCGAGACTACCTTACGCAAATCGTGATTTTGACCAACCTCGGCTCGATTTCCCGGAAGTTGGGGGATATTTTCCAGTCCCGGGAACTCTAAACTAGCTCCTGAGGGCTTTGGTTTGCAGTGAAATAAACACAGGGAAACTTTTTGAACGCTCACTTTCAAGCTTCTGGGCAGGAATAAAGCCTCACTTCACTTTAAGACTGAAACAGTCAGCGAGACCGCCTAACGAGCACCGTGATTTTGACCAACTTCTGCTAAATTTCCCTGAACTTGGGGAATATTTTCCAGTCCCGAAGACTCTTAAGTAACCCCTGACGGCCTTCGTTTGCATTGAAATGGATACAGCAAAACTTTATGAAGCTCACTTTTGAGCTTCTGGGCCGAAATATAGCCCCACTTCACTTTAAGACTGAAAGACTAGCCAAGACCGTCTTGCACGCATCGTGATTTTGACCAACGTCTTCTCCATTTTCCGGAACTTGGGAAATACATTCCACTCCCGGGGACTCTAAACTAACTCCTGATGGCCTTGGTTTGCAGTGAAATGGACACAGCAAATTTTTTGCAGCGCTCACTTTGGAGCTTCTGGGCCGAAATAGAGCCCCACATCACTTTAAGACTGAAAGAGTAGCCGACGCCGCTTTGGGAGCATTGTGATTTTGACCAACTTCGGCTCGATTTCCCGGAACTTGGGGGATATTTTGATGTCCCGGAGACTGTAAACTATCTCCTGATGTGACTTGGTTCGCGGTGAAATGGACACAGCAAAACTTTTTGAACTTTCACTTTCGAGCTTCTGGGCCGAAATATAGCCCGAGTTTACCTTAAGAATGAAAGAATAGCCGAGACCGCCTTACGCGCATCGTGATTTTGACCAACTTTGGCTCGATTCCCCGGCAAATGGGGAATATTTTCCGCTACCGGGGACTCTTAAGTAACTCCTGATTGCCTTGGTTTGCATTGAAATGGAGAGAGCAAAACTTTTTCAACGCTCCCCTTCGGGCTTCTGAGCCGAAATATAGCCCCACTTCACTTTAAAACTGAAATAGTAGCCGAGACCGCCTTAGACGCATCGTGATTTTGACCAACTTCGGCTTGAGTTGCCAGAACTTAACGGATATTTTCCAGTCCTGTGGACTCTAAACTAACTCATGATGGCCTTGGTTTTCAGTTAAATTGAGAGAGGAAAACTTTTTGAACGCTCACTTTCGAGCTTCTGGGCCGAAATATACAGCCACGTCACTTTAAGACTAAAAGGGTGGCCGAGACTGCTTTACGCGCATCGTGATTTTGAGAAACTTCGGCTCGATTTCCCGGGACTTGGGGGATATTTTGATGTCCCGGACACTGTAAACAATCTGCTGATGTGGCTTGGTTTGCGGTGAAATGGAGACAGCAAAACTTTTTGAACTTTCACTTTCTAGCTTCTGGGCCGAAATATAGCCCCAGTTCACTTTAAGAATGAAAGAGTAGCCGAGACCGCCTTACGCGCATCGTGATTTTGACAAAATTCGGCTCGATTTCCCCGAACGTGGGCGATATTTTCCAGTCCCGAGGACTCTAAACTAACTCCTGATGGCCATGGTTTGCAGTGAAATTCACACAGCACAAGTCTTTGAACCCACACTTTCGAGCTTCTAGGCCGAAATATAGTCCCACATCACTTACGACTTAAAGAGTAGCCGAGACCGGCGTGCGCGCATCGTTATTTTGAACAACTTCGGGTCGATATTCCGGAACTTGGGGGATATTTTCCAGTCCCTTGGACGCTAAACTAGGTGCCGATGGCCTTGTTTTGCAGTGAAATGGACAAAGCAAAGCTTTTTGAACGCTCACCTTCAAGCTTCTGGGCCGAAATATAGCCCACTTTACTTTAATACTGAAAAAGTAGCCGAGACCGCCTTCGCGCATCGTGATTTTGACAAACTTCGGGTGTATTTCCCGGAACTTGGGGGATATTTTCCAGTCCCTTGGACGCTAAACTAGGTGCCGATGGCCTTGTTTTGGAGTGAAATGGACACAGCAAAGCTTTTTGAACGCTCACTTTCGAGGTTGTGGGCCGAAATATAGCCATACTTCACTTAAAAACTGAAACAGTTGCCGAGACCACGTTTCGCGCATTGTGATTTTGATCAACTTCGGCTCGATTTCCCGGAACTTGCGAAATATTTTCCAGTCCCGGCGACTCTAAACTAACTCGTGCTGGTCTTGGTTTGCAGTGAAACGGAAACAGAAAAAGTTTTTGAACGCATACTTTTGAGCTTCTCTACCGAAATAGAACCCCACTTCACTTGAAGACTGAAAGAGTAGCCGAGACCGTCTTACGTGCATCGTAATTTTGAGCAACTTCGGCTGGATTTGCCGGAACTAAGGGGATATATTCCAGTTCTGAGGACTCTAAACTAATTCCTGATGGCCTTGGTTTGCAGTAAAATGGACCCAGCAAAACTTTTTGAACGCTCAATTTCGATCTTCTGGGCCAAAATATAGCCCCCCATTACTTTAACACTGAAAGAGTAGCCGAGACCGCCTTACGCCCGTCGTGATTTTGTGAAACTTCGGGTTGATTTCCCGGAACTAGGGGGATATTTTCCAGTCCCAGGGACTCTCAAGTAACTCCTGCTTGTCTTGGTTTGCGGTGAAATGGACACAGCGAAAGTTTTTGAACGCTCACTCTCGAGCTTCTGGGCCGAAATAGAGCCCCATTTTACTTTAAGACTGAAAGAGTAGGCGAGACCGTCTTGAGCGAATCGTGATTTTGACCAATTTCGCGTTTATTTCCCGAAACTTGGGGGATATATTCCAGTCAAACAAACTCTAAAGTAACTCCTGATGGCCTTGGTTTTTAGTGAAATGGACAGAGCACAACTTTGGAGCTTCTGGGCAGAAATATAGCCCCACTTTACTTTAAGACTGAAAGAGTAGATGAGACCGCGTTACGCGCATCGTAATTTTGACGAACTTCGAATGGATTTCCCGGAACTTGGGGGATATTTTGCAGTCCCTTGGACGCTAAACTAAGTCCTGATGGCCTTGTTTTGAAGTAAAATGGACACAACAAAACTTTTTGAACGCTCAATTTCTAGCTTGTGGGCCGAAATATAGGCACATTTCACTTTAGGACTGACACAGTAGCCGAGACCACGTTACGCGCATCATGAATTTGATCAACTTCGGCTCGATTTCCCGGGACTTGGGGGATATTCTCCAGTCCCGGGGACTCTAAACTAACTTGTGATGGCCTTGGTTTGCACTGAAAGTGACAGAGCAAAACCTTTTAAACACTCACTTTCGAGCTTCTGGGCCGAAATATTGCCCCACTTCACTTTAAGACTGAAAGAGTAGCCCAGACCACCTTACGCAAATCGTGATTTTGAGCAACTTCGGGTCGGTTTCCCGGAACTTGGGGAATATATTCCATTTCCACGGGCTCTAAACTAACTCCTGATGGCCTTGGTTTTCAGGGAAATGGACAAAGGTAAGCTTTCTGAACACTCACTTTGTAGCTTTTGGGCCGAAATAGAATCCCACTTCACTTTCAGACTGAAATAGTAGCCGAGACCGCCTCACGCGCATCGTGAGTTAGACCAAGTTCAGCTCGATTTCACGCAACTTTTGGGATATTTTCCAGTCCGGGGGACTCTAAACTAACTCCGGATGGCCTTGGTTTGTACTGAAATGCGCACAGCATAACTTTTTGAACGCCCACTTTGGAGCTTCTGGGCCGAAATATAGCCCCACTTCACTTTAAGACTGAAAGAGTAGCCGAGATCGCCTTACGCGCATCGTGATTTTGACCATTTTCGGATCGATTTCTCGGAACTTGGGGGATATTTTCCAGTCACGGAGACTCTAAACTAACTCCTGATCGCCTTGCTTTGCATTGAAATGGACAGAGGAAAACTTTTTGAACGCTCACTTTCGAGCTTGTGGGCCGAAATATAGCCACACTTTACTTTAAGACTGAAACAGTAGCCGAGACCGCTTTGGGATCATCGTGATTTTGATCAACTTCGGCTCGCTTTCCCGGAACTTGGGGAATATTTTCCAGTCCCGGGGACCCTAAACTAACTTTTGATAGCTTTGGTTTGCAGTGAAATGCACACAGCAAAACTTTTTGAACGCTCACTTTCGAGCTTCTGGACAGAAATATAGCCCCACTTCACTTTAAGACTGAAAGGGTAGCCGAGACGGCTTACGCACATCGTTACTTTGACCATTTTCGGCTCGATTTACCGGAACTTGGGGGATATTTTCCAGTCCCGAAGACTCTTAACTAACCCCTGATGGCCTTGGTTTGCATTGAAATGGATACAGCAAAACGGTTTGAACGCTCACTTTTGAGCTTCTGGGCGGAAATATAGCCCGACTTCACTTTAAGACTGAAAGAGTAGCCGAGACCGTCTTACGCGCATCGTGATTTTGACCAACGTCTTCTCGATTTTCCGGAACTTGGGAAATACATTGCACTCCCGGGGACTCTAAACTAACTCCTGATAGCCTTGGTTTGCAGTGAAATAGACACAGTAATTTTTTTTGAGCTTTGAGCTTGTGCGCCGAAATAGAGCCCCACTTCACTTTAAGACTGAAGGAGTAGCCGACACCGCCTTAAGCGCACCGTGATTTTGACCAACTTCGGCTCGATTTGCCGGAACTTGGCGAATATTTTCCAGTCCCGGGGACTCTAAACTAACTCCTGATTGTCTTGGTTTTCAGTGAAATGGACACAGCGAAACTTTTTGAACGCTCACTTTCGAGCTTCTGGACAGAAATATAGCCCGACTTTACTTTAAGACTGAAAGAGTAGCCGAAACCGCCTTACCTATATCGTAATTTTGACGAACTTCGAATGGATTTCCCGGAACTTGGGGGATATTTTCCAGTCCCATGGACGCTAAACTAAGTCCTGATGGCATTGTTTTGAAGTGAAATGGGCACAGCAAAACTTTTTGAACGCTCACTTTCTAGCTTTTGGGCCGAAATATAGGCACACTTGACTTTAAGACTGAAACAGTAGCCGAGACCACGTTACGCGCATCATGAATTTGATCAACTTCGGCTCCAATTGCCGGGACTTGGGGGATATTTTCCAGTCCCGGGGACTCTAAACTAACTCCTGATAGCCTTGGTTTGCATTGAAATGGACACAGCACAATTTTTTGAACCCACACTTTCGAGCTTCTGGGCCGAAATATAGCCCCACTTCACTTAAGACTGAAAGAGTAGCCGAGACCGCCTTGCTCGCATCGTGAGTTTGACAAACTTGGCGTCGATATTCCGGAACTTGGGGGATATTTTCCAGTCCCAGGAGCTCTAAACTAACTCCTGATAGCCTTGGTTTCCAGTGAAATGGACAGAGGAAAACTTTTTGAACGCTCACCTTCGAGCTTCCTGGCCGAAATAAAGCCCCACTCTACTTCAAGACTTAAAGAGTAACCGAGACTACCTTACGTGCATTGTGATTTTGACAAACTTCGGGTGGATCTCCCGGAACTTGGGGAACATTTTCCAGTCCCTTGGACGCTAAACTAAGTCCTGGTGGCCTTGTTTTGCAGTGAAATGGACACAGCAGAACTTTTTGAACGCTTACTT
Source organism: Orbicella faveolata (assembly GCF_042242905.1). Taxonomy (NCBI): domain Eukaryota; kingdom Metazoa; phylum Cnidaria; class Anthozoa; order Scleractinia; family Merulinidae; genus Orbicella; species Orbicella faveolata. The sequence continues at coordinate 35,736,822 of NW_028301539.1, forward strand.
TCGAGCTTGTGGGCCGAAATATAGCCAACCTTTACTTTAAGACTGAAACATTAGCCGAGACCGCATTTCGCGCATCGTGATTTTGATCAACTTCGGCTCGCTTTCCCGGAACTTGGGGAATATTTTCCAGTCCCGGGGACCCTAAACTAACTTTTGATAGCTTTGGTTTGCAGTGAAATGCACACAGCAAAACTTTTTGAACGCTCACTTTCGAGCTTCTGGACAGAAATATAGCCCCACTTCACTTTAAGACTGAAAGGGTAGCCGAGACCGCTTTGGGAGCATCGTGATTTTGACCAACTTCAGCTCGATTTACCGGAACTTGGGGAATATTTTCCAGTCTCAGGGACGCTAAACTAACTCGTGATGACCTTGGTTTTCAGTCAAAGAACACAGCAAATCTTTTTGAACGCTCACTTTCGGGCTTCTGGGCCGAAATATAGCCCCACTTCACTTTAAGACTGAAACAGTAGCCGATACCGCATTTCGCGCATCGTGATTTTGATCAACTTCGGTTCGATTGCCCGGAACTTGGGGAATATTTTTCCATCCCGGGGACTCTAAACTAACCCCTGATTGCCTTGGTTTGCAGTGAAATGGACACAGCAAAAGTTTTTGAACGCTCACTTTCGGGCTTCTGGCCCGAAATATAGCCCCACTTCACTTTAAGGCAGAAAGACTAGCCGAGACCAGTTTAGGGGCATCGTGATTTTGACCAACCTCCGCTGAATTTCCCGGACATTGGGGCATATTTTCTTGTCCCGCGGACGCTAAACTAACTCGTGATGGCCTTGGTTTCCAGTGAAATGAACACAGGAAAATTTTTTGAACGCTCACTTTCAAGCTCCTGGGTAGGAATAAAGCTTCACTTCACTTTAAGACTGAAACAGTAAGCGAGACCGCCTAACGCGCACCGTGATTTTCACCAATTTCGGCTCAATTTCCCTGAACTTGGGGGATATTTTCCAGTCCCGAAGACTCATAAGTAACCCCTGATGGCCTTCGTTTGCATTGAAATGGATACAGTAAAACTTTTTGAACGCTCACTTTTGAGCTTCTGGGCCGAAATATAGCCCCACTTCACTTTAAGACTGAAAGACTAGCCAAGACCGTCTTGCGCGCATAGTGATTTTGACCAACGTCTTCTCCATTTTCCGGAACTTGGGAAATATATTGCAGTCCCAGGGACTCCAAAGTAACTCCTGATGGCCTTGGTTTGCAGTGAAATGGACACAGCAAACTTTTTGCAGCGCTCACTTTGGAGCTTCTGGGCCGAAATAGAGCCCCACTTCACTTTAAGACTGAAAGAGTAGCCGAGGCCGCCTTAGGCGCATCGTGATTTTGACCAACTTCGGCTTGAGTTGCCAGAACTTAAAAGATATTTTCCAGTCCCGGGGACTCTAAACTAACTCATGATGGCCTTGGTTTTCAGTGAAATTGAGAGAGGAAAACTTTTTGAACGCTCACTTTCGAGCTTCTGGACCGAAATATAGCCCTACTTCACTTTAAGACTAAAAGAGTAGCCGAGACCGCCTTACGCGAATCGTTATTTTGACCAACTTCGTCTCGATTTCGCGGAACTTGGGGGATATTTTCCAGTTCCGGGGACTGTAAACTACTTCCTGAGGGCCTTGCTTTGCAGTGAAATGGGCACAGCATAATTTTTGAACGCTCACTTTCGAGCTTCTGGGCCGAAATATACAGCCACGTCACTTTAAGACTCAAAGAGTAGCCGAGACTGCTTTACGCGCATCGTGATTTTGACAAACTTCGGCTCGATTTCCCGGGACTTGGGGGATATTTTGATGACCCGGAGACTGTAAACAATCTGCTGATATGGCTTGGTTTGCGGTGAAATGGACACAGCAAAACTTTTTGAACTTTCACTTTCGAGCTTCTGGGCCGAAATATAGCCCGAGTTCACTTTAAGAATGAAAGTATAGCCGAGGCCGCCTTACGCGCATCGTGATTTTGACAAAATTCGGCTCGATTTCCCCGAACTTGGGCGATATTTTCAAGTCCCCGGGACTCTAAACCAACTCCTGATGGCCTTGGTTTGCAGTGAAATGGACGCAGGAAAACTTTTTGAACGCTCAGTTTCGAGCTTCTGGGTCGAAATACAATCGTATTTCACTTTAAGCCTAAAATAGTAGCCGAGACCGCCTTACGCGCATCGTGATTTTGACCAAGTTCAGCTCGATTTCCCGGAACTTGGGGGATATTTTCCAGTCCGGGGGACTTTAAACTAACTCCTGATGGCCTTGGTTTGCAGTTAAATGCAGAAAGCGTAACTTTTTAAAGGGTCACTTTCGAGCTTCTGGGCCGAAATATAGCCCCACTTTACTTTAAGACTGAAAGAGTAGCCGAGACCGTCTTACGCGCATCGTGATTTTGACCAACTTCCCTTCGATTTCCCGGAACTTCGTGGATATATTCCAGTCCCGGGGACTCTAGACTAATTGCTGATAGCCTTGGTTTGCTGAGAAAGGGATACAGCACATTTTTTTGAACGCTCACTTTCGAGCTTCTTGGCCGAAATATAGGCCTACTTCACTTTCAGACTGAAAGAGTAGCCGAGACCGCCTTACGCGCATCGTAATTTTGACCAACTTCCGCTCGATTTCCCGGAAGTTGGCGAATATTTTCAATTCCCGGGGAAGCTAAACTAACTTCCGATTGCTTTAGTTTGCAGTTAAATGGACACAGCAAAAGTTTTTGAACGCTCACTTTCGAGCTTATGGGTCGAAAAATAACCCCACTTAACTTTAAGACTGAAAGAGTAGCCGAGACCGCCTTACGCGCATCGTGATTTTGAGAAACTTCGGCTCGATTTCCCGCAACTTGGGGCATATTTTGATGTCCCGGTGACTGTAAACTATCTCCGGATGTGGCTTTGTTCGCGGTGAAATGGACACAGCAAAACTTTTTGAACTTTCACTTTCTAGCTTCTGGGCCGAAATATAGTCCGAGTTCACTTTAAGAATGAAAGAATAGCCGGGACCGCCTTACGCGCATCGTAATTTTGACCAACTTCGGCTCGATTTCCCAAAAGTTGGCGAATATTTTCAATTCCCGGGGAAGCTAAACTAACTTCCGATTGCTTTAGTTTGCAGTTAAATGGACACAGCAAAAGTTTTTGAACGCTCACTTTCGAGCTTATGGGTCGACAAATAACCCCACTTAACTTTAAGACTGAAAGAGTAGCCGAGACCGCCTTACGCGCATCGTGATTTTGGGATACTTCGGCTCGATTTCCCGCAAATAGGGGGATATTTTCCAGTCCCGGGGACTCTAAACTAACTCCTGATGGCCTTGGTTTCCAGTGAAATGGAGATAGGAACACTTTTTGAACACGCACTTTCGAGCTTGCTGGCCGAAATATAGCCCTACTTCTTTTTAAGACTGAAAGAGTAGGCGGGAGCGCCTTACGCGCATTGTGATTTTGAGGATCTTAGGCTCGATCTGGCGAAACTTGGCAGATATTTTCCAGTCCTAAAGTCTCTAAACTCACTCCTGATTGTCTAAGATGTGAGTGAAATAGAGACAAAAATTTTTGAACCCTTACTTTCGAGCTTCTGGAGTTAAATCTAAGCCCACTTTACCTTAAGACTGAAAGAGTAGCCGAGACCCCCTTAAGCGCATCGTTATTTTGACTTACTTCGGGTGGATTTCCCGTAACTTGGGGGATATTTCCAGTCCCTTGGACGCTAAACTAAGTTGTGATGGCCTTGTTTTGCAGTGAAATGGACACAGCAAAACTTTTGAAACACTCAGTTTCGAGCTTCTGGGCGGAAATATTGCCCCACGTCACTTTAAGACTGAAAGAGTAGCCGAGATCGTCGTACGCGCGTCGTGATTTTGACCAACTTCGGTTAAATTTCCCGGAACTTGGGGGATATTTTCCAGTCCCGGGGACTCTAAACTGACTCCCGACGTCCTTGGTCTGCAGTAAAATGGACACAGCAAAACTTTTTGAACGCTCACTTTCGACCTTGTGGGCCTAAATATAGCCCCACTTTATTTTAAGACTGAAAGTGTACACGAAACCGCCTTAAGCGCATCGAAATTTTTAGCCACTATGGCTCGATCTTCCAAAACTTGGGGGATATTTTCCAGTCCCGGGGACTCTACCCTAACTCTTGATGGCCTTAGTTTTCAGTCAAATGGTCACAGGTAACAGGAGCGCACGCTCGGTGTCGAGCTTCTAGGTCGAAATGTAGCCCCAGTTCATTTTAAGACTGAAAGAGTAAACGAAACTGCCGTACGCTTGTCGTAATTTTAAGAAAGTATGGCTCAATTTGCCGAAACTTGGAGGATAGCTTCCAGTCTCGAGGATTCTAAACTATCTCCTGATGGACTTAGTTCTTAGGGAAATGGACACAGGTAAAAGGAGAGCACGCTCGGTGTCGAGCTTGTAGAACCGAAATATAGCCCCACTTCATTTTCGGAGTTAACGCGTAGCCTTTAGCATCTTTGGCTCGCTTTCCCGGAAGTTGGCGAATAATTTAAAGTCCCGGGGACGCTAAACTAACTCCCGATGACCTTGGTTTGCAGTTTAATGAACACAGCAAAACATTCTGAACGCTCACCTTCAAGCTTCAGGGCCGAAATATAGCCCTACTTAAATTTAATACTGAAAGAATAGCCGAGAGCCCGTTACGCGCATCGTAATTTTCATCAACTTCGGCGCCATTTCCTGGAACTTGGAGAATATTTTCCAGTCCCGGGGACTCTAAACTAACTCCTGATCGCCTTGGTTTGCAGTGAAATGGACACAGCAAAACTTTTTGAAGGCTCACTTTCGAGCTTGCGGGCCTAAATATAGCCACACTTCACTTTAAGACTGAAACAGTAGCCGAGACCGCGTTACGCGCATCGTGATTTTGATCAACTTCTGCTCGCTTTCCTGGAACTTGGGGAATATTTTCCAGTCCCGGGGACTCTAAACTAACTCCTGATGGCCATGGTTTGCAGTGAAATTCACACAGCACAAGTTTTTGAACGCACTTTTTCGAGCTTCTAGGCCGAAATATAGTCCCACATCACTTACGACTTAAAGAGTAGCCGAGACCGGCGTGCGCGCATCGTGATTTTGATCAACTTCGGGTCGATATTCCGGAACTTGGGGGATATTTTCCAGTCCCAGGGACTCTAAACTAACTCTTGATGGCCTTGGTTTGCAGTGAAATGGAGACAGCAAAACTTTTTGAACGCTCACCTTCAAGCTTCTGGGCCGAAATATAGCCCACTTTACTTTAATACTGAAAAAGTACCCGAGACCGCCTTACGCGCATCGTGATTTTGACAAACTTCGGGTGGATTTCCCGGAACTTGGGGGATATTTTCCAGTCCCTTGGACGCTAAACTAGGTGCCGATGGCCTTGTTTTGGAGTGAAATGGACACAGCAAAGCTTTTTGAACGCTCACTTTCCAGCTTGTGGGCCGAAATATAGCCATACTTTACTTTAAGACTGAAACAGTAGCCGACACCACGTTTAGCGCATCGTGATTTTGATCAACTTCGGCTCGATTTCCCGGAACTTGCGAAATATTTTCCAGTCCCGGCGACTCTAAACTCACTCGTGCTGGTCTTGGTTTGCAGTGAAACGGAAACAGAAAAAGTTTTTGAACGCATACTTTCGAGCTTCTCTACCGAAATAGAACCCCACTTCACTTGAAGACTGAAAGAGTAGCCGAGACCGCCTTACGTGCATCGTGATTTTGAGCAACTGCGGCTGGATTTGCCGGAACTAAGGGGATATATTCCAGTTCTGAGGACTCTAAACTAATTCCTGATGGCCTTGGTTTGCAGTAAAATGGACCCAGCAAAACTTTTTGAACGCTCAATTTCGATCTTCTGGGCCAAAATATAGCCCCCCATTACTTTAACACTGAAAGAGTAGCCGAGACCGCCTTACGCGCATCGTGATTTTGAGAAACTTCGGGTTGATTTCCCGGAACTTGGGGGATATTTTCCAGTCCCGGGGACTCTCAACTAACTCCTGCTTGTCTTGTTTTGTGGTGAAATGGACACAGCGAAAGTTTTTGAACGCTCACTCTCGAGCTTCTGGGCCGAAATAGAGCCCCATTTTACTTTAAGACTGAAAGAGTAGGCGAGACCGTCTTGAGCGAATCGTGATTTTGACCAATTTCGCGTTTATTTCCCGAAACTTGGGGGATATATTCCAGTCAAAGGGACTCTAAAGTCACTCCTGATGGCCTTGGTTTTCAGTGAAATGGACAGAGCACAACTTTGGAGCTTCTGGGCAGAAATATAGCCCCACTTTACTTTAAGACTGAAAGAGTAGATGAGACCGCCCTACGCGCATGGTAATTTTGACGAACTTCGAATGGATTTCCCGGAACTCGGGGGATATTTTGCAGTCCCTTGGACGCTAAACTAAGTCCTGATGGCCTTGTTTTGAAGTAAAATGGAGACAACAAAACTTTTTGAACGCTCACTTTCTAGCTTGTGGGCCGAAATATAGCCACACTTCAATTTAGGACTGACACAGTAGCCGAGACCACGTTACGCGCATCATGAATTTTATCAACTTCGGCTCGATTTCCCGGGACTTGGGGGATATTCTCCAGTCCCGGAAACTCTAACCTAACTTCTGATGGCCTTGGTTTGCACTGAAAGTGACAGAGCAAAACCTTTTAAACACTCACTTTCGAGCTTCTGGGCCGAAATATTGCCCCACTTCACTTTAAGACTGAAAGAGTAGCCGAAACCACCTTACGCACATCGTGATTTTGACAAACTTCGGCTCGATTTACCGGAACTTGGGGGACATTTTCCAGTCCCGAGGACTCTTAAGTAACCCCTGATGGCCTTGGTTTGCATTGAAATGGTTACAGCAAAACGTTTTGAACGCTCACTTTTGAGCTTTTGGGCCGAAATATAGCCCCACTTCACTTTAAGACTGAAAGAGTAGACGAGAAGGTCTTACGCGCATCGTGATTTTGACCAACGTCTTCTCGATTTTCCGGAACTTGGGAAATACATTCCACTCCCGGGGACTCTAAACTAACTCCTAATAGCCTTGGTTTGCAGTGAAATAGACAGTAATTTTTTTTGAGCTTTGAGCTTGTGGGACGAAATAGAGCCCCACTTCACTTTAAGACTGAAAGAGTAGGCGAGACCACCTTACGCGCACCGTGATTTTGACAAACTTCGGCTCGATTTGCCGGAACTTGGGGGATATTTTCCAGTCCCGGGGACTCTAACCTAACTCCTGATTGTCTTGGTTTTCAGTGAAATGTACACAGCGAAACTTTTTGAACGCTCACTCTCGAGCTTCTGGACCGAAATATAGCCCCACTTTACTTTAAGACTGAAAGAGTAGCCGAGACCGTCTTGCGCAAATCGTGATTTTAACCAACTTCGGGGCGGTTTCCCGGAACTTGGGGGATATATTCCATTTCCGCGGGCTCTAAACTAACTCCTGATGTCCTTGGTTTTCAGTGAAATGGACAAAGGAAAACTTTTTGAACACTCTCTTTGTAGCTTCTGGGCCGAAATAGAATCCTACTTCACTTTCAGACTGAAATAGTAGCCGAGACCGCCTCACGTGCATCGTGAGGTAGACCAAGTTCAGCTCGATTTCACGCAACTTTTGGGATATTTTCCAGTCCGGGGGACTCTAAACTAACTCCAGATGGCCTTGGTTTGCACTGAAATGCGCACAGCATACCTTTTTGAACGTCCACTTTGGAGCTTGTGGGCGAAATATAGCCCCACCTAACTTTAAGACTGAAAGAGTAGATGAGATCGCCTTACGCGCATCGTGATTTTGACCATTTTCGGATCGATTTCTCGAAACTTGAGGGATATTTTCCAGTCCCGGGGACTCTAAACTAACTCCTGATCGCCTTGCTTTGCATTGAAATGGACAGAGCAAAACTTTTTGAACGCTCACTTTCGAGCTTCCTGGCCGAAATAAAGCCCCACTTTACTTTAAGACTTAAAGAGTAACCGAGACCACCTTTCGCGCATTGTGATTTTGACCAACTTTGGCTCGATTTCCCGGGAAATGGAGAATATATTCCGGTACCGGGGACTCTAAAGTAACTCCTGATTGCCTTGGTTTTCATTGAAATGGAGAGACCAAAACTTTTTCAACGCTCCTCTTCGGGCTTCTGAGCCGAAATATAGCCCCAATTCAGTTTAAGACTGAAAGAGTAGCCGAGACCGCCTTACGCGCATCGTGATTTTGGGATACTTCGGCTCGATTTCCCGCAAATAGGGGGATATTTTCCAGTCCCGGGGACTCTAAACTAACTCCTGATTGCCTTGGTTTCCAGTGAAATGCACACAGGAACACTTTTTGAACGCGCACTTTCGAGCTTGCTGGCCGAAATATAGCCCTACTTCTTTATAAGACTGAAAGAGTAGGCGGGAGCGCCTTACGCGCATTGTGATTTTGAGGATCTTCGGCTTGATCTAGCGAAACTTGGGAGATATTTTCCATTCCCAAAGTCTCTAAACTCACTCCTGATTGTCTAAGATGTGAGTGAAATAGAGACAAAAATTTTTGAACCCTTACTTTCGAGCTTCTGGAGTTAAATCTAAGCCCACTTTACCTTAAGACTGAAAGAGTAGCCGAGACCCCCTTAAGCGCATCGTGATTTTGACTAACTTCGGGTGGATTTCCCGTAACTTGGGGGATATTTCCAGTCCCTTGGACGCTAAACTAAGTCGTGATGGCCTTGTTTTGCAGTGAAATGGACACAGCAAAACTTTTGAAACACTCAGTTTCGAGCTTCTGGGCCGAAATATTGCCCCACTTCCCTTTAAGACTGAACGAGTAGCCGAGACCGCCGTACGCGCGTCGTGATTTTGACCAACTTCGGTTAAATTTCCCGGAAATTGGGGGATATTTTCCAGTCCCGGGGACTCTAAACTGACCCCCGACGTCCTTGCTCTGCAGTAACATGGACACAACACAACTTTTTGAACGCTCACTTTTGAGCTTCTGGGCCGAAATATAGCTCCACTTCACTTTAAGAGTGAAAGATTAGCCGAGACCGCCTTACGCCCATCGTAATTTTGACCAACTTCAGCTCGATTTCCCGGAACTTGGGGGATATTTTCCAGTCCTGCGGACTCTAAAGTAACTCCTGATGGGCTTGCTCTGGAGTGAAATGGACACAGCACAACTTTTTGAACGCTCACTTTCCAGCTTCTAGGCGGAAATATTGCCCCAGTTCACTTTAAGAATGAAACAGTAACCGGGACCGGCTTACGCGCATAGTGATTTTGACATACTTTGGCTCGATCTCCCGCGAAACGGGGGATATTATCAGGTACAGGGGACTCTAAGCTAACTCCTGATTGCCTTGGTTTGCAGTGAAATGGACACAGCACAACTTTTTGAACGCTCACGTTTGAGCTTCTGGGCCGAAGCATAGCCCTACTTCACTTTAAGACTGAAAGAGTAGCCGGCACCGCCTTACGCGCATCGTGATTTTGGGCTACTTCGGCTCGAATTCCCGGAACTTGGGAGATAATTCCCAGTCCCGGGCACTCTAAACTAATTCCTGATGGCCTTGGTTTTCAGTGAAATGGACACAGCCAAACTCTTTGAATGTTCACTTTCGAGCTTCTGGGCCGAAATATAGCCCCACTTCACTTTAAGACTGAAAGAGTAGCCGGCACCGCCTTACGCGCATGGTAATTTTGTCGAACTTCGGCTTGATTTCCTGGGACTTGGGGGATATTTTCCACTCCCGGAAGCTCTCAACTAACTCCTGAATGCGTTGGTTTTTAGTGAAATGGACACAGGTAAAAGGGGCGCACGCTGGGTTTCCAGGTTGTAGGCCGAAATATAGCCCCACTTTATTTTAAGACTGAAAGTGTACACGAAACCGCCTTAAGCGCATCGCAATTTTTAGCCACTATGGCTCGATCTTCCAAAACTTGGGGGATATTTTCCAGTCCCGGGGACTCTACCCTAACTCTTGATGGCCTTAGTTTTCAGTCAAATGGTCACAGGTAACAGGAGCGCACGCTCGGTGTCGAGCTTCTAGGCCGAAATGTAGCCCCAGTTCATTTTAAGACTGAAAGAGTAAACGAAACTGCCGTAGGCTTATCGTAATTTTAAGAAAGTATGGCTCAATTTGCCGAAGCTTAGAGGATAGCTTCCAGTCTCGAGGATTCTAAACTATCTCCTGATGGACTTAGTTCTTAGGGAAATGGACACAGGTAAAAGGAGAGCACGCTCGGTGTCAAGCTTGTAGAACCGAAATATAGCCCCACTTCATTCTCAGAGTAAACGAGTAGTCGAGACCGCCTTACCGGCATCGTGTTTTTGAGCATCTTTGGCTCGATTTGCCGGAATTCGGGGAATATTTTCCAGTCCCGAGGACTCTATGCTAACTCCTGATGAACTTAGTTTTCAGTGATATGTATACAGGCAAAAGGAGCGCACGCTCGGTGTTGAGTTTGTCGGCCGAAATATAGCCCCACTTCATTTTAAGACTGAAAGAGTAGCCGAAACCGCCTTACGCAAATCGTGATATTGGGCCAGTTTTGCTCGATTTTCCGGAAGTTGGCAAATAATTTAAAGTCCCGGGGACGCTAAACTAACTCCCGATGACCTTGGTTTGCAGTTTAATGAACACAGCAAAACATTCTGAACGCTGACCTTCAAGCTTCAGGGCCGAAATATAGCCCTACTTAAATTTAATACTGAAAGAATAGCCGAGAGCCCGTTACGCGCATCGTAATTTTCATCAACTTCGGCGTCATTTCCTGGAACTTGGAGAATATTTTCCAGTCCCGGGGACTCTAAACTAACTCCTGATCGCCTTGGTTTGCAGTGAAATGGACACAGCAAAACTTTTTGAAGGCTCACTTTCGAGCTTGCGGGCCTAAATATAGCCACACTTCACTTTAAGACTGAAACAGTAGCCGAGACCGCGTTACGCGCATCGTGATTTTGATCAACTTCTGCTCGCTTTCCTGGAACTTGGGGAATATTTTCCAGTCCCGGGGACTCTAAACTAACTCCTGATGGCCATGGTTTGCAGTGAAATTCACACAGCACAAGTTTTTGAACGCACTTTTTCGAGCTTCTAGGCCGAAATATAGTCCCACATCACTTACGACTTAAAGAGTAGCCGAGACCGGCGTGCGCGCATCGTGATTTTGACCAACTTCAGGTCGATATTCCGGAACTTGAGGGATATTTTCCAGTCCCAGGGACTTTAAACTAACTCTTGATGGCCTTGGTTTGCAGTGAAATGGAGACAGCAAAACTTTTTGAACGCTCACCTTCAAGCTTCTGGGCCGAAATAGAGCCGACTTTACTTTATTAGTGAAAAAGTAGCCGAGACCGCCTTCCGCGCATCGTTATTTTGACAAACTTCGGCTCGATTTACCGGAACTTGGGGGATATTTTCCAGTCCCGAAGTCTCTTAAGTAACCCCTGATGGCCTTGGTTTGCATTGAAATGGATACAGCAAAACGTTTTGAACGATCACCTTTGAGCTTCTGGGCCGAAATATAGCCCCACTTCACTTTAAGACTGAAAGAGTAGCCGAGAAGGTCTTACGCGCATCGTAATTTTGACCAACGTCTTCTCGATTTTCCGGAACTTGGGAAATACATTCCACTCCCGTGGACTCTAAACTAACTCCTGATAGCCTTGGTTTGCAGTGAAATAGACACAGTAATTTTTTTTGAGCTTTGAGCTTTTGGGCCGAAATAGAGCCCCAATTCAGTTTAAGACTGAAGGAGTAGCCGACACCGCCTTAAGCGCACCGTGATTTTGACAAACTTCGGCTCGATTTCCCGAAACTTGGGGGATATTTTCCAGTCCCGGGGACTCTAACCTAACTCCTGATTGTCTTGGTTTTCAGTGAAATGGACACAGCGAAACTTTTTGAACGCTCACTCTCGAGCTTCTGGACCGAAATATAGCCCCACTTTTACTTTAAGACTGAAAGAGTAGCCGAGACCGTCTTGCGCAAAATCGTGATTTTGACCAACTTCGGGTCGGTTTCCCGGAACTTGGGTGATAGATTCTATTTCCGCGGGCTCTAAACTAACTCCTGATAGCCTTGGTTTTCAGTGAAATGGACAAAGGAAACCTTTCTGAACACTCTCTTTTTAGCTTCTTGGCCGAAATAGAATCCCACTTCACTTTCAGACTGAAATAGTAGCCGAGACCGCCTCACGCGCATCGTGAGTTAGACCAAGTTCAGCTCGATTTCACGCAACTTTTGGGATATTTTCCAATCCGGGGGACTTTAAACTAACTCCGGATGGCCTTGGTTTGCACTGAAATGCGCACAGCATAACTTTTTGAACGCCCACTTTGGAGCTTCTGGGCCGAAATATAGCCCCACTTCACTTTAAGACTGAAAGAGTAGCCGAGATCGCCTTACGCGCATTGTGATTTTGACCATTTTCGGATCGATTTCTCGGAACTTGGGGGATATTTTCCCGTCCAGGGGACTCTAAACTAACTCCTGATCGCCTTTCTTTGCATTGAAATGGACAGAGCAAAACTTTCTGAACGCTCACTTTTGAGCTGGTGGGCCGAAATATAGCCACACTTTACTTTAAGACTGAAACAGTAGCCGAGACCGCATTTCGCGCATCGTGATTTTGATCAACTTCGGCTCGCTTTCCCGGAACTTGGGGAATATTTTCCAGTCCCGGGGACCCTAAACTAACTTTTGATAGCTTTGGTTTGCAGTGAAATGCACACAGCAAAACTTTTTGAACGCTCACTTTCGAGCTTCTGGACAGAAATATAGCCCGACTTTACTTTAAGACTGAAAGAGTAGCCGAAACCGCCTTACCTATATCGTAATTTTGACGAACTTCGAATGGATTTCCCGGAACTTGGGCTATATTTTCCAGTCCCTTGGACGCTAAACTAAGTCCTGATAGCCTTGTTTTGAAGTGAAATGGACACAGCAAAACGTTTTGAACGCTCACTTTCTAGCTTGTGGGCCGAAATATAGGCACACTTGACTTTAAGACTGAAACAGTAGCCGAGACCACGTTACGCGCATCATGAATTTGATCAACTTCGGCTCCAATTGCCGGGACTTGGGGGATATTTTCCAGTCCCGGGGACTCTAAACTAACTCCTGATGGCCATGGTTTGCAGTGAAATTGACACAGCACAAGTTTTTGAGCGCACACTCTCGAGCTTCTAGGCCTAAATATAGTCCCACTTCACTTAAGACTGAAAGAGTAGCCGAGACCGCCTTGCTCCCATCGTGAGTTTGACAAACTTCGGGTCGACATTCCGGAACTTGGGGGAATATTTTCCAGTCCCAGGAACTCTAAACTAACTCTTGATGGCCTTGGTTTGCAGTGAAATGGACAGAGCAAAACTTTTTGAACGCGCACTTTCGAGCTTGCTGGCCGAAATATAGCCCTACTTCTTTATAAGACTGAAAGAGTAGGCGGGAGCGCCTTACGCGCATTGTGATTTTGAGGATCTTCGGCTTGATCTAGCGAAACTTGGGAGATATTTTCCATTCCCAAAGTCTCTAAACTCACTCCTGATTGTCTAAGATGTGAGTGAAATAGAGACAAAAATTTTTGAACCCTTACTTTCGAGCTTCCGGAGTTAAATCTAAGCCCACTTTACCTTAAGACTGAAAGAGTAGCCGAGACCCCCTTAAGCGCATCGTGATTTTGACTAACTTCGGGTGGATTTCCCGTAACTTGGGGGATATTTCCAGTCCCTTGGACGCTAAACTAAGTCGTGATGGCCTTGTTTTGCAGTGAAATGGACACAGCAAAACTTTTGAAACACTCAGTTTCGAGCTTCTGGGCCGAAATATTGCCCCACTTCCCTTTAAGACTGAACGAGTAGCCAAGACCGCCGTACGCGCATTGTGATTTTGACAAACTTCGGGTAGATCTCCCGGAACTTGGGGAACATTTTCCAGTCCCTTGGACGCTAAACTAAGTCCTGATGGCCTTGCTTTGCAGTGATATGGACACAGCAAAGCTTTTTGAACGCTCACTTTCGAGCTTGTGGGCCGAAATATAGCCACACTTTACTTTAACACTGAAACAGTAGCCGAGACCGCATTTCGCGCATCGTGATTTTGATCAACTTCGGCTCCCTTTCCCGGAACTTGGGGAATATTTTCCAGTCCCGGGGACGCTAAACTAACTTCTGATCGCTTTGGTTTGCAGTGAAATGCACACAGCAAAACTTTTTGAACGCTCACTTGCGGACTTCTGGCCCGAAATATAGCCCCACTTCACTTTAAGACAGAAAGAGTAGCCGAGACCACTTTAGGGGCATCGTGATTTTGACCAACCTCGGCTCGATTTTCCGGACCTTGGGGCATATTTTCTTGTCCCGCGGACGCTAAACTAACTCCTGATGGCCTTGGTTTCCAGTGAAATAAACAGAGGAAAATTTTTTGAACTCTCACTTTCGGGCTTCTGGCCCCAAATATAGCCCCACTTCACTTTAAGACTGCAAGAGTAGCCGAGACTACCTTACGAAAAGCGTGATTTTGACCAACTTCGGCTCGATTTCCCGGAAGTTGGGGGATATTTTCCAGTCCCGGGGACTCTAAACTAGCTCCTGATGGCTTTGGTTTGCAGTGAAATAAACACAGGGAAACTTTTTGAACGCTCACTTTCAAGCTCCATGGTAGGAATAAAGCCTCACTTCACTTTAAGACTGAAACATTAAGCGAGACTGCCTAACGCGCACCGTGATTGTGACCAACTTCGGCTAAATTTCCCTGAACTTGGGGGATATTTTCCAGTCCCGAAGACTTTTAAGTAACCCCTGATGGCCTTCGTTTGCATTGAAATGGATACAGCAAAACATTTTGAAGCTCACTTTTGAGCTTCTGGGCCGAAATATAGCCCCACTTCACTTTAAGACTGAAAGACTAGCCAACACAGTCTTGCGCGCATCGTGATTTTGACCAACGTCTTCTCCATTTTCCGGAACTTGGGAAATATATTGCAGTCCCGGGGACTCTAAACTAACTCCTGATGGCCTTGATTTGCAGTGAAATGGACACAGCAAACTTTTTGCAGGGCTCACTTTGGAGCTTCTGGGCCGAAATAGAGCCCCACTTCAATTTAAGACTGAATGAGTAGCCGAGGCAACCTTAGGCGCATCGTGATTTTGACCAACTTCGGCTTGAGTTGCCAGAACTTAAAAGATATTTCCCAGTCCCGGGGACTCTAAACTAACTCATGATGACCTTGGTTTTCAGTGAAATTGAGAGAGGAAAGCTTTTTAGACGCTCACTCTAGACCGAAATATAGCCCTACTTCACTTTAAGACTGAAAGAGTAGCCGAGACCGCCTTACGCGAATCGTTATTTTGACCAACTTCGTCTCGACTTCGCGGAACTTGGGGGATATTTTCCAGTTCTGGGGACTGTAAACTACTTCCTGAGGGCCTTGCTTTGCAGTGAAATGGGCGCAGCATAACTATTTGAACGCTCACTTTCGAGCTTCTGGGCCGAAATATACAGCCACGTCACTTTAAGACACAAAGAGTAGCCGAGACTGCTTTACGCGGATCGTGATTTTGACAAACTTCGGCTCGATTTCCCGCAACTTGGGGGATATTTTGATGTCCCGGAGACTGTAAACTATCTCCTGATGTGGCTTGGTTCGCGTTGAAATGGACACAGCAAAACTTTTTGAACTTTCACTTTCGAGCTTCTGGGCCGAAATATAGCCCGAGTTCACTTTAAGAATGAAAGAATAGCCGCGACCGCCTTACGCGCATCATGATTTTGACCAACTTCGGGTCCATTTCCCGGCAAATGGGGAATATTTTCCAGTACCGGGGACTCTAAAGTAACTCCTGATTGCCATGGTTTGCATTGAAATGGAGAGAGCAAAACTTTTTCAACACTCCCCTTCGGGCTTCTGAGCCGAAATATAGCCCCACTTCAGTTTAACACTGAAAGAGTAGCCGACACCGTGTTACGCGCATCGTGATTTTGACCAACTTCGGCTCGCTTTCCCGAAACTTCGGGGATATATTCAACTCCCAAGGAATCTAAGCTAACCGCTGATGGCCTTGGTCTGCAGTGAAATGGACGCAGCAAATTTTTTTGAACGCTTACTTTCGAAATTCTGGGCCGAAATATAGCCCCACTTCACTTTAACACTGAAATAGTAGCCGAGACCGCCTTAGACGCATCGTGATTTTGACCAACTTCGGCTTGAGTGTCCAGAACTTAAAAGATATTTCCCAGTCCCGGGGACTCTAAACTAACTCATGATGGCCTTGGTTTTCAGTGAAATTGAGAGAGGAAAGCTTTTTAAACGCTCACTCTAGACCGAAATATAGCCCTACTTCACTTTAAGACTAAAAGAGTAGCCGAGACTGCTTTACGTACATCGTGATTTTGACAAACTTCGGCTCGATTTCCCAGTACTTGGGGGATATTTTGATGTCCCGGACACTGTAAACAATCTGCTGATGTGGCTTGGTTTGCGGTGAAATGGACACAGCAAAACCTTTTGGAACTTTCACTTTCTAGCTTCTGGGCCGAAATGTAGCCCCAGTTCACTTTAAGAATGAAAGAGTAGCCGAGACCGCCTTACCCGCATCGTGATTTTGACAAAATTGGGCTCGATTTCCCCGAACTTGGGCGATATTTTCCAGTCCCGAGGAGTCTAAACTAACTCCTGATGGCCTTGGTTTGCAGTGAAATGAACACAGCAAAACTTTTTGAACTTTCACTTTCTAGCTTCTCGGCCGAAATATAGCCCCAGTTCACTTCAAGAATGAAAGAGTAGCCGAGACCGCCTTACGCGCATCGTGATTTTGACAAAATTCGGCTCGATTTCCCCGAACTTGGGCGATATTTTCCAGTTCCGAGGAGTCTAAACTAACTCCTGATGGCCTTGGTTTGCAGTGAAATGAACACAGCAAAACTTTTTGAACTTTCACTTTCTAGCTTCTCGGCCGAAATATAGCCCCAGTTCACTTCAAGAATGAAAGAGTAGCCGAGACCGCCTTACGCGCATCGTGATTTTGACAAAATTCGGCTCGATTACCCCGAACTTGGGCGATATTTTCCAGTCCCGAGGAGTCTAAACTAACTCCTGATTGCCTTGGTTTGCAGTGAAATGAACACAGTAACAGTTTTTGAAGGCTTATTTTCGAGCTTCTGGGATGAAATATAGCCCCACTTATCTTTAAAACTGGAAGAGTAGGCGAGACCGCCTTACGTGCATTGTGATTTTGAGCAACTTCGGCTCGATTTTCTAGAATTTTGGCGATATTTTCAAGTCCCGGGGACTCTAAACTAACTCCTGATGGCCTTGGTTTGCAGTGAAATGGACGCAGGAAAACTTTTTGAACGCTCAGTTTAGAGCTTCCGGGCCGAAATACAACCGTACTTCAGTTTAAGACTGGAATAGTAGCCGAGACCGCCTTACGAGCATCGTGATTTTGACCAAGTTCAGCTCGATTTCCCGGAACTTGGGGGATATTTTCCAGTCCGGGGGAGTTTAAACTAACTCCTGATAGCCTTGGTTTGCAGTTAAATGCAAAAAACGTAACTTTTTAAAGGGTCACTTTCGAGCTTCTGGGCCGAAATATAGCGCCACTTTACTTTAAGACTGAAAGAGTAGCCGAGACCGTCTTACGCGCATCGTGATTTTGACCAACTTCCGTTCGATTTCCCGGAACTTCGGGAATATATTCCAGTCCGGGGAACTCTAAACTAACTGCTGATGGCCTTGGTTTGCAGTGAAATGGACACAGCAGATTTTTTTTGAACGATCACTTTCGAGCTTCTCGGCCGAAATATAGCCCTACTTCACTTTAAGACTGAAAGAGTAGCCGAGACCGCCTTACGCGCATCGTAATTTTGACCCACTTCGGCTCGATTTCCCGGAAGTTGGTAAATATTTTCAATTCCCGGGGAAGCTAAACTAACTTCCGATGGCCTTAGTTTGCAGTTAAATGGACACAGCAAAACTTTTTGAACGCTCACTTTCGAGCTTATGGGTCGAAATATAGCCCCAGTTCACTTTAAGACTGAAAGAGTAGCCGAAACCGCCTTACGCGCATCGTGATTTTGGGATACTTCGGCTCGATTTCCCGCAAATAGGGGGATATTTTCCAGTGCCGGGGACTCTAAACTACTTCCTGATGGCCTTGGTTTCCAGTGAAATGGACACAGGAACACTTTTTGAACGCGCACTTTCGAGCTTGCTGGCCGAAATATAGCCCTACTTCTTTTTAAGACTGAAAGAGTAGGCGGGAGCGCCTTACGCGCATTGTGATTTTGAGGATCTTCGGCTCGATCTGGCGAAACTTGGCAGATATTTTCCAGTCCCAAAGTCTCTAAACTCACTCCTGATTGTCTAAGATGTGAGTGAAATAGAGACAAAAATTTTTGAACCCTTACTTTCGAGCTTCTGGAGTTAAATCTAAGCCCACTTTACCTTAAGACTGAAAGAGTAGCCGAGACCCCCTTAAGCGCATCGTGATTTTGACTAACTTCGGGAGGATTTCCTGTAACTTGGGGGATATTTCCAGTCCCTTGGACGCTAAACTAAGTCGTGATGGCCTTGTTTTCCAGTCAAATGGACACAGCGAAACTTTTTAAACACTCAGTTTCGAGCTTCTGGGCCTAAATATTGCCCCACTTCATTTTAAGACTGAAAGAGTAGCCGAGACCGCCGTACGCGCGTCGTGATTTTGACCAACTTCGTTTAAATTTCCCGGAACTTGGGAGATATTTTCCAGTCCCGGGGACTCTAAACTGACCCCCGACGTCCTTGGTCTGCAGTAAAATGGACACAACACAACTTTTTGAACGCTCACTTTTGAGCTTCTGGGCCGAAATATAGCTCCACTTTACTTTAAGAGTGAAAGAGTAGCCGAGACCGGCTTACGCCCATCGTAATTTTGACCAACTTCGGTTAAATTTCCCGGAACTTGGGGGATATTTTCCAGTCCCTTAGACGCTAAACTAAGTCGTGATGGCCTTGTTTTGCAGTAAAATGGACACAACACAAGTTTTTGAACGCTCACTTTTGAGCTTCTGGGCCTAAATATTGCCCCACTTCATTTTAAGACTGAAAGAGTAGCCGAGACCGCCGTACGCGCGTCGTGATTTTGACCAACTTCGGTCAATGTCCCGGAACTTGGGGGATATTTTCCAGTCCCGCGGACTCTAAAGTAACTCCTGATGGCCTTGCTCTGGAGTGAAATGGACACAGCACAACTTTATTTCTGGGCCGAAATATAGCCCCACTTCACTTTAAGAGTGAAAGAGTAGCCGGGACCGCCTTACGCGCATGGTAATTTTGTCGAACTTCGGCTTGATTTCCTGGGACTTGGGGGATATTTTCCACTCCCGGAAGCTCTAAACTAACTCCTGAATGCGTTGGTTTTTAGTGAAATGGACACAGGTAAAAGGGGCGCACGCTGGGCTTCCAGGTTGTAGGCCGAAATATAGCCCCACTTTATTTTAAGACTGAAAGTGTACACGAAACCACCTTAAGCGCATCGAAATTTTTAGCCACTATGGCTCGATCTGCCAAAACTTGGGGGATATTTTCCAGTCCCGGGGACTCTACCCTAACTCTTGATGGCCTTAGTTTTCAGTCAAATGGTCACAGGTAACAGGAGCGCACGCTCGGTGTCGAGCTTCTAGGCCGAAATGTAGCCCCAGTTCATTTTAAGACTGAAAGAGTAAACGAAACTGCCGTAGGCTTATCGTAATTTTAAGAAAGTATGGCTCAATTTGCCGAAGCTTAGAGGATAGCTTCCAGTCTCGAGGATTCTAAACTATCTCCTGATGGACTTAGTTCTTAGGGAAATGGACACAGGTAAAAGGAGAGCACGCTCGGTGTCCAGCTTGTAGAACCGAAATATAGCCCCACTTCATTTTCGGAGTAAACGCGTAGCCGAGACCGCCTTACGCGCATCGTGATTTTGAGCATCTTTGGCTCGATTTGCCGGAATTCGGGGAATATTTTCCAGTCCCGAGGACTCTATGCTAACTCCTGATGAACTTAGTTTTCAGTGATATGTACACAGGCAAAAGGAGCCCACGCTCGGTGTTGAGCTTGTCGGCCGAAATATAGCCCCACTTCATTTTAAGACTGAAAGAGTAGCCGAGACCGCCTTACGCGCATCGTGATTTTGAGCAACTTTGGCTCGATCTGCCAGAATTTGGGAAATATTTTCCAGTCCCAAGGACTCTAAACTAACTCCTGATGGCCTAAGATGTCAGTGAAATGGACACAGGTAAAATTAGCGCACGCCCGGTCTCGAGCTTGTAGGTCGAAATATAGCCCCCCTTAATTTTAAGACTAAAAGAGTAGCCGAAACCGCCTTACGCAAATCGTGATTTTGGGCCACTTTTGCTCGAGTTCCCGGAAGTTGGCGAATAATTTAAAGTCCCGGGGACGCTAAACTAACTCCCGATGACCTTGGTTTGCAGTTTAATGAACACAGCAAAACATTCTGAACGCTCACCTTCAAGCTTCAGGGCCGAAATATAGCCCTACTTAAATTTAAGACTGAAAGAATAGCCGAGAGCCCGTTACGCGCATCGTAATTTTCATCAACTTCGGCGCCATTTCCTGGAACTTGGAGAATATTTTCCAGTCCCGGGGACTCTAAACTAACTCCTGATCGCCTTGGTTTGCAGTGAAATGGACACAGCAAAACTTTTTGAAGGCTCACTTTCGAGCTTGTGGGCCTAAATATAGCCACACTTCACTTTAAGACTGAAACAGTAGCCGAGACCGCGTTACGCGCATCGTAATTTTGATCAACTTCTGCTCGCTTTCCTGGAATTTGGGGAATATTTTCCAGTCCCGGGGAGTCTAAACTAACTCTTCATGGCCTTGGTTTGCAGTGAAATGGAGACAGGAAAACTTTTTGAACGCTCACCTTCAAGCTTCTGGGCCCAAATATAGCCCACTTTACTTTAATACTGAAAAAGTAGCCGAGACCGCCTTACGGGAAACGTGTTTTTGACAAACTTCGGTTGGATTTCCCGGAACTTGGGGGATATTTTCCAGTCCCTTGGACGCTAAACTAGGTGCCGATGGCCTTGTTTTGCAGTGAAATGGACATAGCAAAGCTTTTTGAACGCTCACTTTCGAGCTTGTGGGACGAAATATAACCATACTTCACTTTAAGACTGAAACAGTAGCCGACACCATGTTTCGCGCATCGTGATTTTGATCAACTTCGGCTCGATTTCCCGGAACTTGCGAAATATTTTCCAGTCCCGGGGACCCTAAACTAACCCGTGCTGGTCTTGGTTTGCAGTGAAACGGAAACAGAAAAAGTTTTTGAACGCTCACTCTCGAGCTTCTGGGCCGAAATAGAGCCCCATTTTACTTTAAGACTGAAAGAGTAGGCGAGACCGTCTTAAGCGAATCGTGATTTTGACCAATTTCGCGTTTATTTCCCGAAACTTGGGGGATATATTCCAGTCAAAGGGACTCTAAAGTCACTCCTGATGGCCTTGGTTTTCAGTGAAATGGACAGAGCACAACTTTGGAGCTTCTGGGCAGAAATATAGCCACACTTTACTTTAAGACTGAAAGAGTAGATGAGACCGCCCTACGCGCATGGTAATTTTGACGAACTTCGAATGGATTTCCCGGAACTTGGGGGATATTTTGCAGTCCCTTGGACGCTAAACTAAGTCCTGATGGCCTTGTTTTGAAAAAAATGGACACAGCAAAACTTTTTGAACGCTCACTTTCTAGCTTGTGGGCCGAAATATAGCCACACCACTTTAGGACTGACACAGTAGCCGAGACTACGTTACGCGCATCATGAATTTGATCAACTTCGGCTCGATTTCCCGGGACTTGGGGGATATTCTTCAGTCCCGGGGACTCTAAACTAACTTCTGATGGCCTTGGTTTGCACTGAAAGTGACAGAGCAAAACTTTTTAAACACTCACTTTCGAGCTTCGGGGCCGAAATATTGCCCCACTTCACTTTAAACCTGAAAGAGTAGCCGAGACCACCTTAGCACATCGTGATTTTGACCAACTTCGGCTCGATTTACCGGAACTTGGGGGATATTTTCCAGTCCCGCGGACTCTTAAGTAACCCCTGATGGCCTTGGTTTGCATTGAAATGGATACAACACAACTTTTTCAACGCTCAGTTTCGAGCTTGTGGGCCGAAATATAGCCCCACTTCACTTTAAGACTGAAAGAGTAGCCGAGACCGTCTTACGCGCATCGTGATTTTGACCAACGTCTTCTCGAGTTTCCGGAACTTGGGAAATACATTCCACTCCCGGGGACTCTAAACTAACTCCTGATAGCCTTGGTTTGCAGTGAAATAGACACAGTAATTGTTTTTTGAGCTTTGAGCTTGTGGGCCGAAATAGAGCCCCACTTCACTTTAAGACTGAAGGAGTAGCCGACACCGCCTTAAGCGCACCGTGATTTTGACCAACTTCGGCTCGACTTGCCGGAACTTGGGGGATATTTTCCAGTCCCGGGGACTCTAAGCTAACTCCTGATTGTCTTGGTTTTCAGTGAAATGGACAGAGCGAAACTTTTTGAACGCTCACTCTCGCGCTTCTGGACCGAAATATAGCCCCACTTTACGTTAAGACTGAAAGAGTAGCCGAGACCGTCTTGCGCAAAGCGTGATTTTGACCAACTTCGGGTCCGTTTCCCGGAACTTGGGGGATATATTCCATTTCCGCGGGCTCTAAACTAACTCCTGATGTCCTTGGTTTTCAGTGAAATGGACAAAGCAAAGCTTTTTGAACACTCTCTTTGTAGCTTCAGGGCCGAAATAGAATCCTACTTCACTTTCAGACTGAAATAGTAGCCGAGACCGCCTCACGAGCATCGTGAGTTAGACCAAGTTCAGCTCGATTTCACGCAACTTTTGAGATATTTTCCAGTCCGGGGAACTCTAAACTAACTCCGGATGGCCTTTGTTTGCACTGAAATGCGCACAGCATAACTTTTAGAACGCCCACTTTGGAGCTTCTGGGTCGAAATATAGCCCCACTTCACTTTAAGACTGAAAGAGTAGCCGAGATCGCCTTACGCGCATCGTGATTTTGACCATTTTCGGATCGACTTCTCGGAACTTGGGGGATATTTTCCAGTCCCGGGGACTCTAAATTAACTCCTGATCGCCTTGCTTTGCATTGAAATGGACAGAGCAAAGCTTTTTGAACGCTCACTTTCGAGCTTGTGGGCCGAAATATAGCCACACTTTACTTTAAGACTGAAACAGTAGCCGAGACCGCTTTGGGATCATCGTGATTTTGATCAACTTCGGCGCGCTTTCCCAGAACTTGGGGAATATTTTCTAGTCCTGGGGACCCTAAACTAACTTTTGATAGCTTTGGTTTGCAGTGAAATGCACAGAGCAAAACTTTTTGAAAGCTCACTTTCGAGCTTCTGAACAGAAATATAGCCCCACTTCACTTTAAGACCGAAAGGGTAGCCGAGACCGCTTTGGGAGCATCGTGATTTTGACAAACTTCAGCTCGATTTACCGGAACTTGGGGAATATTTTCCAGTCCCAGGGACAATAAACTAACTCGTGATGGCCTTGTTTTTCAGTCAAAGAACACACCAAAACTTTTTGAAGGCTTATTTTCGGGCTCCTGGGCCGAAATATAGCTCCACTTCACTTTAAGACTGAAACAGTAGCCGATGCCGCATTTCGCGCATTGTGATTTTGATCAACTTCGGTTCGATTCCCCGGAACTTGGGCAATATTTTTCAGTCCCGGGGACTCTAAACTAACCCCTGATTGCCTTGGTTTGCAGTGAAATGGACACAGCAAAAGTTTTTGAACGCTCACTTTCGGGCTTCTGGCCCGAAATATAGCCCCACTTCACTTTAAGACAGAAAGAGAAGCCGAGACCACTTTAGGGGCATCGTGATTTTGACCAACCTCGGCTCAATTTCCCGGGTCATGGGGCATATTTTCTTGTCCCGGGGACGCTAAACTAACTCCTGATGGCTTTGGTTTGCAGTGAAATGAACACAGCAAAACTTTTTGAACGCTCACTTTCGGGCTTCTGGCCCGAAATATAGGCCCACTTCACTTTAAGACTGAAAGAGTAGCCGAGACTACCTTACGCGAATTGTTATTTTGACCAACTTCGGCTCGATTTCCCGGAAGTTGGGGGATATTTTCCAGTCCTGGGGACTCTAAACTAGCTCCTGATGGCTTTGGTTTGCAGTGAAATAAACACAGGGAAACTTTTTGAACGCTCACTTTCAAGCTCCTGGGCAGGAATAAAGCCTCACTTCACTTTAAGACTGAAACAGTAAGCGAGACCGCCTAATGCGCACCGTGATTTTGACCAACTTCGGCTAAATTTCCCTGAACTTGGGGGATATTTTCCAGTCCCGAAGACTCTTAAGTAACCCCTGATGGCCTTCGTTTGCTTTGAAATGGATACAGCAAAACTTTTTGAACGCTCACTTTTGAGCTTCTGGGCCGAAATATAGCCCCACTTCACTTTAAGACTGAAAGACTAGCCAAGACCGTCTTGCGCGCATCGTGATTTTGACCAACGTTTTCACAGGTAAAATTAGCGCACGCCCGGTCTCGAGCTTCTAGGTCGAAATATAGCCCCCCTTAATTTTAAGACTAAAAGAGTAGCCGAAACCGCCTTACGCAAATCGTGATTTTGGGCCACTTTTGCTCGAGTTCCCGGAAGTTGGCGAATAATTTAAAGTCCCGGGGACGCTAAACTAACTCCCGATGACCTTGGTTTGCAGTTTAATGAACACAGCAAAACATTCTGAACGCTCACCTTCAAGCTTCAGGGCCGAAATATAGCCCTACTTAAATTTAAGACTGAAAGAATAGCCGAGAGCCCGTTACGCGCATCGTAATTTTCATCAACTTCGGCGCCATTTCCTGGAACTTGGAGAATATTTTCCAGTCCCGGGGACTCTAAACTAACTCCTGATCGCCTTGGTTTGCAGTGAAATGGACACAGCAAAACTTTTTGAAGGCTCACTTTCGAGCTTGTGGGCCTAAATATAGCCACACTTCACTTTAAGACTGAAACAGTAGCCGAGACCGCGTTACGCGCATCGTAATTTTGATCAACTTCTGCTCGCTTTCCTGGAATTTGGGGAATATTTTCCAGTCCCGGGGAGTCTAAACTAACTCTTCATGGCCTTGGTTTGCAGTGAAATGGAGACAGGAAAACTTTTTGAACGCTCACCTTCAAGCTTCTGGGCCCAAATATAGCCCACTTTACTTTAATACTGAAAAAGTAGCCGAGACCGCCTTACGGGAAACGTGTTTTTGACAAACTTCGGTTGGATTTCCCGGAACTTGGGGGATATTTTCCAGTCCCTTGGACGCTAAACTAGGTGCCGATGGCCTTGTTTTGCAGTGAAATGGACATAGCAAAGCTTTTTGAACGCTCACTTTCGAGCTTGTGGGACGAAATATAACCATACTTCACTTTAAGACTGAAACAGTAGCCGACACCATGTTTCGCGCATCGTGATTTTGATCAACTTCGGCTCGATTTCCCGGAACTTGCGAAATATTTTCCAGTCCCGGGGACCCTAAACTAACCCGTGCTGGTCTTGGTTTGCAGTGAAACGGAAACAGAAAAAGTTTTTGAACGCTCACTCTCGAGCTTCTGGGCCGAAATAGAGCCCCATTTTACTTTAAGACTGAAAGAGTAGGCGAGACCGTCTTAAGCGAATCGTGATTTTGACCAATTTCGCGTTTATTTCCCGAAACTTGGGGGATATATTCCAGTCAAAGGGACTCTAAAGTCACTCCTGATGGCCTTGGTTTTCAGTGAAATGGACAGAGCACAACTTTGGAGCTTCTGGGCAGAAATATAGCCACACTTTACTTTAAGACTGAAAGAGTAGATGAGACCGCCCTACGCGCATGGTAATTTTGACGAACTTCGAATGGATTTCCCGGAACTTGGGGGATATTTTGCAGTCCCTTGGACGCTAAACTAAGTCCTGATGGCCTTGTTTTGAAAAAAAATGGACACAGCAAAACTTTTTGAACGCTCACTTTCTAGCTTGTGGGCCGAAATATAGCCACACCACTTTAGGACTGACACAGTAGCCGAGACTACGTTACGCGCATCATGAATTTGATCAACTTCGGCTCGATTTCCCGGGACTTGGGGGATATTCTTCAGTCCCGGGGACTCTAAACTAACTTCTGATGGCCTTGGTTTGCACTGAAAGTGACAGAGCAAAACTTTTTAAACACTCACTTTCGAGCTTCGGGGCCGAAATATTGCCCCACTTCACTTTAAACCTGAAAGAGTAGCCGAGACCACCTTAGCACATCGTGATTTTGACCAACTTCGGCTCGATTTACCGGAACTTGGGGGATATTTTCCAGTCCCGCGGACTCTTAAGTAACCCCTGATGGCCTTGGTTTGCATTGAAATGGATACAACACAACTTTTTCAACGCTCAGTTTCGAGCTTGTGGGCCGAAATATAGCCCCACTTCACTTTAAGACTGAAAGAGTAGCCGAGACCGTCTTACGCGCATCGTGATTTTGACCAACGTCTTCTCGAGTTTCCGGAACTTGGGAAATACATTCCACTCCCGGGGACTCTAAACTAACTCCTGATAGCCTTGGTTTGCAGTGAAATAGACACAGTAATTGTTTTTTGAGCTTTGAGCTTGTGGGCCGAAATAGAGCCCCACTTCACTTTAAGACTGAAGGAGTAGCCGACACCGCCTTAAGCGCACCGTGATTTTGACCAACTTCGGCTCGACTTGCCGGAACTTGGGGGATATTTTCCAGTCCCGGGGACTCTAAGCTAACTCCTGATTGTCTTGGTTTTCAGTGAAATGGACAGAGCGAAACTTTTTGAACGCTCACTCTCGCGCTTCTGGACCGAAATATAGCCCCACTTTACGTTAAGACTGAAAGAGTAGCCGAGACCGTCTTGCGCAAAGCGTGATTTTGACCAACTTCGGGTCCGTTTCCCGGAACTTGGGGGATATATTCCATTTCCGCGGGCTCTAAACTAACTCCTGATGTCCTTGGTTTTCAGTGAAATGGACAAAGCAAAGCTTTTTGAACACTCTCTTTGTAGCTTCAGGGCCGAAATAGAATCCTACTTCACTTTCAGACTGAAATAGTAGCCGAGACCGCCTCACGAGCATCGTGAGTTAGACCAAGTTCAGCTCGATTTCACGCAACTTTTGAGATATTTTCCAGTCCGGGGAACTCTAAACTAACTCCGGATGGCCTTTGTTTGCACTGAAATGCGCACAGCATAACTTTTAGAACGCCCACTTTGGAGCTTCTGGGTCGAAATATAGCCCCACTTCACTTTAAGACTGAAAGAGTAGCCGAGATCGCCTTACGCGCATCGTGATTTTGACCATTTTCGGATCGACTTCTCGGAACTTGGGGGATATTTTCCAGTCCCGGGGACTCTAAATTAACTCCTGATCGCCTTGCTTTGCATTGAAATGGACAGAGCAAAGCTTTTTGAACGCTCACTTTCGAGCTTGTGGGCCGAAATATAGCCACACTTTACTTTAAGACTGAAACAGTAGCCGAGACCGCTTTGGGATCATCGTGATTTTGATCAACTTCGGCGCGCTTTCCCAGAACTTGGGGAATATTTTCTAGTCCTGGGGACCCTAAACTAACTTTTGATAGCTTTGGTTTGCAGTGAAATGCACAGAGCAAAACTTTTTGAAAGCTCACTTTCGAGCTTCTGAACAGAAATATAGCCCCACTTCACTTTAAGACCGAAAGGGTAGCCGAGACCGCTTTGGGAGCATCGTGATTTTGACAAACTTCAGCTCGATTTACCGGAACTTGGGGAATATTTTCCAGTCCCAGGGACAATAAACTAACTCGTGATGGCCTTGTTTTTCAGTCAAAGAACACACCAAAACTTTTTGAAGGCTTATTTTCGGGCTCCTGGGCCGAAATATAGCTCCACTTCACTTTAAGACTGAAACAGTAGCCGATGCCGCATTTCGCGCATTGTGATTTTGATCAACTTCGGTTCGATTCCCCGGAACTTGGGCAATATTTTTCAGTCCCGGGGACTCTAAACTAACCCCTGATTGCCTTGGTTTGCAGTGAAATGGACACAGCAAAAGTTTTTGAACGCTCACTTTCGGGCTTCTGGCCCGAAATATAGCCCCACTTCACTTTAAGACAGAAAGAGAAGCCGAGACCACTTTAGGGGCATCGTGATTTTGACCAACCTCGGCTCAATTTCCCGGGTCATGGGGCATATTTTCTTGTCCCGGGGACGCTAAACTAACTCCTGATGGCTTTGGTTTGCAGTGAAATGAACACAGCAAAACTTTTTGAACGCTCACTTTCGGGCTTCTGGCCCGAAATATAGGCCCACTTCACTTTAAGACTGAAAGAGTAGCCGAGACTACCTTACGCGAATTGTTATTTTGACCAACTTCGGCTCGATTTCCCGGAAGTTGGGGGATATTTTCCAGTCCTGGGGACTCTAAACTAGCTCCTGATGGCTTTGGTTTGCAGTGAAATAAACACAGGGAAACTTTTTGAACGCTCACTTTCAAGCTCCTGGGCAGGAATAAAGCCTCACTTCACTTTAAGACTGAAACAGTAAGCGAGACCGCCTAATGCGCACCGTGATTTTGACCAACTTCGGCTAAATTTCCCTGAACTTGGGGGATATTTTCCAGTCCCGAAGACTCTTAAGTAACCCCTGATGGCCTTCGTTTGCTTTGAAATGGATACAGCAAAACTTTTTGAACGCTCACTTTTGAGCTTCTGGGCCGAAATATAGCCCCACTTCACTTTAAGACTGAAAGACTAGCCAAGACCGTCTTGCGCGCATCGTGATTTTGACCAACGTTTTCACAGGTAAAATTAGCGCACGCCCGGTCTCGAGCTTCTAGGTCGAAATATAGCCCCCCTTAATTTTAAGACTAAAAGAGTAGCCGAAACCGCCTTACGCAAATCGTGATTTTGGGCCACTTTTGCTCGAGTTCCCGGAAGTTGGCGAATAATTTAAAGTCCCGGGGACGCTAAACTAACTCCCGATGACCTTGGTTTGCAGTTTAATGAACACAGCAAAACATTCTGAACGCTCACCTTCAAGCTTCAGGGCCGAAATATAGCCCTACTTAAATTTAAGACTGAAAGAATAGCCGAGAGCCCGTTACGCGCATCGTAATTTTCATCAACTTCGGCGCCATTTCCTGGAACTTGGAGAATATTTTCCAGTCCCGGGGACTCTAAACTAACTCCTGATCGCCTTGGTTTGCAGTGAAATGGACACAGCAAAACTTTTTGAAGGCTCACTTTCGAGCTTGTGGGCCTAAATATAGCCACACTTCACTTTAAGACTGAAACAGTAGCCGAGACCGCGTTACGCGCATCGTAATTTTGATCAACTTCTGCTCGCTTTCCTGGAATTTGGGGAATATTTTCCAGTCCCGGGGAGTCTAAACTAACTCTTCATGGCCTTGGTTTGCAGTGAAATGGAGACAGGAAAACTTTTTGAACGCTCACCTTCAAGCTTCTGGGCCCAAATATAGCCCACTTTACTTTAATACTGAAAAAGTAGCCGAGACCGCCTTACGGGAAACGTGTTTTTGACAAACTTCGGTTGGATTTCCCGGAACTTGGGGGATATTTTCCAGTCCCTTGGACGCTAAACTAGGTGCCGATGGCCTTGTTTTGCAGTGAAATGGACATAGCAAAGCTTTTTGAACGCTCACTTTCGAGCTTGTGGGACGAAATATAACCATACTTCACTTTAAGACTGAAACAGTAGCCGACACCATGTTTCGCACATCGTGATTTTGATCAACTTCGGCTCGATTTCCCGGAACTTGCGAAATATTTTCCAGTCCCGGGGACCCTAAACTAACCCGTGCTGGTCTTGGTTTGCAGTGAAACGGAAACAGAAAAAGTTTTTGAACGCTCACTCTCGAGCTTCTGGGCCGAAATAGAGCCCCATTTTACTTTAAGACTGAAAGAGTAGGCGAGACCGTCTTAAGCGAATCGTGATTTTGACCAATTTCGCGTTTATTTCCCGAAACTTGGGGGATATATTCCAGTCAAAGGGACTCTAAAGTCACTCCTGATGGCCTTGGTTTTCAGTGAAATGGACAGAGCACAACTTTGGAGCTTCTGGGCAGAAATATAGCCACACTTTACTTTAAGACTGAAAGAGTAGATGAGACCGCCCTACGCGCATGGTAATTTTGACGAACTTCGAATGGATTTCCCGGAACTTGGGGGATATTTTGCAGTCCCTTGGACGCTAAACTAAGTCCTGATGGCCTTGTTTTGAAAAAAAATGGACACAGCAAAACTTTTTGAACGCTCACTTTCTAGCTTGTGGGCCGAAATATAGCCACACCACTTTAGGACTGACACAGTAGCCGAGACTACGTTACGCGCATCATGAATTTGATCAACTTCGGCTCGATTTCCCGGGACTTGGGGGATATTCTTCAGTCCCGGGGACTCTAAACTAACTTCTGATGGCCTTGGTTTGCACTGAAAGTGACAGAGCAAAACTTTTTAAACACTCACTTTCGAGCTTCGGGGCCGAAATATTGCCCCACTTCACTTTAAACCTGAAAGAGTAGCCGAGACCACCTTAGCACATCGTGATTTTGACCAACTTCGGCTCGATTTACCGGAACTTGGGGGATATTTTCCAGTCCCGCGGACTCTTAAGTAACCCCTGATGGCCTTGGTTTGCATTGAAATGGATACAACACAACTTTTTCAACGCTCAGTTTCGAGCTTGTGGGCCGAAATATAGCCCCACTTCACTTTAAGACTGAAAGAGTAGCCGAGACCGTCTTACGCGCATCGTGATTTTGACCAACGTCTTCTCGATTTTCCGGAACTTGGGAAATACATTCCACTCCCGGGGACTCTAAACTAACTCCTGATAGCCTTGGTTTGCAGTGAAATAGACACAGTAATTGTTTTTTGAGCTTTGAGCTTGTGGGCCGAAATAGAGCCCCACTTCACTTTAAGACTGAAGGAGTAGCCGACACCGCCTTAAGCGCACCGTGATTTTGACCAACTTCGGCTCGACTTGCCGGAACTTGGGGGATATTTTCCAGTCCCGGGGACTCTAAGCTAACTCCTGATTGTCTTGGTTTTCAGTGAAATGGACAGAGCGAAACTTTTTGAACGCTCACTCTCGCGCTTCTGGACCGAAATATAGCCCCACTTTACGTTAAGACTGAAAGAGTAGCCGAGACCGCCTTTCGCGAATCGTTATTTTGACCAACTTCGTCTCGATTTCGCGGAAATTGGGGGATATTTTCCAGTTCCGGGCACTGTAAACTTCTTCCTGAGGGCCTTGGTTTGCAGTGAAATGGGCGCAGCATAACTTTTTGAACGCTCACTTTCGACCTTGTGGGCCGAAATATACAGCCACGTTACTTTAAGACTCAAAGAGTAGCCGAGACTGCTTAACGCGCATCGTGATTTTGACAAACTTCGTCTCGATTTCCCGCAACTTGGGGGATATTTTGATGTCCCGGAGACTGTAAACTATCTCCTGATGTGGCTTGGTTCGCGGTGAAATGGACACAGCAAAACTTTTTGAACTTTCACTTTCGAGCTTCTGGACCGAAATATAGCCCGAGTTCACTTTAAGAATGAAAGAATAGCCGACACCACCTTACGCGCATCGTGATTTTGACCAACTTTGGCTCGATTTCCCGGGAATTGGGGAATATTTTCCGGTGCCGAGGACTCTAAAGTAACTCCTGATTGCCTTGGTTTGCATTGAAATGGAGAGAGCAAAACTTTTTCAACGCTCCCCTTCGGGCTTCTGAGCCGAAATATAGCCCCACTTCAGTGTAAGACTGAAAGAGTAGCCGACACCGTCTTACGCGCATCGTGATTTTGACGAACTTCGGCTCGATTTCCCGAAACTTCGGGGATATATTCAAGTCCCAAGGTGTCTAAACTAAGCCCTGATGGCCTTGGTCTGCAGTTAAATGGACACAGCAATTTTTTTCAACGCTTACTTTCGAAATTCTTCGCCGAAATATAGCCCCATTTCACTTTAACACTGAAATAGTAGCCGAGACCGCCTTAGCGTATCGTGATTTTGACCAACTTCGGCTTGAGTTGCCAGAACTTAAGGTATACTTTCCAGTCCCGTGGACTCTAAACTAACTCATGATGGCCTTGGTTTTCAGTTAAATTGAGACAGAAAAACTTTTTGAACGCTCACTTTCGAGCTTCCTGGCCGAAATATACAGCCACGTCACTTTAAGACTAAAAGAGTAGCCGAGAGTGCTTTACGCGCATCGTGATTTTGAGAAACTTCGGCTCGATTTCCCGGGACTTGGGGGATATTTTGATGTCCCGGACACTGTAAACAATCTGCTGATGTGGCTTGGTTTGCGCTGAAATGGACACAGCAAAACTTTTTGAACTTTCAGTTTCGAGCTTCTGGGCCGAAGTATAGCCCCAGTTCACTTTAAGAATGAAAGAGTAGCCGAGACCGCCTTACGCGCATCGTGATTTTGACAAAATTCGGCTCGATTTCCCCGAACTTGGGCGATATTTTCCAGTCCCGAGGAGTCTAAACTAACTCCTGATTGCCTTGGTTTGCAGTGAAATGAACACAGCAAAACTTTTTGAACTTTCACTTTCTAGCTTCTGGGCCGAAATATAGCTCCAGTTCACTTTAAGAATGAAAGAGTAGCCGAGACTGCCTTACGCGTATCGTGATTTTGACAAAATTCGGCTCGATTACCCCGAACTTGGGCGATATTTTCCAGTCCCGAGGAGTCTAAACTAACTCCTGATTGCCTTGGTTTGGAGTGAAATGAACACAGTAACACTTTTTGAAGGCTTATTTTCGAGCTTCTGGGATGAAATATAGCCCCACTTCACTTTAAGACTGAAAGAGTAGGCGAGACCGCCTTACGCGCATTGTAATTTTGACCAACTTCGGCTCGATTTCCCGGAAGTTGGCGAATACTTTCAAGTCCCGGGGAAGCTAAACTAACTTCCGATGGCCTTAGTTTGCAGTTAAATGGACACAGCAAAACTTTTTGAACGCTCACTTTCGAGCTTCTGGGTGAAGTATAGCCCCACTTAACTTTAAGACTGAAAGAGTAGCCGAGACCGCCTTACGCGCATCGTTATTTTGGGATACTTCGGCTCGATTTCCCGCAAATAGGGGGATATTTTCCAGTGCCGGGGACTCTAAACTAACTCCTGGTGGCCTTGGTTTCCAGTGAAATGGACACAGGAACACTTTTTGAACGCGCACTTTCGAGCTTACTGGCCGAAATATAGCCCTACTTCTTTTTAAGACTGAAAGAGTAGGCGGGAGCGCCTTACCCGCATTGTGATTTTGAGGATCTTCGGCTCGATCTGGCGAAACTTGGCAGATATTTTCCAGTCCCAAAGTCTCTAAACTCACCCCTGAGTGTCTAAGATGTGAGTGAAATAGAGACAAAAATTTTTGAACCCTTACTTTCGAGCTTCTGGAGTTAAATCTAAGCCCACTTTACCTTAAGACTGAAAGAGTAGCCGAGACCCCCTTAAGCGCATCGTGATTTTGACTAACTTCGGGAGGATTTCCTGTAACTTGGGGGATATTTCCAGTCCCTTGGACGCTAAACTAAGTCGTGATGGCCTTGTTTTGCAGTGAAATGGACACAGCCAAACTTTTAAAACACTCAGTTTCGAGCTTCTGGACCTAAATATTGCCCCACTTCACTTTAAGACTGAAAGAGTAGCCGAGACCGCCGTACGCGCGTCGTGATTTTGACCAACTTCGTTTAAATTTCCCGGAACTTGGGGGATATTTTCCAGT
This sequence comes from Orbicella faveolata, assembly GCF_042242905.1. Lineage (NCBI taxonomy): Eukaryota > Metazoa > Cnidaria > Anthozoa > Scleractinia > Merulinidae > Orbicella > Orbicella faveolata. The sequence goes on from NW_028301539.1 coordinate 35,770,611, forward strand.
CCCGGGGACTCTAAACTGACTCCCGACGTCCTTGGTCTGCAGTAAAATGGACACAGCAAAACTTTTTGAACGCTCACTTTTGAGCTTCTGGGCCGAAATATAGCTCCACTTCACTTTAAGAGTAAAAGAGTAAACGGGACCGCCTTACGCGCATCCTGATTTTGACCAACTTTGGCTCGATTTCCCGGGAAATGGGGGATATTTTCCGGTACCGGGGACTTTAAACTAACTCCTGATTGCCTTGGTTTGCAGAGAAATGGACACAGCACAACTTTTTGAACGCTCACGTTTGAGCTTCTGGGCCGAAGCATAGCCCTACTTCACTTTAAGACTGAAAGACTAGCCGAGACCGCCTTACGCGCATCGTGTTTTTGGGCTACTTCGGCTCGATTTACCGGAACTTGGGAGATAATTCCCATTCCCGGGCACTCTAAACTAATTCCTGATGGCCTTGGTTTTCAGTAAAATGGACACAGCCAAACTCTTTGAACGTTCACTTTGGAGCTTCTGGGCCGAAATATAGCACCACTTCACTTTAAGACTGAAAGAGTAGCCGGGACCGCCTTACGCGCATGGTAATTTTGTCGAACTTCGGCTTGATTTCCTGGGACTTGGGGGATATTGTCCACTCCCGGAAGCTCTAAACTAACTCCTGAATGCCTTGGTTTTTAGTGAAATTTACACAGGTAAAAGGGGCGCACGCTAGGTTTCCAGGTTGTAGGCCGAAATATAGCCCCACTTTATTTTAAGACTGAAAGTGTACACGAAACCGCCTTAAGCGCATCGCAATTTTTAGCCACTATGGCTCGATCTTCCAAAACTTGGGGGATATTTTCCAGTCCCGGGGACTCTACCCTAACTCTTGATGGCCTTAGTTTTTAGTCAAATGGTTACAGGTAACAGGAGCGCACGCTCGGTGTCGAGCTTCTAGGCCGAAATGTAGCCCCAGTTCATTTAAGACTGAAAGAGTAAACGAAACTGCCGTACGCTTGTCGTAATTTTAAGAAAGTATGGCTCAATTTGCCGAAACTTGGAGGATAGCTTCCAGTCTCGAGGATTCTAAACTATCTCCTGATGGACTTAGTTCTTAGGGAAATGGACACAGGTAAAAGGAGAGCACGCTCGGTGTCGAGCTTGTAGAACCGAAATATAGCCCCACTTCATTTTCGGAGTAAACGCGTAGCCGAGACCGCCTTACGCGCATCGTGATTTTGAGCATCTTTGGCTCGACTTGCCGGAATTCGGGGAATATTTTCCAGTCCCGAGGACTCTATGCTAACTCCTGATGAACTTAGTTTTCAGTGATATGTACACAGGTAAAAGGAGCGCACGCTCGGTGTAGAGCTTGTCGGCCGAAATATAGCCCCACTTCATTTTAAGACTGAAAGAGTAGCCGAGACCGCCTTACGCGCATCGTGATTTTGAGCAACTTTGGCTCGATCTGCCAGAATTTGGGAAATATTTTCCAGTCCCAAGGACTCTAAACTAACTCCTGATGGCCTAAGATGTCAGTGAAATGGACACAGGTAAAATTAGCGCACGCCCGGTCTCAAGCTTCTAGGTGGAAATATAGCCCCCCTTAATTTTAAGACTGAAAGAGTAGCCGAAACCGCTTTACGCGCATCGTGATTTTGGGCCACTTTTGCTCGATTTCCCGGAAGTTGGCGAATAATTTAAAGACCCGGGGACGCTAAAGTAACTCCCGATGACCTTGGTTTGCAGTTTAATGAACACAGCAAAACATTCTGAACGCTCATCTTCGAGCTTCAGGGCCGAAATATAGCCCTACTTAAATTTAAGACTGAAAGAACCGCCGAGAGCTCGTTACGCGCATCGTAATTTTCATCAACTTCGGCGCCATTTCCTGGAACTTGGAGAATATTTTCCAGTCCCGGGGACTCTAAACTAACTCCTGATCGCCTTGCTTTGCATTGAAATGGACAGAGCAAAGCTTTTTGAACGCTCACTTTCGAGCTTGTGGGCCGAAATATAGCCACACTTTACTTTAAGACTGAAACAGTAGCCGAGAACGCATTTCGCGCATCGTGATTTTGATCAACTACGGCTCGCTTTCCCGGAACTTGGGGAATGTTTTCCAGTCCCGGGGACCCTAAACTAACTTTTGATAGCTTTGGTTTGCAGTGAAATGCACACAGCAAAACTGTTTGAACGCTCACTTTCGAGCTTCTGGACAGAAATATAGCCCGACTTTACTTTAAGACTGAAAGAGTAGCCGAAACCGCCTTACGTATATCGTAATTTTGACGAACTTCGAATGGATTCCCCGGAACTTGGGCTATATTTTCCAGTCCCTTGGACGCTAAACTAAGTCCTGATGGCCTTGTTTTGAAGTGAAATGGACACAAGAAAACTTTTTGAACGCTCACTTTCTAGCTTGTGGGCCGAAATATAGGCACACTTGACTTTAAGACTGAAACAGTAGCCGAGACCACGTTACGCGCATCATGAATTTGATCAACTTCGGCTCCAATTGCCGGGACTTGGGGGAAATTTTCCAGTCCCGGGGACTCTAAACTAACTCCTGAAGGCCTTGGTTTGCATTGAAATGGACACAGCACAATTTTTTGAACGCACACTTTCGAGCTTCTGGGCCGAAATATAGCCCCACTTCACTTAAGACTGAAAGAGTAGCCGAGACCGCCTTGCTCGCATCGTGAGTTTGACAATCTCCGGGTCGATATTCCGGAACTTGGGGGATATTTTCCAGTCCCAGTAACTCTAAACTAACTCCTGATGGCCTTGGTTTGCAGTGAAATGGACCGAGCAAAACTTTTTGAACGCTTCCCTTCGAGCTTCCTGGCCGAATTAAAGCCCCACTTTATTTTAAGACTTAAAGAGTAACCGAGACCACCTTACGCGCATTGTGATTTTGACAAACTTTGGGTGGATCTCCCGGAACTTGGGGAACATTTTCCAGTCCCTTGGACGCTAACCGAAGTCCTGATGGGCTTGTTTTGCAGTGAAATAGACACAGCAAAACTTTTTGAACGCTCACTTTCGAGCTTATGGGCCGAAATATAGCCACACTTTACTTTAACACTGAAACAGTAGCCGAGACCGCATTTCGCGCATCGTGATTTTGATCAACTTCGGCTCGCTTTCCCAGAACTTGGGGAATATTTTCTAGTCCTGGGAACCCTAAACGAACTTTTGATAGCTTTGGTTTGCAGTGAAATGCACACAGCAAAACTTTTTGAACGCTCACTTTCGAGCTTCTGCACAGAAATATAGCCCGACTTTACTTTAAGACTGAAAGAGTAGCCGAAACCGCCTTACGTATATCGTAATTTTGACGAACTTCGAATGGATTTCCCGGAACTTGGGCTATATTTTCCAGTCCCTTGGACGCTAAACTAAGTCCTGATGGCCTTGTTTTGAAGTGAAATGGACACAGCAAAACTTTTTGCACACTCACTTTCTAACTTTTGGGCCGAAATATAGCACACTTGACTTTAACACTGAAACAGTAGCCGAGACCACGTTACGGGCATCATGAATTTGATCAACATCAGCCCCAATTACCGGGACTTGAGGGATCTTTTCCAGTCCCGGGGACTCTAAACTAACTCCTGATGGCCTTGGTTTGCATTGAAATGGACACAGCACAATTTTTTGAAAGCACACTTTGGAGATTCTGGGCCAAAATATAGCCCATCTTCACTTAAGACTGAAAGAGTATCCGAGTCCGCCTTCCTCGCATCGTGAGTTTGACAAACTTCGGGTCGACATTCCGGAACTTGGGGGATATTTTCCAGTCCCAGGAACTCTAAACTAACTCCTGATGGCCTTGGTTTGCAGTGAAATTGAGAGAGGAAAACTTTTTGAACGCTCACTTTCGAGCTTCTGGACCGAAATATAGCCGTACTTAACTTGAAGACTGAAAGAGTAGCCGAGACCGCCTTACGCGAATCGTTATTTTGACCAACTTCGTCTCGATTTCGCGGAACTTGGGGGATATTTTCCAGGTCCGGGCACTGTAAACTACTTCCTGAGGGCCTTGCTTTGCAGTGAAATGGGCACAGCATAACTTTTTGAACGCTCACTTTCGAGCTTCTGGGCCGAAATATAGCCCAAGTCCACTTTAAGAATGAAAGAATAGCCGACACCGCCTTATGCGCATCGTGATTTTGACCAACTTTGGCTCGATTTCCCGGCAAATGGGGAATATTTTCCGGTACTGGGGACTCTAAAGTAATTCTTTATTGCCTTGGTTTGCATTGAAATGGAGAGAGCAAAACTTTTTCAACGCTCCCCTTCGGGCTTCTGAGCCGAAATATAGCCCCACTTCAGTTTAAGACTGAAAGAGTAGCCGAGACCGTCTTACGCGCATCGTGATTTTGACCAACTTCGGCTCGATTTCGCGAAACTTCGGGGATATATTCAAGTCCAAAGGACTCTAAACTAACCCCTGATGGCCTTGGTCTGTAGTGAAATGGACACAGCAATTTTTTTTTGAAGGCTTACTTTCGAAATTCTGGGCCGAAATATAGCCCCACTTCACTTTAAGACTGAAATAGTAGCCGAGACCGCCTTAGACGCATCGTAATTTGACCAACTTCGGCTTGAGTTGCCAGAGCTTAAGGGATATTTTCCAGTCCCGTGGACTCTAAACTAACTCATGATGGCCTTGGTTTTCAGTTAAATTGAGAGAGCAAAACTTTTTGAACGCTCACTTTCGAGCTTCTGGGCCGAAATATACAGCCACGTCACTTTAAGACTAAAAGAGTAGCCGAGAGTGCTTTACGCGCATCGTGATTTTGACAAAATTCGGCTCGATTTCCCCGAACTTGGGCGATATTTTCCAGTCCCGAGGAGTCTAAACTAACCCCTGATTGCCTTGGTTTGCAGTGAAATGAAGACAGCAAACTTTTTGAACTTTCACTTGCTAGCTTCTCGGCCGAAATATAGCTCCAGTTCACTTTAAGAATGAAAGAGTAGCCGAGACCGCCTTACGCGGATCGTGATTTTGACAAAATTCGGCTCGATTTCCCGGAACTTGGGGGATATTTTCCAGTCCCGCGGACTCTAAAGTAACTCCTGATGGCCTTGCTCTGGAGTAAAATGGACACAGCACAACTTTTTGACCGCTCACTTTCCAGCTTCTGGGCGGAAATATTGCCCCAGTTCACTTTAAGAATGAAAGAGTAACCGGGACCGCCTTACGCGCATCCTGATTTTGACCAACTTTGGCTCGCTTTCCCGGGAAATGGGGGATATTTTCCAGTACCGGGGCCTCTAAACTAACTCCTGATTGCCTTGGTTTGCAGTGAAATGGACACAGCAACCCTTTTTGAACGCTCACGTTTGAGCTTCTGGCCCGAAGCATAGCCCTACTTCACTTTAAGACTGAAAGACTAGCCGAGACCGCCTTACGCGCATCGTGATTTTGGGCTACTTCGGCTCGATTTCCCGGAACTTGGGAGATAATTCCCAGTCCCGGGCACTCTAAACTAATTCCTGCTGGCCTTGGTTTTAAGTGAAATGGACACTGCCAAACTTTTTGAACGTTCACTTTCGAGCATCTGGGCCGAAATATATTCCCAGTTCACTTTAAGACTGAAAGAGTAGCCGGGACCGCCTTACGCGCATGGTAATTTTGTCGAACTTCGGCTTGATTTCCTGAGACTTGGGGGATATTTTCCAGTCCCGGAAGCTCTAAACTAACTCCTGACTGCCTTGGTTTTTAGTGAAATGGACACAGGTAAAAGGGGCGCACGCTGGGTTTCCAGGTTGTAGGCCGAAATATAGCCCCACTTTATTTTAAGACTGAAAGTGAACACGAAACCGCCTTAAGCGCATCGAAATTTTTAGCCACTATGGCTCGATCTTCCAAAACTTGGGGGATATTTTCCAGTCCCGGAGACTCTACCCTAACTCTTGATGGCCTTAGTCTTCAGTAAAATGGTCACAGGTAACAGGAGCGCACGCTCGGTGTCGAGCTTCTAGGCGGAAATGTAGCCCCAGTTCATTTTAAGACTGAAAGAGTAAACGAAACTGCCGTAGGCTTATCGTAATTTTAAGAAAGTATGGCTCAATTTGCCGAAACTTGGAGGATAGCTTCCAGTCTCGAGGATTCTAAACTATCTCCTGATGGACTTAGTTCTTAGTGAAATGGACACAGGTAAAAGGAGAGCACGCTCGGTGTCGAGCTTGTAGAACCGAAATATAACCCCACTTCATTTTCGGAGTAAACGAGTAGCCGAGACCGCCTTACGCGCATCGTGATTTTAAGCAAGTTTGGCTCGATTTCCCTTAAGTTGGCGAATGATTTAAAGTCCCAGGAACGCTAAACTAACTCCCGATGACCTTGGTTTGCAGTTTAATGAACACAGCAAAACATTCTGAACGCTCACCTTCGAGCTTCAGGGGCGAAATATAGCCCTACTTAAATTTAAGACTGAAAGAATAGCCGAGAGCCCGTTACGCGCATGGTAATTTTCATCAACTTCGGCGCCATTTCCTGGAACTTGGAGAATATTTTCCAGTCCCGGGGACTCTAAACTAACTCCTGATGGCCATGGTTTGCAGTGAAATGGACACAGCAAACATTTTTGAAGGCACACTTGCGAGCTTGTGGGCCTAAATATAGCCACGCTTCACTTTAAGACTGAAACAGTAGCCGAGACCGCCTTACGCGCATCGTGATTTTGATCAACTTCTGCTCGCTTTCCTGGAACTTGGGGAATATTTTTCAGTTCCGGGGACTCTAAACTAACTCCCGATGGCCATGTTTTGCAGTAATTCTCACACAGCACAAGTTTTTGAACGCATACTTTCGATCTACTTAAAGAGTAGCCGAGACCGGCGTGCGCGCATCGTGATTTTGACCAACTTCGGGTCGATATTCCGGAACTTGGGGGATACTTTCCAGTCCAAGGGACTCTAAACTAACTCTTGATGGCCTTGGTTTGCAGTGAAATGGAGACAGCAAAACTTTTTGAACGCTCACCTTCAAGCTTCTGGGCCGAAATATAGCCCACTTTACTTTAATACTGAAAAAGTAGCCGAGACCTCCTTACGCGCATCGTGATTTTGACAAACTTCGGGTGGATTTCCCGGAACTTGGGGGATATTTTCCAGTCCCTTGGACGCTAAACTAGGTGCCGATGGCCTTCTTTTGCAGTGAAATGGACACAGCAAAGCTTTTTGAACGCTCACTTTCCAGCTTCTGGGCCGAAATATGGCCATACTTCACTTTAAGACTGAAACAGTAGCCGAGACCACCTTTCGCGCATCGTGATTTTGATCAACTTCGGCTCGATTTCCCGGAACTTGCGAAATATTTTCCAGTCCAGGGGACTCTAAACTAACTCGTGCTGGTCTTGGTTTGCAGTGAAACGGAAACAGAAAAAGTTTTTGAACGCATACTTTCGAGCTTGGTGACCGAAATAGAACCCCACTTGACTTGAAGACTGAAAGAGTAGCCGAGACCGCCTTACGTGCATCGTGATTTTGAGGAACCTCGGCTCGATTTGTCGGAACTAAGGGGATATATTCCAGTTCTGAGGACTCTAAACTGATGGGCTTGGTTTGCAGTAAAATGGACCCAGCAAAACTTTTTGAACGCTCAATTTCGAACTTCTGGGAAAAAATATAGCCCCCCATTACTCCAACACTGAAAGAGTAGCCGAGACCGCCTTACGCGCATCGTGATTTTGACAAACTTCGGGTTGATTTCCGGGAACTTGGGGGATATTTTCCAGTCCCGGGGAGTCTCAACTAACTCCTGCTTGTCTTGGTTTGCAGTGAAATGGACACAGCGAAAGTTTTTGAACGCTCACTCTCGAGCTTCTGGGCCGAAATAGAGCCCCATTTTACTTTAAGACTGAAAGAATAGGCGAGACCGTCTTGAGCGAATCGTGATTTTGACCAATTTCGCGTTTATTTCCCAAAACTTGGGGGATATATTCCAGTCAAAGGGACTCTAAAGTAACTGCTGATGGCCTTGGTTTTCAGTGAACTGGACAGAGCACAACTTTGGAGCTTCTGGGCAGAAATATAGCCCCACTTTACTTTAAGACTGAAAGAGTAGATGAGACCGCCTTACGCGCATGGTAATTGTGACGAACTTCGAATGGATTTCCCGGAACTTGAGGGATATCTTGCAGTCCCTTGGACGCTAAATTAAGTCCTGCTGCCCTTGTTTTGAGGTAAAATGGACACAACAAAACTTTTTGAACGCTCATTTTCTAGCTTGTGAGCCGAAACATAGCCACACTTCACTTTAGGACTGACACAGTAGCCGAGACCACGTTACGCGCATCATGAATTTGATCAACTTCGGCTCGATTTCCCGGGACTTGGGGGATATTTTCCAGTCCCGGGGACTCTAAACTAACTTCTGATGGCCTTGGTTTGCACTGAAAGTGACAGAGCAAAACTTTTTAAACGCTCACTTTCGAGCTTCTGCGCCGAAATATTGTCCCACTTCACTTTAAGACTGAAAGAGTAGCCGAGACCACCTTACGCAGATCGTTATTTTCACCAACTTCGGCTCGATTTACCGGAACTTGGGGGATATTTTCCAGTCCCGAGGACTCTTAAGTAACCCCTGATGGCCTTGGTTTGCATTGAAATGGATACAGCAAAACTTTTTGAACGCTCACTTTCGAGCTTGTGGGTCGAAATATAGCCACACTTCACTTTAAGACTGAAAGAGTAGCCGAGAAGGTCTTACGCGCATCGTGATTTTGACCAACGTCTTCTTGTTTTTCCGGAACTTGGGAGATACATTCCACTCCCGGGGCCTCTAAACTAACTCCTGATAGCCTTGGTTTGCAGTGAAATAGACACAGTAATTTTTTTTTGAGCTTTGAGCTTGTGGGAAGAAATAGAGCCCCACTTCACTTTAAGACTGAAGGAGTAGCCAACACCGCCTTAAGCGCACCGTGATTTTGACCAACTTCGGCTCGATTTGCCCGAACTTGGGGGAAATTTTCCAGTCCCGGGGACTCTAAACTAACTCCTTATTGTCTTGGTTTTCAGTGAAATGGACACAGCAAAACTTTTTGAACTTTCACTTTCGAGCTTCTGGGCCGAAATATAGCCCGAGTTCACTTTAAGAATGAAACAATAGCCGACACCGCCTTACGCGCATCGTGATCTTGACCAACTTCGGCTTGAGTTGCCAGAGCTTAAGGGATATTTTCCAGTCCCGTGGACTCTAAACTAACTCATGATGGCCTTGGTTTTCAGTTAAATTGAGAGAGCAAAACTTTTTCAACGCTCACTTTCGAGTTTCTGGGCCGAAATATACAGCCACGTCACTTTAAGACTAAAAGAGTAGCCGACACTGCTTTACGCGCATCGTGATTTCTACAAACTTCGGCTCGATTTCCCGGGACTTGGGGGATATATTCCAGTCCGGGGAACTCTAAACTAACTGCTGATGGCCTTGGTTTGCAGTGAAATGGACACAGCAGATTTTTTTTGAACGATCACTTTCGAGCTTCTCGGCCGAAATATAGCCCTACTTCACTTTAAGACTGAAAGAGTAGCCGAGACCGCCTTACGCGTATCGTAATTTTGACCCACTTCGGCTCGATTTCCCGGAAGTTGGTAAATATTTTCAATTCCCGGGGAAGCTAAACTAACTTCCGATGGCCTTAGTTTGCAGTTAAATGGACACAGCAAAACTTTTTGAACGCTCACTTTCGAGCTTATGGGTCGAAATTTAGCCCCAGTTCACTTTAAGACTGAAAGAGTAGCCGAGACCGCCTTACGCGCATCGTGATTTTGGGATACTTCGGCTCGATTTGCCGCAAATAGGGGGATATTTTCCAGTGCCGGGGACTCTAAACTACTTCCTGATGGCCTTGGTTTCCAGTGAAATGGACACAGGAACACTTTTTGAACGCGCACTTTCGAGCTTGCTGGCCGAAATATAGCCCTACTTCTTTTTAAGACTGAAAGAGTAGGCGGGAGCGCCTTACGCGCATTGTGATTTTGAGGATCTTAGGCTCGATCTGGCGAAACTTGGCAGATATTTTCCAGTCCCAAAGACTCTAAACTCACTCCTGATTGTCTAAGATGTGAGTGAAATAGAGACAAAATTTTTTGAACCCTTACTTTCGAGCTTCTGGAGTTAAATCTAAGCCCACTTTACCTTAAGACTGAAAGAGTAGCCGAGACCCCCTTAAGCGCATCGTGATTTTGACTAACTTCGGGAGGATTTCCTGTAACTTGGGGGATATTTCCAGTCCCTTGGACGCTAAACTAAGTCGTGATGGCCTTGTTTTGCAGTCAAATGGACACAGCGAAACTTTTTAAACACTCAGTTTCGAGCTTCTGGGCCTAAATATTGCCCCACTTCATTTTAAGACTGAAAGAGTAGCCGAGACCGCCGTACGCGCGTCGTGATTTTGACCAACTTCGTTTAAATTTCCCGGAACTTGGGAGATATTTTCCAGTCCCGGGGACTCTAAACTGACCCCCGACGTCCTTGGTCTGCAGTAAAATGGACACAACACAACTTTTTGAACGCTCACTTTTGAGCTTCTGGGCCGAAATATAGCTCCACTTTACTTTAAGAGTGAAAGAGTAGCCGAGACCGGCTTACGCCCATCGTAATTTTGACCAACTTCGGTTAAATTTCCCGGAACTTGGGGGATATTTTCCAGTCCCTTAGACGCTAAACTAAGTCGTGATGGCCTTGTTTTGCAGTAAAATGGACACAACACAAGTTTTTGAACGCTCACTTTTGAGCTTCTGGGCCTAAATATTGCCCCACTTCATTTTAAGACTGAAAGAGTAGCCGAGACCGCCGTACGCGCGTCGTGATTTTGACCAACTTCGGTCAATGTCCCGGAACTTGGGGGATATTTTCCAGTCCCGCGGACTCTAAAGTAACTCCTGATGGCCTTGCTCTGGAGTGAAATGGACACAGCACAACTTTATTTCTGGGCCGAAATATAGCCCCACTTCACTTTAAGAGTGAAAGAGTAGCCGGGACCGCCTTACGCGCATGGTAATTTTGTCGAACTTCGGCTTGATTTCCTGGGACTTGGGGGATATTTTCCACTCCCGGAAGCTCTAAACTAACTCCTGAATGCGTTGGTTTTTAGTGAAATGGACACAGGTAAAAGGGGCGCACGCTGGGCTTCCAGGTTGTAGGCCGAAATATAGCCCCACTTTATTTTAAGACTGAAAGTGTACACGAAACCGCCTTAAGCGCATCGAAATTTTTAGCCACTATGGCTCGATCTGCCAAAACTTGGGAGATATTTTCCAGTCCCGGGGACTCTACCCTAACTCTTGATGGCCTTAGTTTTCAGTCAAATGGTCACAGGTAACAGGAGCGCACGCTCGGTGTCGAGCTTCTAGGCCGAAATGTAGCCCCAGTTCATTTTAAGACTGAAAGAGTAAACGAAACTGCCGTAGGCTTATCGTAATTTTAAGAAAGTATGGCTCAATTTGCCGAAGCTTAGAGGATAGCTTTCAGTCTCGAGGATTCTAAACTATCTCCTGATGGACTTAGTTCTTAGTGAAATGGACACAGGTAAAAGGAGAGCACGCTCGGTGTCAAGCTTGTAGAACCGAAATATAGCCCCACTTCATTTTCGGAGTAAACGCGTAGCCGAGACCGCCTTACGCGCATCGTGATTTTGAGCATCTTTGGCTCGATTTGCCGGAATTCGGGGAATATTTTCCAGTCCCGAGGACTCTATGCTAAGTCCTGATGAACTTAGTTTTCAGTGATATGTACACAGGCAAAAGGAGCCCACGCTCGGTGTTGAGCTTGTCGGCCGAAATATAGCCCCACTTCATTTTAAGACTGAAAGAGTAGCCGAGACCGCCTTACGCGCATCGTGATTTTGAGCAACTTTGGCTCGATCTGCCAGAATTTGGGAAATATTTTCCAGTCCCAAGGACTCTAAACTAACTCCTGATGGCCTAAGATGTCAGTGAAATGGACACAGGTAAAATTAGCGCACGCCCGGTCTCGAGCTTCTAGGTCGAAATATAGCCCCCCTTAATTTTAAGACTAAAAGAGTAGCCGAAACCGCCTTACGCAAATCGTGATTTTGGGCCACTTTTGCTCGATTTCCCGGAAGTTGGCGAATAATTTAAAGTCCCGGGGACGCTAAACTAACTCCCGATGACCTTGGTTTGCAGTTTAATGAACACAGCAAAACATTCTGAACGCTCACCTTCAAGCTTCAGGGCCGAAATATAGCCCTACTTAAATTTAAGACTGAAAGAATAGCCGAGAGCCCGTTACGCGCATCGTAATTTTCATCAACTTCGGCGCCATTTCCTGGAACTTGGAGAATATTTTCCAGTCCCGGGGACTCTAAACTAACTCCTGATCGCCTTGGTTTGCAGTAAAATGGACACAGCAAAACTTTTTGAAGGCTCACTTTCGAGCTTGTGGGCCTAAATATAGCCACACTTCACTTTAAGACTGAAACAGTAGCCGAGACCGCGTTACGCGCATCGTAATTTTGATCAACTTCTGCTCGCTTTCCTGGAATTTGGGGAATATTTTCCAGTCATGGGGAGTCTAAACTAACTCTTCATGGCCTTGGTTTGCAGTGAAATGGAGACAGGAAAACTTTTTGAACGCTCACCTTCAAGCTTCTGGGCCCAAATATAGCCCACTTTACTTTAATACTGAAAAAGTAGCCGAGACCGCCCTACGGGAAACGTGTTTTTGACAAACTTCGGTTGGATTTCCCGGAACTTGGGGGATATTTTCCAGTCCCTTAGACGCTAAACTAGGTGCCGATGGCCTTGTTTTGCAGTGAAATGGACATAGCAAAGCTTTTTGAACGCTCACTTTCGAGCTTGTGGGACGAAATATAGCCATACTTCACTTTAAGACTGAAACAGTAGCCGACACCATGTTTCGCGCATCGTGATTTTGATCAACTTCGGCTCGATTTGCCGGAACTTGCGAAATATTTTCCAGTCCCGGGGACTCTAAACTAACCAGTGCTGGTCTTGGTTTGCAGTGAAACGGAAACAGAAAAAGTTTTTGAACGCTCACTCTCGAGCTTCTGGGCCGAAATAGAGCCCCATTTTACTTTAAGACTGAAAGAGTAGGCGAGACCGTCTTAAGCGAATCGTGATTTTGACGAATTTCGCGTTTATTTCCCGAAACTTGGGGGATATATTCCAGTCAAAGGGACTCTAAAGTCACTCCTGATGGCCTTGGTTTTCAGTGAAATGGACAGAGCACAACTTTGGAGCTTCTGGGCAGAAATATAGCCACACTTTACTTTAAGACTGAAAGAGTAGCCGAAACCGGCTTACGTATATCGTAATTTTCACGAACTTCGAATGGATTTCCCGGAACTTGGGGTATATTTTCCAGTCCCTTGGACGCTAAACTAAGTCCTGATGGCCTTGTTTTGAAGTGAAATGGACACAGCAAAACTTTTTGAACGCTCACTTTCTAGCTTTTGGGCCGAAATATAGGCACACTTGACTTTAAGACTGAAACAGTAGCCGAGACTACGTTACGCCCATCATGAAATTGATCAACTTCGGCTCCAATTCCCGGGACTTGGGGCATATCGTCCAGTCCTGGGGACTCTAAACTAACTCCTGATAGCCTTGGTTTGCATTGAAATGGACACAGCACAATTTTTTGAAAGCACACTTTCGAGCTTCTGGGCCGAAATATAGCCCCACTTCACTTAAGACTGAAAGAGTAGCCGAGACCGCCTTGCTCGCATCGTGAGTTTGACAAACTTCGGGTCGATATTCCGGAACTTGGGGGATATTTTCCAGTCCCAGGAACTCTAAACTAACTCCTGATGGCCTTGGTTTGCAGTGATATGGACAGAGCAAAACTTTTTGAACGCTCACCTTCGAGCTTCCTGGCCAAAATAAAGCCCCACTTTACTTTAAGACTTAAAGAGTAACCGAGACCACCTTACGCGCATTGTGATTTTGAGAAACTTCGGGTGGATCTCCCGGAACTTGGGGAATATTTTCCAGTCCCTTGGACGCTAAACTAAGTCCTGATGGCCTTGTTTTCAAGTAAAATGGACAGAACAAAACTTTTTGAACGCTCACTTTCTAGCTTGTGGGCCGAAATATAGCCCCACTTCACTTTAAGAATGAAAGAGTAGCCGAGACTACCTTACGCAAATCGTGATTTTGACCAACCTCGGCTCGATTTCCCGGAAGTTGGGGGATATTTTCCAGTCCCGGGGACTCTAAACTTGCCCCTGATAGCTTTGGTTTGCAGTGAAATAAACACAGGGAAACTTTTCGAACGCTCACTTTCAAGCTCCTGGGCAGGAATAAAGCCTCACTTCACTTTAAGACTGAAACAGTAAGCGAGACCGCCTAACGCGCACCGTAATTTTGACCAACTTCGGCTAAATTTCCCTGAACTTGGGGGATATTTTCCAGTCCCGAAGACTCTTAAGTAACCCCTGATGGCCTTCGTTTGCTTTGAAATGGATACAGCAAAACTTTTTGAACGCTCACTTTTGAGCTTCTGGGCCGAAATATAGCCCCACTTCACTTTAACACTGAAAGACTAGCCAAGACCGTCTTGGGCGCATCGTGATTTTGACCAACGTCTTCTCCATTTTCCGGAACTTGCGAAATATGTTGCAGTCCCGGGGACTCTAAACTAACTCCTGATGGCCTTGGTTTGCAGTGAAATGGACACAGCAAATTTTTTGCAGCGCTCACTTTGGAGCTTCTGGGCCGAAATAGAGCCCCACTTCACTTTAAGACTGAAAGAGTAGCCGTGGCCGCCTTAGGCGCATCGTGATTTTGACCAACTTCGGCATGAGTTGCCAGAACTTAAAAGATATTTTCCAGTCCCGGGGACTCTAAACTAACTCATGATGGCCTTGGTTTTCAGTGAAATTCAGAGAGGAAAACTTTTTGAACGCTCGCTTTCGACCTTCTCGGCCGAAATATAGCCCTACTTCACTTTCAGACTCAAAGAGTAGCCGAGACCGTCTTACGCGAATCGTTATTTTGACCAACTTCGTCTCGATTTCGCGGAAATTGGGGGATATTTTCCAGTTCCGGGCACTGTAAACTACTTCCTGAGGGCCTTGCTTTGGAGTGAAATGGGCACAGCGTAACTTTTTGAACGCTCACTTTCGAGCTTGTGGGCCGAAATATACAGCCACGTCACTTTAAGACTAAAAGAGTAGCCGAGACTACTTTACGCGCATCGTTAGTTTGACAAACTTCTGCTCGATTTCCCGGGACTTGTGGTATATTTTGATGTCCCGGAGACTGGAAACTATCTCCTGATATGGCTTGGTTCGCGGTGAAATGGACACAGCAAACTTTTTGAAGTTTCACTGTCGAGCTTCTGGGCCGAAATATAGCCCGAGTTCACTTTAAGAATGAAAGAATAGGCGAGACCGCCTTACGCGCATCATGATTTTGACCAACTTTGGCTCGATTTCCCGGGAAATGGGGAATATTTTCCGGTACCGGGGACTCTAAATTAACTCCTGATTGCCTTGGTTTGCATTGAAATGGAGAGAACAAAACTTTTTCAACGCTCCCCTTCGCGGTTCTGAGCCGAAGTATAGCCCCACTTCTGTTTAAGACTGAAAGAGTAGCCGAGACCGTCTTACGCGCATCGTGATTTTAACCAGGTTCGGCTCGATTTCCCGAAACTTCGGGTATATATTCAAGTTCCAAGGACTCTAAACTAACCCCTGATGGCCTTGGTCTGCAGTGAAATGGACACAGCAATTTTTTTGAAAGCTTACTTTCGAAATTCTGGGCCGAAAGATAGCCCCACTTCACTTCAAAACTGAAATAGTAGCCGAGACCGCCTTGGACGCATCGTGATTTTGACCAACTTCGGCTTGAGTTGCCAGAGCTTAAGGGATATTTTCCACTTCCGTGGACTCTAAACTAACTCATGATGGCCTTGGTTTTCAGTTAAATTGAGAGAGCAAAACTTTTTGAACGCTCACTTTCGAGCTTCTGGGCCGAAATATACAGCCACGTCACTTTAAGACTAAAAGAGTAGCCGAGACTGCTTTACGCGCATCGTGATTTTGACAAACTTCGGCTCGATTTCCCGGGACTTGGGGGATATTTTAATGTCCCGGACACTGTAAACAATCTGCTGATGTGGCTTGGTTTGCGGTGAAATGGACACAGCAAAACTTTTTGAACGCTCACTTTCGAGCTTATGGGTCGAAATATAGCCCCACTTAACTTTAAGACTGAAAGAGTAGCCGAGACCGCCTTACACGCATCGTAGTTTTGAGAAAATTCGGCTCGATTTCCCGCAAATAGGGGGATATTTTCCAGTTCCGGGGACTCTAAAGTAACTCCAGATGGCCTTGGTTTCCAGTGAAATGGACACAGGAACACTTTTTGAACGCGCACTTTCGAGCTTGCTGGCCGAAATGTAGCCCTACTTTTTTTTAAGACTGAAAGAGTAGGCGGGAGCGCCTTACGCGCATTGTGATTTTGAGGATCTTCGGCTCGATCTGGCGAAACTTGGGAGATATTTACCAGTCCCAAAGTCTCTAAACTCACTCCTAATTGTCTAAGATGTGAGTGAAATAGAGACAAAAATTTTTGAACCCTTACTTTCGCGCTTCTGGAGTTAAATCTAAGCCCACTTTACCTTAAGACTGAAAGAGTCGCCGAGAACCCCTTAAGCGCATCGTGATTTTGACTAACTTTGGGTGGATTTCCCGTAACTTGGGGGATATTTCCAGTCCCTTGGACTCCAAAGTAACTCCTGATGGCCTTGCTCTGGAGTGAAATGGACACAGGACAACTTTTAGAACGCTCACTTTCCAGCTTCTGGGCGGAAATATTGCCCCAGTTTACTTTAAGAATGAAAGAGTAACCGGGACCGCCTTACGCGCATCCTGATTTTGACCAACCTCGGCTCGATTTCCCGGGAAATGGGGGATATTTTCCGGTAGCGGGGACTCTAAACTAACTCCTGATTGCCTTGGTTTGCAGTGAAATGGACACAGCAACCCTTTTTGAACGCTCACGTTTGAGCTTCTGGGCCGAAGCATAGCCCTACTTCACTTTAAGACTGAAAGACTAGCCGAGAGCGCCTTACGCGCATCGTGATTTTGGGCTACTTCGGCTCGATTTCCCGGAACTTGGGAGATAATTCCCAGTGCCGGGCACTCTAAACTAATTCCTGATGGCCTTGGTTTTCAGTGAAATGGACACAGACAAACTCTTTGAACATTCACTTTCGAGCTTCTGGGCCGAAATATAGTCCCACTTCACTTTAAGACTGAAAGAGTAGCCGGGACCGCCTTACGCGCATGGTAATTTTGTCGAACTTCGGCTTGATTTCCTGGGACTTGGGGGATATTTTCCAGTCCCGGAAGCTCTAAACTAACTCCTGAATGCCTTGGGTTTTAGTGAAATGGACACAAGTAAACGGGGTGCACGCTAGGTTTCCAGGTTGTAGGCCGAAATATAGCCCCACTTTATTTTAAGACTGAAAGTGTACACGAAACCGCCTTAAGCGCATCGAAATTTCTAGCCACTATGGCTCGATCTGCCAAAACTGGGGGGATATTTTCCAGTCCCGGGACTCTACCCTAACTCTTGATGGCCTTAGTTTTCAGTCAAATGGTCACAGGTATAAGGAGCGCAGGCTCGGTGTCGAGCTTCTAGGCCGAAATGTAGCCCCAGTTCATTTTAAGACTGAAAGAGTAAACGAAACTGCCGTAGGCTTATCGTAATTTTAAGAAAGTATGGCTCAATTTGCCGAAACTTGGAGGATAGCTTCCAGTCTCGAGGATTCTAAACTATCTCCTGACGGACTTAGTTCTTAGGGAAATGGACACAGGTAAAAGGAGAGCACGTTCGGTGTCGAGCTTGTAGAACCGAAATATAGCCCCACTTCATTTTCGGAGTAAACGAGTAGCCGAGACCGCCTTACGCGCATCGTGATTTTGAGCATCTTTGGCTCGATTTGCCGGAATGCGGGCAATATTCTCCAGTCCCGAGGACTCTATGCTAACTCATGATGAACTTAGTTTTCAGTGATATGTACACAGGCAAAAGGAGCGCACGCTCGGTGTTGAGCTTGTCGGCCGAAATATAGCCCCACTTCATTTTAAGACTGAAAGAGTAGCCGAGACCGCCTTACGCGCATCGTGGTTTTGAGCATCTTTGGCTCGATCTGCTAGAATTTGGGAAATATTTTCCAGTCCCAAGGACTCTAAACTAACTCCTGATCGCCTAAGATGTCAGTGAAATGGACACAGGTAAAATTAGCGCACGTCCGGTCTCGAGCTTGTAGGTCGAAATATAGCCCCCCTTATTTTTAAGACTGAAAGAGTAGCCGAGACCGCCTTACGCGCATCGTGATTTTGGGCCACTTTTGATCGATTTCCCGGAAGTTGCGAATAATTTCAAGTGCCGCGGACGCTAAACTAACTCCCGATGACCTTGGTTTGCAGTTTAATGAACACAGCAAAACATTCTGAACGCTCACCTTCCAGCTTCAGAGCCCAAATATACCCCTACTTAAATTTAAGACTGAAAGAACCGCCGAGAGCCCGTTACGCGCAGCGTAATTTTTATCAACTTCGGCGCAATTTCCTGGAACTTGGAGAATATTTTCCAGTCCCGGGGACTCTATACTAACTCCTGATGGCCTTGGTTTGCAGTGAAATGGACACAGCAAAACTTTTTGAAGGCTCACTCTAGAGCTTGTGGGCCTAAATATAGCCACACTTCACTTTAAGACTGAAACAGTAGCCGAGACCACGTTACGCGCATCGTGATTTTGATCAGCTTCTGCTCGCTTTCCTGGAACTTGGTGAATATTTTCCAGTCTCGGGGACTCTAAACTAACTCTTGATGGCCATGGTTTGCAGTGAAATTCACACAGCACAAGTTTTTGAACGCACACTTTCGAGCTTCTAGGCCGAAATATAGTCCCACATCACTTACGACTTAAAGAGTAGCCGAGACCGGCGTGCGCGCATCGTTATTTTGACCAACTTCGGGTCGATATTCCGGAACTTGGGGGATACTTTCCAGTCCAAGGGACTCTACACTAACTCTTGATGGCCTTGGTTTGCAGTGAAATGGAGACAGCAAAACTTTTTGAACGCTCACCTTCAAGCTTCTGGTCCGAAATATAGCCCACTTTACTTTATTACTGAAAAAGTAGCCGAGACCGCCTTACGCGCATCGTGATTTTGACAAACTTCGGGTGGATTTCCCGAAAATTGGGGGATATTTTCCAGTCCCTTGGACGCTAAACTAGGTGCCGATGGCCTTGTTTTGCAGTGAAATGAATACGGCAAAGCTTTTTGAACGCTCACTTTCGAGCTTGTGGACACAAATATAGCCATACTTCACTTTAAGACTGAAACAGTAGCCGCGACCACGTTTCGCGCATCGTGATTTTGATCAACTTCTGCTTGATTTCCCGGAACTTGCGAAATATTTTCCAGTCCCGGCGACTCTAAACTAACTCGTGCTGGTCTTGGTTTGCAGTGAAACGGAAACAGAAAAAGTTTTTGAACGCATACTTTCGAGCTTGTGGACCGAAATACAACCCCACTTCACTTGAAGACTGAAAGAGTAGCCGAGACCGCCTTATGTGCATCGTGATTTTGAGCAACTTCGGCTGGATTTGCCGGAACTAAGAGGATATATTCCAGTTCTGAGAACTCTACACTAATTCCTGATGGCCTTGGTTTCCAGTAAAATGGACCCAGCAAAACTTTTTGAACGCTCAATTTCGAGCTTCTGGGCCAAAATATAGCACCCCATTACTTTAACACTGAAAGAGTAGCCGAGACCGCCTTACGCGCATCGTGATTTTGACAAACCTCGGGTTGATTTCCCGGAACTTGGGGGATATTTTCCAGTCTCGGGGACTCTCAACTAACTCCTGCTTGTCTTGGTTTGCAGTGAAATGGACACAGCGAAAGTTTTTGAACGCTCACTCTCGAGCTTCTGGGCCGAAATAGAGCCCCATTTTACTTTAAGACTGAAAGAGTAGGCGAGACCGTCTTGAGCGAATCGTGATTTTGACCAATTTCGCGTTTATTTCCCGAAACTTGGGGGATATATTCCAGTCAAAGGGACACTTAAGTAACTCCTGATGGCCTTGGTTTTCAGTGAAATGGACAGAGCACAACTTTGGAGCTTCTGGGCAGAAATATAGCCCCACTTTACTTGAAGACTGAAAGAGTAGCCGAAACCGCCTTACGCACATCGTAATTTTGACGAACTTCGAATGGATTTCCCGGAACTTGGGGGATATTTTGCAGTCCCTTGGACGCTAAACTAAGTCCTGATGGCCTTGTTTTGAAGTAAAATGGACGCAACAAAATTTTTTGAACGCTCACTTTCTAGCTTGTGGGCCGAAATATAGCCACACTTCACTTTAGGACTGACACAGTAGCCGAGACCACGTTACGCGCATCATGACTTTGATCAACTTCGGCTCGATTTCCCGGGACTTGGGGGATATTCTCCAGTCCCGGTGACTCTAAACTAACTTCTGATGGCCTTGGTTTGCACTGAAAGTGACAGAGCAAAACCTTTTAAACGCTCACTTTCGAGCTTCTGGGCCGAAATATTGCCCCACTTCACTTTAAGACTCAAAGATTAGCCGAGACCACCTTACGCAAATCGTAATGTTGACCAACCTCGGCTCGATTTACCGGAACTTGGGGGATATTTTGCAGTCCCGAGGACTCTTAAGTAACCCCTGATGGCCTTGGTTTGCATTGAAATGGATACAGCAAAACTTTTTCAACGCTCACTTTTGAGCTTCTGGTCCGAAATATAGCCCCACTTCACTTTAAGAGCGAACGAGTAGCCGTGACCGCCTTACGCCCATCATCATTTTGACCAACTTCGGCTCGATTTCCCGGAACTTGGGGGATATTTTCCAGTCCCGCGGACTCTAAATGAACTCCTGATAGCCTTGGTTTGCAGTGAAATAGACACAGTAATTTTTTTGAGCGTTGAGCTTGTGGGCCGAAATAGAGCCCCACTTCACTTTAAGACTGAAGGAGTAGCCGACACCGCCTTAAGCGCACCGTGATTTTCACCAATTTCGGCTCGATTTGCCGGAACTTGGGGGATATTTTCCAGTCCCGGGGACTCTAAACTAACTCCTGATTGTCTTGCTTTTCATTGAAAAGGACACAGCGAAACTTTTTGAACGCTCACTCTCGAGCTTCTGGACCGATATATAGCCCCACTTTACTTTAAGACTGAAAGAGTAGCCGAGAGCATGTTGCGCAAATCGTGATTTTGACCAACTTCGGGTCGGTTTCCCGGAACTTGGGGGATATATTCCATTTCCGCGGGCTCTAAACTAACTCCTGATGGCCTTGGTTTGCAGTGAAATGGACAAAGGAAAGCTTTTTGAACACTCGCTTTGTAGCTTCTGGGCCGAAATAGAATCCCACTTCACTTTCAGACTGAAATAGTAGCCGAGACCGCCTCACGCGCATCGTGAGTTAGACCAAGTTCAGCTCGATTTCACGCAACTTTTTGGATATTTTCCAGTCCGGGGGACTCTAAACTAACTCCGGGTGGCCTTGGTTTGCACTGAAATGTGCACAGCATAGATTTTTGTACGCCCACTTTGGAGCTTCTGGGCCGAAATATAGCCCCACTTCACTTTAAGACTGAAAGAGTAGCCGAGATCGCCTTACGCGCATAGTGATTTTGACCATTTTTGGATCGATTTCTCGGAACTTGGGGGATATTTTCCAGTCCCGGGGACTCGAAGCTAACTCTTTATCGCCTTGCTTTGAATTGAAATGGACAGAGCAAAACTTTTTGAACGCTCACTTTCGAGCTGGTGGGCCGAAATATAGCCACACTTTACTTTAAGACTGAAACAGTAGCCGAGACCGCATTTCGCGCATCGTGATTTTGATCAACTTCGGCTTGCTTTCCCCGAACTTGGGGAATATTTTCCAGTTCCGCAGACAGTAAACTAACTTTTGATAGCTTTGGTTTGCAGTGAAATGCACACAGCAAAACTTTTTGAACGCTCACTTTCGAGCTTCTGGACAGAAATATAGCCCCACTTCACTTTAAGACTGAAAGGGTAGCCGAGACCGCTTTGGGAGCATCGTGATTTTGACCAACTTCAGGTCGAGTTACCGGAACTTGGGGAATATTTTCCAGTCCCAGGGACGCTAAACTAGCTCGCGATGGCCTTGTTTTTCAGTCAAAGAACACAGCGAAACTTTTTGAACGCTCACTTGCGGGCCTCTCGACCGAAATATAGCCCCAGCTCACTTTAAGAATGAAAGAGTAGCCGAGAGCGCCTTACGCGCATCGTGATTTTGACAAAATTCGGCTCGATTTCCCCGAACTTCGGCGATATTTTCCAGTCCCGAGGAGTCTAAACTAACTCGTGATGCCCTTGGTTTGCAGTGAAATGAACACAGCAAAACTTTTTGAACTTTCACTTTCTAGCTTCTCGACCGAAATATAGCCCCAGCTCACGTTAAGAATGAAAGAGTAGCCGAGAGCGCCTTACGCGCATCGTGATTTTGACAAAATTCGGCTCGATTTCCCCGAACTTGGGCGATATTTTCCAGTCCCGAGGACTCTAAACCAACTCCTGATGGCCTTGGTTTGCAGTGAAATGGACGTAGGAAAACTGTTTGAACGCTCAGTTTCGAGCTTCTGGGCCGAAATACAACAGTACTTCACTTTAAGACTGAAATAGTAGCCAAGACCGCCTTACGAGCATCGTCATTTTGACCAAGTTCAGCTCGATTTCCCGGAACTTGGGGGATATTTTCGGGGGGACTTTAAACTAACTCCTGATGGCCTTGGTTTGCAGTTAAATGCAGAAAGCGTAACTTTTTAAACGGTCACTTTCGAGCTTCTGGGCCGAAATATAGCCCCACTTTACTTTAAGACTGAAAGAGTAGCCGAGACCGTCTTACGCGCATCGTGATTTTGACCAACTTCCGTTCGATTTCTCGGAACTTCGTGGATATATTCCAGTCCCGGGGACTATAAACTAACTGCTGATCGCCTTGGTTTGCAGAGAAATGGACACAAAACATTTTTTTTGAACGCTCACCTTCGAGCTTCTCGGCCGAAACATAGCCCTACTTCACTTTAAGACTGAAAGAGTAGCCGAGACCGCCTTACGCGCATCGTAATTTTGACCAACTTCGGCTCGATTTCCCGGAAGTTGGCGAATATTTTCAATTCCCGGCGAAGCTAAACTAACTTCCGATGGCCTTAGTTTGCAGTTAAATGGACACAGCAAAACTTTTTGAACGCTCACTTTCGAGCTTATGGGTCGAAATATAGCCCCAGTTCACTTTAAGACTGAAAGAGTAGCCGAGACCGCCTTACGCGCATCGTGATTTTGGGATACTTCGGCTGGATTTCCCGCAAATAGGGGGATATTTTCCAGTCCCGGGGACTCTAAACTAACTCCTGATGGCCTTGGTTTCCAGTGAAATGGACACAGGAACACTTTTTGAACGCGCACTTTCGAGCTTGCTGGCCGAAATATAGCCCTACTTCTCTTTAAGACTGAAAGAGTAGGCGGGAGCGCCTTACGCGCATTGTGATTTTGAGGATCTTCGGCTCGATCTGGCGAAACTTGGCAGATATTTTCCAGTCCCAAAGTCTCTAAACCCACTCCTGATTGTCTAAGATGTGAGTGAAATAGAGACAAAATTTTTTGAACCCTTACTTTCGAGCTTCTGGAGTTAAATCTAAGCCCACTTTACCTTAAGACTGAAAGAGTAGCCGAGACCCCCTTAAGCGCATCGTGATTTTGACTAACTTTGGGTGGATTTCCCGTAACTTGGGGGATATTTCCAGTCCCTTGGACGCTAAACTAAGTCGTGATGGCCTTGTTTTGCAGTGAAATGGACACAGCAAAACTTTTTAAACACTCATTTTCGAGCTTCTGGGCCGAAATATTGCCCCACTTCACTTTAAGACTGAAAGAGTAGCCGAGACCCCCTTAAGCGCATCGTGATTTTGACTAACTTTCGGTGGATTTCCCGTAACTTGGGGGATATTTCCAGTCCCTTGGACGCTAAACTAAGTCGTGATGGCCTTGTTTTGCAGTGAAATGGACACAGCAAAACTTTTTAAACACTCATTTTCGAGCTTCTGGGCCGAAATATTGCCCCACTTCACTTTAAGACTGAAAGAGTAGCCGAGAGCGCCGTATGCGCGTCGTGATTTTGACCAACTTCGGTTAAATTTACCGGAACTTGGGGGATATTTTCCAGTCCCGGGGACTCTAAACTGACCCCCGACGTCCTTGCTCTGCAGTAAAGTGGACACAGCAAAACTTTTTGAACGCTCAGTTTTGAGCTTCTGCGTCGAAATATAGCTCCACTTCACTTTAAGAGTGAAAGAGTAGCCGAGACCGCCTTACGCCCATCGTAATTTTGACCACCTTCGGCTCAATTTCCCGAAACTTGGGGGATATTTTCCAGTCCCGCGGACTCTAAAGTAACTCCTGATGCCTTGCTCTGGAGTGAAATGGACACAGCACAACTTTTTGAACGCTCACTTTCCAGCTTCTGGGCGGAAATATTGCCCAGTTCACTTTAAGAATGAAAGAGTAACCGGGACCGCCTTACGCGCATCGTGATTTTGACCAACTTTGGCTCGATATCCCGGGAAATGGGGGATATTTTCCGGTACCGGGGACTCTAAACTAACTCCTGATTGCCTTGGTTTGCAGTGAAATGGACACAGCACAACATTTTGAACGCTCACGTTTAAGCTTCTGGGCCGAAGCATAGCCCCACTTCACTTTAAGACTGAAAGAGTAGCCGGGACCGCCTTACGCGCATGGTAATTTTGTCGAACTTCGGCTTGATATCCTGGGACTTGGGGGATATTTTCCACTCCCGGAAGTTCTAAACTAACTCCTGAATGCCTTGGTTTTTAGTCAAATGGACACAGCTAAAAGGGGCGTACGCTAGGTTTCCAGGTTGTAGGCCGAAATATAGCCCCACTCTATTTTAAGACTGAAAGTGTACACGAAACCGCCTTAAGCGCATCGAAATTTTTAGGCACTATGGCTCGATCTGCCAAAACTTGGGGGATATTTTCCAGTCCCGGGGACTCTACCCTAACTCTTGATGGCCTTAGTTTTCAGTCAAATGGTCACAGGTAACAGGAGCGCACGCTCGGTGTCGAGCTTCTAGGCGGAAATGTAGCCCCAGTTCATTTTAAGACTGAAAGAGTAAACGAAACTGCCGTACGCTTATCGTAATTTTAAGAAAGTATGGCTCAATTTTTCCAAACTTGGAGGACAGCTTCCAGTCTCGAGGATTCTAAACTATCTCCTGATGGACTTAGTTCTTAGTGAAATGGACACAGGTAAAAAGAGAGCACGCTCGGTGTCGAGCTTGTAGAACCGAAATATAGCCCCACTTCATTTTCGGAGTAAACGAGTAGCCGAGACCGCCTTACGCGCATCGTGATTTTGAGCATCTTTGGCTCGATTTGCCGGAATGCGGGCAATATTGTCCAGTCCCGAGGACTCTATGCTAACTCCTGATGAACTTAGTTTTCAGTGATATGTACCCAGGCAAGAGGAGCGCACGCTGGGTGTTGAGCTTGTCGGCCGAAATATAGCCCCACTTCATTTTAAGACTGAAAGAGTAGCCGAGACCGCCTTACGCGCATCGTGATTTTGAGCAACTTTGGCTCGATCTGCCAGAATTTGGGAAATATTTTCCAGTCCCAAGGACTCTAAACTAACTCCTGATGGCCTAAGATGTCAGTGAAATGGACACACGTAAAATTATCGCACGCCCGGTCTCGAGCTTGTAGGTCGAAATATAGCCCCCCTTAATTTTAAGACTGAAAGAGTAGCCGAGACCGCCTTACGCGCATCGTGATCTTGGGCCACTTTTACTCGATTTCCCGGCAGTTGGCGAATAATTTAAAGTCCCGGGGACGCTAAACTAACTCACGATGACCTTGGTTTGCAGTTTAATGAACACAGCAAAACATTCTGAACGCTCACCTTCGAGCTTCAGGGCCGAAATATAGCCATACTTGAATTTAAGACTGAAAGAATAGCCGAGAGCCCGTTACGCGCATCGTAATTTTCATCATCTTCGGCACCATTTCCTGAAAGTTGGAGAATATTTTCCAGTCCCGCGGACTCTATACTAACTCCTGATGGCCTTGGTTTGCAGTGAAATGGACACAGCAAAACTTTTTGAAGGCTCACTCTAGAGCTTGTGGGCCTAAATATAGCCACACTTCACTTTAAGACTGAAACAGTAGCCGAGACCGCGTTACGCGCATCATGATTTTGATCAACTTCTGCTCGCTTTCCTGGAACTTGGGGAATATTTTCCAGTCCCGGGGACTCTCAACTAACTCCTGATGGCCATGGTTTGCAGTGAAATTCACACAGCACAAGTTTTTGAACGCACACTTTCGAGCTTCTAGGCCGAAATATAGTCCCACATCACTTACGACTTAAAGAGTAGCCGAGACCGGCGTGCGCGCATCGTGATTTTGACCAACGTCGGGTCGATATTCCGGAACTTGGGGATGTTTTCCAGTCCCAGGGACTCTAAACAAACTCTTGATGGCCTTGGTTTGCAGTGAAATGGAGACAACAAAACTTTTTGAACGCTCACCTTCAAGCTTCTGGGCCGAAATATAGCCCACTTTACTTTAATACTGAAAAAGTAGCCGAGACCGCCTTACGCGCATCGTGATTTTGACAAACTTCTGGTGTATTTCCCGGAACTTCGGGGATATTTTCCAGTCCCTTGGACGCTAAACTAGGTGCCGATGGCCTTCTTTTGCAGTGAAATGGACACAGCAAAGCTTTTTGAACGCTCACTTTCGAGCTTGTGGGCCGAAATATAGCCATACTTCACTTTAAGACTGACACAGTAGCCGACACCACGCTTCGCGCATCGTGATTTTGATCCCGGAACTTGCGAAATATTTTGCAGTCCTGGGGACTCTAAACTAACTCGTGCTGGCCTTGGTTTGCAGTGAAACGGAAACAGAAAAAAGTTTTTTAACGCATACTGTCGAGCTTCTGGACCGAAATACAACCTCACTTCACTTGAAGACTGAAAGAGTAGCCGAGACCGCCTTACGTGCATCGTGATTTTGAGCAACTTCGGCTCGATTTGCCGGAACTAAGGGGATATATTCCAGTGCTGAGGACTCTAAACTAATTCCTGATGGCCTTGGTTTGCAGTAAAATGGAGCCAGCAAAACTTTTTGAACACTCAATTTCGAGCTTCTGGGCCAAAATATAGCCCCCCGTTACTTTAACACTGAAAGAGTAGCCGAGACCGCCTTACACGCATCGTGATTTTGACAAACTTCGTGTCGATTTCCCGGAACTTGGGGGATATTTTCCAGTCTCGGGGACTCTCAACTAACTCCTGCTTGTCTTGGTTTGCAGTGAAATGGACACAGCGAAAGTTTTTGAACGCTCACTCTCGAGCTTCTGGGCCGAAATAGAGCCCCATTTTACTTTAAGACTGAAAGAGTAGGCGAGACCGTCTTGAGCGAATCGTGATTTTGACCAATTTCGCGTTTATCTCCCGAAACTTGGGGGATATATTCCAGTCAAAGGGACTCTAAAGTAACTGCTGATGGCCTTGGTTTTCAGTGAAATGGACAGAGCACAACTTTGGAGCTTCTGGGCAAAAATATAGCCCCACTTTACTTTAAGACTGAAAGAGTAGATGAGACCGCCTTACGCGCATCGTAATTGTGACGAACTTCGAATGGATTTCCCGGAACTTGGGGGATATTCTGCAGTCCCTTGGACGCTAAACTAAGTCCTGATGCCCTTGTTTTGAAGTAAAATGGACACAACAAAACTTTTTGAACGCTCAATTGCTAGTTTGTGGGCCGAAATATAGCCACACTTCACTCTAGGACTGACACAGTAGCCGAGACCACGTTACGCGCATCATGAATTTGATCAACTTCGGCTCGATTTCCCGGGACTTGGGGGATATTCTTCAGTCCCCGGGACTCTAAACTAACTTCTGATGGCCTTCGTTTGCACTGAAAGTGACAGAGCAAAACTTTTTAAACACTCACTTTCGAGCTTCTGGGCCGAAATATTGCCCCACTTCACTTTAAGACTGAAAGAGTAGCCGAGACCACCTTACGCACATCGTGATTTTGACCAACTTCGGCTCGATTTACCGGAACTTGGGGGATATTTTCCAGTCTCGAGGACTCTTAAGTAACCCCTGCTGGCCTTGGTTTGCATTGAAATGGATAGAGCAAAACTTTTTGAACGCTCACTTTTGAGCTTCTGGGCCGAAATATAGCCCCACTTCACTTTAAGACTGAAAGAGTAGCCGAGAAGGTCTACGCGCATTGTGATTTTGACCAACGTCTTCTCGATTTTCCGGAACTTGGGAAATACATTCCACTCCCGGGGACTCTAAACTAACTCCTGATAGCCTTGGTTTGCAGTGAAATAGACGCAGTAATTTTTTTTGAGCTTTGAGCTTGTGGGCCGAAATAGAGCCCCACTTCACTTTAAGACTGAAGGAGTAGCCGACACCGCCTTAAGCGCACCGTGATTTTGACCAACTTCGGCTCGATTTGCCGGAACTTGGGGGATATTTTCCAGTCCCGGGGACTCTAAACTAACTCCTGATTGTCTTGGTTTTCTGTGAAATGGACACAGCGAAACTTTTTGAACGCTCACTCTCGAGCTTCTGGACCGAAATATAACCCCACTTTACTCTATGACTGAAAGAGTAGCGGAGAGCGCTTTGCGCAAATCGTGATTTTGACCAACTTCGGGTCGGTTTCCCGGAACTTGGGGGATATATTCCATTTCCGCGGGCTCTAAACTAACTGCTGATGGCCTTGGTTTTCAGTGAAATGGACAAAGGAAAGGTTTTTGAACACTCTCTTTGTAGCTTCTGGGCCGAAATAGAATCCCACTTCACT
The DNA here is from genome assembly GCF_042242905.1 of Orbicella faveolata. Taxonomy (NCBI): domain Eukaryota; kingdom Metazoa; phylum Cnidaria; class Anthozoa; order Scleractinia; family Merulinidae; genus Orbicella; species Orbicella faveolata. Next base: position 35,799,519 of record NW_028301539.1, read on the forward strand.
TTCAGACTGAAATAGTAGCCGAGACCGCCTCCCGCGCATCGTGAGTTAGACCAAGTTCAGCTCGATTTCACGCAACTTTTGGGATATTTTCCAGTCCGGGGGACTCTAAACTAACTCCGGATGGCCTTGGTTTGCACTGAAATGTGCAGAGCATAACTTTTTGAACGCCCACTTAGGAGCTTGTGGGCCGAAATATAGCCCCACTTCACTATAAGACTGAAAGAGTAGCCGAGATCGCCTTACGCGCATCGTGATTTTGACCATTTTCGGATCGACTTCTCGGAACTTGGGGGATATTTTCCAGTCCCGGGGACTCTAAACTTTTTCCTGATCGCCTTGCTTTGCATTGAAATGGAGAAGAGCAAAACTTTTTGAACGCTCACTTTCGAGCTTGTGGGCCGAAATATAGCCACACTTTACTTTAAGACGGAAACAGTAGCCGAGACCGCATTTCGCGCATCGTGATTTTGATCAACTTCGGCTCGCTTTCCCGGAACTTGGGGAATATTTTCCAGTTCCGGGGACCCTAAACTAACTTTTGATAGCTTTGGTTTGTAGTGAAATGCACACAGCAAAACTTTTTGAACGCTCACTTTCGAGCTTCTGGACAGAAAGATAGCCCGACTTTACTTTAAGACTGAAAGAGTAGCCGAAACCGCCTTACGTATATCTGAATTTTGACGAACTGCGAATGGATTTCCCGGAACTTGGGGTATATTTTCCAGTCCCTTGGACGCTAAACTAAGTCCTGATGGCCTTGTTTTGAAGTGAAATGGACACGGCAAAACTTTTTGAAACCTCACTTTCTAGCTTTTGGGCCGAAATATAGGCACACTTGACTTTAAGACTGAAACAGTAGCCGAGACCACGTTACTTCGGCTCCAATTGCCGGGACTTGGGGGATATTTTCCAGTCCCGGGGACTCTAAACTAACTCCTGATAGCCTTGGTTTGCATTGAAATGGACACAGCACAATTTTTTGAACGCACACTTTCGAGATTCTGGTGCGAAATATAGCCTCACTTCAGTTAAGACTGAAAGACTAGCGGAGACCGCCTTCCTCGCATCGTGAGTTTGAGAAATTTCGGGTCGATATTCTGGAACATGGAGGATATTTTCCAGTCCCAGGAACTCTGCACTAACTCCTGATGGCCTTGGTTTGCAGTGAAATGGACAAAGGAAAGGTTTTTGAACACTCTCTTTGTAGATTCTGGGCCGAAATAGAATCCCACTTCACTTTCAGACTGAAATAGTAGCCGAGACCGCCTCCCGCGCATCGTGAGTTAGACCAAGTTCAGCTCGATTTCACGCAACTTTTGGGATATTTTCCAGTCCGGGGGACTCTAAACTAACTCCGGATGGCCTTGGTTTGCACTGAAATGCGCAGAGCATAACTTTTTGAACGCCCACTTTGGAGCTTGTGGGCCGAAATATAGCCCCACTTCACTATAAGACTAAAAGAGTAGCCGAGATCCCCTTACGCGCATCGTGATTTTGACCATTTTCGGATCGACTTCTCGGAACTTGGGGGATATTTTCCAGTCCCGGGGACTCTAAACTAACTCCTGATCGCCTTGCTTTGCATTGAAATGGAGAAGAGCAAAACTTTTTGAACGCTCACTTTCGAGCTTGTGGGCCGAAATATAGCCACACTTTACTTTAAGACGGAAACAGTAGCCGAGACCGCATTTCGCGCATCGTGATTTTGGTCAACTTCGGCTCGCTTTCCCGGAACTTGGGGAATATTTTCCAGTCCCGGGGACTCTAAACTAACTTTTGATTGCCTTGGTTTGCAGTAAAATGGACACAGCAAAACTTTTTGAACGCTCACTTTCGGACTTCTTGCCCGAAATATAGCCGCACTTCACTTTAAGACAGAAAGAGTAGCCGACACCACTTTAGGGGCATCGTGATTTTGACCTACCTCGGCTCAATTTCCCGTACCTTGGGGCATATTTTCTTGTCCCGGGGACGCTAAACTAACTTCAGATGGCCTTGGTTTGCAGTGAAATGAACACAGCAAAACTTTTTGAACGCTCACTTTCGGCCTTCTGGCCCGAAATAATGCCCCACTTCACTTTAAGACTGAAAGAGTAGCCGAGACTACCTTACGCAAATCGTGATTTTGACCAACCTCGGCTCGATTTCCCGGAAGTTGGGGGATATTTTCCAGTCCCGGGGACTCTAAACTAGCTCCTGATGGCTTTGGTTTGCAGTGAAATAAACACAGGGAAACTTTTTGAACGCTCACTTTCATGCTCCTGGGCAGGAATAAAGCCTGACTTCACTTTAAGACTGAAACAGTAAGCGAGACCGCCTAACGCGCACCGTGATTTTGACCAACTTCGACTAAATTTCCCTGAACTTGGGGGATATTTTCCAGTCCCGAAGACTCTTAAGTAACCCCTGATGGCCTTCGTTTGCATTGAAATGGATACAGCAAAACCTTTTGAGGCTCACTTTTGAGCTTCTGGGCCGAAATATAGCCCCACTTCACTTTAAGACTGAAAGACTAGCCAAGACCGTCTTGCCCGCATCGTGATTTTGACCAACGTCTTCTCGATTTTCCGGAACTTGGGAAATATATTGCAGTCCCGGGGACTCTAAACTAACTCCTGATGGCCTTGGTTTGCAGTGAAATGGACGCAGCAAATGTTTTGCAGCGCTCACTTTGGAGCTTCTGGGCCGAAATAGAGCCCCACTTCACTTTAAGACTAAAAAAGTAGCCGAGGCCGCCTTAGGCGCATCGTGATTTTGACCAACTTCGGCTTGAGTTGCCAGAACTTAAAAGATTTTTTGCAGTCCCGGGGACTCTAAACTAACTCATGATGGCCTTGGTTTTAAGTGAAATCCCGAGAGGAAAACTTTTTGAACGTTCACTTTCGAGCTTCTGGACCGAAATATAGCCCTACTTCACTTTAAGACTGAAAGAGTAGCCGAGACCGCCTTACGCGAATCGTTATTTTGACCAACTTCGTCTCGATTTCGCGGAACTTGGGGGATATTTTCCAGTTCCGGGCACTGTGAACTACTTCCTGAGGGCCTTGCTTTGCAGTGAAATGGGCACAGCATAACTTTTTCAACGCTCACTTTCGAGCTTGTGGGCCCAAATATACAGCCACGTCACTTTAAGACTCAAAGAGTAGCCGAGACTGCTTTACGCGCATCGTGATTTTGACAAACTTCGGCTCGATTTCCCGCAACTTGGGGGATATTTTGATGTCCCGGAGACTGTAAACTATCTCCTGATGTGGCTTGGTTTGCGGTGAAATGGACACAGCAAAACTTTTTGAACTTTCACTTTCGAGCTTCTGGGCCGAAATATAGCCCGAGTTCACTTTAAGAATGAAAGAATAGCCGCGACCGCCTTACGCGCATCGTGATTTTGACCAACTTTGGCTTGATTTCCCGGCAAATGGGGAATATTTTCCGGTACTGGGGACTCTAAAGTAACTCCTGATTGCCTTGGTTTGCATTGAAATGGAGAGAGCAAAAGTTTTTCAACGCTCCCCTTTGGGCTTCTGAGAAGAAATATAGCCCCACTTCAGTTTAAGACTGAAAGAGTAGCCGACACCGTCTTACGCGCATCGTGATTTTGACCAACTTCGGCTCGATTTCCCTAAAATTCGGGGATATATTCAAGTCCTAAGGACTCTAAGCTAACCCCTGATGGCCTTGGGCTGCAGTGAAATGGACACAGCAATTTTTTTTGAACGCTTACTTTCGAAATTCTGGGCCGAAAGTTAGCCCCACTTCACTTTAAGACTGAAATAGTAGCCGAGACTGCCTTAGACGCATCGTGATTTTGACCAACTTCGGCTTGAGTTGCCAGAACTTAAGGGATATTTTCCACTTCCGTGGACTCTAAACTAACTCATGATGGCCTTGGTTTTCAGTTAAATTGAGAGAGCAAAACTTTTTGAACGCTCACTTTCGAGCTTCTGGGCCGAAATATACAGCCACGTCACTTTAAGACTCAAAGAGTAACCCAGACTGCTTTACGCGCATCGTGATTTTGACAAACTTCGGCTCGATTTCCCGGGACTTGGGAGATATTTTGATGTCCCGGACACTGTAAACAATCTGCTGATGTGGCTTGGTTTGCGGTGAAATGGACGCAGCAAAACTTTTTGAACTTTCACTTTCTAGCTTCTGGGCCGAAATATAGCCCCAGTTCACTTTAAGAATGAAAGAGTAGCCGAGACCGCCTTACGCGCATCGTGATTTTGACAAAATTCGGCTCGATTTGCCCGAACTTGGGCGATATTTTCCAGTCCCGAGGAGACTAAACTAACTCCTGATGGCATTGGTTTGCAGTGAAATGAACACAGCAAAACTTTTTGAACTTTCACTTTCTAGCTTTTCGACCGAAATATAGCCCCAGCTCACTTTAAGAATGAAAGAGTAGCCGAGACCGCCTTACGCGCATCGTGATTTTGACAAAATTCGGCTCGATTTCCCCGAACTTGGGCGATATTTTCCAGTCCCGAGGAGTGTAAACTAACTCCTGATGGCCTTGGTTTCCAGTGAAATGAACACAGTAACACTTTTTGAATGCTTATTTTCGAGCTTCTGGGATGAAATATAGCCCCACTTCACTTTAAGACTGAAAGAGTAGCCGAGACCGCCTTACGCGCATCGTGCTTTTCAGCAACTTCCGCTCGATTTTCTAGAATTTTGGCGATATTTTCAAGTCTCGGGGACTCTAAACTAACTGCTGATGGCCTTGGTTTCCAGTGAAATAGACGCAGGAAAACTTTTTGAATGCTCAGTTTCGAGCTTCTGGGCCGAAATACAACCGTATTTCACTTTAAGACTGAAATAGTAGCCGAGATCGCCTTACGAGCATCGTGATTTTGACCAAGTTGACCTCGATTTCCCGGAACTTGGGGGATGTTTTCCAGTACGGGGGACTTTAAAGTAACTCCTGACGGCCTTGGTTTGCAGTTAAACGCAGAAAGCGTAACTTTTTAAAGGGTCACTTTCGAGCTTCTGGGCCGAAATATAGCCCCACTTTACTTTAAGACTGAAAGAGTAGCCGAGACCGTCTTACGCGCATCGTGATTTTGACCAACTTCCCTTCGATTTGCTGGAACTTCGGGGCTATATTCCAGTCCCGGGACTTTAAACTAACTGCTGATGGCCTTGGTTTGCAGAGAAATGGACACAAAACATTTTTTTGAACGCTCACTTTCGAGCTTCTCGGCCGAAATATAGCCCTACTTCACTTTAAGACTGAAAGAGTAGCCGAGACCGCCATACGCGCATCGTAGTTTTGACCAACTTCGGCTCGATTTCCCGGGAGTTGGCGAATATTTTCAATTCCCGGGGAAGCTAAACTAACTTCCGATGGCCTTAGTTTGCAGTTAAATGGACACAGCAAAACTTTTTGAACGCTCACTTTCGAGCTTATGGGTCGAAATTTAGCCCCAGTTCACTTTAAGACTGAAAGAGTAGCGGAGACCGCCTTACGCGCATCGTGATTTTGGGATACTTCGGCTCGATTTCCCGCAAATAGGGGGATATTTTCCAGTCCCGGGGACTCTAAACTAACTCCTGATGGCCTTGGTTTCCAGTGAAATGGACACAGGAACACTTTTTGAACGCGCACTTTCGAGTTTGCTGGCCGAAAGATAGCCCTACTTCTCTTTTAAGGCTGAAAGAGTAGGCGGGAGCGCCTTACGCGCATTGTGATTTTGGAGATCTTCGGCTCGATCTGGCGAAACTTGGGAGATATTTTCCAGTCCCAAAGTCTCTAAACTCACTCCTGATTGTCTAAGATGTGGGTGAAATAGAGACAAAATTTTTTGAACCCTTACTTTCGAGCTTCTGGAGTTAAATCTAAGCCCACTTTACCTTAAGACTGAAAGAGTAGCCGAGACCCCCTTAAGCCCATCGTGATTTTGACTAACTTCGGGGGGATTTCCCGTAACTTGGGGGATATTTCCAGTCCCTTGGACGCTAAACTAAGTCGTGATGGCCTTGTTTTTCAGTGAAATAGACACAGCAAAACTTTTGAAACACTCAGTTTCGAGCTTCTGGGCCGAAATATAGCTCCACTTCACTTTAAAAGTGAAAGAGTAGCCTAGAGCGCCTTACGCCCATCGTAATTTTGACCAACTTCGGCTCGATTTCCGGGAACTTGGGGGATATTTTCCAGTCCCGCGGACTCTAAAGTAACTCCTGATGGCCTTGCTCTGGAGTGAAATGGACACAGCACAACTTTTTGAACGCTCACTTTCCAGCTTGTGGGCGGAAATATTGCCCCAGTTCACTTTAAGAATGAAAGAGTAACCGAGACCGCCTTACGCGCATCGTGATTTTGCGCTACTTCGGCTCGATTTCCCGGAATTTGGGAGATAATTCCCAGTCTTGGGCACTCTAAACTAATTCCTGCTGGCCTTGGTTTTCAGTGAAATGGACAGAGCCAAACTCTTTGAACGTTCACTTTCGAGCTTCTGGGCCGAAATATAGCCCCACTTCATTTTAAGACTGAAAGAGTAGCCGAGACCGACTTACGCGCATCGTGATTTTGAGCAACTTTGGCTCGATCTGCCAGAATTTGGGAAATAGTTTCCAGTCCCAAGGACTCTAAACTAACTCCTGATGGCCTAAGATGTCAGTGAAATGGACACAGGTAAAATTAGCGCACGCCCGGTCTCGAGCTTCTAGGTCGAAATATAGCCCCCCTTAATTTTAAGACTGAAAGAGTAGCCGAGACCGCCTTACGCGCATCGTGATTTTGGGCCACTTTTGCTTGATTTCCCGCAAGCTCGCGAATAATTTAAAGTCCCGGGGACGCTAAACTAACTCCCGATGACTTTGGTTTGCAGTTTAATGAACACAGCAAAACATTCTGAACGCTCACCTTCGAGCTTCAGGGCCGAAATATAGTCCTACTTAAATTTAAGATTGAAAGAATAACCGAGAGCCCGTTACGCGCATCGTAATTTTCATCAACTTCGGCGCCATTTCCTGGAACTTGGAGAATATTTTCCAGTCCCGGGGACTCTAAACTAACTCCTGATGGCCATGGTTTGCAGTGAAAATGACACAGCAAAACTTTTTGAAGGCTCACTTTCGAGCTTGTGGGCCTAAATATAGCCACACTTCACTTTAAGACTGAAACAGTAGCCGAGACCGCGTTACGCGCATCGTGATTTTGATCAACTTCTGCTCGCTTTCCTGGAACTTGGGGAATATTTTCCAGTCCCGGGGACTCTAAACTAACTTCTGATGGCCATGGTTTGCAGTGAAATTCACACACCACAAGTTTTTGAACGCACACTTTCGAGCTTCTAGGCCGAAATATAGTCCCACATCACTTACGGCTTAAAGAGTAGCCGAGAGCGGCGTGCGCGCATCGTGATTTTGACCAACTTTGGGTCGATATTCTGGACCTTGGGGGATAATTTCCAGTCCCAGGGACTCTAAACTAACTCTTGATGGCCTTGGTTTGCAGTGAAATGGAGACAGCAAAACTTTTTGAACGCTCACCTTCAAGCTTCTGGGCCTAAATATAGCCCACTTTACTTTAATACTGAAAAAGTAGCCGAGACCGCCTTACGCGCATCGTGATTTTGACAAACTTCGGATGGATTGCCCGGAACTTGGGGGATATTTTCCAGTCCCTTGGACGCTAAACTAGGTGCCGATGGCCTTGGTTTGCAGTGAAATGGACACAGCAAAGCTTTTTGGACGCTCACTTTCGAGCTTGTGGGCCGAAATATAGCCATACTTCACTTTAAGACTGACACAGTAGCCGACACCACATTTCGCGCATCGTGATTTTGATCAACTTCGGCTCGATTTTCCGGAACTTGCGAAATATTTTCCAGTCTCGGGGACTCTAAACTAACTCGTGCTGGTCTTGGTTTGCAGTGAAACGGAAACAGAAAAAGTTTGTGAACGCATACTTTCGAGCTTCTGGACCGAAATACAACCCCACTTCACTTGAAAACTAAAAGAGTATCCGAGACCGCCTTACGTGCATCGTGATTTTGAGCAACTTCGGCTCGATTTGCCGGAACTAAGGGGATATATTCCAGTTCTGTGGACTCTAAACTATTTCCTGATGGCCTTGGTTCGCAGTAAAATGGACCCAGCAAAACTTTTTGAACGCTCAATTTCGATCTTCTGGCCCAAAATATAGCCCCCCATTACTTTAACACTGAAAGAGTAGCCGAGACCGCCTTACGCGCATCGTGATTTTGACAAACTTCGGGTCGATTTCCCGGAACTTGGGGGATATTTTCCAGTCCCGGGGACTCTCAACTAACTCCTGCTTGTCTTGGTTTGCAGTGAAATGGACACAGCGAAAGTTTTTGAACGCTCACTCTCGAGCTTCTGGGCCGAAATAGAGTCCCATTTTACTTTAAGACTGAAAGAGTAGGCGAGACCGTCTTGAGCGAATCGTGATTTTGACCAATTTCGCGTTTATTTCCCGAAACTTGGGGGATATATTCCAGTCAAAGGGACTCTAAAGTAACTGCTGATGGCCTTGGTTTTCAGTGAAATGGACAGAGCACAACTTTGGAGCTTCTGGGCAGAAATATAGCCCCACTTTACTTTAAGACTGAAAGAGTAGCCGAGAAGGTCTTACGCGCATCGTGATTTTGACCAACGTCTTCTCGATTTTCCGGAACTTGGGAAATACATTCCACTCCCGGTGACTCTAAACTAAGTCCTGATAGCCTTGATTTGAAGTGAAATAGACACAGTAATTTTTTTTGAGCTTTGAGCTTGTGGGCCGAAATAGAGCCCCACTTCACTTTAAGACTGAAGGAGTAGCCGACACCGCCTTAAGCGCACCGTGATTTTGACCAACTTCGGCTCGATTTGCCGGAACTTGGGGGATATTTTCCAGTCCCGGGGACTCTAAACTAACTCCTGATTGTCTTGGTTTTCAGTGAAATGGACACAGCGAAACTTTTTGAACGCTCACTCTCGAGCTTCTGGACCGAAATATAACCCCACTTTACTTTAAGACTGAAAGAGTAGCCGGGAGCGTTTTGCGCAAATCGTGATTTTGACCAACTTCGGGTCGGTTTCCCGGAACTTGGGGGATATATTCCATTTCCGCGGGCTCTAAACTAACTTCTGATGTCCTTGGTTTTCAGTGAAATGGACAAAGCAAAGCTTTTTGAGCACTCTCTTTGTAGCTTCTGGGCCGAATTAGAATCCCACTTCACTTTCAGACTGAAATAGTAGCCGAGACCGCCTCACGCGTATCGTGAGTTAGACCAAGTTCAGCTCGATTTCACGCAACTTTTGGGATATTTTCCAGTCCGGGGGACTCTAAACTAACTCCGGATGGCCTTGGTTTGCACTGAAATGCGCAGAGCATAACTTTTTGAACGCCCACTTAGGAGCTTGTGGGCCGAAATATAGCCCCACTGCACTTTAAGACTGAAAGAGTAGCCGAGATCGCCTTACGCGCATCGTGATTTTGACCATTTTCGGATCGATTTCTCGGAACTTGGGGGATATTTTTGAGTTTCGAGGACTCTAAACTTTTTCCTGATCGCCTTGCTTTGCATTGAAATGGACACAGCAAAACTTTTTCAACGCTCACTTTCGAGCTTGTGGGCCGAAATATAGCCACACTTTACTTTAAGACTGAAACAGTAGCCGAGACCGCACTTCGCGCATCCTGATTTTGATCAACTTCGGCTCGCTTTCCCGGAACTTGGGGAATATTTTCCAGTCCCGGGGACCCTAAACTAACTTTTGATAGCTTTGGTTTGCAGTGAAATGCACACAGAAAAACTTTTTGAACGCGCACTTTCGAGCTTCTGGACAGAAATATAGCCCGACTTTACTTTAAGACTGAAAGAGTAGCCGAAACCGCCTTACGTATATCGTAATTGTGACGAACTTGGAATGCATTTCCCGGAACTTGGGGGATATTTTCCAGTCTCTTGGCCTTTAAACTAAGTCCTGATGGCCTTGTTTTGAAGTGAAATGGACACAGCAAAACTTTTTCAACGCTCACTTTCTAGCTTTTGGGCCGAAATATATGCACACTTCACTTTAAGACTGAAACAATAGCCGAGACCACGTTACACGCATCATGAATTTGATCAACTTCGGCTCCAATTGCCGGGACTTGGGGGATATTTTCCAGTCCCGGGGACTCTAAACTAACTCCTGATGGCCTTGGTTTGCATTGAAATGGACACAGCACAATTTTTTGAACGCACACTTTGGAGATTCTGGGCCGAAATATAGCCCCACTTCACTTGAAGACTGAAAGAGTAGCCGAGACCACCTTGCTCGCATCGTGAGTTTGACAAACTTCGGGTCGATATTCCGGAACTTGGAGGATATTTTCCTGTCCCTTGGACGCTAAACTAAGTCCTGGTGGCCTTGTTTTGCAGTGAAATGGACACAGCAAAACTTTTTGAATGCTCACTTTCGAGCTTGTGGGCCGAAATATAGCCACACTTTACTTTAGGACTGAAACAGTAGCCGAGACCGCATTTCGCGCATCCTGATTTTGATCAACTTCGGCTCGCTTTCCCGGAACTTGGGGAATATTTTCCAGTCCCGGGGACCCTAAACTAACTTTTGATAGCTTTGGTTTGCAGTCGAATGCACACAGCAAAACTTTTTGAACGCTCACTTTCGAGCTTCTGGACAGAAATATAGCCCCACTTCACTTTAAGACTGAAAGGGTAGCCGAGACCGCTTTGGGAGCATCGTGATTTTGACCAACTTCAGCTCGATTTACCGGAACTTAGGGAATATTTTCCAGTCCCAGGGACGCTAAACTAACTCGTGATGGCCTTGTTTTTCAGTCAAAGAACACAGCAAAACGCTTTGAACGCTCACTTTCGGGCTCCTCGGCCGAAATATAGGCCCACTTCACTTTAAGACTGAAACAGTAGCCGATACCGCATTTCGCGCATCGTGATTTTAATCAACTTCGGTTCGATTCCGCGGAACTGGGGCAAAACTTTTCAGTCTCGGGGACTCTAAACTAACCCCTGATTGCCTTGGTTTGCAGTGAAATGGACACAGGAAAACTTTTTGAACGCTCACTTTCGGGCTTCTGGCCCGAAATATAGCCCCACTTCACTTTAAGACAGAAAGAGTAGCCGAGACCACTTTAGGGGCATCGTGATTTTGACCAACCTCGGCTCAATTTCCCGGACCTTGGGGCACATTTTCTTGTCTCGGGGACGCTAAACTAACTCCTGATGGCCTTGGTTTGCAGTGAAATGAACACAGCAAAGCTTTTCGAACGCTCACTTTCGGGCTACTGGCCCGAAATATAGCCCCACTTCACTTTAAGACTGAAAGAGTAGCCGAGACCGCCTTACGCGAATCGTTATTTTGACTAACTTCGGCTCGATTTCCCGGAAGTTGGGGGATATTTTCCAGTCCCGGGGACTCTAAACTAGCTCCTGATGGCTTTGGTTTGCAGTGAAATAAACACAGGGAAACTTTTTGAACGCTCACTTTCAAGCTCCTGGCCAGGAATAAAGCCTGACTTCACTTTAAGACTGAAACAGTAAGCGAGACCGCCTAACGCGCACCCTGATTTTGACCAACTTCGGCTAAATTTCCCTGAACTTGGGGGATATTTTCCAGTCCCGAAGACTCTTAAGTAACATCTCTTGGCCTTCGTTTGCATTGAAATGGATACAGCAAAACTTTTTGAACGCTCACTTTTGAGCTTCTGGGCCGAAATATAGCCCCACTTCACTTTAAGACTGAAAGACTAGCCAAGACCGTCTTGCGCGCATCGTGATTTTGACCAACGTCTTCTCCATTTTCCGGAACTTGGGAAATACATTGCAGTCCCGGGGACTCTAAACTATCTCCTGATGGCCTTGGTTTGCAGTGAAATGGACACAGGAAACTTTTTGCAGCGCTCACTTTGGAGCTTCTGGGCCGAAATAGAGGCCCACTTCACTTTAAGACTGAAAGAGTAGCCGAGGCCGCCTTAGGCGCATCGTGATTTTGACCAACTTCGGCTTGATCTGCCAGAACTTTAAAGATATTTTCCAGTCCCGGGGACTCCAAACTAACTCATGGTGGCCTTGGTTTTCAGTGAAATTGAGAGAGGAAAACTTTTTGAACGCTCATTTTCGAGCTTCTGGACCGAAATATAGCCCTACTTCACTTTAAGACTGAAAGAGTAGCCGAGACCGCCTTACGCGAATCGTTATTTTGACCAACTTCGTCTCGATTTCGCGGAACTTGGGGGATATTTTCCAGTTCCGGGCACTGTAAACTACTACCTGAGGGCCTTGGTTTGCAGTGAAATGGGCACCGCATAACTTTGTGAACGCTCACTTTCGAGCTTCTGGGCCCAAATATACAGCCACGTCACTTTAAGACTCAAAGAGTAGCCGAGACTGCTTTACGCGCATCGTGATTTTGACAAACTTCGGCTCGATTTCCCGCAACTTGGGGGATATTTTGATGTCCCGGAGACTGCAGACTATCTCCTGATGCGGCTTGGTTCGCGGTGAAATGGACACAGCAAAACTTTTTAAACACTCATTTTCTAGCTTCTGGGCCGAAATATTGCCCCACTTCACTTTAAGACTGAAAGAGTAGCCGAGACCGCCGTACGCGCGTCGTGATTTTGACCAACTTCGGTTAAATTTCCCGGAACTTGGGAGATATTTTCCAGTCCCGGGGCCTCTAAACCGACCCCCGGCGTCCTTGGTCTGCAGTAAAATGGACACAGCACAACTTTTTGAACGCTCACTTTCGAGCGTCTGGGGCGAAATATAGCTCTACTTCACTTTAAGAGTGAAAGAGTAGCCTAGACCGCCCTACGGCCATCGTAATTTTGACCAACTTCGGCTCGATTTCCCGGAACTTGGGGGATATTTTCCAGTCCCGCGGACTCTAAAGTAACTCCTGATGGCCTTGCTCTGGAGTGAAATGGACACAGCACAACTTTTTGAACGCTCACTTTCCAGCTTGTGGGCGGAAATATTGCCCCAGTTCACTTTAAGAATGAAAGAGTAACCGGGACCGCCTTACGCGCATCGTGATTTTGACCAACTTTGGCTCGATTTCCCGAGAAATGGGGGATATTTTCCGGTACCGGGGACTCTAAACTAACTCTTGATTGCCTTGGTTTGAAGAGAAATGGACACAGCACAACTTTTTGAACGCTCACATTTGAGCTTCTGGGCCGAAGCATAGCCCTACTTCACTTTAAGACTGAAACACTAGCCGAGACCGCCTTACGCGCATCGTGATTTTGCGCTACTTCGGCTCGATTTCCCGGAACTTGGGAGATAATTCCCAGTCCCGGGTACTCTAAACTAATTCCTGATGGCCTTGGTTTTCAGTGAAATGGACACAGCCAAACTCTTTGAACGTTCACTTTCGAACTTCTGGGCCGAAATATGAAAGAGTAGCCGGGACCGCCTTACGCGCATGTGAATGCCTTGGTTTTTAGTGAAATGGACACAGGTAAAAGAGGCGCACGCTAGGTTTCCAGGTTGTAGGCCGAAATATAGCACCACTTTATTTTAAGACTTAAAGTGTACACGAAACCGCCTTAAGCGCATCGAAATTTCTAGCCACTATGGCTCGATCTGCCAAAACTTGGGGGATATTTTCCAGTCCCGGGGACTCTACCCTAACTCTTGATGGCCTTAGTTTTCAGTCAAATGGTCACAGGTAACAGGAGCGCACGCTCGGTGTCGAGCTTCTAGGCCGAAATGTAGCCCCAGTTCATTTTAAGACTGAAAGAGTAAACGAAACTGCCGTACGCTTATCGTAATTTTAAGAAAGTATGGCTCAATTTGCCGAAACTTGGAGGATAGCTTCCAGTCTCGAGGATTCTAAACTATCTCCTGATGGACTTAGTTCTTAGGGAAATGGACACAGGTAAAAGGAGAGCACGCTCGGTGTCGAGCTTGTAGAACCGAAATATAGCCCCACTTCATTTTCGGAGTTAACGAGTAGCCGAGACCGCCTTACGCGCATCGGGATTTTGAGCATCTTTGGCTCGATTTGCCGGAATGCGGGAAATATTTTCCAGTCCCGAGGACTCTATGCTAAGTCATGATGAACTTAGTTTTCAGTGATATGTACACAGGCAAAAGGAGCGCACGCTCGGTGTTGAGCTCTTCGGCCGAAATATAGCCCCACTTCATTTTAAGACTGAGAGAGTAGGCGAGACCACCTTACGCGCATCGTGATTTTCAGCAACTTTGGCTCGATCTGCCAGAATTTGGGAAATATTTTCCAGTCCCAAGGACTCTAAACTAACTCCTGATGGCCTAAGATGTCAGTGAAATGGACACAGGTAAAATTAGCGCACGCCCGGTCTCGAGCTTCTAGGTCGAAATATAGCGCCCCTTAATTTTAAGACTGAAAGAGTAGCCGAGACCGCCTAACGCGCATCTTGATATTGGGCCACTTTTGCTCGATTTCCCGCAAGCTCGCGAATAATTTAAAGTCCCGGGGACGCTAAACTAACTCCCGATGACCTTGGTTTGCAGTTTAATGAACACAGCAAAACATTCTGAACGCTCACCTTCGAGCTGCAGGGGCGAAATATAGCCCTACTTAAATTTAAGACTGAAAGAATAGCCGAGAGCCCGTTACGCACATCGTAATTTTCATCAACTTCGGCGCCATTTCCTGGAACTTGGAGAATATTTTCCAGTCGCGGGGACTCTAAACTAACTCCTGATGGCCATGGTTTGCAGTGAAATGGACACAGCAAAACTTTTTGAAGGCTCACTTTCGAGCTTGTGGGCCTAAATATAGCCACACTTCACTTTAAGACTGAAACAGTAGCCGAGACCGCGTTACGCGCATCGTGATTTTGATCATCTTCTGCTCGCTTTCCTAGAACTTGGAGAATATTTTCCAGTCCCGGGGACACTAAACTAACTCCTGATGCCCATGGTTTGCTGTGAAATTCACACAGCACAAGTTTTTGAACCCACACTTTCGAGCTTCTAGGCCCAAATATAGTCCCACATCACTTACGACTTAAAGAGTATCCGAGACCGGCGTGCGCGCATCGTGATTTTGACCAACTTCGGGTCGATATTCCGGAACTTGGGAGACATTTTCCAGTCGCAGGGACTCTAAACTAACTCTTGATGCCCTTGGGTTGCAGTGAAATGGACACAGCAAAACTTTTTGAACGCTCACCTTCAAGCTTCTGGCCCGAAATATAGCCCACTTTACTTTAATACTGAAAAAGTAGCCGAGACCACCTTACGCACATCGTGATTTTGACAAACTTCGGGTGGATTTCCCGGAACTTGGGGGATATTTTGCAGTCCCTTGGACGCTAAACTAGGTGCCGATGGCCTTGTTTTGCAGTGAAATGGACACAGCATAGCTTTTTGAACGCTCACTTTCCAGCTTGTGGGCCGAAATATAGCCATACTTCACTTTAGGACTGAAACAGTAGCCGAGACCACGTTTCGCGCATCGTGATTTTGATCAACTTCGGCTCGATTTCCCGGAACTTGCGAAATATTTTTCAGTCCCAGGTACCCTAAACTAACTCGTGCTGGTCTTGGTTTGCAGTGAAACGGAAACAGAAAAAGTTTTTGAACGCATACTTTCGAGCTTCTGGACCGAAATACAACCCCACTTCACTTGAAGACTGAAAGAGTAGCCGAGACCGCCTTACGTGCATCGTGATTTTGAGCAACTTCGGCTCGATTTGCCGGAACTAAGGGGATATATTCCAGTTCTGAGGACTCTAAACTAATTCTTGATGGCCTTGGTTTCCAGTAATATGGACCCAGCAACACTTTTTGAACGCTCAATTTCGATCTTCTGGCCCAAAATATAGCCCCTCATTACTTTAACACTGAAAGAGTAGCCGAGACCGCCTTACGCGCATCGTGATTTTGACAATCTTCGGGTCGATTTCCCGGAACTTGGGGGATATTTTCCAGTCTCGGGGACTCTCAACTAACTCCTGCTTGTCTTGGTTTGCAGTGAAATGGACACAGCGAAAGTTTTTGAACGCTCACTCTCGAGCTTCTGGGCCGAAATAGAGCCCCATTTTACTTTAAGACTGAAAGAGTAGGCGAGACCGTCTTGAGCGAATCGTGATTTTGACCAATTTCGCGTTTATTTCCCGAAACTTGGGGGATATATTCCAGTCAAAGGGACTCTAAAGTAACTCCTGATGGCCTTGGTTTTTAGTGAAATGGACAGAGCACAACTTTGGAGCTTCTGGGCAGAAATATAGCCCCACTTTACTTTAAGACTGAAAGAGTAGCCGAGAAGGTCTTACGCGCATCGTGATTTTGACCAACGTCTTCTCGATATTCCGGAACTTGGTAAATACATTCCACTCCCGGGGACTGTAAACTAACTCCTGATAGCCTTGGTTTGCAGTGAAATAGACACAGTAATGTGTTTTGAGCTTTGAGCTTGCGGGCCGAAATAGAGCCCCACTTCACTTTAAGACTGAAGGAGTAGCCGACACCGCCTTAAGCGCACCGTGATTTTGACCAACTTCGGCTCGATTTGCCGGAACTTGGGGGATATTTTCCAGTCCCGGGGACTCTAAACTAACTCCTGATTGTCTTGGTTTTCTGTGATATGGACACAGCGAAACTTTTTGAACGCTCACTCTCGAGCTTCTGGACCGAAATATAGCTCCACTTTACTTTAAGACTAAAAGAGTAGGCGAGACCGTCTTGCGGAAATCGTGATTTTGACGAACTTCGGGTCGGTTTCCCGGAACTTGGGGGATATATTCCATTTCCGCGGGCTCGAAACTAACTCCTGATGGGCTTGGTTTTCAGTGAAATGGACAGAGCACAACTTTGGAGCTTCTGGGCAGAAATGTAGCCCCACTTTACTTTACGACTGAAAGCGTAAATGAGACCGCCTTACGCGCATCGTAATTTTGACGAACTTCGAATGGATTTCCCGGAACTTGCGGGGCTATTTTGCAGTCCCTTGGACGCTAAACTAAGTCCTGATGGCCTTGTTTTGAAGTAAAATGGACACAGCAAAACTTTTTCAACGCTCACTTTCTAGCTTGTGGGCCGAAATATAGCCACACTTCACTTTAGGACTGACACAGTAGCCGAGACCACGTTACGCGCATCATGAATTTGATCAACTTCGGCTCGATTTCCCGCGACTTGGGGGATATTCTCCAGTCCCGGGGACTCTAAAGTAACTTCTCATGGCCTCGGTTTCCACTGAAAGTGACAGATCAAAACTTTTGAAACACTCACTTTCGAGCTTCTGGGCCGAAATATTGCCCCACTTCACTTTAAGACTGAAAGAGTAGCCGAGACCACATTACGCACATCGTGATTTTGACCAACTTCGGCTCGATTTACCGGAACTTGGGGGATATTTTCCAGTCCCGAGGACTCTTAAGTAAGCCGTGATTACCTTGGTTTGCATTGAAATGGATACATTAAAACTTTTTGAACGCTCACTTTTGAGCTTCTGGGCCGAAATAAAGCCCCACTTCACTTTAAGACTGAAAGAGTAGCCGAGAAGGTCTTACGCGCATCATGATTTTGACCAACGTCTTCTCGATTTTCCGGAACTTGGGAAATACATTCCACTCCCGGGGACTCTAAACTAACTCCTGATAGCCTTGGTTTGCAGTGAAATAGACACAGTAATTTTTTTTGAGCTTTGAGCTTGTGGGCCGAAATAGAGCCCCACTTCACTTTAAGACTGAAGGAGTAGCCGACACCGCCTTAAGCGCACCGTGATTTTGACCAACTTCGGCTCGATTTGCCGGAACTTGGGGGATATTTTCCAGTCCCTGGGACTCTAACCTAACTCCTGATTGTCTTGGTTTTCAGTGAAATGGACACAGCGAAACTTTTTGAACGCTCACTCTCGAGCTTCTGGACCGAAATATAGCTCCACTTTACTTTAAGACTGAAAGAGTAGCCGAGACTGTCTTGCGCAAATCGTGATTTTGACAAACTTCGGGTCGGTTTCCCGGAACTTGGGGGATATATTCCATTTCCGCGGGCTCTAAACTAACTCTTGATGGCCTTGGTTTTCAGTGAAATGGACAAAGGAAAGCTTTTTGAACACTCTCTTTGTAGCTTCTGGGCCGAAATAGAATCCCACTTCACTTTCAGACTGAAATAGTAGCCGAGACCGCCTCACGCCCATCGTCAGTTAGACCAAGTTTAGCTCGATTTCACGCAACTTTTGGGATATTTTCCAGTCCGGGGGACTCTAAACTAACTCCGGATGGCCTTGCTTTGCACTGAAATGGGCAGAGCATAACTTTTTGAACGCCCACTTTCGAGCTTGTGGGCCGAAATATAGCCCCACTTCACTTTAAGACTGAAAGAGTAGCCGAGATCGCCTTACGCGCATCGTGATTTTGACCATTTTCGGATCGATTTCTCGGAACTTGGGGGATATTTTCCAGTCCCGGGGACTCTAAACTAACTCCTGATCGCCTTGCTTTGCATTGAAATGGACAGAGGAAAACTTTTTGAACGCTCTACTTCGAGCTTCCTGGCCGAAATAAAGCCACCACTTTACTTTAAGACTTAAAGTGTAACCGAGACCACCTTACGCGCATTGTGATTTTGACAAACTTCGGCTCGCTTTCCCGGATCTTGGGGAACATTTTCCAGTTTCTTGGACGCTAACCTAAGTCCTGGTGGCCTTGTTTTGCAGTGAAATAGACACAGCAAAACGTTTTGAACGCTCACTTTCGAGCTTGTGGGCCGAAATATAGCCACACTTTACTTTAAGACTGAAACAGTAGCCGAGACCGCATTTCGCGCATCGTGATTTTGATCAACTTCGGCTCGCTTTCCCGGAACTTGAGGAATATTTTCCAGTCCCGGGGACCCTAAACTAACTTTTGATAGCTTTGGTTTGCAGTGAAATGCACACAGCAAAACTTTTTGAACGCCCACTTTCGAGCTTCTGGACAGAAATATAGCCCAACTTTACTCTAAGACTGAAAGAGTAGCCGAAACCGCCTTACGTATATCGTAATTTTGACGAACTTCGAATGGATTTCCCGGAACTTGGGGGATATTTTCCACTCCCTTGGACGCTAAACTAGTACTGATGGCCTTGTTTTGAAGTGAAATGGACACAGCAAAACTTTTTGAACGCTCTACTTCGAGCTTCCTGGCCGAAATAAAGCCACCACTTTACTTTAAGACTTAAAGTGTAACCGACACCACCTTACGCGCATTGTGATTTTGAAAACTTCGGCTCGCTTTCCCGGATCTTGGGGAACATTTTCCAGTTTCTTGGACGCTAACCTAAGTCCTGGTGGCCTTGTTTTGCAGTGAAATAGACACAGCAAAACGTTTTGAACGCTCACTTTCGAGCTTGTGGGCCGAAATATAGCCACACTTTACTTTAAGACTGAAACAGTAGCCGAGACCGCATTTCGCGCATCCTGATTTTGATCAACTTCGGCTCGCTTTCCCGGAACTTGAGGAATATTTTCCAGTCCCGGGGACCCTAAACTAACTTTTGATAGCTTTGGTTTGCAGTGAAATGCACACAGCAAAACTTTTTGAAGGCCCACTTTCGAGCTTCTGGACAGAAATATAGCCCAACTTTACTCTAAGACTGAAAGAATAGCCGAAACCGCCTTACGTATATCGTAATTTTGACGAACTTCGAATGGATTTCCCGGAACTTGGGGGATATTTTCCACTCCCTTGGACGCTAAACTAGTACTGATGGCCTTGTTTTGAAGTGAAATGGACACAGCAAAACTTTTTGAACGCTCACTTTCTAGCTTGTGGGCCAAAATATAGGCACACTTGACTTTAAGACTGAAACAGTAGCCGAGACCACGTTACGCGCATCATGATTTTGATGAACTTCGGCTCCAATTGCCGGGACTTGGGGGATATTTTCCAGTCCCGGGGACTCTAAACTAACTCCTGATAGCCTTGGTTTGCATTGAAATGGACACAACACAATTTTTTGAAAGCACACTTTCGAGAAATTGGGCCAAAATATAGCCCCACTTTACTTAAGACTGAAAGAGTAGCCGAGACCGCCTTGCTCGCATCGTGAGCTTGACAAACTTCGGGTCGATATTCTGGAACTTGGGGGATATTTTCCAGTCCCAGGAGCTCTAAACTAACTCCTGATGGCCTTGGTTTGCAGTGAAATGGACAGAGCAAAACTTTTTGAACGCTCACCTTCGAGCTTCCTGGCCGAAATAAAGCCCCACTTTACTTTAACACTTAAAGAGTAACCGAGACCACCTTACGCGCATTGTGATTTTGACAAGCTTCGGGTGGATCTCCCGGAACTTGGGGAACATTTTCCAGTCCCTTGGACGCTAAACTAAGTATTGATGGCCTTGTTTTCCCGTGAAATGGACACAGCAAAACTTTTTGAACGCTGACTTTCGAGCTTGTGGACCGAAATATAGCCCTACTTCACTTTAAGACTCAAAGAGTAGCCGAGACCGCCTTACGCTAATCGTTATTTTGGCCAACTTCGTCTCGATTTCGTGGAACTTGGGGGATATTTTCCAGTTCCGGGCACTGTAAATTACTTCCTGAGGGCCTTGCTTTGCAGTGAAATGGGCACAGCAAAACCCTTTGAACTTTCACTTTCGAGCTTCTGGTCCGAAATATAGCCCGAGTTCACTTTAAGAATGAAAAAATCGCCGAGAGCGTCTTACGCGCATCGTGATTTTGACCAACTTTGGCTCGATTTCCCGGCAAATGGGGAATATTTTCCGGTACCGGGGACTCTAAAGTAACTCCTGATTGCCATGGTTTGCATTGAAATGGAGAGAGCCAAACTTTTTCAACGCTCCCCTTCGGGCTTCTGAGCCGAAATATAGCCCCACTTCAGTTTAAGACTGAAAGAGTAGCCGAGACCGTCTTACGCGCATCGTGATTTTGACCAACTTCGGCTCGATTTCCCGAAACTTCGGGGATATATTCAAGTTCCAAGGACTCTAAACTAACCGCTGATGGCCTTGGTCTGCAGTGAAATGGACACAGCAAATTTTTTTGAACGCTTACTTTCGAAATTCTGGGCCGAAATATAGCCCAAATTCACTTTAAGACTGAAATAGTAGCCGAGACCGCCTTAGAAGCATCGTGATTTTGACAAAATTCGGCTCGATTTCCCCGAACTTGGGCGATATTTTCCAGTCCCGAGGAGTCTAAACTAACTCCTTATGGCCTTGGTTTGCAGCGAAATGAACACAGTAACGCTATTTGAAGGCTTATTTTCGAGCTTCTGGGATGAAATATAGCCCCACTTCACTTTAAGACTGAAAGAGCAGGCGAGCCCGCCTTAGGCGCATCGTGATTTTGCGCAACTTCCGCTCGATTTTCTAGAGTTTTGGCGATATTTTCAAGTCCCGGGGACTCTAAACTAACTCTTGATGGCCTTGGTTTGCAGTGAAATGGACGCAGGAAAACTTTTTGAACGCTCAGTTTCGAGCTTCTGGGCCGAAATACAACCGTACTTCACTTTAAGACTGAAATAGTAGCCTAGACCGCCTTACGAGCATCGTGATTTTGACCAAGTTCAGCTCGATTTCCCGGAACTTGGGGGGTATTTTCGGGGGGACTTTAAAGTAACTCCTGACGGCCTTGGTTTTTAGTTAAATGCAGAAAGCGTAACTTTTTAAAGGGTCACTTTCGAGCTTCTGGGCCGAAATATAGCCGCACTTTACTTTAAGACTGAAAGAGTAGCCGAGACCGCCTGACGCGCATCGTGATTTTGGGTTACTTTGGCTCGATTTCCCGCAAATAGGGGGATATTTTCCAGTCCCGGGGACTCTAAACTAACTCCTGATGGCCTTGGTTTCCAGTGAAATGGACACAGGAACACTTTTTGAACGCGCACTTTGGAGCTTGCTGGCCGAAATATAGCCCTACTTCATTTTAAGACTGAAAGAGTAGGCGGGAGCGCCTTACGCGCATTGTGATTTTGAGGATCTTCGGCTCGATCTGGCGAAACTTAGGAGATATTTTCCAGTCCCAAAGACTCTAAACTCACTCCTGATTGTCTAAGATGTGAGTGAAATAGAGAGCTTCCGGAGTTAAATCTAAGCCCACTTTACCTTAATACTGAAAGAGTAGCCGAGAGCCCCTTAAGCGCATCGTGATTTTGACTAACTTCGGGGGGATTTCCCGTAACTTGGGGGATATTTCCAGTCCCTTGGACGCTAAACTAAGTCGTGATGGCCTTGTTTTGCAGTGAAATGGACACAGCAAAACTTTTTAAACACTCAGTTTCGAGCTTCTGGGCCGAAATATTGCCCCACTTCACTTTAAGACTGAAAGAGTAGCCGAGACCGCCGTACGCGCGTCGTGATTTTGACCAACTTCGGTTAAATTTCCCGGAACTTGGGGGATATTTTCCAGTCCCGGGGACTCTAAACTGACCCCCGACGTCCTTGGTCTGCAGTAAAATGGACACAGCAAAAGTTTTTGAACGCTCACTTTTGAGCTTCTGCGCCGAAATATAGCTCCACTTCACTTAAAGAAGGAAAGAGTAAACGAGACCGCCTTACGCCCATCGTAATTTTGACCAACTTCGGCTCGATTTCCCGGAACTTGGGGGATATTTTCCAGTCTCGTGGACTCTAAAGTAACTCCTGATGGCCTTGCTCTGGAGTGAAATGGACACAGCACAACTTTGTGAATGCTCACTTTGGAGCTTCTGGGCGGAAATATTGCCCCAGTTCACTTTAAGAATGAAAGAGTAACCGGGACCGCCTTACGCGCATCGTGATTTTGACCAACTTTGGCTCGATTTCCCGGGAAATGGGGGATATTTCCCGGTACCGGGGACTCTCAACTAGCTCCTGATTGCCTAGGCCGAAATGTAGCGACAGCTCATTTTAAGACTGAAAGAGTAAACGAAACTGCCGTACGCTTATCGTAATTTTAAGAAAGTATGGCTCAATTTGCCGAAACTTGGAGGATAGCTTCCAGTCTCGAGGATTCTAAACTATCTCCTGATGGACTTAGTTCGTAGTGAAATGGACACAGGTAAAAGGAGAGCACGCTCGGTGTCGAGCTTGTAGAACCGAAATATAGCCCCACTTCATTTTCGGAGTAAACGAGTAGCCGAGACCGCCTTACGCGCATCGTGATTTTGAGCATCTTTGGCTCGATTTTCCGGAATTCGGGGAATACTTTCCAATCCCGAGGACTCTATGCTAACTCCTGATGAACTTAGTTTTCAGTGATATGTACACAGGCAAAAGGAGCGCACGCTCGGTGTTGAGCTTCTCGGCCGAAATATAGCCCCACTTCATTTTAAGACTGAAAGAGTAGCCGAGACCGACTTACGCGCATCCTGGTTTTGAGCATCTTTGGCTCGATCTGCCAGAATTTGGGAAATATTTTCCAGTCCCAAGGACTCTAAACTAACTCCTAATGGCTTAAGATGTCAGTGAAATGGACACAGGTAAAATTAGCGCACGCCCGGTCTCGAGCTTCTAGGTCGAAATATAGCGCCCCTTAACTTTAAGACTGAAAGAGTAGCAGGGGCCGCCTGACGCGCATCGTGATTTTGGGCCACTTTTGATCGATTACCTGGAAGTTGGCCAATAATTTAAAGTCCCGGGGACGCTAAACTAACTCCCGATGACCTTGGTTTGCAGTTTAATGAACACAGCAAAACATTCTGAACGCTCACCTTCGAGCTGCAGGGGCGAAATATAGCCCTACTTAAATTTAAGACTGAAAGAATAGCCGAGAGCCCGTTACGCGCATCGTAATTTTCATCAACTTCGGCGCCATTTCCTGGAACTTGGAGAATATTTTCCAGTCCCGGGGACTCTAAACTAACTCCTGATGGCCTTGGTTTGGACTGAAATGGACACAGCAAAACTTTTTGAAGGCTCACTCCCGAGCTTGTGGGTCTAAATATAGCCTCACTTCACTTTAAGACTGAAACAGTAGTCGAGCCCGCTTTACGCGCATCGTGATTTTGATCAACTTCTGCTCGCTTTCCTGGAGCTTGGGGAATATTTTCCAGTCCCGGGGACTCTAAACTAACTCGTGATGGCCATGGTTTGCAGTGAAATTCACACAGCACAAGTTTTTGAACGCACACTTTCGAGCTTCTAGGCCGAAATATAGTCCCACATCACTTACGACTTAAAGAGTAGCCGAGACCGGCGTGCGCGCATCGTGATTTTGACCAACTTCGGGTCGATATTCCGGAACATGGGGGATATTTTCCAGTCCCAGAGACTCTAAACTAACTCTTGATGGCCTTGGTTTGCAGTGAAATGGAGACAGCAAAACTTTTTGAACGCTCACCTTCAAGGTTCTGGGCCGAAATATAGCCCACTTTGCTTTAATAGTGAAAAAGTAGCCGAGACCGCCTTACGCGCATCGTGATTTTGAGAAACTTCGGGTGGATTTCCGGGAACTTGGGGGATATTTTGCAGTCCCTTGGACGCTAAACTAGGTGCCGATGGCCTTGTTTTGCCGTCAAATGGACCCAGCAAAACTTTTTGAACGCTCAATTTCGAGCTTCTAGGCCAACATATAGCCCCCCATTACTTTAACACGGAAAGAGTAGCCGAGATTGCCTTACGCGCATCGTGATTTTGACAAACTTCGGGTCGATTTCCCGGAACTTGGGGGATATTTTCCAGTGCCGGGGACTCTCAACTAACTCCTGCTTGTCTTGGTTGGCAGTGAAATGGACACAGCGAAAGTTTTTGAACGCTCACTCTCGAGCTTCTGGGCCGAAATAGAGCCCCATTTTACTTTAAGACTGAAAGAGTAGGCGAGACCGTCTTGAGCGAATCGTGATTTTGACCAATTTCGCGTTTATTCCCCGAAACTTGGGGGATATATTCCAGTCAAAGGGACTCTAAAGTAACTCCTGATGGCCTTGGTTTTCAGTGAAATGGACAGAGCACAACTTTGGAGCTCTGGGCAGAAATATAGCTCCACTTTACTTTAAGACTGAAAGAGTAGACGAGACCGCCTTACGCGCATCGTAATTTTGACGAACGTCGAATGGATTTCCCAGAACTTGGGGGGCTATTTTGCAGTCCCTTGGACGCTAAACTAAGTCCTGATGGCCTTGTTTTGAAGTAAAATGGACACAACAAAACTTTTTGAACGCTCACTTTCTATTTTCTGGACAGAAATATAGCCCGACTTTACTTTAAGACTAAAAGAGTAGCCGAGACCGTCTTGCGCAAATCGTGATTTTGACCAACGTCTTCTCGATTTTCCGGAACTTGGGAAATACATTCCACTCCCGGGGACTCTAAACTAACTCCTGATGGCCTTGGCTTGAAGTAAAATAGACACAGTAATTTTTTTGAGCTTTGAGCTTGTGGGCCGAAATAGAGCCCCACTTCACTTTAAGACTGAAGGAGTAGCCGACACCGCCTTAAGCGCACCGTGATTTTGACCAACGTCGGCTCGATTTGCCGGAATTTGGGGGATATTTTCCAGTCCCGGGGACTCTAAACTAACTCCTGATTGTCTTGGTTTTCAGTGAAGTGGACACAGCGAAACTTTTTGAACGCTCACTCTCGAGCTTCTGGAACGAAATATAGCCCCACTTTACTTTAAGACTGAAAGAGTAGCCGAGACCGTCTTGCGCAAATCGTGATTTTGACGAACTTCGGGTCGGCTTCCCGGAACTTGGGGGATATATTCCATTTCCGCGGGCTCTAAACGAACTCCTGATGGCCTTGGTTTTTAGTGAAATGGACAAAGGAAAGCTTTTTGAACACTCTCTTTGTAGCTTCTGGGCCGAAATAGAGTCCCACTTCACTTTCAGACTGAAATAGTAGCCGAGACCGCCTGACGCGCATCGTCAGTTAGACCAAGTTCAGCTCGATTTCACGCAACTTTTGGGATATTTTCCAGTCCGGGGGACTCTAAATTAACTCCGGATGGCCTTGGTTTGTACTGAAATGGGGAGAGCATAACTTTTTGAACGCCCACTTTGGAGCTTGTGGGCCGAAATATAGCCCCACTTCACTTCAAGACTGAAAGAGTAGCCGAGATCGCCTTACGCGCATCGTGATTTTGACCATTTTCGGATCGATTTCTCGGAACTTGGGGATAATTTCCAGTCCCGAGGAGTCTAAACTAACTCCTGATTGCCTTGGTTTGCAGTGAAACGAACACAGCAAAACTTTTTGAACCCTCACTTTCGAGCTTGTGGGGCGAAATATAGCCACACTTTACTTTAAGACTGAAACAGTAGCCGAGACCGCATTTCGCGCATCGTGATTTTGATCAACTTCGGCTCGGTTTCCCGGAACTTGGGGAATATTTTCCAGTCCTGGGGACCCTAAACTATCTTTCGATAGCTTTGTTTTCCAGTGAAATGCACACAGCAAAACTTTTTGAACGCGCACTTTCGAGCTTCTGGACAGAAATATAGCCCGACTTTACTTTAAGACTGAAAGAGTAGCCGAAACCGTCTTACGTATATCGTAATTTTGACGAAGTTCGAATGGATTTCCCGGAACTTGGGGGATATCTTCCACTCCCTTGGACGCTAAACTAAGTCCTGATGGCCTTGTTTCTAAGTGAAATGGACACATCAAACTTTTTTGAACGCTCACTTTCTATCTTTTGGGCCGAAATATAGGCACACTTGACTTTAAGACTGAAACAGTAGCCGAGACCACGTTACGCGCATCATGAATTTGATCAAGTTCGGCTCCAATTCCCCGGGACTTGGGGGATATTTTCCAGTCCTGGGGACTCTAAACTAACTCCTGATAGCCTTGGTTTGCATTGAAATGGACACAGCACAATTTTTTGAACGCACACTTTCGAGATTCCGGGCCGAAATATAGCCCCAGTTCACTTAAGACTGAAAGAGTAGCCGAGACCGCCTTGCTCGCATCGTGAGTTTGACAAACTTCGGGTCGATATTCCGGAACTTGGGGGATATTTTGCAGTCTCTTGGACGCTAAACTAAGTCCTGATGGCCTTGTTTCGAAGAGAAATGGACACAGCAAACCTTTTTGAACACTCACTTTCTAGCTTGTGGGCCTAAATATAGGCACACTTGACTTCAAGACTGAAACAGTAGCCGAGACCACGTTACGCGCATCATGAATTTGATCAACGTCGGCTCCAAATCCGGGGACTTGGGGGATATTTTCCAGTCCCGGGCACTCTAAACTAACTCCTGATGGCCTTGGTTTCCATTGAAATGGACACAGCA
The DNA here is from genome assembly GCF_042242905.1 of Orbicella faveolata. Lineage (NCBI taxonomy): Eukaryota > Metazoa > Cnidaria > Anthozoa > Scleractinia > Merulinidae > Orbicella > Orbicella faveolata. The sequence goes on from NW_028301539.1 coordinate 35,826,660, forward strand.
CAATTTTTTGAACGCACACTTTCGAGATTCTGGGCCGAAATATAGCCCCACTTCACTTAAGACTGAAAGAGTAGCCGAGACCGCCTTGCTCGCATCGTGAGTTTGACAAACTTCGGGTCGATATTCCGGAACTTGGGGGATATTTTCCAGTCCCAGGAGCTCTAAACTAACTCCTGATGGCCTTGGTTTGCAGTGAAATGGACAGAGCAAAACTTTTTGAACGCTCACCTTCGAGCTTCCTGGCCGAAATAAAGCCACCACTTTACTTTAAGACTTAAAGAGTAACCGAGACCACCTTACGCGCATTGTGATTTGGACAAACTTCGGGTGGATCTCCCGGAACTTGGGGAACATTTTCCAGTCCCTTGGACGCTAAACTAAGTCCTGATGGCCTTGTTTTGCAGTGAAATGGACACAGCAAAACTTTTTGAACGCTCACTTTCGAGCTTGTGGGCCGAAATATAGCCACACTTTACCTTAAGACTGAAACAGTAGCCGAGACCGCATTTCGGGCATCGTGATTTTGAGGAACTTCGGCTCGGTTTCCCGGAACTTGGGGAATATTTTCCAGTCCTGGGGACCCTAAACTAACTTTTGATAGCTTTGGTTTGCAGTGAAATGCACACAGCAAAACTTTTTGAACGCTCACTTTCGAGCTTCTGGACAGAAATATAGCCCCACTTCACTTTAAGACTGAACGGGTAGCCGAGACCGCTTTGGGCGCATCGTAATTTTGACAAACTTCGGCTCGATTTCCCGCAACTTGGGGGATATTTTGATGTCCCGGAGACTGTAAACTATCTCCTGATGTGGCTTGGTTCGCGGTGAAATGGACGCAGCAAAACTTTTTGAACTTTCACTTTCGAGCTTCTGGGCCGAAATATAGCCCGAGTTTACTTTAAGAATGAAAGAATAGCCGCGACCGCCTTACGCGCATCGTGATTTTGACCAACTTTGGCTCGATTTCCCGGCAAATGGGGAATATTTTCCGGTACCGGGGACTCTAAAGTAACTCCTGATTGCCTTGGTTTGCATTGAAATGGAGAGAGCAAAAGTTTTTCAACGCTCCCCTTCGGGCTTCTGAGAAGAAATATAGCCCCACTTCAGTTTAAGACTGCAAGAGTAGCCGACACCGTCTTACGCGCATCGTGATTTTGACCAACTTCGGCTCGATTTCCCGAAACTTCGGGGATATATTCAAGTCCTAAGGACTCTAAGCTAACCCCTGATGGCCTTGGGCTGCAGTGAAATGGACACAGCAATATTTTTTGAACGCTTACTTTCGAAATTCTGGGCCGAAAGTTAGCCCCACTTCACTTTAAGACTGAAATAGTAGCCGAGACTGCCTTAGACGCATCGTGATTTTGACCAACTTCGGCTTGAGTTGCCAGAACTTAAGGGATATTTTCCAGTCCCGTGGACTCTAAACTAACTCATGATGGCCTTGGTTTTCAGTTAAATTGAGAGAGCTAAACTTTTTGAACGCTCACTTTCGAGCTTCTGGGCCCAAATATACAGCCACGTCACTTTAAGACTAAAAGAGTAGCCCAGACTGCTTTACGCGCATCGTGATTTTGACAAACTTCGGCTCGATTTCCCGGGACTTGGGAGATATTTTGATGTCCCGGACACTGTAAACAATCTGCTGATGTGGCTTGGTTTGCGGTGAAATGGACAAGGCAAAACTTTTTGAACTTTCACTTTCTAGCTTCTGGGCCGAAATATAGCCCCAGTTCACTTTAAGAGTGAAAGAGTAGCCGAGACCGCCTTACGCGCATCGTGATTTTGACAAAATTCGGCTCGATTTGCCCGAACTTGGGCGATATTTTCCAGTCCCGAGGAGTCTAAACTAACTCCTGATGGCATTGGTTTGCAGTGAAATGAACACAGCAAAACTTTTTGAACTTTCACTTTCTAGCTTTTCGGCCGAAATATAGCCCCAGCTTACTTTAAGAATGAAAGACTAGCTTAGACCGCCTTACGTGCATCGTGATTTTGACAAAATACGGCTCGATTTCCCCGAAATTGGGCGATATTTTCCAGTCCCGAGGAGTGTAAACTAACTCCTGATGGCCTTGGTTTCCAGTGAAATGAACACAGTAACACTTTTTGAAGGCTTATTTTCGAGCTTCTGGGATGAAATATAGCCCCACTTCACTTTAAGACTGAAAGAGTAGCCGAGACCGCCTTACGCGCATCGTGATTTTCAGCAACTTCCGCTCGATTTTCTAGAATTTTGGCGATATTTTCAAGTCCCAGGGACTCTAAACTAACTGCTAATGGCCTTGCTTTCCAGTGAAATGGACGCAGGAAAACTTTTTGAATGCTCAGTTTCGAGCTTCTGGGCCGAAATACAACCGTATTTCACTTTAAGACTGAAATAGTAGCCGAGATCGCCTTACGAGCATCGTGATTTTGACCAAGTTGACCTCGATTTCCCGGAACTTGGGGGATATTTTCCAGTCCGGGGGACTTTAAAGTAACTCCTGACGGCCTTGGTTTGCAGTTAAACGCAGAAAGCGTAACTTTTTAAAGGGTCACTTTCGAGCTTCTGGGCCGAAATATAGCCCCACTTTACTTTAAGACTGAAAGAGTAGCCGAGACCGTCTTACGCGCATCGTGATTTTGACCAACTTCCCTTCGATTTCCCGGAACTTCGGGGCTATATTCCAGTCCCGGGACTTTAAACTAACTGCTGATGGCCTTGGTTTGCAGAGAAATGGACACAAGACATTTTTTTGAACGCTCACTTTAGAGCTTCTCGGCCGAAATATAGCCCTACTTCACTTTAAGACTGAAAGAGTAGCCGAGACCGCCTCACGCACATCGTAGTTTTGACCAACTTCGGCTCGATTTCCCGGAAGTTGGCGAATATTTTCAATTCCCGGGGAAGCTAAACTACCTTCCGATGGCCTTAGTTTGCAGTTAAATGGACACAGCAAAACCTTTTGAACGCTCACTTTCAAGCTTATGGGTCGAAATTTAGCCCCAGTTAACTTTAAGACTGAAAGAGTAGCGGAGACCGCCTTACGCGCATCGTGATTTTGGGATACTTCGGCTGGATTTCCCGCAAATAGGGGGATATTTTCCAGTCCCGGGGACTCTAAACTAACTCCTGATGGCCTTGGTTTCCAGTGAAATGGACACAGGAACACTTTTTGAACGCGCACTTTCGAGTTTGCTGGCCGAAAGATAGCCCTACTTCTCTTTTAAGACTGAAAGAGTAGGCGGGAGCGCCTGACGCGCATTGTGATTTTGGGCATCTTCGGCTCGATCTGGCGAAACTTGGGAGATATTTTCCAGTCCCAAAGTCTCTAAACTCACTCCTGATTGTCTAAGATGTGGGTGAAATAGAGACAAAAATTTTTGAACCCTTACTTTCGAGCTTCTGGAGTTAAATCTAAGCCCACTTTACCTCAAGACTGAAAGAGTAGCCGAGACCTCCTTAAGCGCATCGTGATTTTGACTAACTTCGGGTGGATTTACCGTAACTTGGGGGATATTTGCAGTCCCTTGGACGCTAAACTAAGTCGTGATGGCCTTGTTTTGCAGTGAAATGGACACAGCAAAACTTTTTAAACACTCAGTTTCGAGCTTCTGGGCCGAAATATTGCCCCACTTCACTTTAAGACTGAAAGAGTAGCCGAGACCGCCGTACGCGCGTCGTGATTTTGACCAACTTCGGTTAAATTTCCCGGAACTTGGGGGATATAATCCAGTCCCGGGGACTCTAAACTGACCCCCGACGTCCTTGGTCTGCAGTAAAATGGACACAGCACAACTTTTGAACGCTCATTTTTGAGCTTGTGGGCCGAAATATAGCTCCCCTTCACTTTAAAAGTGAAAGAGTAGCCTAGAGCGCCTTACGCCCATCGTAATTTTGACCAACTTCGGCTCGATTTCCGGGAACTTGGGGGTATTTTCCAGTCCCGCGGACTCTAAAGTAACTCCTGATGGCCTTGCTCTTGAGTGAAATGGACACAGCACAACTTTTTGAACGCTCACTTTCCAGCTTCTGGGCGGAAATATTGCCCCAGTTCACTTTAAGAATGAAAGAGTAACCGAGACCGCCTTACGCGCATCCTGATTTTGCGCTACTTCGGCTCGATTTCCTGGAACTTGGGAGATAATGCCCAGTCCTGGGCACTCTAAACTAATTCCTGATGGCCTTGGTTTTCAGTGAAATGGACAGAGCCAACCTCTTTGAACGTTCACTTTCGAGCTTCTGGGCCGAAATATAGCCCCACTTCATTTTAAGACTGAAAGAGTAGCCGAGACCGACTTACGCACATCGTGATTTTGAGCAACTTTGGCTCGATCTGCCAGAATTTGGGAAATAGTTTCCAGTCCCAAGGACTCTAAACTAACTCCTGATGGCCTAAGATGTCAGTGAAATGGACACAGGTAAAATTAGCGCACGCCCGGTCTCGAGCTTCTAGGTCGAAATATAGCCCCCCTTAATTTTAAGACTGAAAGAGTAGCCGAGACCGCCTTACGCGCATCGTGATTTTGGGCCACTTTTGCTTGATTTCCCGCAAGTTCGCGAATAATTTAAGGTCCCGGGGACGCTAAACTAACTCCCCATGACCTTGGTTGGCAGTTTAATGAACACAGCAAAACATTCTGAACGCTCACCTTCGAGCTTCAGGGCCGAAATATAGTCCTACTTAAATTTAAGATTGAAAGAATAGCCGAGAGCCTGTTACGCGCATCGTTATTTTCATCAACTTCGGCGCCATTTCCTGGAACTTGGAGAATATTTTCCAGTCGCGGGGACTCTAAACTAACTCCTGATGGCCATGGTTTGCAGTGAAATGGACACAGCAAAACTTTTTGAACGCTCACTTTCGAGCTTGTGGGACTAAATATAGCCACACTTCACTTTAAGACTGAAACAGTAGCCGAGACCGCGTTACGCGCATCGTGATTTTGATCAACTTCTGCTCGCTTTCCTGGAACTTGGGGAATATTTTCCAGTCCCGGGGACTCTAAACTAACTCCTGATGGCCATGGTTTGCAGTGAAATTCACACAGCACAAGTTTTTGAACGCACACTTTCGAGCTTCTAGGCCGAAATATAGTCCCACATCACTTACGACTTAAAGAGTAGCCGAGACCAGCGTGCGCGCATCGTGATTTTGACCAACTTCGGGTCGATATTCTGGACCTTGGGGGATAATTTCCAGTCCCAGGGACTCTAAACTAACTCTTGATGGCCTTGGTTTGCAGTGAAATGGAGACAGCAAAACTTTTGGAACGCTCACCTTCAAGCTTCTGGGCCGAAATATAGCCCACTTTACTTTAATACTGAAAAAGTAGCCGAGACCGCCTTACGCGCATCGTGATTTTGACAAACTTCGGATGGATTTCCCGGAACTTGGGGGATATTTTCCAGTCCCTTGGACGCTAAACTAGGTGCCGATGGCCTTGTTTTGCAGTGAAATGGACACAGCAAAGCATTTTGAACGCTCACTTTCGAGCTTGTGGGCCGAAATATAGCCATACTTCACTTTAAGACTGAAACAGTAGCCGACACCGCGTTTCGCACATCGTGATTTTGATCAACTTCGGCTCGATTTTCCGGAACTTGCGAAATATTTTCCAGTCCCGGGGACTCTAAACTAACTCGTGCTGGTCTTGGTTTGCAGTGAAACGGAAACAGAAAAAGTTTTTGAACGCATACTTTCGAGCTTCTGGACGGAAATAGAACCCCACTTCACTTGAAGACTAAAAGAGTAGCCGAGACCGCCTTACGTGCATCGTGATTTTGAGCAACTTCGGCTGGATTTGCCGGAACTAAGGGGATATATTCCAGTTCTGTGGACTCTAAACTAATTCCTGATGGCCTTGGTTTGCAGTAAAATGGACCCAGCAAAACTTTTTGAACGCTCAATTTCGATCTTCTGGGCCAAAATATAGCCCCCCATTACTTTAACACTGAAAGAGTAGCCGAGACCGCCTTACGCGCATCGTGATTTTGACAAACTTCGGGTTTATTTCCCGGAACGTGGGGGATATTTTCCAGTCCCGGGGACTCTAAACTAACTCCTGATTGTCTTGGTTTTCAGTGAAATGGACACAGCGAAACTTTTTGAACGCTCACTGTCGAGCTTCTGGACCGAAATATAACCCAACTTTACGTTAAGACTGAAAGAGTAGCCGGGAGCGTTTTGCGCAAATCGTGATTTTGACCAACTTCGGGTCGGCTTCCCGGAACTTGGGGGATATTTTCCAGTCTCGGGGACTCTCAACTAACTCCTGCTTGTCTTGGTTTGCAGTGAAATGGACACAGCGAAAGTTTTTGAACGCTCACTCTCGAGCTTCTGGGCCGAAATAGAGCCCCATTTTACTTTAAGACTGAAAGAGTAGGCGAGACCGTCTTGAGCGAATCGTGATTTTGACCAATTTCGCGTTTATTTCCCGAAACTTGGGGGATATATTCCAGTCAAAGGGACTCTAAAGTAACTCCTGATGGCCTTGGTTTTCAGTGAAATGGACAGAGCACAACTTTGGAGCTTCTGGGCAGAAATATAGCCCCACTTTACTTTAAGACTGAAAAAGTAGCCGAGAAGGTCTTACGCGCATCGTGATTTTGATCAACGTCTTCTCGATTTTCCGGAACTTGGGAAATACATTCCACTCCCGAGGACTCTAAACTAACTCCTGATAGCCTTGGTTTGCAGTGAAATAGACGCAGTAATTTTTTTTGAGCTTTGAGCTTGTGGGCCGAAATAGAGCCCCACTTCACTTTAAGACTGAAGGAGTAGCCGACACCGCCTTAAGCGCACCGTGATTTTGACCAACTTCGGCTCGATTTGCCGGAACTTGGGGGATATTTTCCAGTCCCGGGGACTCTAAACTAACTCCTGATTGTCTTGGTTTTCAGTGAAATGGACACAGCGAAACTTTTTGAACGCTCACGCTCGAGCTTCTGGACCGAAATATAACCCAACTTTACGTTAAGACTGAAAGAGTAGCCGGGAGCGTTTTGCGCAAATCGTGATTTTGACAAACTTCGGGTCGGCTTCCCGGAACTTGGGGGATATATTCCATTTCCGCGGGCTCTAAACTAACTCCTGATGGCCTTGGTTTTCAGTGAAATGGACAAAGCAAAGCTTTTTGAACACTCTCTTTGTAGCTTCTGGGCCGAAATAGAATCCCACTTCACTTTCAGACTGAAATAGTAGCCGAGACCGCCTCACGCGCATCGTGAATTAGACCAAGTTCAGCTCGATTTCACGGAACTTTTGGGATATTTTCCAGTCCGGGGGACTCTAAACTAACTCCGGATGGCCTTGGTTTGCACTGAAATGCGCAGAGCATAACTTTTTGAACGCCCACTTTGGAGCTTCTGGGCCGAAATATAGCCCCACTTCACTTTAAGACTGAAAGAGTAGCCGAGATCGCCTTACGCGCATCGTGATTTTGACCATTTTCGGATCGATTTCTCGGAACTTGAGGGATATTTTTCAGTTTCGAGGACTCTAAACTATTTCCTGATCGCCTTGCTTTGCATTGAAATGGACACAGCAAAACTTTTTCAACGCTCACTTTCGAGCTTGTGGGCCGAAATATAGCCACACTTTACTTTAAGACTGAAACAGTAGCCGAGACCGCACTTCGCGCATCCTGATTTTGATCAACTTCGGCTCGCTTTCCCGGAACTTGAGGAATATTTTCCAGTCCCGCAGACCCTAAACTAACTTTTGATAGCTTTGGTTTGCAGTGAAATGCACACAGGAAAACTTTTTGAACGCGCACTTTCGAGCTTCTGGACAGAAATATAGCCCGACTTTACTTTAAGACTGAAAGAGTAGCCGAAACCGCCTTACGTATATCGTAATTGTGACGAACTTCGAATGGATTTCCCGGAACTTGGGGTATATTTTCCAGTCCCTTGGCCTTTAAACTAAGTCCTGATGGCCTTGTTTTGAAGTGAAATGGACACAGCAAAACTTTTTCAACGCTCACTTTCTAGCTTTTGGGCCGAAATATAGGCACACTTGACTTTAAGACTGAAACAGTAGCCGAGACCACGTTACGCGCGTCATGAATTTGATCAACTTCGGCTCATATTGCCGGGACTTGGGAGATATTTTCCAGTCCCGGGGACTCTAAACTAACTCCTGATGGCCTTGGTTTGCATTGAAATGGACACAGCACAATTTTTTGAACGCACACTTTGGAGATTCTGGGCCGAAATATAGCCCCACTTAACTTGAAGACTGAAAGAGTAACCGAGACCACCTTGCTCGCATCGTGAGTTTGACAAACATCGGGTCGATATTCCGGAACTTGGGGGATATTTTCCTGTCCCTTGGACGCTAAACTAAGTCCTGGTGGCCTTGTTTTGCAGTGAAATGGACACAGCAAAACTTTTTGAACGCTCACTTTCGAGCTTGTGGGCCGAAATATAGCCACACTTTACTTTAAGACTGAAACAGTAGCCGAGACCGCATTTCGCGCATGGTGATTTTGATCAACTTCGGCTCGCTTTCCCGGAACTTGGGGAATATTTTCCAGTCCCGGGGTCTCTAAACTAACTTTTGATAGCTTTGGTTTGCAGTGGAATGCACACAGCAAAACTTTTTGAACGCTTACTTTCGAGCTTCTGGACAGAAATATAGCCCCACTTCACTTTAAGACTGAAAGGGTAGCCGAGACCGCTTTGGGAGCATCGTGATTTTGACCAACTTCAGCTCGATTTACCGGAACTTGGGGAATATTTTCCAGTCCCACGGAGGCTAAACTAACTCGTGATGGCCTTGTTTTTCAGTCAAAGAACACAGCAAGACTTTTTGAACGCTCACTTTCGGGCTTCTTCCCCGAAATATAGCCCCACTTCCACTTTAAGACAGAAAGAGTAGTCGAGACAACCTTAGGAGCATCGTGATTTTCACCAACCTCGGCTCAATTTCCCGGACCTTGGGGCATATTTTCTTGTCTCGGGGACGTTAAACTAACTCCTGATGGCCTTGGTTTGCAGTGAAATGAACACAGCAAAACTTTTTGAACGCTCACTTTCGAGCTTCTGGACAGAAATATAGCCCCACTTCACTTTAAGACTGAAAGGGTAGCCGAGACCGCTTTGGGAGCATCGTGATTTTGACCAACTTCAGCTCGATTTACCGGAACTTGGGGAATATTTTCCAGTCCCACGGAGGCTAAACTAACTCGTGATGGCCTTGTTTTTCAGTCAAAGAACACAGCAAGACTTTTTGAACGCTCACTTTCGGGCTTCTTCCCCGAAATATAGCCCCACTTCCACTTTAAGACAGAAAGAGTAGTCGAGACAACCTTAGGAGCATCGTGATTTTCACCAACCTCGGCTCAATTTCCCGGACCTTGGGGCATATTTTCTTGTCTCGGGGACGTTAAACTAACTCCTGATGGCCTTGGTTTGCAGTGAAATGAACACAGCAAAACTTTTTGAACGCTCACTTTCGGGCTTCTGGCCCGAAATATAGCCCCACTTCACTTTAAGACTGAAAGAGTAGCCGAGATCGCCTTACGCGCATCGTGATTTTGACCATTTTCGGATCGATTTCTCGGAACTTGGGGGATATTTTCCAATCCCGGGGACTCTAAACTAACCCCTGATTGCCTTGCTTTGCATTGAAATGGACAGAGCAAAACTTTTTGAAACCTCACTTTCGAGCTTGGGGGCCGAAATATAGCCACACTTTCCCTTAAGACTGAAACAGTAGCCGAGACCGCACTTCGCGCATCGTGATTTTGATCAACTTCGGCTCGCTTTCCCGGAACTTGGGGATATTCTCCAGTCCCGGGGACGCTAAACTAACTTTTGATAGCTTTGGTTTGCAGTGAAATGCACACAGCAAAACTTTTTGAACGCTCACTTTCGAGCTTCTGGACAGAAATATAGCCCGACTTTACTCTAAGACTGAAAGAGTAGCCGAAACCGCCTTACGTATATCGCAATTTTGAGGAACTCGGAATGGATTTCCCGCAACTTGGGGTATATTCTCCAGTCCCTTGGACGCTGAACTAAGTCCTGATGGCCTTGTTTTGAAGTGAAATGGACAAAGCAAAACTTTTTGAACGCTCACTTTCTAGCTTTTGGGCCGAAATATAGGCACACTTGACTTTAAAATTGAAACAGTACCCGAGACCCCGTTACGCGCATCATGAATTTGATCAACGTCGGCTCCAATTCCCGGGACTTGGGGGATATTTTCCAGTCCCGGGGACTCTAAACTAACTCCTGATAGCCTTGGTTTGCATTGAAATGGACACAGCACAATTTTTTGAACGCACACTTTCGAGATTCTGGACCGAAATATAGGCCCACCTCACTTCAGACTGAAAGAGTAGCCGAGACCGCCTTGCTCGCATCGTGAGTTTGACAAACTTCGGGTCGATATTCCGGAACTTGGGAGATATTTTCCAGTCCCAGGAACTCTAAACTAACTCCTGATAGCCTTGGTTTGCAGTGAAATGGACAGAGCAAAACTTTTCGAACGCTCACCTTCGAGCTTCCTGGCCGAAATAAAGCCCCATTTTACTTTAAGACTTAAAGAGTAACCGAGACCACCTTACGCGCATTGTGATTTTGACAAACTGCGGGTGGATCTCCCGGAACTTGGGGAACATTTTCCAGTCCCTTGGACGTTAACCCAAGTCCTGATGGCCTTCTTTTGCAGTGAAATGGACACAGCAAAACTTTTTGAACGCTCACTTTCGAGCTTGTGGGCCGAAATATAGCCACACTTTACTTTAAGACTGAAACAGTAGCCGAGACCGCATTTCGCGCATGGTGATTTTGATCAACTTCGGCTCGCTTTCCCGGAACTTGGGGAATATTTTCCAGTCCCGGGGACTCTAAACTAACTTTTGATAGCTTTGGTTTCCAGTGAAATGCACACAGCAAATCTTTTTGAACCCTCACTTTGGAGCTTCTGGACAGAAATATAGCCCCACTTCACTTTAAGACTGAAAGGGTAGCCGAGACCGCTTTGGGAGCATCGTGATTTTGACCAACTTCAGCTCGATTTACCGGAACTTGGGAAATATTTTATAGTCCCAGGGACGCTAAACTAATTCGTGATGGCCTTGTTTTTCAGTCAAAGAACACAGCAAAACTTTTTGAACGCTCACTTTCGCGCTCCTCGGCCGAAATATAGCCCCACTTCACTTTAAGACTGAAACAGTAGCCGATACCGCATTTCGCGCATCGTGATTTTGATCAACTTCGGTTCGATTCCCCGGAACTGGGGCAAAACTTTTCAGTCTCGGGGACTCTAAACTAACCCCTGATTGCCTTGGTTTGCAGTGAAATGGATACAGGAAAACTTTTTGAACGCTGACTTTCGGGCTTCTGGCGCGAAATATAGCCCCACTTCACTTTAAGACAGAAAGAGTAGCCGAGACCACTTAAGGGGCATCGTGATTTTGACCAACCTTCGGCTGAATTTCCCGGACCTTGGGGCACATTTTCTTGTCTCGGGGACGCTAAACTAACTCCTGATGGCCTTGGTTTGCAGTGAAATGAACACAGCAAAACTTTTCGAACGCTCACTTTCGGGCTTCTGGCCCGAAATATAGCCCCACTTCACTTTAAGACTGAAAGAGTAGCCGAGACCGCCTTACGCGAATCGTTATTTTGACCAACTTCGGCTCGATTTCCCGGAAGTTGGGGGATATTTTCCAGTCCCGGGGACTCTAAACAAGCTCCTGAAGGCTTTGGTTTGCAGTGAAATAAACACAGGGAAACTTTTTGAACGCTCACTTTCAAGCTCCTGGGCAGGAATAAAGCCTCACTTCACTTTAAGACTGAAACAGTAAGCGAGACCGCCTAACGCGCACCCTGATTTTGACCAACTTCGGCTAAATTTCCCTGAACTTGGGGGATATTTTCCAGTCCCGAAGACTCTTAAGTAACATCTGTTGGCCTTCGTTTGCATTGAAATGGATACAGCAAAACTTTTTGAACGCTCACTTTTGAGCTTCTGGGCCGAAATATAGCCCCACTTCACTTTAAGACTGAAAGACTAGCCAAGACCGTCTTGCGCGCATCGTGATTTTGACCAACGTCTTCTCCATTTTCCGGAACTTGGGAAATATATTGCAGTCCCGGGGACTCTAAACTATCTCCTGATGGCCTTGGTTTGCAGTGAAATGGACACAGCAAATTTTTTCCAGCGCTCACTTTGGAGCTTGTGGGCCGAAATAGAGCCCCACTTCACTTTAAGACTGAAAGAGTAGCCGAGGCCACCTTAGGCGCATCGTGATTTTGACCAACTTCGGCTTGAGTTGCCAGAACTTAAAAGATATTTTCCAGTCCCGGGGACTCCAAACTAACTCATGGTGGCCTTGGTTTTCAGTGAAATTGAGAGAGGAAAACTTTTTGAACGCTCACTTTCGAGCTTCTGGACCGAAATATAGCCCTACTTCACTTTAAGACTGAAAGAGTAGCCGAGACCGCGTTACGCGAATCGTTATTTTGACCAACTTCGTCTCGATTTCGCGGAACTTGGGGGATATTTTCCAGTTCCGGGCACTGTAAAATACTACCTGAGGGCCTTGGTTTGCAGTGAAATGGGCACAGCATAACTTTGTGAACGCTCACTTTCGAGCTTCTGGGCCCAAATATACAGCCACGTCACTTTAAGACTCAAAGAGTAGCCGAGACTGCTTTACGCGCATCGTGATTTTGACAAACTTCGGCTCGATTTCCCGCAACTTCGGGGATATTTTGATGTCCCGGAGACTGCAGACTATCTCCTGATGCGGCTTGGTTCGCGGTGAAATGGACACAGCAAAACTTTTTAAACACTCATTTTCGAGCTTCTGGGCCGAAATATTGCCCCACTTCACTTTAAGACTGAAAGAGTAGCCGAGACCGCCGTACGCGCGTCGTGATTTTGACCAACTTCGGTTAAATTTCCCGGAACTTGGGAGATATTTTCCAGTCCCGGGGACTCTAAACTGACCCCCGACGTCCTTGGTCTGCAGTAAAATGGACACAGCACAACTTTTTGAACGCTCACTTTCGAGCGTCTGGGGCGAAATATAGCTCTACTTCACTTTAAGAGTGAAAGAGTAGCCGAGACCGCCCTACGCCCATCGTCATTTTGACCAACTTCGGCTCGATTTCCCGGAACTTGGGGGATATTTTCCAGTCCCGCGGACTCTAAAGTAACTCCTGATGGCCTTGCTCTGGAGTGAAATGGACACAGCACAACTTTGTGAACGCTCACTTTGGAGCTTGTGGGCGGAAATATTGCCCCAGTTCACTTTAAGAATGAAAGAGTAACCGGGACCGCCTTACGCGCATCGTGATTTTGACATACTTTGGCTCGATTTCCCGAGAAATGGGGGATATTTTCCGGTACCGGGGACTCTAAACTAACTCTTGATTGCCTTGGTTTGAAGAGAAATGGACACAGCACAACTTTTTGAACGCTCACATTTGAGCTTCTGGGCCGAAGCATAGCCCTACTTCACTTTAAGAGTGAGAGACTAGCCGAGACCGCCTTTCGCGCATCGTGATGTTGCGCTACTTCGGCTCGATTTCCCGGAACTTGGGAGATAATTCCCAGTCCCGGGTACTCTAAACTAATTCCTGATGGCCTTGGTTTTCAGTGAAATGGACACAGCCAAACTCTTTGAACGTTCACTTTCGAACTTCTGGGCCGAAATATGAAAGAGTAGCCGGGACCGCCTTACGCGCATGTGAATGCCTTGGTTTTTAGTGAAATGGACACAGGTAAAAGAGGCGCACGCTAGGTTTCCAGGTTGTAGGCCGAAATATAGCACCACTTTATTTTAAGACTTAAAGTGTACACGAAACCGCCTTAAGTGCATCGAAATTTCTAGCCACTATGGCTCGATCTGCCAAAACTTGGGGGATATTTTCCAGTCCCGGGGACTCTACCCTAACTCTTGATGGCCTTAGTTTTCAGTCAAATGGTCACAGGTAACAGGAGCGCACGCTCGGTGTCGAGCTTCTAGGCCGAAATGTAGCCACAGCTCATTTTAAGACTAAAAGAGTAAACGAAACTGCCGTACGCTTATCGTAATTTTAAGAAAGTATGGCTCAATTTGCCGAAACTTGGAGGATAGCTTCCAGTCTCGAGGATTCTAAACTATCTCCTGATGGACTTAGTTCTTAGTGAAATGGACACAGGTAAAAGGAGAGCACGCTCGGTGTCGAGCTTGTAGAACCGAAATATAGCCCCACTTCATTTTCGGAGTTAACGAGTAGCCGAGACCGCCTTACGCGCATCGTGATTTTGAGCATCTTTGGCTCGATTTGCCGGAATGCGGGCAATATTCTCCAGTCCCGAGGACTCTATGCTAACTCATGATGAACTCAGTTTTCAGTGATATGTACACAGGCAAAAGGAGCGCACGCTCGGTGTTGAGCTTGTCGGCCGAAATATAGCCCCACTTCATTTTAAGACTGAAAGAGTAGCCGAGACCGCCTTACGCGCATCGTGATTTTGAGCAACTTTGGCTCGATCTGCCAGAATTTGGGAAATATTTTCCAGTCCCAAAGACTCTAAACTAACTCCTGATGGCCTAAGATGTCAGTGAAATGGACACAGGTAAAATTAGCGCACGCCCGGTCTCGAGCTTCTAGGTCGAAATATAGCGCCCCTTAATTTTAAGACTGAAAGAGTAGCCGAGACCGCCTAACGCGCATCTTGATATTGGGCCACTTTTGCTCGATTTCCCGGAAGTTGGCGAATAATTTCAAGTCCCGGGGACGCTAAACTAACTCCCGATGACCTTGGTTTGCAGTTTAATGAACACAGCAAAACATTCTGAACGCTCACCTTCGAGCTGCAGGGCCGAAATATAGCCCTACTTAAATTTAAGACTGAAAGAATAGCCGAGAGCCCGTTACGCGCATCGTCATTTTCATCAACTTCGGCGCCATTTCCTGGAACTTGGAGAATATTTTCCAGTCGCGGGGACTCTAAACTAACTCCTGATGGCCTTGGTTTGCAGTAAAATGGACACAGCAAAACTTTTTGAAGGCTCACTTTCGAGCTTGTGGGCCTAAATATAGCCACACTTCACTTTAAGACTGAAACAGTAGCCGAGACCGCGTTACGCGCATCGTGAGTTTGATCAACTTCTGCTCGCTTTCCTGGAACTTGGAGAATATTTTCCAGTCCCGGGGACACTAAAGTAACTCCTGATGCCCATGGTTTGCTGTGAAATTCACACAGCACAAGTTTTTGAACCCACACTTTCGAGCTTCTAGGCCCAAATATAGTCCCACATCACTTACGACTTAAAGAGTATCCGAGACCGGCGTGCGCGCATCGTGATTTTGACCAACTTCGGGTCGATATTCTGGAACTTGGGGGATATTTTCCAGTCCCAGGGACTCTAAACTAACTCTCGATGCCCTTGGGTTGCAGTGAAATGGACACAGCAAAACTTTTTGAACGCTCAATTTCGAGCTTCTGGGCCAAAATATAGCCCCTCATTACTTTAACACTGAAAGAGTAGCCGAGACCGCCTTACGCGCATCGTGATTTTGACAATCTTCGGGTCGATTTCCCGGAACTTGGGGGATATTTTCCAGTCCCGGGGACTCTCAACTAACTCCTTCTTGTCTTGGTTTGCAGTGAAATGGACACAACGCTCACTCTCGAGCTTCTGGGACGAAATAGAGCCCCATTTTACTTTAAGACTGAAAGAGTAGGCGAGACCGTCTTGAGCGAATCGTGATTTTGACCAATTTCGCGTTTATTTCCCGAAAGTTGGGGGATATATTCCAGTCAAAGGGACTCTAAAGTAACTGCTGATGGCCTTGGTTTTTAGTGAACTGGACAGAGCACAACTTTGGAGCTTCTGGGCAGAAATATAGCCCCACTTTACTTTAAGACTGAAAGAGTAGATGAGACCGCCTTACGCGCATCGTAATTTTGACGAACTTCGAATGGATTTCCCGGAACTCGGGGGATATTTTGCAGTCCCTTGGACGCTAAACTAAGTCCTGATGGCCTTGTTTTGAAGTAAAATGGACACAACAAAACTTTTTGAACGCTCACTTTCTAGCTTGTGGGCCGAAATATAGCCCCACTTCACTTTAAGACTGAAAGAGTAGCCGAGAAGGTCTTACCCGCATCGTGATTTTGATCAACGTCTTCTCGATTTTCCGGAACTTCGTAAATACATTCCACTCCCGGGGACTCTAAACTAACTCCTGATAGCCTTGGTTTGCAGTGAAATAGACACAGTAATGTTTTTTGAGCTTTGAGCTTGCGGGCCGAAATAGAGCCCCACTTCACTTTAAGACTGAAGGAGTAGCCGACACCGCCTTAAGCGCACCGTGATTTTGACCAACTTCGGCTCGATTTGCCGGAACTTGGGGGATATTTTCCAGTCCCGGGGACTCTAAACTAACTCCTGATTGTCTTCGTTTTCAGTGAAATGGACACAGCGAAACTTTTTCAACGCTCACTTTCCAGCTTCTGGACCGAAATATAGCCCCACTTTACTTTAAGACTAAAAGAGTAGGCGAGACCGTCTTGCGGAAATCGTGATTTTGACGAACTTCGGGTCGGCTTCCCGGAACTTGGGGGATATATTCCATTTCCGCGGGCTCAAAACTAACTCCTGATGGCCTTGGTTTTTAGTGAAATGGACAGAGCACAACTTTGGAGCTTCTGGGCAGAAGTATAGCCCCACTTTACTTTACGACTGAAAGCGTAGATGAGACCGCCTTACGCGCATCGTAATTTTGACGAACTTCGAATGGATTTCCCGGAACTTGGGGGGCTATTTTGCAGTCCCTTGGACGCTAAACTAAGTCCTGATGGCCTTGTTTTGAAGTAAAATGGAGACAACAAAACTTTTTGAACGCTCACTTTCTAGCTTCTGGGCCGAAATATAGCCACACTTCACTTTAGGACTGACACAGTAGCCGAGACCACGTTACGCGCATCATGAATTTGATCAACTTCGGCTCGATTTCCCGCGACTTGGGGGATATTCTCCAGTCCCGGGGACTCAAAAGTAACTTCTGATGGCCTTGGTTTGCACTGAAAGTGACAGAGCAAAACTTTTTAAACACTCACTTTCGAGCTTCTAGGCCGAAATATTGCCCCACTTCACTTTAAGACTGAAAGAGTAGCCAAGACCACATTACGCACATCGTGATTTTGACCAACTTCGGCTCGATTTACCGGAACTTGGGGGATATTTTCCAGTCCCGAGGACTCTTAAGTAAGCCCTGATTGCCTTCGTTTGCATTGAAATGGATACAGCAAAACTTTTTGAAGCTCACTTTTGAGCTTCTGGGCCGAAATATAGCCCCACTTCACTTTAAGACTGAAAGAGTAGCCGAGAAGGTCTTACGCGCATCATGATTTTGACCAACGTCTTCTCGATTTTGCGGAACTTGGGAAATACATTCCACTCCCGGGGACTCTAAACTAACTCCTGATGGCCTTGGTTTGCAGTGAAATAGACACAGTCATTTTTTTTTGAGCTTTGAGCTTGTGGGCCGAAATAGAGCCCCACTTCACTTTAAGACTGAAGGAGTAGCCGACACCGCCTTAAGCGCACCGTGATTTTGACCAACTTCGGCTCGATTTGCCGGAACTTGGGGGATATTTTCCAGTCCCGGGGACTCTAAACTAACTCCTGATTGTCTTCGTTTTCAGTGAAATGGACACAGCGAAACTTTTTCAACGCTCACTTTCCAGCTTCTGGACCGAAATATAGCCCCACTTTACTTTAAGACTAAAAGAGTAGGCGAGACCGTCTTGCGGAAATCGTGATTTTGACGAACTTCGGGTCGGCTTCCCGGAACTTGGGGGATATATTCCATTTCCGCGGGCTCAAAACTAACTCCTGATGGCCTTGGTTTTTAGTGAAATGGACAGAGCACAACTTTGGAGCTTCTGGGCAGAAGTATAGCCCCACTTTACTTTACGACTGAAAGCGTAGATGAGACCGCCTTACGCGCATCGTAATTTTGACGAACTTCGAATGGATTTCCCGGAACTTGGGGGGCTATTTTGCAGTCCCTTGGACGCTAAACTAAGTCCTGATGGCCTTGTTTTGAAGTAAAATGGAGACAACAAAACTTTTTGAACGCTCACTTTCTAGCTTCTGGGCCGAAATATAGCCACACTTCACTTTAGGACTGACACAGTAGCCGAGACCACGTTACGCGCATCATGAATTTGATCAACTTCGGCTCGATTTCCCGCGACTTGGGGGATATTCTCCAGTCCCGGGGACTCAAAAGTAACTTCTGATGGCCTTGGTTTGCACTGAAAGTGACAGAGCAAAACTTTTTAAACACTCACTTTCGAGCTTCTAGGCCGAAATATTGCCCCACTTCACTTTAAGACTGAAAGAGTAGCCAAGACCACATTACGCACATCGTGATTTTGACCAACTTCGGCTCGATTTACCGGAACTTGGGGGATATTTTCCAGTCCCGAGGACTCTTAAGTAAGCCCTGATTGCCTTCGTTTGCATTGAAATGGATACAGCAAAACTTTTTGAAGCTCACTTTTGAGCTTCTGGGCCGAAATATAGCCCCACTTCACTTTAAGACTGAAAGAGTAGCCGAGAAGGTCTTACGCGCATCATGATTTTGACCAACGTCTTCTCGATTTTGCGGAACTTGGGAAATACATTCCACTCCCGGGGACTCTAAACTAACTCCTGATGGCCTTGGTTTGCAGTGAAATAGACACAGTCATTTTTTTTTGAGCTTTGAGCTTGTGGGCCGAAATAGAGCCCCACTTCACTTTAAGACTGAAGGAGTAGCCGACACCGCCTTAAGCGCACCGTGATTTTGACCAACGTCGGCTCGATTTGCCGGAACTTGGGGGATATTTTCCAGTCCCGGGGACTCTAACCTAACTCCTGATTGTCTTGGTTTTCAGTGAAATGGACACAGCGAAACTTTTTGAACGCTCACTCTCGAGCTTCTGGACCGAAATATAGCTCCACTTTACTTTAAGACTGAAAGAGTAGCCGAGACCGTCTTGCGCAAATCGTGATTTTGACAAACTTCGGGTCGGTTTCCCGGAACTTGGGGGATATATTCCATTTCCGCGGGCTCTAAACTAAGTCCTGATGGCCTTGGTTTTCAGTGAAATGGACAAAGGAAAGCTTTTTGAACACTCTCTTTGTAGCCTCTGGGCCGAAATAGAATCCCACTTCACTTTCAGACTGAAATAGTAGCCGAGACCGCCTCACGCCCATCGTCAGTTAGACCAAGTTTAGCTCTATTTCACGCAACTTTTGGGATATATTCCAGTCCGCGGGACTCTAAACTAACTCCGGATGCCCTTGGTTTGCACTGAAATGCGCACAGCATAACCCTTTGAACGGCCACTTTGGAGCTTCGGGGTCGAAATACAGCCCCACTTCACTTTAAGACTGAAAGAGTAGCCGAGATCGCCTTACGCGCATCGTGATTTTGACCATTTTCGGATCGATTTCTCGGAACTTGGGGGATATTTTCCAGTCCCGGGGAGTCTAAACTAACTCCTGATTGCCTTGCTTTGCATTGAAATGGACAGAGCAAAACTTTTTGAACGCTCTACTTCGAGCTTCCTGGCCGAAATAAAGCCACCACTTTACTTTAAGACTTAAAGTGTAACCGAGACCACCTTACGCGCACTGTGATTTTGACAAACTTCGGCTCGCTTTCCCGGAACTTGGGGAACATTTTCCAGTTTCTTGGACGCTAACGTAAGTCCTGGTGGCCTTGTTTTGCAGTGAAATAGACACAGCAAAACGTTTTGAACGCTCACTTTCGAGCTTGTGGGCCGAAATATAGCCACACTTTACTTTAAGACTGAAACAGTAGCCGAGACCGCATTTCGCGCATCGTGATTTTGATCAACTTCGGCTCGCTTTCCCGGAACTTGAGGAATATTTTCCAGTCCCGGGGACCCTAAACTAACTTTTGATAGCTTTGGTTTGCAGTGAAATGCACACAGCAAAACTTTTTGAACGCCCACTTTCGAGCTTCTGGACAGAAATATAGCCCAACTTTACTCTAAGACTGAAAGAGTAGCCGAAACCGCCTTACGTATATCGTACTTTTGACGAACTTCGAATGGATTTCCCGGAACTTGGGGGATATTTTCCACTCCATTGGACGCTAAACTAGTACTGATGGCCTTGTTTTGAAGTGAAATGGACACAGCAAAACTTTTTGAACGCTCACTTTCTAGCTTTTGGACCGAAATATAGGCACACTTGACTTTAAGACTGAAACAGTAGCCGAGACCCCGTTACGCGCATCATGATTTTGATGAACTTCGGCTCCAATTCCCGGGACTTGGGGGATATTTTCCAGTCCCGGGGACTCTAAACTAACTCCTGATAGCCTTGGTTTGCATTGAAATGGACACAACACAATTTTTTGAAAGCACACTTTCGAGAAAGTGGGCCAAAATATAGCCCCACTTTACTTAAGACTGAAGGAGTAGCCGAGACCGCCTTGCTCGCATCGTGAGCTTGACAAACTTCGGGTCGATGATCTGGAACTTGGGGGATATTTTCCAGTCCCAGGAACTCTAAACTAACTCCTGATGCCCTTGGTTTGCAGTGAAATGGACAGAGCAAAACTTTTTGAACGCTCACCTTCCAGCTTCCTGGCCGAAATCAAGCCCCACTTTACTTTAACACTTAAAGAGTAACCGAGACCACCTTACGCGCATTGTGATTTTGACAAACTTCGGGTGGATCTCCCGGAACTTGGGGAACATTTTCCAGTCCCTTGGACGCTAAACTAAGTATTGATGGCCTTGTTTTCCCGTGAAATGGACACAGCAAAACTTTTTGAACGCTCACTTTCGAGCTTGTGGACCGAAATATAGCCCTACTTCACTTTAAGACTCAAAGAGTAGCCGAAACCGCCTTACGCTAATCGTTATTTTGGCCAACTTCGTCTCGATTTCGTGGAACTTGGGGGATATTTTCCAGTTCCGGGCACTGTAAATTACTTCCAGAGGGCCTTGCTTTGCAGTGAAATGGGCACAGCAAAACCCTTTGAACTTTCACTTTCGAGCTTCTGGTCCGAAATATAGCCCGAGTTCACTTTAAGAATGAAAGAATAGCCGAGAGCGTCTGACGCGCATGGTGATTTTGACCAACTTTGGCTCGATTTCCCGGGAAATGGGGAATATTTTCCGGTACCGGGGACTCTAAAGTAACTCCTGATTGCCATGGTTTGCATTGAAATGGAGAGAGGAAAACTTTTTCAACGCTCCCCTTCGGGCTTCTGAGCCGAAATATAGCCCCACTTCAGTTTAAGACTGAAAGAGTAGCCGAGACCGTCTTACGCGCATCGTGATTTTGACCAACTTCGGCTCGATTTCCCGAAACTTCGGGTATATATTCAAGTCCCAAGGACTCTAAACTAACTTCTGATGGCCTTGGTGTGCAGTGAAATGGACACAGCAAATTTTTTTGAACGCTTACTTTCGAAACTCAGGGCCGAAATATAGCCCCACTTTACCTTAAGACTGAAATAGTACCCGAGACCGCCTTAGAAGCATCGTGATTTTGACAAAATTCGGCTCGATTTCCCCGAACTTGGGCGATATTTTCCATTCCCGAGGAGTCTAAACTAACTCCTTATGGCCTTGGTTTGCAGCGAAATGAACACAGTAACGCTATTTGAAGGCTTATTTTCGAGCTTCTGGGATGAAATATAGCCCCACTTCACTTTAAGACTGAAAGAGCAGGCGAGCCCGCCTTAGGCGCATCGTGATTTTGCGCAACTTCCGCTCGATTTTCTAGAGTTTTGGCGATATTTTCAAGTCCCGGGGACTCTAAACTAACTCTTGATGGCCTTGGTTTGCAGTGAAATGGACGCAGGAAAAATTTTTGAACTTTCACTTTCTAGCTTCTCGGCCGAAATATAGCCCCAGTTCACTTTAAGAATGAGAGAGTAGCTGAGACCGCCTTAGAAGCATCGTGATTTTGACAAAATTCGGCTCGATTTCCCCGAACTTGGGCGATATTTTCCATTCCCGAGGAGTCTAAACTAACTCCTTATGGCCTTGGTTTGCAGCGAAATGAACACAGTAACGCTATTTGAAGGCTTATTTTCGAGCTTCTGGGATGAAATATAGCCCCACTTCACTTTAAGACTGAAAGAGCAGGCGAGCCCGCCTTAGGCGCATCGTGATTTTGAGCAACTTCCGCTCGATTTTCTAGAATTTTGGCGATATTTTCAAGTCCCGGGGACTCTAAACTAACTCTTGATGGCCTTGGTTTGCAGTGAAATGGACGCAGGAAAACTTTTTGAACGCTCAGTTTCGAGCTTCTGGGCCGAAATACAACCGTACTTCACTTTAAGACTGAAATAGTAGCCTAGACCGCGTTACGAGCATCGTCATTTAGACCAAGTTCAGCTCGATTTCCCGGAACTTGGGGGATATTTTCCAGTCCGGGGGACCTTAAACTAACTCCTGACGGCCTTGGTTTTTAGAAAAAAAAACGAAAGCGTAACTTTTTAAAGGGTCACTTTCGAGCTTCTGGGCCGAAATATAGCCGCACTTTACTTTAAGACTGAAAGAGTAGCCGAGACCGCCTGACGCGCATCGTGATTTTGGGTTACTTCGGCTCGATTTCCCGCAAATAGGGGGATATTTTCCAGTCCCGGGGACTCTAAACTAACTCCTGATGGCCTTGGTTTCCAGTGAAATGGACACAGGAACACTTTTTGAACGCGCACTTTGGAGCTTAATGGCCGAAATATAGCCCTACTTCATTTTAAGACTGAAAGAGTAGGCGGGAGCGCCTTACGCGCATTGTGATTTTGAGGATCTTCGGCTCGATCTGGCGAAACTTGGGAGATATTTTCCAGTCCCAAAGTCTCTAAACTCACTCCTGATTGTCTAAGATGTGAGTGAAATAGAGAGCTTCCGGAGTTAAATCTAAGCCCACTTTACCTTAATACTGAAAGAGTAGCCGAGACCCCCTTAAGCGCATCGTGATTTTGACTAACTTCGGGGGTATTTCCCGTAACTTGGGGGATATTTCCAGTCCCTTGGACGCTAAACTAAGTCGTGATGGCCTTTTTTTGCAGTGAAATGGACACAGCAAAACTTTTTAAACACTCAGTTTCGAGCTTCTGGGCGGAAATATTGCCCCACGTCACTTTAAGACTGAAAGAGTAGCCGAGACCGCCGTACGCGCGTCGTGATTTTGACCAACTTCGGTTAAATTTCCCGGAACTTGGGGGATATTTTCCAGTCCCGGGGACTCTAAACTGACCCCCGACGTCCTTGGTCTGCAGTAAAATGGACACAGCAAAAGTTTTTGAACGCTCACTTTTGAGCTTCTGCGCCGAAATATAGCTCCACTTCACTTTAAGACTGAAAGAGTAGCCGAGACCGCCGTACGCGCGTCGTGATTTTGACCAACTTCGGTTAAATTTCCCGGAACTTGGGGGATATTTTCCAGTCCCGGGGACTCTAAACTGACCCCCGACGTCCTTGGTCTGCAGTAAAATGGACACAGCAAAAGTTTTTGAACGCTCACTTTTGAGCTTCTGCGCCGAAATATAGCTCCACTTCACTTAAAGAGTGAAAGAGTAAACGAGACCGCCTTACGCCCATCGTAATTTTGACCAACTTCGGCTCGATTTCCCGGAACTTGGGGGATATTTTCCAGTCTCGCGGACTCTAAAGTAACTCCTGATGGCCTTGCTCTGGAGTGAAATGGACACAGCACAACTTTGTGAACGCTCACTTTGGAGCTTCTGGGCGGAAATATTGCCCCAGTTCACTTTAAGAATGAAAGAGTAACCGGGACCGCCTTACGCGCATCGTGATTTTGACCAACTTTGGCTCGATTTCCCGGGAAATGGGGGATATTTCCCGGTACCGGGGACTCTCAACTAACTCCTGATTGCCTAGGCCGAAATGTAGCCACAGCTCATTTTAAGACTGAAAGAGTAAACGAAACTGCCGTACGCTTATCGTAATTTTAAGAAAGTATGGCTCAATTTGCCGAAACTTGGAGGATAGCTTCCAGTCTCGAGGATTCTAAACTATCTCCTGATGGACTTAGTTCGTAGTGAAATGGACACAGGTAAAAGGAGAGCACGCTCGGTGTCGAGCTTGTAGAACCGAAATATAGCCCCACTTCATTTTCGGAGTAAACGAGTAGCCGAGACCGCCTTACGCGCATCGTGATTTTGAGCATCTTTGGCTCGATTTTCCGGGATTCGGGGAATATTTTCCAATCCCGAGGCCTCTATGCTAACTCCTGATGAACTTAGTTTTCAGTGATATGTACACAGGCAAAAGGACCGCACGCTCGGTGTTGAGCTTGCCGGCCGAAATATAGCCCCACTTCATTTTAAGACTGAAAGAGTAGCCGAGACCACCTTACGCGCATCGTGGTTTTGAGCATCTTTGGCTCGATCTGCCAGAATTTGGGAAATATTTTCCAGTCCCAAGGACTCTAAACTAACTCCTGATGGCCTAAGATGTCAGTGAAATGGACACAGGTAAAATTAGCGCACAACCGGTCTCGAGCTTCTAGGTCGAAATATAGCGCCCCTTAACTTTAAGACTGAAAGAGTGGCAGGGACCGCCTTACGCGCATCGTGATTTTGGGCCACTTTTGATCGATTTCCCGGAAGTTGGCGAATAATTTCAAGTCCCCGGGACGCTAAACTAACTCCCGATGACCTTGGTTTGCAGTTTAATGAACACAGCAAAACATTCTGAACGCTCACCTTCGAGCTCCAGGGGCGAAATATAGCCCTACTTAAATTTAAGACTGAAAGAATAGCCGAGAGCCCGTTACGCGCATCGTAATTTTCATCAACTTCGGCGCCATTGCCTGGAACTTGGAGAATATTTTCCAGTCCCGGGGACTCTAAACTAACTCCTGATGGCCTTGGTTTGGACTGAAATGGACACAGGAAAACTTTTTGAAGGCTCACTCCCGAGCTTGTGGGCCTAAATATAGCCTCACTTCACTTTAAGACTGAAACAGTAGCCGAGCCCGCTTTACGCGCATCGTGATTTTGATCAACTTCTGCTCGCTTTCCTGGAACTTGGGGAATATTTTCCAGTCCCGGGGACTCTAAACTAACTCCTGATGGCCATGGTTTGCAGTGAAATTCACACAGCACAAGTTTTTGAACGCACACTTTCGAGCTTCTAGGCCGAAATATAGTCCCACATCACTTACGACTTAAAGAGTAGCCGAGACCGGCGTGCGCGCATCGTGATTTTGACCAACTTCGGGTCGATATTCCGGAACGTGGGGGATATTTTCCAGTCCCAGAGACTCTAAACTAACTCTTGATGGCCTTGGTTTGCAGTGAAATGGAGACAGGAAATCTTTTTGAACGCTCACCTTCAAGGTTCTGGGTCGAAATATAGCCCACTTTGCTTTAATAGTGAAAAAGTAGCCGAGACCGCCTTACGCGCATCGTGATTTTGAGAAACTTCGGGTGGATTTCCGGGAACTTGGGGGATATTTTGCAGTCTCTTGGACTTTAAACTAGGTGCCGATGGCCTTGTTTTGCCGTGAAATGGACACAGCAAAGCTTTTTGAGCTTCTAGGCCGAAATATAGTCCCACATCACTTACGACTTAAAGAGTAGCCGAGACCGCCTTACGCGCATCGTGATTTTGACAAACTTCGGGTTGATTTCCCGGAAATTGGGGGATATTTTCCAGTCCCGGGGACTCTCAGCTAACTCCTGCTTGTCTTGGTTTGCAGTGAAATGGACACAGCGAAAGTTTTTGAACCCTCACTCTCGAGCTTCTGGGCCGAAATAAGGCCCCATTTTACTTTAAGACTGAAAGAGTAGGCGAGACCGTCTTGAGCGAATCGTGATTTTGACCAATTTCGCGTTTATTTCCCGAAACTTGGGGGATATTTTCCAGTCACTTGGACGCTAAACTAGGTGCGGATGGCCTTGTTTTGCAGTGAAATGGACACAGCAAAGCTTTTTGAACGCTCACTTTCGCGCTTGTGGGCCGAAGTATAGCCATACTTCACTTTAAGACTGAAACAGTAGCCGAGAGCACGTTTCGCGCATCGTGATTTTGATCAACTTCGGTTCGATTTCCCGGAACTTGCGAAATATTTTCCAGTCCCGGGGACTCTAAACTAACTCCTGCTTGTGTTGGTTTGCAGTGAAACGGAAACAGAAAAAGTTTTTGAACGCATACTTTCGAGCTTCTGGACCGAAATAGAACCCCACTTCACTTGAAGACTGAAAGAGTAGCCGAGACCGCCTTACGTGCATCGTGATTTTGAGCAACTTCGGCTGGATTTGCCGGAACTAAAGGGATATATTCCAGTTCCGAGAACTCTAAACTAAATCCTGATGGCCTTGGTTTGCAGTAAAATGGACCCAGCAAAACTTTTTGAACGCTCAATTTCGAGCTTCTGGGCCAACATATAGCCGCCCATTACTTTAACACGGAAAGAGTAGCCGAGATTGCCTTACGCGCATCGTGATTTTGACAAACTTCGGGTCGATTTCCCGGAACTTGGGGGATATTTTCCAGTGCCGGGGACTCTCAACTAACTCCTGCTTGTCTTGGTTTGCAGTGAAATGGACACAGCGAAAGTTTTTGAACGCTCACTCTCGAGCTTCTGGACCGAAATATAGCTGCACTTTACTTTAAGACTGAAAGAGTAGCCGAGACCGTCTTGCGCAAATCGTGATTTTGACCAACTTCGGGTTGGTTTCCCGGAACTTGGGGGATATATTCCATTTCCGCGGGCTCTAAACTAACTCCTGATGGCCTTGGTTTCCAGTGAAATGGACAAAGGAAAGCTTTTTGAACACTCTCTTTGTAGCTTCTGGGCCGAAATAGAGCCCCATTTTACTTTAAGACTGAAAGAGTAGGCGAGACCGTCTTGAGCGAATCGTGATTTTGACCAATTTCGCGTTTATTTCCCGAAACTTGGGGGATATATTCCAGTCAAAGGGACTCTAAAGTAACTCCTGATGGCCTTGGTTTTCAGTGAACTGGACAGAGCACAACTTTGGAGCTTCTGGGCAGAAATATAGCCCCACTTTACTTTAAGACTGAAAGAGTAGATGAGACCGCCTTACGCGCATCGTAATTTTGACGAACTTCCAATGGATTTCCCGGAACTTGGGGGATATTTTGCAGTCCCTTGGACGCTAAACTAAGTCCTGATGGCCTTGTTTTGAAGTAAAATGGAGACAACAAAACTTTTTGAACGCTCACTTTCTAGCTTGTGGGCCGAAATATAGCCCCACTACACTTTAGGACTGACATAGTAGCCGAGACCACGTTACGCGCATCATGAATTTGATCAGCTTCGGCTCGATTTCCCGGGACTTGGGGGATATTCTTCAGTCCCGGGGACTCTAAAGTAACTTCTGATGGCCTTGGTTTGCACTGAAAGTGACAGATCAAAACTTTTGAAACACTCACTTTCGAGCTTCTGGGCCGAAATATTGCCCCACTTCACTTTAAGACTTAAAGAGTAGCTGAGACCACCTTAGGCACATCGTGATTTTGACCAACTTCGGCTCGATTTACCGGAACTTGGGGGATATTTTCCAGTCCCGAGGACTCATAAGTAAGCCCTGATGGCCTTGGTTTGCATTGAAATGGATACACCAAAATCTTTGAACGCTCACTTTTGAGCTTCTGGGCCGAAATATAGCCCCACTTTACTTGAAGACTAAAAGAGTAGCCGAGACCGTCTTACGCGCATCGTGATTTTGACCAACGTCTTCTCGATTTTGCCGAACTTGGGAAATACATTCCACTCCCGGGGACTCTAAACTAACTCCTGATGGCCTTGGTTTGAAGTAAATTAGACACAGTAATTTTTTTGAGCTTTGAGCTTGTGGGCCGAAATAGAGCCCCACTTCACTTTAAGACTGAAGGAGTAGCCGACACCGCCTTAAGCGCACCGTGATTTTGACCAACGTCGGCTCGATTTGCCGGAACTTGGGGGATATTTTCCAGTCCCGGGGACTCTAAACTAACTCCTGATTGTCTTGGTTTTCAGTGAAATGGACAGAGCGAAACTTTTTGAACGCTCACTCTCGAGCTTCTGGAACGAAATATAGCCCCACTTTACTTTAAGACTGAAAGAGTAGCCGAGACCGTCTCGCGCAAATCGTGATTTTGACAAACTTCGGGTCGGCTTCCCGGAACTTGGGGGATATATTCCATTTCCGCGGGCTCTAAACTAACTCCTGATGGCCTTGGTTTTTAGTGAAATGGACAAAGGAAAGCTTTTTGAACACTCTCTTTGTAGCTTCTGGGCCGAAATAGAGTCCCACTTCACTTTCAGACTGAAATAGTAGCCGAGACCGCCTGACGCGCATCGTCAGTTAGACCAAGTTCAGCTCGATTTCACGCAACTTTTGGGATATTTTCCAGTCCGGGGGACTCTAAATTAACTCCGGATGGCATTGGTCTGTACTGAAAGGGGGAGAGCATAACTTTTTGAACGCCCACTTTGGAGCTTGTGGGCCGAAATATAGCCCCACTTCACTTTAAGACTGAAAGAGTAGCCGAGATCGCCTTACGCGCATCGTGATTTTGACCATTTTCGGATCGATTTCTCGGAACTTGGGGATATTTTCCAGTCCCGGGGACTCTAAACTAACTCCTGATCGCCTTGCTTTGCAATGAAATGGACAGAGCAAAACTTTTCTAACCCTCACTTTCGAGCTTGTGGGGCGAAATATAGCCACACTTTACTTTAAGACTGAAACAGTAGCCGAGACCGCATTTCGCGCATGGTGATTTTGATCAACTTCGGCTCGGTTTCCCGGAACTTGGGGAATATTTTCCAGTCCCGGGGACCCTAAACTAACTTTCGATAGCTTTGTTTTCCAGTGAAATGCACACAGCAAAACTTTTTGAACGCTCACTTTCGACCTTCTGGACAGAAATATAGCCCGACTTTACTTTAAGACTGAAAGAGTAGCCGAAACCGCCTTACGTATATCGTACTTTTGACGAACTTCGAATGGATTTCCCGGAACTTGGGGGATATTTTCCAGTCCCTTGGACGCTAAACTAAGTCCTGATGGCCTTGTTTTGAAGTGAAATGGACACATCAAACTTTTTTGAACGCTCACTTTCTATCTTTTGGGCCGAATTATAGGCACACTTGACTTTAAGACTGAAACAGTAGCCGAGACCACGTTACGCGCATCATGAATTTGATCAACTTCGGCTCCAATTCCCCGGGACTTGGGGGATATTTTCCAGTCCTGGGGACCCTAAACTAACTCCTGATAGCCTTGGTTTGCATTGAAATGGACACAGCACAATTTTTTGAACGCACACTTTGGAGATTCTGGGCCGAAATATAGCCCCAGTTCACTTAAGACTGAAAGAGTAGCCGAGACCGCCTTGCTCGCATCGTGAGTTTCACAAACTTCGGGTCGATATTCAGGAACTTGGGGGATATTTTGCAGTCTCTTGGACGCTAAACTAAGTCCTG
This sequence comes from Orbicella faveolata, assembly GCF_042242905.1. Taxonomy (NCBI): domain Eukaryota; kingdom Metazoa; phylum Cnidaria; class Anthozoa; order Scleractinia; family Merulinidae; genus Orbicella; species Orbicella faveolata. Next base: position 35,856,111 of record NW_028301539.1, read on the forward strand.
ATGGCCTTGTTTCGAAGAGAAATGGACACAGCAAACCTTTTTGAACACTCACTTTCTAGCTTGTGGGCCTAAATATGGGCACACTTGACTTGAAGACTGAAACTGTAGCCGAGACCACGTTACGCGCAACATGAATTTGATCAACGTCGGCTCCAAATCCGGGGACTTGGGGGATATTTTCCAGTCCCGGGGACTCTAAACTAACTCCTGATAGCCTTGGTTTGCATTGAAATGGACACAGCACAATTTTTTGAACGCACACTTTCGAGATTCTGGGCCGAAATATAGCCCCAGTTCACTTAAGACTGAAAGAGTAGCCGAGACAGCCTTGCTCGCATCGTGAGTTTGACAAACTTCGGGTCGATATTCCGGAACTTGGGGGATATTTTCCAGTCCCAGGAGCTCTAAACTAACTCCTGATGGCCTTAGTTTGCAGTGAAATGGACAGAGCAAAACTTTTTGAACGCTCACCTTCGAGCTTCCTGGCCGAAATAAAGCCCCACTTTACTTTAAGACTTAAAGAGTAACCGAGACCACCTTACGCGCATTGTGATTTTGACAAACTTCGGGTGGATCTCCCGGAACTTGGGGAACATTTTCCAGTCCCTTGGACGCTAAAATAAGTCCTGATGGCCTTTTTTTGCAGTGAAATGGACACAGCAAAACTTTTTGAACGCTGACTTTCGAGCTTGTGGGCCGAAATATAGCCACACTTTACCCTAAGACTGAAACAGTAGGCGAGACCGCATTTCGGGCATCGTGATTTTGATGAACTTCGGCTCGCTTTCCCGGAACTTGGGGAATATTTTACAGTCCCGGGGACTCTAAACTAACTTTTGATCGCTTTGGTTTGCAGTGAAATGCACACAGCAAAACTTTTTGAACGCTCACTTTCGAGCTTCTGGACAGAAATATAGCCCCACTTCACTTTAAGACTGTAAGGGTAGCCGAGACCGCTTTGGGAGCATCGTGATTTTGACCAACTTCAGCTCGCTTTCCCGGAACTTGGGGAATATTTTCCAGTCCCAGGGACGCTAAACTAACTCGTGATGGCCTTGTTTTTCAGTCAAAGAACACAGCAAAACGCTTTGAACGCTCACTTTCGGGCTTCTGGGCCGAAATATAGCCCCACTTCACTTTAAGACTGAAACAGTAGCCGATACCGCATTTCGCGCATCGTGATTTTGATCAACTTCGGTTCGATTCCCCGGAACTTGGGCAATATTTTTCAGTCCCGGGGACTCTAACCTAACCCCTGATGGCCTTGGTTTGCAGTGAAATGGACACAGCAAAACTTTTTGAACGCTCACTTTCGGGCTTCTGTCCCGAAATATAGTCCCACTTCACTTTAAGACAGAAAGAGTAGCCGAGACCACTTTAGGGGCATCGTGAGATTGACCAACCTCGGCTCAATTTCCCGGACCTTGGGGCATATTTTCCAGTCCCGGGGACGCTAAACTAACTTCAGATGGCCTTGGTTTGCAGAGAAATGAACACAGGAAAACTTTTTGGAACGCTCACTTTCGGGCTTCTGGCCCGAAATATAGCCCCACTGCACTTTAAGACTGAAAGAGTAGCCGAGACCACCTTACGCAAATCGTGATTTTGACCAACTTCCGCTCGATTTCCCGCAAGTTGGGGGATATTTTCCAGTCCCGGGGACTCTAAACTAGCTCCTGATGGCTTTAATTTGCAGTGAAATAAACACAGGGAAACTTTCTGAACGCTCACTTTCAAGCTCCTGGGCGGGAATAAAGCTTCACTTCACTTTAAGACTGAAACAGTAAGCGAGACCGCCTAACGCGCACCGTGATTTTGACCAACTTCGGCTAACTTTCCCTGAACTTGGGGGATATTTTCCAGTCCCCTGATGGCCTTCGTTTGCATTGAAATTGACAAAGCAAAACTTTTTGATCCCTCACTTTTGAGCTTCTGGGCCGAAATATAGCCCCACTTCACTTTAAGACTGAAAGACTAGCCAAGACCGTCTTGCGCGCATCGTGATTTTGACCAACGTCTTCTCCATTTTCCGGAACTTGGGAAATATATTGCAGTCTCGGAGACTCTAAACTATATCCTGATGGCCTTGGTTTGCAGTGAAATGGACACAGCAAATTTTTTGCAGCGCTCACTTTGGAGCTTCTGGGCCGAAATAGAGCCCCACTTCACTTTAAGACTGAAAGAGTAGCCGAGGCCGCCTTAGGCGCATCGTGATTTTGACCAACTTCGGCTTGAGTTGCCAGAACTTAAAAGATATCTTCCAGTCCCGGGGACTCTAAACTGGCTCAAGATGCCCTTGTTTTTCAGTGAATTTGAGAGAGGAAAACTTTTTGAACGCTCACTTTCGAGCTTCTGGACCGAAATATAGCCCTACTTCACTTTAAGACTGAAAGAGTAGCCGAGACCGCCTTACGCGAATCGTTATTTTGACCAACTTCGTCTCGAGTTCGCGGAACTTGGGGGATATTTTCCAGCTCCGGGCACTGTAAACTACTTCCTGAGGGCCTTGCTTTGCAGTGAAATGGGCACAGCATAACTTTTTGAACGCTCACTTTCGAGCTTCTGGGCCGAAATATACAGCCACGTCACTTTAAGACTAAACGAGTAGCCGAGACTGCTTTACGCGCATCGTGATTTTGACAAACTTCGGCTCGATTTCCCGCAACTTGGGGGATATTTTGATGTCCCGGAGACTGTAAACTATCTCCTGATGTGGCTTGGTTTGCGGTGAAATGGACACAGCAAAACTTTTTGAACTTTCACTTTCTAGCTTCTGGGCCGAAATATAGCCCGAGTTCAATTTAAGAATGAAAGAATAGCCGAGACCGCCTTACGCGCATCGTGATTTTGACCAACTTTGGCTCGATTTCCCGGCAAATGGGGAATATTTTCCGGTACCGGGGACTCTAAAGTAACTCCTGATTGCCTTGGTTTGCATTGAAATGGAGAGAGCAAAAGTTTTTCAACGCTCCCCTTCGGGCTTGTGAGCCGAAATATAGCCCCACTTCAGTTTAAGACTGAAAGATTAGCCCACACCGTCTTACGCGCATCGTGATTTTGACCAACTTCGGCTCGATTTCCCGAAAGTTCGGGGATATATTCAAGTTCCAAAGACGCTAAACTAACCCCTGATGGCCTCTGTCTGAAGTGAAATGGACACAGCAATTTTTTTTGAACGCTTACTCTCGAAATTCTGGTCCGAAATATACCCCCACTTCACTTTAAGACTGAAATAGTAGCCGAGACCGCCTTAGACGCATCGTGAATTTGACCAACTTCGGCTTGAGTTGCCAGAACTTAAGGGATATTTTCCAGTCCCGTGGACTCTAAACTAACTCATGATGGCCTTGGTTTTCAGTTAAATTGAGAGAGCAAAACTTTTTGAACGCTCACTTTCGAGCTTCTGGGCCGAAATATACAGCCACGTCACTTTAAGACTAAAAGAGTAGCCGTGACTGCTTTACGCGCATCGTGATTTTGAGAAACTTCGGCTCGATTTCCCGGGACTTGGGGGATATTTTGATGTCCCGGACACTGTAAACAATCTGCTGATGTGGCTTAGTTTGCGGTGAAATGGACACAGCAAAACTTTTCGAACTTTCACTTTCTAGCTTGTGGGCCGAAATATAGCCCCAGTTCAATTTAAGAATGAAAGAGTAGCCGAGACCGCCTTACGCGCATCGTGATTTTGACAAAATTGGGCTCGATTTCTCCGAACTTGGGCGATATTTCCCAGTCCCGAGGAGTCTAAACTAACTCCTGATGGCCTTGGTTTGCAGTGAAATGAACACAGCAAAACTTTTTGAACTTTCACTTTCTAGCTTCTAGACCGAAATATAGCCCCAGTTCACTTTAAGAATGAAAGAGTAGCCGAGACCGCCTTACCCGCATCGTGATTTTGACAAAATTGGGCTCGATTTCCCCGAACTTGGGCGATATTTTCCAGTCCCGAGGAGTCTAAACTAACTCCTGATGGCCTTGGTTTGCAGTGGAATGAACACAGTAACACTATTTGAAGGCTTATTTTCGAGCTTCTGGGATGAAATATAACCCCACTTAACTTTAAGCCTGAAAGAGTAGGGGAGACCGCCTTACGCGGATCGAGATTTTGAGCAACTTCCGCTCCATTTTCTAGAATTTTGGCGATATTTTCAAGTCCCGGGGACTCTAAACTAACTCCTGAAGGCCTTGGTTTGCAGTGAAATGGACGCAGGAAAACTTTTTGAACGCTCAGTTTCGAGCTTCTGGGCCGAAATACAACCGTATTTCACGTTAAGACTGAAATAGTAGCCGAGACCGCCTTACGAGCATCGTGATTTTGACCAAGTTCAGCTCGTTTTCCCGGAACTTGGGGGATATATTCCAGTCCGGGGGACTTTAAACTAACTCCTGATGGCCTTGGTTTGCAGTTAAATGCAGAAAGGGCAACTTTTTAAAGGGTCACTTTCGAGCTTCTGGGCCGAAATATAGCCCCACTTTACTTTAAGACTGAAAGAGTAGCCGAGACTACCTTACGCAAATCGTGATTTTGACCAACTTCCGTTCGATTTCCCGGAACTTCGGGGATATATTCCAGTCCCGGGGACTCTAAACCAACTGCTGATGGCCTTGGTTTGCAGTGAAATGGACAGAGCACATTTTTTTGAACGCTCACTTTCAAGCTCCTGGGCAGGAATAAAGCCTGACTTCACTTTAAGACTGAAACAGTAAGCGAGACCGCCTAACGCGCACCGTGATTTTGACCAACTTCGGCTAATTTTCCCTGAACTTGGGGGATATTTTCCAGTCCCGAAGACTCTTAAGTAGCCCCTGATGGCCTTGGTTTCCAGTGAAATGGACACAGGAATTTTTTTTTGAACCCTTATTTTCGAAATTCTGGGCCGAAATATAGCCCCACTTCACTTTAAGACTGAAATAGTAGCCGAGACGGCCTTAGACGCATCGTGAATTTGACCAACTTCGGCTTCAGTTGCCAGAACTTAAGGGATATTTTCCAGTCCCGTGGACTCTAAACTAACTCATGATGGCCTTGGTTTTCAGTTAAATTGAGAGAGAAAAACTTTTTGAACGCTCACTTTCGAGCTTGTGGGCCGAAATATAGCCACACTTTACTTTAAGACTGAAACAGTAGCCGAGACCGCATTCGCGCATCGTGATTTTGATCAACTTCGGCTCGCTTTCCCGGAACTTGAGGAATATTTTCCAGTCCCGGGGACCCTAAACTAACTTTTGATAGCTTTGGTTTGCAGTGAAATGCACACAGCAAAACTTTTTGAACGCCCACTTTCGAGCTTCTGGACAGAAATATAGCCCAACTTTACTCTAAGACTGAAAGAGTAGCCGAAACCGCCTTACGTATATCGTAATTTTGACGAACTTCGAATGGATTTCCCGCAACTTGGGGGATATTTTCCAGTCCCTTCGACGCTAAACTAGTACTGATGGCCTTGTTTTGAAGTGAAATGGACACAGCAAAACTTTTTGAACGCTCACTTTCTAGCTTGTGGGCCGAAATATAGGCACACTTGACTTTAAGACTGAAACAGTAGCCGAGACCACGTTACGCGCATCATGATTTTGATGAACTTCGGCTCCAATTCCCGGGACTTGGGGGATATTTTCCAGTCCCGGGGACTCTGAACTAACTCCTGATAGCCTTGGTTTGCATTGAAATGGACACAACACAATTTTTTGAAAGCACACTTTCGAGAAAGTGGGCCCAAATATAGCCCCACTTTACTTAAGGCTGAAAGAGTAGCCGAGACCGCCTTGCTCGCATCGTGAGCTTGACAAACTTCGGGTCGATATTCTGGAACTTGGGGGATATTTTCCAGTCCCAGGAGCTCTAAACTAACTCCTGATGGCCTTGGTTTGCAGTGAAATGGACAGAGCAAAACTTTTTGAACGCTCACCTTCGAGCTTCCTGGCCGAAATAAAGCCCCACTTTACTTTAACACTTAAAGAGTAACCGAGACCACCTTACGCGCATTGTGATTTTGACAAACTTCGGGTGGATCTCCCGGAACTTGGGGAACATTTTCCAGTCCCTTGGACGCTAAACTAAGTATTGATGGCCTTGTTTTCCCGTGAAATGGACACAGCAAAACTTTTTGAACGCTGACTTTCGAGCTTGTGGACCGAAATATAGCCCTACTTCACTTTAAGACTCAAAGAGTAGCCGAGACCGCCTTACGCTAATCGTTATTTTGGCCAACTTCGTCTCGATTTCGTGGAACTTGGGGGATATTTTCCAGTTCCGGGCACTGTAAATTACTTCCAGAGGGCCTTGCTTTGCAGTGAAATGGGCACAGCAAAACCCTTTGAACTTTCACTTTCGAGCTTCTGGTCCGAAATATAGCCCGAGTTCAATTTAAGAATGAAAGAATAGCCGAGAGCGTCTTACGCGCATCGTGATTTTGACAAACTTCGGCTCGATTTCCCGGCAAATGGGGAATATTTTCCGGTACCGAGGACTCTAAAGTAACTCCTGATTGCCATGGTTTGCATTGAAATGGAGAGAGGAAAAGTTTTTCAACGCTCCCCTTCGGGCTTGTGAGCCGAAATATAGCCCCACTTCAGTTTAAGACTGAAAGAGTAGCCGAGACCGTCTTACGCGCATCGTGATTTTGACCAACTTCGGCTCGATTTCCCGAAATTTCGGGTATATATTCAAGTCCCAAGGACTCTAAACTAACTCTTGATGGCCTTGGTTTGCAGTGAAATGGACGCAGGAAAACTTTTTGAACTTTCACTTTCTAGCTTCTCGGCCGAAATATAGCCCCAGTTCACTTTAAGAATGAAAGAGTAGCTGAGACCGCCTTACGCGCATCGTGATTTTGACCAACTTCGGCTCGATTTCCCGAAACTTCGGGTATATATTCAAGTCCCAAGGACTCTAAACTAACTCCTGATGGCCTTGGTGTGCAGTGAAATGGACACAGCAAATTTTTTTGAACGCTTACTTTCGAAACTCTGGGCCGAAATATAGCCCCACTTCACCTTAAGACTGAAATAGTACCCGAGACCGCCTTAGAAGCATCGTGATTTTGACCAACTTCGGCTTGATTTCCCCGAACTTGGGCGATATTTTCCATTCCCGAGGAGTCTAAACTAACTCCTTATGGCCTTGGTTTGCAGCGAAATGAACACAGTAACGCTATTTGAAGGCTTATTTTCGAGCTTCTGGGATGAAATATAGCCCCACTTCACTTTAAGACTGAAAGAGCAGGCGAGCCCGCCTTAGGCGCATCGTGATTTTGCGCAACTTCCGCTCGATTTTCTAGAGTTTTGGCGATATTTTCAAGTCCCGGGGACTCTAAACTAACTCTTGATGGCCTTGGTTTGCAGTGAAATGGACGCAGGAAAAATTTTTGAACTTTCACTTTCTAGCTTCTCGGCCGAAATATAGCCCCAGTTCACTTTAAGAATGAAAGAGTAGCTGAGACCGCCTTACGCGCATCGTGATTTTGACAAAATTCGGCTCGATTTCCCCGAACTTGGGCGATATTTTCCATTCCCGAGGAGTCTAAACTAACTCCTTATGGCCTTGGTTTGCAGCGAAATGAACACAGTAACGCTATTTGAAGGCTTATTTTCGAGCTTCTGGGATGAAATATAGCCCCACTTCACTTTAAGACTGAAAGAGCAGGCGAGCCCGCCTTAGGCGCATCGTGATTTTGCGCAACTTCCGCTCGATTTTCTAGAGTTTTGGCGATATTTTCAAGTCCCGGGGACTCTAAACTAACTCTTGATGGCCTTGGTTTGCAGTGAAATGGACGCAGGAAAACTTTTTGAACTTTCACTTTCTAGCTTCTCGGCCGAAATATAGCCCCAGTTCACTTTAAGAATGAAAGAATAGCCGAGACCGCCTTACGCGCATCGTGATTTTGACCAACTTTGGCTCGATTTCCCGGCAAATGGGGAATATTTTCCGGTACCGGGGACTCTAAAGTAACTCCTGATTGCCTTGGTTTGCATTGAAATGGAGAGAGCAAAAGTTTTTCAACGCTCCCCTTCGGGCTTGTGAGCCGAAATATAGCCCCACTTCAGTTTAAGACTGAAAGATTAGCCCACACCGTCTTACGCGCATCGTGATTTTGACCAACTTCGGCTCGATTTCCCGAAAGTTCGGGGATATATTCAAGTTCCAAAGACGCTAAACTAACCCCTGATGGCCTCTGTCTGAAGTGAAATGGACACAGCAATTTTTTTGAACGCTTACTCTCGAAAATGTGGTCCGAAATATACCCCTACTTCACTTTAACACTGAAATAGTAGCCGAGACCGCCTTAGACGCATCGTGATTTTGACCAACTTCGGCTTGAGTTGCCAGAACTTAAGGGATATTTTCCAGTCCCGTGGACTCTAAACTAACTCATGATGGCCTTGGTTTTCAGTTAAATTGAGAGAGCAAAACTTTTTGAACGCTCACTTTCGAGCTTCTGGGCCGAAATATACAGCCACGTCACTTTAAGACTAAAAGAGTAGCCGAGACTGCTTTACGCGCATTGTGATTTTGAGAAACTTCGGCTCGATTTCCCGGGACTTGGGGGATATTTTGATGTCCCGGACACTGTAAACAATCTGCTGATATGGCTTGGTTTGCGGTGAAATGGACACAGCAAAACTTTTTGAACTTTCACTTTCTAGCTTCTGGGCCGAAATATAGCCCCAGTTCAATTTAAGAATGAAAGAGTAGCCGAGACCGCCTTACGCGCATCGTGATTTTGACAAAATTGGGCTCGATTTCTCCGAACTTGGGCGATATTTCCCAGTCCCGAGGAGTCTAAACTAACTCCTGATTGCCTTGGTGTGCAGTGAAATGAACACAGCAAAACTTTTTGAACTTTCACTTTCTAGCTTCTAGGCCGAAATATAGCCCCAGTTCACTTTAAGAATGAAAGAGTAGCCGAGACCGCCTTACGCGCATCGTGATTTTGACAAAATTGGGCTCGATTTCCCCGAACTTGGGCGATATTTTCCAGTCCCGAGGAGTCTAAACTAACTCCTGATTGCCTTGGTTTGCAGTGAAATGAACACAGTAACACTTTTTGAAGGCTTATTGTCGAGCTTCTGGGATGAAATATAACCCCACTTCACTTTAAGCCTGAAAGAGTAAGGGAGACCGCCTTACGCGCATCGCGATTTTTAGGAACTTCCGCTCGATTTTCTAGAATTTTGGCGATATTTTCAAGTCCCGGGGACTCTAAACTAACTCCTGAAGGCCTTGGTTTGCAGTGAAATGGACGCAGGAAAACTTTTTGAACGCTCAGTTTCGAGCTTCTGGGCCGAAATACAACCGTATTTCACGTTAAGACTGAAATAGTAGCCGAGACCGCCTTACGAGCATCGTGATTTTGACCAAGTTCAGCTCGTTTTCCCGGAACTTGGGGGATATTTTCCAGTCCGGGGGACTTTAAACTAACTCCTGATGGCCTTGGTTTGCAGTTAAATGCAGAAAGGGCAACTTTTTAAAGGGTCACTTTCGAGCTTCTGGGCCGAAATATAGCCCCACTTTAATTTAAGACTGAAAGAGTAGCCGAGACTACATTACGCAAATCGTGATTTTGACCAACTTCCGTTCGATTTCCCGGAACTTCGGGGATATATTCCAGTCCCGGGGACTCTAAACCAACTGCTGATGGCCTTGGTTTGCAGTGAAATGGACAGAGCACATTTTTTTGAACGCTCACTTTCAAGCTCCTGGGCAGGAATAAAGCCTGACTTCACTTTAAGACTGAAACAGTAAGCGAGACCGCCTAACGCGCACCGTGATTTTGACCAACTTCGGCTAATTTTCCCTGAACTTGGGGGATATTTTCCAGTCCCGAAGACTCTTAAGTAGCCCCTGATGGTCTTCGTTTGCATTGAAATGGATACAGCAAAACTTTTTGAAGCTCACTTTTGAGCTTCTGGGCCGAAATATAGCCCCACTTCACTTTAAGACTGAAAGACTAGCCAAGACCGTCTTGCGCGCATCGTGATTTTGACCAACGTCTTCTCGATTTTCCGGAACTTGGGAAATATATTGCAGTCCCGGGGACTGTAAACTAACTCCTGATGGCCTTGGTTTCCAGTGAAATGGACACAGGAATTTTTTTTTGAACCCTTATTTTCGAAATTCTGGGCCGAAATATAGCCCCACTTCACTTTAAGACTGAAATAGTAGCCGAGACGGCCTTAGACGCATCGTGAATTTGACCAACTTCGGCTTCAGTTGCCAGAACTTAAGGGATATTTTCCAGTCCCGTGGACTCTAAACTAACTCATGATGGCCTTGGTTTTCAGTTAAATTGAGAGAGAAAAACTTTTTGAACGCTCACTTTCGAGCTTGTGGGCCGAAATATAGCCACACTTTACTTTAAGACTGAAACAGTAGCCGAGACCGCATTCGCGCATCGTGATTTTGATCAACTTCGGCTCGCTTTCCCGGAACTTGAGGAATATTTTCCAGTCCCGGGGACCCTAAACTAACTTTTGATAGCTTTGGTTTGCAGTGAAATGCACACAGCAAAACTTTTTGAACGCCCACTTTCGAGCTTCTGGACAGAAATATAGCCCAACTTTACTCTAAGACTGAAAGAGTAGCCGAAACCGCCTTACGTATATCGTAATTTTGACGAACTTCGAATGGATTTCCCGCAACTTGGGGGATATTTTCCAGTCCCTTGGACGCTAAACTAGTACTGATGGCCTTGGTTTCCAGTGAAATGGACACAGCAACTTTTTTTTGAACCCTTATTTTCGAAATTCTGGGCCGAAATATAGCCCCACTTCACTTTAAGACTGAAAGAGTAGCCGAGACCGCCTTACGCGAATCGTTATTTTGACCAACTTCGTCTCGATTTCGCAGAACTTGGGGGATATTTTCCAGTTTCGGGCACTGTAAACAACTTCCTGAGGGCCTTGCTTTGCAGTGAAATGGGCACAGCATAACTTTTTCAACGCTCACTTTCGAGCTTCTGGGCCGAAATATACAGCCACGTCACTTTAAGACTCAAAGAGTAGCCGAGACTGCTTTACGCGCATCGTGATTTTGACAAACTTCGGCTCGATTTCCCGGGACTTGGGGGATATTTTGATGTCCCGGACACTGTAAACAATCTGTTGATGTGGCTTGGTTTGCGGTGAAATGGACACAGCAAAACTTTTTGAACTTTCACTTTCTAGCTTCTGGGCCGAAATATAGTCCGAGTTCACTTTAAGAATGAAAGAATAGCCGAGACCGCCTTACGCGCATCGTGATTTTGACCAACTTTGGCTCGATTTCCCGGCAAATGGGGAATATTTTCCTGTACCGGGGACTCTCAAGTAACTCCTGATTGCCTTTGTTTGCATTGAAATGGAGAGAGCAAAAGTTTTTCAACGCTCCCCTTCGGGCTTGTGAGCCGAAATATAGCCCCACTTCAGTTTAAGACTGAAAGAGTAGCCGAGACCGTCTTACGCGCATCGTGATTTTGACCAACTTCGGCTCGATTTCGCGAAACTTCGGGGATATATTCAAGTCCCAAGGACTCTAAACTAACCCCTGATGGCCTTGGTCTGCAGTGAAATGGACACAGCAAATTTTTTTTAACGCTTAATTTCGAAATTCTGGGCCGAAATATAGCCCCACTTCACTTTAAGACTGAAATAGTAGCCGAGACCGCCTTAGACGCATCGTGATTTTGACCAAACTTCGGCTTGAGTTGCCAGAACTTAAGGGATATTTTCCAGTCCCGTGGACTCTAAGCTAACTCATGATGGCCTTGGTTTTCAGTTAAATTGAGAGAGCAAAACTTTTTGAACGCTCACTTTCGAGCTTCTGGGCCGAAATATACAGCCAAGTCACTTTAAGACTAAAAGAGTAGCCGAGACTGCTTTATGCGCATTGTGATTTTGAGAAACTTCGGCTCGATTTCCCGGGACTTGGGGGATATTTTGATGTCCCGGACACTGTAAACAATCTGCTGATGTGGCTTGGTTTGCGGTGAAATGGACACAGCAAAACCTTTTGGAACTTTCACTTTCTAGCTTCTGGACCGAAATATAGCCCGAGTTCACTTTAAGAATGAAAGAGTAGCCGAGACCGCCTTACGCGCATCGTGATTTTGACAAAATTGGGCTCGATTTCTCCGAACTTGGGCGATATTTTCCAGTCCCGAGGAGTCTAAACTAACTCCTGATGGCCTTGCTTTGCAGTGAAATTGACACAGCACAAGTTTTTGAACTCACACTTTCGAGCTTCTAGGCCGAAATATAGTCTCACATCACTTACGACTTAAAGAGTAGCCGAGACCGGCGTGCGCGCATCGTGATTTTGACAAACTTCGGGTCGATATTCCGGAACTTGGGGAATATTTTCCAGTCCGTAGGACGCTAAACTAGGTGCCGATGGCCTTGTTTTGCAGTGAAATGGACACAGCAAAGCTTTTTGAACGCTCACTTTCGAGGTTGTGGGCCGAAGTATAGCCATACTTCACTTTAAGACTGAAACAGTAGCCGACACCACGTTTCGCGCATCGTGATTTTGATCAACTTCGGCTCGATTTCCCGGAACTTGCGAAATATTTTCCAGTCCCGGGGACTCTAAACTAACTCGTGCTGGTCTTGGTTTGCAGTGAAACGGAAACAGAAAAAGTTTTTGAACGCATACTTTCGAGCTTCTGGACCGAAATAGAACCCCACTTCACTTGAAGACTGAAAGAGTAGCCGAGACCGCCTTACGTGCATCGTGATTTTGAGCAACTTCGGCTCGATTTGCCGGAACTAAGGGGATATATTCCAGTTCCGAGAACTCTAAACTAATTCCTGATGGCCTTGGTTTGCAGTAAAATGGACCCAGCAAAAGTTTTTGAACGCTCAATTTCGAGCTTCTGGGCCAAAATATAGCCCCCCATTACTTTAACACTGAAAGAGTAGCCGAGACCGCCTTACGAGCATCGTGATTTTGACAATCTTCGGGTCGATTTCCCGGAACTTGGGGGATATTTTCCAGTCCAGTTGACTCTCAACTCACTCCTGCTTGTCTTGGTTTGCAGTGAAATGGACACAGCGAAAGTTTTTGAACGCTCACTCTCGAGCTTCTGGGCCGAAATAGAGCCCCATTTTACTTTAAGACTGAAAGAGTAGGCGAGACCGTCTTGAGCGAATCGTGATTTTGACCAATTTCGCGTTTATTTCCCGAAACTTGGGGGATATATTCCAGTCAAAGGGACTCTTAAGTAACTCCTGATGGCCTTGGTTTTCAGTGAAATGGACAGAGCACAACTTTGGAGCTTCTGGGCAGAAATATAGCCCCACTTTACTTTAAGACTGAAAGAGTAGATGAGACCGCCTTACGCGCATCGTAATTTTGACGAACTTCGAATGGATTTCCCGAAACTTGGGGGATATTTTGCAGTCCCTTGGACGCTAAACTAAGTCCTGATGGCCTTGTTTTGAAGTAAAATGGACACAACAAAGCTTTTTGAACGCTCAATTTCTAGCTTGTGGGCCGAAATATAGGCACACTTGACTTTAAGACTGACACAGTAGCCGAGACCACGTTACGCGCATCATGAATTTGATCAACTTCGGCTCGATTTCCCGCGACTTGGGGGATATTTTCCAGTCCCGGGGACTCTAAACTAACTTCTGATGGCCTCGGTTTGCACTGAAAGTGACAGAGTAAAACTTTTTAAACACTCACTTTCGAGCTTCTGGGCCGAAATATTGCCCCACTTCACTTTAAGACTGAAAGAGTAGCCGAGACCACCTTACGCATCGTGATTTTTACTAACTTCGGCCCGATTTACCGGAACTTGGGGGATATTTTCCAGTCCCGAGGACTCTTAAGTAACCCCTGATTGCCTTGGTTTCCTTTGAAATGGATACAGTAAAACTTTTTGAACGCTCACTTTTGAGCTTGTGGGCCGAAATATAGCCCCACTTCACTTTAAGACTGAAAGAGTAGCCGAGACCGTCTTAGGCGCATCGTGGTTTTGACCAACGTCTTCTCGATTTTCCGGAACTTGGGAAATACATTCCACTCCCGGGGACTCTAAACTAACTCCTTATAGCCTTGGTTTGCAGTGAAATAGACACAGTAATTTTTTTGAGCTTTGAGCTTGTGGGCCGAAATAGAGCCCCACTTCACTTTAAGACTGAAGGAGTAGCCGACACCGCCTTAAGCCCACCGTGATTTTGACCAACTTCGGCTCGATTTGCCGGAACTTGGGGGATATTTTCCAGTCCCGGGGACTCTAAACTAACTCCTTATTGTCTTGGTTTTCAGTGAAATGGACAAAGCGAAACTTTTTGAACGCTCACTATCGAGCTTCTGGACCGAAATATAGCCCCACTTTCACTTTAAGACTGAAAGAGTAGCCGAGACCGTCTTGCGCAAATCGTGATTTTGACCAACTTCGGGTCGGTTTCCCGGAACTTGGGGGATATATTCCATTTCCGCGGGCTCTAAACTAACCCCTGATGGCCTTGGTTTTCAGTGAAATGGACAAAGGAAAGCTTTTTGAACACTCTCTTTGTAGCTTCTGGGCCGAAATAGAATCCCACTTCACTTTCAGACTGAAATAGTAGCCGAGACCGCCTCACGCGCATCGTGAGTTAGACCAAGTTCAGCTCGATTTCACGCAACTTTTGGGATATTTTCCAGTCAGGGGGACTCTAAACTAACCCCGGATGGCCTTGGTTTGCACTGAAATGCGCAGAGCATAACTTTTTGAACGCCCACTTTCGAGCTTGTGGGCCGAAATATAGCCCTACTTCACTTTAAGACTTAAAGAGTAGCCGAGATCGCCTTACGCGCATCGTGATTTTGACCATTTTCGGATCGATTTCTCGGAACTTGGGGATATTTTCCAGTCTCGGGGACTCTAAACTAACTCCTTATCGCCTTGCTTTGCATTGAAATGGACAGAGCAAAACTTTTTGAACGCTCACTTTCGAGCTTGTGGGCCGAAATATAGCCACACTTTACTTTAAGACTGAAACAGTAGCCGAGACCGCATTTCGCGCATCGTGAGTTTCATCAACTTCGGCTCGCTTTCCCGGAACTTGGGGAATATTTTCCAGTCCCGGGGACCCTAAACTAACTTTGGATAGCTTTGGTTTGCAGTGAAATGCACACAGCAAAACTTTTTGAACGCTCACTTTCGAGCTTCTGGACAGAAATATAGCCCCACTTCACTTTAAGACTGAAATGGTAGCCGAGACCGCTTTGGGAGCATCGTGATTTTGATCAACTTCGGCTCGATTTACCGGAACTTCGGGAATATTTTCCAGTCCCAGGGACGCTAAACTAACTCGTGATGGCCTTGGTTTTCAGTGAAATTCAGAGAGGAAAACTTTTTGAACGCTCACTTTCGAGCTTCTGGACAGAAATATAGCCCCACTTCACTTTAAGACTGAAATGGTAGCCGAGACCGCTTTGGGCGCATCGTGATTTTGAGACAATTCGGCTCCATTTCCCCGAACTTGGGCGATATTTTCCAGTCTCGAGGAGTCTCAACTAACTCCTGATGGCCTTGGTATGCAGTGAAATGAACACAGTAACACTTTTTGAAGGCTTATTTCCGAGCGTCTGACATGAAATATAGGCCCACTTCACTTTAAGACTAAAAGAGTAGGCGAGACCGCCTAACGCGGATCGTAATTTTGAGCAACTTCCGCTCGATTTTCTAGAATTTTGCCGATATTTTCAAGTCCCGGGGACTCTAAACTAACTGCTGATGGCCTTGGTTTCGAGTGAAATGGACGCAGGAAAACTTTTTGAACGCTCAGTTTCGAGCTTCTGGGCCGAAATACAGCAGTGTTTCACTTTAAGACTGAAATAGTAGCCGAGACCGCCTTTCGAGCACCGTGATTTTGACCAAGTTCAGCTCGATTTCCCGGAACTTGGGGGATATTTTCCAGTCCGGGGGACTTTAAACTAACTCCTGATGGCCTTGGTTTGCAGTTAAATGCAGAAAGCGTAACTTTTTAAAGGGTCACTTTCGAGCTTCTGGGCCGAAATATAGCCCCACTTTACTTTAAGACTGAAAGAGTAGCCGAGACCGTGTTAGGCGCATCGTGATTTTGACCAACCTCCGTTCGATTTCCCGGAACTTCGGGGATATATTCCAGTCCCGGGGACTCTAAACTAACTGCTGATGGCCTTGGTTTGCACTGAAATGGACACAGCACATTTTTTTGAACGCTCACTTTCGAGCTTCTCGGCCGAAATATAGCCCTACTTCACTTTAAGACTGAAAGAGTAGCCGAGACCGCCTTACGCGCATCGTAATTTTGACCAACTTCGGCTCGATTTCCCGGAAGTTGGCGAATATTTTCAATTCCCGGGGAAGCTAAACTAACTTCCGATGGCCTTAGTTTGTAGTTAAATGGACACAGCAAAACTTTTTGAACGCTCACTTTCGAGCTTATGGGTCGAAATATAGCCCCACTTAACTTTAAGACTGAAAGAGTAGCGGAGACCGCCTTACGCGCATCGTGATTTTGGGATACTTCGGCTGGATTTCCCGCAAATAGGGGGATATTTTCCAGTCCCGGGGACTCTAAACTAACTCCTGATGGCCTTGGTTTCCAGTGAAATGGACACAGGAACACTTTTTGAACGCGCACTTTCGAGCTTGCTGGCCGAAATATAGCCCTACTTGTTTTTAAGACTGAAAGAGTAGGCGGGAGCGCCTTACGCGCATTGTGATTTTGAGGATCTTCGGCTCGATCTGGCGAAACTTGGGAGATATTTTCCAGTCCCAAAGTCTCTAAACTCACTCCTGATTGTCTAAGATGTGAGTGAAATAGAGACAAAATTTTTTGAACCCTTACTTTCGAGCTTCTGGAGTTAAATCTAAGCCCACTTTACCTTAAGACTGAAAGAGTAGCCGAGACCCCCTTAAGCGCATCGTGATTTTGACTAACTTCGGGTGGATTTCCCGTAACTTCGGGAATATTTCCAGTCCCTTGGACGCTAAACTAAGTCGTGATGGCCTTGTTTTGCAGTGAAATGGACACAGCAAAACTTTTGAAACACTCAGTTTCGAGCTTCTGGGCGGAAATATTGCCCCACGTCACTTTAAGACTGAAAGAGTAGCCGAGACCGCCGTACGCGCGTCGTGATTTTGACCAACTTCGGTTAAATTTCCCGTAACTTGGGGGATATTTTCCAGTCCCGGGGACTCTAAACTGACCCCCGACGTCCTTGCTCTGCAGTAAAATGGACACAGCAAAACTTTTTTGAACGCGCACTTTCGAGGGACTGGGCCGAAATATAGCTCCACTTCACTTTAAGAGTGAAAGAGTAGCCGAGACCGCCATACGCCCATCGTAATTTTGACCAACTTCGGCTCGATTTCCCGGAACTTGGAGGATATTTTCCAGTCCCGCGGACTCTAAAGTAACTCCTGATGGCCTTGCTCTGGAGTGAAATGGACACAGCACAACTTTTTTGACGCTCACTTTCCAGCTTGTGGGCTGAAATATTGCCGCAGTTCACTTTAAGAATGAAGGAGTAACCGGGACCGCCTTACGCGCATCGTGATTTTGACCAACTTTGGCTCGATTTCCCGGGAAATGGGAGATATTTTCCGGTACCGGGGACTCTAAACTAACTCCTGATTGCCTTGGTTTGCAGAGAAATGGACACAGCACAACTTTTTGAACGCTCACGTTTGAGCTTCTGGGCCGAAGCATAGCCCTACTTTACTTTAAGACTGAAAGACTAGCCGAGACCGCCTTACGCGCATCGTGATTTTGCGCTACTTTGGCTCGATTTCTCGGAACTTGGGAGATAATTCCCAGTCCTGGGCACTCTAAACTAATTCCTGATGGCCTTGGTTTTCAGTGAAATGGACACAGCCAAACTCTTTGAACGTTCACTTTCGAGCTTCTGGGCCGAAATATAGCCCCACTTCACTTTAAGACTGAAAGAGTAGCCGAGACCGCCTTACGCGCATGGTAATTTTGTCGAACTTCGGCTTGATTTCCTGGGACTTGGGGGATATTTTCCACTCCCGGAAGCTCTAAACTAACTCCTGAATGCCTTGGTTTATAGTGAAATGGACACAGGTAAAAGGGGCGCACGCTGGGTTTCCAGGCTGTGGGCCAAAATATAGCCCCACTTTATTTTAAGACTGAAAGTGTACGCGAAACCGCCTTAAGCGCATCGAAATTTTTAGCCACTATGGCTCGATCTGCCAAAACTTGGGGGATATTTTCCAGTCCCGGGGACTCTACCCTAACTCTTGATGGCCTTAGTTTTCAGTCAAATGGTTACAGGTAACAGGAGCGCACGCTCGGTGTCGAGCTTCTAGGCCGAAATGTAGCCCCAGTTCATTTTAAAACTGAAAGAGTAAACGAAACTGCCGTAGGCTTATCGTAATTTTAAGAAAGTATGGCCCAATTTGCCCAAACTTGGAGGATAGCTTCCAGTCTCGAGGATTCTAAACTATCTCCTGATGGACTTAGTTCTTAGTGAAATGGACACAGTTAAAAGGAGAGCACGCTCGGTGTCGAGCTTGTAGAACCGAAATATAGCCCCACTTCATTTTCGGAGTAAACGAGTAGCCGAGACCGCCTTACGCGCATCGTGATTTTGAGCATCTTTGGCTCGATTTGCCGGAATTCGGGGAATATTTTGCAGTCCCGAGGACTCTATGTTAACTGCTGATGAACTTAGCTTTCAGTGATATGTACACAGGCAAAAGGAGCGCACGCTCGGTGTTGAGCTTGTCGGCCGAAATATAGCCCCACTTCATTTTAAGACTGAAAGAGTAGCCGAGACCACCTTACGCGCATCGTGATTTTGAGCAACTTTGGCTCGATCTGCCAGAATTTGGGAAATATTTTCCAGTCCCAAGGACTCTAAACTAACTCCTGATGCCCTAAGATGTCAGTGAAATGGACACAGGTAAAATTAGCGCACGCCCGGTCTCGAGCTTCTAGGTCGAAATATAGCGCCCCTTAATTTTAATACTGAAAGAGTAGCCGAGACCGCCTTACGCGCATCGTGATTTTGGACCACTTTTGCTCGATTTCCCGGAAGTTGGCGAATAATTTAAAGTCCCGGGGACGCTAAACTAACTCCTGATGGCCTTGGTTTGCAGTGAAATGGACACAGGAAAACTTTTTGAACGTTCACTTTCGAGCTTGTGGGCCTAAATATAGCCACACTTCACTTTAAGACTGAAACAGTAGCCGAGACCGCGTTACGCGCATCGTGATTTTGATCAACTTCTGCTCGCTTTCCTGGAACTTGGGGAATATTTTCCAGTCCCGGGGACTCTAAACTAATTCCTGATGGCCATGGTTTGCAGTGAAATTCACACAGCACCAGTTTTTGAACGAACACTTTCGAGCTTCTAGGCCCAAATATAGTCTCACATCACTTACGACTTAAAGAGTAGCCGAGACCGGCGTGCGCGCATCGTGATTTTGACCAACTTCGGGTCGATATTCCGGAACTTGGGGGATAATTTCCAGTCCCAGGGACTCTAAACTAACTCTTGATGGCCTTGGTTTGCAGTAAAATGGAGACAGCAAAATTTTTGGAACGCTCACCTTCAAGCTTCTGGGCCGAAATATAGCCCACTTTACTTTAATACTGAAAAAGTAGCCGAGACCGCCTTACGCGCATCGTGATTTTGACAAACTTGGGGTTGATTTCCCGGAACTTGGGGGATATTTTCCAGTCCCTTGGATGCTAAACTAGGTGCCGATGGCCTTGTTTTTCAGTGAAATGGACACAGCAAAGCTTTTTTAACGCTCACTTTCGAGCTTGTGGGCCGAAATATAGCCATACTTCACTTTAAGACTGAAACAACAGCCGAGACCACGTTTCGCGCATCGTGATTTTGATCAACTTCGGCTCGATTTCCCGGAACTTGCGAAATATTTTCCATTCCCGGGGACTCTAAACTAACTCGTGCTGGTCTTGGTTTGCAGTGAAACGGAAACAGAAAAAGTTTTTGAACGCATACTTTCGAGCTTCTGGACCGAAATAGAACCCCACTTCACTTGAAGACTGAAAGAGTAGTCGAGACCGCCTTACGTGCATCGTGATTTTGAGCAACTTCGGCTCGATTTGCCGGAACTAAGGGGATATATTCCAGTTCTGAGGACTCTAAACTAATTCTTGATGGCCTTGGTTTGCGGTAAAATGGACCCAGGAAAACTTTTTGAACGCTCAATTTCGAGCTTCTGGGCCAAAATGTAGCCCCCCATTACTTTAACACTGAAAGAGTAGCCGAGACCGCCTTACGCGCATCGTGATTTCGACAATCTTCGGGTTGATTTCCCGGAACTTGGGGGATATTTTCCAGTCCCGGGGACTCTCAACTAACTCCTGCTTGTCTTGGTTTCCAGTGAAATGGACACAACGCCCACTCTCGAGCTTCTGGGCCGAAAAAGAGCCCCATTTTACTTTAAGACTGAAAGAGTAGGCGAGACCGTCTTGAGCGAATCGTGATTTTGACCAATTTCGCGTTAATTTCCCGAAACTTGGGGGATATATTCCAGTCAAAGGGACTCTAAAGTAACTCCTGATGGCCTTGGTTTTCAGTGAAATGGACAGAGCACAACTTTGGAGCTTCTGGGCAGAAATATAGCCCCACTTTACTTTAAGACTGAAAGAGTAGATGGGACCGCCTTACGCGCATCGTAATTTTGACGAACTTCGAATGGATTTCCCGGAACTCGGGGGATATCTTGCAGTCCCTTGGACGCTAAACTAAGTCCTGATGGCCTTGTTTTGAAGTAAAATGGAGACAACAAAACTTTTTGAACGCTCACTTTCTAGCTTGTGGGCCGAAATATAGCCCCACTTCACTTTAAGACTGAAAGAGTAGCCGAGAAGGTCTTACGCGCATCGTGATTTTGACCAACGTCTTCTCGATTTTCCGGAACTTGGTAAATACATTCCACTCCCGGGGACTCTAAACTAACTCCTGATAGCCTTGGTTTGCAGTGAAATAGACACAGTAATTTTTTTTGAGCTTTGAGCTTGCGGGCCGAAATAGAGCCCCACTTCACTTTAAGACTGAAGGAGTAGCCGACAACGCCTTAAGCGCACCGTGATTTTGACCAACTTCGGCTCGATTTGCCGGAACTTGGGGGATATTTTCCAGTCCCGGGGACTCTAAACTCACTCCTGATTGTATTGGTTTTCAGTGAAATGGACACAGCGAAACTTTTTGAATGCTCACTCTCGAGCTTCTGGACCGAAATATAGCCCCACTTTACCTTAAGACTGAAAGAGTAGGCGAGACCGTCTTGCGGAAATCGTAATTTTGACTAACTTCGGGTCGGCTTCCCGGAACTTGGGGGATATATTCCATTTCCGCGAGCTCTAAACTAACTCCTGATGGCCTTGGTTTTCAGTGAAATGGACAGAGCACAACTTTTGAGCTTCTGGGCAGAAATATAGCCCCACTTTACTTTAAGACTGAAAGAGTAGATGAGACCGCCTTACGCGCATCGTAATTTTGACGAACTTCGAATGGATTTCCCGGAACTTGGGGGCTGTTTTGCAGTCCCTTGGACGCTAAACTAAGTCCTGATGGCCTTGTTTTGAAGTAAAATGGACACAACAAAACTTTTTGAACGCTCACTTTCTAGCTTGTGGGCCGAAATATAGCCACACTTCACTTTAGGACTGACACAGTAGCCGAGACCACGTTACGTGCATCATGAATTTGATCAACTTCGGCTCGATTTCCCGCGACTTGGGGGATATTCTCCAGTCCCGGGGACTCTAAACTAACTTCTGATGACCTTGGTTTGCACTGAAAGTGACAGAGCAAAACTTTTTAAACACTCACTTTCGAGCTTCTGGGCCGAAATATTGCCCCACTTCACTTTAAGACTGAAAGAGTAGCCGAGACCACATTACGCACATGGTGATTTTGACCAACTTCGGCTCGAATTACCGAAACTTGGGGGATATTTTCCAGTCCCGAGGACTCTTAAGTAACCCCTGATGGCCTTGGTTTGCATTGAAATGGATACAGCAAAACTTTTTGAACGCTCACTTTTGAGCTTCTGGGCCGAAATATAGCCCCACTTCACTTTAAGACTGAAAGAGTAGCCGAGAAGGTCTTACGCGCATCGTGATTTTGACCAACGTCTTCTCGATTTTTCGGAACTTGGGAAATACATTCCACTCCCGGGGACTCTAAACTAACTCGTGATAGCCTTGGTTTGCAGTGAAATAGACACAGTAATTTTTTTTGACCTTTGAGCTTGTGGGCCGAAATTGAGCCCCACTTCACTTTAAGACTGAAGGAGTAGCCGACACCGCCTTAAGCGCACCGTGATTTTGACCAACTTCGGCTCGATTTGCCGGAACTTGGGGGATATGTTCCAGTCCCGGGGACTCTAAACTAACTCCTGATTTTCTTGGTTTTCAGTGAAATGGACACAGCGAAACTTTTTGAACGCTCACTATCGAGCTTCTGGACCGAAATATAGCCCCATTTTACTTTAAGAGTGAAAGAGTAGCCGAGAGCGTGTCGCGCAAATAGTGATTTTGACAAACTTCGGGTCGGTTTCCCGGAACTTGGGGGATATATTCCATTTCCGCGGGCTCTAAACTAACCCCTGATGGCCTTGGTTTTCAGTGAAATGGACAAAGGAAAGCTTTTTGAACACTCTCTTTTTAGCTTCTGGGCCGAAATAGAATCCCACTTCACTTTCAGACTGAAATAGTAGACGAGACCGCCTCACGCGCAACGCGAGTTAGACCAAGTTCAGCTCGATTTCACGCAACTTTTGGGATATATTCCAGTCCGCGGGACTCTAAACTAACTCCGGATGCCCTTGGTTTGCACTGAAATGCGCACAGCATAACCTTTTGAACGGCCACTTTGGAGCTTCGGGGTCGAAATACAGCCCCACTTCACTTTAAGACTGAAAGAGTAGCCGAGATCGCCTTACGCGCATCGTGATTTTGAACATTTTCGGATCGATTTCTCGGAACTTGGGGGATATTTTCCAGTCCCGGGAACTCTAAACTAACTCCTGATCGCCTTGCTTTGCAGTGAAATAGACACAGCAAAACTTTTTGAACGCTCACTTTCGAGCTTGTGGGCCGAACTATAGCCACACTTTACTTTAAGACTTAAACAGTAGCGGAGACCGCATTTCGCGCATCGTGACTTTGATCAACTTCGGCTCGCTTTCCCGGAACTTGGGGAATATTTTCCAGTCCCGGGGACCCTAAATTAACTTTGATAGCTTTGGTTTGCAGTGAAATGCACACAGCAAAACGTTTTGAACGCTCACTTTCGAGCTTCTGGACAGAAATATAGCCCGACTTTCCTTTAAGACTGAAAGAGTAGCCGAAACCGCCTTACGTATATCGTAATTTTGACGAACTTCGAATCGATTTCCCGCAACTTGGGGGATATTTTCCAGTCCCTTGCACCCTAAACTAACTGCTGATGGCCTTGTTTTGAAGTGAAATGGAGACAGCAAAACTTTTTGAACGCTCACTTTCTAGCTTGTGGGCCGAAATATAGGCACACTTGACTTTAAGACTGAAACAGTAGCCGAGACCACGTTACGCGCATCATGAATTTGATCAACTTCGGCTCCAATTCCCGGGACTTGGGGGATATTTTCCAGTCCCGGGGACTCTAAACTAACTCCTGATGGCCTTGGTTTGAATTGAAATTGACACAGCAATATTTTTTGAACGCACACTTTCGAGATTCTGGGCCGAAATATAGCCCCACTTCACTTAAGACTGAAAGAGTAGCCGAGACCGCCTTGCTCGCATCGTGAGTTTGACAAACTTCGGGTCGATATTCCGGAACTTGGGGGATATTTTCCAGTCCCAGGAACTCTAAACTAACTCCTGATGGCCTTGGTTTGCAGTGAAATGGACAGAGCAAAACTTTTTGAACGCTCACCTTCGAGCTTCCTGGTCGAAATAAAGCCCCATTTTACTTTAAGACTTAAAGAGTAACCGAGACCACTTCACGCGCATTGTGATTTTCACAAACTTCGGGTGGATCTCCCAGAACTTGGGGAAGATTTTCCAGTCCCTTGGACGCTAAACTAAGTCGTGATCGCCTTGTTTTGCATTGAAATGGACACAAGAAAACTTTTTGAACGCTCACTTTCGAGCTTGTGGGCCGAAATATAGCTACAGTTTACTTTAAGACTGAAACAGTAGCCGAGACCGCATTTCGCGCATCGTGATTTTCATCAACTTCGGCTCCCTTTCCCGGAACTCGGTGAATATTTTCCAGTCCCGGGTACCCTAAACTAACTTCTGATAGCTTTGGTTTGCAGTGAAATGCACACAGCAAAACTTTTTGAACCGTCACTTTCGAGCTTCTGGGCCGAAATATAGCCCGACTTCACTTTAAGACTGAAACAGTAGCCGATACGGCATTTCGCGCATCGTGATTTTGATCAACTGCGGTTCGATTCCCCGCAACTTGGGCAATATTTTTCAGACCCGGGGACTCTAAACTAACTCCTGATGGCCTTGGTTTGCACTGAAACGGACACAGCAAAACTTTTTGAACGCTCACTTTCGGGCTTATGGGTCGAAAAATAACCCCACTTAACTTTAAGACTGAAAGAGTAGCCGAGACCGCCTTACGCGCATCGTGATTTTGGGATACTTCGGCTGGATTTCCCGCAAATAGGGGGATATTTTCCAGTCCCGGGGACTCTAAACTAACTCCTGATGGCCTTGGTTTCCAGTGAAATGGACACAGGAACACTTTTTCAACGCGTACTTTCGAGCTTGCTGGCCGAAATGTAGCCCTACTTGTTTTTAAGACTGAAAGAGTAGGCGGGAGCGCCTTACGCGCATTGTGATTTTGAGGATCTTCGGCTCGATCTGGCGAAACTTGGGAGATATTTTCCAGTCCCAAAGTCTCTAAACTCACTCCTGATTGTCTAAGATGTGAGTGAAATAGAGACAAAAATTTTTGAACCCTTACTTTCGAGCTTCTGGAGTTAAATCTAAGCCCACTTTACCTTAAGACTGAAAGAGTAGCCGAGACCCCCTTAAGCGCATCGTGATTTTGACTTACTTCGGGTGGATTTCCCCTAAGTTGGGGGATATTTCCAGTCCCTTGGACGCTAAACTAAGTCGTGATGGCCTTGTTTTGCAGTGAAATGGACACAGCAAAACTTTTGAAACACTCAGTTTCGAGCTTCTGGGCCGAAATATTGGCCCACGTCACTTTAAGACTGAAAGAGTAGCCGAGACCGTCGTACGCGCGTCGTGATTTTGACCAACTTCGGTTAAATTTCCCGGAACTTGGGGGATATTTTCCAGTCCCGGGGACTCTAAACTGACTCCCGACGTCCTTGGTCTGCAGTAAAATGGACACAGCAAAACTTTTTAAACGCTCACTTTCGAGCTTGTGGGCCTAAATATAGCCACATTTCACTTTAAGACTGAAACAGTAGTCGAGACCGCGTTACGCGCATCGTGATTTTGATCAGCTTCTGCTCGCTTTTCCGGAACTTGGGGAATATTTTCCAGTCCCGGGGACTCCAAACTAACTCCTGATGGCCATGGTTTGCAGTGAAATTCACACAGCACAAGTTTTTGAACGCACACTTTTGAGCTTCTGGGCCGAAATATAGCTCCACTTCACTTTAAGAGTGAAAGAGTAGCCGACACCGCCTTACGCCCATCGTAATTTTGACCAACTTCGGCTCGATTTCCCGGAACTTGGGGGATATTTTCCAGTCCCGCGGACTCTAAAGTAACTCCTGATGGCCTTGCTCTGGAGTGAAATGGACACAGCACAACTTTTTGAACGCTCACTTTCGAGATTCTGGGCCGAAATATAGCCCCACTTCACTTAAGACTGAAAGAGTGGCCGAGACCGCCTTGCTCGCATCGTGAGTTTGACAAACTTCGGGTCGATATTCCGGAACTTGGGGTATATTTTCAAGTCCCAGGAACTCTAAACTAACTCCTGATGGCCTTGGTTTGCAGTGAAATGGACAGAGCAAAACTTTTTGAACGCTCACCTTCGAGCTTCCTGGCCGAAATAAGGCCCCACTTTACTTTAAGACTTAAAGAGTAACCGAGACCACCTTACGCGCATTGTGATTTTGAAAAACTTCGGGTGGATCTAGCCGAACTTGGGGAACATTTTCCAGTCCCTTGGACGCTAACCTAAGTCCTGATGGCCTTGTTTTGCAGTGAAATAGACACAGCAAAACTTTTTGAACGCTCACTTTCGAGCTTGTGGGCCGAACTATAGCCACACTTTACTTTAAGACTTAAACAGTAGCGGAGACCGCATTTCGCGCATCGTGACTTTGATCAACTTCGGCTCGCTTTCCCGGAACTTGGGGAATATTTTCCAGTCCCGGGGACCCTAAATTAACTTTGATAGCTTTGGTTTGCAGTGAAATGCACACAGCAAAACGTTTTGAACGCTCACTTTCGAGCTTCTGGACAGAAATATAGCCCGACTTTCCTTTAAGACTGAAAGAGTAGCCGAAACCGCCTTACGTATATCGTAATTTTGACGAACTTCGAATCGATTTCCCGCAACTTGGGGGATATTTTCCAGTCCCTTGCACCCTAAACTAACTGCTGATGGCCTTGTTTTGAAGTGAAATGGAGACAGCAAAACTTTTTGAACGCTCACTTTCTAGCTTGTGGGCCGAAATATAGGCACACTTGACTTTAAGACTGAAACAGTAGCCGAGACCACGTTACGCGCATCATGAATTTGATCAACTTCGGCTCCAATTCCCGGGACTTGGGGGATATTTTCCAGTCCCGGGGACTCTAAACTAACTCCTGATGGCCTTGGTTTGAATTGAAATTGACACAGCAATATTTTTTGAACGCACACTTTCGAGATTCTGGGCCGAAATATAGCCCCACTTCACTTAAGACTGAAAGAGTAGCCGAGACCGCCTTGCTCGCATCGTGAGTTTGACAAACTTCGGGTCGATATTCCGGAACTTGGGGGATATTTTCCAGTCCCAGGAACTCTAAACTAACTCCTGATGGCCTTGGTTTGCAGTGAAATGGACAGAGCAAAACTTTTTGAACGCTCACCTTCGAGCTTCCTGGTCGAAATAAAGCCCCATTTTACTTTAAGACTTAAAGAGTAACCGAGACCACTTCACGCGCATTGTGATTTTCACAAACTTCGGGTGGATCTCCCAGAACTTGGGGAAGATTTTCCAGTCCCTTGGACGCTAAACTAAGTCGTGATCGCCTTGTTTTGCATTGAAATGGACACAAGAAAACTTTTTGAACGCTCACTTTCGAGCTTGTGGGCCGAAATATAGCTACAGTTTACTTTAAGACTGAAACAGTAGCCGAGACCGCATTTCGCGCATCGTGATTTTCATCAACTTCGGCTCCCTTTCCCGGAACTCGGTGAATATTTTCCAGTCCCGGGTACCCTAAACTAACTTCTGATAGCTTTGGTTTGCAGTGAAATGCACACAGCAAAACTTTTTGAACCGTCACTTTCGAGCTTCTGGGCCGAAATATAGCCCGACTTCACTTTAAGACTGAAACAGTAGCCGATACGGCATTTCGCGCATCGTGATTTTGATCAACTGCGGTTCGATTCCCCGCAACTTGGGCAATATTTTTCAGACCCGGGGACTCTAAACTAACTCCTGATGGCCTTGGTTTGCACTGAAACGGACACAGCAAAACTTTTTGAACGCTCACTTTCGGGCTTATGGGTCGAAAAATAACCCCACTTAACTTTAAGACTGAAAGAGTAGCCGAGACCGCCTTACGCGCATCGTGATTTTGGGATACTTCGGCTGGATTTCCCGCAAATAGGGGGATATTTTCCAGTCCCGGGGACTCTAAACTAACTCCTGATGGCCTTGGTTTCCAGTGAAATGGACACAGGAACACTTTTTCAACGCGTACTTTCGAGCTTGCTGGCCGAAATGTAGCCCTACTTGTTTTTAAGACTGAAAGAGTAGGCGGGAGCGCCTTACGCGCATTGTGATTTTGAGGATCTTCGGCTCGATCTGGCGAAACTTGGGAGATATTTTCCAGTCCCAAAGTCTCTAAACTCACTCCTGATTGTCTAAGATGTGAGTGAAATAGAGACAAAAATTTTTGAACCCTTACTTTCGAGCTTCTGGAGTTAAATCTAAGCCCACTTTACCTTAAGACTGAAAGAGTAGCCGAGACCCCCTTAAGCGCATCGTGATTTTGACTTACTTCGGGTGGATTTCCCCTAAGTTGGGGGATATTTCCAGTCCCTTGGACGCTAAACTAAGTCGTGATGGCCTTGTTTTGCAGTGAAATGGACACAGCAAAACTTTTGAAACACTCAGTTTCGAGCTTCTGGGCCGAAATATTGGCCCACGTCACTTTAAGACTGAAAGAGTAGCCGAGACCGTCGTACGCGCGTCGTGATTTTGACCAACTTCGGTTAAATTTCCCGGAACTTGGGGGATATTTTCCAGTCCCGGGGACTCTAAACTGACTCCCGACGTCCTTGGTCTGCAGTAAAATGGACACAGCAAAACTTTTTAAACGCTCACTTTCGAGCTTGTGGGCCTAAATATAGCCACATTTCACTTTAAGACTGAAACAGTAGTCGAGACCGCGTTACGCGCATCGTGATTTTGATCAGCTTCTGCTCGCTTTTCCGGAACTTGGGGAATATTTTCCAGTCCCGGGGACTCCAAACTAACTCCTGATGGCCATGGTTTGCAGTGAAATTCACACAGCACAAGTTTTTGAACGCACACTTTTGAGCTTCTGGGCCGAAATATAGCTCCACTTCACTTTAAGAGTGAAAGAGTAGCCGACACCGCCTTACGCCCATCGTAATTTTGACCAACTTCGGCTCGATTTCCCGGAACTTGGGGGATATTTTCCAGTCCCGCGGACTCTAAAGTAACTCCTGATGGCCTTGCTCTGGAGTGAAATGGACACAGCACAACTTTTTGAACGCTCACTTTCGAGATTCTGGGCCGAAATATAGCCCCACTTCACTTAAGACTGAAAGAGTGGCCGAGACCGCCTTGCTCGCATCGTGAGTTTGACAAACTTCGGGTCGATATTCCGGAACTTGGGGTATATTTTCAAGTCCCAGGAACTCTAAACTAACTCCTGATGGCCTTGGTTTGCAGTGAAATGGACAGAGCAAAACTTTTTGAACGCTCACCTTCGAGCTTCCTGGCCGAAATAAGGCCCCACTTTACTTTAAGACTTAAAGAGTAACCGAGACCACCTTACGCGCATTGTGATTTTGAAAAACTTCGGGTGGATCTAGCCGAACTTGGGGAACATTTTCCAGTCCCTTGGACGCTAACCTAAGTCCTGATGGCCTTGTTTTGCAGTGAAATAGACACAGCAAAACTTTTTGAACGCTCACTTTCGAGCTTGTGGGCCGAACTATAGCCACACTTTACTTTAAGACTTAAACAGTAGCGGAGACCGCATTTCGCGCATCGTGACTTTGATCAACTTCGGCTCGCTTTCCCGGAACTTGGGGAATATTTTCCAGTCCCGGGGACCCTAAATTAACTTTGATAGCTTTGGTTTGCAGTGAAATGCACACAGCAAAACGTTTTGAACGCTCACTTTCGAGCTTCTGGACAGAAATATAGCCCGACTTTCCTTTAAGACTGAAAGAGTAGCCGAAACCGCCTTACGTATATCGTAATTTTGACGAACTTCGAATCGATTTCCCGCAACTTGGGGGATATTTTCCAGTCCCTTGCACCCTAAACTAACTGCTGATGGCCTTGTTTTGAAGTGAAATGGAGACAGCAAAACTTTTTGAACGCTCACTTTCTAGCTTGTGGGCCGAAATATAGGCACACTTGACTTTAAGACTGAAACAGTAGCCGAGACCACGTTACGCGCATCATGAATTTGATCAACTTCGGCTCCAATTCCCGGGACTTGGGGGATATTTTCCAGTCCCGGGGACTCTAAACTAACTCCTGATGGCCTTGGTTTGAATTGAAATTGACACAGCAATATTTTTTGAACGCACACTTTCGAGATTCTGGGCCGAAATATAGCCCCACTTCACTTAAGACTGAAAGAGTAGCCGAGACCGCCTTGCTCGCATCGTGAGTTTGACAAACTTCGGGTCGATATTCCGGAACTTGGGGGATATTTTCCAGTCCCAGGAACTCTAAACTAACTCCTGATGGCCTTGGTTTGCAGTGAAATGGACAGAGCAAAACTTTTTGAACGCTCACCTTCGAGCTTCCTGGTCGAAATAAAGCCCCATTTTACTTTAAGACTTAAAGAGTAACCGAGACCACTTCACGCGCATTGTGATTTTCACAAACTTCGGGTGGATCTCCCAGAACTTGGGGAAGATTTTCCAGTCCCTTGGACGCTAAACTAAGTCGTGATCGCCTTGTTTTGCATTGAAATGGACACAAGAAAACTTTTTGAACGCTCACTTTCGAGCTTGTGGGCCGAAATATAGCTACAGTTTACTTTAAGACTGAAACAGTAGCCGAGACCGCATTTCGCGCATCGTGATTTTCATCAACTTCGGCTCCCTTTCCCGGAACTCGGTGAATATTTTCCAGTCCCGGGTACCCTAAACTAACTTCTGATAGCTTTGGTTTGCAGTGAAATGCACACAGCAAAACTTTTTGAACCGTCACTTTCGAGCTTCTGGGCCGAAATATAGCCCGACTTCACTTTAAGACTGAAACAGTAGCCGATACGGCATTTCGCGCATCGTGATTTTGATCAACTGCGGTTCGATTCCCCGCAACTTGGGCAATATTTTTCAGACCCGGGGACTCTAAACTAACTCCTGATGGCCTTGGTTTGCACTGAAACGGACACAGCAAAACTTTTTGAACGCTCACTTTCGGGCTTATGGGTCGAAAAATAACCCCACTTAACTTTAAGACTGAAAGAGTAGCCGAGACCGCCTTACGCGCATCGTGATTTTGGGATACTTCGGCTGGATTTCCCGCAAATAGGGGGATATTTTCCAGTCCCGGGGACTCTAAACTAACTCCTGATGGCCTTGGTTTCCAGTGAAATGGACACAGGAACACTTTTTCAACGCGTACTTTCGAGCTTGCTGGCCGAAATGTAGCCCTACTTGTTTTTAAGACTGAAAGAGTAGGCGGGAGCGCCTTACGCGCATTGTGATTTTGAGGATCTTCGGCTCGATCTGGCGAAACTTGGGAGATATTTTCCAGTCCCAAAGTCTCTAAACTCACTCCTGATTGTCTAAGATGTGAGTGAAATAGAGACAAAAATTTTTGAACCCTTACTTTCGAGCTTCTGGAGTTAAATCTAAGCCCACTTTACCTTAAGACTGAAAGAGTAGCCGAGACCCCCTTAAGCGCATCGTGATTTTGACTTACTTCGGGTGGATTTCCCCTAAGTTGGGGGATATTTCCAGTCCCTTGGACGCTAAACTAAGTCGTGATGGCCTTGTTTTGCAGTGAAATGGACACAGCAAAACTTTTGAAACACTCAGTTTCGAGCTTCTGGGCCGAAATATTGGCCCACGTCACTTTAAGACTGAAAGAGTAGCCGAGACCGTCGTACGCGCGTCGTGATTTTGACCAACTTCGGTTAAATTTCCCGGAACTTGGGGGATATTTTCCAGTCCCGGGGACTCTAAACTGACTCCCGACGTCCTTGGTCTGCAGTAAAATGGACACAGCAAAACTTTTTAAACGCTCACTTTCGAGCTTGTGGGCCTAAATATAGCCACATTTCACTTTAAGACTGAAACAGTAGTCGAGACCGCGTTACGCGCATCGTGATTTTGATCAGCTTCTGCTCGCTTTTCCGGAACTTGGGGAATATTTTCCAGTCCCGGGGACTCCAAACTAACTCCTGATGGCCATGGTTTGCAGTGAAATTCACACAGCACAAGTTTTTGAACGCACACTTTTGAGCTTCTGGGCCGAAATATAGCTCCACTTCACTTTAAGAGTGAAAGAGTAGCCGACACCGCCTTACGCCCATCGTAATTTTGACCAACTTCGGCTCGATTTCCCGGAACTTGGGGGATATTTTCCAGTCCCGCGGACTCTAAAGTAACTCCTGATGGCCTTGCTCTGGAGTGAAATGGACACAGCACAACTTTTTGAACGCTCACTTTCGAGCTTCTGGGGCGAAATATTGCCCCAGTTCACTTTAAGAATGAAAGAGTAACCGGGACCGCCTTACGCGCATCGTGATTTTGACCAACTTTGGCTCGATTTCCCGAGAAATGGGGGATATTTTCCGGTACCGGGGACTCTAAACTAACTCCTGATTGCCTTGGTTTGCAGTGAAATGGACACAGCACAACTTTTTGAACGCTCACGTTTGAGCTTCTGGGCCGAAGCATAGCCCTACTTCACTTTAAGACTGAATGACTAGCCGACACCGCCTTACGCGCATCGTGATTTTGGGCTACTTCAGCTCGATTTCCCGGAACTTGGGAGATAATTCCCATTCCCGGGCACTCTAAACTAATTCCTAATGGCCTTGGATTTTCAGTGAAATGGACAGAGCCAAACTCTTTGAACGTTCACTTTCGAGTTTCTGGGCCGAAATATAGCCCCACTTCACTTTAAGACTGAAAAAGTAGCCGGGACCGCCTTACGCGCATGGTAATTTTGTCGAACTTCGGCTTGATTTCCTGGGACTTGGGGGATATTTTCCACTCCCGGAAGCTCTAAACTAACTCCTGAATGCCTTGGTTTTTAGTGAAATGTACACAGGTAAAAGGGGCGCACGCAAGGTTTCTAGGTTGTAGGCCGAAATATAGCCCCACTTTATTTTAAGACTGAAAGTGTACACGAAACCGCCTTAAGCGCATCGCAATTTTTAGCCACGATGGCTCGATCTGCCAAAACTTGGGGGATATTTTCCAGTCCCGGGGACTCTACCCTAACTCTTGATGGCCTTAGTTTTCAGTCAGATGGTTACAGGTAACAGGAGCGCACGCTCGGTGTCGAGCTTCTAGGTCGAAATGTAGCCCCAGTTCATTTTAAGACTGAAAGAGTAAACGAAACTGCCGTACGCTTGTCGTAATTTTAAGAAAGTATGGCTCAATTTGCCGAAACTTGGAGGATAGCTTCCAGTCTCGAGGATTCTAAACTATCTCCTGATGGACTTAGTTCTTAGGGAAATGGACACAGGTAAAAGGAGAGCACGCTCGGTGTCGAGCTTGTAGAACCGAAATATAGCCCCACTTCATTTTCGGAGTAAACGAGTAGCCGAGACCGCCTTACGCGCATCGTGATTTTGAGCATCTTTGGCTCGATTTGCCGGAATTCGGGGAATATTTTGCAGTCCCGAGGACTCTATGTTAACTCCTGATGAACTTAGCTTTCAGTGATATGTACACAGGCAAAAGGAGCGCACGCTCGGTGTTGAGCTTGTCGGCCGAAATATAGCCCCACTTCATTTTAAGACTGAAAGAGTAGCCGAGACCGCCTTACGCGCATCGTGATTTTGAGCAACTTTGGCTCGATCTGCCAGAATTTGGGAAATATTTTCCAGTCCCAAGGACTCTAAACTAACTCCTGATGGCCTAAGATGTCAGTGAAATGGACACAGGTAAAATTAGCGCACCCCCGGTCTCGAGCTTCTAGGTCGAAATATAGCCCCCATTAATTTTAAGACTGAAAGAGTAGCTGAGACCGCCTTACGCGCATCGTGATTTTGGGCCACTTTTGATCGATTTCCCGGAAGTTGGCGAATAATTTAAAGTCCCGGGGACGCTAAACTAACTCCCGATGACCTTGGTTTGCAGTTTAATGAACACAGCAAAACATTCTGAACGCTCACCTTCGAGCTTCAGGGCCGAAATATAGCCCTACTTAAATTTAAGACTGAAAGAATAGCCGAGAGCCCGTTACGCGCATCGTAATTTTTATCAACTTCGGCGCCATTTCCTGGAACTTGGAGAATATTTTCCAGTCGCGGGGACTCTAAACTAACTCCTGATGGCCTTGGTTTGCAGTGAAATGGACACAGGAAAACTTTTTGAACGCTCACTTTCGAGCTTGTGGGCCGAAATATAGCCATACTTCACTTTAAGACTCAAACAGTAGCCGAGACCACGTTTCGCGCATCGTGATTTTGATCAGCTTCTGCTCGCTTTCCTGGAACTTGGGGAATATTTTCCAGTCCCGGGGACTCCAAACTAACTCCTGATCGCCATGGTTTGCAGTGAAATTCACACAGCACAAGTTTTTGAACGCACACTTTCGAGCTTCTAGGCCGAAATATAGTCCCACATCACTTACGACTTAAAGAGTAGCCGAGACCGGCGTGCGCGCATCGTGATTTTGACCAACTTCGGGTCGATATTCCGGAACTTGGGGGATATTTTCCAGTCCCATGGACTCTAAACTAACTCTTGATGGCCTTGGTTTGCAGTGAAATGGAGACAGCAAAACTTTTTGAACGCTCACCTTCAAGCTTCTGGGCCGAAATATAGCCGACTTTACTTTATTACTGAAAAAGTAGCCGAGACCGCCTTACGCGCATCGTGATTTTGACAAACTTCGGGTGGATTTCCCGGAACTTGGGGGATATTTTGCAGTCTCTTGGACGCTAAACTAGGTGCCGATGGCCTTGTTTTGCAGTGAAATGGACAGAGCAAAGCTTTTTGAACCCTCACTTTCGAGCTTGTGGGCCGAAATATAGCCATACTTCACTTTAAGACTGAAACAGTAGCCGAGACCACGTTTCGCGCATCGTGATTTTGATCAACTTCGGCTCGATTTCCTGGAACTTGCGAAATATTTTCCAGTCTCGGGGACTCTAAACTAACTCGTGCTGGTCTTGGTTTGCAGTGAAACGAAAAGAGAAAAAAGTTTTTGAACGCATACTTTCGAGCTTCTGGACCGAAAAAAACCCACTTCACTTGAAGACTGAAAGAGTAGCTGAGACCGCCTTACGTGCATCGTGATTTTGAGCAACTTCGGCTCGATTTGCCGGAACTAAGGGGATATATTCCAGTTCTGAGGACTCTAAACTAATTCCTGATGGCCTTGGTTTGCGGTAAAATGGACCAAGCAAAACTTTTTCAATGCTCAATTTCGATCTTCTGGGCCAAAATATAGCCCCCCATTACTTTAACACTGAAAGAGTAGCCGAGACCGCCTTACGCGCATCGTGATTTTGACAAACTTCGGGTTGATTTCCCGGAACGTGGGGGATATTTTCCAGTCCCGGGGACTATCAACTAACTCCTGCTTGTCTTGGTTTGCAGTGAAATGGACACAACGCTCACTCTCGAGCTTCTGGGCCGTAATAGAGCCCCATTTTACTTTAAGACTGAAAGAGTAGGCGAGACCGTCTTGAGCGAATCGTTATTTTGACCAATTTCGCGTTTATTTCCCGAAACTTGGGGGATATATTCCAGTCAAAGGGACTCTTAAGTAACTCCTGATGGCCTTGGTTTTCAGTGAAATGGACAGAGCACAACTTTGGAGCTTCTGGGCAGAAATATAGCCCCACTTTACTTTAAGACTGAAAGAGTAGATGAGACCGCCTTACGCGCATCGTAATTTTGACGAACTTCGAATGGATTTCCCGGAACTTGGGGGATATTTTGCAGTCCCTTGGACGCTAAACTAAGTCCTGATGGCCTTGTTTTGAAGTAAAATGGACACAGCAAAACTTTTTGAACGCTCACTTTCTAGCTTGTGGGCCGAAATATAGCCACACTTCACTCTAGCCTGACACAGTAGCCGAGACCACGTTACGCGCATCATGAATTTGATCAACTTCGGCTCGATTTCCCGCGACTTGGGGGATATTCTCCAGTCCCAGGGACTCTAAACTAACTTCTGATGGCCTTGGTTTGCACTGAAAGTGACAGACCAAAACTTTTCAAACACTCATTTTGGAGTTTCTGGGCCGAAATATTGCCCCACTTCACTTTAAGACTGAAAGAGTAGCCGAGACCACCTTACGCACATCGTGATTTTGACCAACTTCGGCTCGATTTACCGGAACTTGGGGGATATTTTCCAGTCCCGAAGACTCTTAAGTAGCCCCTGATGGCCTTGGTTTGCATTGAAATGGATACAGCAAAACGTTTTGAACGCTCACTTTTGAGCTTCTGGGCCGAAATATAGCCCCACTTCACTTTAAGACTGAAAGAGTAGCCGAGGTCTTACGCGCATCGTGATTTTGACCAACGTCTTCTCGATTTTCCGGAACTTGGGAAATACATTCCACTCCCGTGGACTCTAAACTAACTCCTGATACCCTTGGTTTGCAGTGAAATAGACACAGTAATTTTTTTTGAGCTTTGAGCTTGCGGGCCGAAATAGAGCCCCACTTCACTTTAAGACTGAAGGAGTAGCCGACACTGCCTTAAGCGCACCGTGATTTTGACCAACTTCGGCTCGATTTGCCGGAACTTGGGGGATATTTTCCAGTCCCGGGGACTCTAAACTAACTCCTGATTGTCTTGGTTTTCAGTGAAATGGACACAGCGAAACCTTTTGAACGCTGACTCTCGAGCTTCTGGACCGAAATATAGCCCCACTTTTACTTTAAGACTGAAAGAGTAGCCGAGACCGTCTTGCGCAAATCGTGATTTTGACCAACTTCGGGTCGGTTTCCCGGAACTTGGGTGATAGATTCCATTTCCGCGGGCTCTAAACTAACTCCTGATGGCCTTGATTTGCAGTGAAATGGACAAAGGAAAGGTTTCTGACCACTCTCTTTTTAGCTTCTGGGCCAAAATAGAATCCCACTTCACTTTCAGACTGAAATAGTAGCCGAGACCGGCTAACGCGCATCGTGAGTTAGACCAAGTTCAGCTCGATTTCACGCAACTTTTGGGATATTTTCCAGTCCGGGGGACTTTAAACTAACTCCGGATGGCCTTGGTTTGCACTGAAATGCGCACAGCATAACTTTTTGAACGCCCACTTTGGAGCTTCTGGGCCGAAATATAGCCCCACTTCACTTTAAGACTGAAAGAGTAGCCGAGATCGCCTTACGCGCATTGTGATTTTGACCATTTTCGGATCGATTTCTCGGAACTTGGGGGATATTTTCCCGTCCAGGGGACTCTAAACTAACTCCTGATCGCCTTTCTTTGCATTGAAATGGACACAGCAAAACTTTTTGAACGCTCACTTTCGAGCTTGTGGGCCGAAATATAGCCACACTTTACTTTAAGACTGAAACAGTACCCGAGACCGCATTTCGCGCATGGTGATTTTGATCAACTTCGGCTCGCTTTCCCGGAACTTGGGGAATATTTTCCAGTCCTGGGGACCCTAAACTAACTTTTGATAGCTTTGGTTTGCAGTGAAATGCACACAGCAAAACTTTTTGAACGCTCACTTTCGAGCTTCTGGACAGAAATATAGCCCGACTTTACTTTAAGACTGAAAGAGTAGCCGAAACCGCCTTACGTATATCGTAATTTTGACGAACTTCGAATGGATTTCCCGGAACTTGGGGTATATTTTCCAGTCCCTTGGACACTAAACTAAGTCCTGATGGCCTTCTTTTGAAGTGAAATGGACACAGCAAAACGTTTTGAAGGCTCACTTTCTAGCTTGTGGGCCGAAATATAGCCACACTTGACTTTAAGACTGAAACAGTAGCCGAGACCACGTTACGCGCATCATGAATTTAATCAACTTCGGCTCCAATTCCCGGGACTTGGGGGATATTTTCCAGTCCCGGGGACTCTAAACTAACTCCTGATGGCCATGGTTTGCAGTGAAATTGACACAGCACAAGTGTTCGAGCGCACACTCTCGAGCTTCTAGGCCGAAATACAGTCCCACTTGACTTAAGACTGAAAGAGTAGCCGAGACCGCCTTGCTCGCATCGTGAGTTTGACAAACTTCGGGTCGATATTCCGGAACTTGGGGGAATATTTTCCAGTCCCAGGAACTCTAAACTAACTCCTGATCGCCTTGGTTTGCAGTGAAATGGACAGAGGAAAACTTTTTGAACGCTCACCTTCGAGCTTCCTGGCCGAAATAAAGCGCCACTTTACTTTAAGACTTAAATAGTAACCGAGACCACCTTACGCGCATTGTGATTTTGACAAACTTCGGGTGGATCTCCCGGAACTTGGGGAACATTTTCCAGTCCCTTGGACGCTAAACTAAGTCCTGATGGCCTTGCTTTGCAGTGATATGGACACAGCAAAACTTTTTGAACGCTCACTTTCGAGCTTGTGGGCCGAAATATAGCCACACTTTACTTTAAGACTGAAACAGTAGCCGAGACCGCATTTCGCGCATCGTGATTTTGATCAACTTCGGCTCGCTTTCCCGGAACTTGGGGAATATTTTCCAGTCCCGGGGACCCTAAACTAACTTTTGATTGCTTTGGTTTGCAGTGAAATGCACACAGGAAAACTTTTTGAACGCTCACTTTCGGACTTCTGGCCCGAAATATAGCCCCACTTTCCTTTAAGACAGAAAGAGTAGCCGAGACCACTTTAGGGGCATCGTGATTTTCACCAACCTCGCCTCAATTTTCCGGACCTTGGGGCATATTTTCTTGTCCCGGGGACGCTAAACTAACTCCTGATGGCCTTGGTTTCCAGTGAAATGAACACAGCAAAACTTTTTGAACGCTCACTTTCGGGCTTCTGGCCCGAAATATAGCCCCACTTCACTTTAAGACTGAAAGAGTAGCCGAGACTACCTTACGAAAATCGTGATTTTGACCAACTTCGGCTCGATTTCCCGGAAGTTGGGGGATATTTTCCAGTCCCGGGGACTCTAAACTAGCTCCTGATGGCTTTGGTTTCCAGTGAAATAAACACAGGGAAACTTTTTGAACGCTCACTTTCAAGCTCCTGGGCAGGAATAAAGCCTCACTTCACTTTAAGACTGAAACAGTAAGCGAGACCGCCTAACGCGCACCGTGATTTTGACCAACTTCGGCTAAATTTCCCTAAACTTGGGGGGTATTTTCCAGTCCCGAAGACTCTTAAGTAAC